>NC_059081.1:50114838-51366624 GCF_020497125.1 Mauremys mutica | reverse complement strand
TGTTTATCTGCCCACAAATTATTAAAACTTAGTTCTGTGTGTCCTAAGGAATTTAACCAGATCCTGGAAATTACACAGTTTACAGTAGGCGGGCACTGATGAAGAGGGGAAATACAGAATTGTATATGTACATTCTAGGACTTCCCCATATCATGAGAATTGCCTAAAAAAAGGAGGTTGCCTTTGAGTTCTCTTCTTTCATGCATCCTGAGGATGGGGGAGGGGAATATATGTCTAAAATAAGTACAGTAAATAGTTACTGACACAGGTACTTCCTCTTTGACCTAGATAAAACAGAAACATAATGGCCATCTGAACGTCCTTTTATTAATAATAATAATACTCCAAACTTGAAGAGTTGCCTTTAGAGAATTCTCAAGCACTTTATAAACAAAGAATCATAACACAGTACAGTAAGTATTATCATACCTACTTAATGGATGGGTAAATGGAGGAAGACCACATTGGGAAAGAATCCTGTGCCCTTTGAAGAGTTTGCTATCCTTTTAAAGGTAGAATGAAAAAGAGTGCAAAGGAAAACAAGGGTGGCTTGTGCTTTGTGTTCTTCTTTATGGGGCATAAAGAAGGTCTGGAGTTTTTTTCTAAAAATAAAATTTTTAAAAAACCAAACAGGGTTTTTTCCTGCCTTTAAACAAAACAAACACACACCATTTGGAAATTGAAGATCTGTATAGCCTGGAAGACTGTATGGTGGTGACTGGAGATCTAGTGAAGCGAGGACATTACAAGAGTCAGGAGAGTAAAAAATGAGCAATTGGGAAGAGAAAGGATTTTTGTCAAACTGTTTAAACACCCTTTCTTTTAAAACCCTGTTTAACAGTTTGGGGAATGAAAACTTCTGTAAAAGATTCAGCAACAACACCCCTCCAGCCAACATCTTCTGAGCCATCCAGTAGGCCCTCTAAGAAAGACTGGGAAGACCAGAGTTGACATCCCTGATACCCAGGATGGGTAAAGAATGGTGTCCCTAGCCTCTGTTCATCAGAGGATGGAGATGGATGGCAGGAGAGAGATCACTTGATCATTGCCTGTTAGGTTCACTCCCTCTGGGGCACCTGGCATTGGCCACTGTCAGTAGACAGATACTGGGCTAGATGGACCTTTGTTCTGACCTGGTACGGCCGTTCTTATGTTATGTTCTTATGTTCTACTTAAAAAAAAAAAGCAGGGAAAAATCCACCAAACCTAAAAACATTTTTGTAAAGAATCAAAAAGGACACAAGCCCAATTAAAAAAATAAAAAAAGAGTCCTTTGCAGGTGAGTGACTCTCTCAAGATCACACACCAGGTCAGTGTACGTCAAAAGTAGAACCCAACAGTCCTAACTTCCAGTCCCCTGCTTTAGTCACTATCCACACAGTCATTCAGATTCTCAGCTGGTGCATACCAGAGTCACTTCCATTGAAGTATATCCACTATTAGTGACCTACATCGCATGTACTTGTGATCTGTGTAAAGCTGGGGGTAGCTTGTAAAAATCTGATCAGATCTTAGTACAGTTTGAAGTGCTGGCTGTTCCTCTTTGTTTTCAGCTGCTATATCACCTGAAGCAAAGCTAAGAATTAAATACTTATATTAATTTACCATATAAGCAATCGCTGTAGTTGCTATAGGACTGTTATGAGATCATGATTTGTAGATGAACTGTGTGAAAGAGAGGTGGCCCACATGATCACAGATGAGAGAGGAGGTGTCCACAAGAGCATTTGTCAATTAAGTTGTGGTCCACACTATATAAAAAAAAATGTTGAGAACTCTCTGGTCTAGATGACTTGTTTCACGTTAAGCAATAAAACAGGGTTGCCAACTCTAGCATAAAAATCACAAACAATACCGACTCCCGTTGTGAAGCACTTTGAGATTTGCTGATGAAAAGCACTGCATAAGAGCTAGATACTGTAGTATTGTTATAGCAGGTCTTGATGTTTTTTAAAGTTTTCCATGATCTTACAACTGCTGTCATCAAACTCATTAATTTTCCCATATTCAAAACGGACACCATCTCATTACTTTCAATGGAGATGAAGCAAGCTGTTCTCAGTTAAGATGGCCTAAGTTTCCGTGCAGTCTTTGTATCCTGAAGTGAGGCTGCCTCTAGTAAAGATGGCTGCCTTTTCTCACCATTTTCAATCCAACTGAAGCTTGCCTGGGACCATGGCTGAGTGAGCTCTATGATTAGGGGTTTGGGCAGGAAACTATAAGAAGGTAAGAGACTGTAGGGAGCAAGAGAGGAACTGAAGAGGTACAAGAGACTGGGTGGGGGGGGGGGCGGTGCAGGAGAATTCTGGATTTACCGGGGCAAAACTACACATTTGCACATAGAACGGAGTTTCTAGGCACCAAATAATAATTGCAGCCTAAAACTAGTTAAATATGCAGTCCCTCATTTAGCCTGCATAAATGCCTTTCTACACCTGCACATGCAAGATTTTGTATTTATTAATATTGGACATACTTCTACAAGCTGCTTGAAAACTTGGCCAAAAAAGGTTATTGTGAATTAACTGTTTTAGCAGTAATCAGTTTCTCTTTTTCTTCATGATCTATTAAGATATTTGTATCTTGTCAGTTGTCTTATATGAAGTGCAGAATCTATATGCTCTGTGGGAAATGTATGGGGGTTTTTTTCTTAGTAAATGTCATCAGCATTCAGAGAATATTTTCACCTGTTCAGAATGAAAGCATTTTCCACTAACTGTTTGCTTCATTTAACAGTGTCCTGGTAGTTACTGAGAAAAAAAAAACCTGTCCAAATATTAATTAGTTATATATTGTAGATCACTATGTAAATGTTTTATATTAGGAAAGGAAATATTTTTATATTTAGGAAACAAAGGAAAGGAGCATGAAAATATTTTTGACAAAGGAAATTTTAGTAAATTTAAAAGATAAAAACAAAACTTTCAGATGAAAAGTTCACCCCAGCGCTCTTCTCTGTTGGCCTTCCCTTAGACTGCGTTAGGTATTAATAAGCCCATCAACACTTACAAGAAAAACCCAGAGGCTTGAAATCAAGTTATGGAAAATAACTAAAGGAAGCAAAGATTTCCCACTGTCTTGGTTTTGAACTTATTCACAGTAGAAAACTGCTGTAAGAGTAAAGTGTTTATCAAGATACTTGATTGTTTTTATATACATAAACAAATACTATACTGCCTAATTGTGGAATTTGTACTCTCCTTTGCTGACTGGCAGGATGGCATGGTACATTATATCACATTCTAGGACTGGATTCCCTGAGTTAAGGCTCTTTTCTGAATTTTTCCATCATCTTCTGCCCCCAACATCTTTTTTTGACCCTCCAGTTTTGGGAAATCATTTTCTGCTTCTCACTCAATGGCCAAATTCATGCTTAGCCAAATTCTGTCTTCAACTACATTGGTTAACTAAGGGCAAAATTGAACCAGGATGGGATTTTTTGTGGAGAATTTAAACTGGTACTGAAGAAAATGGGTGGTGATCTGCATACTTTTTTCAACAGCAAATACAATAATCATTGAGAATTGTATAAAATGAGTTGGAACATTAAGTGTTAAGTCTTTAAATATGTTATTCTGTATAGCAGAGTCAAGGTGGGTGATGTAATATAGCTTATAAATGAGCTTCAATCTTGTTATTTTTAAGACACTGTCTGCATTCTGTTCACCCACTGGTGTTGATGCCAAAGCAGCTCTCAGTGTAGCAGCACTATGTTTGGTTCTGCTGCATAGCGATGGCAAAGTGGGACACCAGAGACTTTCTACTCCCAGGAAGCCATGGAGCTGGGCTCCATGCCAGCTCCCCATAGTCTAGAACAATGTTTTTTAGGGTATGTAGCAAAAGGGGGCTGGGCTTACTCTGCCCCTGTGTCCACAAACATCTATGTAGCACGTCCAAGCAATCACACAGGCTGCAGAGGTAACCTGCACTCCTGTGGTGAGCGAGGGGTGAGAGAATTCTCTCCCCACCACCAGTCAGTGTGTAGTTTATTATACAAAAAAAACCTTATTTACTTGAGCTTTGTGGGGCTGAGAGGGAAGGGAGTTAATTCCCCCTTAAGTATCAGAGGGGTAGCCGTGTTAGTCTGGTTCTGTAGAAGCAGCAAAGAATCCTGTGGCACCTTATAGACTAACAGACGTTTTGCAGCATGAGCTTTCGTGGGTGAATACCCACTTCTTCGGATGCAATTCCCCCTTAATCACTTTGGTCTCAAACAGCTCAGTCATTAATTCTTTTTCATTGTGAGAGAGAAGAAAAAAACTTTTGTGTACAACTGGTATCTGTAGAAATGCTGGGAAAGTCCCTGTTACCTGGTGATCGTATGGCGGGGGATTTTAAATCATCCCACTGACAAGAGTTTCTTTTGAAACGCCTTTTCTATGTAAATACATTTCCTGACTCCAACACAGAATTTCGTTTTTTGTTGACTTTGTTAAACAGCTTTTGTTTGAATCCTGTCTCTTTCACTTGGCAATGACAAAAAACTACAGAGTCTGAGGGATTTCATTTTTGCCCTCTTTTGGTTCTTTGGGATGGCCACTTCTCAGCCATCTTGATGCTGAAACTCTGACCTCAGTTTATCCCCATGCCCCCCGTCTAAGGCTTAAAATGGGCTCAAAGGCTCAGCCTAAACTGAAAGAGAGGTCTCTGAGATGGGTCTGTCACTGCATGTTATGATCCCCTTCTGCAGTCCATGTGGGCAGACCCTTATGTCCTTTATGGGCACAAGGGTCTGCCCATGACAATCTGATTGCAAGATCAGGTGTGTGGTGTATTAAACACACTGCTTAAACCCTAAGATTTTGTTACAGGCTGGTGGGATTCTGTTGCTGGGCAGTGCTTCACCCAGACTACCCACTCCTTAGGCTGTCCACCTTGCCTGTGGAGACACCATGACACAGCAAAGACTCCTTCCAGCCAGCCATCTCCAGGACAGAACACTCAAATGTAGGAGATGGGACAGTAAATACTATCAGCAAACAAAAACTATAAGAATTAGAAAGAACTAGCTAAACATCAGGGCTCATTCCTCAGCTGGTATAAATTAGCCATTGATTTCAATGGAAGTTATGCTATTTTACACCAGTTGAGGATTTGGCCAACCCTTAATCTTGTCCCTTTCCTCATGAAGCACCGCTCTAGTCAAACAAGATGAGGCTTCAATCCGCTGCAGGAATATCCTCAAATCCCAGCCCTAATCACATGTTATGTCCCATGTTCCCCTCACCTCTTTTCATGTATGTTGAAGGTGGGAGCAAAGTTTCATTGGGAATTTACTGAGGGCTAGATTGACAAGATGCCCGTACAGGGGAGTAAGAAGCCTCCTTTTACCACTGGATGGGCTACACCCTTGTGTCCACATGAGCAGTGATAAGCAAGCACTGTGCACCTGTTCACTCTCCTTCAGTCCTGCAGAGCCAATGGGTGGGACGTGGGCAAAGAACTGAGGAATGTGCAGAAGTTTGGCTCTGCTCTTGTAGCACACTGGCCAGCACAGCTGAGCTGGTGCAAGAAAGAGTTTGTATAGATCAGTAAATAACCAACAACTACCTTCCCCACCCACCTTCCCCTTATCTTCACCCCACAGCAAGGAGGAGGCCAGGAGGGAATAGTGCTTTAGAGGGGTGTCTGAGGTGCAGTGATTCCTAGAATAGTGCTGGTTATCTGCCACCACCTTGCTCAGGGCTGTGCCTAAAATCACAATCTAGCCTTTGCCCTTTATTCCCCAAAGCAAATGACTGCTATAGTAGAACCTCCTTTCTTTTTAGGTTATGTACATAGTGAACTTGAGTCCACAGTAATGTTAAAGTCTTCACTGCTGAATGTAAGCACAACTCCTTGAACTTGTCACAATCTTTTCAGCACACTTCAAAGGGACATTAGGACATACAGCACGTGTGGCAGCTGTGGGAAGTTTATTTTACCCCGTATAGCAGGTACATTACTTAGCATTTAGCTGGTTAACTCTGAAGCCTTGTTTCAACACTAAGGGCTGATCTACCCTGCTGCTTAAGTCGATGCAACTTACAGCACTCAGGGGTGTGAAAAAAACACCCCCCTATGCGATGTAAGTTACATCGACCTAAGCCCTGTCCACACTGGTGCTATGTCAGTGGGAGATGCTCTCCTGCTGACACAGCTTCCGCCTCTCATAGAGATAAGAGTTATTAAGCTGATGGGAGAGCGCTCTCCAGTCAGCATAGCACATCTTCACTAGATGTGCTACAGCGGTGCAGCTGCGCTGATGTAGCGCTTGCATGTAGACTTGCCTGGTGTGATGAAAGCCAGAGCTTCTCTGGGAAGGATAGGCAATCCTTCACTCCCCATTCAAGTCCTGTGCCTTTTACATCAGTGCTATTTCTGTTTTGAAGCACAACACTAGGGGCAGCACAATGTTTAATAACAACCAGCCAGTCCCAGTGATTAAAATGATTTGTATTCCTCTTGAAGGTCCATCTTTCTCTCATACTCTGCTGCCTTGCAACTGCAGACAGCGTATGCAATGAAAAACACCCTCCAGCTATCCATGCCTCAACCAAAAACACCAAGGGATTTTTTTCTACATTTTTTGTTTTTTTGCATGTAGTGCTACTGCTAAGAATTCAACTGTGCAATCACACTGATGTGAAAATATATGATTAGTCTATGCATTTTTCCATCACACATCCTCACCCTGTTGACAGACAATGGAACAACTGGTTTAAGAAATAAAGAGATGTTTTAAGAATTGTGAAGCTGATTGTGCCAGGCAAAGAAAGAAAAATACTTAATAGAAACAAAGCCAGAGGAGAGTGAAAACTAAATTAGAAAGATGGAGAAGGGGAAACACTGCAAGAGAGACTAAGTATTTGATTCTGGAATAGTGTGAGAAATTGTACTGTACAAATTATAATAAAAATATGAAAAAACAGTAAGGTAAACAAATATTACAGAAAAAGAGGCAAAAGCACAAAAGAATATTACTGTGAAAGGCACTGCTTCAGGGAAGGGGTACAGGCTTTCTAGTTTGCCAAAGACAGCACAAACTTTGTTAATATTTGGGCCCCTTTGGCCTGATTCTCATCTCACAATAGTTCTAAACTAGTATATAACTCCATTAAAGATAGTGATTCTGCCCCTGGTTTACATTAGTGTAAATGAGAGGAAAATTGGGCTCCTTGTCTTGGGATGAAAACTGCTTCTTCCATGTGTTATTGGAATGAAAATTGTTGAAAGAGGTTGGCTAAAAGGAGAACAGATTTAAGTCTATTGGTATATACTGGGGAAGGCTTTTCTGCCTACATAGTTACTATGCTGATATGTGGTATATAGTTTTCTTGCTCAAATGCATGCTACATGCTGGATTGAAAATGGAAAACCTGATTTAAAAAAATGCATCAAAAATATGCTGACAAGAAAACCATCTCAAACCAGATACGTTTTTATTTGAAGGTCAAATTGTTCCATTGCCACATATAACTCATGGCTATAATTTAATAATCTTTATAGTAATATATTTACAATAATGGCACAAAATGATTATGCATTGCAGCATAAATCTACATGCAGTAATATGTTTTATCGGATTATTGTAATCAATTTAATCATGATTTGTTTTTAAAGAGGCTTTAAATCCACATTGTTTTTAAATCCACTACTACTGTAGAAGCCTTCATATTATCTAGACATTCAAATAAGTTACTTAAGACTCCTTTTGATTTATACTGTAATCTTTGTCCTCCCACCCCATTTGCTCCTACCTCCTCATTAAACTTACTTGTGTGACTGATCTGTTGTAAGACTGTAAGCTCTTGGGAGCAGGAACTGTGTCATGCGCTGTGTGTTTGTATAGCACTTAGCGCAGCAGGACTCTGATAGGGGTCTTTAGGTGCTGCTGGAATGTGAATAAATAATAATAAATACCATATAAATGTATGCAGTACTTGTCTTTAAAGAAGTCATGCAGTTGCATCAAGTCGGCCTAGTTGACACTACAAATATTCTCAAAAAAACTCCAACCATTGTTAACACCTTGTCAGCATTAGCATCATGGGGAGCCCCAACGTGCATGGCTCACTGTGTACCAGCATTGTGTCATCTAATCCAGCTCAGAACAAGTCTAAATGACATGGTGCTGAAAATGGTGTCACTACCAAGCAGGCTATCTACATAAGGGCTCCCGTTGTGGTTAACACTGGTTTATAGCTGAATCAGTGTTAGCAATGGTGGGAAATATTAGCAAAATCTCTTAAACCTATACAAGGCCAGTCAGTAGACAATGAAATCAAGATTTTTATTATTTACATTGGGAAGACCCTAGATTTATTTTAATTTTAACATTTACAATTTGTTTATGTTTGCAGGGAAAATACCATGGTAATCCTATGCACATAGCAGTTATTATTTCAAACTGCTTAAGAGAAGAGAGAAGGATATTGGCTGCAGCCAGCATGCCTGTACAGGTAACATATTACATTTTATTAATCTGCTTTGGCCATGTTGATCACTGGTACTGAGGACCAAATTCTATCCTCTTATGATGAAACCAACAGGAAAAGTGAGGGCGAGATCTGGCCCTCTGTCTCCAAATCGTGTAAACAGCATGTGCACATTTGTGTTTGCAGAATCAGGACCTTACATATTAATTTAAGTAACTTCAGTATGTTACTGTTAATCTTAAGAAACGACAGGAATAAAAGGCATTATTTCTGAACACAGGCGCCGACGTTCCAAAGTGCCAGGGGGTGCTTGACCCCCCGACTCTGCCCCCTCTCCACCCCTTTCCCCAAGGCCCACCCCTACCCTGCCTTTTCCAACTCCACCTCTTCCCACCCACGCTCCACCCCTAGCCCTGAATGCATCGCATCCTTGCTCCTCCCCGCTCCATCCCAGCCTCCTGCACACCGCGAAACAGCTGTTCGCAGTGGGCAGGAGGCGCTGATCCACAGGGCCTGCCAGTGATTGGGAGGCACTTGGGTGCGGGGGTAGGGGGGAGCTAATAGGGGGTTGCCAGTGGGTGCTCGCCAGTGGGTGCTCAGCACCCACCATTGTTTCCCGCTGGGTGTCCCAGCTCTGGAGCACCCACGAAGTCGGCGCCTTTGTTTCTGAAGCATGGAGCAGTTTTTAAACTTGTGTTGTATAAGACAAGTTTCATTAAGTTTTAGCTTGTATTTATTATGCAATACTTGTTATGCTAATGATTATAGACTTTAAGGACAGAAGGGACCATTGTGATCATCTAGTCTGGCCTCCTGCACATTGCAGGCCACAGAACTTTACTCACACCTGAAATAGACCCCCTAACCTCTGGCTGAGTTATTGAAGTCCTCAGATCATGGTTTAAAGGCTTCAAGTTACAGAGAAACCACCATTTATACTAGTTTAAACCTGTAAGTGACCCGTGCCCAATGCTGCAGAGGAAGGTGAAAACCCCCCAGGTCTCAGCCAGTCTGACCCGGGGAAAATTCCTTTCCAACCCCAAATATGGTGATCAGTTAGACCCTGAGCATGTGGGCAAGATCCACCAGGCAAACATCTGGGAAAGAATTCTCTGTAGTAACTCAGAGCCTTCCCCATCTAATATCCTGTCTCCAGCCCTTTGGGATTTTTGCTGCTGGCAGTTGCTGATGGGCCACATGCCATTGTAGACAATTCCATTATACCATCCCCTCCATAAACTTATTAAAAAGAAGTTAATATTTTTTTTTAAAACCACAGAAGAAAATCCCAAACTGTACAATATACATTTTGTGAAAACTATTATATTGATGGAAAAATTCAGACAGATTCATTTAAGGTCTGTTAATAAGTTAATAACTTGTGCACAGAATGTATGTGCTTACTGAGGTATTAAAATATTTTTCAGCAATATAAACAATCTTCTTACAATATATTTTTATTTTGGATTTTCTTGTTTGTTAAACATATTTTAAAATTTTAAAATGTTTGCAACACTACCTGTATCTATTCGGATCTCAAGATCCAGTGGGTGTTGTTTATCAGTCTGTGGAACTACAGTGATTTACACCAACTGAAGATCTAGCTCTAAATTCCATCTTCTGTGCTAGATGTTGTAGTGGAATTATTTGTATGGAATGTTCTATGTAAGGTGAAATAGCATTGCTGTTTAAGACATCATAGACGGTCTACACACTACATATTTAATTTGTTCTAGGGACCACTAGAAAAACAATTGCAGAATTCCGTAGTTTCAGAAAGACAAAGAAATGTGGAGCACAAAGTGTCAGCCATTAAGAACAGTGCCCAGGTATGTTGTGTCTTTTACAATTGTGCCCAGGTATGTTGTGTCTTTTACAATCTGGGACAGTGTGTCAGGTTCTAGGACTCTGCACAGTTACAGATTTATTGCAGCAGATTCAGTCACACAGCCTGTTCAACTGGAGCCTAGTACTTCATCCCAGAAGTATCTCTCTATAGTAGAGGCAACTAAGGACAGAGAAAGAGAGGTCCTGCAGGGATAATACTAGGAAGAAGAAGAAAAAAAAAAAACTTACCTCAAAAAGAAGTGTGACTTGAGGTTTCATTTTGTTGTTCTTTATATAAAAACAAAGGGAAAAAAAAAGAAAAGGGGAGAGTTTGGGTATTAAGTCCAGGGAATGGGGCACTGGATCAGCACTTATATATTGAGGGTCCAGATAGTGTCATAGAGGAGAAGCAGCTGGAGGCGGAGGCCCATAATGTTGGTGAGCACTGATCCTCTTCTGCAAACTGCTGCATAGAATCTGTTGCTGGGACTTTTTGTGGGGTGGGTGAATTTCATTGAAAAGGAAAGGGTAAATAAGAATAATGGTTAGGAGCTACATGTTTTTTAATAATGTGTGCTTGAGTTGTGCATGAAAAACAGCCAACTGTGCATGCAACTGTACACCTTGCATTTGCATTTCCAAAGTTTAGTCCCCAAAATAGAAAAAAAAATGATAACAGATGTGACTGTCTGTGCACACATCTAGATTTGGAGACTGGATTTTTATAGTCCTCTAAAACATTTACCAGGGTTGCCAGGTGTCCAGTTTTCAACCAGAAAGTCTGGACACCAGAAGTCTGATTACTGTAGGCAGGCAGGAATGGGAGGGTTGGGGGGGAAGATGCCTGGTCATCAACCCACGCCAGCCCCTGCTTAGCCGGGGCCACCTCCTACTTGCATCTCATGGGCGGGAAGGCAGCTGGCTCTGGGTTGGGCTGCAGCTTCCATCCCAGTCCCGGAGCAGAGGGAGCCCAGCTGCGGAGGGGACCTTAGGGGCAGAGCCTGTTTATGAATCATTTTTTATGATGGATTACTTGGAGAAGTCTTTACCAAACCCTTTTAAAGCATGAAAGTGAAACTCTGAAAAACACCAAAGCAGTACAGTGGAGTCACATCATATGCGCATTTAACTTACGCAAATTCAACTATGCTCGCAATGAGCCGATTTTTACTGGCACTTGAGCAGGGCTGGTGGCCGGGACCCCGCTGGCAGGAGCTGGCAGCCGGAACCCCAGACTGGCAGTGGGCTGAGCCGGTCTGGGATTCTGTCCGCCAGCCCCACTCAGCCTGCTGCTGGTCTGGGGTTTTGACTGTACACGATTTTCGCCTTACACGCTGGCTTTAGAACTTAACCCCAGCATAAGATGTCACAGTCCTGTAATTCAGTTACACTGCTTTGCACAAAGTTCATGTCTTTATCTAAAAATTAAGTCTGTGGCTACAGACCTCCAGAACCTATCTCATTCTATCTGGCCAGAACTTTTTCCGGAAATCTCCGCTCCTAAATATTCTTGTAGGCTCTGATCCAGCTCCCAAGGCAGTCAATGCAAAGTCTTCAGTTGACTTAAATGGTGTGGGATCAAGCCTTTAGAGGAGTTCTGAGATATTCACATGTCACAGAAGAGGATCTTTTGCACAAAGTATGACTCAGCTTGTTTCACCTCAGAACGGTGGAGAATAACTTTAAATTTCCAAATAGGCCAAAGAATTATAAAAACAAATGAAAAGTTGGAGCTCTGAGTTAAAGGGATATTATCCTGCTGTGGCAATACTCTGCAAGCAGGTGTTTTGGTGTGCACACCAAGATGGGTAGAAGTGTTTTGTTTAGTTTTTTTTTTTTTAAATTTGTTCTTGGGCTAATACTTTTAAAGATAAATTATTTTCTTGGATATCCAAATTAAAAATCCCCATGCCTTACTTTGAGTAGCTGTGTGTTCAAATCCACAAGCATAATTTAATTAATAATTTTCATAGTTAGTGTGAGTAATCAACTATTCTTCAAAGAATGACAATTTACAGTACCAAACTACTATGTTTTAAAAAGCGAGTGGGGGAGGGGCATCCTCGATATGTTTAAGTGTCAAATGGCAATTACTCTAATAGTTTACATAAATGTATTTTTCTTAGGTTTATATTATTGATAAGCAGTCTCAACTAATTTTAGTCATTTCTACTTTGAAACAAATAAGGATTTGAATTATTATTTGGTGACTGGTTTAGATGAAAATAAATGTGGCCAGATACATACAGTGTCTCGTTCTGCAGGCAAAACCTGAATCAATGTAGTTTTGTCACAGCAGAGTTCATGATTGGGCTGATTGTATCAATAAAAATATCAGTGTGTGAATGAGGATAATATGTGACTTTACTGGGATGCAATGAAAGGAACCCTCTCTCCTTATATAATATTATGGTCTGCAGCTGCACACAAAATGACCATTTTTTTGGTGAGATGAGTGAGTAGGAGATAAACAGTCCTGTCAAGTCTTTGAAAGGGAAGGGAAATATTGAAAGAAGTCAACTACAATGTAGGTAAAAATAAAATAATGTAAATTAGAAACTGTCAGATATGGTGAACCCTCAAGTGCGATACTGAATCTTTTTTTTTTAATTTATAAAAAGATGACAGAACAAGATATTAAATACTTAGAAGATTTGCAAGAGGAGTTTGACTTCAGGTATAAAACAATACAGAGCCTAGGTAAGCTTTTTCATAATTATTTTAAGATTCTGTGAGAAAATGTTGATTATAGGGCTAGATTCCAGTCTCATGTGTTTTGTGTATTAGCTTCCAAGCATACATAAGCACAGAAGCTGATATTTTGAGATATATGCATGATGTGTATGCAAAACTGCTATCTGTGCCATAATGCACACTTCTGGGGTTAAAATAGTAATAATATCCTCAGTGTCCAGATGCAGTTATTTTCTGTAAATGAGCTATGAAGCAGTGTGATCAAGTCTTGGGAATTATGGTCTTCATAGTTTAGAGGACATTTTTTTCACAACAATTTTTTCCATGTTTAACCCTTTTCATGGAATGTATAGGACCCCATGCTTTCCCTCATAGTGGAGTTTTCTAAAACCAATTTATTAGCCACTAACTTGGCCTTCCAGTCTTTTTGACCAGAGCCGTGATAATCATCTGGTGAGCATTCCAAATGCAAGCTTGAGCAGCCTGCAGTGGTTCTGGGATCTGCAACCTGTCACATTGCAACAACTTCTTCATGACTCTCCTTCAGAAATGAAACTGGCACAAAGCTATGTCTGCACTGAGACCATAATGGCACCTCCCTTTGAACATGTAGAGAAATCTGGGCCCCTAGGTGCCCCAAGTTCTTCAACATGCCAATCATATGAGACAGATTTAATGTGTCAGAGCACAAATTTCAATAGAAGGCATATGCCGGGGCCCAGTGTAAACACAGATGGCATTAAGTTCTTCTTTGAAAGTAGTTGGAGGTGTAGAGAAAGTGAAGGGTATAGAGCTGCAGAGGAAAAGGGAGTGGGTCACGCTAGGAAGTCCTGAAGCCAGTAGACGACCAGTAGCAGGAAAGATCACGTCAAGGCAAAAACACCTATTGACCTGTACTCACAACTGCCAAAATTCTCATGGTTAGGTGCACCATAAAATTCCTCATCCCAAATGCCAAACCTTCTTGCACCTGTCCCCCACCTGCAAATATTTCCTCAACCGGACACATGGTTCACACTAAGGCCTAGTCTACACTATGGGGGGTGGGTGTCGAACTAAGGTACGCGACTTCAGCTACGCTAATAGCGTAGCTGAAGTCGAACTACCTTAGTTTGAATTTCCTACCTGACCAGACGCCGCGGGATTGAACTCCGCGGCTCCCCCGTCGACTCCGCCACCGCCGTTCGCGGTGGTGGAGTTCCGGAGTCGACGGGAGCGCGTTCGGAGTTCAAACTATCGCGTCTAGATTAGACGCGATAGTTCGAACTCCGAGAAGTCGAACTCTCCGCGTCGACCCGGCGGGTAAGTATGGACCTACCCTAAGATTCCAAAGAACTTTACTAGAATTACTGACAGCATCATGCACAATTTTATAATGGCTCATCACAATTCAGTATTTGAATCCCATCTAAACCAGAATTATCTAATGAAATAAGAGTATACACAGACATAAGAAGCTAATAATATTATTCATTTCTTCCCTATACTTCTCCTGTTCCACAAAAAAAAAAAATCAAAATACTCAGCTCCTATAATAATTCTTAAATTCATATTAGAGTCATAGAGTAATAAACTTTAATTACAAACATTAGTAGATTTCTTTACTAGCTACCAGGATATAATTGGTTTAGGGCTTCCCACCTCCTATCCCCATTATAAACACATACGCTTATACTGAGGTTATCAGATTATTTTTTTTCTCTTCCCCCTGTAGAACAGGGTGACAAAAACAGCGTCCTGATGAAACAGGAAATGGTGATGTTGCAGGAAATGCTCAATACCTTAGACTACAAAAGAAAGGTTGGTAACATGTTTTGTCATTTGTGGTTCATTTGCTTTCTCCCCCTACTCCCACACTGAATAATCACATGTAAGGAAGCATTTGCACAAACTCTCCCATCAAAAAGAGCAGGTAAACATCATTTTGTGTTACAAATACCAGGGAGATGATGGGGTGGGAGTGGGGGTTACTAGCAATTAAATAACTGGCAATTCTAAAGAGTACAACTAAGGGCATGAGCCTATTAGTTGGCAGGTGAGGATTAACCATCACCTTACAGGAACTGTTCTGGATTCATCCCCTTTGTTTGCAAGTTACTGCATTTAAAGGCAGGAAAAAAACCCACTCCAGATCAATGTAATCCCGTAACCACAAAACCAGACACCACACTATTGAGTGCAATTGAATGCCAACTGATGATGGGAAAGCACTCCTTCTATGTCTATTTTTTTTGCTGTTCACCTTGGAGTAGCTTAAAAACTTCCATATAATTTCCACATAGACTTTTCATCATTAAAGAAAAGTCTATGTGGGGATACAATCGAAGATCACAGAAAGGAGCTTGTGACCTTAACGATGCTTCTACATGGCAAGCTCCAGGAGGTGTTATGCCATAATAAATTCACTAAAAAAAAAAATTATCTGTAAAAAGAATTCATTAATATTCAGGACTATTTTTAGTACAATGGATGGAGAATCCAGTCACCTGAACCCAAGCAGTAGCGGTATAAGTATGGTCACTTTCTCAGAAATAAAAATTAATCCATAAGCATTAGAACATTATATATTTAAAGCCTTAAGTAATTTGAATATGGTGTTTCAAAGAGAAACGCTTAAAAACAAGGTGAATCCAAAACACTTTATTGCACATTAACGTATTGCACATTTTTCCTTACTCTAAGAAATTAAAATGTATGGCCAGCATTATAATTGACTGCAATTATAATTTATAATTTGTAAGCTTTATCGGTGTTCCCTGTGATCAGTTGGTGACACTTTTCCTATTCCTTTCAGGAAGTCCTTAGTAAAATGGCACAAGTAATAAATGAAAGTGACGTCTTGATGAACAACATGCTGCTTGAAGAGCTTCTAGACTGGAAGAAGCGCCAGCAAATTGCCTGCATTGGAGGTCCTCTACATAGTGGGCTTGATCAGCTCCAGAACTGGTAAACTTACATTTACTTTTAAGTTTCCAGTGAAAACCACAGGAAGTCTGCTGCTTCACAGTAGCCCAACGCATGTAAAAAGATACGACAGCAGCTCTGATGGGACCCTATGTATGAATTAATTGAGTTTGCTGCTGATATGGTAGCAGTTAAGGAAATAAGTAACTGAAATGCAATGGGCTTTGATAGGTATAAATGTGCTATTAGAATGAATACAAAACAACAAGCTACACACAGAGACTCATCACTTGCAGATTGTCAAACAAAACAACAGCAACAAGCCTCCCATATATCACATACACTTCCTCAAAGGAGTTTTGCTAAAAAGAAATAAATAGCTTGATTAAAACCACACATAAATGTACAGATCTAGTCAAAAACCCACAGAGAAACAACGCTGTCATTTCATGGCGTCTGACTTCTCTGTGCGTATTAGAGTGGCACACTGAGCTCACTAAACTCGTCACTTGAGGACAGTGGGAGTTTTATCAGGGGAAGAAATAGGTAAAGACTTCATGCTTTGACTCATTCAATGCAACACTTCACCAGATTTGAAACAATAGGTCATTGTAACAAGTAGGAGTTAAAGGAGAGATCATAGCCTGTATTTGAAAATACCACAAGGCTCAAAAGGAGGTTGTCATATCTAGATTCAAAGTTCAAATTGGAACATAAACATAATTAAATTTGACAATTATAATGGAGCCAGAGAACATTCTTGTTCCATTCAGAGCCTTCCCAACAATTTTTTTATGTCCCTGAAGCTTTTCCCCCCAACTGGAAGAGGTATAGTGAAGGTCAGCAAGGAAAAAGGGAAAGAATGGCAGAGGGGGAAACCACCAAAAACAAAACCATTTTTCACTGTTGAAAAAGTTTTAGTTTTTCATCAGAAAACTGATAGCAAAATGAAAAATTATTTTGGTTGAAAAGCTTTTTTTTGTTTTGTTACCAAAATATTTTTTCAATAAAATTTTTTCAACCAGCTCTACCTGATCTTTTTGTAAGGACCTATGTGAATTTGTGACAAAGATATAACAGGACAAATCTTTAAGTCCTGGCTCAGTTTTTATCCATTCCTCACACAGTTATGGGAAGGGAGACTTTTTTCAAAGTCCCATATGGGATTTTAGCCACATAAATCTCATTAAAGTGAACTGTTAGCCAAGTGTGCTTGGGTTGGATTTTCACAGTTATCTCCTCACTTCTCTGGGATATAAATGTTCTTCTCTTAAAGAGCATGTTTTGCAAAAAATACTACTGAGCTGTGGCATTATTGTCCTGTAGTAGTGGTTGCATATATATTTCTCTTTAGCAAGTCACAGGCAGCGTCAATGAGGACTTTTGGGAAAAGGCTCATTTCTGAAGTGTTATAGGAACAATTTGGCCAATGGTTCACATGTATTCATTTAACTGGCTGAGGTTAGCTTGTATAAGGCTAGTAAATGACAATCAATTCTAATTCTATGATTTTTCTGACAAGAACGTCAGTAACTAATGTTCTAATAAGCAATTTATATGAGAGAATGTAACAATCATTTGTTCTGCAATAGTTTTACACTGCTGGCAGAAAGCCTTTTTCAAATAAGAAGGCAACTGGAAAAATTGGATGAGCTGTTGACTAAACTGACTTATGACGGAGATCCTATTCTACTGCAAAGGCCTCACCTGTTGGAAAGAGTCAACTTCTTGCTCTACAATCTTTTCCGAAGGTACATCAGCTGTTATACATTTTGTGTGCCATTTAAGATGCAGGATCTAACACAATTTATCATTGAAAAGAAAAAATGTGACCATATCTGCAATGATTTTAGAGCTTGGTATTTAAAGGTAATGAGCACCTACAACACTAACAGACATTGGTAGGAGCCTGGGGATAGGAGTTTCACGAATCAGGCCCTTAAAGTTTTGTGGTCAAGTTCTGCCTTTGGATTAACATGCATAACTCCCATTGATTTCAACAGGAATCATCCATGTGCCTCTGGTGTGGTACTAGGGGATGCCAAATTCTTCCATGCCTCTCCTCCCGCCCCATGAGTGCCACCTTCAGGCATCTCTTTTAGTTTCTTCCTTTTAAGTAAACCATATTTTGTTACTGTTCCATCCCTGGTGTTTTGCCTATGCTGTGGATTTACCACATGTGACTGCACTGTTAGCACATACCTAGGACTGGCACTGTCTAAGAGCAAATTTTGGCCATTTATCTTTAAAATATGACAGAAATGTGAAATAATTATTGTATTTCCTGTTTTAGACATTTTATTGGAACCAATTTTGTAGCATGTTTTCCTGCCTCATTTGTGGTGGTGACTCTTTGCTATATCTTTTAGCGGAATATGATATCGGTGTGCTATGATGTGTTCTATTATATTCAACTACTTCATTTTTTATGGGCCTGGGATGTACACCTGCCACTCCAATATGCATAGAAAAGTCACCCTCCATGATATGAAAGCCTTTTGACTAGTTCTGTACAATTATTCATGCTTTTAATCAAGCTATTTCTTTTCCAACTAGTTCATTTGTGATTGAAAGGCAGCCCTGCATGCCCACCCATCCCCAGAGGCCAATGGTACTTAAAACCTTAATACAGTTCACTGTCAAACTAAGGTAAGTAAAGGAAGACTAGCATTAATTCCTTTATTTCCATATTACATTATCTCCTGGGAGAGCCAACATTTAACACATTGGGCCAGATCCGGATGACTACACTCAAGCAGAGATCCTATTGCCTTCAATGAGAATTTTCTTGAGTAAGGACGTACATACACTGTGGTCCAAATTCTGCCGCCTACAACTATACATGGAGTAAGATACTGCTCAACGTGAGTGAAAGTGGCAGCTTCTCACTCTGAGTAAAGACTTCAGATGTTTGCCTGGTCACATTTTTAAAAAAAATCCTTTATTGGATTCTTGCTTTAATGACATTGCAAACAAAATAAGGCACAAAAACAAAGTGAATAATATATCACATCATACAAGCCAGCTCTGCAGTAGTTTCAAGGCTACTCTTGCACACAAGCAAGGTAAATTACTGCATTTTTGGAGGCTCGTGTCTTCAACAGCTCAGAACCTGAATTTACTCCCCACTGGCTCCTTGCCTGCTCTGAAAATAGGACTGGGTGGTGGAACTCGCAGCTGAATCCCATCCATGAGCAGTAAGAACAGAGGGAACTGGATCATTCTTGTGTGGGGACGAGGGTACAAGAACCCCAATGCTTAGTATCTTCTTGATGTCTCTCACAACACAGCTGCAGGTCTTATGCATTCACACTTTGCCTGTGCCGTCCTAACTTTCGTCACATGCCAGCACTTATGATGAAGAGGGAGGCACTTGCCACGTTATCTCCCTCACTCCCTCAACTTAAGCTTGGGACCCTGCAAATCATGATGCAGCTCTGGGTACTTGGTCTGGTTTTCTTTAAAATGGGATTTTAGAGACCTTTGGCCTGGACTACACTACCCGGGGCGGGGGGTGGGGTCCGAAATAAGATATGCAACTTCAGCTACAGTATTTGCGTAGCTGAAGTTGAAGTATCTTAGTTCGACTTAACTGGCCGTCCTCACGGCGGCGAGTCGACTGCCGCGGCGCCCCCACCGATCCGGTGGGTAGTATAGACGTACCCTTTGACTAGGGAACTCCCAGCCTTTATTCTATAATGACAAAATATCTTTACTATATAAAAGGGACAAGTCCTAGTTCTGATTGTTCAGTTTTACACTTTTTATTTCCCAGGCTACTAATTAAATTGCCAGAGCTGAACTACCAGATCAGAGTGAAAGCAACTATTGACAAGTAAGTGATCACATTATACAGCTAGGGCTCACAGTCTTTGTTGCTGCTTTAGGTAATTTTAAAGTTGTGTTTTTAAAATACAAGACCTATTTGAATGTTAAGGAGGTCTATTAGAGTCAGTAACTGCTGAAAGATTTTCTTATGTTTAAAAAAAAAGCTTAATTTTTACTTGATTTTTTAAAATTCGAGGCAGCAATTCCAATGAAGATTTGTAACAGAAGCAGTGTGAAACACTGGTTTTGGCTGGCAGCAGCAGCATATTCATGCAAACCGTTTTCCAGCTTTGAGTCCTGTGGGATTGTGCCCCTTGAATTCTGCATTTACACCAATCAAAAAAATTAAAGGGAACGTGTAGCAGTGCGACGACTCACCGGCGCGGCGCCTCCTACTGGATTTCCAGGGAATTCGCTCTTTTCCAACTCCGGCATGCCCTCTGCCGGCTGATGTCTCGCCTGCCGCTGGCCCCCCATGTCCCTCCCAGACCCCGGTGCCCTTTGCCCAGGGGTTCTGCCCACCACAGTACCCCCCTGCTCTGGGTCTCCCCTCCCAGGGGAACCCCCAACCGTCTAAACGCACCTTGCCTCAGTGGCTACTGCCAGTCATCATCTAGCCCCCGCTCCCTGGGGCCGACTGCAGTCTGTAAACCACTCATCATCAGCAAGGGGGTTAGGACCTGCTGCCTATCTCTGGGCTGCCCCCTGCAGCCCCAGTACCCTTCTGTAGGCCCTTAACAAGACTTGCAGCCTGGGGTTTTACTAGGCTGGAGCTCCCCAGCTCCCTCTGCCCTTCCCCAGCACTGCTCCACCCTAGGTACCCTGCTCAGCTACCAGGCAGTCAGGTCCTTCTCTCTCAGGAGCTAGAGAGAGTGTTCTTTGAGCTCCTGCCTCACAGCCCTTTTATAGGGCCAGCTGTGACCTGATTGGGGCATGGCCCCTAGCTATGGCTGCTTCCCCAATCAGCCTAGGCTTTTTCACAGCCACAGCCCTCTCCGGGGCTGCTTTTAATCCCTGTTCCTCAGGAGTGGGGCAGCCGCCCCACTACAGAACGTCAAGCAGTTTTGCCGAGTTTTGGGTGGAAACCATAAGTTAGCCCAGGTTCACTAACAGGTTCTCATACCCAAGTGAACATGGGTTGTGTAATGAAAGCCAAAGCGCATCTGTCTTTTCAATGCCCCTATACTCTTGACAAAATTAGGCTGTGTTAATTTGTAATCACAAAACAAATAACTACTAAGGTCCAGCTCCTTGAAGGGAATGGGAGTTTCAGGTTTCTCACTGGCTGTTCTCAGCACAGCCTTTGGCCCTAGCCACATGTCAACTTCTAATTGAATGATTCTAACCAGGGCCGGCTCCAGACCCCAGCGCACCACGCACGTGGTTGGGGCAGCGTGCTGCGGGAGGGCGGCAGGCGGCTCCGGTGGACCTCCCGCAGGCATGCCTGCGGAGGGTCCGCTGGTCCCGCGGCTCCGGTGGAGCATCCGCAGGCGTGCCTGCGGGAGGTCCACCAGAGCCGCGGGACCAGCGGACCCTCCACAGGCACGTCTGTAGGAGGTCCACCAGAGCCGCGGGACCGGCGACCGCCAGAGCGCCCCCCGCGGCGTGCCACCGTGCTTGGGGCGGTGCAATTCCTAGAGCCGCCCCTGATTCTAACTTGTAACTAATTAATAGCATAACTAGCTCTAAAAGCTAAATTTATCTCAAAGCATCACACAGTCCCAGATCCTGCTAACATTTACATACCTGCCTAACTTCACTTCTGTGAATAGTTCCATTGACTTCAATTGGACTACTCAGGGAAGTAAAGTTAAGCATGTTCTTGGAGGACTGGTGCTATAGTTAGTAACTATGGAAGCTCAGAGTGTTCCACCCCTGCCAGAGCCTGAGCTTGGCACATGGCTGTCTTCCTGTAAGTGGTTTCTCCCAGACCTTCCCTTTTTTTGTTTTACAGTGTGAACAGGACACCTTCTTCCCAGGTGTCTGTGCAGCAGGACATCTCAGAGGGCATTGCTCTACATGCTGATGCTGTGTGCATGTCCTCCAGTCATTCTGTGCCCTGCTGTATAGTTGCCTATATTTTCCCAGAATGCAATGATGCAAACGTAGTTAGGCAGAGTGGTAGCTTTGGATATGCACATATGGTTCTGATAGCAGAAAAAAGGCTGTGGGGGCACAAAGTGAATCATATTACTTATAACTAGCCACATGTTTGACTACCGGTAATTACAGAACAAAAGTCACAGCTGGATTTGTAATATGGATGAACCTTTAGAGGCCAAGGCATAATTTAATCTGCTCTTTTAAAAAAGGTGCTATTTAGTTTGAATGCATACTATATATATACATATTATATATATACACACACACTGGGTTACAGGATATATTTTCTCTCTTTTTTTTTTAAGGAATGTGTCAACTGCAAGGTAAGGCTATAAAAGTTTAAGACTTCTTAACTTATCCCACATTATTTTATCTGCCATTGTGTACATTATTGTAATGTGTTTTCTAGTAATCGCAGATTTGTTCTATGTGGCACTCATGTCAAAGCTATGAATATGGATGAATCTGCAAATGGAAGTCTGTCTGTAGAATTTAGACATTTGGTAAGTTTGCCAGGTACTGTTCTTGTCATGTGACATTGGTAAAGCAATCACAGAATTTTTTTTTTTTTAATCTGAACAAGGAAAACTGTATCATTCCTATAGCTGTCTCTCTGTCTTGCTGCTTCACTATAGACCTTCTACCTAGAACCTTTCACAGCCCCATTATGCCCTGCTTTTTGCTGGAGTTGTAAAGAAACAGCACGCACAGCCCCATAGTACTTGCTTTTACTCTATCAGGTATGTGCTATACAGTGCTCACTGTTAATACTCTACACAAGATTAGGTACCATGTACTTTCTGCTCTACAAACCAATCTCCCTCCCATCCCCTCTGTGTCCAGTGGCTCTAGATTTTTAATCTGACTTCATATGATTTTAGCTTTTGTGTTTCCATATTTGCTAGTGATAATTATTTTGGATATTTTCTCGAATGAACAAATGAGCTGACCAAGTAGTCAAACATTATATAAAGGAAAAGGGGTGTTTGAAATATTTTGAATGAAAATTTTCCCATCAGAAATGGAGTTTTGTCAAAATCAACATTAATTCTGGGTCTCTCGTGTCCCCATTCTCCTGATTGGTCCTGCTGCCTGACTGGACTACATCTCCAATAATATGTTGTGGTCTCTTTCTGTGACTTAACCACTGTGGGGCATCATAGAAGTCCTGCAAGAATGGAGTCTGCAATTAGAATGCAAGGCTTCACTTTTTGCATTCTTGTTTAGTTTTTTTTTAATTATGAATTTAGCTTTATGGAAATATTAGGAGTTAATTGTGTCTTTAAAAAACTTTTATTTAAAATAATCATTCACTGAATAGATTTATCAAGAAACACCATCAGAGCCTTAACTATAGGTATTCAGTGTAAATGGTGTACTTATCACAAGATTACCTAGTGCCATTAATTTATGGCAAGGTAAATTTTGATTCCACCAGCCATTTAGTGTCACGGGACAATTAATTACTATTTTGAGATCCCTGAAGAAATCATATGTTAGTTTCTGAAGGATGCACAGCACAAATAGACTATCACTATACAACCATAGTAGTAAAACCACTGTGGTGAATACTGCTGCTAAATATTTCTGTATATAAACTTCCTGAATATAGATCTTAATTTCCATTTTACAGCAGCCCAAAGAAATGAAATCAAGTGCTGGAAGCAAAGGAAATGAGGTATAAGTTTTGGAATATGTTTTTTTATGACTTTCAAATAAAAAGTATTTTAGAATGGATTTCTACTGATCTCATTTGTAGGCATGTTAGCTTTTGAAATAAACACAGTCATGATAAACTGAACAGTAGACAGTTGTAATACAATAAAAATACATGAGAATTTTCAGAAATATGTTTTAGAAGTTTGAATTAAAAAGCCTCAATTTTATAAGTTTTAGAAGTTTGAATTAAAAAGCCTCAATTTTATACAACCAAAACAGTTGGATTAGACAGCAGGATATATGTATCCAAATGCGTGTGTTTCTTCTTAAGGAGTATTCTTTTAAATTGGGCCCAACATTTACATTTTGTAAAAACAAAGTTTTATGAAATCCAGAACAAGAGAAATGTTTCCACAGACTTTTTTTAAAAAAATCCAGTAAGAACAGTCCATTAAATAAGTAAACTAAGGGCCAAATTCAGAACTGGAATAAGGGTGTAATTGTATTTAAGTCAATCGAGTTGTGCCTTCAATCAGCATTGAAGTTGGACCTGCTTTGGTAATATTTATCAGAAGCTGGTCTTAGTGCGCCCCCTTGTGGTTAGATTATAATATAAAACTTCAGATTTACAGAATAACTAACACACACTGTGGCCTATCCATGCTCTCTGACATTTGGGAGACTTATGGACAGTAAAAGTGAACAGATGTTGTGATTGACTGTGTCCTAGAAGAGTCTAAAAGTATGCTTCCCCCATATACCCCAAAGAAAAATTTACATGACCTCAAAATAGGCATTTTCTTGCTCTCTAAAAAACACACACTTTTAAATAGATACCATTAATATTGGTGTAGGGGCATCAGTATGAATTAGTATTTCGAGTAAGTTTGCTATAGATCCTCAGGTTTTTTGTTTAATATGGATTAAAACAAAAATTAGAAACCTACACATGAATGTTTGTACAGCTTTAACTGTACCAGTATAGATAAAGTGGTATAACCCTCTAGTGTGGATGCAACTATACCAGTATAAAAATAGTATGGAATATTCCTGTCCGGGAAGAGGAAAAGCTATACTGGTATACAGTACCCTTCTACCATCCGCATTAGGTGTTATACTAGTATATCTTTAAAAAAAAAAAAACCAACACATTCCTAAGACACAGTTATAAGAGTACAAAACCTGTGTCTAGACCAGGCCTTAGTAATAGAGTTTAGGTGCAAAATAAGAAAAGATCAGCATGAATGGTTTAAACAAAACAAAAACAACCCAAAACCAAGTAGGACACATTTTTGCACACACATCTGTATTCTTGACTGGAACAATTCAGCAGTTGAATAGTAAAACTGAAACTGAGGCCTTGGCTACACTGGCGCTTTACAGCGCTGCAACTTTCTCGCTCAGGGGTGTGAAAAACACCCCCCTGAGCGCAACAAGTGACAGCGCTGCAAAGCGCCAGTGGCTCCCAGCGCTGTAAGCTAATCCCCACGGGGAGGTGGAGTACCTGCAGCGCTGGGAGAGCTCTCTCCCAGCGCTGGCGCCGTGACCCACACTCGCACTTCAAAGCGCTGCTGCGGGAGCGCTCTCGCGGCAGCGCTGTACAGCTGCAAGTGTAGCCATATCCTCAGAGTCTGATTCTCTGTTGCTCTGCACTTTGTGAAGTGAATTTGCACTAGGGTAAATGAGTGCAAAGTGGGTGTAAAATGCTACTGCCCTGCCCTCTGTTTGTGCATCTCTTGTTAAGTTTGGATTTAGTAACAGATGCTGTGTGCTTATCTTAGTTGTTGATGAGTCTTTCCTATTAAATCCAAAATCATCCAAGGCTAAATGCTCCCCTCCCTTTATGCAGCTCAGTGGGAAGCAAAAGAGCACTGATGGCATGAAGAAAAGTTGAGGCCTGTGCAGATGGGACAGGTAGTGAAAGAGGATATTCCTCCAAGAGATCACATCCTCCCCCTGAGAATTTCTCAGTGCCAAGTGTCCACTCAAAACTAGTATCAGAAACCCCAAGTGTTCAAAATGTGTGCATCAGGCCCCCAAAGAATGTTATGAGATTATTTAAAAATCATGAGACTTTAAACAATTAGTGTTTGAGGTTTTTTATTTGCCGTCTAGTTTGTTAGCTTTTTAGGTTTTACATTTTCCAAATTCTATGTCCAGGAAGGTTAGCAACATTTGTTTAAAGAAAACCCACAAAAAGTAAAGGAAGATTCTCACATAACCACAGGTCTCCAGGAAATGGGACTTTAAGTTAAAAAAAATAAGACAAGATTCACAATAAAATTGTGAGCGTTGGCACCAGTGTGAGGGATATGGGCTGGATGGAAGAGAGGGGCCGGGAAAAGGCTGTACTTTGTGTACCATTATTTTTGGTAAATGGGATCATATCCAGAATGCAGTTACAGCATTTCTGAGCAGCTACATATCCTCTGATCATCCTTCTCCACCGTCAGAGGGAGTCACAGCCATGCTGCCAGCATGTGGGGGAAGCCAGTGGCAGCAAGAGCCTTTTGTGTTGGGGGAGGACAAGAAACAGCACAGAGACAGAGTGATTCTATGTGAAGATCCTTGTGATTTGGCCATGCTGTTACTTTTGTTCTTACTCCTGTGTGTGGCTTATCTGGCCGTGCCACAAATTTGCCAGCTTTCTCTCTATTGCTACTGGCCCCCACTTTCTGAGGTGATAGTACAAGCCTGTTGGTGGCTACTTCTTGTCCTCAAATCTTTTCTGCTGGGTACTTCCACTTGCTGCAGGCAAGAGGAGACTATTACTTTCAGTAGGAGGGTTTAAGTAAAACTGCTGGTGGATCCCTGCATGCAGTGACAGGGGCCAAACTTCTACCAACTTCTGCCTTTTTATAAGCACAGAACGTGCTCTCCAAGTATGTCTGTGGTTACGGTTTTCAGATCTGCACTTCAAAACACATATGGTCAGTGTTCTAGTCCTGTACGGGGAATTACAGTTAATCATTTTAGTTAACAGATGGAGACAATTGTCAATGTTCCATGCTGCAACTGCAATTGGAAAAAAATATACTGAGGCTCTAGAAATGAATTCAGAAATGAGGTAGCTCAAGTATCCTGCTTGGTTGTTCTAGCGGTGTTATTTGTGCCACACTGCTGCTGGTCCCAAGTTCTGAAAAAAAAGGAGAAGGCAAAGGAGTGTAGTAGCTAGAATAGGCAAATAAGAGCTGTCCTGAGAGAGGTCAGGGCAGGGCCGCCCAGAGGATTCAGGGGGCCTGGGGCAAAGCAATTTCAGGGGCCCCTTCCATAAAAAAAAAGTTGCAATACTATAGAATACTATATTCTCATGGGGACCCCCGCGGGGCCCAGGGCCTGGGGCAGATTGTCCCACTGCCGCCCCCCCCCCCCCGGGTTGCCCTGGGTCAAGTGCTTTTGAAAATCCCACTAGGCAGCTATCTACATCTTTAGGTGCCTGAATACCTTAAAAATCTGGCCCAGGGCAGAGACAGTTTTTAATTCTATGCTTGGTTAGTTCTTCCATTCCAGGTAATTGTCCATGAAAGCCTCTTGATCAGAAGGTTCTGCAGCTGTGGTTTATGCCACACGAGGGGGGTGGGGGGGAGCAACTTTTTATTCAAAGCTTAACTTAGAAGGTGAACTCCAAAGCCAGTGAAACTGTGCCTTTCATGGCTTTGGATGATGCATAAAGTTGACATCATGCATTTGGGTTTTTGTCTCACTTTTGGTTGTAAAAAACTGGCTTTTCCCCATTGAACATTATACTAGGAATGGCAGGATTTGATACTTTCAGGAGGGGAACGCTGACCTGATAGGAGGTGGAAACCTGATCTGCAGCTCCCAGCTGTGATTTGCCCTTGTAGACATGGGCAAGGGGAAGGGGAGTCATGGAAGGAGACCTTCCTCATGTGACCTATGCAAAGACAGAGAATTATAAATACTCTCTGTGAGCAGGGATTTGACCTTAACCCCTCCACGGAGCAAATCAGCTGGAAAGGAAGGGGGGCTCTAGCACACTAGAAAGCAAGATACACCATCCCTTTCAATGGTACAGAGCAGTGCATGCACCCCCTGCCCCCATGAGTGCTGAGCAGCCCTGGGAGATATGCCTGAGGCACAGTCTCTCCCTGTACTGCTACTGGTGCCACAGGGGCTCCATGCAGCTCTTTATGCAAACTGCACAATCTAGAGCCCAATATATGGAGGAGCTGTTGGGCAACAGGAAAGCTAAGTGAGCAGCTGCTCAAGGTTTGAGGCTATCTCTAGAACTTGCAAAAAGCACAGTTCCTTTTGTTCATTTTTCACTTCAGTCTTTAAAAGTGCAACAATCCCTTTAACAATGTTTTCTTAGCTTCTTCAGAAAACTGCTGAAGTTTTAGACAGTTTAAGGTCAGGGTACTACTTTAAAAAAAAAAAAACACCCACGATTTTCCACTGGCTCTGCTTATACAGTATATTCAACTGACATTTTCTTTCAGTGTTGTGTTCTCTGCATAGTTTGGTTGTAGTCAGGCTGCCAAAACCAGTTTTAAGTGCCAAATTTGTTCACAGTTTTATAATGTGTTTGCTTCCTCAGGGCCCTCAGATGGTAACTGAAGAGCTGCACTCCATCAGCTTTGAAACACAGGTCTCCCTGTATGGTCTAACTATAGATTTGGAGGTGAGTGTTTTCACTGTTTTTATGGGGGGAAGAATAAGCAATTATTTGTCCTCAAGCCAAATTAATACCTATTACTTACAAGAGTTTGAGATAGAAGATGTACACTACATAGATTTACAGCAACTTTTGAGTCGCCTAATTGGCTAACTCTAATTGGCTCTGCACACTTCACTTTGGTACAGCATAAATATGATGTTCTGCAGAGAATTTAGTGCACAGCCCTGCCCCCAGTGAAGTTAGTGGCAAAATTCCCATTGAGTTCAAAAGACGCAGGATTGGAATGCCCCATGGAGCAGCACAGCATGCCGCTTTGAGAATATATCTAGATACAGATATATCAGATCATATGGCAGGAGGAAGTTTTAGGGGCCCATAATACACATGACTGTGGGTCTTCCTGACGTCAGCCACACTATGATGCCCACAAGTGGTGAATGAGCCCTACAGGTCTCCAACAGTGCTAGGGATACCCTAGGTCCCCTTCCTGCCAGACAGATGACTAGCTGTTGGCAGCTATACTTTTATTGGCTGTATGAAAGAGCTGCACAGGCAGCCCCTGGCCACAGCTACAGCCAGCCACCTGGGTCACTGCGGAGTCCAGCACATATAGCTGAGCTCTGAGACTAACATTCTCTGGACATTTGGGGGCCCATCCCTTGGGTTCACAGACCAACTGTTAACCAGCAATAGCATCCCAGCAATATGCCAAAAGACGAAGAGGTGATATTGAGACTGTTACAGTTTCCAATACTCCAAAACTATTATGCTAATTAAAAAACAAAACAAAAAAAAACACATGCTAGCAGATTAATACATTCCCCAATGAATGCCTTGTCTGCAACACTCTGTAACATTCATGTACTCTTGTCTTCTTCACCAGACAAGCTCTTTGCCTGTAGTGATGATTTCCAATGTCAGTCAGTTACCTAATGCTTGGGCTTCTATTATTTGGTACAACTTGTTGTCAAAGGATTCTCAGGTAGGTCTTCAAATCCCAAATATTAATTTTCTGTATATTTCAAGTTTCTAGTTATGCACTTGTCAAACAAATGTATCAGCAGAAAGATATTTTTTCCCAGATCTGATACTTCTAGGAAATCTGGCCTTTTTTTCCTGCGCACACACACGCTATATTACAAATTAGCTGTAAATCACATTTATAATAATAATACCATTAACATTATGTAGAGGATTGAATGGGTCTTTGGATCGAGCTATGGTGCCTTTTTTACCTCCAGATTGTCAGTTCAAATGTAAGATGGTAACAGGTCAGTACTGACCTGTTACCATTTGACTTCTGGTTTTTGGTCTGTGTGAAATGACTTATTGGAAGTTTCCAATCTATTTATTACTGATTTGTATTATCATAGTGCCTAGGAGTCCCCGGCATGTACCAGGACCCCACTCTGCTGGGCACCATACATAGTTCATAGTGGACAAATCTCATCATCACAGAGTAAACATTCTCAGCTGGCATGTTGGTAGTCTTGGTAAAGAGACCAGTGATGGAATGGGCTTGTAGATTTAGTTACCCTTTCACTCTCTTGATGTGGTTTCTCTGCAACAGGACTTGGGCAAATTGAAAGGGTATACTTGGAAGTCTTGTACTCCTGCTTCTTGCACTGTTCCTAATTTGTGAGTATATGGAACACCTTAGAAGATTGCCTTGTACTAAATACCATCAACCTATAGCATTCACAAACAGTAACTTCACTTGAAAAAATTATCCATGCCTGTGATTAATCTATATTCACGTTATATATAAAAGAGCTTTCATTATTCAGATTAATTCATTGGCATATGTAACTCACAGCTTGAACATCAGTCTGTCAAATTGGATACATAAGAGTTTCTGTACTGTATTAAATACAGTTTTCCCTCACTTATTTCACAGGAGTTAGTGCTTTTATTAAATTAGAACATTAGTAAGTGGACTGGTATCACCTGCTAGTAGCCCCAACTTCAGGGAGGTTCTCAGTCTGTGGGAGGCTCAGCACAAACTGCTAAGTTAGTCACATCAATTATCTTTACCAGCATTACTTCTACCACATTGTGGAATAGCTGTAATAGTAGCTCTGAATGAGAAACTCCTCTAGTTTTTCAGTCAGGGTTTGGTGGTTGTCCGTAGATGTTGTGAGGAGAGAGAATGCAAGAAAGGATGTGTCAGAATGCCAACAAGAATTGGCAGGCCAAATGACAGTCCCTCTAGATATCAATTTTAACCCAAACAAAACTCTTAACCGAAGTCTTCTGAGCACAGTCATTAGTCTGTTCTAGATTAAAGGATTCAAATGGGGAAAAAAAACCTCTGTCAGCCAGGCTATAAAAAGAATTTAACATATTGCTATACAGGGTGTCTAAAGCAGTGGTTCCCAAACTTGTTCCTCCACTTGTGCGGGGAAAGCCCCTGGCGGGCCGGGCCTGCGCCACTTCCAGCAGCTCCTATTGGCCTGGAGCAGCAATTGGCCAAACCTGTGGATGCGGCAGGTTAAAAAAAAAAACAGCCCAGCCCGGCCCGCCAAGGGCTTTCCCTGCACAAGCAGCGGAACAAGCTTGGGAACCACTGGTCTAAAGGGTTAGTTAATAGACTTGGCACACTGAAGTTGTGTTTGCTCCGGATGGAAATTGTCTTCTGAGAACACCTGCTGTTATTGGTCAGCTTTTCAATAGTTAGCATTGTTAGTCTCAGAAGAAAGTGCTGCTATCAAAACTAAGGTGCATCTGACTTCCTCTTTGCAGTTTGAAACGTCTAATGTTTTTCAGAGTGGCTACCAATGTATAAACAAAGCATGAATTCTATTGCAGAACCTGGGTTTCTTTAACAATCCTCCTACTGCCACTCTGGGTCAACTCTTAGAAGTACTGAGCTGGCAGTTTTCATCTTATGTTGGTCGTGGACTCAATTCTGAGCAGCTCAATATGCTGGCAGAGAAACTTATAGGTAAGAACCATAAAACTATGATAGCGGTTCAATTTCCATTTACTTCTAAATGTTACACATGACAGGCCACGCTCTGCCCACTTGCAGGTTAGAGGTCAGAATTCATGCCCCAAATCCCCTCCTCCACCACCACCCTTCTTCCTCCACATTGTTCGCTAGTTCTAACCCAGTTTGTAAACACACAGTTTGCCTTCCTCCCCTTTGTGGTCTCATGTGCTGTTGCCACAGGTGACATCATGTTTCAGTAACACAAACCACCTCCACCACTCAGCTCAGCGTTGCCAATTGTTTGTTAATACTTTCAAAGTAAAAAAAAGTATGTTTCACCTTATTCATGACAAAAAGTGCCTCAGCTTGTGAACTTTCAGACAGTAAGGCAAAGCAAAAGGGTGTCATAGTTGTAACAAACTATGGTAAGCTTTGTTAAAGAACTATCAACCTATTATGAAATGAAAGGTCAATCTTGGTCTATTTAAAAAAAATATATATATACCTTTTATCTTCTGGGTCACTTGTCTTCTGAAGGCAAAGAGGGATCACTCCTGCTCTGCTGATGAAGCAGGGGGACGGGAGGGGGGTCTCTATGGGCAGGAAGTGTAATAGTTAAGTCATAGTAACCCTTCTAGTAGCAGGATGGTCACTTGAAGGTTTCCACTACCTGTCCTCCTGAAGAGGATTCAGGCTTTGGAGGAGGCTGGTAGATTTATCTGTGGTTAAAAGGTGGAGAGGCTGTTCCTTCTAATGTCAGTCAGGTGGATATTGTCAGGTGGATATTGATTGGACTGATTGCCCTTTTTTGATGGAGGGAGGGAAGAAAAGATGTTGACAAAACACAGGGGGCTCCTTAGCTAGATTTTAGTTTTGGTGGAGGCTGAGGTGGGGAGGTGTCAGGATTTCCCCCCCCACACACACACACACTCTGAACTCTGGGGTACAGATGTGGGGACCCACATGAAAGACCCCCTAAGTTTATTTTCTACCAGCTTAGGTTAAAACTTCCCCAAAGCACAAATTCCTTTCCTTATCCTTGGACGGTATTGCTGCCACCACCAAATTTCAGGAAAAGGTCACTTGGAATCCCTATCCTCCCAAAATATCCCCCCCCCCGAGCCCTTCACCACCTTTCCTGGGGAGGCTTAAGAATAATATACCAACCAATTGGCTTAGCAGTGTGAGCACAGACCAGACCCTGTGTCTTCAGGACACTAAAAATCAATCAGGTTCTTAAAAGAACTTTATTCATAAAGAAAAAAGAAAAAGAATCACACCTGCAAAATCAGGATGGAAGGTAACTTTACAGGGTAATAAAAAGATTTAAAACACAGAGGATTCCCCTCTGGGGTCAGCTTCACAGTTACAAAAGCAGGAATAAAACTACCTCTGTAGCACAGAAAAATTCACAAACCAAAACAAAAGATAACCTAACGCATTTCCTTGCCCTACTTGCAATTTCTGTGGTTTTAGATGGATTATGCCAGATATATTTTTAGGAGATATTGTACCCGCTTGACTTCTCCCTCCATCCAGAGAGGGAACAACAAACAAATCCTTCCCCCCCAGATTTGAAAGTATCCTCTTTCCTCGTTGGTCCTTCTGGTGCGGTGCCAACTAGGTTATTTGAACTGCTTATCCCCTTACAGGTAAGGTGATTCAGTACAGCTGCCAAGGAGGGATTTTATGCACCCTTCCCTCTATATTTATGACAGGAGGATACTTCTGAGGTGCAGCAAAAGGAGATTAAAGCAGCTGCTAATGGTTTGGGGAAGGCTGCTGCAGGAGGATTGGGAGGGGAAGGCAATTTGCCTAGAGGAATGAAACCACTTTTTTTAGTAGTTTGTTGTACAGGAGGAGGGAACATCCAGACTAGAGCCACTTCCTGCAGTGAAGTGATGGTGGTGCAGGTTGAAGAGAAGTGCAGTTGTGCATGTCCAATGTGCACATAGTCAACCTCTTCCAGGGCTGGGATCCAGAGCTGCAACCACATTAATAAAATTTGAGGGACAAGATCAGGAGTGAGAATGCAAAAGACCTGCAGCCACAACAAGGGGAATCATAAGTACAATAGAAAAAAAAACTGAGGGAAGGTCATGTTTGCATTCCCCCAGGCATTGTGTCTGTACCTGAATCCTCCTTCTGCAAGATGGTCAGGCTGAAAGATCTCCCCTCCCAGCTCCCACTCCTTCCCCAAACAAGTGATCTAGACTGTTACTGGATAAATGTCTGGGACCTGGTGCAATTTCCGGGTGCCATTCCCTGTCTAAAAAAAGATCTCCCTCCTCTTGTATCTCAGTAACTAAAAGGAAAAAAAATAGGATGAGGTTGGTTTTATTTCACAGGAGAATCATGACTTCTTATTTAGACATTAAAGATTTGAAACAATACGACTAATAACTACATGTTAAGTGATGTTACTCTAAAGGTACTATATTTATTCTCTGCTAGCATTTACAGAAGAGTAAATTGGTAGGGACCATATGTATCATAAAAGATTTTCTTATTAGAAATTTGAACAGAAAAGTCTCAGATAAAGTGAAGCCCATGAGCAGCAAACTCAGATAAAAAGTGTAACTCTGTGTTTAAGTTGATATAGAACAGAAGTCCCAAATTGCTTCAAAGCATTGCTGTAACGTTTATATTGCAGGTCCACCTATAGAGAAACTTTGCTTGTAGTCATGTTGTTCAGTTAAATGTCATGTACAATGTAAATGCTTTAATATTCAAATATCACAAATGAACCTATTTCAGGAACTTCAGACAAAGGGACTGATATATTTCTTTTTACATTTTAGGGCAACAAATTAGTTACACTGATTATCAACTGTCCTGGGCAAAGTTCTGCAAGGTATGATTGTAAAAAAAAAATTTTTTTTAAATATTATTTTTTCCTTTGAGTGCCTGCTTGCAGGCTTAATTCTGCCCCATTGATATCACTGACAAACCTCCCACTTGACATGTCTGAAATCAGGATTGGCCCCATCCTGAGCTGCCCTATGTCAGGATTTCCAGGCCTAGCACACTTAAATTAAATTCTAAAATGCTACTTAATGGAAAGAAGCAAAAAGGATCCTAATGGTTAAATCTGGCTGGGAGGAGTTCATGCCCTAAACCACAGTGGGTCACCATTTACTCCACAGAATGACCTGTCCTAAAGTTGTTGAAACTAAACTATTTTTTAATAAAAGACATTTTAATGGCAGTGCAGTTTAAATTGGCACATACAGGCCATCTCTAGAAAATTAATGGCTTGACCATTAGTCAGTAGTTTTGTCTGAATCTTCTTTGACCATTCCAGTTAGCTTACAACTGACTTAAGAAACCATTATCACTGATGGGAGCCAGACCCTGAAATTGTTTTAAAAAGTTAAATTACTCCAAATGCTCATTTGTGAACTAAAACAAAGATACTTCAAGAACTGATTGGCTGTAAATCAATACATCTAAATACTTTGGTCAGAATCAGACAAAAATACTGAGTATGGAAAGTAAATCCAATACATTCATATTAAAGATGCATTATTTAAAATGTATTTGTAATATTTGAAGATTCTTGGAAGTAAATAACTGTGTTCTGTGCTCTCACGCTGTAGTTTCATAGTGAGAGAGAAATGATATAAACATTCATTATTCTAAATAAAGAATGTAAAATGAAGCACTTCCTCTAAAAATCTTGAAAAGCAAATCATAGATATTTTGTTTTTACACAGGATAGTAAGATTTGAATTGCTGCTTTTAATACATTTCTCTATCATTCTCACATAAATAGAAACTAGAACTATTCCTGTGAAAATGACAGGAACATGCAGCATTGAAACTGTGTTAAAGATGTGGTTGAAATTATCTTTTTATTTGTTTGTTTATTTTACCAATAGGAACATTTACCTGGAAAGTCATTTACCTTTTGGGTATGGCTCGAAGCAATACTGGACCTAATTAAAAAACACATTCTTCCTCTTTGGATTGACGGGTGAGCAATATACTGGCAACTGTCCATTAACATAACATGTTAATCTCATTTGTCCCTTCTCTTTATTAAGTCTACATTCAGCATTAAAGAAAGGAATTTCCAAAGGCCTAAAAATCTCCAAGTATGCCATATTGTTTGCATTTATTTGTAGCCTGAAGAAAACTCTACTGAAATTATTCAAAGTGGATTTTAGATTTCTCCTTTATGGACTGAGTTAGTTTACAGGCAAGTAATATGATAAATTTTGTCATGCTCCACACTGTGATGGGGGCCCATGCTGTGTTCCTGTGCAGATAAAACTCCCACTAACTTCATGTGGAGCCTTTGTGAGGTCTATAGCAGTGGACCCTATAAAACCAGCCTTTGACTTTGATTGGCACTTATCTGGCATTGCAAGATAAAAGTTGGGAAATGAATGCCACAGAATGGATGCTGTAATTACTCTGTAAGTAAAGCCATGATTTTCTTATACTTGCAGGTATATAATGGGATTTGTGAGCAAGGAGAAAGAACGAGTTTTGCTCAGGGACAAAATGCCTGGAACATTTTTATTAAGGTTTAGTGAAAGCAACCTAGGAGGAATTACCTTTACCTGGGTGGACCCATCAGAAAACGGTAAGTGCAGCTTAAAAGTGTAAAATTCAAGGCAACCTAAACTATAAGTGATAGGTGAAATGTGTAGCTGATTATGACTGTTGACCTCTTTGCCTATTCACAATTATATTGCCTTTGTGTCTTTACAGGAGAAGTAAGGTTCCACTCAGTGGAACCCTATAATAAAGGTCGTTTAACTGCGCTGCCATTTGCTGACATTTTGCGAGATTACAAAGTGATTTTGGCAGACAATGTTCCTGAAAATCCACTGAAATATCTGTATCCAGATATTCCCAAAGATAAAGCCTTTGGCAAATACTACAGCTGTCAGCCAAATGAAGGTTGGGCTCTATAGTCTATACTTATCCTTTTTGGAAAGTAACATTAAATTCAGATGATATGCAAATTAACTTTTTTCTGAGCAAAACAAATGTTTACTTGTGAAAACATTACCTCATTTTATGGAATGCCTTTCTAAAAACAGTACTTGTTTTCTCATGCACCCCCTATCTGCCTATTGTTTCCATCTGTTGTCTCTTGTCGTATACTTAGATTGTAAGCTCTTTGGGGCAGGGACTGTGTTTTTGTTGTGTGTTTGTTCAGCACCTAGCATAGTTGGATCCTACTCTATGAATTGTAGGTAGTACAGCAATACAAATAATAAACAATGACACATAGGCAGGTCTACACTGGGGTTGGGAGGATCGATCTAAGTTATGCAACATCAGCTTATGAATAACGTAGCTAAAGTTGACGTACTTAGATAAACTCACCGCGGTGTCTTCACTGCGATACGTTGACGGCCAACACTCTCCCGTCGACTCCACCTGCGCCTCTTGCCCTGGTGGAGTACCAGAGTCGATGGGAGAGCACCGGGTGGTCGATTTCTTGCATCTAGACTAGACGCGATAAATCAACCCCCGCTGGATCGATCGGTGCCCATCGATCCAGCGGGTAATGTAGACAAGCCCTTAGATATGCACAAGCTAAGAAACATCTCTGTGAAAGCAGTCATATTAGAGGAAGTTATTCAATTCATTATTTACAAAAATACAATTACTTTCAAATTACATTTCTTTGCCCATGTTTCAGATATTTATTTTTATTTCTAAGACCACTTATTTGTCTGCTTCCAGAATTATGTAGCAGTGTCACTTGATGTCTCTTCAGTTCCAAGAACCTCTCATTTGAGGTTCAGGGGACTTACTCTCATGGGCTATTTGCCAATACTAACTTATAATTCCAGATTCCATGCAATATATATTGACTAAAATTGCCAGTGTAGTCAGAATTACTTATGAATGAATACAGTCCTATTTTGTCCTCTCATGAAAGGTTTCAGTTAAATGCAAATGTTTGCAGGATTGGCTTCTAAAGGCTCAGACCTGCATAGACTTGAGCACATACCTATAATGCATTTAAGTACCCCTCATGACTTCAGAGGAACTTCTTAAGTGAGTCCAGTTACTTGTGTGTGCAAGTCTGTGGAGGTTCAAGTCCTGTCTTGTTGCCCATGTTCTTGTTGCCCATTTATGGTTAAAAAAATAGTTATGTTTCCTTTCAATACATTATGCTCTGCAGCTTTTAAAATATTTGTATTAAATCTCAGTAAATAATAGGCATAGAAACTTTAGGGCATTTTTAAAAAATTTCTTAATGTTGATTCTTTTTTAGTCTCAAGACCTACAGAAGGAGCGGTCAAAGGTTATGTCCCTGCTGTATTTATCCCAATCTCCAAAATGTGAGTAATCTAAGAGCTGTTTTACACTTTGGATGTTTTTCATTAAGTCTGTGTACCTCCCTTCACCCCTTTGATTCCATTTTTTCCCCCATGGAAATACCTAGTGATATCAGCACGGAGATATGGGCCCCAATTCTCTGGTCTGGCAAAGGAGTGCTCAGTGTAAGTCTGGGGAAATAAGTAAAGAGGGCTTTAAAAACCACCTCTTCTACCCCAGTCCTGGTGCTGTCTATGCATCAGGAGGGTATGCTAAATAAATTAGAGCAGCCTTTAGGCTCCTCTAATGTGTTCCAGCTTTTAATGTCCCCCAGAATCTTGGGTATGGTAGCTGGGTTTTACCTTTATTTCCCTGACTACAGCTCCAGCATGAAGTGGCCAGAAAGTGGTGAAGGAGCTCCTCTGCAGTTCTAGATCACAGGAAGATCCCCCTATGCAGGCAGAATTAACAAATTAAACAAGGTTTAGGGCACCTTTGTGCTCCTGGAGTAGTACGATGTGTACAGTATGTTTTTGTGTGTGTGCCAGCAGCTATATCTTTTCAAGGTATTCTCATTATGTTGTTGGCTAATAGGACATTAGCATGCAGTTGGCTCTTTCACAGGCTACTTGCTGCTAAATCAGTGTTACCCAAACACAGATCTACCATGGAATGATTATTTCCATGTCAGCATCCCTTATTGATGCATTAAGTAGCAAAGGGGTTTCTTCCCATTATTTCCTAATCATCTTTAAGGTTATTTATTTTATTTGTGTTTCTTTTAAGCCTATATGATTCCACAGATCCACATTCTCCATCAGATCTTCTTCCCATGTCTCCAAGTGTTTATGCTGTGCTGAGAGAACACCTGAGTCCCACAGTAATTGAAACTGCTGTATGTTGCAATTTTTTTCATTCATAATTTACCACTAAGCAAATGGGGTCTGCTTTGTGGAGAGAATGGAGAGAAAGGCTTCTTTTGCAGTGCAAAAGGGTGAGAGTACAGTTGTCACCATTAAAAGGTCAGCACTTGCCTTCAGTTCTCATACAGAGCTATGGAAGATAATTCAGTTCTTTCCTATTCTAAATGCAGTAGAATTCTTCAGTATGGTACGAAATGTTGTCTTTTTCATGGTAACCATTGTACTATGAACTTTATGTCTTAGAACATTGCAATGCAGGAATCTCAAAATTCCATGCAAGGATCTCCAATTTCTGTACACACATTAATTAAGCTTCAACACCCATAACTGTATGTAAGTATTGTACCGATTTTACAGATAACAGAGGGCTTGATTCACCCATTACCATGCATTTTATGTAGTTGCCATTTTCTCATTTGGTAGCATTTTACAGACACTTTGCACTAATGAAAATGACTGTTTCATCTGCATGTTGTAGATGAGTCTGTCTCAGGGATGTTAAAGGTGAACTGAAATGTCTTAACTAAACAAATATAAAACATTCATTAAAAGTCCATGGAGAGACTTAAAAGTTACATTACAAATTACATCATTGCAAATTTTAAAATCATTTTCTATTTTCCTTGCCTGCAAAGAACTGCATTCAGAGCTTGGTGCAGAACATGAGGCAGCTCAGCCTCAAGTTGCACCCAAAGCAGGAGAGGCTCTTACATTTCTTACCCTGGTTTAAATATTTGGGGACCGAACCTGGCTGGTGTGATTTGAAGCTCTCCCGTCACCATCGGCTTAGTAGCATCTTCACTAAAGCACTACAGCAGTGCAGCTGCAGCTGTGGCGCTGTACGTGAAGACAACCACTCAGTATGTGGCAAGAGGGAACTTTTAGTGTACAGTAGCAGAGTCCATGTGGTGAGTTAGTGCACAGCAAGCTAGTGTGCTGTGTATCCACTTCTCAGCTTGCCGCATACTAAGTCTCCATGTAAACAAGCCCCTAATTTCCCCAGAGTGTGAGTGAGTGTGTGCGTGGGGCATCTCCCGCTGTATAGTTCTAGGGTCTGAACCTAAACTCCCAGTGTCTCTTTAAGTGGCTAGGGTGGGGAACCATTACATAAGTCAGGGCTTCGTTTGCACTGTAAGTGTGTGTTTGTCACTGGAAGTAATTTGAGCAAATTGTGGCTTGTTTGTTTTGTTTTTAAATATGCAGCAAGAATTGCCTTAAAGCTGATGTTTTCATTCCTCTCTTCTAGCTGAGTTCTCCATATTCAGCTGACTGAAATTCAGACACCATGAAGAACAACAAAGCAGCCAAAATACTTTATAAAATGAAAGTTTAAAAAAAGAAGTTGTTTCTGCAGCTTTGTAAATAAGGGTTTCCTGGAGGCCAATGCGATGTTCTTCTTGGGCCTACATGTACTTTCAAATGCATGTAAATCAGAAGCCTCCCCAAGGAAGTCACTGGAGTTACAAACATCTGGCATCATTTGGGTCCTGCCACTGAAGTTCTCACTCAAGGGAATATTACCTCTTAACTCAATGGGCCAAATCCTTCCCTGGTGTGCAACTCCATTGACTTTACATTACATTGGCATTACACTAGGTATGAATTTAGCCCAGCGGGCCTGCTTATGGAAATAAGGACTGCAGTGTTGCTGTAAAATAGGACTTACGGTAGGATGGAGATGTTCTGTTCATGAAACATTTTGAAAGCAAGATTTCAGAATAACTAAAGAGATTTAAGATGTGTTCAGAAAATCAGGATTTATGCTGTCCATTTCATGTTCTGTTTGTATAATGTCTATTTCTTTGGCTTTTATTTTAAATTAAAGGTTCTCATCCATCCCTTCATGACACTGACCATAGGTGCTAGGCGTCAGCTTTTCCTGCCATGAACGGCTTTCAGTACAAAGGGACAGATTTTATCTTCCTGCAGTAAAGGGGGAGGGAAGAAGGAGGAGAAGGGAATAATGGGAATAGAAGAGTTCGCTAGAAACTCTAGAGCAGGGGTGGGTAGTTAATTAGTTTTTGCTAAGTTCTATATTTCTCGGTCAAGGTCCAGACTCCAGAGAAAATAATAAAAATAACAATAATAAGAAAATAAAAAGATTTCGGGGTCTGTTTAAAAGTATCTGGTGGTCCGGATTTGTCCCGCAGGCCACCTATTGATTACCCCTGCTCTAGAGGCACTACACTTTGAAGGTCACTAAATTTCTGTACCTCCAATCTGCATCTGTAAAGCAGGGTTAATAAAATCTCTCTGTCTTGCAGGACATTTGTGAGGGTAAATGTATTCAGGGTTGTGAGGCACTACGATGAATACTTCAGAAAAGCCCATAAAGAAAGAAAACAGTCCTTATTCAATGCAGAGTTTAGATGGTGTGCCATAATCAAGGCCTTAGAGGGACACAGAATGATTAAAAAGGATACCAAAGAGCTGCTTCATTTTCTGAGTACTGTCCAACATGCACCTAGTCAGAGTGCACAGTTACAGAGAGCTAAATTACCTCAGATATAGATGTAAATAAGCAGAATAACCAGTTCTTAACATAAAAGGTTATTTGCCTTTTTAAAGCAGCCAAGTTACTCTTAGTCATGACAGTCTGTCTTTTCTCAGAATTACCCATGACAAATTAACTTTTAGAATAACTTAGGGCTGGTCCACACTAAGAAGCGGGGTCGAACTAGGGTACGCAAATTCAGCTACGTGAATAGCGTAGCTGAATTCGAAGTACCCTAGTTCGAACTACTCACCCGTCCAGACGCCGCGGAATCGAAGTCCGCGGCTCCAAGGTCGACTCCGCCACCGCCTTTTGCAGTGGTGGAGTACCAGAGTTTGAACTATCGCTTCCGGAGTTCGAACTATCGCGTCCAGATTAGACGCGATAGTTCGAACTCCGAGAAGTCGAACTCACCGCGTCGACCCGGCTCGTAAGTGTAGACTAGCCCTTAGACACTGACAATTTACAAAAGAAAGATAGATATCCAAGTTCTGCCTGTGAAGTATGCAGTCTTGAGCATACTTAATTGTGCAAGCAAAATGTGCATTTGTACAAGCAAATGGTTAGGTACAGCATAGGCCTGGTCTATGCTAGAAATTAGATCAGTTTAACTATGTCGGTCAGGAGTATGAAAAATCCACAACCCAAGTGGCGTTGTTAAACCAATCTAAGTCCTCATGTACAGGGCCGGCTCCAGAGCCCAGTAGGGTAAGCACCCGCTTGGGGCGGCCCTTTCCCGGGGGGGCGGCAGGCTGGGCTGGCGGACCTGCCGCAGTCATGCCTGCGGAAGGTCCACTGGAGCCCCGGGAGGACCGGACCTGCCGCAGGCATGACTGCGGAGGGGACGCTCGGCCGGCAGCTCCAGTGGACCTCCCGCAGGCATGACTGCGGACGGTTCGCTGGTCCCGCGGCTCGGCTGGACCTCCCGCAGGCATGCCTGCGGCAGCTCAACCAGAGCCGCTGGACCAGCGAACCGCCCGCAGCTGCGGGAGGTCCAGCCGAGCCGCGCGACCAGCGGACCCTCCGCAGTCATGCCCGCGGGAGGTCCGCTGCTCCCGCGGCTCGGGGGCGCCTCCCGGGCATGACTGCTTGGGGCGGCCAAATTTGTAGAGCCGCCCCTGCTCATGTAGACAGCACTATGTCAGTGGAAGAATCCTTCTGTTAACCTAACTACTGCCTCTCAAGAAGGTGGATTACCTATGCACATAGGAGAACCCCTTTCTTCAGTGTAGGTAGTGTCTACAGTGAAGTGCTACAACTGCGCAGCTGTGCCACTAGAGCATTTTAAGTGTAGGCAAGCCCTTTGGCACCTGAGATGAAATCCTGGCCCCACTGAAGACAATGAGAGGTTTGTTATTGACTTCAGTGGGTCCAAGATTTCATGCCTACTCCCTACCCCAACCCCCCCACCGCCGTCAAAAAAGAGTGACCCTCAACATTTACCACACAGTTTTGTTTGTTAGGCACCTCCAAAGGTATCTTACTAAGGCCTTTTGTGGGCCATCCCTGGAGGCTCTCCCATTTAAATAGATAATGTACCTGGGATCTGAAAGCAAAATGATACCAATGTAGTACCTTTAGTAGGCCTGTTTTAGCTCTTAGCCTAGTGGCTTGGCTGATAGCTGATAGTACTATAACATTAAATTGAAAACTTCTAGAACAATCTTAGGCTTCCTGCTCCTCTGGTCATGAGAAGTGAGGGTCAGTGCACAGAGCCACTATGAGCATCTCTGAGTAGTAACATAGGGAAAAATCCGCTGGGGCAGGGATGCAAGATCAGAGCATATGGTTAGAAGCGGAATAAGCAGTAGGGAGCCCAACTCTTCCCCACTAGTATTGTCCTCAGTTGTAAACTGTCGAGAAAGCAAAGGGAGAGCCCCAATGATCTGATTCACCTGGCATCTCCTTGCTGTGCAAATGGAGTATGCTAAAATAAATGAATACATTTTTTTCGCTGTCTAGTCTGAATGATTTGTACCTAGTCAGGGGGATATAGTCAAACTTTGAAAACCCCATGACCATAAGTAATTCTCCAGAAACATGGCACAGAGCTGATATTAAACCGTGTACATAGTTTCATAATCTCTGTAATTTATACATGACTAATAGAAATAAAATTAGATTTTGTTTTGCTGTTGGATACTTGGTCTTGTGGGACTTTTAAAGATAAGACAAAAGTGGAAGCACTCAGTCGCCTTGGTTGTTCCTGAGTCTGAACCACCAGTGTGAACTGAGACATTTAAAGAGGCAAGCATCAAATTCATCCAGCATCTGCCACCACACAGTTTGTTTAATCTATAATGCTTCTGTGACATAGTGGGGAGCTAGCTGTGGTCACTCAATTAGGGTGAACTGCAAAGAATGGGGCAGACAATTCCCATAAACCTGGTGGATATTCCAATACTTCGATTCACCAAGACAGCATAAAACAGCTTCTTTATTACCTTACTCGTTGCTCAGAAGTCTAAACAACACAGTTCCCTTAAAGTGATCTAGCCTCAGGCCTCCATCTATGTACCCACATCAAATATGATGAAAAATTTCTGTAAATCTTATTTCATCATATAAAAGAAAAGGTTCCACCAATCCCAAAGGACCATAACCTCCCAGGTTAATGAATGTTTCAGCTCTTACCCAAATACACGCTACAGCCAAGGCTTATTAACTAAACTAAAATTTATTTTAAAAAAACGAGAGAGAGTATGGTTAAAAGATCAATAAACTTACAGGCATGAGTTCAATCCATTGAGGTTTAGATTCATATTAGAGATGGTGAGCTTTGTAGTTGCAAAGAGTTCCTTTAGAATTCAGTTCATAGGTCATAGTCCAATGTCCAAATATCATATTCAGGGTGTACCAGCTGTGGCAGAGCTCCAACCTTGTCCCCGTGGGTCCCGCGCTTCCAGGCAGTTTATGCTAGCTCAGGGGTCGGCAACCTTTCAGAAGTGGTGTGCTGAGTCTTCATTTATTCACTCTAATTTAAGGTTTTGCGTGCCAGTAATACATTAACATTTTTAGAAGGTCTCTTTCTATAAATCTATAATATATAACTAAACTATGGTTGTATGTAAAGTAAATAAGGTTTTTAAAATGTTTAAGAAGCTTCATTTAAAATTAAATTAAAATGCAGAGCCCCCTGGACCAGTGGCCAGGACCCAGGCAGTATGAGTGCCACTGAAAATCAGCTCGCGTGCCGCCTTTGGCACACGTGCCATAGGTTGCCTACCCCTGTGCTAGCTTCAGAGGCTCACTGCAACCCTCCACATAGCCCTTCTCTCTCTAGGGCCAGGGTTACAGTCTACTGAGCCCTTTTCATCATAAGCCAGCTAGGAGGTTGGTGAGAGAACTCCCACAGTCTCTGTTGTCCCTACAGGCTTATTCCAGAACAGCTTAGCCTCCTGTACTGACAGGGGCCTTTCTCCCGCCCCCCAGAGGTGTTTCTGTAGTGGCTGGTTGAGAGAATCCCAGGCCCACCCTCTACTCCGGGTTCCAGCCCAGGGATCTTAATGGCAGCAGCTGTTGGCAGCTGACCTTTCACCACCAGAGCCGCTACATTTCTCTGGGCCACTTCCCCACAGCTCCCTCGCTTCTGTCTTTTAATGCTTCTTCACCCTTACCTTAGGGATCCCTTTCCAGGTGTTTGAGGGTGTCTTCATTATCTAGTCCTTCAGCCTCACTTCCTCTCCTCTGGCTCTCCTCAGCCTGTCTGGAGTGAGCCCTTTTATAGTATCAGAGGGGCCTAATTAGTCAGGTGTTCACATTAGCTTAACGGCCTCACCTGACTCTGCAAGTTAATTGGAATCAGGTGTTCTCATTAGCCTGGTGCACCCCCTGCTCTGGTCAGGGAACAGAAAACTGGTTATCCAGTGGCCAGTATATCTGCCTTCGACTACTCTGCTCTACCCTACTGGCCTGGGTCTATCACACAGCATAACTGGGATCTCAGTTTTGCTACTCAAACTTCCCCTGACGAAGCCTACGCAGATCTGAGATGACAGAGTCAGGACCCAAGGATCTTGTATACAATTTCATGTCTTTTGACAAGTTGGAGTTCCTCAGGGTAATTAGGATGACTTTGAAGAAGGTCCATCACCAGTACTTAGCTATATGAATTAACATAAAGCCATTTGCTTGTTCCTTCACCATTCACAGTACGTTTCAAAGAGAGATGAATACTGAGATATCCCTTGTTTACAATTCATTTAAATTATAGGATGTTCTTTTGACCTCTGAATTACCAGAATACAGCATAGACAGGGATTGCTGATTACATTGTTGACCCTACTCATACATATGTAAATACACAAAAACACAAACATTATCCCTCCATGTCTTTTGAGGGTTATTTATTTTGCAGGACGTTTAACCCATTCTATCCATGCATCACAGCGTCTAAAAACAAAACAAAAAAATGCTGCATATAGAATGTTCTTGACCATGTAAACCGCCTAGAAGTGTGTGTTAATCTCTGCTCTGGCCAATTGGAAACAAAAGGCTAATGGTCAAAAAAATCAGATTTGAAAGAATAAGACCCTTTGGGAACACAGATTCTTCTTCTTCAAGTGCTTGCTCATGTCCATTCCATATTAGGTGTGTGTGCTCACTAGTGCCAGATGTTTTTCCCTCAGCAGTATCCGTAGGGAACCAGCTCTGGCACCCTTTGGAGTGGCACCCGCATGGTGTGGTATAAGGGGCTCTGCCAGCTCCCCCCACCCTCAGTTCCTTCTTGTCATCAGTGATGGTGCTGGAATGTCTGCTGCTTTGGCTAGCATTGATTCCTTCTCTGTTCTTGCGAACTTTGAAATCCTGTAAAGTAGGTATACATAGTTGGTCATTCTCTTAGTTACCCTTAGTAGTAGTCTCAAACTCTGTTAGTCCCGAAAGGGACCCAGCCTTTAAGCCCCGATCCCTAGGCTTTAAGCCCTGCGATCACTGCGAATGGCCTATGCCCATTAGTGATCCACATACCAGCTGCCTAAGGTGCTTAGGCAAGGGGCACATAAGTGACCAGTGCCATATCTGCAACTCCTTTAAACCTAGGACGAAGGAATGTGATATCTGTCCGAAAGCACTCCTAACGGGGTTGGCACTCTGGCACTGGAGCAGTGGTCCGACTCTGCTTCGAGCACCGTGGCCGACTCCTCCAGCACTGTCCACAAGCTGGCACTTTGAGGGGAAGATCTCCTACCTTCCGCAAGGGAAAGGAAAGGGCAGGGGGCGAGCCAAGACCCGTGTCAGGCAGCTCAACATGCCCCTCGGGAAGTCAGGCCCCAGCTCAAACCATCCCATACCTTGCCTGAGATTCTGGATAGTGGCGCAGGCGCCAGCCAGCTTCAGGTGGCATCGGTGCCCGAAGCCCTTCAAGCAGCTCAGGAGATCCTGACACTCCCGGTTCCGCCCACACCAGCTCCTGCAGTATCCCAGTCTTGGGGAAAATCTGCGTTGGGACCTATTCGTGTGTCCCCGCCTCAGCGGCACCATTCCCCATCAAGAGGGGACATCCTACCAGCATTTGCCCGCCCGCAAGACGGGAGAGGTAGGCTCAGCAGAGCCCCCTTCAGTCCCCACACTGGGGGCACTGATCAAGGGACTCGAGCCATACCTCGCTAGTAGATTGGCACAGACCCTCTGAGGCACATGCCACCTGGCAAGAACTCCGGAACCAGCCCTGACCGTCTTCAAGGGCCCAGGACTGATCCCAGGACTAATCGGGGACCAAAGACCTCCAATCACTGGCCCGTCATCGCCTATCTCCAAAAGGAAGGTCACCCTCCTCAGGACAATCCTCCTGGCAATCAGCTCATAGTAGCTCCTGGTCCCATATGAAGGCCCGGTACCGGTCGAGTAGCATGAGGAGTGGATTGCTGGGTATCCAACGCAGATCCACCCAACGCTGTCGGTCCCAGAGAGCCTGACCAAGACAATCTCACTAGGTTGGCTTTGGGATGCAGCAATCGGGACCAGTCAGATAAGAGCCACTGCTCAGCTTGATCCCCGTCGCCCAGGACCGACCACTCTACTAGTAGCTCCAGCTTAGCTTGGAGCAGGGTTCCCTGACTGTGGGACAGGACCCAGTACTGACTACATTATCAGCACTGAAACCTGTCCAATGGCCCCAAGCACAGTGGCCGGTACCATGGTACCCATGGAACCCTTGGGGGTTCATCTAGCCTTTCCAGGCTGCCTGATCGGTTTTGTGAGCCTTGGAAAGGCCAGCGGCCTTGGTATCCTATCCCTATCTGGTGCTGGAGATTTTTGGGGGGTAAGACCCCCCGTAGGTCCAGGAGGACCCAGGGGAGCAAGCTGCTGTACCACCAATGGTTCCCGGGGCACCGGCATCATCCTCATCGGCACCAGACAAGGCTATCACAGGGCCTCCTTACCCAGTTCCTCAGGATGATGCCAAGGTGTATCAGGAACATTTGAAGAGGGTCTTTTCTAACATGGAGCTTCAGGAAGAGGAATTGGAAGAGCCCTCGGATTCTCTCTTCGACGTCCTCTGCTCTGCAGCTCCTGCCAGGGTGGCTCTACCCCTTCATGAAGGGGTTTCTAAAATCACTAATGCCCTGTGGCAGACCCCCTCTTCCCTGGCCCCCATCTCTAAAAGAGCCAAATGCAAGTACTTCATGCCAACCAAAGGGCATGAGTACTTATACTCCCACCCACCCACCAATTCTCTTGTGGTTGAGGGGGTTAACCACAAGGAGAGACAGGGAAAACCCGGGGCCACCACAAAAAATAAAGACACGAGGAGGCTGGATCTTTTTGGGTGAAAGGTTTATTCGTCTTCCAGCCTTCAGCTGAGGGCGGCCAACCACCAAGCCCTCCTTGGCCGATATGACTTCAATATGTGGCAAGCCATGGCCAAGTTCAAAGGGTCGCTCCCCGAGGCTTTCCGAGCTATCCTTGATGAGGGCACAACACCATGGCTTCCGCTATCTCCATGCGGCGAGCCTCTTGGCTGCTCCTCTCTGGGTTGTCCAATGGCTCAGCAGACCTGCCCTTCGATGGCTGGGCCCTGTTTGCAGAGCAAGGAGACAGCAAGTTGCATGGCCTCCAGGACTCCCGCTGTGATGGGTTGGATCACAGAAAACCCATTGGAAACTGCCAACTGATATGCCTAGACTACCTCTGAGCCTGTTTTCCCTGGCAGTTTGGGACTTCAGAACCTTGCCTAGTTTGAGCCAGACACGCTAGCCTGCTACAAACATAGACCCCAGTCTGAACCACGTCCCCTAAAAGCTCCAGGCTTAACTGAAAACAGCTTAAGAAGTGTTCCTGGCTCCAACACTCAGATGCCCAGCTCCCAGTGGGGTCCAAACCCCAATAATAAATCTTATACAGGGTAAACACATACATTGTTCGCCCCCTATAACACTGATAGAGAGATATGCACAGCTGTTCCCCACCCCCCAGATATTAATACATACTCTGGGTTAATTAATAAGTAAAAAGTGATTTTATTAAATACAAGAAGTAGGATTTAAGTGGTTCCAAATAATAACAGACAGAACAAAGTGAATTACCAAGCAAAATAAAACACGCAAGTCTAAACCTAATACAGTAAGAAAATGATTACAGATGAAATCTCACCCTCAGAGATGTTCCAGCAAGCTTCTTTTACAGACTAGCCTCCTTCTAGTCTGGGTCACACCCCTATGGTTACTGTCCTTTGTTCCAGTTTCTTTCAGGTATCCTTTGGGGGTGGAGAGGCTATCTCTTGAGCCAGCTGAAGACCAAAAATGGAGGGGTCTCCCAAGGATTTATATAGTTTCTTCTTGTGGATCTAAATCCCTCCCTCCCCCTGTGTAGAATCCCCTCTATAAGATGGAGTTTTGGGGTCACATGGGCAAGTCACATGTCCATGGATGACTTAAGTTCCTTACCAGCCAGGCCACATTCCTGGGAAAGCTCAGATGTGGATTGGTGTCTCGAAGTTTATTGTGAGCTTAAGTGTTTCTCGATTGGGCACTTGCTGAAAATGGTCAGCTTCCTGAGAAAAGACTAACTGCTTCACTGAGACTACTTAAAATTAAACAAGTACGTAGCCAATATTCATAACTTTGAATACAAAAATGATACATGCATACAAATAGGATGAATATATTCAGTAGATCATAACATTTACAGAGATATGTTACATGGCATATGTAGCATAAAACATATTCCAGTTATGTCATATATACATTCATAAGCATATTCCCATGAAGCATTATGGGGTGCAACGTCACACCCGCACCACCAAAAATACCCTGGGTCTCTATGGCCCAGCCCCGGCGTGTAAGTGGTTCAAACTGCAGCAGCCACAGGGCCAGGGGAGTCAGCCTCGGCAGGAGCAGCCCCATAAATGAGCCAACGGCTACAAGCGCCACCTGAGCCAGCCGCCTCCATGATCTGCCCAGTCAGGCTCAACCCATAATAAGCAGGGGGCCAAACGGTCATTTTGAGGGTGCCCCCAAGGGCAAACTACCAGACCATTCCCTGGATCTGTCCTTCCCTGTGTTCTCCAACCATCTTTCCCTCTTTCTCCCTGCCTGGATGGCTATAACCTTGAACCGATGTGTCCTCAGCACAGTGAAACAGGGTCATACCCTCCAGTTCCTTTCTGCCCCCCCTTCCCACCCGCCTTCCCTGTCCCTCTTTAGGGACTCCTCTCACAGAGTCTTCTCGTGCAGGAGGTAAAGGGGTAACTACAGCTGGGTGCGGTGGAAGAAGTTCCTCTTGAGTACAGGAACAAGAGGTTCTTTTCCCGGTACTTCTTAATCCCAAAGGCCAAGGGCGGTCTACGGCCCATCCTGGACCTGCGAGACCTCAACAAGTACCTAAAGAAGTTAAAGTTCTGCATGGTTTCCCTGGCTTCTATTATCCCCTCCCTTGATCCGGGAGACTGATATGCCACCCTCTGCTTGAGGGATGCATACTTCCACATAGCGATCTTTCAAGGGCACAGACTCTTCCTCCAGTTTACAAGGGGGCCCCACCATTACCAGTTTGCAGTCCTCCCATTTGGCCTGGCAAGAGCACCGAGTGTTTACCAAGTGCATGTGAGTGGTAGCAGCTTACTTCAGGCACCAGAGTATTCAGATCGACCCATACCTTGACGACTGGCTCATCAAGGGCAGCTCCAGGTCTGAAGTCCAAAGGGATGTCACGGTGTTTCAGGCCACATGCTGCTCTCTGGGCCTACTGGTAAACGACAAAAAGTCGACATTAGTGCCACTGCAGAGGATAGAGTTCATTGGAGTGGTTCTTGACTTGACCTGTGCCAGGGTGTTCCTGCCGCTGGAAAAGTTCCACACGTTGACGAACCTCATCGCAGAAGTCTCCGCGTTCCCTCTGACTACAGCCAGGGTCTGTCTGCGCCTCCTGGGTCACATGGCAGCGTGGTCTGCCATGCCAGTCTCTGAATGCGGCCCCTGTGACAATGGCTGGGGACGGTCTATTCCCAGTCCCGAGACCCTTTGGAAAATATTGTTACCATTCCCCAGGCGATACTTACCTCGCTGCGATGGTGGACTGACTCCAGGATAGTCCTGGAAGGGGTTTAGTTCAACAACCCCTCACTCCATCAAGTTGGTGTTGGACGCCTCAGACCTCGGCTGGGGTGCGCATCTCGGTGACCTTCAGACACAGGGGATGTGGTCCCTGGAGGAGGCAAAGTTACACATAATGTCAAAGAGCTCCGAGCAGTCTGGCTGGCCTGTGGAGTCTTCCTGCCCCACCTGGCGGGCAAGGTGGTACAAATCCTGACGGACAACACAGCTTCGATGTCCTACATCAATAGGCAAGGGGAAGCACGCTCGTCGACTCTCTGTCAAGAGGCACTCCATCTATGGGACTTCTGTATCAGCCACAAAATGCACCTGGAAGCTTGTCACCTTCCCAGTGTCAAGAATACACTAGCGGATCAGCTCAGCAGGGACACAGCAGCTGATAACTGCACTTTCACTTTCATTGTACTTTGCAGCTGCAAAGTCAAAAATTGTCTAACAATCACAAGATGACAAATATGCTGAACTTAGAGTTTTGCCACATCATCACAATGCAACATATTAAACAGAAACATGAAAATTTCAGTTGCCACCTGGCTCTTTTACTTAAAAAGACGATACTTATAACCAGACCTCAGCAGGATTACAATCCACAAGGTTTACCATATACACTTTGCATCTGAATTTTGGTCCCTGACAGTGACATTTTGAAAATTGTTTATAGACAGATCCCAAAGTAAAACAGGAAAGGAGGCGTATGTACTGGAGGCCTGTTCCAAAGCCCAAAATTTTATTCTTCCATTGTTTTGCCAATCTTTTATTCCTGTTCAGGGGGAACAAGATATGCCCCTATTTCTCTAAATATCAGTTAATACAATGGTCCAAAGAAAATTATAAAGGAAAGAAAACATGAGACAAAAAGAAACTATCAGAAAAATCCAGTGGGGGAACAATGCTAAATGTCAGGGAAGACAATAAGGAACATTCTTTGATTTCTGGCTGCAGTTATTCACCAGTCAAAAACTACTATATCTTACATGGAAATCTTGGTTATAGTTTGGAAATGGGAAAGGCCAACTATATTTGTATGTCCTATTTTTAATCTTTTGCATCTTATTTCTTCCCGCTATATAATACAGAATCTGGTGAAGTTTGCTTCCATCCACATACAGTGAACCTTTAATTAATTTTAAACAGTTTAAGCAGTTCAGAATCAAATTATGTTTGGCTTCCACCATGTACATGCCAACAAATGCCAGCATTGCATGTCTTTAACTGGTGGTTGACAAAACATGAGATGTTTTATTCCAAATGTAAAAAATGGGTCATTTTTGACAGCATTTTATTTGACAGCTCTTTATCCCAGAGTTTTTAAACGCTTAAGAACAAAAAAAAAACTTCTACGTGTGAGGAACTCCCAAAATATTCAGAGCAATAGCTCATTCCCTACTAAAAATTAGGGGAAATAATGGCGGTGTAAGAAGATTTGGAAAGAAAGTGTAGCTGCAAACCTAACCATGGCATGGCAACCAGTGTTTCTATAACTCAGATGCCCTCATGAAAGGTCGCTTCATCCACAAGTACCCAGAAGAAATGAGTCAATGAGTCATCACACACACAAAAACATCATGATTATTTCCTCCTCTGTATTTCCCAGTGCATCATGTCTGCTTTGAATCCATCTTGTCTAGATTTGGAGTGACTGTCTGTATTGTGTGTATAGTACAGCGTCAAGCACGATGTCAGTGCTTAATAAAATTCACAATAGCTCATTTCCACCCCAATTTTCTATTAACACATATGGAACACCTCTAGTTTTATTACCAACAGAAGAATTGCAAAATCATGTTGCAACAACAAAGGAGATATTATGGTTGTATTTTTATGATGGATCAAAATTGTTTTTGCTGTTTTCAAAATAGTGATCCTGTGTCTCTGCCCTTTTAATCGGTGTCTGGGTGACAAGCATGTCTATAAACAAAAACAATGTTATTTCTCTTCCACCAGCATTGTGAAATGTGCTGGCAACTACCTGACACCCATCTTCCACCCCAGAGGTGACTACAGTTCAGTGATGCTTGTATATGCAGCGCACCATACCATGCTTTAATTTTATTAAGGGGGAATCAATGGGTGTGTGCTGCTTAAAAACTGACGGCACTCCATGGGTCCTTGGTGTAAACTTGCTTTGGAATCCTTTGCACTGAAAAGGCTCTAGGCTGCATATATAAGCCAGGAGGATGGTGGTATATTCAGCTGGACATGTTCCTTGCACTCTGTACCGCAGGCGAAGCCTCTGTATTATTACAGCACACCTTGAAGGAACAGCATCAGGTTGAAAAGTCAAGCACCCAAATGATAGGAAAGGTCTGAGGCACAACAACAGGTTAAAAATGCATCAGGTGGCCAAAAAGCCCAGCAGGTTTTTAGGAAGAGCATTTGTTAAATGATTCAAACACTGTTTTGGTCACCCACCGAGGCAATGCTGAGCTAACAGAATGTGATACGGAAGTGGGGGGAAAATCAGCCCGTTCTCCAGCGAGGGCACACGGCCATGGTCACAGCTGCTCAGGGAAACCTCAATTTCCCCTCCTTCAGCTGCTTTAACTTTCGCTTTCCTCTCAATCGCTGCCTTCTAGCTCCAGCAGGCCTTTCTCAGAAACCACGTGGCTCAGCTGTTCCCAGTTTACCTCATCCCTCCTGCCTCCCTGGCACTGTCACCCAATCAGCCAGAGACCAGCCCGCGTTTCCTGGACCTCAGTGCCTGCCAATGTGTGGTCAAGCTAGGGTGACCACAGCAAATGTGAAAAATCGGGACGGGGTGGGGGGTAATAGGAGCCTATATAAGAAAAAGACCCCAAAATTGGGACTGTCTCTGTAAAATGGGGACGTCTGGTCACCGCAGTCAGGCTGCACAGCCTGCTGTGGTTTGTAAAGTGTGTGCTTCTGGGCAAATGCTTCAAATCCTAGGACTGGAAGAAACTTTGAGGTCATGGAGTCCAGTCCCCTGCACTCATGGCAGGATTACATCCTAGACCAGTGGTGGGCAGCCTGGGGTCTGCATGCAGCCCGTCGGGTAACCCGATTGTGGGCCGTGAGACATTTTGCTGACATTGACCATCTGCAGGCACAGCTCTCCACAGGGCTGTCCCTAGCCATTTGGGTGCCCTATGCAGCCCCCCCCACGGGGAGCTGTGTTGGGCCCCAGGCCTCCCACCCCAGGGCCTGGGAGGCAGGACCTGGTGGGGGGCACTTTTGGGGGCCCCACAGACCCAAAGTTGCCCCGGGGATTAGTAGGGGGCCAAGAGCAGCCCACTCCACTTCCCTCGCCCCGGCCCCAGCCGTGTCATTTGTAGGAGGGGGCTTGGGAGAAGGGATCCCCCACACACTCACCGGCAGCGGCATGAAGCGCAGCAGCCCAGCCCCAGCCCGCTTCACTCCGCCAGCTCCCAGCCGTGGTGCTCTGCTTCCCGTCGCCGGTGAGTGCAAGGGGGGGACCCTTTCCCCAACACCTCCTCTCCCCCGAGCGACAAGGCTGGGGCCGGGACAAGGGAAGTGGAGCGGGCTGGGGCCACGGCGCTCTGGTTCCTGCTGCTGGTGAGTGGGGGGGGGCTGCTCTCACCGGCGGCGGAAAGCGGAGTGACACGGCTGGGAGCTGGCGGAGTAGAGTGAGCTGCTCCACTTCCCGCTGCTGCCGATGAGTTTGGGGTTGCTGGGGGAAAAGGTGGAATGGGGGCGGGCTGGGGGAAGAGCAGGGGGGGAAGGGTACGAGGTGGGGCGGAAGGAGTTGTCCAGGGCCCCATATCCCCCTAAGGATAGCCCTGCCCCTTGCAGTGGGCACAGACAGAGTTGGTGCTGCCGCGTATGCTGCATGCAGCAGCCTAGGGCACCATGAAATTTGGGGCAATTTGGTGCAGTTTGGGTGCATGCAGGCCATCGGTAATCCGACTGTGGGCTGCAAGACATTTTGCTTTCGTTGACTGTCTGCAGGCACGGCCCCTGCAGCTCCCAGTGACCATGCTGGCTGCTGCTTCCCGCAGCTCCCATTGGCCGGGAACGGTGAACCATGGCCACTGAGAGCTGCAGGGGCAGAGCTGCCCCAAATTTCATGGTGCCCTAGGCAGCTGCATATGCTGCGTATGCCTAAGGATAGCTCTGCCCCTGCAGCTCTGAGGCCACAATTCACCGTTCCCGGCGAATGAGAGCTGCGGGAAGCAGCAGCCAGCATGGTCACTGGAAGCTGCGGGGGCCGTGCCTGCAGATAGTCAATTAAAGTAAAATGTCTCGCAGCCCACAGTCAGATTACCCTGATGGCCTGCATGCAGCCCACGGGCAGCAGGTGGCCCACCACTGTTCTAGACCATCCCTGACAGGTGTTTGTCTAACCCGCTCTTAAAAATCTCCAATGACGGAGATTCCACAACCTCCCTCAGCAATTTATTCCAGTGCTTAACCACCCCAACAGCAAGTTTTTCCTAATGTCCAACCTAAACCGCCCTTGCTGCAATTTAAGCCCATTGCTTCTTGTCCTCTCCTCAGAGGCTAAACAGGACAATTTCTCACTCTTTAACTAAAACAGGGGCGGGCAAACTTTTTGGCCTGAGGGCTGCATCGGGTTTCAGAAATTGTATGGAGGGCCAGTTAGGGGAGGCTGTGCCTCCCCAAACAGCCAGGTGGGCCCGGCCCCTGCCCCCATCTACCCCCCCCCCCACTTCTCACCTCCTGACAGCCCCCCCTCGTGACCCCTCCCCCATCCAACCATTTCTTCTTCCTGAACACCCCCAGGCTCCCCACCCCTACCTGCCCCCCACCACTGCCCTCCACCACCCCATCCAACCCCCCCTCCTTCCTGATGGCCCCCCGGGACCCCTGACCCATCTAACCACCCCTTGTCCTTGTCCCCTGACTGCACCCGGAACCCCCACCCCCATTCAACCCCCCTGTGCCCTGCCCTCTGACCGCCCACACCCCTATCCACACCCCCGGCCCCTAGCCAGCCCCCGAACTCCCCTGTCCTCTATCCAACCTCTCTACTCCACTCCCTGCCCCCTTACCAGGCTGCCTGGGGCCCCGATGGCTGGTGGCGTGGCTGCACCAGGACAGACAGCCGTGCCGCCCGGTCAGAGCATTGCACCCACGAAACAGTGCGCTGAGGCTGTGGGGGAGAGAGGACAGTGGGGGAGGGGCCAGGGGCTCGCCTCCCAGGCCAGGAGCTCAGGGGCCAGGCAGAACGGTCCCGTGGGCCGGATGTGGCCTGCGGACCGTAGTTTGCCCACCTCTGAACTAAAAGCTAATCTTCAATTCCTGGAGCCTCCAGGACAATCCTGAAGGGTTGGCAACCCTAGCAGACAAGTCATCGGGGAAAAGGTCTGCAGAAGAGCTCTGTGGACCTTGAGAGCTTGTCTCCAACAGAAGTTGGTCCAATAAAAGATATTACCTCACTCATCTTGTCTCTCTCATATCCTGGGATGCACACTGCTCCAACAATATGTAAACAGTGCTTTGGCTAATTGAACAGCTGTAGGCAGTGCACTATCACAATGATCTTAAAAAAACAGGACAGCTGTAACATGGATACATTGAGGGGCCATGCTGAGAAAGGGTTCCCATAGTACTCCACCGCAGTACAAAGCCACATACTTTTGTCATATGTACCTTTGTACTTATTGGTTCATGGTCACTGGCCACAAATCTATGATTGACAATCCATGGTTTGGTTCTTATAACAGCAAAAATCAGAGGGCTATATTCTCAATTAGATGTACAGGGATTAAGCTTTATAACTGCCGTTAGTGTCTATGGGAGCTGGGTGACTAAAACCATAGTGCAATAAGTTAAGAATAACTACTTAGTTGGGCATTGGTCCTGGTTGTAACTTTATTTTTATTATTGTTTAACATGTGGTGGTAGCACCCACAGGCCCCCTGTTAGGATCCCATTGTGCTAGCTAAGGCATTGCCCCAAAGAATATCATCTGTATTCTTAATAGAGCTGAACATGAATTATTTGTAAGATTAAAATACAAACCCATCTTCAAATAAAATTAAGATTGTGATTACAATAAAGGAAATGGAAAGTTAAAGCTAATGCACGTATAACAGGTCCTATTCTGTATTGATGTATCCAGTGAAACCCCATTGGAGGAATACTGCTTTCCGACCCATGAAATGGGCTCCATGGATGCAGAGATTGACCCACACAGAGCACATTGTAGGATTGCGGCCTTTATTGCAAATTGGGTCAAACAGCGCACTGGTTTCCACCTTTTCAATCCATTATTCCATTATACATCAAAGCAAAATTTCCCCATTATGTGTGCACAGTGCCCAGAGACACAATTTTGGCACCACAATCCTTATTTTAATTGGGTTGTCCCATGAACAGTTCCACAGAATTCAAAATGTTCTAATGTATTTTGTGGCTAATGCAAAGATCATGATGTCAACTTTACGAGTTTTTCCCAGAACATACTGTTTTAAAAGTGGGAACTGTAAGTCCTCTGTTGAAAAAAAAAATCGTATTTGGATCATCTACTAGACAAAGCAAAAGAACTACTTTCAGCTTGTCTTCAGTGGGAGTTCTTAAAACAAAGTTGACAATCAGAGTTGTTCAACAGATTAAAAAACAAATAAAAAATGCTGATGACAAATTAAAACTATTTTAAATAATTTACCCTCCCAATCTCCAAGCAGAAGTAAGAGGCTTAATGAAAAAGTATGGGCCTCAAGCCAACGGTCAAAAAAATCCTCCATCAGTACCTTGGAGAAGTGTGTATAACTATGCCAGGGGTAGGCAACCTATGGCATGCGTGCCGAAGGCGGCATGCGAGCTGATTTTCAGTGGCACTCACACTGCCCGGGTCCTGGCCACCGGTCCGGGGGGCTCTGCGTTTTAATTTAATTTTAAATTAAACTTCTTAAACATGTTATAAACCTTATTTACTTTACATACAACAATAGTTTAGGTATATATTATGGATGAATAGAAAGAGACCTTCTAAAAATGTTAAAATGTATTTCTGGCACACGAAACCTTATACTAGAGTGAATAAATGAAGACTCGGCACACCACTCCTGAAAGGTTGCCAACCCCTGCTCTATGCTATGTACTTTGACCTGACACATGCATGTCTGAAGACAATATGAGTTTTGCTATTGACTTCAACGGCAGCAAGACTGAGCTGTCAGTGAGGCAAGCCCTAAATAGTCATGCTGAGATATTCTAGTCTTTTTCTCCTTAAAGACATAAATCCTCCTCTTGTGACTTAAGCAGGAGTTGGGGCCACGCAGAAATTTGCAATATGGGCCCCTAATTTATCTGAATGTCAAGGTTAGGTTTCACTATCGGGGTTCTTAAAGCTATGGCACCAGCACTTTGCAGCAAAACTAGTGCAGCTTTTTACTGAATGCCTTTTTTTTTTAAACAATATATCAAAAAACATCATGGGGCACTGGAAGGGAAAAGTTTGTTTGATTTTAAAGCAAAATGCAATGGTGAAACCAAAGTATGCAAGAGGTGCAACACAAGCAAGTTGTCATACAATGCGCCACTATAAGTCAAAGCTAGTGAGGAGAACTTGCATTGAAATGAGCAAAGAGTCCTGTGGCGCCTTATGTAGACTAACAGAGTATTGGAGCAGTATAGTTCTGTTAGTCTATAAGGTGCCTCAGGACTCTGCTTTTACAGATCCAGACTAATACCCTCTGATACTTGCATTGAAATGATTTTTCCCATGGAATTTGGTGGTTTACTGATTTACTGTGATCTTTTTGTCACAATTCTCAAACATGAAAGTTGTAAGTGCCTTAAACATGCCCAGGAATGTGTTTTTTAGCATATGCACCAGTTTAAATGTTTTTGACCCCTTTTTGAGGAATTAATAATGAAAAATTAAAACCTTTCAAACTCCCAGTAAATCACTTAAGTAGACATGGCACAAGACGTGGTTGTACTCAAAAGTCAATCTATGGCTGCAAGCTGAACTCATGTGCCTTTCTTTGCAGGAACAGGAGATAAAAACAGGACTTTGTCTAGTGGAGATCCTTGGAGAAAAGGCGCACTGCTTTGTGTTACCATTAGTAGTTTTTGAAAGTTGATTGAGAAACATTTGACTAAGCATAATGTGGTGAGTGGAAATTGATGCATGGCAGTTAGTCCTATTGAATGGGACAGTGGGGAGGGTTACCCCCGTGGAGCAGGACGGTAGGTGGGGGCTCTGCGGGGCGGGGGGTTAGCGTGTGGAGCGGGGCAGGGGGCTCTGTAGAGCAGGACGGTGCGGGGGGGTAGCCCTGTGGACCGGGGGTGAAGGGCTCTGCGGGGGGGGGGCGGGGGTTAGCCCTGTGGAGCAGGCCGGTGCGGGGGGGGGTCAGCCTGTGGAGCGAGGGGGGCTCTGTGGAGCAGGCCGGTGCGGGGGGGGTTAGCCTGTGGAGCGGGGGGGGGAGGGGCTCTGAGGGGGGGGGTCAGCCTGTGGAGCGAGGGGGGCTCTGTGGAGCAGGCCGGTGCGGGGGGGGTTAGCCTGTGGAGCGGGGGGGAGGGGCTCTGAGGGGGGGGGTCAGCCTGTGGAGCGAGGGGGGCTCTGTGGAGGAGCGCGGGGAAGGGGGAGGGTAGGACGCTGTCGGGAACAGCCCCGTGTCGGGATTGGCCCGGGCGCTGGCCGCGCGGCTGTCGCTTTTTGTTGCTGTTTCTCGGCTCGGTTTCGTTTTGCCGGCGCCTCAGCGGAGCGGCGGCAGCAGCGGGGTCCGGAGCCTCCTCTCGATAGGCGGGTGAGTGGCCGCCGCCAGCCGCCAGCCCCCAGGGCGGAGGGCGCGCGGAGCCCGGCCCCGGCCCCGCACACGGAGCTGCGGTCCGCGCAGGCTGCCGGGCCCGGAGGCGCCCCCGGGCCCTTTGCCCGCCCGCCCGGCTGCTGGGGCCCGCGGGGCAGGACCGGCCCCGGGATTGAAGAGGCCTAAGGGGAGCAAGGAGGGACGGGTGCTCCCGGGGCTGCAGCGAGCCTCGCGGAACCCGCCAAGTCACTTCATCTCGGGGTGCCCCGGGGCCGGCGAGGGGGTTAACGCCGCTGCTGCCGGCTGGAGGCGGGGTACCTGGGGGGACGCTCCGTTACTGTAGCCGCGCTCACGCCTGCTCAAGTGCAGGGAACATGAGTCCCACCGAGCGGGAGAGCAGCAACAGAGGGCAAAGTCGGATGGACCACAGGCCTTGCTCATGCAGTTTAAAGGGGGACACTACCACGGTGAAGATCACCCCTCAGCCTGAAATTTTGTTCACCTGTTGTTATTGCAAATAACATACTTATAACTGAGAAAGATTAGAGGGGGAAACAAGCTCTTTGTTTGCCATGGGCATTTGACAGCAGGTATCAAGTTGTTCTCTGTATGTGTGTTCCGTACAGCATTAGGCAACAGAAAGATGCTTGTAACAAAAAGGAAAACTTGATTGCCGAACCAGAAGGAAAAAGGGGCAGTTGCAGTGACTGAAATTACTTTTAATTCCCCTTTTTTAAATGAGCCGGCTTCAGACTTGTCTACAGTGTAGATCTGAACACACAGGGACTGAAGTTAAACAGCAAAATGAAAGGGTGCCTGGAATCAGGTGTACAAAAATGGCTGTGCAAAAAGCAACAAAAGTATCTGTCAGTTATGGGGCAAATCACAAAACTCACTCACCAAGTGGTCCAGAACAGTAAAGCTACCAGGAGTTTATGTTGTTCTTCATATTAAAAAAAAGCAGAAGAGTAAGGTTGATGCTGGGTACCAATCGCTCTTTAGAGATCAGCGCTTATTATTCAAATTGTGTTTTGTTTTAAAACCTTTTCACTAGGGTTTGAAATTATGTAAGAATGACTTTAGAAATGCAGATCCGAGTTGAACTTGGCATGACTGAGGGAAGAGAAAAGAGGCAGAAGTGGCTATATGCTACCTTGGCAGCCACCTGGGGTCTTGCATAGCCTCAGCTATAGTTAGCGGGAGAGTAGACAAGCAGGAGTGTTGAGTTGTGGAAATGTAAGTAAGTTTCAGGGGCTTGTAGACTTTGCAATTCAATTGACTTTGGGTTGTGGGATTGTTTTAACTCTTAAAATGAAACAATCAAAATGAAAGGTTTAAGATTATTAAAAGAAAGAGAGAAGTTAAAGTGAAAAATTGCCAGTATGCATCCTTCAGGAGGCCTGAATTAACTTATTTTAAAAGAAAGGAATGAAGTGAAGTTAAGCCCATCCTTTGCACAAAGCCTGAGCAGTAGAACTTCATGCTGGGAATAAAATCCATTCCCCACATGCACCCTACCAGGGGCCAGGCTCTGGCCAAGTAACAATGACTGCAACTTGATCCTATCCTATTATACTGACCACAGCCCCTCTGCATCAGCATCACAAAGTATTCCGATGACTGGATTCACAGTCACAGATCCAGTGGTCCTTCCTATGACTCCAAACCTCTCCTTGAGTCAGTGGAAAAACCCTGACCCTAGTACATGGAAATGTAGAGCCTCTTCCTTTGCCCGGCAAGGTATTGGAAGCAGGAGCCACAGAAGAGCTTACCTCTATGTTATTCTACCCTACAGCGGGTGCAGATGTCTTGGCTAAAGCATTTAAGAACAGGTAGGGAGATTTCAGCCATGCAAGATGACTTGTAAATGGCAGCACAGATCCTGCAGGAACTATGCTGCCTTGGGGGAGCACCACCACAAAACACAAAAAAAGCCACTCCTTTACAGAATTGGACATTCCCATCTCTTCATATTCCCCAGATATGTAGCGTTGGGAACCTATATCACCTGCTTCCTCTGAGACTTGAAGTTTTTTTAGTACCATATCCCTTTCCTAAATAAATACACAGAGGGGTACAACTTGGTCCCAAGATTTTAGGAGGGCATAATGAAGGAACATTGTATTAAGAACATAGTACACCTCTACCCAGATATAACGTGACCCGATATAACGCAGGTTCGCATACAACACAGTAAAGCTCTGACATGCTGCTCTGAGCAGCGTGTTAAGGGTGCCAGGCTGGGCTGGGGCCAAGGGGTTGGATAAGGGGCAGAGGGTCTCGGGGGCAATCAGGGGCTCTCCCCCCAGGGTCTGGGAGGCAGGAGCTGGGGGGGGGGGCACTTTTGGGCCCCTGCAGTCCCAGAGTGGCCCGGGGGATTAGCGGGGGTCTGGGAGCAGCCCTCTCCACTTCCCTCGCCCCGGCCCCACCTGTGTCGCTTGGGGGAGGGAGTTTCGGGGAAGGGATCTCCCCCGCACTCACTGGGAGTGGCGGAAGCGGAGCAGCCTGGCCCCAGCCTGCTCCACTCTGCCAGCTCCCAGCCACAGTGCTCCACTTCCTGCCACAGGTGAGTGCGAGACCTTTCCCCAACCTTTTCCCCCCCTCCCCCAACATGTCTGGGGCCGGGCAAGGAAAGTGGAGCAGGCTGAGGCTGCATCGCTTTGCTTCCCACCGCCGATGAGTAGGGGGGACGTCCTTTCCCCAATCTCCCCACACAGGCTGGGGCCATGTTGCTCTGCTTCCTGCCACTGCTGGTGAGTGCCTGTCGGGTGTGTGGATAGGGGTCGAAGCATTCAGGGGACAGGGAACAGGGGGGTTGGGTAGGGGTAGGGTCCTGGAGGTGATTAGGGACAGGGGTCTCTGGAGGGGGCGATCAGGGAACAAGGAACAGGGGGGCCAAAGCAAGTTCGATATAACACGGTCTCACCTATAACACAGTGAGATTTTTTATCTCCTGAGGACTGCGTTATGTCAGGGGTAAAGGTGTATAATGAAAAATGAAATGTAAGGATCTTGGATACTTGCATACCTTTTCAAAGAGAACGTGCACAATTAGAGAAATCACTTTCAGAGGGACTTAGGAGCCTAAGTGACTTTAAAAATCTAAATCAGAAGGGACCATTATGATCATCTGACCTGCATAACATAGGCCACAGAGTTTTGCTAAGCGATTCTTTCCATGACCCCATAATTTCTGGTTGAACTAGAGCAGTGATTGACTGAGGTTTACGAGCCACAAATGGCTCTTGAATGTGTATCCTGTGGCTCTTCACAGCACATGATATTAAAACACTGGTTTAATTATTAACCAATCAGGATTCTTTTACTGTGTTATTAAACATAGCAGGTTAGACGGATACCTGTCAGAGATCACCTTGATTGATCAGTCCATCACTGTTCACAGAGAGAGCGCTGATCACTAGCCAGTCCTTCAGCCACCCGCCGGCCAGGCTGTCAGTGGCACCAGACACCCGATTGGCATAGCACATCACAGCCCTGAACCCCTGAGTAATCCGCCAGCCTCAGCTTCCCAAGTAGCTAGGTAGGCACACAGCACCATGCCCAACCCTGTCAGAGATAGTCCAGATAATTCTTAGTTCTGCCTTGAGTGTGGGGGCCTGGACTAGAAGACCTTTCTGCATCAAAACTGACACTTTCATGCAAAACATTTGGCTACGACCGGTCAGCATTTTCTGACAAAAAAAGCTGTCAAAAAATTCCTGACCAGCTCTACTGCTAACCCAGTCACTCTGCATAGTAATGCAGTTGCTCTGTGGCTCAAGTGTTATTTCATACTGTGGCCACTCTCACTCAAGGTAGGCTAACTGAGGAGTTAGCTCCAATCTAGGTAACAGATTTACTGCAGTGAAGCCTGAGTAGTCATGGTGCGAGGCAGGGGAGGAAGCAAGTAGAGTTTCTTTATATTTTTCCATTTAAAGGGAGCCTATCCAGTTTTCAGTATTGAGTTAAAAGTAGTTTCAGGTACTACGCCTTCACTTGAGTTCCCTGACCATTTCTATGGGTTAGCACTCACATTTTTAGGTCTTTTATATTCTTCATTCTCCTACTGATGGGTTGAAAATTCATACATGCAGAAGGGGAAATTGAATGTGAGACCTCAGTCCTGCAATATACAACATGCAAGCAGCCTGCTACTCCTACACAGAGCTCTGTTGGAAGGTCTAGGACTTCATAGGGGAAACAGGTCTCTGTGCAAAGGGCTGTCAAATGCACAAAATTAACGAATTGGACAGGGATCACTGTTACAGCAATCTTAAATGTTCATTATAACAAAAATAGGTAAATGTTTTCAAAGAGAAGTGTGATTTCTTTTTTAAGTTGACTCTCCATTAAATAAAGATGTAAATTTTACAAATTCTTCTTTGCATCATACCGTTAATCAGAGCTGGTTGGGAAAGGATGTTTATTTCCATGCAAATTAAATTGTCGATATTTTCTTGAAATTTTTGGGAATTTCTGAAAACTCGAGAACCAAACATTACTTTGTTTTTTTGACAAAAACCTAAAAATTTTCTATTAAAATAACTATACTAAATGTTGGGGGGAAATTAAAAAAACATTTCCCATCAAAAATAGCTCTACTCTTAAATATCTTGTATTGGGATGTAGGTATGAATAAGATTGGTGTAATTTTATTAAACTTTATTCATCTTGATTCCACAGGATGACTCAGTGGTATCAGTTGCAGCAACTTGATTCCAAATTTTTGGAGCAAGTACACCAGCTGTATGATGACAGCTTTCCCATGGAAATCAGACAATATCTGGCACAATGGCTGGAAAATCAAGACTGGTGAGAGCAAAATGTTGTAATAGGTATAGGAATTTGCCATTAAATTAGTTGACTGGTGATGCTTTTGAAAGTTATGGTGCCAGGTTCTGGCCTTGTGTGCCGATGGCTCTCATTGATAACCATGCATGCACATGCTAGAACAAGGTTACCTCTGCTGTACAGTGAGAGCAAGCAGCCACTTAGGGCAGCAAACTGTTCAGTACATTTTTATCAGAGTGACCATTGGGTGGTGGGTACAGACATTTAGTAGTTGCCTATGTGGCTGCTAGTCACTGTTTCCCATGGACTTCCTTCCTTCCGGCACTTACCAGTCTGGTCTGGGCCTATTGGGTAGTGCAGGGATTGGCTGCTGAGGGGTACACAGTTGTTTCCCTGTTTGGTTTGTCTACCAGAAAGAGATGGACAATTATTATTAAAGGGATATATGGGCCAGGTGTTTAGCGTCATCTCCACTAGCAAACTGAAGTATTGCTAAAATCTCTAGAGAATATCGTTTTACAGAGCTTCATTAACATGCAGATGAATAGATCCCACTTCCAGCTCCTCAGTATAGTGGAAATTAAGGAAAAATACATCTGCAAATACACAATGTTGCAAGAGTAACCCTAGGGAAAAAAGCAAAGGAAGTATTATTCATTTGAGATGAAAATCAAGGAATAAAAGGGTTACAGAGAGAGGAATTGAGTGAAATCTACAGATGCCTATTCAATGCTTTTAAAAACTAAGACCAGAATCTGAAAAAATGCATTCACTTAAACTGATATTTTAGAAAGACAACAGTTGCATTTAATATTAAAGATGCCTTAAATATCCTAGGGAGCATGCTGCCAACAACGTTTCATTTGCTACGGTACTGTTCCATGACCTCCTGTCACAGCTAGATGATCAGTTCAGTCGGTTTTTAATAGAAAACAACTTTTTGTTGCAACACAACATCAGGAAAAGCAAACGTAATCTTCAGGTATGTGTGTAAGTTGTTTGGATTCACACAGGCATACTCCTGTCATTTTATTAGGGTCTTATTTTATTCAAGAGAATATTCTTCTAACTTAAACACAATCAAGTTAAAGGTTATACCCCCTCTGAGGTTTTTTGTTAAAACTTATGAATGGTACAAGTAACTCCTGAGTACACAGCAGTTTAAAGAAATGGTTTTTTTCCAGTTTACTATGTTTATTTGGTAGCACTTAGGAAAAAGTAAAGAATTTATACAATCTATTCAGTTTTCCAGGCGTTTGTGTGGGGGTGATATGCAAGCAACAGGGGGAAAAAAACATTTTTCAAAAGAAGTTATGGAGCCACAAAAAACTTAGCAGAGGGACTTTGGTTAAAAGAAATTTCACCCATCCATTTCTTTTAAATTGATTTGATTTCAGTAATAAATTTAATCAATTTGTACTTTAAGAAAATTGGAAAGGTGGGTTTAATAGGTGTTTTCCAGATTCTTTTTAAACTAGATTCCTGCAAACAGTTTTCTCATACCTATTAAAAACAAAGTATTCTGAAAACTATCCAGAGGCAAGAGAGTTTGCCTGTGAAATGACATTGTAGAATCTGTATCAAGAAACAGATCCTAATGAAGAATCTCAGTGAAAAGATCAAGTGTTCCCTGCATCTGTTCTGCAGCCCCAGGTTCTGTAGGATTATACCAAAGAAACTAAAGTGGTTTATATTATGGAAAGGATCAGATAACATGTTAGTCTCCAGTAAAGTCAGCAGAGGCAGTATCAGTTTCAGTAATTTGATTGACAATGGCAAGTTATAAAGAGTAAAAGCCACAGTACTAATGACAATGTTGTACTATAGGCAAAGAAACATGATACTGAACTAAAGAGGAAAGGGAATAAAGCACTTGGGGATTTATATATTGTAAGACACTGCAGAATGTGCACCTAGTGGATTTTATTAGTTAGTTGTATTCACTGGGCACAGTCCTGCCTTCCCACCACCAGCTCATTCTTCCACAAGACTGCAGCTATTGCAGAACAGTGCTCCCTAGTGCAAAGAGAGTAGGGAATCCTACCGATAGCCAAACCTCCCCGGTCCTTCTTCTGTTCAGCCAAGCTTAGGCTAGTGCAGCTACCCATTTGTCTTGTTATCTCGCAGTTGGCCCCGTACAAGCACTCTGTACACATCTCAAATGGTAGGGTTAGACTTGTGCCAAGCACTAACTGGGTTCATATGCAGCAAGGAACCTTCCCCCGAGTGCCCCTGCGCAGAGCAGGACACAGTAGGTGCAAAAACCATGTAAAACCAGCACCTACAACAGTACTAGACCTCCTGGAAGTGGGTGGGTAGTGGCCCTTGGGGTGGTTGAGAAGGCATTGGATTCTGCACTCTTGGAAAGGGTGACAACAGCCATCATGCTTCCTGTAGTTCTTGGGAACGCTGTGCCTGACCCGATAGCTCTTGCGGAGGCAGTGCATCTCCGCACCACATCTTGGCTCACATACAACTGCCACATGCTAAGTTTTTTGCCTGTCAGTTTCATCAAAGACATGAGAACTGGAGTGTTTGGTGTGTACTAATAATGGACTATTTTAACGCTGTGCAACCAGGATCATTTTCAAGAGGACCCAATACAAATGGCAATGACAATCTTCAACTGTCTGAAGGAAGAAAGGAAAATACTGAGCAGCGCCCAGTTGTCAGACCAGGTAATTCCTTCTCTCTCTTTAGCTGCTGCAGTTCCAGCCACTCAAACAGAGTGACAGATTGAAAGCAGAACCATATGTGCTTTCTCCTCTTGCCCATCACCTCCTGTTTTAAAAGAGGAAGCTTGATCGGGTCTATCACAAACATCCACCACACAAGATGTGGTTTGTTTTAAAGTGTTTGCTTGCCTAGGCATCGTTTAAAGAAAAAGGAAGTCAGCTTTTTCCCTGTGATGGAATTCAAGGCCTCAGTTGTCTTTTTAGTCCAGAGCTAGATGAGACTTACGAAAAGAAGCCAGTTTGTTTTTCTAAACTGGATTTTATTGTGGTGTTTTACTTTTGATAATGGACTCACAGTGGCCTAGCTTGCTCATATTTACTTTTTATTAGGTTAAATGTAAGAATAATATACAGTTATACCATTGCTATGGTAAGGAGAATATTTAAACAACCTTATCAGGTTTTATTATGACTCACCCATAAGACTTGCCTTTGCCCTTCCAGTGCTTCCAACATCAGTGGGATTCTAGCCTGCTTCCTTTCTGCAGTGTACCCCTCTCCTTGCCCTGTAGTGACCACCTGATCCTTCCTACTTTTCTGTAGCTTCTCTCTGTGATCTTGATGCAACAGTCTCTCATTTTTTCATTTGCTCTCTAAATATGTCTTTACCGTCTTGTGTTTTCAATGGGGCCCTTTCTCTGCCCACTAAATTAATAGGTAAAAAATTGAAAGGAACCAGAGTGTTCCCTTCTTCACCTGTTGGAGTAAATCTCCTTGTTTTTCCTCTCTTTCTTTTCTGGGACTAGTCACATTTTTTTGGTAATAAAGATTATATAAAAAAAACCCACACTGACACATTTGGTGCAGACAAAGTGCATACTGCAAAATGTAGGACCTCAGTTATTAGATAGTAATAGATTACTTACTTGTGATGAATCAGTACTTGGGTGTTACAGTGTACTGGAATAGGCCAGTTTTGAATTCTAAGTTATATAGATGTAGGGAGCCATTGTGATAACACACAAAGAGCTCCATGTCATAAAGCCAAACTGTAAACATTCCAAGCACACAGGAAAGTCCCTTTCCATATCTCAAATCACAAACAGTAGGCAGGTAGCTTTCATGGTCTGACTTAAAGGGACTTTTTGACAAGTTTATGGGATCATATACTTCTTGGAAAACTGTTAAGTACTGAGTTAATAACTGCACAAAACAGTAGTTCTTACAGCACATGTTATGTAAAAAAGTCACCTACGGTCTGAAGTGCCTTGCTATACCTATTCCATTGACTATTTCATTGACCTATTTCATTGCCTTGCTATACCTATTTCATTACTACTGGAAGGAGAAGCAGCCTGTCCTTCAAGTGTCCTGGCTTTTAAGTAGGATTAACTACTTAAATTATTTTTGGATTCAGTTTCAAACAATTACATCCACCTAAGATATCTTGCTTTATATTTTACATGCACAAAAAGTCAACTGTACACCAATTTACAGAATTTTTTGTACAAATGCCTGCCCCATTCTTACTCTTCATGTAAATGCACGTTCAAAGTCCAACATCTGTACCAACTCTATAAAAAAACAAACAAACCCCAGCCTTCTCAGATGTTATATTATCTTTATATTATGTCAGAAAAATATACAAAATAAAATCATTGCTTGCCAAAAACAAGTCACAGAAAAAGTATATTAGAAATTATATAAAGTACAATGTGTCACCCAAAAGGCGAAGTTTATAAATTTTCACACACACCCCAGTCCTTGTCCTTATTACAGCCTTCCTCTATTTCCAGTTATTTAAACCTAATTCTTTGACTATGATGTATATAACAATTGCTCATGAACTATCAGAACAAAGTGTGCTCTGTTAGAGGCTTCATTATGGCACCAAATACACTGTAGCTTGTGTTAATCAAAACCAGAAACCCAATATTTTTGTTTTTGGTCTCCTCTCTACTGCAGATGCAGGTGGGGAACATACAGAATACTGTAATGCTGGACAAACAGAAGGAGCTAGATATGAAAGTCAGGAGTGTGAAGAACAACGTTGTGGTAAGTAAAAGTCAAAGTGGGACTCCAGGCTTTGCTTGGGGATCTACATTTAATTTTTCTAATAACAGGAAAATATTTTCGGTGTCTAAGTTGTGAAAGGGCAATCGTGAGTTCAGCAGAATGTTTGTTTGTTTTTCAGCTTTTTTACCACCAGTAAAATGTTTTTAAAACTTTACCTAATCACTTTTCAGCAGTACTGAGATGCAGGATGTCCCCAGTGCCTGTCATACTGTGGCTGGAATCAGATTTTTAGTTTAGTCTTTCCCAAATTTCAAACACAGCAGGAGAAAGTTTTAAAATGAGATGGATGGATAGAGAGATTAGATTGTCAGATATCTATGTTAAGCGACACTATAGAAGAAAGGAGTTATTTTGAGAAATCATATATGGTTCACTAATAAAAATTAATAGAAGCCAGATCGTGAGCTTTTATAAATCAGACCTGCCTCTACGGCTTTTCCCTGCACATTTTTTTTTTAAATAACTTCTTAATCTTGGTTGATAATCTTCTGTAGGACAAATCCTGTAGTGCTTACTTTGACTTTCCTGAGAGTTTTCCTGGGTGAGGGCTGAAGGATTTGTCCCAAAATCTTTAAATACCATTCACTGGCCAAATTCTGCCTTCATGCCATGCATGAATTCTCCTCATCTCATTGAAGTTGTGTGGGACTATGCAAGATCAGACTTTAGCCCCATTTTGTTACAAGTGCACTTTCCATTGGCAGAGAAGGCAGTGATTAGTTTGCGGATTTTTCTTACTACCTTCTTTTTGCTTTGAGCAGAGGGTTGGACTAGATGACCTCCTGAGGTCTTTTCCAACCCTAATGTTCTGTGATCTCTAAGTAGCTGGTACCACAGGATTGCCAATCAGTAAAAGTCTCAGATGATCAAATCTATTTGACTAACTGTGTTTTACAATGTTGATGCTTTGTAGGAAGTAGAACAAGACATCAAGACTCTAGAGGATGTGCAAGATGAATATGACTTCAAATGCAAAACCTTACAGAACAGAGGTGAGATTCATCCATAAGAAATCTTAAGTATAGTACAGAAAAAAAAATCTATTAGATTGTACCAGAAATCAGGATTTAGAGACAGCCAAATTCAGAGATAATGCAAACGATGGGGTAATTTTACTTGTTCTTCCTTCTTATGGTATGAAAAGTCATGCCTAAAATATTTCATCTCACAATGCCCACTGTTACGTAATGTTGGAAAGCCTCTTGAATACAAGTCTAAATGTTCTTTTGTCCTTTGCATTGTTACTAGAAACACCAACTTCAAAACCCCATAAATATTGAGACAGTTCAGCTCTAGATCCTATCACTGGAGCTTGGGCTTCTCCCTGCTATTGTGTATTTGCTGCATATATAAGTAATTTTATTATGAAATTACCTTATAACCTTAAATAAAGATGCACTTGTAAACCTCTCATATATAGAGAATCACAAATTGAGATTACATATTCACTATATAGATCCCTGTTTTCAGTCAGTTACTAGTTTTGAGATAAAAATTCTTTATGGGCTAAAACTTGACTGACTTGGTCTCTGCTAAGGAGTTTTTCCCTAATATCTTAAAGTTTGAAGAAAGTACGGATTTCTGTTTTTGAGTTAGAGGAGCTCTCTCTTCTCTCCCCTTTTGCCTCTGCAAAAGGCCCTGATCCTACACCATTTAAGTTAATAGGAGTTTTGCCACTAACTTCAGTAGAATTGGGACCAGCGTGATTAAAGTTGGTTGGTTCTGTTCTTAAAACATTCTAAAAAGACTCCATTTTTCAAAACCAAAGTTGGAAAGTGACTAGCCATTAATGAGGATTTGTCATCTTGCATGTTTTCAAAACTCTTGGCTTCTAAAAAACAAAGTTACTGTTTAACAAACAAATTGTTTAGTGTTAGCAAATACAAAGAGTGTTGAACTGAAGATGAGAGCCATCCAGAGAGAATTGGATGCCACTGTTCTATTTAATTGAACTTTCAATATCAAAGATGGTGAAACGCTTCATTATGTGACTTGACTGGTTATACTGGCATGAGTAAAGGATGTAGGACTGGCTATTTGTTCAAAAGTAGAACTTCGGAGTTTTTGAATATTTTTCTAAGCATTAAACAGCACAGTATAATCTGGAGGCTGGCCAGTTGAGTAATTTTGGAGATTCCCTTATCTAAATCCCTCATGAAACCTGGGTGTGAAAGTAATTGAGAACTACAGAGCTTTTAAATTAATCATTTCAAGCAGAAGAAAGGATGTGGTTTTCCCTTTCTTGAAATCTGTCAGCAGTTCCCAAGTCACCAAACAGGAAGAGACAGTAACAGGCTTTTCCCTCGGCACTTTGTACTGACTCTGCTGCCATCAGCTTCTGCAGACTTCTGAATGTCTAACTGAAAGTAAAAACAATTTCTCCCACCCTCCCCCATACAAAATATTTCTTATTCTATTGTTTGATTTTATTTTATAGAAAATGAGCCCAGTGGAGTGGCACAGGATGAATATAAGAAAGAACAGCTTGTCCTCCAGAAGATGTTTCTAACACTTGACCTTAAGCGAAAGGTGATGCTCCAAAATACTTTAGTTTGAAAAGATTCACATTTGTTCTCTTTGGCTTGGCTTATCATAGGATATAAAAGAACCATGGTTTTAGACAAAGAAGCAGCTTGATTGTTAATACCTGTTTAAATGTTCTTTTGCCCTTTGCATTGTTATTGCGAGTCCAAACCTCTTAAAGGAATTGCACTGCTCCTATTTTAGGATTTTTCTTACTAAACCAGCCTTTTCGTTTTGAACACTTATTTAACCAGCTAAAGCTGGTGCAATAACTGGAAAGGAAATGTGTCATATCTCATTAGTCATGCTAAAAAGTGCTGTCTTTTTTGTTTGTTTAAACCTTTCTTAAATAGTCATACATGTCTTGTAATCGTGTGAGCCCCAATTCTGCAATGAGTTTAAACTGTTGGTTATGAAGCAAATACTCTGCTGGTTGAAGAAAAAGAACAGCTCTCCAAGTTCACATTAGCAGAGTAGATTTTCTATCATTCAGAATTCCTTGCAAAGTTTTGTGAGATGCAGCATTAATTGATAAAGCAAATAATTAAATGTACTTAAAATATAACAATTAAACAGAGGAATCTGATATTCTTTTTAGGAAGTGGTGAGCAAAATAATAAATCTGTTGAATATATCAGAGCACACACAAAGTGCTTTGATTAATGAAGAGCTTGTTGAATGGAAGCATAGACAACAAATTGCTTGTATTGGTGGCCCACCCAATGCCTGCCTTGACCAGCTTCAAAACTGGTAAGTCTCTACATCACAGTTGATCTGACCCCAGGGATTTTGAAACATGCCACAAAGGAAAGTCTGATAAGCAAATATATTTGAAATGGGCATGCTTAAAGAGAGAGTATTTTGGCTCACAGTCAATTTACTTTTATTAAAATTGTAACTTTTTTATCCACAAGAGAACCAGCAAGCATATTTCACTGTGCTCTTGAAAGTTATATAATAATGTGTTGTATTCATTCTTTTCAAGGAAGTCTGAAGAAAACATTGACTGCCTTTCTCGTATAATTTTCTGTACGTGAAGTACAATTTGCCTTTTTATGTTGCAGAGGCCAGATTGAGCCTTGGTGTTAATGTTGACGTCCTCTAGGAAGTATAGTATTTGTTCTGATTAATGTAGTAAATTGACACTTAGTTTCCCCATCAAGGACACATTACAGCAGAACCTCATTTATCTGATCTAATTGAGACGGGTCAGATCTGATAATCCGGAGAATGGGAAGGTGCAAGGCCGCAGCACCATCTAGTGGCAGCAGGAGAGATCGCTTGCTTCTGGACCTGTGTGCATTGGTTGTTTGGTTAATAGGGAGACCTGGATAATGGAGGATTGGATAAATGGGGTTCTACTGTAATTTTCGGTATAAGATGATGCAAGTCCCACTGAATTTGTCACCATCAGAATGCATCCCTAGAGAACGAGGGCTCTAATTGGGGGAGAAATATAGTTTTCTTTATTAAATATCATATAAACTACCTTATATGTCATGTTAGCACTCAGATTGCTTAAATATAATTTCCTGTGCTGCAGAGCTAATGCACTGTAGAGGGGATAGAAATCTCCATTATGGCACCAAATGCAGTACAGCAATTTATTTAAGCAGCCTTACAATGCATGCCTTGCTTCAATACACAAAACACGTCCTCCAAGTAACTTGAGGAAATGCTTCCATTCCTTATTACTTTAAATGGGTCACAGTACGTACATGGGAAGGAGAGATGAAGAGGGCAGATTTTGGAGATTTAAATATTTACCTGCACTAACAACAAATCCTTGCCAGACCTACATCATCATCGTAACTTTTTTCCACTGAGACAAGCTCACAAGTTCCTGTGGACTGTGAATCTTAGAAACATACTAATTGGAGACTGAGTACTACTGTAATACCAGTGTTTGGTAACAATAATAAATAAGATGTGTTTTTGCAGGTTCACTATTGTTGCCGAGAGTCTTCAGCAAGTTCGTCAGCAGCTTAAAAAGCTTGAGGAATTGGAGCAGAAATTTACATATGATCCAGATCCCATTACAAAAAACAAACAAGTCCTGCAAGACCGCACATGCAGTCTTTTCAAACAACTCATTCAGAGGTAATGATTGAATATGCTTGTTTGGTCTGTCTGTGTGAATGGATGGTAGACTTTCCCCACTTAACATGTCACACACATGGGTTAGTGCCCCACCTACTGTTTTCTTTTCTTCTTCACAACGAACAAACAAACAAACTGAGCTGTCTGTTACTAGGATTTTCCCTGTAAGCTCTCCTGTTTAAGCCCCTGATTTTGCACCCCTTAAGTCAATGGGAGCTTTGCCATTGTCTTCAGCGCACATAGAATCAAGCTTTGGCCCCTTAGTCCATTTCTTGTTTTAGGCTCTAGTCCTGCAGGCTGCTCCATGTGGGTTCAGCCTGGGGTCTATCCACAGAGATATATGCAGGATGGAATACCGTAAAAACTGTCCACCTCTTATTCCCTTGGGTGAGAGTTAGGAGTGCCCTGAGTCAGAATAGCCCTGCATCTCCATGCAGTTATTTATATTCCAGTAGTAATTAGAGGCCCCATCCAAGATCAGGGTCCCACCATACAAATATATAACATAAGGTTCCTGCCCTGAAGTGGTTACAGGCTAAACAGATGAGACAAATGAGATGTGGGAGGGGAAGAGGTCCAAAGGGGTAAAGTAATTTGTCCAAGATCCCAAAACAGGTTACTGTCTGAACTGAGAATAGAACCCCCAGTTCCTGAGTCCCACTCAAGCACACTAGCTAACCCACAGGTGAAAGGGACAGAAATCTGCTCCTGCTCCATTAGAATCAGTGCAAATGGAGAAGATATAAAGGCCTAAATCTTGCCATTTTCCTTAGGGTATGTCTACACTACGAAATTAAATCGATTTTTATAGAAGTCGATTTTTAGAAATCGATTTTATACAGTCGATTGTGTATGTCCCCACAAACGCATTAAGTCGGCGGAGTGTGTCCTCACTACCGTGGCTAGCATTGACTCATGGAGCAGTGCACAGTGAGTAGCTATCCCACAGTTCCCACAGTCTCCACCGCCCATTGGAATGCTGGGTTAAGCTCCCAATGCCTGATGGGGCAAAAACATTGTCACGGGTGGTTTTGAGTACATGTCCTCAGTCGCCCCTCCCTCCGTGAAAGCAACGGCTATCAATCGTTTTGCGCCTTTTTTTCCTGGATTAACCATGCAGACGCCATAGCACAGCAAGCATGGAGCCCAATCAGCTCACCGTCACGCACTTTAAAAAGCTCGCTGGCGCTGTTTACTGACTAGGTCAGTCCTCAGCGCATTCCAGCATTCCCGTTGTTGTTGCTGCCTGCTGTGTGCTCTATAATATCGGTGAGAGTAAGGGGGAGACGTTTATGGCGGGGTGGGAGGTTGAGGCAAATCGCCTAGCGTCAAATTTTGAACAGCCAGACACCAGGGCAATTAGAAGAGCACAGCAAATACCGTCCTAGAGCCTGACATCCAGTCACAGTATGAACACTTTAAGAACTTAGTAATCCATAGTGCTGCTGATGGATCATTCTGTTACTTTACACTCTATCTCACTTATGATTGTACCAGTTCTGTCCTTTATTATTTACATGCTGATTGATTTTTAAAGTTGCGTGAAGTAGCTTTCTTTTTTCTTCAAATGGTTAATTTTATTTTTAGTGCTTTTTTTTTTTTTTTAAAGCCCTGATGAAATGAAAGTTTTATATTTTTGGAGTTCCATCCAAGTTAAAAACATATCACTTTAATAAGAATAGAGTCTAAGGATTTAGTACCTGAATAAATAGGTACTGAAAGTCCACACAATACCAATTTAATGTGGATAATTGTCATAAATAAATTAGACTGTGCAATCTGTTTTGTGCTGAAAGTGTCGTCACTTTTTAACAGTATTGTACTAATGTAGCTCAAAATGTCCATGGTTTTGTTCCCCCTGCAGTTCTTTTGTGGTGGAGAGGCAGCCTTGCATGCCAACTCATCCTCAGAGGCCGTTGGTCCTGAAGACTGGAGTGCAGTTCACAGTAAAACTGAGGTAATTTTTCTTTCTGTTAAGCCTGTTACCTCATTGACATCCTGTAGTTGAAAGGGCCACAAAACCTTCCATCTGGCTAAGTGACTAGAAACAAAATCTAGTGAGCGCTCTGTGACAGAGAAGGTGTTCTGGCAGCATTTCCCTGGGCCCTGCTTTTCTTCCTCCCTCAACGCATCCCTCTTCCCACTCACTGCTCCACTTCCTTCCAGCTGAGAACTGACCAGGATTCTGTTGGAACCCTCTGACTTTACGCGTTTGGTCAGGGGCCTGGTATCTAGTGACACAGTCCTGCCTTCCTAGACAGAAGGGAGTTGAAGGCATACAGTGTAAACCCTTCAGGCCACTTTGATGTGGGGAGGGATGAACCACCATTAGACTAGCCATGAAGCACTAGGCTGTATTCATGATTGCTCAGAGGCAGAGTCTTGGGGAGTAAAAATAAATCCCCTAAACCCTGTCCTCTTCCCTTTAGCTAGAGCCCTACCAGCTTCATGGTTCATTTTGGTCAATTTCACGGTCATAGGATTCCAAAAATCATAAGTTTCATGATTTCAGCTGTTTAAATCTGAAATTTCAGTGTTGTAATTATAGGGATCCTGACCCAAAAAGAAGTCGTGTGTGCGTGGAGGGTTGTCACAGGGTTATTGTGGGGGGAGGTGGGGATTGCAGTACTGCTACCCTTACTTCTGCACCGCTGCTGGTGGCAGTGCTGCCTTCAGATCTGGACAACTGGAGAGCGGCAGCTGCTGGCTGAGATCCAGCTCTGAAGGCAGAGCTACCGCGAGCAGCGGTACAGAAGTAAGAATGGTATGGTGTGGTAGTGCCACCTTTACTTCTGTGCTGCTGCCTGCAGAGTTGGGCCCTCAGTCAGCAGCCGCCACTCTCTGGCCCCCCAGCTCTGAAGGCAGCAGCGCAGAAGTAAGGGTGGCATGGTATGGTATTGCCAGCCTTAGTTCTGTGCTGCTGCTGGTGGCATGCCGCCGTCAGAGCTGGGTGCCTGGCCAACAGCTGCTGCTTTCTGGTTGCCCAGCTCTGAAGGCAGTGCAGAAATAAGGGTGACAATACCGTGATCCCCCTAAAATAACCTGGAGACCCTTCTGCATCTCCCTTTTGCGTCAGGACCCTCAATTTGAGAAATGCTGGTCTCCACCGTGAAAGCTGTATAATATAGGGTAAAAGCACTCAAAAGACCACGTTTCACAAGGGGAGACCAGAGTTCACAGTCCATGATGTGTTTTTCATGGCCATGAATTTGGTAGAGCCTTAGCAATAGCCATTTTATACCATATTTAATGACACTTCCTTGACTAGAACTATAATTAGTTTGACAATATCTCCTCACCGTTCAGAAGCTCCTTTAGTTTGCATAGATGTCAGCGAATAATACACTTACTTACTTTGCTTAAACTTGGAATAATTCTTTGCATAGAAGTGGTTAGGAATGGCCTTTCCCTGGTGGGTGACAGTCAGTTCCATTCCAAGCCTAGCCTTCAAAGTTCCTGTCTTTTGCATAGTTCTCAGTAATACTGGTCTCCCTGTAAGACACTGCTCCAGTTGTGATTTAGCATGGGAGCTCACGCCAGATTCCCCTTGATTATAATAGAGAGGAGGTGGTTGGTGGGATGTTCTCCATCAGTGCCATGGACTCTTCATTGCATCCCTATCCCTGGTCTGAAATAGAGTGGAATTGCCTCTCCAGGGCATGCTACAGGGACCACTTGTTTCATTGTTACCTTTGAAAAGTGTTAGATGGATTGAGGTATAGACCAGTGTATGGTGCGTTAGCATTTAATTATGAGCTGCAGCTTCAGAAAAATGGGGTGAGCTAGCTACGCTGCATTATTTGGTTTTGTAATTGCAAATAAATGGTAGGGTGCTCAGAGCCTGTGTACAGGCATTGTTTATTATTCAAAATGGAAAGAATCAACAAATATGTCAAAGATGAGTCATCTTTGTGAGTGGGCAGTATCCAGTCAGTCAAAAGGGACCAGTCACGTTCTCAGTGAATTCTGTAGCAAAATGTCTGTTGATTTAAATGGGGGTAGTATTGGACCCAAAAAAATGGAAAGGAATTTCAGATGGGGAAGTCAAAAGTAGAGTGGAAATTTCATGCTGACTCATTGATTTAAAAAATGGATTGACAAATCAAGAAGCCTGTGCAGTTGCAGTCATCTGTACTTATTTCTCTTTCCAGATTGCTGGTGAAGCTACAGGAACTGAATTATAATTTAAAAGTGAAAGTCTTATTTGATAAGTAAGTTGCATCTTTTTCATATCCTGTATATAGTTATGATAATCAGCCCTAGTAAAAACCACATGAGATAGACACAATGACAGAGTTGACTTTGGACCTTGTTGTACCAGCTACCACAGGAGCCATTTCCCCTATTTTAACTATAATTCTGCTTCCTCGCTAGGTGCAAGAGAACAGTTCCCCATGTCCTTGTCCATTTCTAGTATACCTTTGCACCACAGGGAAAGACGTAGACTCAGTCCTGCAGTGAGTTCCACATAGGTCCCACCCATGCAGAGCTCATTGTAGTACTGGAGCCTTATTTGCTAAGGAAAGTCACTCACTGTGTGGGTAAATTATGTGTGAGCATGTACGCGCATTTCCCATTAATCATATCTGAGGGCAGAATTTGACCCTATACTGCTATTTTCATTCACATACAGCTTTCATTATCAACTAGTCTCTCTCACAGTTAGCAGAGTAGGCATTCCACATTGGGCACTATACAGATGACAAGATTAAACTTTTAAGACAAAACCATTTTTGAGTTATCCACATACAAAAAGAGCCCCCAAAGATAAACATTTGAGAAAAGTCTTAACCGTTTTAAAAAAAAAAAAAAAAACCAAAAAAACCCCTACTTCTTCACACTCAAATGAGAAAACTCCAAACAGATTGTTACCAAACTTCCTAAACAAAATTCACCTGTCAGCCAACAACATGCTTGAGATAATTCAACACTATTGCCAAACCCAGGCATCCAAAATCAGGCCTCCAAAAATCATGATTGGCTGGAAAATGATATTTTAAAAAAATGAACACATTTTTTATTTATCTTCTATTCTTTAGTGTGCAGTGAGGCTTTTCTCCACAAACATTACAAGGGTTAGAAACTTACTTGAACAAAACAAAAACAATCATTCTCGAATAATCATCTGATTGCAGGATCTGGGGCTTAACATCTAGTATTAAGAGATTTATGATAAAAATCCATGAGCACTGGCAACACTGTTTCAAGTTAAATGGTAGCTTTTTGTGCTTGAAATTAGGGGTTTAGAATGAAAGTAGCTTATGAACTCTTATCTTTTGCAATGGAGTAGCAAAGTTATAAACAGTGTAGTAAAATGAAGGGTTGTCTTTGATTATAAAGGCACATAATCTAAACTTTGGATGAAAATGTTCACTGTGATCTGAAATACATTTAATCTAGTGTACATTTTGCTGTCTTGATTACTGGAGCTGATCAAAGAGTTTTGAAATTTCACTGATTTTTTTTTTTTGCCAAAAAATCATTTTTTTCACAAGTATTTTTACCAGTTTTCAACCAGTTCTTTCAATTACAAATATAAGGGAAAATAAATCTCTCCCCCCCCCCACCCCCAATGTGTGTGGTTACTTTTGGAACTTACAAAGATCTGAATCTCCTTTGCAGGGACGTGAATGAGAAGAACACAGTAAAAGGGTATGTTGCACTCGCATTCTTCCCATTTTTTTTGCCATGTTGGGTATTTTAAAAATGAATTAAATTCTTATAACTGTCCCCCTCTCTTTGTGTAGATTCAGAAAATTTAACATTCTGGGAACAAATACAAAAGTAATGAACATGGAGGAATCCACTAATGGAAGCCTAGCAGCAGAGTTCAGGCATCTGGTGGGGTACACTTTTCTTGCCTTCCCACTTTTAGATCACTGTCTAATATGTCTTCAGTCACTGTTTGAAGAAAGCATTCCTTTAAGTACTGACTCTATACTGCTTTAAAGTGCCATTGCTTTCTACCCTAGTGGTACCAAATAGCCAAAAGTCCCCTACATAAGGAGTTATGCCACTGACTTGAGTGAAAGCAAGACTGGGTCCTAGGAGATCTGGAGGTCGCACTCTTTATAAGCTGTTACTAAACTGGAAAGTTTTTACTGCCCTGTGGCCTGAAACAAACATTTCCTAATGAGTTGTAATGAGGGTATCAGTTTCTTTGAGGAAAAGAGAGGACACCTGCAGCAGTGGAGGCAGTAGGGAGAGAGTTTCTGCAAAGGATTTTGCAGCAAGCCATGAATAGGGAGGTTCTAGATGTATCGGGAAGGAAAGGTTAGAGCTGAATTGTCTAGGGAAGGGGCTTTTAAACAACAGCCCCACAAATTTAGCAGACTAAATAATCTCACTGCCATGCTGATTTAGGATGGATACTGGCTACCCTTCCTATCTGGAGAGGAATGAAATGCAAATGGAGGATTCAGATGAGGGATTCTTCTCTCCTATATGCCTAGACCAGGGGTGGGCAAACTACGGCCCGTGGGACCATCCTGCCCAGCCCCTGAGCTCCTGGCCCCTCCCCTGGCCTGACCTGGTGCTCTGCACTGTGTGGTGGCGGCGGCGGCACAGCTGTAGTGCCACCAGCCACCGGTGCTCCAGGCAGCGCAGTAAGGGGGCAGGGAGCGGGGGGATTGGATAGAGGGCAGGGGAGTTGGGGTGGTGGTCAGGGGGTGGGGCGGTCAAATAAGGGGTTGAATGGCAGCTGGGGTCCTGGGGGGGGGCAGTCAGGAAGGAGGGGAGGGTTGGATGGGGCAGCAGGGGGCAGTCAGGGGCAGGGGTTCTGGGGCAGTCAGGGGACAGGGAGAAGGGGTGGTTGGATGGGGCAGGGGTCCTGGAGGGGCCACCAGGAATGAGAGGAGGGGTTGGATGGGGGGGCGGGGGTCTGGGGGTGATCAGGGGACAGGGAGCAGCTGTGTGTGGATGGGGCAGGGGTCCTGGGGAGGCCGTCAGGGAATGGGGGGGTGGATGGGGCAGGAGTCCCAGGGGGAGTGCAGATAGGAGTTGAGGGCTGGGCCATGACCCCCTCTCCTAACCCGCCCTCCATACAATTTCCAAAACCCGATGCAGCCCTCAGGCCAAAAAGTTTGCCTGCCCCTGGTCTAGACATATATATAGTCTGGTAACAGACTCTACCATTGTTAGTGCCATATATATATATATATATATATATATATGGCACTAACAATGGTAGAGTCTGCTGACACTCTCCTGGACAGATATAGGGTGGATGCTGCACTGATGATAATCCATTATTTAGTCTATCTCACGCTCATCAATAATTGTTGCTGTGCCTCTAAGAAAGGCCTTTTCTACACAATCATTGCAGCATGATAATAAGATATTAATTCAGCTTGCAATATCTGTTTTCACAGCAGAATGCTTTTATAAAGGACAGCAGTTATCCACTGTATCTACAGTCAGATCCCCTGGTTCCCACGTTTGGGAGCTAAAGAGGATCAGAGACTAATGCAGCAGATTCATGGCCAGTTATGCAGAAGGGACTGTGCAAACGCTACTTTATTTATGTAAATACTCACATCTTTTATGTGTAACAGTCACTTTTTCAGTCAGGACTGTCATTTATTTTGGGTTGTTCTTTTTGTTTGCAGCAATTAAAGGAACAAAAAAATACAGGAAGCAGAACTAATGAGGTAAGCAGCACTGACTTTTTCTCCCCTCTTTTGGTCCAATTATTTTTATAATATTAAGGACTATTAAATGCCCGATAGTGGGCCAAACTGCCCAGTCCCATGGAAAAGTCCTCAAGAAGAAAATGGGCAGAGCAGAGTAGGAACTTGCCATCTCAGGGAAAGCAAGCCCTGGAATCACAGACATGGCCGCTGTACTATATGGAAGATCCCAGCTCGGTGCTTTTCCTTTGTGCCTGCCTCCCCATGGCAGCATGGCTCTAACAAGAATTTTTGCCAATGGCAGAATTCCTTGGGATTGCTCAGTAGCAGACATGGAGGGGACTCAGGAAGTTCCTGCTGCTATGTCCGTGTGCTCTCGAGGGGACTCATTCTGTCTAAGCCAGGAGACCATCAAAGATGGACACAGTAACTGCTCCCTTCCCTGCGTAATGACACTTGTTCTAATCCCTAGAAGCACTTAATTTGAATATTTGAAAAATGGCTTATAGGGGGTTTGCTTTTACATTAACCAGTGAATACCAAATGTCATTATTTGGACTGACAGTAACTTCATAGCTTATCCACTGCTGGGGAAATAGAAGGTACCTTACCAAATTGGGTCCCATACAGTATTTAACATAACATATTAATCCTAACAGCTTAAAATGTTTTACAGTGTTTTAAGGATTTGAGATTAATCATTTAATTCCCTATGATTGTATTTTAAAGGGTCCTCTCATTGTAACAGAAGAACTTCATTCCCTCAGCTTTGAAACTCAGCTGTGCCAGCCTGGGCTGGTAGTAGATCTAGAGGTAAGGTTACTACGTAGATTAGATAGGGGTGGAATTAATTCTGAGTAATTTTATTCAGAGGTTCTAAGTTATTTAAGTACAGTAGAAACCCCTATTTTATGAAATAATTGGGACCTGAGTTCAATTTTTAGGAATGTCTCAGAATTACAGTAGCTGTGGTGTATAAGATGCAGCATGGTGCACTGTGTCACTTTTTTGTCCTTCAAGTCAGTGCAAAGGAATTTTCGATGCACTGAAGACGTGTGCTTGTTCTTCATTAACATTACTTTTGTTGTGATTTTTATTGTCCTCTTGGGAAAAAATAGTTTGTAAGAGTGGTATTCATAAAATTAAGGTTTTACTGTATTAGAATTTTCAGCATTTTTTCTGCCTCCATTGTTGTTTTCAAATACATTGATGATATTTAGTAGTGTCACCACATATAGTGATAGGGCCGTTGTATTTTGATTCTTTCCAATCTCAGCACCTAAGTAAAGCTGAGTCTGGTTTGTAAAACCTCACAAAGAACACACTGTGCTGCAGAAATGGTACCTGCAGTTCCTTAGGTAGCGCTCTTCCCTTCAGGTCAGAAATGAACCAGTGCCCCAGGCTAGCATTAGAAGTGCTGCTGGAGGTGCCAACTTTTGAATGAGATGTAAAACTGACTTCTTGGTTGAAGGAATATCCACCAGTTCCAACACACTCCCGCAATCCTAAAAAACTCAGCTCTCCCTCCCTTCCATATGCAGACATAGAAAACATCAATCCAAAAGGTTTGGTAAGTTATAATCATGTGAAAATAGGGAACGATAGAAACTGTTTTGTAAACTTAATTCTAGCAGTCTGTACCAGCACTTACTACATTCCTTCACTAGTGAGTCTGACATGGTTTATGTTTTTCCTCTATATGACAGGATTTCTAAGGATGCCGCTGCTTTATTAGCAGGACCTTTATGAGGTCTAAATACCATTATTAACCTTAAGTATGTCACATTGCCCCTGTCTGGTGTGTCCCTGCTACAGGCCCTATCAGCAATAGTTGATCCACATACATATAGACACTGGTAATGCAGCAGTTTTTCATAAAACCACTTCACAATATTGATCAGAATTAGTTGTACAGACATAGCCTCAGTTCATCACAAACTGATAGTGTGTCTGTTGTATATGAAAGATTATAGTAGATATACCTAAATCAATTTCCATGTAATAAAGTATACACAGTAGTAGAACTGTATCACAAATAATTCCAAAAATCTCTCCCCTTTACAGACCACATCCCTTCCTATTGTTGTGATCTCAAATGTGAGTCAGCTTCCAAGCGGATGGGCTTCCATTTTGTGGTACAACATGCTGACTACTGAACCCAAGGTATTTACAGGATACTTACTTCTAAGTGTTGTTGGCATGAAAGATGGATAGGATGTTAAAAGTGTAAGTCAGTATTCTGAAACTATTGTGTAATTTACAAGGGAGATGTGGGTTGTCTCTCCATATTAATTCATAATATTTGACATAATTCATTCTTTCATCTTTATTCTGAAGTTCAGTTCTTATTGGATCTAGGATTTTTTGTTGTTGTTGTTGTTTTTGTTTGGTTGGGGTTTGTTTCTTGTGTGTGCTTTTTTTAAACCAAGCAAACTGTTTTGTAGTATCCTTTATCATGTTTTATATATCCGTTTTCAGATGTTTATTTGGCTTCTCCCAGTGTACTGTATATATTCAGTAATTAAATCCACTGCTCTTCAGTAATATGGAATGGTTTGTTGAGTAAGATTAAACCCAAAGAGAAGTGCCTTAGCTTTGTTTTTTCTCGGAGAACAAGAGTCATCAGTGTTGTTAACTGCTTCTCCATGGTTAGCTGGACCTTCCATCTATGTAGAAGTCCTCATGTATTGTCAAACTTTACCATATCTTATGCAAACTCAGTTACTTTTTTAACCATACACTTGTGCTCATGCTAAGTTTCATGTGTGTTTAAGATTGTGTACATGGTGTTTTCTCTCTAGAACTTGTCCTTCTTTCTGAACCCACCTTGTGCAAGATGGTCTCAGCTTTCTGAAGTGCTGAGTTGGCAGTTCTCTTCTGTAACTAAAAGGGGACTTCATGCAGATCAGTTGAGCATGCTGGGGGAGAAGCTTCTTGGTATGATTCTATAACAAATTTGTCTATATCTACAAGCCCTTTTTTATGTTCCTTCCTCTTGGTTATATTAAGTAAGTGGATGGACTGCTAAGGAAAAATGACTTATTGCTAGATAAAAATGGAATGAACTTTTCCATAGAAAAAACATGAAAAGCTTGTCTCTCCCTGTCTCTTTTTTTAAGTCAAATTTTGAATTTTGAAAATTTTTTTGACCAGCTGTACTTACTACCATGTTGGACTGTTATGTTTTTTTGTTGCAGTTATCTACCATTGTTACTTTACATTTGGAGAAACTTTTATTTTACACTCTATTTTGTAATGGGTTTTTTATAGCTATACTCTGTAGCCCAATTTTAAACTACTAATATTCAGTGTTCTGTAATGCAGATAGAGGTTCTATTGTGGTCACACACTTACAGTGTTGAAGCCATTTCCATTTCTCTACATGCTAAATAGTTTGTATACTCTAAGGGTTAGATCCTACAGATCTCTCTCTCTCACACACACACTTCTGTTGAGTCTGGGTTCACACACACACTTCTGCTGAGCAAGGGTTTACAGGATTGGGACCAAATCTATTTCCGAGAGGGCATTGAAATATTCCTTCAAGAAATGGGTCATTTAGCCCAGTAACTGTAATTTTTGTCTCAGGTTTTCATGTTACACTTGCCCATAGACCAGGACCTGCTATCTACAGTCTTGACGCAATGCATAAAAGGCGCGGCTAGACCAAGAGACCTGTGACAACTTTAAAGGAATGTGTCAAGTTAAAAATCTCCTGCCCTTCCCCCCAACTTGTCCTTAGTATTCCCACTTGAACAATGAAAAGGTGTCAGTTTCCTGTCTGGTTCTCAGAGACCCTGACTAATTCAATTCTGCAGTGTTTGGATAAGAGAGTCTGGAAGGATACATTTAATTTAAAAAACAAAACTTTTTGTTACTAATTCCCAGAAGCATTCCCATTAGCCTTCAATTTTATAAAGGGTTATATTTAAAAAAAAAATCTAAATTGGAAATCCCAGCTGTCCAATGTTTTATAAAGCATTTTATCTAGCTCTAGCAAGTTCTCAAAATATCAAATCTTTAAAAGGTTGACATAATTTACCACTGTTAGTTTAGATCACTTTTCTATGTTTTAAAATTCTGTAATATTTAATAAAGGCAGAATATATTCATCATAAAAAATAAAGGTTTCCTGGTGTGAGAGAGAGAGAGATTGACCACTGACATCGCTGTGTTTGTTTAGTATTTTACAACTTGGGAAATTCCCAAACTTTGATAACCTCCACTTAAGTGTGTAAATAGGTATCCTCCATCTTATCATTACATTACATTTGAGTTATAAAACCTGATCTTAGCACTAGAAAGATTGATGGGAGAATCCGCATTAGCTGTAATAAATTTGAGACTTCCTTCTGTGCTGTATGTAGTTCACTGGTGTGTGGAGCTCAGCTGTCTGATGATAAAGCCTGTATCATTCTCCCAGATGTGAGGGTGTGCATAGTCTGTGCGGTGATACTATGGCTGGTATTGGGAACTGAGACTCATTCTAGATGGACGGGGGGCGGGGGGGGAGGAGGTTTATCCCTTGTGCCTGGAACTTGTAGGTTGATTGATTGAGAGTAGGAGTAGGATACTGGATGGAATCAGAGTTGGAAAGGCTTGCAGTCAACAAGCCAGTATGTATAGTTTCCCCTGAGATTCTGGGGGTCCTATGCCTCACAGTTGAAAATCCAGTTGTGAATATAGTGGGAATACTTAATAGTAATAAGTAACTGAATATTCTTCCTCTGTGAGCATAGCTAGAAATATACACCGCTTCCCTAGTGGTGATGTGTGCTTAGGGGGATTTTGAGCATGTTGCTATTGATGTAGCTGAGGCAAATGGGCTACAGTTTCCTTTAAGGGAAAAACCAAAGACACTTATTTAAATCAAAACACGCACATAAGCTACAGGATTCAAAAGGGAAAGAAAATGATTCCGTGGTTAAGGGTAGGCTTGGAAGTCGGGATAAGAGGTTTATTCCTCGCTATGATACAAGCTTTCTGTGTGACCTTTGGCAAGTCACTAAAGCTGAAATGAGAATAACACAATCTCACAGGATGTTGCAATGATTGATGAGTTAATGGGCCAAATCTCTCTCAACTCACATGAATAGTCCTAATTTCAGTGTGGTGGCTGTAAATCATTCAGTAAATGGAGAATGATTGGACCACATTGCTAGAATTATTTTGAAGATGAAAATGTCTTCGTATGTAACAACAATTTTATCTCTTTGTATTTGGATTAGTTCCTACCCTATTTGATCGTTAATATGAAATCTGTAGCAGAGCTCTCGATTGTTCTTACTGGTGGCTGTCTGAGTATAGGTTTGTTATTCGCTACATTCTGCTTCTCCAGAACACTTTCTAGAGGGGCTACTCTGCAAAACTGCATTGCTAGCTCTGCAGCAGCTATTTGAACAGTTAAATCAACAGCTTCCCTTCCTTCCTTTTTACACCCCTAACTGAAACTAAACAAATGCTTAGAATTTAATATGTAAATACAGATTGGTTTCACCTTCATTAAGTCTTGAGCCTAAAATGATATTTCAAAACAAACGTTGTTTGAAACCAGTCTATTGGTTTGTTGTTTTAGGTCCAGCAGGTGGATGCTCTCTTGATGGCCTTATTCCTTGGACAAGATTCTGCAAGGTAGGAACTGTCTAGTTAACAAGTTAGATCAGGGATAGGCAACCTATGGCACGGGTGCCGAAGGCGGCACACGCGAGCTGATTTTCAGTGGCACTCACACTGGTCCTGGCCACCGATCCGGGGGGCTCTGCATTTTAATTTAATTTTAAATGAAGCTTCTTAAACATTTTAAAAACCTTATTTACTTTACATACAACAATAGTTTAGCTATATATTATAGACTTATAGAAAGAGACCTTCTAAAAACATTAAAATGTATTACTGGCACGCAAAACCTTAAATTAGAGTGAATAAATGAAGACTCGGCACACCACTTCTGAAAGGTTGCCGACCCCTGAGTTAGATAATGAAGAAAATGCTTCGACTCCTCTTGTTTGACGATTCTCTTGCATGGAGTTTTTGTACTTGAGTATTGCACTAAATATGACTTTATACTTTTTTCCACTAGGCTTTGGGGAAGGCAAGGGATGTGTGTGAATATTTTGATTCGGTTATGGTTGGTTCATGTAAGTTATCTGGGGGTGAGGTTAGACTGCTGAGTTCTGTGCCTCTTTTCAGGGACTGAATCTTTTAATTTCTGTAGAAGTCACCTAGAGCACTTGTTCTATTATACAACAATCCTGGCTTTTATTCCTGCACTTTTATTTCCCCTGTTAATCATCAAGTGAAGGAGCTTCATTGCTCTTAACTAAAAAGGGTGGTTCTCCACTGGACAAGAGCTGGGTTAGGGGCAACACCCAAGGAAGAGCACAAGATAACTCTGCAACGAAGATATACCCTAATATACATGCCTGTGGTGGCAGCAGGTCACATGTAAGGTCCTGCAGGCCCAGGTATCCCCTTGCCAGCCGAAGCTTCTCTTCCCTGTGCCACACAGGCGAGCTTAGGATGGTACCAATGAATGCACCTCATCCCAAGGCAGCATCTTTCCTCTTAGGGAGGAGGGAAGAGAGGAAACAGCAAAAATAAATCAATGAAATAAAAAGAGCAACAAAAAGGAACAAAGAAAGAGGAAAAATGTTAAGAAAAATAGGGGTGAAGAAAAGAGGAAGGAGAGACACTGCAGCTTTTTCAGGACATTGTTATAAGTTGAGTGCATTGTACTCAGATTTCTTTTTGTAACATTTGTCTTCTTCCCCATGTACTGTAATTTCAGGAAAATATAAATGATAAAAATTTTCCCTTCTGGCTGTGGATTGAGGGCATCCTTGAACTCATTAAAAAACACCTCTTGTGTCTCTGGAATGATGGGTAAGAATCTTGTATGTTGCTAAAAAAGATGAATGGCTGATGATTCAAGCCTTTAACTCTGTTAAAATGACAGTTGTGATAGGAAATAAAATATGAGTGCTAATAGGGCAAATGAGGTTTGTTCTGGGTCTTTATTGGAAGGAACCAGACAGATCCTCTGCATGTTAGCTGAAGCAGTGGTAAAAAGACCATGATTTTAGTGAATAAACCCATTGCCCTTCCTTTTAATGCCAAAGGTCAAAGTTCAGATTAGTTTCAGGTTAAGTGAGATGAGCCACCAGCTTTCAACCTACAGTGCAGTGAGCTTTCACCACAGCCCAAAGCAGAACTGAGTTTGCTCATAAGAACAGGAGTTTAGCAGGTGAAGACTGAGGTGCTGTGGGGGAATCTTGTACAATGTTCACCCTTGTTTAAAAAAGTGCATTTGTGAGCCTAGTGTTGGCAACAGCAGGATTGACAGAATCCTTTGATACCAGTGATGGAGTCCAGCTACAGCAACTAATCTTTAATGATCAAATGTTAAAGAATTAAAATGTTAATAGTAAAGCTCTTTTCCAGATTGAAAAATCAGCTCCTTTAATGTTTAGAAACCTTGGGACTAGGTGACATCAGCAACACTGAAACCCTTTAATAATGGGCTATGACTGCTGCCAGAAATAGGCTCAAAATGAGGTTTTAATCCTGCTCTTTAGTTGTCAGTTCAGATTTGACCTTATTTTACAACCCTGTTGACAGCTCATATATGATGAAAAGTGCTTCTGATCCTGTGAACGAACCTTCATTGTGTATTAAGATTGGCAATCAATAACTAATGAAAGCAATGACAAACTTTCTTACTATTTTAATGACAGTTTTAGGGTGTTTATACTGGCAAGATAATACTCATATCCAGGACTAACAAACATAGACCAGGAAAATTATGGATATAGCCTTTGATTGAACAAGGTGCTTATGCATGTGAATAACACAAGTTCTCATGTGCTTCAAATTAGGCAAATGCTTAAGTGCCTTGCTGAATTACTGATGTAACGGGGAAGTTACTATACTAAAGTGTGATAGGTTTCAGAGTAGCAGCCGTGTTAGTCTGTATCCACAAAAAGAACAGGAGTACTTGTGGCACCTTAAAGACTAAAGTGTGATGTGTTCTCATCCTGATTTTCTGCTTAGCTACTACAGATCTCTCTGCACTGACTTATGCTCTCAAAGCTTCCCATTCAGATGCCCCCAAAAAACTTGTCACCTCCACCCTACATAAACTCCTCTTTTTCTATATATAATCTCTGCTCCTCTTTGAAAATCTTTGCCCTAATCTTTGCAAACTGATCAGCACCCATTGAAGGGTCCAGATTTTCATAAGTGTCAAACTCCCATTAGGATTAAGAGTGGGAGCAACTGGCTGCTGAGCATTTTTGAAGATCCAGACAGAAGATTTAACTCTCACACCCATAAGAGGTTTTTGCTTATTTGTTTGTTTTTAATTCATAGGGTGAAATCTTGGCTCTATTAAATTTAATGGGAATTTTGCCACTGACTTCAGTGGAGCCAGGATTTCACCCCTGGTATCTAAGGCTCTCTCTCTGTATAATTATAACATTAATACCATCTACAAGAAGAACATCTTACAGATATACAGAGTTGTAAACAACAAATTTCCTCCCTGTTGTGAACAGTGCTCTGTTTGTTAGCGGAAGGGCAGAGACAGAAGTAAAAGGTACAAACAAACCTTTCTTTTGGACTAAACCTAGAGGATTTGCAGGCAGGCAACACAATAAAATGATCTATAGGAACAAAGATAAACAGGTTTGTTACATCAGCCACAGGCTTTAAAACATTTATTGGGTTTTTTAGGAAAGCCAAATAGCTGAAAGTTAATTAAGAGGGGCTAATAATCTACTGGAACCGCAAGAGGCCCTGAATCAGACAGACTGCCAACCATTTTGACTGTTCTTTGTATAGTATAAATGGTTGTTGCATATACATGGCATCAGAATTGATCTAATAGGGATCATAATTGCCCCCAAAGTGCCTTTTTCATATATCAAGCTGAAGATTGCCATACAAAGGATTGGGATATATAGTCCTCAAGGGATCCTTTGTAGCTGTTACCTACAATATCTGAAATGTTCTTCTTTTAAAAATCTCTAAATATATAATTTACCTTGTAGATTTCTACTGTTCTCTTTTGGGTAGGTGGTGTATTTCCTGATTTACTAGGCTTTCCAAGATACATATTTACCTAGAGTAATGGTGGCTTAATTACATAAATGAGTATTTGCATAAGGAAAGAGCAATAGTTCAGAGGACTTTTGAACTCCTAGATAAATAAAATCGAGTTTAAACATTATTTTAAAGCAAAAAAAAAAAACACACAAAAAGAACAAAAAAAACCACACTCTTGCCTCTCCCTCAAACTCTGATCTACTAGAGAAAACCTGGACAATATTGCTAAGTGACTGCGTCAGAGTTATCTCATCCCCAACCATGAAAACACAGATATTGCTAATAGATAGAGGTCATTGTCTTGAGAGCAGTCTCTTCCTTCATGTCCTTGTTTGAGACCCTCTTGTGTCATCTTGATGTTCAGACATCACCTTTTAAGGTCTTCACCATTGTGCCCATATAATAGATGTTACTCTGGGATACCCCACTGGCCCACTCTGCCCTGTACAGGTAAATTAAGGCATTGCAAGCAGATTAGAGACAGCCCCATATGCTCTCCTCAGAGCTTCTTTCCTTCAAGACCACAAAAATCACCCTAGATCACTCTGAAGCATTATCTGACAACAGATGCTTTCCAGAGGGACAAAGCATCATAGTACCCTGCATCTGGTAACCATGGTACAAAGAGGGTGAGAAAGTTAATGTGAGCTACTATCAGAGTCTTTCCAAGAGTAAGAGAACATGGTTTAAACACACAATGAAATACTGGGGTTGAAATAATCTAGACTGTTAATATCTGATCTGGCAGAGATGCACATGCTGTCTGGGAATGGAGCACAAAACCAAAGAATACTGAGAAACTCAAACAATTGTCTGTGATTCCGACAGGAGCGTGGGATACTAAAGCAAACACAGCATGTCAATAAGGAACGCACTTAATACTCTCTCTAAGTTAAAACTGCCATCTAGGCCCTGGTCTTGCAAACACACATGTGAGTAAGTTGAGTAATTTTACTCATTGAACCGAGCCACTGGTTTTTTTGGATAACTGAAACCAGTTTCTGATTTTAAAAAGTGTTGCAACAACATTTTATAGCACGTTGCACATAGTGAGAGAGAAAAGGCTGAATAGCCTGTCTTTGGATAGCTGCTGCTAAAGGACTACTGAACTGAGGAGTGAGCGAGTGCATTTTAATTTGTGCATTGATGGTGGTGTTATAGCTGCATAGGATGTTATAAACCAATTGGAAAATTCTGCTTTTAGTTACATGAGGTAGCCCAATAATAGGCTTTGGATGTACTTAGAAGTAAACTGTACAATTTTTCTTTTAATATTACAGCTGTATCATGGGTTTTATCAGTAAGGAGAGAGAACGTGCTTTGTTAAAGGACCAAAGGCCAGGGACCTTTTTACTGAGATTTAGTGAAAGTAGCCGAGAAGGAGCCATCACTTTTACCTGGGTAGAGGGATCCCAAAATGGTAAGTAAATACAGAGAATAACTTGGGTTTATACCTACATTTTAAAACCAAAGTTAAAAATCCTTGGAGCCCTCTGTCTCCCTTACACAGACTGGCAATAACATGAAATTAACAATCCCATCTGATAAGTGCTAGAGTACCACCACAAGTACAGTATTCCAGCAACAATCTGGTAGGCTGCTTCCATTACTTCAGTGGGGACAGGGGCATTTCCAGGGGAGTCAGTTTGGCCTATAAAGTTGTGGAGGACAGATCCCCAAGGTCCCCCCCCAGTATCATTCCCCTCTACAGGTCGCCTCCATCCCAAGATGTCCCAGTACATATCCTTCACACACACCCCAACCACCTCAGGGTGCCCCCAGCAGGCTCCCAGCTCTCACCTGCATCTGCCCAAGGTTCCCCTGCACGGCCCCTCCCGACCAGAGATTCCTCCTGTGACCATGCAACTCCCGCCCAAGTCCTACTCCACCTGCACCTGTCTCCAGAGACGGGGAGAGAAGACACTTGGGGGATGGGCAGCTGGGACTCCTCTGCAATCAGCTCAGCTCCCTGCCTGGCTAGCTCCTTCCCTGCTGGGCTCAGACCAAGGCTGGCTGGGGAGGGGCCTGGGCAGGGCAGGGCAGGGACTGCACTGACTGCAAAGGAGAGGCTCCTTGCAGCTTCCTGCCTGTGCTGTAGGAGGCAGATCGCCCCTAGCTGGCAGGAGGCTGCAGCTGCTGCTCTTGCTGATGGAGCCCAGCTATTAAACAGCCTAGGAGAAACTGCTGCTGCTGCAAGCCGCTGCCTCACCCATTGTTTCTCCTTCTCTGCAGCCTTCCCGCTCCTTCCTTTGCCAGTCAAAGGCTGAGGGGGAGACAGACAGTGTTGTCCCATATCCAAACTTTCAGCTTGCAGGGGGTCCCTACCCTGCTCACCCCCATAATAAAACAGCCATGGTTGTTTGGGTCAAATCAGGTAGCAGGTGATGTGATCTGAATTTTATCTGAAAAGGGCCAGTCTTGTAAATTTCAGCATGGTTTAATTTAAATATGTGATTACAGCTCATTTCCAGAGGTGAACACAAGTCACCCCAGTCACTCTGAATAAAACATGTGAAAAGAACCATTCTCACATATATTAGGTCATACTTTCCTCTGCATGGAGCGGTACTTGCTTTGGAAATAAAAACTAAATTGTGACAATGCAAATTAGATTTCATTCTGTAAGGCTCTTCCTTCACTTGACCCTCTCTGAATATGTAGGCTCAGCTGTGTTTTTCTGTATACTTTTAACCATGCTTTTAAGCATCCATCTCTAGGATTCATATCCTTCTTTATTCACTAGAACCTCAGTTCCATTCAGTAGAACCTTATACCAAGAAGGAGCTCTCAGCTGTTACTTTCCCTGATATCATTCGCAACTACAAAGTGATGGCGGCCGAAAATATTCCTGAAAATCCACTGAGCTATCTGTACCCAAATATTCCCAAAGACAATGCCTTTGGGAAATACTACTCCAGACCCAAGGAGAGTAAGTGATATAACATTTCATTTGCAGGAGTATTTTGAGGTATTTGTCATTGAAATGTTGGAATACCAGATATCTGTGGTATACAATTAAATGATGGTAGTTGAACCAGAATGGTCAGTGGTTTTTAAACCACACCTGCTGAATTCTTCTAGTCTAAAATGTGAGCAGTTGTAGATTAACTGTTCAACAGGTGGGGAAAAAAATTTGGTTGTACAGGGGCTATCAATGGGAAATCTGTTCAAATTGAAAAATGTGTATGTGGTAGTTTCAGGCCATACACTTGCCCCAGAGTCTGCCTGCCATATTTTGTGGTTTTACAACCTTATGCCCCCACTAGAAATTAGATCCATGGAGCTGGCACTTGTGTGGGGCTGTATTGACTTCATGGGGTGGAAGCTGCTGCCTGCATGGATCAAGGCCATGTTTTCCTTTGTTTTTCCCCTCCCTCTTGCTATGTGGGAAAAGTCACACAAGCAGGGGGAACTGACTTGACATAGTCTTCTTTAATGCACAATGGCAATCAACTGGAAATATAGCCCAAGTTTTTGTAACAGTAGCTGGTAAAACGTTTTCAGGAAGAAATGTCATTTTTGACACTGCTCCTTTAATTCATATAAAAGATTTTTCACAAAGTGAACATTTGCTAAGCAGAGTTGTATTTTATTTTTAGCCTCTGAGCCTATGGATTTAGATGGCCCCAAAGGGAATGGATACATCAAGACTGAATTAATCTCCGTATCTGAAGTGTAAGTTTGTACATAAGAGTTGGATTTCTAAAAATTGGATAGTATTTGAAACTACAAAAAGAGTGTGTATTTTAGGAGTTTTAAAGATGTACATGATTTGCTATTAGATCTCTCGCCCCTGTTTTGCTAAGCCCCCTGGGTAGGAAGACACCACAATACACAGAATAGAATAGAAAAAAAGCTACTATATTAAAGTACAAAATGTAGAAATATTTTGGCAATTTACTGCTGTTTCCCATACTTGATTTTTTTCATAAAAATTAGCTATCTCAGTTTTCTTTGGACTAACGTGACCTATCCTGACTTGATTGTAGTAGATCAGTGTGTATCCCCAGCCACACACTTCTGATTTTTCGTTGTATTAAAACCATTCTTGCATTGCACAGCGTGAAACATTGTGTCTCAGCAATGCAGTTAAAAACTGGCTGGGCTTTCTAAGCAGAACACCCTCGCTTGTGGAATCTCCTGCTGCTGGTCTGCTAAAATGAGAGCTGTTGATCTTGCAGGGTATGGCTACACAGGGATAAAAGACCCATGGCACAGCTGTGGCTGGCCCAGGTCAGCTGACTTTGTTTTCCAGGGCTAAAAATAGCTGTGTAGATGCTTTGGCACAGGCTGGAACCTGCATCCTTGCAGGGTCTACACGGCAATTTTTCAGCCTCATAGCCTGAGTCAGCTGACCTAGACCAGCCCTGGGTTTTTTATCCCTGTGTAGCTGTAGTGGCAATAGGATCCATGGACACAGGGGTCTGCACCCATCCTGAGACTTAAGTGGTACTGTGCATGGGGCCCAGGAGCTCCATGGAGTGGCTTCTCTTGCTGAAAGGTGGTATCTTCCTGACAGCTCATGTTTGTTCAGACTGTGTAATTAACATCACTGCAAAATGAGTGAGATGTAACTTTGCTGAGTCACCCAACTTAGCGACATCTACCTACTTGTTGCCTTTTAAACTGAATGAGAAGCAGCCAGAAGCCATGGTGAGGGGCACATGCTACTAAAAATCAAGTAAAGTGAAAGGAGTTTGAAATGGGAAATGAATTGACATCAGGGGTGCTGCTTGTTCACTGGAATTAATGTTAATACACTGAAGATTTGTCCCTTCTCCCCATCTCAGTCACCCTTCCAGACTCCAGACCACAGAAAACCTCTTACCCATGTCTCCTGAAGATTTTGATGAGGTGTCTCGAATGGTGAGCCCTGCAGAAATTGATACTGTGGTATGTTTTGTTATTTTTTGCAGGGTGCGGGGGAGATGAAGGAGAGGAAAGAGGGATGGGTATGGAATTTGCTTTTAAAGGGCTCCTTTTTTATCCTGGCATAGAATAATTCAAATTTTAAAAATACTCTGATTTGAACACAAACTGGCCTTCCAGAGCAAGTTACCGCCTTTAGTTGGAAATGCAAATGCATTTCCTTTGCAGGGTAGAGCTACTTTGCTTCATTTCAACCTATTTCTCCCCTCTTTGGGCTCCAGGACAGTGGCTCTCTTTATGTGCTATGTCCTGGAGGAAGGCTAGGTGAGACTATGGAGCAAACACAATAGGAAGAGTTACTATACAAAACAGCAGTAAGGTGATTCATCTAGCCATTAGTAGATTTGACCAGTTAAGCCAGATAACATGACAGTGCTAACAGTGGAACAAAGTTGGCAAAGTACACTTTTCTTGTTATAGAGAGACGTGAATCTGCCTATGGCAATCTGAAAAGATGACATATTCTTGGCTGGTTTAGCAAATAGCACTGTGTTCTGAAAACCCTGGGTAACACTTTTTGAATATTACTTAATAATTCTGTCAGAGTTCAAGCCCTCAATAATAGATAACAGCACATCAGTCTCAATGCCCTTACTGTGTAACACCATGAAAAATAATACGGCATAGTTCCTGTTACATTTTTACCATGCATTGTACGTGCAAAAGAGTATTTTAGTATAATTCTTTGCTCTGGTTTGTTTTAGGGTAGATTTTAATCAACCTGTGCTCTCTCTTTACAGATGTGTTCAGCCTATCCAACTTAAGTGTTATTGGTCTCTTTACTATACTGTTTGCACGTGTCCATCCTTAAGTAGCTTGCATTTTTCTGCTTCCCTGTTTCACAACCTGCAGAGGTATGCATCAAGGCTGTGTAGTCCGTGACAAGCTTTCCGACATTCTGAAGAAAGCCCTTGGAGTGTGTGGCACACCAGTGCATCAGACTGGAACTTCAGTTCAGTTTAGGAATTGAGGTTCTTAATGAATCCAGTGTGAAAATGAATGATACCCAGAGTAGCCTGTATGTTACTGATTGTGATATTATATTCGGTTAATTGTAATTGTCAATGAGCTAGAGAATTTTCTGTCACCACTGTGAAACTCCAGCACAGAAAGTGGAGAGGGAAAAATCCTAGCAACAGGGTATGGGACAGTTGGGGCTTTTGTTTGAGAGAGCAGCGTGGGATTATGGGAGAAGCCTGTGTTTCTACTAAATTTATCATAAATTGAAATAGTTATATTAACATTTACAGTGTTGTCTTTTTTAAAGTAAAGTTTTAAAGTAAAGGTAATTCATATCTCTGAGATTGATTTCAGGCTGCCTGCATAATCAGGCAGACAATACAGCTTCAGTTTGCACTTGGCTTACACGTGGAAGGCTTTCTTCTGCAATGAAGAGGTCTGGAATTTTTTCTTTTAAATGAAAGCTTAGATACTTTCTCAAAGAGTACAGCCACAAACTGCACTGACCTGTTTTTGCTTCTGCTCTGCTAAATCAGTGGCATATGCTTCATTGTAAATAAAAACTAGCATGTTATGGTAAGCAGTACAACTGTTACTGTACTGCTTATTGAGAAAAAGAAACACCAATTCAATAGGATGTCTCACAAAATCTTTTTCATGTAGAAAATCCCCAAAGGCATCATGTCATCATGTTTGAGCACACGCTGCATATTCTGCTATTACGGCATAAAGGAATTGAAAGCTAGACATTGTAAAATTACAGCTAGTACCTTACTGAAGTACAGTTCAATAAAATCTGTGTGAAGCAGTACAGAGATGTTTTCTCATAGGATCCTTAATACAAGCACTGCCCTCCCTCCAACCATCATTGTAAGCTGACTGCACAGACACCAGACATTACCCCTCTGCCGGTAGTTACTTGTGGAGATGGAAGTGCTTTGATATTGTCAGAATTATTCATCATTGGCCACTATGAAAATACGTGTCTACTAAGTATTCACAAAGCACATAAAAGTTTAATTTTAAGTAACCAGAACTAAAATAAATTGAGTGGGGCTCCTTCACTGTGACACACCTGCCATCCAAGCAAAGAGAAAATACTCTAACCCTGCTACTGGCAAGGGGATTAAGCCTGAAAAGTAAATTGAGAATTGGAAAAAAAAAATCCTCAAGAAATGGAAACTTGTCAAACTGACAGATGGCATCACTTGGCCTGTCAGATTGCAGCTATTTTTATAGTTCACAGTTTAGCCAGGCACTGTTGGAATGGAGAAGTCCACTGAGGGCTTGATCTTGCACCATTCAAGTCTATAGTTTTCTATTAATTTGAATGGGAGTAGGGTCGAGCCCATCCAGAGCATAAATGTGTCTTGCTTTCCTCTTCGTAACAGCAAACAAAAGCATTCCTAGCATATCAATCCACTAGCGAAAGTAGCACTGTTACCTTAATTGAAAAATAAACTCATTTTAGGCCTCCAAGGGTGTGGCTATGCTGCAATTAGAAACCTGAGCATCGACACTGCAATTCAACAGTCCCTTAGCCCAGGCCAGCTACAGGATTTTCATTGCAGCATAGACATATCCTAAGGGGCTTGACTGCAGCACAGCCCCACTGCAGTCAATGGAGCTAGGCTGATTTTCAGTAGCTGCAGTCCCTGCTGCTTTACGTTTGTACTGACCACACTAAGTTTGACTAATCTCTTTGGGGAGACACTTTTTCTGTAGGTATTGTGCATATCATTATTAACTAAGTCACATTTTAGAAGACTTTTCATTTTTACTATTTCTTATTTGAAAGAGGGCATTGTCTATGTATAGATACACAGCTTCATTAATAGCAGCAGGATAAAGAAAGGTGGATTACAATTGACTGTGTTAAGTGCTTACAGCCCACAGAAGCATTGATACATGGAGGAAGGAGGCAGTCTGCTAATAGCAGAGGAGCAGAATTGTTCTCAATACACTGGAGGCCAATTAAGCCACAGTTACCTAATGAGCCTCTTGCACAGCTTTCATTGATTTTCAAGTCTCGGAACTCATAACTCATGAAACTGAAAATCACTAATCTCACCTTGTTAAATTTCAACAGCTGCAGTGCTTTGGCTCTCAGCAGCTTGAGAGTTTAGCATTTTGCTAGTTAGTTTATAAGGGATGGGGAGCTACATTGCCACTGTTCAGATCGGTTAAAAAACAGTCATCAGCTGCTTGACCCTGCTTCATGAAAAGGAAGTGGTAAATACATTTAATACATTGTGCCTCTAAAGACTAGCATGCTGCCTGCAAGGAGGACCCTTCCAGTCTTACGATTCCATTACTACTATGAAAATGTTGAAAGGATCTGTGAGTATTTGCTTAGGTAGCAAAGTAGTGCCAGTTTGCCTTATTTGATATCACTATAAAAAAAATGACCATAAATGCAAAATATCAACATATTACTTTTATTACTGTTCTTATTTAGAGTAGCTAAATGTACATATATATTTAATAGCTATCAAGTGACATGAAGTGGGTGTTCCTAAGAATTGTGATGTGTTGATCTGTATATGGTGCTTATCATTCAACTTATATCTGAGAGTCAGATTTTCTCATGAGTCCAATAGATTTACAGTACCTAGCTTCATGTCATTTTTGCATGGATGATTGTTATAAAAAGATGTTTTACAATACCAGAAATACTATTTTTCCAGGTTAAAAAAATTGAAGCATCACGTAGAAGTTGTTTTATGATTATTAATAAAGAGATCATGTTTCTCAGACTATTGTATCAATGAACTCATGAGATTTAATTGAATTTTTGACATAAGAGATCTCTATTTGATTTTAAGCCCATTGGGGCAGTTTCATCTCTATATGGTTGTCAGTTATTTCTATGGCTACAGAATTAATCATATGTTCTTCTAGTCTCTAGGTAAACAAGTAATCCAGCAAAGTGGCAGTCTGGCTAGTCAAGGCATTATTTGTTGCTGTATTTCACAGTGCCCATCAGTGCGCTATGCTGCTCCTCACAATACAGAACAAGTGACATTATCCTTGCCCCAAGTTACTAACAAGCTTCTATAAATTTGACACAACCAGGGGAGTAAAAGAACGGGGTGGGGGTGGGGAGTAGGGTGACCAGATAGCAAGTGTGAAAAATCGGGACAGGGTGTAGGGGTTAATAGGAGCCTATATTAAAAAAAAAAAACCCAAAAATCAGGACTGTCCCTATAAAATTGGGACATCTGGTCACCCTAAAGGGGAGAGAGACAGAGGCAACCCTTTAAGAATGTGGATAGCCCAGCAGGGGGTCATGGGGGTCATGGTTATACAGGGCCTGGTCACCTAAGAAAAGCGTTTTTTTAGGGCTGTCAAGCGATTAAAAAATTAATTGCACTGTTAAACAACAATAGAAGAATATCATTTAAATATTTTTGGATATTTTCTACATTTTCAAATATTGATTTTAGTTACAACACAGAACAGTGTACAGTGCTCACCTTATTTATTAGAAATATTTGCACTGTAAAAACCAAAAGAAATAGTATATTTCAATTCACCTAATTGAAGTACTGTAGTGCAATCTCTTTATAATGAAAATTTAACTTTCAAATGTAGAATTATATACAAAAAATAACTGCATTCAAAAATAACAAAGTCCACTCAGTCCTACTTCAGCCAGTCGCTCAGACACACAAGTTTGGTTACAATTTGCAGGAGATAATGCTGCCCATATCTTGTTTACGTCATCTGAAAGTGAGAAAAGGCATTCACATGGCACTGTTGTAATTGGCATCTCAAGATATTTATGTGCCAGATGCGCTAAAGATTCATGTGTCCCTTCATGCTTCAACCACCATTCCAGAAGGCATGCGTCGTCCATGCTGATGACGGGTTCTGCTCAATAACAATCTAAAGCAGCACATACCAATGCATGTTCATTTTCATCATCTGAGTCAGATGCCAGCAGAAGATTGATTTTCTTTTTTGGTGGTTCGCGTTCTGTAATTTCGTTATCAGAGTGTTGCTCTTTTAAGACATCTGAAAGCATGCTCCACACGTCATCCCTCTCAGATTTCGGAAGGCACTTCAGATTCTTTAACCTTGGGTTGAGTGCTGTAGCGATTTTTAGAAATCTCACATTGGTATCTTTGAGTTTTGTCAAATCTGCTGTGAAAGTGTTCTTAAAACGAACGTGCTGTGCCATCATCCAAGACTTATAACATGAAATATATGTCGGAATGCAGGTAAAACAGAACAGGAAACATACAATTTCCCCCAAGGAGTTCAGTCACAAATTTAATTAACGCATTATTTTTTTAACGAGCATCATCAGCATGGAAGCATGTCCTCTAGAATGGTGGCCGAAGCATGAAGGGGCATATGAATGTTCAGCAGATCTGGCATGTAAATACCTTGCAATGCCGGCTTCAAAAGTGCCATGCGAATGCCTATTCTCACTTTCAGTTGACATAAATAAGAAGCAAGCAGCATCTCCCATAAATATAAACAAACTTGTTTGCCTTAGCAATTAGCTGAAGAAGTAGGACTGAGTGGACTTACATTACTGCACTCAAAATGTAAAACTTTAGAGACTGCAACAACAAGAATCTACATTTGTATGTTCGAGTGCTTGCTCATGTGTAATCCATAGTAGGTGTGTGTGCTCGCCACATGCACTGGTGCTGGAAGTTTTTCCCTCAGCAGTACCCATAGGGGGAGCGCTGCTGCGACCCCTGGAGTGGCGCCGCTATATCGTGCTATAAGGGGAGCCGCATGCTCCCCCTACCCTCAGTTCCTTCTTGCCGCCAGTGACGGTGCATCAGACCTACTCACTCCAGCTTTGCTGCAGCTTATCTCAAATCTCGGTTGTTCAGTAGTACCTGTATCAGTTAGTAAAAGTTCTAGTTTAGTTAGTTATTCTTCAGGCCAGGGCATGCCCTGGGCCCCAGGGCTTAAATCGTGCAAGTCTTGCAGGCATTCGATGCCCAGGAGTGGCCCACACACAGACTGTCTCTGTCTGGGTGAATTCCACATCAGTGACCACTAAAATCTGCAGGTCCTTCAAACGCAGGATGAAAAAAGAGAGAGACATTAGACTTTGGGCCATTCTCATGGAGTCAGCACTGGCTCCTACCCCAGTGCGCCGAGCGGAATCGGCACCGGGTACTTTGTCTTCGGCGTGTGGCGATCCCCCAGCACCTTCCAGTGGCCGGCACTGCTCTCCGTCAAAAAAGCAGAGGAAGCCTTTGTCATCTCAGAAGCGTAGAGAGAAGGCACGAGGGGAGGCTAGACCCACAGCGGGCAGCCCCAGTCTCCCCTCCCCGGGCTCTAGAGCTCTGACTCAGGTCAACTGGAGCAGCCCGGTTATGTCGACTCAGACCTCTCCACCTGAAGTCCGCACGCCTTCAACAACGGAGGCCCTGCAGGCGGCCAAAGATATTATGACCCTGCATGTGCTCGGGGCACTGCCAGCAGCTGGACCCCACTCTAGAGGCAAGCCGCTGCTGGGGTCTTGTCAGCTGACGCCGACCCAACTCAGATCCTGGTTAAGAGACCGCTCGTTGCCCAGTGTCCTGTCAGGACACAGCCCCCAACTCTGGTTGCCCTCCAGGCTGTCTGGCAGGGTGCCGTTGGAGCACAGTTCTAGGTACTGCTCTATGCTGGAGTACAGAATATCGGCGGGACAGGTGCTGATGCTGTAGACACTCCCGCTCTCGGTGCAGCTACCGGAGCCGCTCCTGGCATGGACGCCGTCGCCGGTCGAACTCCAACTCTCGCACGTCGAGGCACTGCACCCACCACTCCTGGCGGGGATCGCCAGCTCCGCATCGTCACAGATACAGATGTCAAAGCGTCTTAAGGAGTAGCAGCTCGAGGTGGTACCGTTCCTCAACGTTGGAGTCCCGGTCCCGTGGCAGACGCCATGTTTGGTACCACCGCACGTACCGCTTGCACGGCACCGACAGGTCATTGGTAACCCCAACCTCGACCTACACGCAGCGCCCTATGCTCCAGCCAGGCCAACCCGACCAGCCGGTGCCACACCAGGGCCAATGGCGGGGACCCCCGTGGCAGAGCCAGTGGACCCCTGCCCCCCCGTGCACGCCCAGCAAGGCCCTCGGTCGATAGCAGGAGCATCGGAGGCTCCATCAGTTGCGCTATCCAGACCTCTGAGGGATAAAATCGGCAGGTAACAGCTCCTCAGCACCGCATGAGGAGTCCGATGAAGGGGTGGACCCTGTGGCACCGGCAGACATGCAGAGCCTGGTACTACCTCCCTCCCCCGCACCGGATGACAAGATCACAGCTCTGCCCCCCTCCACACCGCAGGAGGACTTCAGGGCCCATCAGGAGTTGCTAAAGCGAGTAGCATCCAGTCTCCATCTCCAAGCTGAGGAGATGGAGGGACCCTTGGACTCGCTGTAAACATGCTCTCATCCTCGGCACCGGGCAGAGTGGCCCTCCCACTCCATGAAGGGGTGGCCAACATCTCCAATGCCCTCTGGCAAACACCAGCCTCCCTGGCTCCGATATCAAAAAAGGTGGAGTGCAAATACTTCGTGCCCCTTCGTGGGCACAAATACCTCTATACTTACCCAGCCCCCAACTCCCTAGTGGTGGAATCTGTGAACCACTGGGAAAGACAAGGCCAACCAGGACCCGCACCCAAGAATAAAAACTCCAAAAGACTGGACTCATTTGGCAGAAAGCTTTATTCGTCCACCAGCTTCCAGTTCCGGGTAGCTAACCACCAGGCCCTCCTCAGTCAATATGAGTTTAACTTGGGGGGGTTGCTGCCAAAATTCAAGCCCTCCCTTCTGGAGTGCAAAAGGAAGGAATTCAAGTCACTGGTGGAGGAGGGCGCCGCTGCTGCAAAGGCTGCTCTGCAGGCGGCATCAGATGCGACTGACATGGCTGCTCAATCCATGGCCTCAGCGGTGTTCATGTGCAGGGCATCGTGGCTACTGCTCTCCGCGAAGGCGCAGTCTGCGATGCAGGATCTTCCCTTTGACAAGGACCTGTTTGCGGAACAAACAGACGTGAGGCTCCACAGCATGAAGGACTCATATACCACCCTTCAAACCCTCGAGCTCTACGTCCCGCCCAAGGAGAAGCTTAAGGCACAAGCCTCCGTCCCTGCACCCCAGCTGAGATATGAGCCTGCCTACAAGAGGTCCAAAACTTAGAAGAGGCGACCTCAAAGGCAGTCTCGCTCTGCCTCACAGCCTGGGCCCTCCAGGGGCAAGCATCAGGGCAAGAGGTGGTTTTGATTGGTTGCGGGATGGTACCTCGGTGTCCTCCAAGAGGACCCTCCCACCAATAAAGTTAGTTTTCAGCAACCACTTGTCTGCTTTCCTTGGGGAATGGTCCCGAATAACATCGGACCAATAGGTCCTCAGCACCATTTCCCAGCGTTATACGCTACAATTTGCCTCCCTTGGTTGGCAGGGGGGACCCGTCGCATTTGCCCCTGCTACAGCAGGAAGTGGGTCGGCTCCTCAGCCTGGGAGCTGTGGAGACGGTTCTGGGGGAACTCTGGGGGAAAGGGGTTTACTCCCATTACTTCCTGAGCCCCAAGGTGAAAGGGGGGCTCAGACCCATCCTAGATTTGCGAGGCCTCAATTGGTTCATGGCAAAACGCCGGTTCCTCATAGTCTCTCTGGCATATATCATACCCGCTCTGGACCCTGGCGATTGGTATGCGGCCCTGGACCTTCAGGATGCATACTTCCATGTCCACATATTCGAGGGGCACAGACGCTTCCGACGCTTCCTCGTAGGACAGGACCACTACCAGTTTACAGTCCTCCCCTTTGGCCTGTCCACCGCGCCCAGGGTGTTCACGAAGTGTGTGGCGGTCTACCTGAGACGCCGGGGGGCAGGTACAGCTATTCCCCTACCTAGACGACTGGCTGCTCAAGGGCCGCTCGCAATCCCAGGTACGCAACCATGTGGACATGCTCTTGGCCATGTGTGCCACCTAGGCCTCCTAGTAAACGAGGCCAAGTCGACACTGGCCCCGGTGCAGCGCATAGAATTCATAGGCGCTCTCCTAGATGCCTCCAAGGCCACAGCCTCCCTTCCCATAGACAGGTTCTGAACCCTGAAGGGGCTTATAGCCTCGGTCGTGGAGTTTCCCATTACCACGGTCAGGGCATGCCTACAGCTCCTGGGCCACATGGCAGTGTACACGTACGTAGTCCGCCATGCCAGGCTTCGTATGAGGCCCCCCAGCTCTGGTTGGCCTCAGAGTTCTCCCAGGCCTAGGATAAACTGGACAAAGTCCTCTCGGTACCAGTGCGGGTAATAGCCACGCTACAATGGTGGTCCTGCCCGGCCAATATGCTCCAGGGAATTCCCTTCTGGGACCCGACCCTGTCACTGGAGCTAGTGTCTGACGCATTGGGCTTGGGCTGGGGGCCACACATAGGGACCTCACGGACCCAAGGTTTGTGATCCACGGGAGAGCTATCCCGTCACATAAATGTCAGGGAACTCAGGGCGATACGTTTAGCTTGCATGACGTTCAGCTCGCACCTATGCGGCAAGGTGGTCAGAGTACTCATGGACAACACTGCTGCGATGTTTTATATCAACAGGCAATGCGGGGTGAGGTCCTCGGCCCTCTGCCAGGAAGCCCTCAGCCTCTGGGAGTTTTGTATAGCCCACAACATCTCCCCTGAAGGCTTTCCACCTGCCAGGCGCCAACAACACGCAGGCCGATTGCTTGAGCTAGGTTTTCTCCCCCCAACACGAGTGTTCACTTCACCCAGAGGTCACTCATCAACTCTTCCAAGAGTGGGGCACTTCTCAAGTAGACCTGTTTGTGACCTGACACAACCACCATTGCCATGGGTTCTGATCCGGGGTGGTAGTAGGAAGGAACACGATCTCTGACGCCTTCCTCCTGTCATGGTCGGGTCAACTCCTTTACGTTTTTCTCCTGTTTCCCCTCATTGCCAAGGTTCCGGAGAAGTAAAAATGGACAAGGCACACATCCTTTTGATCGCAACCTCCTGTACACTGTCACAAGGACAAGGTTCAGCTGTGCTCACAACCTGCATTCCTCCCCAAAGTGGTCTCCATCTTTCACATGAGCCAGGACATCTTACCTGTCCTCTGCCCTAAGCTGCATAACTCAAACAAGGAGCGCCACCTCCATATGCTCGACGTGCGAGGGCCTCTGGCCTTTTATCTGGATCTGACTAAGCCGTTCCACAGCTCTTCGCAACTTTGTTGCTTCAGCTGAGCGCATGAGGGGCCAACTGATCTCCACCCAGAGGCTTTCCCGGTGGATTACATCATGCATCCACACATGCTACGACCTAGCAGGGGTTCCCGTACCACCTATTGTAAGGGCTCACTCGACAAGGGCTCAGGCCTCGTCAGCTGCCTTTGGGGCCCATGTCTGTATCCAGGACATCTGTAGGGCCACTACCTGGTCCTCAGTACACACGTTCACATCGCCCTATGCGATCGTCTCCCATGCCAGGGATGACGCTGTTTGCGGTAGGGCTATGCTCCAGCCAGGGAATCTGTGAACTCCTACCCACCTCCATCAGACACAGCTTGTAATCACTTATGTGGCATACACATGAGCAATCACTCGAAGAAGAAAAGACGGTTACTCACCGTTGTAACTGTTGTTCTTCGAGATGTGTTGCTCCTATCCATTCCAGTTAGGTGTGTGCACGCCGCGTGCACGTTCGTCGGAAGATTTTTACCCTAGCAACACTCGGTGGGTTGGCTGGGCGCCCCCTGGAGTGGCGCCGCTATGGCGCAGGATATATACCCCTGCCGACCCATCCGCCCCTCAGTTCCTTCTTGCCGGCTACTCCGATAGTGGGGAAGGAGGGCGGGTCTGGAATGGATAGGAGCAACACATCTCGAAGAACAACAGTTACAACGGTGAGTAACCGTCTTTTCTTCTTCGAGTGATTGCTCCTATGCATTCCAGTTAGGTGATTCCCAAGCCTTACGTAGGCGGTGGGGTCGGAGTTAGATGTTGCAGAATGCAAAACCGCTGAGCCAAAGGCTGCATCAGCTCTGGACTCTTGGACCAATGAGGCAAAGGTGTGGACCGAGGACCAGGTAGTTGCACGACACATCCCCTGAAAGGGTATGTGAGCCAGGAAGGCAGCAGAGAAGCCTGAGCCCTGGTGGAATGTGCAGTAAGGTGGTTCTATGGAACATGGGCCAAAACACAGGAGGTGCGGATGCACAACGTCATTGAAGATGAAATCCTCTAAGAGGAGATAGGTATGCCCTTCGTCCGGTATGCCGGTACAACGAAGGTTTGGGGGCGTTACGAAAGGGCTTTGTCCGCTCGATATAGATTGCGGATGCCCTATGGACGTCTAGGGAGGGCAATTGTTGCTCTCCTTGCGATGAGTGTGGCTTCGGAAAGAAGACCGGAAGGAAGATATCCTGGTTGATATGAGAGGCCGACACCACCTTAGGGAGGAAGGTTGGACGTGGTAACAACTGCCTTTGTCCTTGTCCAGTATACCGTGGGTCCATCGTGAGAGCCTGAAGCTCGGAGACTCGTCTGGCTGATAGAAAGGCTACAAGGAAAACTGTCTTCCAGGACAGGTATGTCAGCGAGCATGTTGTCAGTGGCTCGAATGGGGCAATCATAAAACTGGTTAGAACCAGGTTGAAGACCCAGGTTTTGGCGGGGGCCAACTGGGGGGGGGTATAACGCTCTAAGCCCTTGAGGAACCTATAAATCACAAGGTGTAAGAATACGGAGTGGCCACTCTCCGCTGGGTGGAAGGGAGAGATGGCGCCCGGTGCTGCTGTTTGAGAGACCAGAGGTAGACCAAGACGGAATGGATCGGGACCTCGGCGGGAGAACATTGTGCGTTACATAGCAGCAGGAGAAACGCTTCCACTCTGCCAGATACGTTAACCGAGTGGAAGATTTCCTACCACCCAGGAGAATCCTGTAGAACCGAGGCAGAACAATGTAACTCGGATCGGTTCAGCCACGCAGCAGCCATGCTGTGAGGTGCAGGGATTACAAGTCTGGGTGGTGAAGCTTACCGTGATCCCGCGGTATGGGGTCTGGGCAAAGAGGCAGGGAAATAGGGTTGGCTACCGACAGGGGTAGCAACCTGGTGTACCAGTGCTGCCTGGGCCACGCTGGAGCGATCATGATCAGGTGCGCTCTGTCCCTGCAGAGTTTCAGCAGGACCCTGTGAACCAGCCGGAACGGTGGAAAAACGTACAGCCGATGGCTCATCCACGGCATCAGAAAACACCTCCAAGATTGAGCCCGGGGAGAGGCCTTGGAATGAAGAGAACTTCTCTCTCTCTTCGTTCTCGTGAGAGCGAAGAGGGCTATGCGGGGAAAGTCCCACTTCCGAAAAACGGAATGGATAATGTCCGGAGGAAACGACCACTTGTGAGACAGGAAGGATCTGCTGAGGCGATCCACCAGCTGAAACGCCTGGTATACAAGGCAGACTGCTCTCAGCTCTCGGACATCGATGTGCAAGGGCAGTCTTGAGCCGACCGAAGGCCGTGAGTGCGAAACTGACCTAGGTGAGCACCCAGCCAAGAGATGGGGTGTCTGTCACGAGGGACCCCGAGGGGTGAATGGAACAGCATCCCTGGATACACCAGGGAGGGCGCTGACTCCCGGTTGAGGGAGCCTAGGATGCTCAGGGGGAACGAGACGACCATGAGTATGCTATCTCTGCCCGGGTGGTACACCAAGGTGAGCCACGATTGAAGTGGACGGAAGCGAAGCCTGGCATGTTTGGAAACAAACGTGCAGACAGCCATGTGACTCAGGAAACCTAGGCAAGTGCGAGCCAAAGTTGTCGGGAAGGTCCGTAGACCTTGTACAATTGTTACCCTCGCCTGAAACCGAGGCTGAGGTAAGCAGGCTCTGGCGAGACTGGTGTCCAGGATGGCCCCAATGAAATCTATTCCCTGTGTGGGTTTAGAGTGGATTTCTCTACTGATCATCAGGCCTAGACACAGGAATAGGTTTGTGTCGATGACCACATGACTGGTAACTTGGACCCGGTGGTAACGACGGTAGGCCCCAAACCGGGGGTACCTTCTGTGTGGAAGAGAAATGGTGACGTGAAAATACGCGCCCTTCATATCGAGGGCGGCATTCCAGTCTTCGGGATCCAAGGATGGGATGACGGTCCCCATGGGTACTATGCAGAACTTATCTGCATCGTGAACTTGTTGGGGTCCCGCAGGTCTAGGATAGGTCTGAGACCTCCCTTCGCCTAGGGGATTAGGTTTCGTCCTTAGATACGACTGGAGCTGTGTCGGGTGGTCAACCGAGAGCGCGAGGCTCGATGATCAGGAGTGGCTACGGGGGTCCCGGTGCCTGGCTCGCCGATAGACAATATAACCCGCACCGGCGGTGCCGGGGGTTAAAGCCGCGCAGGCTCTCCCCTTGCCATCAACTCCCTCGCTGTGGAAATGTTTCCGGCGTGGAGGAAATAGTGAGCTCGACCACAGCTCGCACCGGGGAGCGTTCAGGTGCTGGACTCGACGGCTCTTGCGTGGCCGGAGTCTACGGTGCTGATACTGTCGGTGCCGCAGCAGGTACCGGTGCCGGGCAATGCGACGTAGTAGAGCGCTCGGGCTGCGGAGCAGGCAGCTTGGACGCAGCTTAATAGCGAGCTCGACCACGGTCCGTACCGGGGAGCTTTCCAGCACCGGACTCAACGGCTCTTGCCTGGCCGGAGGTAACGGTGCGGATAATGTCGGTGCTGCGGCAGACATCGGTGCCGGGCGATCCGACTGAGCATAGCGCTCGGCCGCAGAGCAGATGGCTCGGACGCAGCTTCATAGCGAGCTCAACCACGGTCCGTACCGGGGAGCTTTCCAGCACCGGACTCGACAGCTCTTGCCTGGCCGGAGTTAATGGTGCGGATATTGTCGGTGCCGTGGCAGACATCAGTGCCGGGCGATCCCACTGAGCATAGCGCTCGGCTGCGGAGCAGGCGGCTCGGACGCAGCTTCATAGCGAGCTCGACCACGGTCCTTACTGGGGAGCATTCCAGCACCGGACTCGACGGCTCTTGCCTGGCCGGAGTTAATGGTGCGGATATTGTCGGTGCCACGCGATCCGACTGAGCATAGCACTCGGCTGCGGAGCAGGCGGCTCGGACGCAGCTTCATAGCGAGCTCAACCACGGTCCGTACCGGGGAGCTTTCCAGCACCGGACTCGACGGCTCTTGCCTGGCCGGAGTTAATGGTGCGGATATTGTCGGTGCCACGGCGGACATCGGTGCCGGGCGATCCCACTGAGCATAGCGCTCGGCTGCGGAGCAGGCGGCTCGGACGCAGCAAGGATATTGTGCCCCTTCATCCTCCAGGAGAGGGATCCATGCCGAGTGGAAGCCAGCGACGGCCGGTGCCGAGAGGCCTTGGCGGTACCGGCGATCCGGTGCTGAGGGAGCGCTCCTTGAAGATTAACCAGCGCTCGGCGCCGAGAGCGGAGGAGCAAGAGCTGCCTCGCTCAGGAGCTGTTTGAGACGAAAGTCCCGCTCCCCTTTGTTCTCGGATTAAAGGCCTCACAAAGGCGGCACTTATCTGTGAGGTGAGATCCCTCGAGGCACTTAGGAGAGGATCTCTTGTCGGCATCGGCTTGTGGCCGGCCGAGCATTATAAAACCCTGTGGACCGGGCATCGGACCCGGCACCGGGTGAGGGGAAGGGGATAAACCCCGAACCCCTGTGAAATAAATACACTATACTATACTACAAACAAATAAAGTTAACTACAGCTATAAACATCTGAACGATATACTTAACGAGAGAAACTACGAGTAGCTAGGGAAGTGGAGGTCAGCTAAGCCACACTCCACTGTTCCAACGACCGACACGGGCGGTAAGAAGGAACTGAGGGGCGGATAAGTCGGCAGGGGTATATATCCTGCGCCATAGCAGCGCCACTCCAGGGGGCGCCCAGCCGACCCACCGAGTGTTGCTAGGGTAAAACTCTTCCAACGAACGTGCACGCGGCGCGCACACACTTAACTGGAATGCATAGGAGCAATCACTCGAAGAAGAAAGGAGAGTTACCTGTTCCGTAACTGGCGTTCTTAAAGATGTGCTGCTCATGTCTATTCCACATCCCGCTCTCCTTCCCCACTGAAGGAGTTGTTCCAGCAATAAGTAACTGAGGGTGGGGGGAATGTGCGGCTCCCCTTATAGCATGCTATAGCAATGCCACTCCAGGGGTTGCAGCAGCGCTCCCCTTACGCGTACTGCTGAGGGAAAAACTTCCAGCACCGGTGCACGTGGCGAGCACGCACACATGTGGAATAGACATAAGCAACATCTCGAAGAATGCCAGTTATGGAACAGGTAACTGTCCTTTACACTTTCACGATAAAGAGATTGCATTACAGTACTTATGAGATGAACTGAAAAATACTATTTCTTTTATCTATCATTTTTACAGTACAAATATTTGTAATGGGATGAATGGGTAAAGTATAAATGGCCTTGAAGAAAAGCTCAGGACCTTCTATCTAAGGAAGGAAGAGTGTGGAAAAAGCCTTCAAAATGATTCTAAATGTTTTCCCTTTCAGCATGTACATTTATGAAAAGAGCAAGACTCATCCTAGACACTTTAAAAGAGGCAGTATATAAAATCTTGTGTCCATTGAGTTATTAGTGTCCCTGGTTTCAATAACACAATATTCAAAATCTATTAAGATGGATGCAAGTAATTTTTAAAAAATTCCAAATATGTTAGCACGAGGAATACAAATTTCTCTCCCCACTGATGTTGGACAATTCCATTTTGGCAAACAATTTTTCACTGTATTGCAACTGGGTGAGAGGTTTGCAAATATAACTGGCAAATCAGTGGTTTTTATAATGGCCTAGAATGGGACCTCATAAGGCTTAGCCAGTCTGATGCCTAGTGGCACTCACTTTGTAGTGCAGGTTAGTAGTCTGGATACGTTCTCTGAAACAAGGCTTTTTATTATATCTAATAATGTCTAAATCACATTTGAGGATGCAGCACTTCCGCTATCCCTGCAGAAAATTCAAAGATGTTCTTCTTTGGAGGATTCAGGGAATTCTGCAGCAGATTCAGTTTGATTGCACTACATAATAAAAAGGTCACTTTGCTCCATAAGGCCATCTACAATATGTTTAAACCATGAAATCAGCAACAACATAGGTCTCCACTCCTGGCTGCAATATGAGACCTATTTAGTATAGGGCTAGGTGATGTTGGTTTTCAGTAGAATCTCTTGATTGCTTCCACAATTTTCTGCTGTGGTCTGAGGCTGGAGTTTGAGAGGAACCTTCAGGAGCAAAATGATGCATGTATATCCCTATTTTGCCCTCTGTGTTTCTTAACTATTTCAATAGCCAGACCATCCCAACTAATCCCTGACTCACCAGATTCAGAGACCTTTACTTCCCCATCCCAGCGACAGCCTCTATTCCTAAAGAACAGACATTGGAGACCTGCAACACTTCAAAAATATATGGACATTAGGGTCAGCTTCTTGTTAGAATGCCCACAGCAGGTTGGTTACTCCTTTGTAGCATCATTTCTCCATCACCAACTGGACACCTGTATTGAGTGAGGAAAGCCAATGAGCTCCTGTTCGCTATATCAAGCTTTTAGACTTAAAACTACAGTATTCATCTCATGGTTAGTCGCTAGTGGAGCCTCCTAATGATTTGATGCTACAATTAAAGCTTGTCACAAGGCCTTCCCAATACAAAAGTAGCCTCGACACTGGAGGGTATCAAAGCAGCCTACAATGGAGGGCTCCACAAAGTCCGCTCTCTTTGGCTACTTCACTTGGGGTAGTATGAGAGGTGGGTAAATGATGTAGCTATCCAGAAAAACCACAACAACCCCTCACACATCTCTATTTTTTGGTATTCCTTTTTAATTGTGCTGTAAAAAGCAACAATACCTGGATTTTATTCATTAAAATAAATATCTTTCATTTTCAGAACCAGTACAGCTCAAGTATTTTTAAATTTAGATTCACTTACAGGAAAATTGCTGAAAGCAAATACATTCATCACTGTCTATTCCCCACAATAAGGAATCTAAAATGTCACACCAATCAGTCACAATTGCTGATAGTAAGTACAGCATCAATAAAAACACTCATTGACAGTCCAGCTCTGCAGCTAAAAAGTATCAGCCCAGTACATCACATTTTTCACAAAAAGATGGGATAATTAACGCTAAGACCAGCACAATATTTCTATGTACAAAGCATTAAGTTAGCTTAACCATTTCTGGTTGCTGTGATACATAAGAAGCACATATATGACATAACACAGAAAACTCTTTGGAGCATAAGGATGTCAGCATTTGATAACACAACAAAAGCCATTTAAATTAAAATCTACATGTCAGTGCCAGCAATGATGAGCAGCCACACCAGTGAACTACATATATTTATAAATAATTGCATATATAAATGCACTGCTTCCACTGGGCACAAATCTTTGCAAAATAATATCTCCTGGTACAACGAGAAAATGCTAAAACTATCCTGGTGAAAATGCATTGGTGCTAAAATTCTAGCTAAAAGCTCTTAATATAGTGGAGGAAAACATTAGGTTCAGGGACAGCCACAATCTCTATGCTATTTAATTAAAATGCCTTTATCTTCTCAGTACATATATCTACCTTTTGGAAAGGTTATTGTTCGAGCAAAGTACATTTTGACTGATTTCAATTACATCAAAATAAATCACTGACATTTTTTCTGAGACCACAGAGGATACATTTTCTTAGCAAACCAGAGATACATAGAAATCTGATTAAGTTAACAAACAGAATGCGTCTCATAGCTTGAGACCTAATCAGTACACCCCCCCCCAGAGCCCAACCTGAGAAATTTTACTCCCATAGGATCAATTTGGTAGGTCCAAGAATGTTAGAGAGGAAAACGTGGGATTTAGTTTGCCTCGTTTTATCCTCTGTAGGAGTGCAGCAGAGACAGGGCCTTGTGCTCTCAACAGTGACCCATCTGGCCAAGAAGGGTTCAAAGGGAATCCCATCCAGTTCTTGGTTAAGGAGGAAGGTGGCTGCGACACAAGGCATGAAAGGTGAAGGTTATAAAAGCATGAGGCCGTCGAGTGAATAATTGACTTGAGGCAAAAAGCAGCAATATCAGATCGGGGGGAGAGTGACTAATGCCAGGCAAGCATTTTTACCAATCAGATTTCAGGGGTTTAGGCTTTCAAACTACTACAGGACAGCATCTTTATTATGAGATAGGCCACTGCTTGTGCTGAATATCAAGTGCCTCCATTTGATTTCTCCTCCTTAGGGGAGGCAATGTGCACAGAGGCTAGAGCACTGGAGTGGGACGCAGGAGACAAGGGTTCCATACCTTGACTCTGCCACTGACTTTCTGGGTGACCTCTCCATGCCTCAGTTTCACCATCTGTAAAGTGGGCACCTTGAGATCTATGGATGAATTATTATTACTGCCTTATCTTTGAGATGTGTGAAGTTCCCTCAAATGGTTTTATTCCCATACACTGCCTGATTCTTGACTATCACCTACTTCCAACAAATGTGAAATAGATACTCCTACCCAGGTTTTTTTTTTTTTTTTTTTTAAAGATGACTTCACTCATATTGCAGTGTCAGTAATCAGACATATTGCTGCATTGGCAAGAAGCTGATGTAGTGTAATGGTCCCAAAATAGAACAAATATTTGGATTTAGATTTCTAACGCCTGATATACGTGGGGCACAGACTACCATGTGAAGAGGGCAAATGCAACAGTTCACACACAAATGAACTGCTTGATTTGTGGCCCTGTTTCTGATCTCTTACCTGTTTTACACCAGCGTAACTTCAGAAGCTTCAACAAAACTATTCAAGGATTTATGCCAGCATAAGAAGAGAGACAGACCCACAGTTTGGCATATCCACAACCTTGCTCATGTTTTGATTAGCTTTATGCCTCTTTAAGCTGTTTCACTCCATGAGTGTTTTTTATTGTGAGCCTAACTGATTTAGAACATTTGGTTTAGTATTTTGCCTTTCATATACTTACATTCCCCTAAAATGTTTTTGGTGTAGTTGCAGCTAAGGACAAAACATAAGACTGAGATGAATTATTTTGCAGCCTACAAGATCCCCCATGATGCACATATGCCTGTCAGGAACCAATGCATACTGTGGAAGCGCCTGCTTTCCCCAACTAAAGGGAAAGCACTTCAGCAGCTGAATATGGACAGAGAGAGAGGCTGGACAATGGGCATTTGAAAGGAACAGCTAAAAAAAAAGTCAAACAAGTGATATTCCTCCATGGCATTTGGTCATCAAACCAACCTTAAAACAGACTCCCTGAAAAAATCATCTCTAAGAACAATTAGCCCAGACCACTGACAAATGTCACCATTATTTTGAGATTTATACTATGTAAACAACCATTCAAGGTGGCACGCGCCTGTAATCCTAGCTACCTGGGAGGCTGAGGCTGGCGGATCGCTTGAGCTCAGGGGTTCTGGGCTGAGGTGTGCTATGCCGATCAGGTGTCTGGTGCCACTGACAAGCCTGGCCAGTGGGTGGCTGAAGGACTCGCTAGAACAACATGAACAATGTGTTGTGATCAGCGCTCTCTGTGAGGGCTGATTGACCGATCGATCTAGGTGACAAGGTGACTATGTAAACAAGGTTCCATGGGAAATCAAGATAAATGCAGATCCTTGTTCAACACACCCACGTTAAATCTACACCAGCATCCTCAACTCCTGAAATCTAGCAAAACCACAATGACACTTGCACACGGCAACAGCATGGTTCCACTTGGCCACACTGTAAGAGATTTGTTTAGAAATGCAAATTCAGCAGAAAAATTCCTGACCACGGTTTGAAGATATACATAGAACACAAAAATAAATTAAGTAGTGCACAGTAAAGCCATCAACAGCTAATACTTCCTTTACATCAATTATATGCAACACGAGGTAATATTGCTCACTTTACGGAAGGAGATTCTCGGGGGGGTGTTTGGGGTTTGTTTGTTTTTTGGAGCGATTGGGTTTGTCCACTGCATATCATGAAGAAAACTCCTGTAACACTGAAATAAATGAAATATTCTGTAAAATATACACCACTGTCAGACAGAAATACACACGCTCTTCATACTCATTTTCCACAATAACATAGGTAAGTGATTTGACTCTTGTGATCTAGCTGAAGATGGTTAGAGTAAGCCATCTAGATTTTTATGAACTGTTTGATTTTCCTTTCCATCGCTGGAATCCTCTGGAGGTGTGTACTGGATCTGGAATTCTTGAAGAATTTTAAATACATCATGGTGTCCAAAATGTAAAGCTTCATCCATAGGAGTATTATTCCATCTGAAACAGGAAGCACAATATTTCCAAAATCAGTAAGCAAGTAAATCCACCACTATGCATTCCATTATACTTTGATATTTGAGACAACAATTGTCAGTACAGTATGTACTAAGCTCAGGGACTTAGTACCTTCAGTGAATTGGATAGTGGGTGACAACCCTTTTGACAACAGATGTTTTCACTACTTTTTACTCCTGTTCCCCCTTCAGTATCAAAATCACTAATGGAGAATGAGTGGGATTCCATTCCTTCTTGTGCTTCAGTATAATTGTTTAATAAATTTCAGCCCAACCAGTCACACATCCGTGTAACACCACTGTCTTCAATGTGATTTCACAGGTGTCACCAAGGACAAAATCTGGCATGAAGAACTTTTACTACCACGGATTCAGACCATAAAACTTCCCCAAACTTCCCCTAGATCTCTTCTAGAAAAACATCCAATCTTGATTTAAAAAATGGTCAGTGATGTAGAATCCACCATGACCAGTGGTAATACATAAAGGAATAACCCAACTTGATCTTCAGCCTACAGGCTGATTGTGCACTGTTAGTCACGGGATACAAAACCTTTTTACTTGAAAATGTGAAAACTGAACACATTTGATATGGAAATCACTAAAAGACGATAAAAACAATGATTTTTTTCAGTCATTTTTCACGGCAGAACTGCACTTTAATGGATAGTGTCAGACTAGACGAAACAGTAGCTGAACACACACACACACGCGCGCGTAACCGCTGTTATTTTCACATCATCCACACTAAACCCATTTTCCCCTCTTAAACAGGAGAGTAAGAGATATCTAAATATAGTATTTCAACAAAGCAAATGTAAAGTAATTTTTGCCTTCCTTTCACCAAGGAAATCAGCTCCAGAAAGGTGCCTCACATTATTTTTACTGAAGTGTTTTTTCTAGTGTTGATCTTTGACATCCTTTTGGCACAGGACAAACTCTTCCCCTGAGGGGTTTTAATGGAAAAGCTGGTAATTAGAGCAGGTGCAAACAATACAGATTTCCCACCAACTTTGGTTACATTTTAATCGTGGTGTAAGAACTCTGTAGCACTGTGAGTTCCTTTTGAAAAGGACTGTATCAAAAAGTCAAAATCTCATCTTAATAGTAAAGCTTCAAAATATCATAGATAATGATAAATGACTGAAAATGCTCTGCCTTTCTGACACTCCTATAAGCACCATAAGGAGGACATTGTGCATATAAAACAAGACATAAGCAGACTTATATTAGTCTGCACAGCACTTTAATTTGATGAAATAAACTATCAAATTAAAGCTCATTCAGTGCTTTACTGTTAAATAGCAAAATCACTGTTATCCGGACAGAAGAATTAAAAGGTACAGGCAAACTGAAGGAAGCAGAGACAAAGACACAAGTTTACTTGAGTAAGAGAGCTAGAGAGTGGCCAAGAGTGGTTTCATTACTAGTGTCAGGCCTTGTTTTCTACAGGTGAGGGACCTTGCACTGACCTATTTTTTTTCTGGTTTCCAATGCCATACTGTGAGTTACAGTAATAAAACTGAAGGTGAAATTAAAAATAAAAAGTTAATGATTATACATAACAAACCATGCGGAGTGCACCTCTCTCAGGACACCAGAACAGTAAAACAGCCTTTCTAACGGGGTCAAGTTCACACTGAAGTTTGTGAATAGTTTTAGTTATGTTGGACACGTGTAGACACTCTTACACCCACATCCGTGTGTGCGTTCTGCATATATATTCATACACGCCCATCAAACTACAAATTCCTTTTTCTTGGCTTGATGCCTTTTTGAAAGAAAATTCTCCAGCCATTGATTTATTTTCTCAATCTTCCCTACTGAGGTCTGGAATTCCTGCTTCTTTAAGGGGGGAATTAGTGTTGCTAGATCAAATGGGCAGAAACAGCTCAAGGGAGCTCTAGCACAAGCTGCAAGTTAGCTGAATAGATCAGATGGTCCCAGTTGTCTCTACTTTCAGCATCCCATGAGATTTCAGAGGAAACAAAGACTCTGGTCGACTGACTGCACTAGGGTTGCACCAATCTAATTAGTTACTGGAGCTCCCCTCCTTCATACCAACAGTGGAATTGCTCACCTGTCTTTGGGGAAAGGATTCACTTTGCAGGCTTCCAGCAAAAATTTAACTACTTCCACATGACCTATAAAATAAAAGAAGTATTTAATATACTTTTTAAATTAAGCCCACTAAATTAATAGCTTATATCTTCTTTATCAAGAGTCATTACCTTCTGCAGCTGCTACGTGCAATGCTGTTCGTGAATCATAATCTCTTTGCTCCATATCCATACCCGACAAAGCAAATCTGAAAAGCCAAATTCAGAAAGACAATCATAGAAATAATTACAAAAATACAGAAGTAATCATACTTCTACTGTAAAACAATGACATGCCCTCTGAACGGATTTAAATGGTATCTGACACTGCACCTCATAATTTTCATAGTGATGATAGGATTATGACATAGTTATGATGTATTTTATGCAAGATAAGTCATGCGAAGTGTCATTGGAAAGGTTATGATCTGCTGGATATGATTATCCTACTTGTATGCATGCATCATTTCTGTTAGGAATATTGGCTATGTATCTGTATTACAAATGTGTTTACACGTGGGGAACACCCACAAGACAAGATGCTTTCATTCTGAAAAGTTGGGTGGGGAAGGGCCATTAGAGAAAACAATAAGCATTAGAAGAAGCTTATCTCCCAACTGGGGGCCTTCCTGAGCACGCTGCAGACAGCCTCTGAGTCATGGCTGCTGTGACACTACAGGGACATGTCACCAGGTCACCTGGTGCTGGATTCCATCTTGGGACGTCATTAGTTCCCATGCCAGTCAGTGGAAATATACTCTTGGAAACAAAGGGTTTCTGCCATATGCAAAAGCTATATAAGGCAAGGGAGTGACGACATCTTGGTTCTTCAGTGACTCCCCACCCAAAGAGATTCCTAGAAACACCTAAGGAACAAAGACTGAACTGGGGGAAGTGCTGGACCCAGGCTAAAGGGATTTTTAGCCTGTGAATGAAACACCTGGGGATTACAAGCTGTAAGCACGTGCAGCTTGCCAGCTTAAGAATCTGCAGCCTGCTTGTATCATCACTTAGATCAGATATGAATAGCAAATTCTCATCCTATGTAGTATATTAAGCTTAGTTTGTGTTTTTTGTTTATTTGCAAGGTAATCTGCTTTGATCTGTTTCCTATCCCTTAGATTTTAAGTGATTGTATCTTTTAGAGTTAATAAACTTGTTTTTGCTTTATCTAAAACCAAGATGTGGAAGTCATAACTTGGGGGCAGAAAGCTGTTGTATATTCCTCTCCACATTGAGGGATGGGGTGAATTTCATAAACTTACCCTGTACAGTTCCCTGTGCAGCGCAGGAAGGTATCATTTGGGGTTTACACTCCAGAAGGGGCGTGTGCCTGAGTAGCTGGGAAGTTCCCTAACTGGAGCCTACCCAGGCAAGGCTGAGCACAAAGTCTGCAGGTAACTGCAGTTGGGTGTGTCCCTACCTGTGTGTGTGCTGGTGAAAGTGCAGGCTGGTCACAGCAGTACAGTGTAAAGGGAGCCCAAGCTGGTGGGTCAGGGGGCTCCGTGGTACCCCAGTTCCAGGTCGCACCTCCAGGGGAACTCATCACAGTATCAAAAGTACATTATATTTTCATCTGAGCTTTAATAAAAGAGGCACCAAAATGACCTGGCTTTAAGAGTACACTAGAGATTTGGCTTCATTCCTGGCCTCTTCATCTGTGGTTCCAGTCAGAAAAATGACTCTTAAAATGCCACTATGGAGCATACTGATGTGCATACATACTTCTCTCTGTCCAGCCAAAACACTACTTCCAGGCAGATTCTCTGACTGGTTAAGATCACTTTGGGGTGCAAAGGTAACTTACATCAGCTGGAGAAATTTCATGGAGAAGTCTCCCTGTGTCGGAAGAATCTCTAACCAGTATAAAGCTACTAGAGGAGCTCCGCTTTGCCCCAGCTTTGCAAAGGTACAATGAAGAATTAAGCCTTCCACATTTATCTGCTCTCTCAACGAGTCTGTGTAAAATCTGCTCAGTGTAAAATGCAAAGGGTTTCTAAATACTGCCAGCCCTACAAAAAAAACAAAAAGAAAACTATACTTGGGATCTGAAAATCAAGCTGGGTTCCATCTGGCTCCTACATCACTAGCAATAAACATTCCTCAGTTTGAGCTTTGCTCACAGTTCTGGAATTGATTCCAGACTAGAAATCAAGACTAGAATCCAGCTTGCTCTTCTACTGCTGTAAAAATTTGTGGGAAGTTAACATATTGTGACTGAGACACAAAGGAAAAAATCAGTTTATGTCAAAGCAGAATGGTGTCATTTTATGGGATTATACCTCTGACTATAACCAGATGTACAAATTATTTTTCATATTATCCACATGAAGTTTTGATATGCAGAACAAAGGACTGATTTTGTAATGAGCTTAACTCCTTGCTCTGTCGGGATCTGAAGACTAGATATTAAAAGCAGTGCTAGATCTTTGAACACCTTGTGTGTTTAAATGGCCCTGCTACCTTGGAGTATTAAAGCAGCTATAATGTCTCCTAACATGGTCATATGTTCAGAAATAAAGTGCAATAATAGTTGAAACACAAGCGATTTCCTTTCCCCAACACCATATTGGTTTTACCTTCGGAGTGCAGATACATCCCCAGTGTAGGCAGCAAACAGGAGATTTATCACAGACTTCACCTGTGAAATGTGAAGAAAAAAAAGTTGTTTTTTTCCCCCTTTTCTTGATGTGACTTGTGGGAAGAAAGCGAAGACAGCTCAGTGGTTTGAGCATCGGCCTGCTAAACCCAGGGGTGAGAGTTCAATCCCTGAGGAGGCCATTTGGGGATTGGTCCTGCTTTGAGCAGGTGGTTGGCCTTAGATGGTCTCCTGAGGTCCCTTCCAACCCTAATAATCTATGACTCTATGAAGGTATAGTAGGGTCCCTGTTGGCAAATATGTCAACTACGTAACCATTTCTCTAGGTACATTTGCAGTACAATCTAAAAAGGTTGTCAGATTGAATTCCAAACAGCTTCACTACAGGCAATTTAATGCTCATTGGTCCAACTCTGAATGTATAGAAACACTAGAAAGCGGACCACCACCAATTTGTATTTTACTATGACGAAAATCTAGAAATATTTTCCTTTGCTGGCCAAATTGTATTTCTCTTTTAAACATAACACTATATACTACTGACTCTCTAACCCACTGCATGATTTGCATAATTCATCATGACAGATAGTTTATGCTGAATACAGATGCAGGACTTGAAGAGTAGGGGATGTTACCAGTCAGCACCAAGGATGCCAAGGAAAAGCTATCTGAGAAAATCTGCATACAGCACCTGTTTCAATACTTTCCATTACTTTAGCTCATATACTACGGAGGCTTTTTACAGAGGACATCCCAGAATGCTTCACAGTGTTAAATAATAAAAAGAAAAACTAATAAGCATAAGCAAGACAGAAAAGGTACATTTCAAAAAGGCTGCTCTAGATAATAAGGGCCGAATACACATTTCGCACAGTTAGTTTCATAAGCATTTATGGCCAGCTAGAGATACCAAGTCTTAGCCTCTTACAATGAGATTTGCAACATTGCACTGCCCTCTATCACCAAGGTTCCCAAGCTTAAACTATTCCACTCAGTTTGGCTTGAACTCTGCCTTCTTTATAGGCTATAATTGTAACAGACCAAACCAGAATCACAATTCTTGGTGCACCAGAAAGGAAGGAAGTCTCTACACACGCACCCCCAGACATCTCCATCTGCTCCCCGAACAGCATGGATGTGTCCCTGGGGGCATGTTTGGGGGAGCTGTGTCACTGTCTGTGCCTTTCATGAGCCAGAATCGAGGAATCATTTCACATTAATTTCCTTACCAAGTACCAAATAAAGATATTTGTTATAAAACAGCACAGTAACTTACATGGAAAAAAAAAAGAGAGGGGCATAAACAAATCACATCTTTACAGCATATGATGTGACCTCAAAACCTGTAACACAAAGACTAAGGCAGGTCCAGTCGCTGACTTTAGTCCTGCAGCGTGTGAACACTAGCGGGGTTACCTTGAATCAACATTAGCACAGACTCACTGGCCTACTGTCCGCCTACCTTGCCTCCCTGTGTAGACACTGATGCCAGGTCCCCGGGCTTTAGCACTCTACCAATTTTCCTGGGCTACCCCAGAGTCATAGGCCCACTGGGTTAAGTCGCCAGTTGCCCTTTTGTGGAGAAAATGACAAAATCCGAAGTCTATTAACTTAGGGCCTAGACTTACAAGGTGCTGGGGACCTGCAACTCCCAATGACTTCAGTGGGAGGTGAGGACACATGCCACTTTGCAGGGTGGGCCCCAAGAACTCGCCCTTCAATTCTTGTTCGCATTCTTTCCATGCTCTCTGCTATTAGCCCAGCTACTTGCTAGGTTTTCTTGTTCTTGTGCTGTGCTTGGCTGCACCTGTCACGCACAGATAGACCCATCTCATTAACATGGCAGGCAGGGCAAAGCGTGGCAAGAGCTCAAGCTGGTTACTTATGTTTACTTGGCAACCATGATAAAAAATAATGTCCCACTGTCACTCCAGGAGTTTTAAAGCCTCCTCTTTTCTCTCCACGAGATCAATCAAATAGAGGGGAAAGGCTGTTTAAGCTGTCAAGTTACTCCTGTGTCCAAGTCCACTGTTTATTATATACAGCTTACAGAAAAGGTTTTGTAATTAGCTAACAGCCTAATTGCAATGTATTATACCCATTTTCTAGTCAATTCACCGTTTTGATTTTTTCCTTTTAGCACGCGCACAAACAATGCCAGACTGAGAGGAAAGACTGTCCAGTGATTAGAGCACTAGCCTAAGACTTGGGAGATCTGGGTTCAGTTCTTTGCTGTCAGAGACTTCCTGGGTGACATGGGGCCATAGGCGCCAACTTCTACTGGCACCGGTGGGTGCTTGACCCCACTCTGGCCCTGCCTTGACTCCACCCCCATTCCAACCCCTTCCCCGAAGTCCTTGCCCCAACTCCTCCCCCTCCCTGCCCCTATTCTCACTCCTTCCCCAGATCCCCGGCCCGGCCCAGCCCCACCCTGACCCCGCCTCCCCCCCTGAGCACGCCATGTTCCCGCTTCTTCCCCTTCCCTCCCGGAGCTTGCTACAGCTGTTTGGCAGTGGCAAGCGCTGGGAGGTAGGTGGAGGAGCAGGGACATGGCGCGCTCAGGGGAGGAGGCAGAGGTGAGGTGAGCTGGGCGGGGAGCTTGGCTGCTGGTGGGTGCAGAGCACCCACTAATTTTTCCCCATGCCCCGGAGCATCCACGGAGTCGGCGCCTATGCATGGGGCAAGTCACTGAACCACTCTGTACCTCAGTTTTCCATCTGTAAAATGGGGAGAACAGCCCTGCTCTGCCTCACAGAGGTGTTGAGAATAAATACACTCAAGATTGTGAAGTGTCCCGATATTGTGGAGATGTGAGTACCTAAGACAGGCAGATTGAAGTCATCTATTTATCAGGAGAAACAGCAGCAACTTCCTCACACTATTCTGCTGCGTCCCTGCCTTGTTATTGGAGGGGTCACTTCCAGGAATAAAAATGTAGTTCAGCTTCCCTGACCATTCAATTCCTGACCTCTTTACTGAGCCTACCAACGAAAGTGCCAAACAGTGTGGTGGTTATAGCTTTGTGATGTGGACACGTACTCTGCAGGTTATACTGAGATCACCAAACTCGTTTCAGATAAACTACTGAACAGCCCCCCAGATGGTAACGTGGTCACTACTGACATGAGCTGGAGCTGTACAGTTCTGTACCCCATTACTGTACCGTTGATTACACTGTACTTTTCCAGGTATCTGTCTGAAGTCTGTGTTTAGAAATAAAGGCACCAAATGGAAATTAGTTTAACTACCTTTTAATTCTATCTGAATCCAATTCAGGAAGTGGCTCTCCCCAGACATGAGTGAAAACTTCTTGCAAGAACCCCCCACATAAATTTTATACTGTCAGCAACCTAAAGAGTAAGAACTATGGGCTCAAAACTCTGAGTTGCTGAGCACCCTCAATTCCCAATTAATTCAGCATGAGTTGAGGGCATTCTGCACCTCGTAATACAGGTGCAGAGAAAATTAAACTCTTGATTTGCATTTATCAGAAGCATTTTTAATGTCCTCTTTAAACAGTTTTCCCCCTCCCACTTTGCTGTTAAACTGGAAAATCCAGAACGTAACTTTCTAAACACAGATGAAGCTAAAGGATTGTGAGTGGCTATAGATCCAGTTAAAAACTTTGTATTCAGAAGTTATTTATTTTCCTGCACTTCTGTGAGCAAAAGATAATTTTGACTCTATGCTTTCTAAAAGGTAGCAGCTGAAAATCACACATATGGGCATATAAATGGATCCAACTACTAAACCTCAAGGAATACCTTACATCTGCTCAACAAATACCAGACATTGCTTGAATTCCACCTGCAACTTTTCACAGCCCTTTTAGAAGGTTCCAGAAAGGAACTCTGTGAATTTTGGTTACATCCAAATATTGTAATAATCTAACTAGTGTTAACACATCATATATCAGTCTGATAAATGCAATTACATTCAGCAAACATGTATTATGTGATAAGTAACTTAAAAAGGAGCCAGAAGTTGGAGGATTTATATTTACAGAAGTTAACTCAGAAGAGATCAAAAGCAGTTTTTTATTTTAAAAACTAAAAATGAACAGCCTGCATTCTCAAAATTCTGAAATTATTAGCCTGAAACAATGGCATCTACTGCAAAAGTGAAAACTTTGATATAGAAGGTAGCCAAATATTTTGTTGTTGTTCTTGGGAGTAGGCAAGAAAATAGGAGGAGCAAGATTGTGTTGCAACACAAAATAAATGAGAGCAAAAACTCCAGTCTGTGGTGAGAAATAAGCAGAATGGGTTCATAAACTGATAGTCAACTGCTTAGGAAAACATTTTATGTCAGTGAAACCAGTCAGTCTGATTAGAAGCAATCGCCACCGCTCTAGCCACACAAATGGCAAGGGATGGTATATGTCTGATGCTCAGAAGTTGACTCTTTATGCTATTCTAATTGGTAGACAAGACGGTAACTTACCTTTGTAACTGTTGTTCTTCGAGATGTGTTGCTCATATCCATTCCAGTTAGGTGTGCGTGCCGCGCGTGCACGTTCGTCGGAAGATTTTTACCCTAGCAACTCCCGGAGGGTCGGCTGGGTCGCCCCCTAGAGTGGCGCCACCATGGCACCGGATATATACCCCTGCCGACCCGACCGCTCCTCAGTTCCTTCTTGCCGGATACTCCGACAGTGGGGAAGGAGGGCGGGTTTGGAATGGATATGAGCAACACATCTCGAAGAACAACAGTTACAAAGGTGAGTAACCGTCTTTTCTTCTTCGAGTGCTTGCTCATATCCATTCTAGTTAGGTGATTCCCAAGCCTTACCTAGGCGGTGGGGTCAGAGTGAGATGTCGCAGAGTGTAAAACTGCGGAGCCAAATATTGCATCATCCCTGGACTGCTGAACCAGGGCATAGTGGGAGGCGAAGGTATGGACCGAGGACCAGGTAGCTGCGCGACAAATCTCGTGGATAGGCACGTGAGCCAAGAAAGCGGCAGATGAGGCTTGAGCTCTGGTAGAGTGCGCAGTGATGTGGCTCGATGGAACATGAGCTAAATCATAACATGTGCAGATGCACGATGTCACCCAGGAGGAAATCCTCTGCAAGGAAATGGGTAAACCCTTCATCCGCTGAGCTACCGCAATGAAGAGTTGTGGGGTTCTGCGGAAGGGTTTTGTAAAAAGTGAGTACTCTACGGACGTCGAGTGAGTGCAGTTGTTGCTCCCTGCGGGATGAATGCGGCTTCAGAAAGAAGACAGGAAGGAAGATTTCCTGGTTAACATGGAAGGCCGATACCACTTTGGGGGAGAAAAGCCGGATGCGGTCGCAACTGCAACTTGTCCTTATGGAACACAGTATATGGAGGGTCTACCGTAAGAGCCCGAAGCTCGGAAACTCGTCTCGCCGATGTGATGGCCACGAGAAAAGAGGTTTTCCATGAGAGGTAGAGAAGGGAGCAAGTTGCTAACGGCTCGAATGGGGACGACATAAGTCTGGTGAGAACCAGGTAAAGGTCCCAGGTCGGGGCGGGCAGCGGACCTGTGGGTATAGACGCTCCAGGCCCTTGAGGAATCGAGATACCATAGGATGGGAAAAAACCGAGCGGCCAGTTTCTCCTGGGTGGAAGGTAGAGATGGCCGCCAAGTGCACCCTCAAAGATGATAGTGCTAGGCCCTGTTGCTGAAGAGACCAAAGGTAGTCCAAGATGGTGGGAATGGAAACCTCGTTTGGGGGAACGTGCTGCTCTTCGCACCAGCACGTGAAACGCTTCCACTTGGCCAAATATGTTGCTCTAGTGGAAGGCTTCCTGCTACCCAGGAGCACTTGTTGCACTGGGGCAGAGCAACGCAACTCGGACTGGTTCAACCACTCAGGAGGGAGGTGGAGGGATGGTAGGTCTGTAGGTCTGGGTGATATAGTTTGCCGTGGTCCTGAGTTATCAGGTCCAGGTGAAGAGGTAGGGGGATAGGGTTCGCTATGGACATGTCCAGCAACATGGTGTACCAGTGCTGCCGGGGCCACGCTGGAGCGATCATGATCAAGCGGGCTCTGTCCCTGCGTACTTTGAGCAGGACCCTGTGGACGAGTGGAAACGGTGGAAAGGCATAGAGCAGGTGCGTCGTCCACGGTATAAGGAAGGCGTCTGCTATGGAACCCGGTGAGAGGCCTTGGAAGGAGCAGAACATCTGGCGTTTCCTGTTCTCGCGGGACCCGAACAGGTTTACCCAGCGAAATCCCCACTTTTGGAAGATCGAAAGAATAACGTCCGGGCGAAGCGACCACTCATGAGAGAAGAAGGAGCTGCTGAGGCGATCCGCCAGCGTGTTCCGAACCCCCGGGAGAAAGGACGCTATGAGGTCTATGGAGTGGGCTATACAGAAGTCCCAGAGACGTAAGGCCTCTTGACAAAGGGGCGAGGACCTTGTCCCGCCCTGCTTGTTTATATAGTACATGGCTGTTGTGTTGTCAGTGAATATTGACACAACGGCCTTGCAAGTGCTGTTGGAACGCCTGGCAAGCAAGGCGGACTGCTCTCAGCTCCCGGACATTGATATGCAAGGCCAGCTCCTGAGATGACCAAAGACCTTGAGTGCGTAGATGCCCGAGGTGAGCACCCCAACCGATCGATGATGTGTCCATCGTCAGGGATGCAGAGGGCTGGGGGGGATGGAACGACAGCCCTGCACAGACCAGGGAGGGGGTCAGCCACCATTTGAAGGAACCTAGGTTGCTCGGGGGAATGGTGACAATCATGTCCATGGCATCCCTGCCTGGTCAGTACACTGAGTTGAGCCACGATTGGAGGGGACCGAGGCACAGTCTGGCGTATTTTGTCACAAACGTGCAGGCCACCATGTGACCCAGGAGACCCAGTCAAGTGCGAACCGAAGTCAACGGAGCAGCTTGCAGACTCTGGATGATGGCCACCATTGCCTGGAACCGGGGCAGCGGTAAGCAGGCTCTGGCGAGGTTTGAGTCCAGGGTGGCGCCAATGAAGTCTATCTTCTGAGTGGGAATCAGAGTGGAATTTTCGGCATTGATCATTAGGCCTAGATGTAGGAAAAGGTCCTTGACAATGCTGACGTGATGGATCACCTGCGCCTCGGAGGTCCCCCGGATGAGCCAGTCATCTAGATACGGAAAAACGTGTATTCGACGGCGGCGGAGCTGGGCGGCAACTACAGCCATGCATTTTGTGAATACTCTTGGAGCTGTAGAGAGGCCGAACGGGAGGACCGCGAACTGAAAATGTTGGCGGTTGGCTATGAACCGGAGGAACCTCCTGTGAGGTGGGTAGATGGCTATGTGGAAATAGGCATCTTTCATGTCGAGGGCGGCATACCAGTCTCAAGGGATGGGATGATGGTCCCAAAGGATACCATGCGGAACTTCAACTTTATCATGAATGTGTTGAGTTTCCGCAGGTCCAGGATGGGTCTGAGACCTCCCTTTGCCTTGGGGATTAGGAAGTAGTGGGAGTAAAACCCCTTGCTCCACTCGTGTTCTGGTACCTCCTCTATGGCTCCTTTGGCAAGGAGCGCCTGAACCTCCTGAAGGAGGAGTTGCTCGTGAGAGGGGTCCCTGAAAAGGGATGAGGAGGGTGGGTGGAAGGGGTGAAAAATTGAAGGTGGTACCCAAACTCCAGCAATCTGATGTTAGTTGGGACCACACAGGGAGGAAAAAGGAGAGGCGGTTGGAGAAAGGCGGGAATGGATCCTCTAAAGAATCTGGTACAACGCCCTCGGGCGCACCTTCAAAAGGAAGGTTTCGGCCCTGCGGGAGGCTTGGAGGAACCTTGGTTTTGGCCCCCTTGGTTGCCCGACTGCTGTCAGCGACCGGTCCTGCCCCGTCGTCTGGCAAAGTCTTGCCTCTGCCTGGGCTGAGGGTACGGGCCGTGTGGTTGAGGGCGGAAGGGCCTGCGCTGAGTCACTGGCGTGTGCATGCCTAACGAGCGCATAATGACCCTGTTGTCTTTTAGGCTTTGCAGTCTAGGGTCAGTTTTGTCCGAGAAGAGGACTTGTCCTTCAAAGGGGAGGTCCTGAATTGTATATTGGAGCTCCGGGGGGAGGCCTGAGACCTGCAGCCACGAGAGACGTCTCATAGTAACCCCTGAGGCTAGCGTCCTCGCCGCTGAGTCCGCAGTGTCTAGGGAAGCCTGGAGGGAAGTTCTCGCCACTTTTTTCCCCTCATCTAGGATAGCCGCAAACTCCTGACGGGAGTCCTGCAGGAGCAACTCCTTAAATTTGTCCGCCGCCGCCCATGTATTATAATTATAGCGGATAAGGAGGGCTTGTTGGTTAGCCACGCGGAGTTGGAGCGCCCCCGCGGAACAGACTTTGTGTCCCAGCAAGTCCATGCACCTAGCGTCTTTAGACTTAGGGGCTGGAGCCTGCTGGCCATGGCGCTCCCTCTCGTTAACCGACTGGACGACGAGGGAGCAAGGCGGAGGGTGGACATACAGATAATCATAACCCTTGGAGGGCACCATATATTTACGTTCCACGCCTCGTGCAGCAGGTGGGATGGAGGCCGGAGACTGCCAGATCGTGTTGGCATTGGCCTGGATCGTCCGAATGAAGGGAAGAGCTACTCTCGTGGGGGCATCTGATGACAAAATGTCCACCACTGGGTCCTCCACCTCTGGGACCTCCTCGACCTGCAAGTTCATATTTTGTGCAACACGTCTGAGGAGGTCCTGGTGGGCACGTAGGTCAATTGGAGGAGGGCCGACAGACGAGGTTCCGGCTACAGCCTCGTCAGGGGAGGAAGATGAGGAGAGACCCGGGACAAGCGGGTCGGTCAAGGGCTCATCATGGTGGGTGGGTTGTGTCTCCCTAGGGAGTTGGGAGTCCTGAGGTTGGGCTGACACTTCCTCTGAAGCAGAGGGAATAGGGTGGCTTATCGTTGCTTCTGGCACCTGGTGTTCTGAGGTGGCAGAGTGCAACGGACCTGCGGGTGCACCTTGGGCCTGATGATATGCCCACTGTTGAGGTCCCTAATCCTGAGCCAGAAGATCATGGAACAATGCAGCAGGCACATCAGCGTCGCAGGCATACGCGCTATCCGCCTGCAAAGACACAGACGGGTGTCTGGATGGCCGGGGGGTGCCGAACGAGCCTGATATGAGGCCCTCTCTCTCTCGCTGTTGGTGATCTCCTCGGTGCCGGGGAGCCATACCGGTGTCGAGAGCGAGACCGGGACCTGCGACCGGCCCTGTGCCGGGAGGTCGACCTGGATCTCGACGATCTTCTGCAGGAGCGGCTGCGAGAGTCTTGGTGCCAGGATCGGTGCCGAGAGCTGGAGCAGTACCGAGAGTATCCGGCAGGGCGAGAGACCAATCTATGCCGCGAGTACAACCGGTACCGAAGTGGCGAGTGGTGCCGGGACTGCGAGCGGCGTCGGGATCGTGAGCGGCCATGAGAACGCGAACGGCGCTGGGACCTGGATCGAGATTGGTGCCGGCCTGCCGAGCCAATTGAGGGAGGCGTCATGATCGCTGGTTTGCCTCTCGAATGTAGTACCTGCACCGGCGGTGCTGGGGGTTGAGGCAGGACAGACTCAGTCATGGTGATAAGGTCCTTTGCAGTTGAGAATGTCTCAGGCGTCGACGGGACCGTAAGCTCAACCACAGGCCGGGGCGGGGAGCCCTCTCAGGACCGGAGTCAACAGTACCACAGCCGTCAGTGCCGCAGCAGTTGTAGGTGCCGGGCGGTCCGAACGGGGCTGAGTCTGAGTCACTGAAGGCATCAAAGTAGTGGAGGACCTCGACCTCTTCTGTTTTGGTGAGAGGGATCGGTGTTGATCAGGGCCCTGCGCCGAAGACGGCCGGTGCCGCGGTGCCTTTGCGGTGCCGGCGCAGTCCGGTGCCAGAGGAGCGCTGCTGGCAGTGCGGTCGGCGCTCGGTGCCGAGGACGGAGGGTTCAAAGCTGCCTCCAAGAGGAGAGTCTTTAAACGAAAGTCTCTCTCCTTCTTTGTCCTCGGCTTAAATGCCTTACAAATACGACACTTGTCTGAGACATGCGATTCCCTGAGGCACTTTAGACACGAGTCATGGGGATCGCTTGTGGGCATCGGCTTTTTACAGGCCGAGCACCGTTTGAACCCCGGTGAACCAGGCATGGGCCCCGGCACCGGGCGCGGGGAAGGGGCTAATGCCCAAACCCCGCTAACTATTTCTAAACTAACTATCTAAGAACTATTTATACTAATTACACTATCTATCTGAAACAACTCTATACAAGAAGATATCAAAAACAAGGAGAAGCTAGGGAAGTGGAGGACAGCTAAGCCACGCTCCACTGTTCCAAGGACCGACACGGGCGGTAAGAAGGAACTGAGGAGAGGTCGGGTTGGCAGGGGTATATATCTGGCGCCATGGTGGCGCCACTCTAGGGGGCGACCCAGCCGACCCTCCGGGAGTTGCTAGGGTAAAAATCTTCCGATGAACGTGCACACACGGCACGCACACCTAACTGGAGTGGATATGAGCAAGCACTTGAAGAAGAAACATTTCTTTTTTCATCTTCAAAAACAAGAATAGGAAATTCACCTTATGCTTGATCCAAGCCGACTGAAGTCTAGGGGAGTCTTTCCACCAACTGCAGTAGGCTTTGGAGCAAGCCCCTACTATATAATCTGTAGCCAAAGATTTAAGCAGCTGAAGGGCCTTTGAATATACGTTTTGGGTTAAATACCAGCACACGGCTCCAGTGCAGAATCCAAAATGGAACAGTTACATCTTATAGTGGACCAGTCTATTCTAGTCAGTCTGATTAGTGGACCAACTTCTATTGGTGAAAACCAGAAAAAAGTTAGTCCAATAAAAGATATTACCTCACCCGCCTTGTCTCTCTAATATCCTGGGACCAACATGGCTACAACTACACTGCAAACTGTTACAACTTGAGTTCTGACACAGTGCTGATGAGAAATGTAAAGTAAACTAGCTCTTACTGCTTGCATCGATTTCCTTTTAGAGTGCTAGAAAACAAAAATGGGTATTAAGCTGCTGCTGCCAACTCAGGTTTGTACCAGCTTAGCAGTTTTTCTGATTTTATTTTTGCATTCTAATTCTGATATACTAATTAAGGAGGTTTGTTACCTTTTTTGGGAGGGGAGAAAAGGGGGGGGGATCTGTTAGATGCAGTTCCTTGCAGAAAATATGAATTATCCTGTGCTCCAAAAATCAGCTAAAAGTGGCAAACATGAAAAAATATTCTGGCCATAGGTAACACTGGCTTTTTCAAAAGCTGTTGGCTTTATTATTGTAAGAACTCTACCACCATGAACGCAATCCCACTTGTGTAGTAGGTATTTCCTCATTTTGAAATTGAGGGAGAGGGGTTAAATATCTTCCCCAGAACACAGAATCTGTCCGACAGCATTCCAAATAAAGAGCTCCTAGCTCTGAGACTAGTTCAGCTCCTTGCCATTTTCTGCTTTACAGCCAGGTATCCTTATTAAAGCCATTAAAACAGACTATACTTAAATCTCTTAAAATATATGACCAGTGTCAACTATTTAAGAAGGTTGCTTGCTATTTAAGCATAAACCAGTTAAGCAGCCCTATGGGTTCACTCGTCTTCCACTTCATGCGGCAAGGAATACATTTTGAGCAATGTTCCATCTCAGTAGTGATTGGTATAATTGGATAGCCTCACTGTCTTAAGTTTTGTGCTCACAGTACAGTTTCTAGTAGACAGCTGTCCCTCACCACAAAAATCACTACAACTGGCAACCATACTGGCAGTGTTAGAGGCACTAAGGATTGCATAGGCATGGAGACTGAACTGCATTTTCTCATCCCAGAGGAACCCGACAGGGAAATTGTGTACTGCTCCTACTGTGGGGAAAGGGACTTTAATTTTTAGAGTTATCACTCTAGCCCCACTGATAAGCACTAATCTCATATGGGTAAATGTATACAAGACTGCACAGGTAGTAGATGTAAAAAGCATCTCGGTTTTCTCCTTCCCCACTGCACTGACTGTGTGGTATAGTGTTACTGGCATTTAAATAAAGACAAAAGCTGCTACTTTAGCAAGGATTATTAAAGAATCCCCATTCCAGATTCAAAAACAAAAATCCAAGCCTCCCACATTAGAAAGATTTCTCACTAGCGTAAAACTTTGCAAGGAAGACCCAGAGATTTTTTCCAGTGAGGAACCTGGTAAGAATAGTCTGCAGCTCAAAGGCAAGAGGCTATACGGGATGAGCTACCATGATAGGAGAGCTCCCTTCAAAACATCCCATCTATACTGCATAACCAAAAGCTAAGACCATGTTTTAACTGAGTTTCCAACCCCAAGTCAAAGACATTAGCATGGGTTGGAAACAGCTAACAATGAACGGTCCTGTCCACACTGCTAGAATATCTGTGTTGTAACCATGTTTGGAGTAAGGGGGACTTCCTGTTATTATCGAGGTAGCTGGTTTTGTTGTTTTCACTGTGTAAACAGTACCTCGAAGTTTCATTAGATATCTCAAAGCAAACAAATATATCTGCTCACAAGTGATATGATGGGAATCATTTACCACCAGTTAGTACAGAAATGTAACAAATACTTATTTTATATAAATAATTCTCTTACACATGATCAGGTATGGCTGTGATAACCATTCAAGCTCACCTCTTCCCTGAGTCACATGATGCAGAGCACTATTCATTAGAAAAGATCCAGGCCCTACCAGGTCGCGGATCATGTTTAATTCAGCAAGAAATTGTCTGGGTCGCCCAATCAATTATTTCTGGCTTGTGGAAATGCCAGCCAAGGAATAAGGGCACTTGCTTAATTTAACTGTGTCTCTTCGATCCCTTAGCAGTTCTGCATGTGACATAGGAGAGAGAAATTTAGCTGATGTGCATGCAGGAAAAAAACCTGTTTGGAAAAAATTAATTTAGCTCAAAGCTGGATTAACTCCATCAGAAGCTCTTGGCTGATCAGGGTCACTGAATCCAGATTATAATCTATTATTGTGTGTCCTGCTTTTCTGAGAGTCCTCCCGTGCTCTTTAGAAAGCATTACAGCCTCTTCACCCATTTTTCATTAAATATTAATATTACTGGCTTTAATATTTTCCAGGTGATCATCCTGTGAGATGCCATCAACCATGACAGCTCTCTGCCCTGGGTTACTGCTAGTGGATCTGCTGATACCACACACTGATCGTGACTGGTGTTATTTAACAAACATTGTATCCTGGCAAAATCCTTATATGTCTCATTCAGGGACTCGTTGATTGTGTTCAATCCACATGAAGTTTTTGTAGCCAGTTAGCAGTAATCCACTCAACGGGTCACACAGAAAGCATCTACAAAGTACACATGAATGTACATCCTCTGGTGGTCTATCACTAAGGCACCCAAACCTGGAAAGTTCCATATATTGCCTGTTTCTCTGAAAAGGGGTGTCAGTACATTTGCAGAAGTAACCTGTTTGAGGTAGACAAATTGTTGTGTGGCCCAGGAAGAAGGGTACCAACTACAAAACCAATTGTCATCATCACCATACTCTTAAACTGGCCAAGTGGCAACTTCCCACAGAAAGAGTGACCTATAGAGCAGTGTAGGAGTGAGCAAATGGCCGTAGGTTCAAAGGGGGGGACCTATGAGGGAGTATAAAACTAAATTAAGGTCCAGTGGGATCTCGAATTTGAAGACAAAGGTTCTCCATATCTTTAAGAAATATATTTTTGTTGTGGGATAAACAAATACTGAGTGACCTTCTATTTGGTGTTGGAAGGTTGTAATGGCTGTGAGATGTACTCTCAGTGAATTTAACAGTCCTGATTTTTTTTAGTTCCAGGATATAATCTAGCACCAGAGACAAAGGAGAGAATATAGTGGTAATTTATCTAGTGTAACACCATATTTGGAATCTCTTCCATTTCTGAATGTGTGTAATGAGTGATTGTTTTCCCTGATACTTAACAGAACTTTATTGTGTCCTTCATCTAGGAGCCACACTTTCAGTTTGCAACTAACTTTGACCCTTCAAAGAGGAGATCCTCCACTGTGGCTTGAACCTCCCTCGAGAACCCTAAAAGATGAAGCTACGATGTCCTTCGCATGACCAGTGCTGTCAATATCGAGCCACCAGCTGTGTTAGCCATATCCAAAGAAGCTTGTAATGCAGTCCTCACCAGGAGCTGACCCTCAGCCATGATTGCTTGAAATTGTTCTCTTATCAGCTGGAATATAATGAATAAACTCACTCAATTTTGAACAATAAGTATGACTGCATTTTGTCATAAGGGCTTCATAGCTGTCAATTCTAAACTACAGTGTTGCTGATGAGTATGCTTTGTGTTCAAATAAATCTAAAAGCTTCTAGGTTTTATCATATGGAGTCATTTTAGTGTGGTGTTGTCTGCCATGTTCATTCACAGTGTCAAAAAACAATTAATTCAGTGTAGGATGAGAAAATAAAAAGTCCATGCCTTTAGAAGATACATAATACATTTTGTCTGCCCTCTTGCAAGTGTGGTGGATTATGATAGGTGTCTGCCAGATAGCTTTAGTTGGGTCCATCAATTCCTCATTAATGAGAAGTGCAATTTTCGCTGATGCCTGGAGGATAGCAAGCAATTTATGCTGAAACTAACTTCTTCAAGGGGGATTTGTAGAGAATCCACTTTTCCTCTTTGAAGAGCTCCTGAAAATGCTTGAAAATCATCTGCTGCTACTGGGGGTGGAGGTGGGGGTGGGAGAAGGACAACTTCATCAGGAGAAGATGAAGAAATACTGGTTGCAGGAGTGGCTTCTTTTTTTAGTCTCTTCTCCTGATCCTCAAAGGCTTCCTCTTGAGGATCGGGAGCCTGGCTATCAAGGCTGATGTGGAATGCCTCACTCTCTTTGTGGGTGTTGGAGGGTCTGGAAAACTGCTGCCTGTATGCAGTCCATGGGTCCCAGTAAGGCCATTGTGATGGAAAGTGCATGGGTGGAGACATCCATAGGTGTCCATATCAACCCTGTGGGTCACATCTGGTGTGGTGGTAGCTTATCTGAATACAGAGGTCAGTTCTGGTAGCTCCCTGTTGTGAGGGAGAGCCCTGTGCTGACACTGAATAAATGCCTTCCTCCTCCTCGTTGTCATCATCACTAGGGAAGGGGTAACAGTCCTGGGCGGTGGAGTAGAGTCCATGTGCAGGGATGCGACCGCAGACACATCGGTACCCAGAAGCGGAGACTCGGGCATCTCCGATACTAGTAAGTCCTTTGGACACCTAAATTCCTGTAATACTGTAATGGCTATCGGTACCGTGGCAGTAAATGGTGTCAGTGCTGCTACAGTTAAAGTGGTTGTTCGGTGCCATGGCCACTCTGTGCTCCATTGCGTGTCCAGCAGGCAGCACTGTAATTTTTTGCAGAGCCGATCTACTTGGTACTGCATGTCTGAGCGGTTCTGTTGGTGCTATCTTAGGAGGAGCCTGGCCCTCTCTCTTCCGCTCATTTTTTCCAACACTGACTGGCCTCTTAGAGTCCTTCCGCTTAACGGCAGCAACAGTACCAGAGGATCCAACTGTCTTAAAGATACTCAGCCGTGTGCTGGTCGGTACTGAAGTCACCGACCATACTGGGGATCTCTTCTGTTTGGCCGCACAGTGCTATATAATGGTCGAGTACGGCGCGAGACAGGGAGGGCACATATGCAGCCCAAACAGGCACTGCTACCAAAAATCTCCGATCCTAGGTGCAGGGACAAAGACACATCTAGAGTGGAGCATCTATTGGGTTACCACTCAATATAGTAGTTCTGGATGCTTGTACTACCTCATCTACTTTGTAGTGTTTGTAATACTGTTGATTGTACTAATAAAAACTATTGCAAATGCAAACGGTCTTCCCTAAGAGAAAGCGTCTTTCCTGCATGCACTGGGATCCTCGCTCCCAAACTAACTGTAATACTGTGGCTGATCTTGGGGCAAATGAACCCTGCCAACCCACAGAGGGTTACATTGGAAACAAATAATACCTAACCAACAGATCAGGCAACTTGCTGATGGCATCACATTAGGGTAGCAGATCTGTTCTCTCCAAAGTGTCTCTGCATTAACATTTGGAAAAAAAAAATCTCAGCGGTTACAATTTTTTCAGGATGTCCAAAAAGTTACAGAAAAAGCAAATGTTCTTTAAATGTGCCTGTCACTCAGCATCTTGACAGTGTCTGAACTTCAATGTGATGTAAATGTAATTCATTTACTAGCCAGCCTTCAAGTATAACTAAGAGTAAAGAACTGCAATAATTTCAATTTTCTTGCCCATGGTTATAGGCCCTGAACCATTGTGGGTGGAACATACCCCCTCCCATGCCCCCTGAAAGAAGCTGATTACACAGATGACATATTAAGGATCTGATGGAACATGTTCTAAAAGAATGCTTGCTACCTAAGCCTCAGAAATGGGAAGGCTTTCTCTGGACCAGTGGGGGAAAATAGCTCTGGGGTTCCTTCCCTCCCCCATCCTTGGGGGAGTTCAGTTTCCTTTTGGGCTTGAGCGGGGGAAGGGTAGCAAGGAAAAAGGTGCTTCTTACCTGATGGGCGAGATTAAATGGTGCAGCCAAAGCACACTAGCTCCCATGCACCCAAGGGGGAGGCTTATACGTCCTTCCCCCTGCCCAGGAGGCTCTTCTGCACCCAGGAACCACAGCTCTCACCTTGTGGGATTAGAACAGGATGGGGCTTTGGGCCTGCCAGTATCATGCTTGTCACTTTTCGGGGCTGGGAAGGAAATTTTCCGTCCCCTGCTAAATTGGCCTGGGCAAAGAGGGATTTTTCAACCTTCTTCTCAGCAGCCCAGAGTGTCAGTGGTTGTAAAATTCAAGTTGTTGCAACTTGGCAAGTATCCAGTGAAGCTACTTTTTCAAAAGGGTGCCCAAGTTCCTTGATAAACTGAACTGCAAGCAGGATAAGGAGACAGCATCCCCTACAGGAGATGAGGAAAGTGGTTGGAGCGCCTAATGTCAGGTAGCACAGCAAGTGGCCAACTCCTTTCCCCCCGATACCTTCATCCCTCGTACAAGGGGAGTGGAACGGGGTCCCAGCAACAGTGCTGGGTTAAAGGTTGTGCTGGAGGGCTGACAGCAACCCTCCCCCAGATAGCAGAGCCTATAGAAGGAAGGATGACCTGCACTGAACGAGTTATTGAGGGATAGCTTCCCAGATATATTAATAAAGTAGCAGCCTAGTTAAACGGTCACATCTGTCTTCTTGCAGCATTTGGAACAACAGTGGTGGGCTTTTGGAGGCTGACATTGCCACTGCAACTTAGGTTTCCTCCACACATCCATGTTAAAGGTCTGCTAAAAGTTATTTCAAGACTGCAGGACAGGATAGAGACGCCACATTCTGCTTCTGTTTATTGTCTGACTATGGTAAAGCGCTAAGTGACCTCTCTTCTGTGCTCCTACTCTTGGCTCATTACCTGGCCTGTTGAAAGTCATTTTTGGTTGGCAGCTGTGCCATAATCAAATTGACATACTAAACAACGTGCAAGTGCACAGGCTGCCAAATGACCGTGTGTGTACATCAATACTTTGTATTAAGGGCAAGTTTCCAAGACAGGAATGTTGTAACAGCTGTTGGACTTCCTGAGCTTTTGCACCTATTGTTAACAGGATATGCCATCATTAATCCAGCCCTGAGCTGGATTATCTCTGAAACTCAAAAAATAGATTCTGAGCTGTTGCAGTGAGTGTGTAGTGAACCTGGATTAATGTTCCACACTGAGGGGAGAGGTTTACTACGACAAGGTCTCCCTACCTACCTTCTTGGCTCTCAGTGGGATCTGTTTAATAGATGGTCTGTGGAAGTGGTCAAATTGCTGCTGAAGAAAGTTCAAATCAGCCCTGGAGACGGGACTGTCTCAATACAAAAGTATCAAAAATTCCAAATGAAGCAAGATCTAAATCACACCGCTTTGCTACTTTTATTTTTAAAATAAAAATTAATCCCTATGAAAAGCCAATTAACATACAGAAAAACAGAATCACCCAAGTTAACAATCACTTGTTACCCTGTTTTGAAAAAAATAAATAAAATGAAATGCACCATGTTTAAAACTGATACTTTAGCAGTGCGCACATTCTAAATCCCAGAATGTGCTGATGTCAGATCTAGAACAGGTGCAGTGATCTATACTGAAACAGAAAAAATAAGTTGAAGTTCTAAACCCAAAACTGAATATGGATTTAGGAGCCTAATGTTAGCTTCCTATTTTTGAAAGTTTTGGCCTAACCTTCTGATTATTATAAATCTGAATATAATCTATCAGTGAAATGTTTCCAGTGCCAAAAGTTTGAGTCATGGTACAAAAAACGTCTTTGAATTACAAGTAATCAGATTCTAGGTTTTTTACGTTCTTGTCTTAGATCTAGAAATTTGGATTGATAAAAAAGGCAGAAAAGGACAAACAAAACAAAACAAAACCAGAAATGCCACCAGAAAGGGGAATAAAGGCTACAGAACATTCAGCCTCCAACACAGGATAGTACCAAGTTATTTTAGAAATGGAAATCATTTTACATCATGTATATTGCATTGGAATGTGCCTCTATAGTCCACTAAATATATTAGCATTGGGAACCATTGTCTGTGTATGATTACAATTTTCAATGTAAATTAAACTAATTTTTGGGAGAATCTTCACCAGACAGCCTACTGACTGTTGGACAGACGTACTATGCTTTCACCAAAAGTCTATTAAAAAAAATCTCATATGTACCCTGAGTTCACATTCTTTTGGCAGTATCTGTTGGGCCACACCTGCCCCTTGTCTCCGTCCCAGAGGGTAGAGTTTATCAGAGCAGTGTTTTCATTTTAATTTTTAAAATATAATATAAGTGTGGGAGCCAGAAAGTGGGAACATGAGGAGTGGCCATTCCCCCACTACCCAATACCTGGAGGAGCTATGAAAAAGGTTGGCGCTGGAACAAAATGCACCCCTCGTAATAGCTGCCTCTGGTCCTAGAGCAGTGGTTCCCAAACTGTGGGGCGCGGCCCCCTATGGGGGTGCAGAAGAACATTCGGGGGACATAGAGGGCCCCGGGCCATCCCCCACGGAGGGCAGGGAGGACGCACAGCCCCCCTCCCGACCCTGGCGCCAGCCCTGGCCATAGCTCCATTCCTGGCTATGGCCCTGGCCACAGCTGCAGCTCTGGACCACCCCGCGGCCTCCGGCTCTGCCTGTGGTTCCCAGCAGCTCCCAGCACCGACTCCCAGAGGGGTGCAGGCTGGGTAAAGGAGGGGGGGGGGGCACAACCAAAAAAAGTTTGGGGACCACTGTCCCAGAGGGACTATGAAGTAAACATTCTTTTAAAGCTATTCAAGACAAGGTAAGTACCTGAACAGGTTTTAAAAAGCTGCTTTAACAAGTACATTCCTGCCATCCATTACAACTCTCAACCACCTTAGAGAAAAGTTTGACAAAAAAATTTCCCTAATGTGTCAGAAGATGCAACTTTTACAATCCTTAAAGTCAGGAGTTTCAGAATTGGAGGCCAGATTTCCTGATTAGGTTTTAAAATGCTTAAATAGTGCCAGGAAGGCAGATGGCAGGAGCATGCACTTCAGTGAGCCAAAAATAAACCTAGGAAGAAAAAAACCCATTCAAATTAGCTATGGCCCAAGGGAAGGATTAGGAGTCAAGAGAACTCAGTTCTAGCTCATTCAACCACTGAATCACTGCTTGGGTAAGCGACTGACTCCTCTTTTCAGTCTATAGGGACTGAGACTCTCATTAATGCCTGATTCAGGTCTCTATACCAGTTCTAAAGAAAGTCAATTTCAGAATAGGGACTTTATGTTCAAACATTAACAAACTGGTTCTCTTTTAATAAATATTATTTTTTTAAAAGTCTAAATTCACACAGACTACAGGAGAATAAGTTTTGCAGCCAAATAAGGTCAAGTCTCTTAGGCTGCTTCTCTGAACATGAATTTTGGTGATCCCAGCTGTCTACTCATCTTATGGAGCACAGCCCCTACTAGCAACCTGGAACAGAGTGTGTAAGCAGAAATGTTCAAATTCTAACATGGATACTTGATATCACCGATCAACCTGTGTCTACTTGAGGAGTTTGCTTGTCCCATAAGGCCCTTGTTTATTGGCATCGCAATCCAAGCAAAGATGTTAGCAAGCTTCCCAGGAGTTTATAGGATTTCTCCTGGACAACTGCCCCAGAAATGTTGCGCATGTCTAACATAAGGCATAATAAATCTTGAAATGTTTTATAATCAGGCTTGTGCTTGATGACAAGGGTACCACCACTGTCTCAACAGGTGAAGAAGAGGGAATGGGTGCTGGTATGATTTGTTCACCAGCCTGCAGGTCCTCTTCTGCACAGTCTGTTCCTGCAGCTGTTCAGGGGAAATTGGTCTTTGAGCAATTCCTGCTGTCTTGTGGAAGGAGGAGTCTTAACCCCAGGTGGGGCTGCAGAAACTGGCATTCTGGCTGGGTGCAAGCCTCATGGGGCCCAATAGCAACAAGGCTGATGGTGGGGTATGAGGCGGGGGCCCTGGGGAGTGCTCTCTTTTGGAACTCTTAGTTCTAGAGTAATAATAGTGTGCCCTAGATTCCCTCTCAAAGTCACAAAGAATCAAAATGATCAGGACTTGGAGAGTGTTTTGGTGATGCCTCTTTGCTATGCTCCAAGGGGGAAGAGGAGAAAGACTTCCTCTTCCAGAGGTGGAACAGTCTTAATTGGAGTCAGAGGTAAAACTGGGGGTACTGACCAGAACTGAAGATGTTATCTTCACCGTAGTTGAAAGGAGTGGTGATTCATGTTGCGCTGAGACAGTCAAATGGCTCAGTACTATAAAAGCTATCAGCACTGAAAAAGGCTGTATGGTGGACAGGCAGATAGAAGCTATCAAAAGTGTTGGGTATCAGTATTGTTGGTACCAAGAACCTCAGTGCTGAAAGACTGGTACCAGGCAATATTTGAAGCTCAGAGTCAGTCCATATAGTGGCACAGTGATCAGTGCTTAGGGTGACCAGATGTTCCAATTTTCTAGGGACAGTCACGATTTTTGGGTCTTTTTCTTATACAGGCTCCTATTACCCCCCACCCCCGTCCTGATTTTTTACACTTGCTGTCTGGTCACCCTACCAGTGCTTGACAGGGTGCCAGTTGGAGACATCTTGGACCTTGAATTATTGTTAAAAGAGGCAGACCAAGGGGATCTCTGCCTTTTTTGTGTTTGTTGGTTAGGAACCAGCAAGGGAGACAGATCTGCACCTCTTGCTGGAGAAGTGGTCCTTCCTCCCCTGGACCACAGATGTGTTATTGGTCTCAGAGAATGGCCTCTTCTAGACTTAAGTCCCTGAGCTGTGAGCGGATCCCAAGTTCACAGGAACACTTTCTGAAAAGGTTGGCTCAAGCTTTTCAGCCTCTGACACTCGAGATTCTGCAGAGGGGCCCACAGATATCCCCAACAAAGAGAACACAAAAGGCAAAACAAAAGACTCTCAGAGAACAACCTGTCAGCGGCACATTTGTCAGCAATATACTCCTCTCCAAGGCACAACAGGTGCACCTCTTATGACCATCACACCACCACATCACCAGATGAGCAGTTCTTAAATCCAGGAGACTTCAGCTCTGCTGTAAGGGATGGACCCAGTGCCACACAAGTCTTACCAGAGAAATCATGAGGGGGGGGGAGGGGGGGGGGAGAAGGGCTTGGTTTTTTTCATAAAGGGGGGATAAAAAAACCCTAATTTCTCTCACCACAAAAGTATTAATACCACAGTCAGAGAGAGACTCGGACACTGCTAAGTTTCTGACTCAGTCAGAAGCAGTAAGAAGGAACTGAAGGAGAGCTGAGGTTGCCCTACCCATTATGCCCTTATGTGGGTCATACAAGGGAACCTGGGGTGCAGGTGTGGCCCAGCAGACGCTGCCAAAAAATGTGAACTTGGGCACATGAGCACAGAGTGGAAAATAGAGAGACAAGCACTCAGACAAGACCTTAAGTTTTTGTTTATGTCTAGAAGCATAAATAGTACACATGAAACTAGTAAAAATGTGATTTTGCCCTTCTCTACCAAATTTAGGAATAGTAAACCTACTGATTTGAAATTAAATAATGTATCTCACTCAGAGAATAGTAAATGTCATCTTTGAACACTTACGGGTTCAGTTAGGTAAGTTCTAATCTTTTGAAAAATAAGTTCTTAAAAATAGAAATACTGACAAGCAGAAAGAGGCATTGTGAACAGCCATAAAGAATTTATGCTCATATGCTGACCATGCACATTAATGTATTGATACAGAAAAGCAGGCCAATATGTTCTACATATTTTAACCAAAACCAAATCTATGAGTGGTTAAAAGACCTAAAAGAAATACTTTTGACGCAGTCTGAGTAATCGAACAACAAAAGTTGTCTATTACTTCAAGGAAAATGTTTTGACAAGCTAATCACATCGACAGGAAGCAAGCACGATTACCTCTTCTAATCGCTCAGCCCCAGGTTCTTAGCTCACATCCTTTTGTTAATAATTATTCAAATCACGAGGGCTTCCAAGTGGTCCTTGATCTAATCTTTCCCTTAACAAGTAATGTATTTCCAGATCAGAGGCACACACATTTCCAGCTGATTTTTACATTCACCACCCAACTATTTTAATAGAAAATGTAATTTAAAAAAAGATCATGTCATTTTATTCGCAATAACATCTCTCCAAATTTTTTCAGAAATCTAATTGAAGGTCAAATGGAAATAAAACAAATTATTTTCAAGAAAGAAATCATGCTTCAATGCAATAGTGGTTAAAGGCAGAACCCAGAAGTGCAACTTTCACGGGCAACAGATCTCAGCTTGCAATGCTCCATCTTGAACCAACAGGCCAGACTGCTGGAGTTCCATATGCTTGGCCATATGCCATGTATCCAGACTGCTATATTTAATGCAAATGATGTGTGACCCTTTGGTGCTTTGCAAGGCAAAGTATGAGAACATCCTGCTTAACAGGTTGACTTACCTGAACTAAGAAAATATATTGTATAAAGATGGAAAGCCAGGTGAATGCTTGCATACAAAGTGCACACAGTTTACCTGGGGTACCACTAATAATTTTAACTGTTAAAGACTTATACATAACTATAAATCTACATCCAGGAAGAGAAAAATAAAGCTCTCTCTTGTCAATTCTCATACACCAGTAAATATATACATTTCAATGTGCAGAGAAAGTGCTAGATGACTTACAATGTCACTTCCACCACTTTATGAAAATTCTATCAAATACAACAACTGACTCTACTGAACTCTGGGAGCCAAATAGACTAAGAAAAATGCAGGAAATTCAGATCTCAGTAGTATGCAGTGTATCAAAAACTGGTAAGCTTTAACACAGTTCAATTCACCTAAGGGAGACTGAATGGTGTTATCTTAACATTTATGTGTAGGAATCGTTTACTTTCCTAGATTGAGGAAAACCAGGTAATTAAAGTTAATATATAGCCTGGTCTTCTCAGAGGAAGTATTGGCAAACACCTCACAATTTAGAGGTGGCACTGTTTATAGCTTGAGAAACTTGCTGTAGATTATCAGAGAAGGGGATTAGAAGAAGGTTGAAGAGAATACCACAGAGATACAACAGAACGAAGTTTCAAGGTAATGAAGACACAGGGAAACACTATATTCTTGAATACTTGGTGTCACATAGCTCAAGAACAGAAAAAAAGAGGAGAAAAAGACCTTACAAAAGCAGACACTATTACCGTAAAACCAACAAGTTTTTCTCTGCCTGCATGAAAAACAATGATTTCAAAGCTAATAATAATAAAAAGACTAGCTGTTAATTATACAGAAGGGCCCAAATGCTCACATTCATGTCAATGACTTGACTCTTTTCCATTTTATAAAGGTAACTGCAAAGCAAGCAACAGAAAGGGCCTGTCAGAAAGATACCACCAAACGGAACTTCTAATTTAGTGTTGCCAACAGCACTCTCACTTAATTCTCAAAGTTTGGCTCGAACCAGTAACGCTAACTAGTGACACATCTAGTACTGCTGGCCAATAGCTTTTATACTATCCTCCAAAACAACTTCATAATTATCTACAGTTGAGATTGATGGGAGTGAGAGTTTGTTGCTAATTCTATAAATCTGTCTGTCTTTAGGTTCTAACAAATCAAGATTATTTAATTACAATAGCCCCCACAATATGCTTGGTGCTTTCTGGACACATAGAACATACCCCGACCCTGAAGAGCTCACTATCTGTACATTATAAATCCCCTATTCAGGTAACATTGCACATATCAGTTAACGTATTTTAACTAAGTGCTATTGATCAGCGACAGTATCTTCAACATGAGACTAGATATGTTTGAGGAAGGGAATGCTGATTCTAAAATTGAGACTGCTGATTTTAAAGTGATACTGTCCATAGATTCCACTCCTGAAGTGCAATCGAAACACCCTTTTTCTTATTTTAGTATAGTAATAGCGTTTCTTCTCTTCCTGTATTCCTTTCCCGATACTGATCACAGCCCCCTCTCTGGTACATATCCCCCTGTATACAATCCAAGTCACTGGGTTTCCTAATCCACCCATCCTGTGATAGAGCCATGCCAATCAGTGACAGCCATACCTGATGCTCATTATGTGCCAGGGTCAGAGCCACATGCCAGCATGCTGCTCCATCTGTAAATCTTTCTCTAAGAGCACAAAAGAGCAGGGAGGCAAAGCTGAAGCTCTTTCTCCTTGAGAGATCAATGCAGGCAGCCTCTGTTCCGGGCAGACCCTCTGAGAAACCTTCAGTAGCAGACCCCTCCAGTGCTTAGATTACCCTCAACACCAGTCTGAGCTCCTTTCAAGACTTAAAATAGAGTCCCATACAGAACCTTCAGTAACAAAGTCAAAGTTCAGACCAATAGTCACATCCAAATACAAGGAGCACACTGCCACTTTAGCATTGCCTAACATCAGTACCAAGCATCATGGCTTCAGCAAGGATGGTCTTGTGTACCACTGTACCATGACCCTCAGCACTGCTCACATTTTTGGCACTGACCCCCTGATGGCATTGATGGATTCTATTGCCAGACTGGTACCCAATCACAGCTATGATTGACTCTGGGTAGTCATCACAAGGCTCCCTTTGGTGCTGAATTTAAGGCAGAGCACACCAGAGAGCGCGGCTCTTGAGCTGCAGGAAAATTACTCTCCTCCCCCTCCCTCTCGAGTCCATAGTAGAGGCTCCTCCCCTAGGCACCTTCTTTTGTTTTACTGTAAGTACTCACAGGGGTTGGGCATTTTACAAGAGAAATGATTTAAGGTAAAACTGGTAAACTGGGATACACTGTTACTTAGGTAGCAGCGGATCTGGGATTTCTGAGAGTAGCCAGTGTCAGTGTCTGGATGCCACAGGGGAACAATTCAAAAGGGACTCCGGCACGAAGGGGCTCCCCTTGTTAACCTGCAAGGTGAAGACAAGGTTGGCATAGCCCAGAGGAGAGTGCTTGAGTGGCTGAAAGGCTGGTGGTGTTAGGGAGCTAATACCCAGCCACTTCAGGCAAGACTCCTTCTCGCTAGAGGCAGGGAACAATAAGGTGACTGAGTCCTTGGGATCCTGAGAACTATCACAGCATATTATACCCTAGCCAACAAAGACCCACCTTGACACATTAGGGATAACTCTACCCATGCCCAGGTGGCTTTGGTGGCCTGCCTTGCATATGTCCCCATTTCTGAAATACTCAAGAGCTTCAAAATGATGTTCAGACCACACCATTATCTCCCATCATTCCCCGGTGCAAGCCTATAGGTTAGATGCAAGCTTCAGCTGGGCAATCCTACAAGCACTCTTCAAGTAGGCCGTCATTCACTTGCCTCCTAGCTTTCCGATGACTGCTTGCTAATTACAAACAGTGGAAACTGTATGGTCAATCACGCAAAGAAGACATGTTGTGCACACAAATTCTACATCCAGCCCTCTCTTCCTACTCACTGGAGGCCCAATCTCAGGATTCTTATTAGCAAAGGAACTGAGCATGGGCTGCCTCCTCCTCACCCCTCTGCTACAGGAACCAAGAAGGTGTGGAGCAGCACAGGCATGGCCCCATGGACACCGCTATTAAAAAAATAATAATAATAAAATAAAATCTGATCTCATGCACATATGATGCATGTGCACCAAAAGTGAAATATGTATAGACAACACATTTCAAAGAGCTACAATTACTGTAAGGTGACTTTAATTTACCAGATTTCTACCTGATTTCCAGCCTAATCAACACTTAAAAAGGCAATAAAAGATGAAATAACTTACAAGACCCTTGGGGCAAAGAAGTCTTTTTTGTTTTGTAAAGCAGTTAGCAAGCTTTAGGCACAGCATAATTACTACTGCTAGGCCCACAGAGTTAAACAGCCTCTTGCCATTCCAACAACTAGCATAAATGTGGAATCGCTTGTGTGATATCTGGATCCCTAAACAAAGCAACAGGACAAAATATGCACTGAAAATACAATTGATTATGCATGTTAAACCATTCCAATAATAAACTCAAGTACAATTACAAAAATCAGCTCTCTCTGATAAACATTCACATTTTTAAATTGTGGATTCAACAATGACAATTGTTGTGGATTCAACAATGACAAAACTGCACTGTTTTGCCCACCGTAAACCAAATTAAAAAACACAAAACAAACTATAACATTCCAGATACTAATTAGAAATAGGCAGAACACTACAATTTTAAATGATAAAGCTCATACTTGAAGTACTGTGCATTACTAATCAATGACATGTATCAAGACCGGAAGTAATGTGAGCAAAAATATTTTACAGTGCAGATGAGTAAATACTTAAAGGTTTTCACTCTATTGGCTTTTTGACTAGTCCCCTTTTTCCAGCTTCCACTTTACAATACCCAGCCCCTTTGCCCATCAAAAATTATCTTTAGTAGATAAAAAGGCACATATTAAAAAAAAATCCAAAACACAAGGGACACATACCACCTCCAAAATAAGTTACTGTATTTGTAAAACTCCTTCACCCTGCCCCACAACTATTCCCCTTCTTTAACTTTCCTCATCTTGCTGACTGAAGAAGACTAAACTCTTCTGATCGGGGATTTATTGTGTCTATATTTTGAAAAAAACCAGGCAGTTCTATTCACTGTGTTATAAAAATGTTTTTCAAAGCATGCTATAAGTAACTACACTTTATAAATTAATTTGGAGTAAAACTAAACCTTGTTTCAGAACCATCCATATTAAGGATCTCTAATATCCTGCACTCTATCAAAGTGCACTTCCATTGACATCAACAGTAATTTTGTTGCAAAACACGCAGAATATACCAAAGCCATAGCGCTCATTCAAAAGTCAGCCATTGCCCCAAAAAGCTGCAACGATCACTGTCAACTTGTTTAAACCCCAAATCAACCTACCTTTAAGATGTTAAAATGCAGTGTGGATAGGGTTGCTAGGCATCCGGTTTTCGACTGGAAGGCCCGGTCGAAAAGGGACCCTGGCAGGTCCAGATAGTACTGCTGAACTGGCCATTAAAAGTCCGGTTGGTGGCATAGTGGGGCTAAGGCAGGCTCCCTGCCTGCCCTGGTGCTGTGCAGCTCCTGGAAATGGCTGGCATGTCCCTGTGGCCCCTAGGAGCAGGGGTGATCAGGGAAGTGCTGTGTGCTGCCCCCACCCCCAATACCGGCTCCACAGCTCCCATTAGCCGGAAACCACGGCCAATGGGAGCTGTGAGGGTGGTGCCTGCGGGCATGGGCAGCGCACACCACACAGCCACCTGGCCATGCCTCCTCCTAGGGGTCAGACATGCTGGATGTTTCTGGGAGCAGTGCAGAGCCAGGGCAGGCAGGGAGCCTGCCTTCGTCCTGCTGCGCCGCTGACTGGGAGCCACCTGAGGTAAGCACTGCCTGGCCGAAGCCCACACCCCGAACCCTCTACTGTGCCCCAACCCCCGCCCCAGGTCGGAACCCTCCTCCTGCACCCTAATTCCCTCACAGACCCTGCACCCCCACCCCAACCCCCTGCCCCAGGTCGGAACCCCCTCCCGCACCCCAACCCCCTGCCCCAACTCCCTCCTGGAGCCTGCACTCTGAACCTCCTCCTGCCCCAGCCTGAGCCTCCTCCCTCACTCCAAACCCCTTGGCCCCAGCCCAGAGCCCCCTCCTGTACCCTAAACCCCTCATCCACAGCCCCACCCGAGCCCACAACCCCCTCCCGCACCCCAACCACCTGTCCCAGCCCAGAGTCCCCTCCCACACCCTGAACCCCTCATTTCTTTCCCTACCCCGGAGCCCACACTCCCAGCTGGAGCCCTCACCCCCTCCTGCAATCAACCTCCTGCCCCAGTCCAGTGAAAGTGAGTGAGGGTGGGGAAGAGTGAGTGACTAAGAGAGGAGGGTTGGAGGGAGTGAGGGTGGGCCTCAGAAGGGGTGGAGCCTTGGGGAAGGGGAAGGGGCAAGGGTATTGGGTTTTGTGCAATTAGAAAGTTGGCAACCCTAAGTGTGGAATGTTTTCTAGATTATAAAATAAGATTTAACAGAAGTTACTTTGCTAAATTTAAAAAAAGATTGATAGCCACAATTATTAGAATGGCTGTCAAAACCAATATGCTTACTTCCCCAATTATTTTGCCAGATCAAATATTGAACTTAAAATTCTATTCTGAGCCATATACTTCCAGAATGATATCAAATGATGCTGCTGTATAAGCAAAAGTAAAAACACAATATTAGCTTTTGCTTTTTAGAAAATTGTGGGAAGTTGAAAAGAACCATGAGAAATATTTTTATTATTTTCAAGCTTCTAAGAGGGTATTTCTAACAAAAAGAAAAAATAAGAATGATTCTACAAAATGTGGTCGAGAGATTCTTTAAAGTGTTTTCAATTACTGTTTTAACTAACTTATATCATCCACCATATCTATTTTAAACCAGGATGAAGTTTGTGGAATATGTTTACTATCTTATTTTGGTCTCAGAAAATGTGCTTGAATGGAAGTTACCCTTCACTGATAGAAAAAAAAATACAATATAATCGGCTTAAAATAAATTTATTACACAATACAAAAATAATCCTGGACAACATACATAAACATACAATGCAAAAGAAAAATGGAAAAGACAAGTAACTTAAAGAACTGAACCAAAAGGTGTAACACAAATGCTAAAATGAAGTTTACAGAAGTATTTACATTTCCAATGAAATGTTAATGATGCTGACAAAAGAAAAAAAACAACAGCTCAGATGCTTGAATATCAAGAACTAGTATTGTCATAACGCAGATGAACACTAAATCCTTTATATATTCAAAAATATCTTCAATAAAAACATTTAATAATTAGCCCCTACCACAACATTCTTTAGGACCCTATTAACTAAACATACATGTAAGTGTATAGGAATTGCAATAGTGGATCAGGCCATGATCCAACCAGTTGTGTAAACCTATCACCAACAGCCACCAGTAACAGAAGCTTTTGAGGAGGAGCAAGAAATTGTGGAGAGGGCATGTTATGGGATAAACTGGCCCAAAGGAAAAAGTTTCCAACTTATCCATAATAGTTAGAGGTTGGCTTATATCCCTTCCAAAACTAACAAACCAAAAAACAACTCCTCTGGATATTCTTGTTATCCATATAAATGAATCCTGTCACATTTACCACCTATGACTTGCCTCCTCTTCTCAAAACTCCATGTATAATTTACATACCTAAATACTTAAAGCTTTGTGGGTTACTATTTTAAGATCTGAATCCCACAGAAACAATTTCTCCAACTTTAGCTAGTTTTAAAATTAGTTCCAAATAATGTGAAATCAGCAAAGAATGCATTGAGAGCTATATTAAGTAAACCCTGCCCCACACAGGTACACCTTCATTTTCAAAAACATTCAGCAACATGAGTTCTTTTCACTAGGGGGCACAGAAGCATAGGCTCCAACCTGCAATCCCTCTGAATGTTCAATACAAATTAATCAAATACAGCAATTGAGCACATCTGAGGTGTGCACATGCAGAGTTTTGCTTGCAGTATCTCAGTGACTACTGTTTTACCTTAGCTTTCTTATTCATGTAAAACTGTTGATTTCAAGGACATTTAAAGACCTTCACTAACCTTCCCTTGCTCTTACTTCACTGTAACCCTGGAAAAAAATGTAAGCAAAACAACTGGGATAAAATTATATGCTGAGTTTTCATTCAGTAATTTATGCCATTGTTCTGAAGTGCAATTAACAGTACCTGCTGCATTATTTCACTAGGATCTCAAAAGTCCATTGTACATGAATTTTGTGAAAAGGTTTGCCTAAGCAACTCTATAATCGTATGCTTCAAATGCGAATAGCCCCAATAACTATAAAAAATATAATGTATTACTACAAGATCACTTAGATTCACTTGCAACAGTACTTGTTTATATAACATCTTCAACAGCACTTCTACATTTTTGTGAGACGTACTTGTTAGCTATAATCAATCCTTAAATGGTATGGTCAAGATGGGGTTCCTCGTCACCATTCACTGCACATCTTGCTTTATGCATTTTCTTGTTTTTTAAGTTCCCAAGTTGTTTTACAGTCTATCCCTTCCTTTTAATGATTCAGGCTATGTCTACACTACACACCACTTCCAGCAGCGTATAGAGTATATGTAGCTACATGCCACAGTACAAAGTAGGCTGTGCCCACACTGTGGTGTGTAGCTACACATCTCAGTGACAGGCTCTAGCAGAAGTGGGACAGAAAAGGCTTCAGAAGTTCCCCATTGCCAGAGCCTTTCACTATGGAGAGGAAAATGCTCTGGCAAGGGGAAAACTGGGAAAGGCTCAGCTCTTCCCCACTGCTTAAGTATTTCCTTGTGGCAGAAGAAAGCTCCAGCAGCCGATGCTGGCAGAGCCTTTCCATATGCTGTGGACAAGCTCTACACCGGGGAACTGCCCAAGCTTCCTCCCTGCCACAGTCTGCCCCAATGAGGGAGTCTTTTCTTGCAGAGGGGAAAGGCTTTGGCATCAAGGAGGCAGCAGGACCCTACACTGCTAAAAATATCAGTGTAGACAGGGAGGCACAGCTTGGGCAAGTAGAGTATGTACTCGCATACATACCCATACCCTTCACCCCGTCTTTCCTCTACTAGTGTAAGCTATGACTCACCAGCTACACTACTATCTTGTACTCATGGCTAGGAGGCCTACGTGGGCACGTGCTCTACATGTCGCTGAGTGGTGTTTAATACAGACATAGCCTTAGTGTATATATTTATATACTTTTCTGTCCAAGAGAAAATTACATATGTAGTCTGAGACCTTTATGTAAATACTATACCAATAGCTCTTAAAAAGAGATCGGATCAGAAGTTATTTGGGCAGATCTTTGGAATTAACAATAAATTAGGCCTTTGTATGGTGGTTAAGTGGAAGGGGCCATGGAACAAAGCATACTCAGCTAGAGACAAAGGCAACAGGGTCAACTATATAAGGAGTGAAGAATTTTACCAATAAAAAAAAATCAGCATCAATAAGAAACATAAAATGGCTATGTATTTAGCGCCTAAAATTCAGAAAATACTGGCTTCCCTGTATAATATTACCTACGTAGTCTGAACTACTTCTAAGTAGGGCTGTCAATTAATTGCAGCTAACTCAAGCGATTAACTCAAAACAAATTAACTCAATTAAAAAATAATTGCAATACCCATTTAAATTTATTATAAATATTTGTGGATGTTTTTCTACATTTTCAAATATATTGATTTCAATTATGCTAAACACTCTTATACCCATTCATGCTTCGGCCACTATTCCAGAAGACATGCTTCCATGCTGATGAAGAGGCATACGAATGTTTAGCATACCTGGCACATAAGTACCTTGCAATGCTTGCTACAACAATGCCATGCGAATACCTGTTCTCACTTTGAATTGACAAATATGAAGCAGGCAACATTATCTCCTGTAAAAATAAAACTTATTTGTCTTAGCGATTGGCTGAATGAGAAGTAGGACTGAGTGGACTTGTAGGCGCTAAAGTTTTATATTGCATTGTTTTTGAGAATTATGAAACAAACATAATTCTACATTTGTAAGTTGCACTTTCATGATAAAGAAATTGCACTGCAGTACTTGTATGAGGGGAATTGAAAAATACTATTTCTTTTATCTTTTTTACCATGTAAAAATTTGTAATAAAATATAAAGCGAGCACTGTACACTTTGTATTCTGTGTTGTAATTGAAATATATTTGAAAAAGTAGAAAACATCCAAAAATTTTCGAATAAATGGGATTCTATTAATAGTGTGATTAAAACTAATCATGGTTTTTTTTTTATTATCTCATGATTAATTTTAATTGTTTGACAGAACCTACTTCTAAGATGCTGACCGTTTCATACCAGATCAAACTGTTCCACAGTATGAACAGTGCATTATTTGAGACTAACGTGCTCATAATTTGCTGTAAAAAGACAGAAATGTTGTTACTAGGGAAGGACTAAACAGAGGTTCAAAGCAGATAAACAAAAACAAAAGAGAGGGGGAAAACTATTTCTATTAACATAAAATTACATTATTTGTATGTGTGTGAGTACATATATAATAGAGATAAAAGATATTATAACTGGTAAAATTAATTCAGAGCAAGACAAGGTAGGTGATGTATTATCTTTTATTGGACCAACATCTGTTGGTGGAAAGAACAAGCTTTCAAACGTCACAGAGCTCTCTGCAGGGCTGGCAAAAGAAAAAAAAAAAGAGCTCTATGTAGCTCAAAAGCTTGCTTTTCCCACCAACAGATATTGGTCCAATAAAAGATATTACTTCACCGCCTTGTGTCTCTCATATCCTAGGACCAGCTAGAACAACTGAAGTACTTTCATTTGCATTCAGTAAGACTTTTTAAATAGTTTTAATAATCATTACCAATTTTTCTTTTTTACTTTGAATATATTTTCTCTTCACCTATCCCTCTAAAACTAAGATTGCTTATAGTCTTTAAAATAAAAGTGGAGTGTAGTATTATTAGTATGGCAGACTGAGTCATAGCTAGCAGGACAGCTCCTACGGACCACTCAAAATACTTAGGAAGAGAAGGATTTCTTACTGAACTTAGCTAACTATGCAATTAGAGAAGCTTTGCAAGCTACAAAGCTACTTGCCCATCTATTAATTGAATATTAACATGCTTAATTTTAAACGATTTGATTATAAAAAGAATATGATTTGGTAATTTACTTTGCTTGCATTTGCTAACATGGTGTATCAAAATACCTTTTGTAAGTGCGTGTGAAACAAAAGATACAGGTGCTAATAATGTCAAGACTCTCAAACTGTTTCTCTTTCAGGTATACCTATTTGGGGATTCGTCATCTTACTTTATTTTGGTGTACTGTTTTACTTTATGTTCTAGAAATACTACTTGCATTTCAATACGTTCCAGATCTAGTAAGAGGACACATTACAAAATCTTCTCACAGCTCCATAAAGTCCACCTTTAATTAATGTATAAATTCTCAAATATAGCAAAGGAGTTATCCTTTAAAACATTTAGATTTTTCTGTTTAAAATAAATTTACTTTAAGGAACCATGAAATCTGGTTGACAATTTTTTTTAAAAAATGTCAATATTCTATTTTTGGTATAGCATATACAGTATTTACACAATATTAAAAGAAAAAAGTTTATATATAAACCAAAAATATCAAGGAAACAAAACAGCTGAAGTTGTTTAATCTAGAGATGCTTGAGGGCTTTTAAAATGAAGAACTTTATGAAACTATAACCCATTTCTTTAGTTTTGCTCTCCCCGACTTTCCATTCTATACACTATGGTTCTGGAGATGTCCTCGTTTGACTCAGGTGACACTTTTTTCCACACTGTGCCTTTCAAAGCAAGTTCTTGCTGGAGACTTTCACAGTCCAATGGTCCAAAGGAATGCTAGTTGTTCAAGCAACATACATTATTTATTAGTGTACTTGAAGAAAGCAAATCTGCGTGTCATTGATATTTGCAATCAATGCCAAAAGCCTGAACTTCCACCCATCTCCACCTCTTGACATTTTATTACCAATAGCTATGGTCCGTTTTGGAGCTATACAGAAAGTTCTAATTCCATATCAGATAGTTATAAAGAGAAATGTACAGGCAAATAAAAACATACTACTGTATCTTCCCTTTGGGAGACCTCCATATCCCTATAAAATCCTTAAGGAAAACCTCTCACTATTTGCCTCCTACCCTCAAGCACCCATAACACTTCTACTATGCTTTAGTACAAAAGAAATGGAGTGACTCTTCAGAGCCTGAAAACAGTACTCCTTAATAAGGGGCACTAATCTCAAGTAAAATGAAGCTATCTTCCCAGCAATACAAGTGCTGAGTGCACTGCCTCTACAACCCTCTGCAGCTATGTCTACACTTGGAGCTGGAGATTTAAACAGCAGCTCCAGCAGACCTCCCCACACTGGCTCCGATTGAATTAATGTGCTGAAAATGGAGAGAAGCTGTGGCAGCATTAGCGGCAGGAGGGGCTAGCTGCCACGAGTTTGACCCTATTTGAGACACCAGGCACTAGCCCCTCCCACCACCATGGCTACACTTCCACGTTCAGCACTCTAGCTTGATGAGAGCTATCGTGGGTATGTCTCCTCAAACTGGTTTTTACATCAGATCAATGTGAAAAATACTGACCTTAGATCTCATGCACAGGAGTGCAGAACAGAAAGACTAAGCTACCAGTTGGCCAAATTATTATTAAAAAGTAAGCAGAATAGTGAAATTCATCCTGAATATTAAAATATCATACACCCACTCTAGCTGGGGAAAAGAAATGCTTAAGTCTTTAGCAATTATGAATCCTACAAAAAAAATCTTGTAACTCTTTAAGCCTTACCACAGATATGGCAGACTTTGTTAGAAATAAATTGTGCTCTGGTGAAACTAGACAGATAAGCTTAACTTATCTTTAACTTATGATGCAATACATGTCATTGAGCAGTTTTATGTTTACAGATGAACCTTATATTTTCCAGTTGACAACAATACAAAATAGTCATTAAAAGAACATATTTAGCTTACCCGCTGATCACCACCTTCTCTGCGAGGATCAAGCTTCTTTGCAAAGTGCCTCAAGTTATCATAATTATGGAAATTGCACAAAGAAACCAGTTCCTGAAAACAGTCAAAAAGAAACTACATCATCCTTTGTATACTGCATAGTTTTTTATTTTCTCACTTGAGGTTGATAATGCACACTTTAAATATTTTTGCTTCACAACAAATATGACTTGGCTAAGTTCCTGACTTACACAAGAAGCCTCTTGTTACTCTCTTCATAAAATGTCCTTCCATACATTGGTAATAAAGACATGTTTTCATCAGGTTGTAATAATAGTTTTTTTTTAAATAACTGAATTATTGGTGGTATTTTGGAAAAAAGCTAACTTACAGCAATATTTCACTGTACAGATATTACAGCATTTGGTTTTGTAATGTATACTTCACAAAGACTTGCAGGGTGATTATATCACAGTAACACAAGACATGTGATAGGGAGCTGAACAAGGAAGATTCAATGAAACAGCAGCTAAGAGTCCTGTGGCACCTTATAGACTAACAGACATTTTGGAGCATGAGCTTTCGTGGGTGAATACCCACTTCGTCGGATGCATGTCAATGAAACAGTTGATCTTAATTAAACTAGAATCACTGTAGGGAAAGACATTCACAAGTATTATGGCAAATAATTTTTCCATGCTGTTGTAGTATGAAGTAAAAATTTATTTATATATAATAGATACATTTATAGCTATTTATTTTGCAGCAATGTGAAGGTTGCCAAATCATCAATTATTATGTCTTCCTTTATTAATAACAGTTGTTTTTTAAAACAGTTTCCAATTAAAATCAAAGTATTTTTAATATAGGACTTAAAGCAAACATATCTAGATTGAAAAATAGTAATAGACAATGTACTTGCGCACTCCTCAGAATGAGGTGCAAACTGGATTGTTATGCAGCTGATATAGAAGTCAAGTGAATGAAGTACTCTAAATGTTGCACAATGCTCTAAATATTGTAGTATCCTTTGTTGAGGTCTTTGATTGAGTACTGCCTAATTTGCACTGCCATCGGTTGTAGGGAGAAGAGAGAGGCAGAAGGCATCCCTGCCATGTTCCTCTCTCCGTTTGGAAGGCCAGTGGTGTCTCACCATTCATTACTACTTGCAAATGAAGTATTGAACAAGATCTCTACCATCTTAAAGAGGCTGGCCAGAGTCCAAATATTCTTAACACTGACACCAAACAGGGCCTTTCAATTTTTTAAAGGTCATGTCTGCAGCAAAAGACAAAGCTTAGGATGCTTGTCTGACAGTTGTCTCTGTGGAGACTTTCAACCCATCTTTTTTCCCCAGACACAGAAGTATGATATTGGCCAAAATATAAGCAACACCATTCCCATTTTATTATTAGCCGCCAAAGGCCCCAGTAAGCATTGCTAATTAAATGAAATTATTGTTATTCTATCATATTGGAGTGAAGTGGAATTTCTTAGAGCATCTTTCTGTGAATAATACATACAAAATGTCTCTATACAGAAGCTTTATCTTTTGCTACAGACTTGACCTTTGAAAGACTGAAGTCCCTGTTTGATGCCAGTGTTAAGAATATTTGGACTCTGGCAAGCCTTTAAGGTGGAAGAGATCTTGTGTTCTAATATATCAAAGAAATCATTGCCATTCTCATGTCATAGAATATCAGGATTGGGAGGGACCTCAGGAGGTCATCTAGTCCAATCCCCTGCTCAAAGCAGGAGCAATCCCCAACTAAATCATCCCAGCCAGGGCTTTGTCAAGCCTGACCTTAAAAACCTCTAAGGAAGGAGGTAACCCTCCCTAGGTAACCCATTCCAGTGCTTCACCACCCTCCCTCCTAGTGAAAGTTTTTCCTAATATACAACCTAAAACTCCCGCACTGCAACTTGAGACCATTACTCCTTGTTCTGTCATCTGCCACCACTGAGAACAGTCTAGATCCATCCTCTTTGGAACCCCCCTTCAGGTAGCTGAAAGCAGCTATCAAATCCCCCCTCATTCTTCTCTTCTGCAGACTAAACCATCCCAGTTCCCTCAGCCTCTCCTCATAAGTCATGTGCTCCAGCCCCCTAATCATTTTTGTTGTCCTCCGCTGGACTCTTTCCAATTTTTCCACATCCTTCTTGTGGTGTGAGGCCCAAAACTGGACACAGTACTCCAGATGAGGCCTCACCAATGTCAAATAGAGGGGAATGATCACGTCCCTCGGTCTGCTGGCAATGCCCCTACTTATAAGGCCCACAAATGCTGCTAGCCTTCTTGGCAACAAGGGCACACTGTCGACTCATATCCAGCTTCTTGTCCACAAGACATTATTCCTTTAAATTTTTTTATGAACACTTTTTCCAAAATTAGAAAACACGAAGAAACCAAATGTTTGCATAGTTCAGGGGTTGGCAACCTTTCAGAAGTGGTGTGCCACTTCATTTATTCACGCTAATTTAAGGTTTCGCGTGACAGTAATACATTTTAACTTTTTTAGAAGGTATCTTTCTATAAGTCTATAATATATAACTAAAGTATTGCTGTATGTAAAGTAAATAAGGTTTTTAAAATGTTTAAGAAGCTTCATTTAAAAATTAAATTAAAATGCAGATCCCCCCAGATCGGTGGCCAGGACCCAGGCAATGTAAGTGCCACTGAAAATCAGCTCACGTGCTGCCTTTGGCACGCGTGCCATAGGTTGCCTACCCCAGCACAGTCCAATAATAAATCTAATTTGAATTACAGCCAAGAAAGTCAGTAAACAAGACTGCTTTTCAATCTCAGATCAGGTCAGGTCAGGTCAGACTGGAAGTACGTACATGAACAAATTTAAGGATTTAATTTAAGTTCAGTTAGGCCTTAGACAGTCTAACTAATTAGGTAAATGTTAGCTGCAAAAGAAAAATTATTGAAAAGTTAGAGGAAGCCTTTCTTACATGACAGAAGTGAATCCCTTTAACGCTGTTGCCCATTTTGTCCAAAGGAGGTGACCAGCACATCAGACCCATAACATTAGGAACAACCAGAAGAATGCCACCAGCAACTCCAGATTTTGCAGGAAGACCAACCTACAGGAAGTTAAAGACTTAGTATACTATGTTAACATTCTAGTCTGTTGGGTTATTCATAACACTTAGCACATAAATTATTATATAGCACTTAAGTTGATCGTTCTCAGAACATTTTATAAGTTGGGTAAGCAGTATTATCCTTGACAGATAAGGCACGCGGAGAGACAGAGTAGCAAATACGTTGTCGCCTAAGGTCAGACAGCATATTAGTGGCTCAGCAAGAACTATACCCCAGGCCTGATAATCTCAGCAGAGAAATGAAACATACACATAGATATCCAACAAGTCATTGATAATTTGCAACAACAACAGTGCTACAAAATTGTTTTAGTGCAAAGATCCCTTTTGTTTAACCCTGACAGCTTAACATGACTTGGATGTGCCCGCGCACACGCAATGTTTTAGCACCTAATTTAGGATTTCACCAGTTATAACATTTGTTTGAATTATAACTAAATTGAATAAGCGATGTAGATATTGCTCTTGTAAGGGATGGAGTTATATCTCTGAAGCCCAACTTATGTTTTTAGGATGAAAATGAAGCCGGAGTTTAAAGTGTTAGAAAACAGTACTTGTCTGAAATACCTTGAAGTGATTAATTTCACAATGCTCTAGACACCAGATTTTCAAACAATGTTGAACTTCTGATTAATTCACATAACAGCTTAAGTATAAAAAGATCAATCCTGGAATGTTTGTTTAAAAGCCAGTCTAGATTAGTTTCACTTGCCAGATACAATTAGCATTCAACAGTTACTCACATGGAAGGCAAACTGTCCTGAGAAGTCATACATGCCACAGGAATGCATTAGACTCAAGGTATTCCGGACTGATTCAGGGCTCAGTACTCTTTCACCAGTAATTGGGCAAAAGCCACCATTAGCCAGAGTTGCTGCCATCACACTAGCCGATTCACAGGTCACTTCAATAGAACACAGCTAAAGGAAGGGAAAATAATAATTCTTATTTGTATGTATAATCTCTACATACATACAGTATGCTAAAGGTTAACAATTGAGGTCTGCATACTAGTGGCATTACATGAGTTGATCTGTATCACTGAATAATTATTATTTTTTGTCTCAGTCCAAACGGTTGTGCCGTTTTCTGATAAATTTGGGGGGTAATGTTGTTTTGCCCATTTAAAAAAATCTGGTGAACTTTTCTTTGAAAAGCTCTAGCATACCCACACTTTGCAGCAGCTATTTAAAATTTGGCAAAGGATGGCTTTTTTCAGGAATGTGTCTTGACATCCCCATGAAAATCTGTCCAAATTAGGCCAAATTATAAGCCTTTGAAAAAAAATGCAGATTGTACATGCTCAGTAGGAAATTTTAGCAGTGTAATTCCCAGAAAATTCTATCTATCTGTGTCAACCATGCTCCAGGTGGCAGCTAAACCGGACTTTCCCTGAAACTGCAGCTCTGGGTGGTGGACAACGTTGGGTCAGGGCACCTGAGCTGACAGCAGGAAACCTGTCTCTCCGATGCTCCCAACGGGCAGCTGCTGAACACAGGCAGCACTGAAGAGGAAACTGCCTGATTCAAATGCAAAGGGGGTAAAAACCAGAGATGTGTGTGTATTTTGGGTGGGGGAGAACAGATTGAAAAAGGACCTAAGGAGGGAAGGAGAAGACCCCATGATGACATGACAGATTGGATGAGGTGGTTGGTGACAGGGGGAATGACAACTGGGACAGGCTTGGCAAAGAGACTGAGAACCAATGGGGTGATGGGAAGGAGGTGAGGGGAAAGGGAAAATACATGCAGCAAGGAGTTGGGGTGCGGGGAAAACTGGGCCAGGCTGGACAAAGAAATTGACATAAACTGCCGTGGACAAACTGCCGTGAAAAGTGGACAAACATGGAGATCGGATGAGGAATTGGAGAGATTAGGAACCATTGGGGTTGGGAATATGGGCAGGGAGGTGGTATGTGAAAGGAGGCCAGAGGAGGGGACAGATCAGATGAGCTGAGGGCCGGGGAGGGGACTGAGACTTACTGGGCAGAGACTGGGATGAAAAGCCTGAGGAGTGGAGGCTGTAACCAGCTAGCTGAAGACAACAGGACTGAGACAGAGACAGGACTGGGACAAGAACAGGTTGGAGGGCACAGGGCAGAAGGAGGTCACATACTTTGGGGGGAATGAGCAAAAGATTCTGTGTCCATTAAAGCACACTGCCTCTGAAGCCTGCAATGGAATCCAAGATTCCTGAGTCTCGCCATTCTTCAGCTATCAGCAAGTATCTGTGAAACCCACTGGCAGAAGTGTCCCATATCCCCCTCTAGAGCTAGTCTACAGAGAATGATAAACTAGTATTACTATGTTACTCTGTTAGCTCAAGTGGCAGGAGATCTGAGTAGTAGATCTAAAGGTTCCAACCCTACTTATTTATTTCCACGCGGTTTAGGTCGCATGATGAAATTTGTTATTTCAGTTTGCTTTTTTTTTATTAAAGCTAGGAAATTACACTGAAAACTATGCTAGAATATGAATCATTCAAAATAGACAGGAAATGACAAAATTAAGATTGCTTGTGTAAATTTAATTTACCTTCCTTATATGCATTATACTACAGTCTTTAATTACTTGATAGCTTACTATTTTCTCCACAGTACCAGATTTATTCACTGCACAGAATGGACCTGCTCTGAGGATGAATCAGGATTGTGTAGTGAAAGAGATTGTTGTCTGCAGGACCCTGGCCTCATTTGTTGCACAAGCTGGAAGGGAGTGTAGTGAATAAGCCATGTAGTTTGTAAGAAAACAAAGGATGGTCTCACAGCTAACACAGAAGAATGCTGAAGTGGGAAACTGGATTCTATCTCTATGTATGACACAGAGTTCTTATGGGATGCTGGGCAAAATCACACCAAACTTTTCACAGGTGGTCACTAATTAGGTGTTCCTCATTTTCTGGAGGCCTGAAATGAAGCCATGAGGTCTGATTTTCAGAGCGCTGAGCACTCACAGCTGCAACAGATTTCAATGGGAGCTGTGCTTGAATATATACATTGCTATATAATGCTAACTACGCTTTGAGATGCCTAGGACCTGATTTTTCAAGTTGAGCACCTAAAATTAGTGGATTCTTTTGACTTTAATCTCCTTGTGCCTTAGTTCCCCATTTGTAAAATGAGGTAATACCTCCTAATCTCACAGGGATGTTGTGAAAATAAATTCATTAATGTCTCTGAAGCACTCAGATGCGATGATGAGCACCACAGAAAAGCCCATGAGGAAATCAAAAATTCTACATTCAGAGCAGATTTTGAATAGAGTACAGTAAACAAGGTATGGGACCACATACTGAACAATGAGAAAACAAAATATGGAATTAGCTGTTCACCAGCGGAGGCCAGTCCATTTTGTGCACTGAATGAGACTTCGGTCCTGTAGGAAAAAACCTGTCTGTGATATTATTAGAATGTATCAAAACACATAATAAATACTACCGCTCTTAAATGCTAATGCAATCCAGAACATGTTACTACAATTCTGCATTCACTGTTACTGTTTACTACAAAGATTCTTTGATTTGAATATTAGTTTGGCCTTGTCTAGCTGAGGTAATAAAGGCAAACACTAAATTGGCCTCACAGTGCTGATGCAGCTTATCATAGTTAAATGAAATAGTCAATAGGTCAAGAATCTACAGGAGTCACTTCCCCACCCATGAATGTTCAGAGAAACTAATGTTTAGAAATATGCTGCTCAGAATTAAGCAGATAAGAGGGAGTAATATGAATCAGAAACATGCTCCTTTTCACAACACTGTTCTTGACTTTAGTGCTTCAAATCTGACAGGGACCAAGTGACAGAAAGGCAAAATCTAGTCATTCTGTGGACAGTTTACAGCATGCACGACGTGAATGGTCAGTGGAGGAAAAAACCCTGCTTGCCAAGTTTGTGTGTCATGACAAGTGCAATTATTTTAGGTAAAAGCAAAGCAAAACACGGGCTATTTGACCATTTACATAGCGTAGTTTCTATGTTTGGCTCATAAGAATTAATTTGATTAAACAAGAGAAAAGTGGTGCAAAAGTGTTGCCTCATTTTGAATACTACCCTCAAACTTGAAATTAAAAATTTGTATGCACATTATTCTAGTTATACTATAAAGTTTAATGCCTTCCTCTGTGTAATGAGCACAGAGAAGCCAAAATATTCTGCCAAAGCCCATTACGAATAATGCAGCCACCCATATATTCTCTCACAGCAGAAACTTGCTAATTCACAACCGATGGAAATTTGTAAATTAGTTTTAGTTTAGTTTACAAGTTAAATACATCAAATGTTCTTTGTTCATTCAAAAAAATTAGGTATTAATGGGCTTCTTTATATCTATGATTAAGAGAGTTTGTGCTGCTTACACTTTCAAAACTTTATTTCAATTCCATTATAAGTACTCAAGATTAAATAAGAGTCAATCACCTGAAAGTAGAAGTCTAATATAGCAACCATGTCTGTGCCTTCTGGAAAACACTGAGGAAAGAAGTAAAAGTAATCTTTTGAACATGTTGATTATATCAAGACAGTAAATCAATTTTAAACTAAAGAGAATAAAAAAAAATCAAATAAATTCCTGCCAGTGTTCAAAACATTAGTTTTAATTTTAAAATCTAGCTAACACTTATACAAACGTTTAAAGAGAAAACTTTAACGGTTAGGAAAATTAAATGGCATTCTGTTTAAAAAGATGCAACTGTTAGATAGCTTAATACTCTCTAGCTACTAACACACCTTTATGTACGACCTGAAGAAGGATAGACTCATTATATATGGAAAACACCTTAAAAAAATTGCATTGGGTGTTTAAGAGTCACTTGTACTCAATCTTTAAAAAAGTTACAGGACATGACTTTAGAATCAATAATCTAATATGCAGAAATGAGATTTGGGCTGTTCTGTAAGATTACATTACCTAAATACATGTCTACATTCTCTCCAAAGTGTATGAAACATACTTGCAAACTATTGTACAAAACAGACACCGTATTCTAAACCATGTAAATAAAACCCAGATTATAAAATAAAATGCCAAAAATTCACAAGCCAACATTATGAGCAGTAAAAGTCTTGGAAAACCAACAAACAAAAGATGGATAAACCTTCTTTTCTTTCAGATAGTAGCCAATTGCAAAATTTCGATCTCCACTCTCTCTTTCAGACTGGAACCTGAAAAGAAAAAAAGTTTTCAAATACTTGGATTGTAGAGAAACACAATGGCAAGAGGTTTTTTTGTCTTTTTTTTTTTTTAATTATGGGCAAAGGCAGATGTCAACAAAAAAGAAACAGGCAGAGAGCACTGAAAAGAACAATGTTGTATTTGTTAAATGTCAAGCATTAAAAAAGATATAGGAATACTGGACTCACCAAGTTGTGGACTAGCTAGTCTATATAACCACACCATCTCAACACTGTTACCGTCGTCCTCTGTCCTACTGCTCCAAACTGGCCCCCACTGAAGCCAATGGTAAAATTCCTAATGAATTAAAGAATGCAGCAACAGATCCACTGTTCATTAAACCCATTCAAGTCCAGGCAGAACAGCAGCAGTGCTGAGGATGGAGCTGGGGCAGTCTGGAACTCGGTGTGGTGTCTCCTTCTGGCTTAGCCAATTTACACATTGCTGCAGTCCACAACCCATAAGAAAGCAATTTCACAGCAGAGGAGAGTGTGATATAGGGTAAAAAGCAGGGGAATCGATCCGGGTCCGACACCAGGCCCATAGATTTGTTAAGCAGAAAGATCTCCAGTCTGCCCTCTCTCTTCTTGCAGGACTGGGATGTAAATGATTCACATACAACACATTTTCCAGGGACATGCAATTCCCCAAGACAGTAGAGACATCTTACATGTCTGTCACTGGCAGACATGGTTCCCTCAAAGGAAGGGCAGTACTTAACCCCTGGGACCTGAAGGATGCCATCCTGGGAAAGTTTTGTTGTTACTCTTGTTTAATTTGCCCAGAGGCAAATCACAAATACTAATCGACCAACCAAAATAACTAATCATGACAACAAAGGCAGAGGCTAGATTACACAAGTATGGACAGCAAACTTTGTGTCTCAATGCCTGGAGACAGGTGAGAAGAACAGCTAGCGCACTGCCCTTTTATGTCTTCACTGAGGAACATGAGGAGCTCTAGGTGGCGTATACACCATAAAGGCACTGCTGTCTCTCAGACATTGAACTCTAGCGCATGAGGCACAAGCATGCCGTTATGCAATGTGCATCTGGACAATCACTTGAAGGAGAAGTGAACCACTTCTATAGAACGCTGCACCATGCTTGGAGGAATCTGTCACATAGATCCCTTTACTAAAGGGCATTTAATAAGCCTGACGTGCCATAACCCGAAAGCCAATGAAAATCCATGAGCTGGATGATTGGACTATAAGGTAGATAGAAAGCTGGCTAGATCGTCGGGCTCAACGGGTAGTGATCAACGGCTCCATGTCTAGTTGGCAGCTGTGAAGAGTTAATGAGTGCCCCAAGGGTCGGTCCTGGGGCCGGTTTTGTTCAATATCTTCATTAATGATCTGGAGGATGGTGTGGACTGCACTCTCAACAAGTTTGCAGATTACACTAAACTTGGAGGAGTGGTAGATACACTGGAGGGTAGGGATAGGATACAGAGGGACCTAGACAAATTAGAGGACTGGGCCAAAAGAAACCTGATGAGGTTCAACAAGGACAAGTGCAGAGTCTTGCACTTAGGACAGAAGAATCCCATTCACTGTTACAGACTAGGGACCGAATGGCTAGGAAGCAGTTCTGCAGAAAAGGACCTAGGGGTTACAGTGGATGAGAAGCTGGATATGAGTCAACAGTGTGCCCTTGTTGCCAAGAAGGCTAACGGCATTTTGGGCTGTATAAGTAGGGGCATTGCCAGCAGATCGAGGGATGAGATCATTCCCCTCTATTCGACATTGGTGAGGCCTCATCTGGAGTACTGTGTCCAGTTTTGGGCCCCACACTACAAGAAGGATGTGGAAAAATTGGAAAGAGTCCAGCGGAGGGCAACAAAAATGATTAAGGGACTGGAGCACATGACTTATGAGGAGAGGCTGAGGGAACTGGGATTGTTTACTCTGCAGAAGAGAAGAATGAGGGGGGGATTTGATAGCTGCTTTCAACTACCTAAAGGGGGTTCCAAAGAGGATGGTTCTAGACTGTTCTCAGTGGTACCTGATGACAGAACAAGGAATAATGGTCTCAAGTTGCCGTGGGGGAGGTTTAGGTTGGATATTAGGAAAAACTTTTTCACTCAGAGAGTGGTGAAGCACTGGAATGGGTTACCTAGGGAGGTGGTGGAATCTCCTTCCTTAGAGGTTTTTAAGGTCAGGCTTGACCAGGGCCGCCCAGAGGATTCTGGGGGCCCGGGGTCTTCGGCGGCGGGGGGGCCCTTCCGTTCCGGGACCCGCCGCCAAAGTGCCCCGAAGACCCGCGGCGGGAGCCCCCCACCGCCGAATTACCGCCGAAGCGGGACCCGCCGCCGAAGCGCAGCCCGGTCTTCGGCGGTAATTTGGTGGCGGGGGGGGGTGGGTCCCCGCCGCGGGCCTTCGGGGCACTTCGGCGGCAGGTCCCGGAACAGAAGGAGCCCCCCGCCGCTGAAGACCGGGCTGCGCTTCGGCGGCGGCGGGTCCCGCTTCCCCCCCGCCGCGGCCCCAGCCTCTTACCTGAGCGCGTCTCCGGCAGGGCCAAAGCTCCGTCCCGCTCAGAGCCGCGTGGTGAGGGGGCGGGGCTGGGAGCTCAGCCCGGAGTTCGCAGCCCCGCCCCCTCCCCACGCCGCTCTGAGCGGGGCGGGGCTCAGGCCCCGTTGGAGCTCGCAGCCCCGCCCCCTCCCCACGCCGCTCTGAGCGGGGCGGGGCTCAGGCCCCGTTGGAGCTCCCAGCCCCGCCCCCTCCCCACGCCGCTCTGAGCGGGGCGGGGCTCAGGCCCCATTGGAGCTCCCAGCCCCGCCCCCTCCCCAGGCGGCTCGGAGCGGGGCGGGGCTCAGGGGCTCGGCCGGAGACTCGGCGCTTGATGCGCTGAGGCTCCAGGAGAGGGGCGGAGGCGGGAGCCTCCGCTCTTCTCTTGGGGGCCCCTGCGGAGCCCGGGGCAAATTGCCCGCTTTGCCCCCCCCTCTGGGCGGCCCTGGGCTTGACTGGGATGATTTAGTTGGGGATTGGTCCTGCTTTGAGGAGGGGGTTGGACTGGATGACTTCCTGAGGTCCCTTCCAACCCTGATATTCTATGATTCTAAAACAAGAAGCACATTTGTCTTGTCTTTTCTCTTCCCCTCCCCTGTAGAGCTTCCTGACAGCTGTGAGGGAGAAGGCAGAGAGACCTTCACAACTCTACTCTTCCTCAATTACCATTCTTTGCATCCTCAATAATTCCAGAGCCTGCCTCCTGTGCTGCTCATAACTTACCCCATCAGCAGGGGCGGCTCTACGTTTTTGGCCGCCCCAAGCAGTCATGCCCGGGAGGCGCCCCGGAGCTGCGGGAGCAGCGGACCTCCCGCGGGCATGACTGCGGAGGGTCCGCTGGTCGCGCGGCTCGGCTGGACCTCCCGCAGCAGCGGACGGTTCGCAGGTCCGGCGGCTCCGCTGGAGCTGCCGCAGGCATGCCTGCGGGAGGTCCAGCTGAGCCGCGGGACCAGCGAACCGTCCACAGTCATGCCTGCGGGAGGTCCACTGGAGCCGCGGGACGAGCGCCCCCTCCGCAGTGATGCCTGCGGCAGGTCCGGTCGTCCCGGGGCTCCTGTGGACCTCCCGCAGGCATGACTGCGGCAGGTCCGCCGGCCCAGCCTGCCGCCCCCCGGGAAAGGGCCGCCCCACGCGCGTGCTTACTGCGCTGGGGTCTAGAGCCGGCCCTGCCCATCAGCAGGAAACTGACACGATTCTTGACTGTTTCACTATTGCCCACAGGGTTTTGATCATCAATAAGGCTGCGTGTCTGTCACGGGGGTCACGGATTCCATGACTTCTGCAGCGGTCGGTGCTGGCTCAGGGGCTGCCCAAGTCAGGAAGCCCATGGGCCAGCAACAGTAGTTTGGGTGCGGGAGGTGGCTCAGGGCTAGGGCAGAAGGTGGGGGTGGGGGGCACTTACCTGGGGGGGGTCCTCGGCTCCCACTGGCATGTCCCTGCAGCTCCTAGGTGGAGAGGCCAGGGGGGCTCCATGCACTGCCCACATAGGCGCCGCCCCCACAGCTCCCATTGGCTGCGGTTCCTGGCCAATGGGAATTGCGCCTGCGTATCTGGTGCTTGTGGCAGGAGCAGTGCGCAGAGCCACCCTTCCCTGCAGCTCCTAGGGGGAGGGGCGGCCAACACGGAGCCGAATAGGGAGCCTGTGAGCCCCACCAATCCCCACCCCCAGCACCAGCAGGGGTCCCAGGCTGCGCACCATCGCCCGATCCTGCACCAGCACCAGTGGGGGTTGCAGGCCACACACACACACACACACACACACACACACACACCCAGCACCCCCGGCCTGCCACTCCCCCAAGCACCCGCTTCCCCCCCTCCCCTCCCAGTACAAATTTTAGTTAGGGTATAGAATAAAAGTCATGGACAGGTTACGGGCGGAGAATTTTTGTTTACTACCTGTGACCCGTCCATGGCTTTTACTAAAAATACCCGTGACTAAAACATAGCCTTAATTATCAACAGTAAAAATGACCAGTGTTGGTTTCATTCTACTACTGTTTAGCAAAACTCAGAGCAACAACATAGGCACCTCCTCTCTGCAGACTTGGAAAGATGCTGCATTAATTTATACTTGGTTCACATATGGAGGTTACCCTGGCAACCACAGAACTTTAAATGTCATTTTTTTAAAATACAAGATTAAATTCTGCAGAAATTGACAGTATAGTGTGAATGGATTTTAAGTCCTGATTAAAGTTTACTCTAATTCATCAACACTCAGATAGAAGAGTAAACAATTATGCTTTTATCAGTGCAAAATCTAACTCAATAAGATGCAGAACTGAACTTTAATAGTTGAATAATATCTACTTTTACCGGTTACCAATAAAATATACATAGTATATGTGAACTGATTTATAGGTAGGCCAGTAAATTTTGAAACAAAAGCACAAGACCCTTTTCCTAAAAGTAACACTGAAAGAGGCAAGACAGTAACAAAAAGGAAAAGGAAGGACATGTGACAGTGAAATATAATGAATATACACCTCCTTGTGATATATGCAAGTACAATCAAGAGGGATTTGACAGTTAGAAAAAAGGAATCAGGTTGAGGCTCAAGTCAACAGGTAGTCAGCTGCCTAGGGGTGCATGTCACTCAAGTGGTGGTTTGAGTGTCTGAACAGGGTGCAGGGACAGGGAGGGTCTGGGTGAACATGCAGACCATCTCACATTTTCAATGAGGCTCTTCTTCCATTAAATTTATGTTCATAGTTAAAGAAGTCTTAATGAAAGTTATCAAAGCTCTCACATTAAGCATTCCTGTATCAACTATGCTCAGGCAAATTACAATCACTTCTCTCCCACCCAAACCAATCAGCATCCAAAATTCCCCTACACTATGGAGCACACTTATTGTTTTCATAGGAGTGTTGCCTCATGCTGCCCTTAGAATGGTGGAAATCCTGCAGTTGTGATAGAAAAGCCTAGTTTTCCTGCAGGAACCCTACATTCTAAGAGTTCCATAAGGGGAGTTTCCCCAATCTTAAAAAGATTATATACATTTAAAAAAAACCCAAGGAACAACAACTGTATAAAGGATCGATTTATAATCCCTCTGGTACAACTAATGTTAAAGTGGGCAATTTCATTTTTGGTATGAATGCCAGGGCTTACACAGGGCTGTAGTTCCCACCTAAACAGCACTCAAAGGGAGAAGACTCTCAAAACCTAAGAGAGAACCACTGTTGTACATAATATTTAATCAAAACTATTATCAAAGAGAGTGTCATACATTAAGTACCACAAAATGAACATATATTTAAATCAGAAAAATGTAAATCATATAAGGACTGAAGTAAGATCTTAAATATAAAGGATGAAATCCTGTCTCCACTGAAGTCAACTGGAGCTTTACCAATTACTTAAAGGGGGCCAGGCTTTCACCCTAGATATTTTACCACCAAACATCAAACAAAAACAAAAATACTCACGTGGCATTACTGAATCCAACATACTCGTTACCAGCCATATTATTCATAAAGTGCATCATCTACAAAAAAAAAAAAGGATCCCAAAATCTTCAGATCTGATAACGTCATAACTCAGACAAAATTTTCAACCTGGCCTTAACTGAGACTGTTTTGGGGCACACAGTGAAAGTCATTAGGATGTCTAAATACCAAACTGCACCTACAAATCAGGTAGCTGTTTAAACAGCTCAAGTGTCACCTGAAATTTGAAGGCAAAAATTCCGTGAGGATAATGTAAGCCCTTGTATCATCAAATCTAAATATGATAAACAGCACCAGAATTTTTTAATATTCACTTACATAGTCAAATTTTTCTGCATTATTTGCTCCTTGCTGAAAGGAAAGAAAAAATATTTATAAGACTTGTTAACATACAAAAAACTATAGTTAGAAGTTCACTTAATTTAATTAGTTTTTTTTAAACTTGTATATAACTAATAAAGATGTAAATGTATAAAGCTACTTAAATATAAATTACTACAATCATTTTGTATATTAATATAATTACAAAAAACAATTAAAAAGTTAGGAGAGTAAATAGCTCAGATAACATTTATACAAAAATGCTACAAGATGTTTTTATCAAATACCTTGTATATAGGGGATGGGTTTAAGCAGAAAGAAAGGTATGCTTTATTTTAAGTGCTCTCTATTCAACACAACATATTGACAAAGAATAGTATGTAGTAATATACATGACACACATACAAATTCATTGTGATACATGTTCCTACAATGAACATAACACTGGATTACAAATATAAGAGGTTAAAAATCTTGTCTTAATTTATATTAGCGCTGAGCACAGAAAAATTCAGACTCCAGGCTATAAAGTGTTTCCGATGGTTAGTGTTCATGCTAAAAATTTAATTCAGATGGAAGACTTAAAATAAAGTGTTACCTTTACTATAAAAATAACTGCACTTAATTTAAGAATTTAAGGTAAGTATCCTACCTATATAAAGAAACCAATTATTTGGGTTAGCAAAATATGGTATTATTCAAAAGCTACAATTTTAGAATCTTAAAACCTCAAGAGACAAAACACTAAAACTACATCAACATTTTGCTAGCAACGTAAGAAAAAACATCAAATCTTATTGCTCTGTTTTTGTTAAAATTAGTTCTTAGGCAATTTTTTTTAAGGATGTTTTCTTAAATTTGGTAAATGCCAGTGAAAGATGTATTGGCCCTTATCTCAATTTCTGATAACTGACCTGCTATATATTCTTATGGGGGCCCTCCACCCAAAAAAGCTTGTGCATTTTACTTTGTTTTAAACAGCCAAGCAGCTTCATTTTAATTTAAGAGAAAATTTATAAAAAAAACATTGGATTAAAAATCTGAAATCATATCAGTTGGTATCATATAAACTAATAGACAATACATCAGAGGTTTGTTTTATAAACCACTTCAGTATTGAAGATATTCTATTTAGATCAATCTTTTTGGATCGCGTATTGCCTCAAACAAATCAAGAAACATTACTCACACTATGTTTAGTATAGGAAAAACAAAAAAATGGAAGCTTTGCATATACCAGCATTTTACTTAATGAAAAGCATAAAGCCAGTTTCATTTCCCACTCTACAAGTGGATTAAGGTGTTGCATATAACCTGTGAAGCCCTACGCATCAACTCATCTACAAGAGGATGTACAGTCACACATGTACGATCGCTAGCTGAAAGGAATACCACGCTGCTGTGCCAAAATGATGTGCCAATGGTCCCTTACACTTATAAAATAAAAGCTAATAAATAATCTTACTCTTAGAGCCAATAATCTCTAGCTAGATAATATCTAACAGGTATGCTAAAAAAAATTCACAATACATTTCATCAAAATGTCTTGTATAATATACCAGAATACAAGCCTTAAAAATGTAATGCCAAATCTGTTCAATGAAAAATAATTAAAAAAAGAAATTACCAACTTCATTGAACTGTTGCAGTTGTCAAAATATTCCATAGATCCTAATGCTGTAAAATATGTAACAACATTTAAACCACAAAAACCTTTTCAACCTTTTAAATGCACAATGAACATCTTTTTGGGAAATTGGGTCAGCATTAGTTATGGGATGCTGCATCAATAATCATAGGGTTAGACATTTAAAATAAAATGAAATAAGTTATGCTTTTGTTTATAAAAAGGGAGAAGGAGAAAGATCATGCTTTGTGCAAAAATAAAAATACATAGTATTTCAGTTCTTTTTTGCCCAAATGAAAAAAATCCTTTACACTTTATTAAACTGATTTTACTAAACAAAATATAAACAAACATTATGGGCAAAAGTCAGATGTGTGATTAATATATGAGTACTATTTTCATTTCAGCATCTAAAAATTCAGTGTTTTCTTTGTCTTTTTGTAAGCACCATCTGAGTTCACACTGAGGGAAGATAATCACTTTTACACAGCATCTTCTATATACAGGTACTAATAAGCATGTTGACCAACTGATGTACACTTAGGCCCTGATTCTGTACACATGCATTCTTAAGTTTAAACACACAAGTAGCTCCACTGAAGTCAATGAGGCTATTCATATGCTTAAGTACATGCATAAGTGACTGCATGATCAGAGCCTATATAGTCAATATAATTCAGAAAAAAACAAAAAAAAATGTGTTTCCTGTTATGTGTTGATAACTACAGTAGTGTCCCATTTTATTTCTACAGATGAAGGAAGCATACCACTCACCTTCTAAATCAACAGGGCACAGAGACAACACATATTTTATGATTGAAGTTCAAATATAGATACTAAAACTTAACTTTGACTTTCTATGGAAATATAGAAGATATTTTTGATAATTTAAAGAACGAAAGCCAGGGTAGCTTTTGGCCTCTAAAGTTTTATTTGACTTAATTTTAGCTTGGTTTTCCAGTTTGTGGCTTTAATTAATTGATATTTTTAAAAGCTTCATAAGCAATCCATCTATCTAGAATACTAATGAAAGGAAATATTTCATGCAACATCTTCAGAAACATTAATGACATATTAATATAGATACACATATACACACTTATTGTATACATGCTTGTGTGTATATTTTTGTATATGCAGTTGTGTATATACACATGCATAAACATTTATAAATGAACACAACAGTTTAAAATGCTAAGACAAACAATCTGATGATAGGCAGGAAATTCAAAGTTGTGACAGGCAGCTCTTAAAACTCATATGCATTTTTATTTAAACATACAAAAGCACAAAGAAAGAGTAACGGCTGGCAATTCTAACTTTGAATTTCTTTGCTTGTCAATTCATGTTAGGACCTTAGTGGTTTCTAAATAGTTGGGGGGTTTTTAGGTGGGGGATTCTTATTAATTTAATTGCTTTTAGAACGAAAACATTCTGTGGAAGTTTGTTCTTATTTTAAGATAAACATTCTCCAGCTGGGTAAATACTAATTGAATAAGATGGTAGCATTTTGTTTCCATAATATGTAGAGCATATGAATACAAGTGCCTATGTATTTGACATAGCAAAACAGAATGCTGTAAATACTTGTCAAGGAATGCAATAATAAACCCATGTAAAACGTATCTAATTAAAAGCAACTTGTCATTAACATTTGAGTTGTAGTTTATTAGACCTTAATGCAACATAATTTCTTTGCCAAATTACTGTTTTTATTAATCCAATCACTTAATTTCTTAATTTGAAAGCTATTCAATGTGGTAAAAATATAGGTATGTTTAAGCATCTTGCTAACAATTTTATTTAGATCTTCATAAAATGCACTCTTGAGTGAAGACTTAATATGCCAAATTTCAGTAAAGCAGAACGTTGGGATTATGTTTTATAAAGCCCCCAGAAAACACACACACTGACATTTTAATTACAGCAGCAAAATTTTGGCATTTGAATACATCAATTTACCTCTTAATGGCTTTATTCTAGCTTTCTGTATTTACACACTTTTTTTGGTTAATCTGTGCATGCTCTGTGAAAACTGGTGTCTTGGCTGCTTAGCATAACATTTTCACCTCTGAAATACTTGGGAGCACAATGTAATAGACAGTATTTGATCCACCAGGAATATTGACATTCTTAAATTATATATGTTTATATATAAACTATTTTTCTTGTGTCCTTAATATAAGTATTGAATACTATGTGTGATTATAAATTCTTTACATAATTTGGGACACTGCACTACAGAACAGATTCTATGCCAGCTAATGTAACATTAAGTGAAATTTACTCAGTTGTAATGGGTCATAATAAAAATCAAAGACAAAAGAATGTGAATATTTACAAATCACTGAATCAGATAATATAAAGAACTGAGAAACAAAAAAAATCCTACAAGTTTGAGTAACAGAGGAGAGGTATAATAGCAAGAACCAACACCCAAGTAAAGGAGGAAATAAAAATCTTGGGCATTTTCTATAATCATGTTGGTACACGTTTTCAAATTCATATGCATACACCTATTTAAGTGTCAGAAAACCAGAAGATAAATTAAGAAAAAAGATGGCATGTGCTTATGTAATTATACTATTAGATATACTGGATGAAAAGCAAAGACTTATCCTATCAAGTGGTATAAAGATGGAGTATGAAAACCAACTTCTATAAACGTAAAGGTTGTATAGTTGCACTCAACAGTACCATGCCACTGTCAGCCACATTTCTCTTTACTCGCAGTCTCATTTATTTTGTGAGTCTCAGTACATCACTACAAAGGTAATGTCAGAATACTGTGAAGCGTGTAAAACTGTTGGAGGACACTAATTAATATGCTTAGTTTCAAGAAGTGTCTGAAAGTGCTTAATTGTACATCTTATCTTTCTGCAAAGTTATTTAAGTTTAGCTGAGGATGTGCATGCACTACTTCTATCCTGATCTTTATTTTTTACTCCATGCTGATAATCCTTTGGAACTTTTCCCCCCCAAGGCCTTTTGACAGCACCCATTACTGTAGTATCTAAATGCTTCCCATTTCAACTGGGAGAGAGAACTGCACTTCAGGGAGCATCCAACTCTTCTCCTTTCCTTAACGGCAGAAGGTTTTACTGTACTTGGAAAAGGGTTTTCTTTGTTTTTACATTTTGTTCATTTAAGTCCTTCCCATTATGGCGGGAAAGCTTTATCAATACAAAGGGGGTTTTGCAACATACCCTGTGGTACAGCTGCCAACCTTCTAGTCACAGAAAACCAAACTCTCTTGCCTTGGGCGCCGCCCCTTCTCTGAGGCCCTGCCCCCATTCATGCCATTCCTCCCTCCCTCGCTCTCCCCCACCCTCACTCACTTGCTCATTTTCACCAGGCTAGGGAGGGGCTTGGGGGTGCAGCAGGGGGTAAGGGCTCCAGCTAGGGGAGCAGTCTCTGTGGTGGAGCTGGGGTGCACAAGGGGGCTCTGGGCTGGGGCTGAGGGGTTCAGAGTGTGGGAGAGGGCTCAGGGCTGAAACAGGGGGTTTGGGAGGAGATGAGGGGTGCAGGCTCCGAGCGGCGCTTACCTAACGCAGCTACCAGGAAGCAGCAACATATCCCTCCAGCTCCTACGCATAGGTTCAAAAGGAGGTCCCGGTCAAAAACCGGACACCTGGCAACCCTACTCTGTGGTCAGATTCTGAATCAATTTCTTCTCCTCTGGCAATTCCTTCCACAGCCATCCTATCCTCCTACTCCCTTAATGAAAGATCCATTCCTCCTCTCAAGCTCTCATGAGGTTTGTCCGGGGTTCCATGTGCTGTGTTTCCTAAAGAAGTGTAGCTGTCTTGGTAGGTTATAAAAGGAGATGCAGTAGCTGATACAGCTAAATGCTCACACATTAGGAGCTTTGACAATCAGGATCAAGGCCTCAGATGGCAACAGCAGATGAAATAACTGACAGGGTCACCTATACTAGATAAATATACATCTCCCCAACAATGGACCATTGGTAGTCTGCAGAAAACTGGCTGGTTACATGGTGCTGCATCTCCATGTTTCAAAGTGTTATATTTCACTGAAGACACCTAAAATTATAATAAATACTTTCCTAATATTTCTTTTCCATGTGAACAATTGCTGTAATTACCACTATAATGTTATGTTATTGTGCATGTAAGGGGAAGTGGCTGCCCAATCATAAATGAGGGGGGAAATGGTCTAAAAGCCTTTTTATTAAGATCCAGTCAGCAACAGGAAAGAGATTTAGAACCCCCAAACTAAAGCACTTTTACATGGGTTAAGTCTCTGAAATAGTCATATGGGGCGTAAGTACAGTTAGCATAGAGCCTGGAGTTAAGAAATCAAATTTTAAATAAACCAGTATTATTACTGGTGTACTACAGCTGGGCTGTTGTGTAAGCTTTTAAAACTACATGATGTAGTTATGCTTAGTAAGAAAAACAAATATGAAAGTTAATAGTACATAAGTAAAAGATTAATTGCAAAACTCCAACTACATATTAGGTCCATATTCTTTTCTAAGAAGTGTATGTATAACTCCAACTGTAGTCACAGTTGTGTGTGTGATCCCAAGGGCAGAATTTTTCCCTTAAAGTGTTAAGATACTTATGTCAGCAACAACTCTTGCCCAGTGAAAAATTCACCCTGAGATACTTTCTCCACTCCACGAGTACCAATACGATCATAGGTATTAAATGATAATTTGCACAAGAATTATGAGGCAACACCCAATTTTTTTTTATACTGATATACCCAGTGTACTGTATTTTATTTATATTTAGAATACCTTTAATTGTTCAGAATATTAACAGATCAAATCCAGGAGCTCTTAAGTGTCAGTGAAGTAATAGTTTCACCGAAAAGGTAAAAGCTGGTCTGAATTTTAAAATACAGCAATAGTCTCTCCATACTTCTTGACATGCTGACATTTGATAAAACTATTTTATAAGATTCATATATTTGATCACATTTAAGATAATGTAAAAGACATTTAACTGCTTGATTCCAAAGGTCCTCAATAAATATGAGCAATTCCCATGGATCCCAATGATAGTGAATGCATATGAACTGAGGGCAGCATACGGTTTTATTTTAGCAGTGTGTTTAAGAAAATAATGATAAATCTTTATATATAGATTATATCCAAACTTAAGTTCGCCAGTGGTGTATCCAAATTTTCTACACAATTCATATGTAAGAGAGCTAAATTACAGACTACAGGTTATCCTCACAAAATATAACCAATTAATGTTTTGTACCAATTGATCCCAAATATAAAATTTTCCCGAAGTAACACTTTTATTATTAGTTATTCAAATGTTAAATAGCATTTTAGTGGAAGCAGTACATGAAATGATCTAGATATTGTCACTCTGAAAACAAATAAAGAAGCGATAGTATGGTATGCCTATCAGATGTGCAGTTACTACAGGCAAACGTGTCAGCGCAATGAAATTTGGCCTAAAAACATTACAGCATTTTTAAAACAAATATTACAGTTACATGCACACTGTGCTTTTGTCAGAGATCAATGACCAGTAAGTCACACTACAGTAGGAGTGACATTTTGACAGCTTAGACAAACACAGATTTTAAAACTCACTATTACCAATGTGAATTTCAATGCTCAGTCAACCCTTAGAAAAGCTAATCATGAGTACATTTACCTGTCTTACTTATGGCCCTTTTCTTTCACCTATAGCTATTAAAGATAAAATGTCTTTAGGCAGGAATTTTACACCTTATTAAATATAAAATAGCAGAAAATCATGATGGAAAAATAAGAAAGAACCTTTCATAACTAACACTTTGCAGGCAGGAGCTAGGAAATACACCAGAGGCTAAATGAGTTTCCAGATGTAATGAACACAATGTAAACAGAAATTAAGAAGTCATGCTTGGAAAAATTATGTAATCTAGTTTAAAATTTTCCACATCAAAACTATGGAGGACTGAAATATTCACTAAAAGTCAGCAACTTCTAGATCCTGATTCACCATTACAAAACTAGATTTTCATTCCGAGGATTGCAGCAATGGTCTAATTAACACTGGGGCTACATCTGCACTACAGCACTTACAGCAGCACAGATGTATCACTATAGCGCTGCTAGTGCAGACACTAAGTCAATGGGAAAGAGCTCTCCCTTCAACTTAATTACTCTAGCCCTGAAGAGCAGCGGTAGCTATGTTGGCAGGAAACGCTCTCCCACTCACATAGTGGTGTGTACACCGGCGCTTAGGTCGGTATAACTTACGTCATTCAGGGAGTGGCTTATTAATACCCCGAGCGACAAAAGTTATACTGATGTAATGTCTAATGTAGACAAGATCTGAGTAAGTCACCATACGATCCACATTTACAATACACCTGCACACCCATACTAAGGGCAAAATCCTGGCTTTCAAAACAAACATGCGTTTATGCAGGATCATGGCCTACCAGGGCAATATTTGCTATGTACTGTAATCTAATATTTACTCATGGAAACATGCACAGCTGTTAGTTTCCAACCACTTATTTGAGAAAGTGGATATTTTATGTTCAAAGTAATACTAAATACAAAGTAATAACTAAACAAGTGATTTAGCTACACAGGAGGTTAATTGTGGACAAGTTTAATAGAAGAGCATGGAATTTAGGAGTTGTGCAGCTCCTATAAATGATAGCTAAATTGTAAAGCACTCTAATTTTCCTCAGACGGAAAAAAAAATCCTATTGTACTTTTATGCAAGACAGGAGAATCTAAGTCCAGAAGCACTCTTGTGACTTTCTCATTAGGCGAGAAAAGATTTAGTGCATTTCTGAGGATGTACTCAGCCTCTGACGATGACTAAATAACATTTCTCATAACAAAATTGCACTAAATCTCTCAGTGAGATAAGTAGTCAATCTTATCCATTTGTCTGCTTCGCCCAGCATACAAGAGGCTAACTGGATGGGTAAAGTAGTAAAAATAAAATTATAAACAGAAGAAGAGGCAAACAATCTTTCAGCCAAATGACTCTGGGTCAGATCATGGTATCTCTCTTTCAGAAATCTCATTAATGAAAGTTTTAGTAGTGCCCTTGTTTTGAAGTGCTTACTTTGCAAGTTATACAGCTTGTTTGCATGCTTCTGTGCGCTAGTTACAAAATTCCAATTAGCCTTCTTATCCATACACACACACACAAATGTACAGCACTACTGACTGCTAATTTTCCACATTCAAATGCAATACTCAAAACAAAACTAAGTGTGAACGTTTTACCTTGATTAAGGAAGTGATCACAATTGCTCCAGCATTCACCATAGGATTGTGAGGCCTGTCTGTGAAATAAAAAATTTTCAATTACATGTACATCCTTAGGGCTGAAGTTCACACTTGTTTTAAATAAAATAAAAAAAAAATAAATCAAAGTCAGCCGACACATTTGAGTAAAACTTATAAAACGTTTCTTGAAGCTATGGCTGTTTTATTTGACTGTAATCATAAATTACAATACTGTAATCCAACATTATATATTTGAGCAATATGTAAATGCAAAAAAATGCACTACAAGTGTATCACTCTAGAACTTACAGCATACTTTACTCCACGAAGTGGAACACATCACATCTACTACACTGCAGCCTCTGCCTTCTGAATATGTAATTTTCATTTGTTACTATTCTACTACATACAGTGCTCTGAAACAGTTATGTGAAAAGGTTATTCCTAACTGGTCCTGAATTATATTTATAATCTTAACTGAATAATGAATCCATTATCTGTACTTTAACTATTATATTAGGAAAGAACAGGTGGATGAACAACACATCAATTAATGAATGAACCCAAAGTCTTCCAAGCAAATGTCAAACCCAGGTGGTGTACATGCATGGTAGATTTTACTAGGGAATCTCTTAGTTAGCTGTAAGAGAACTAAAATCCTTAACAAGCAGATGCTGTTAGCTCCCTACTATTTATAAACTCACTAACCATGCAGGGAAGGCTCATAAATTTACTAGTACATTTCATGAGAGCAATTATGTACTACTGATACTAGTTTAAAAAAGGAGTATGTTAATACCCTGGACAGAACTAAAGCCTATTTTTAAAATGTTTAAATCTGAGTGTCATACAGACTAAGTTGACATAACATACGTAGGCTTCTGACTTGTATTAGACAAATACTAAGCCATTCTGATAAAAGTTAGCATTAAACAGAACCAGTGGAGCCCATACTAAAAATGGATTAAAAATGGTTCTCAAAAAGTAATTGTAAGGCAGTCGTTTTCATCCTGGAGTACATTTACCCCTGGAGGTATTGTACAACAGGCTACATAAAAAGTACTAGCAAAGTCAAACTAAAATTTCATGCAGTTGGCTGGTTTTATATTGCCCGGTGGGGACGGCCAGGGACCGGGTATGCGGGGCCGGGCGGCGGGGCCGGGCAGGGACCGGGTATGCGGGCGGGGACAGGCAGGGACCGGGTATGCGACATAAGGGATGAGAAACCCATAAGACAAAGAGGGAGTTTGGCGGTTCCACTTGTAAAACCTCGACTTAATAGGGTTGGCAAGTTAACCGAGGTCGAGATAAATGGGTTCGACTGTACTAGAAAAAATGCCATCAGCAAGGGTATGGCACATTTTCCAATGACAAAGAATACAGGTTTGTGTTATAATTAAACTTGTTTGCCAATGAGTGACATGCCAACATTTTGACAGATTTTGGTCTAATGTCAATCTTTTCATATGACTGCCTAAATTATTATTATGCAGTGTAGCTGTAGCAGTGGCAGTCCCAGGATATTAGAGACACAAGGTGGGTGAGGTAATATATTTTACTGGACCAACTTCTCCTGGCAAGAGCCAGCACAATCAACTTCAACAATGAACCCAATGGACAACCATATACAAGAAACCACGGATTACCACACCTACATTCACAGATCTATGAACCACCCCAAACACACCAAGAATCTATTATCTACAGCCAGGCACTCAGATACCATAAAATAAACTAAGAGGAGAAAGTCTGGAATATATATTCTTAACATACTTAAAATCACCTTCACCAGACAAGGGCACTCCAGAGAAGCAGATCACATCATGGTATGGGCCACTCAAATACCCCAAGAGAACTTGCTTCAATATAAAAATAACCCACCCTCCGACCACACACCCCTAGTTGTCATGTACCACCCCACACTGGACCCCATATAGGGTATCAAACAACTATAACACAATAGTTGATGGGGACCCATTCCTGAAAGAAATCTTTCCCGAACTCCCTCTTGTGGCCTTTAAAAAAACCCTGCAACTTCATCATCAGAAGCAAGCTCCCCACAGACCAGGACACACCAACTCAAAGTGGCACCAGACCCTACCAGAAAAACAGATGCAAAACCTGCAGACATATCTCCACTACCACAATGATCAACACTACCCCCCACCCTGCCCAACACACCTTTCGAGATACATGGATCCTATACACGTAACTCAACATGTTGTACACCTGCATCCAGTGCACTATATGCCACAACAACAACGTGGGTGAAACCACACAATCACTAGCATCCCAAATGCGCTCTCACAGGAAAAGTATAAAAAGACAAAAAACACCCTATCGCCTATGGGTGAACACTTTTCACAAAGGGTTCACTCTATATCTGACCTCTCAGTCCTCATCCTCAAAGGAAACTTACACAACACTTTGAAAAGATGAGCCTGGGAGTTGAAATTCATAACTTTGCTAGACACTAAAAATCATGGACTGAACAGAGACAACGGATTTATGCCTTTCTGCAACAATTTGTAACCTACTCACCCCCTCTTTTTATCCTATTACTGCAGAGCTGTTAACAGGCCTTGAATGGTCCCACAGAATGTGTGCTAACTACTTATGCTAAACAATCTGTTCCACCTTGCATTTAGCTATGATGCTCAGAGTACATTTCCCAGACCTGAAGAGCTCTGTGTGGCTCAAAAGCTCGTCTCTCTCACCAACAGAAATTGGTCTAATAAAAGCATATTACCTCACCCACCTTGTCTCTCAAAATTATTATTATTCCTCCACGTACTATTCAGTTTAGGGACCAGATAGACAAAAATGATTATCAAATGCCACTAAACCATATACATAAATATATGCCATGCAGGCAAACATTAAAAGTCATTGGCTACACTTTTATTTGAAGTTTAACTGAGAATGAAAGAAAACTTACCTGGCCTACTAAAGTCCCCACAGTCTCCTCCTACATTATTAATGCAACCTCAAGTACCTATGGGTACATTTGCACCCGATGTCCTCAGATCCACCAAAGACACAGTACTCCAAAACAGAAACCCTGATATCCTTTCCATATTAGCTGGTTTGCCCTCTTTGAGCCCAGCATTGAGATTTGTTCCCCAACAATTATGTCCTCCAATACACTACTCAGTGTATAACTGTCAAATTTAAATGTGACAGAAATATTAATACTGATATAGGTTATCTGATCATAAAAGAAGCATGTTTCTTTCCCTCAGCCCATCATGGATTCTCTTTTCTCTAACATGGTCATGCAGATCAAATATCTCCATCCCAAAGGGAAAATAAATAGTCCACAGGAGAAGAGTCATTTGTTTATCGGAGAAATGTGTATTTACAATGGAGCCTCCGTGAGAACCATATTGTACAACAGTGAAGTTATTATTCTAATGATTCATTACTGTTGCATTGTTGGAATAACTGCTCAAGCCTACACCCATACCATTATTCCATATGCAACTTAGACCTTTCCCCTAGTACACTCAAATTACACCATCTCTTCTCTGACAGTTTTCCCGGTTGCTTTTTCTCTGTTGACCTTATGCCCTTTTTGTGTTGACTCCCTAGTTATTTGGCTTGCAAACTCCACGTACAGAAAGAAAAGGTCAACTCTTGCACACTATACATATATTTGAAAAGATCATGGCTCAGGTCAAATACATGTCATGCTTCCCAGAACATATAAGGCATGCTAAGCCTTTGGACAGGTGCGCAATGTAAGAGATAGGAAGAAGAGTGCAGGGAGCCCCTACACAAGGGCTGTTCACACAGACAGTCCTTTCACTCGGGAAGCAAGAGAACCCACGTAAGTATTTAGTGCTATACTCTCAAGGATCAAGCCAGGCCTTTACTTTCAGCCTCCAAAAGAAGCTTTCCATAAAGTCCACAACCTGTGGTTAATCAAGTACAAACAGGTGTAACTGACAGATAAGCATGACTCCTGTTAAGTAAGGGCTTGTCTTCATACCGGGGTGGAAGTCGACGTAAGTTACGCTACTCCAGCTAGGTGAATAACTTCTTCACTGCGCTGCATTGACAGGGAACATTCTCTGGCACGGTGGATTTGATTTAAATCATGATTTAAATCACTAGTCAGGAAGACTTGATTTAATCATGGTTTTCTACATAAAAGACTTGATAAAATCATGGTTTTCTGCATTCTTGTTGGTTGTTATAACCTTAATACATATTCTTCACAACTCAGAGATAGATGTAGGTTTCATTTTTAGAAGGTACACATTAATCTGAAAAGTTTTCAAAATAAATCACTGTTTAGTTTACAGCTATATCAGAAAATGAATGATTGTTTGGTTATTTCATTTACCAAAGGTAATTGAAGCAGATATTAATTTGAAGTCATTGGGAGGTGAACTATCTCCAATTCAACAGGTTAATCATTAATATTTGAAGGATTTTTCTTGCCATGCTATATTAGGAAGAGACCACCACCAGACAGATATTTAAATTGTTTTATTTAACTAAAACAACAACGTTAAGTATTCTGGATTTTTTTCTTCAACAGCAAACATATAATATTTTAACAGAACAAGCATATATCCCTTGCTTCTCACATTTATCTCCGGACTTCTCCTTGTCCAGATCTATTCCACGCCCAACAATCTTCTATTCATTGAACTTTTTAAAACTTTTCACTTTCAGAGAGAGGTAAGGGATTGACTCTGTGTACACAAATTTGTAGAGGGACAAATTTGTTGAGGTCTGTTATTTCTCACCTCTATATATTATTTATTTAAAAACATTTTTGTTGTTAACAAGCATGTTACCTCTGGAGACAAAAATCCACAGTTTGACAGCTGCAAAACTAAGCATCTCTGGTGGTATCTTCTAGACTGAGCACTGAGTCCCATTGGGTAGATAGAAAGATTAACCTAAATAATCTATACAGAAGCCTGTAGAACCCCATGAGATTGGGTCCCTAATCTATGAACTATTGGAATTTATTTACAAAACTTTTCTTAAACATTACATGAATATATTGTCTCATATTATAGAATTAGAATTTATAATCCCTATTCCATGATGAGATATCTCTGAGCTATAGTGTATCTTAATTAAAACTATTTTTGATAGGTTTTTTTTCCTCAAAAAGCAGTTTATCAAAAAATCTGATTTAAATAAAAAAATCGATTTTTTAATTTTTTTTTTAAAATCATTGATTTTTATCCACCCTGTTCTCTGGTCAACTTACCTTACTCTTCTTGGAAAAGTGGGGTACCAGGGTCAACTGGACAGCACTGTGCTGTCGATTTAGTGGGTCTTCACTAGACCTGCTAAATCGACACCGGCTGCATCAATTGCAGCAGTGTCAGTCTCCCTGGTAGTGAAGACAAGCCCTGTTATAAATATGCATCCCAATGTGCACGTACGTAGCAGCAGAGCATTAAGAAACCAAACACTAATCTCAGCTAATACAATGATTTATAGTATCTTGGAAAAACCTCACATCCTCCCTGTGCAACAATTTGCTCATTTGTAAATTAGGAATAATACACTTTTGTAAAGCAATTTAAGATACCTAAATGAAAGTTGCTCTATTAGTGCAAAGAATTATTAGCAGAACACACCAAAATCTTTTTGAAGAAGCAAACTGTTCAAACAGGAAGCCCAAATAAGTCATCTAATTGCCATTGTTTGGAGAAGAAATGAAAAAATGTATATTCCACAGACTTTAGATTTAAGGAGTTTTTTTGGCTTTTTATTGTTCAAGTGCTACTTACAATGTCTTCTCTTATATGAGTATTCTCACATCATTATAGACAGGATTTTTTAAAGAGTGGATTAACATAAAACACCGCATTAACAGTTGTTGTGATATAAATGACAAAAAAGGGAGAAAATTCAGCTACCTTCACTACTGTGTGATTCACTACCTCTGTGTGCTTCATAGCCATTGTCAGATCCATACAGAATGTTATATTGAAATAAAGAGCATACTGAGGCTTCAGGTTACTTATGATCATCAGATTAGCATTCAACATCCCAACTTGTTTTATACAAACTTCTACTCCCATAGCACTTAACATGGTACTCTGCAGTGAACAATTTTCACTATGATAAGGAATACTGCCTGCTTAATACAAGTATATGCATACTAAGCCATATAAATATTGAGCTGTTGTGCTACTGTAATTTTTAGACCTAACAGCTGAATCACTTTGCCTTTGGCTCAGACGACAGACACTTACATACCTGGAACTATACCAAGGGGATATGACACTATATTCGTTCTTATGTAGTAATGAGATGAGTAAACATGATAAAGAAATCTTAATTCTAAAATTTCAGATGAAACCGTACAAACACTATACACATGAGTAACGTTATGCACATGCATAAAGTAAAGATTGCATGGCTCCATCCCAAGTTAGTAGAGAAAAATATAACACTATTGAATATGAAACTATGGATCATATCTAACTGGCAAACCTGTCTTAAGAGATCACTTGAAAATGTCTCAACCAAAGGAAAAATGAGCCATCTGTTATATCTAAAATTACCACAGGATTTCCTACCTCAGTGAAATGTCTGCACTCAACTGAAACCATGTTAAGAAGTGCTACAGGAGCAGGAGAGCTTACAGAACACTAATATGGCAATCCACAAGAGCCAGCAAACAGAGCTATAAACAAGAGGGAGTACTGTTGGAGGAGAAGCCCCTGGTAATAAGGGGGTAGTGAACTTTAGGTGGGAAGGGTATGACAGACACAGAAGCAACAGTGGCTGTGATCCAAGCAATGTAACAGTCAATGAAGATGACCAGATGAGGAAGCTGCAGAATGTACATGATCCTGAAGCAGGTACCTGAGAAAAGCTTCATTAAGTACTGCCTGATAGAGCTGATGGAAGAGAAGATCCAAGGTTTGGAAATACAGGTGGAAACTATGGTTGAGTTTCTAAGAGGATTCAAGCAGATGATGGAGGATCGGTCTTGGGACAAATCTTATTTAACATTTTTATTACTGACCTTGGCACAAAAGTGGGAGTGTGCTAACAAAAATCTGCAATGACACAAAGTTGGGAGGTATTGCCAATACAGAGGAGGACCGGAATATCATACAAAATGATCTGGACAACCTTGTAAACTGGAGTAATAGAAATGGGATGAAATTTAATAGTGCAAAGTCATGCACTTAGGGACTAACAACAAGAATTTTTCTGTAAGACACTGCCAGCTCGACCCCCCTTAAGTTCCTTCTTGCCAGATACTCCGACAGAGGGGAAGGTGGGGGGGGGAATGGAATAGACACATCTCAAAGAACAACAGTTACAAAAAGGTGAGTAACCGTTTTTTCTTCGAGTACTTACTCATATCAATTCCAGTTAGGTGACTCCCAAGCCTTACCTCGGAGGTGGGGTCGCAGTCAAGGTAGTATGGACTGAAAAATAGCCTTGCTAAAGGCTGCGTCATCTCGGGATTGCTGGACTATGACATAGTGCAACGTGAAGGTATGCACTGAGGCCCATGTGGCAGCCCTGCAGATGTCCTGAAGGGGTACATTTGCCAGAAAGGCCGTAGACGATGCCTGAGCCCTTGTGGAGTGAGCCGTAACAGCAGGCGGAGGGACTTTCACCAGATTGTAGGAGGTACGGATACATGCGGTAATCCATAAAGATATCCACTGGGCAGAGACCGGAGTGCCCTTAATCCGTTCTGCAATGGTGACGAACAGCTGAGTCGTCTTACAGAATGACCGTGTGCGGTCTATATAGAAGGCGAGGGCTCTTCTAACGTCCAGTGAATGAAGACGCTGCTCCCAAAGGTTGGCATGTGGTTTCGGATACAAAACCGGCAGGAAAATGTCCTGGCTTACATAGAAACGAGATACCACTTTTGGCAGGAAGGCTGGGTGAGGCCTCAGCTGAACTTTACCCTTGTGGAAGATGGTATAAGGTGGTTCAGATGTCAGAGCTCATAGGTCGGAAACCCAGCGTGCTGAAGTAATGGTCACTAGGAAGGCGACCTTCCAGGAAAGGTAGGGGAGTGAACAGGAAGCCTGTGGCTCAAAAGAAGGACCCATCAGACAGGAAAGAAACAAGTTCAGGTCCCAGGCCAGCACGTGAGGTTTCATCAGGGGATGGATCTTTTCCAAACCTTTCAGGAAGCGCCACACGACCGGGTGTGCGAACACTGTGTCCCACCACTCCTGGGTGGAATGCTGAAATGACCGCAAGGTGAACCTTGAGGGAACCGAAGGCGAGATGTTGGTCTTTCAAGTGCATTAAGTAGTCCAGGATGCAGGGTATCGGAGCTTGAAGTGGGGATACCTGCCGCTGGGCACACCAGGTGCAAAACCTTTTCCATTTAGCTTCATAAGTGAGTCTGGTAGAGGGTTTACTGCTTTCCAGGAGTACGCACCGTACCGAGTCCGAGCAGGCATGCTCAGCCTGGTTTAACCACGGATCCTCCAGGCCATAAGATGGAGCGACTGAAGGTCCGGGTGTAGGAGACGACCGTAGTTCTGCGAGATGAGGTAGCGACTGAGAGGAAGACGTTGGGGCTCCCGTATCAATAGCTCCAACAGGGTGGGATACCAGCACTGGTGGGCCCAGGCAGGGGCCACCAGCATGACATCCGCCTTGTCCCTGTGGACCTTGAGAAGTACTTTGTGGATCAGGAGGAATGGCGGAAAAGCATAGAGTAGCTGGCCCGACCACGGGATCAGGAAAGCATACACAATCGAGCCCAGACTGTGACCCCTAAAGGAGCAGAAGGCTGGGCACTTCCTGTTGGTCCGCGAAGTGAACAGGTCGATACGGGGAAACCCCAGGTGCGGAAGATCGAGTAGATGACAACTGGGCAAATCGACCATTCATGCGTGGGGAAACATCTGCTCAAGCTGTCCGCCGGCATGTTCTGAACACCCGGCAGGTACGAAGCTTGGAGAGTGATGGAGTGGGCTAAACAGAATTCCCACAGAAGAAGGGCTTCGTGGCAGAGTGGCAACAACCGGGCTCCACCTTGTTTGTTCAGATAAAACATGGCCATGGCGTTGTCTGTCAAAACTTCTATGCAACGGTCTCGTAGGTGAGGAAGGAACGCTTAACATGCAAGGCGGATCGCCCTGAGTTCCCTGATACTGATATGGAGAGTTAGCTCGTTCTCCTGCCACAGACCCTGCATTGTCAGGTCTTTGAGGTGAGCCCCCCATCCCAACGCGGATGCGTCCGTGACCAGAGTTAGGGTGGGTTGGGGAGGATGAAATGGGACCCCAGCACCTACCGTTTGAGGGTCCAGTCACCAATGCAGGGAGTCGAGCGTGGGGCTCGGGACCATAAGCACCATACCTAGGTTGTCGTGGCCCAGTCGATATACAGATGCCAACCACGTCTGTAGGGGTTGGGGATGTAGTCTGGTGTGTTACACTATGTAGGTGCAGGACACCATGTGACCCAGCAGCTTGAGACACTGCCTCGCTGTGGTGGTGGGGAATCTGCAGAGGTTGGTGATTATGTTTGTTAGAGCTAGATGCCAGGCCTCTGGGAGGAAAGCCCGAGCTTGGGACGTGTCTAAGACTACTCCGATAAACTATCATCTGTGTCGGTGAGAGTACAGACTTGCTGGCGTTCAGCATGATGCCCAAATGATTGAACGTGTCCATGACCAACCGCACCTGAGACCGGACTTGCTGGTGAGATCGACCCCGAATAAGCCAGTCGTCGAGGTATGGGAACACATGAACGTGATGACGGCGAAGAAAAGCTGCCACGACCACCATGCACTTGGTGAAGGCACGAGGGGCTGTGCACAAGCCCAACGGGAGAGCTGTGAACTGGTAGTGCATCTTGTGCATCACGAACTGGAGAAAACGTCTGTGGGACGGGGTGATTGAGATGTGAAAGTAGGCGTCTTTCATATCGAGGGTGGCATACCAATCTCCCGGGTCCAGGGAGGGGATCATCGTGGCGAAGGAGACCATAAGGAACTGCACATTGACGATGTGCTTGTTGAGCTCCCTGAGGTCCAGAATGGGCCTTAAGCCTCCTTTTGCCTTGGGAATGAGGGAGTAGCATGAGTAGGAACCCCTGCCCCTGAGTTCTTGAGGCACTTCCTCCACTGCTCCTAGGGTGAGGAGTGTCTGTACCTCATGGATGAGAAGTTGCTCTTGCGAGGGATTCCCAAAGAGGGACGGGAAAGGAAGGGGATGGGGGTGAGGGGGTAGACGGGAAGTGGATAGGATATCCCGCCTCTATTGTGCGAAGGACCCAACAGCCCAATGTAATAAGGGACCAGGCATGGTAGAAACGGGATAGACGGTTCAGGAAGGGATAGCTGGCCGGGTTTTGCACTGGTAGTCCATCCTCAAGCGCACCTTCAAAATGGTGCTTAGGGCCCGGGGGGGAGGGGGGCTTGGATTGGCCCTGGCTGTCTCAAAGAAGGGTGTGGGTACCTGCTTCTTCTACAGGAGCAGTCCTGCCTAGGTCTGGGAGGGAAGGGGTGCTGTTGCGGGGGCTGAGGCTTAAATGGCTTTCTTTGAGTTGCCAGAGTATGCATGCCCAAGGATTTTATGGTGTTCCTTTGTGTCTTTCAGGGTATGCAGGCAAGAATCAGTTTGCTCAGCAAACAGGCTCTGGCCATCAAACGGAAGATCCTGAATAGTGTGTTGCACTTCAGGTGGGAGGCCGGATGACTGGAGCCATGCATTCTGACACATGGCGATGCCGGAGGCCAAAGTGCGAGCTGCTGCGTCCGCAGAGTCAAGGGAGCCCTGGAGGGACGTTTGGGCTACCAGCTTGCCCTCCTTGGCAATGGCCCCCAGTTCCATGCGGGACTCAGATGGGAGTTCTTGGAACTTAAGGATCGCAGACCACAAATTATAACTGTATCTGCTGAGAATCGCAAGCTGGTTCGCGATTAGAAGAGAGAGGCCCCCTGTAGAATAAATTTTCCTGCCAAAGAGGTCCATGCGTTTGGCCTCCTTTGATTTTGGGGTGGGCCATTCAATAATTCCTTAAAAACATCTCACCTGCAGTCAGCCCACTAATACATAGTCCAGAGACACATTCTAACATTTGAAATTCCTGATCTGCTTCAAGGTGCAGGATGGACAATCAGTTCTGGATTAGTTCCTATGGTTTAGGAGAAGGCTTGTGAGATATTTCACAATGCCACAGAGCTAAAAATGAGAGTTTTCTATTTCTGGATAAGGGATAGTCCGTGTCTTCCAAAGGGAACATAGCCAAGCCTGTAGCCCTTGAAGTTTCTAAGATACCTTAACATTTAACAACATTTTTATCCTTAGAAAAGTTAGTTCAATTCATTTTTAGAAGGTTTTTTATTTTGTTTTTTTGGGGTTTTTTCAATTTTCCTTACAATTGTCCCTGTCCCTCTTTCTAGCTGGAGTCTCAATACTAGCATTATAGGTGGAGAAATACAAAAAAAACCCAAACAATCCTAAAGGATACAATGTATAACTCCCATTTACAAACCTGCTCATTTAAGAGGAGTACATGTTCATGAAAGACCAAATGTGTGCCAGGTGCTCTGCTGCACCCAGATGACACAAATTCGCTATAAATTAACCTAACTTTATATACAAAAAAATATTCCTTCTCTCTATGCAACTACACTGTCTGCCTAGCTCCTGATTTTCAGGATCTGTTCTATGGATTTACATTTCAATTATGACAGGAAAACGTCTAATTTACTGTTATTTTGCCTCTGTCCTTAGCTTTATGTCAGCCAGCAGAAAAATAACATTGTAATATACTGCCACACATTTTCAGTTAATTTCATGTAGGAGAGTATTTAAAAACAACAACAACAGATTCTATAATTCTATAATTCTTTTGCTCCTTTGTTTAAACTATTTATATCAATATAAAAAAAGAATTTACTAGTTATTAATTTTCTTATTTAACTGGATTTTTTTGTTCTAAACCTGTATTAAAACAAGAAAACCATAACTTCTATGCCTTTCCTCATTATATCAATAGGAACTACGCTAAATTGAGGATATAATATAAAGCTGGCTGATTTTCTGTAACATCCCTACTTTTTAGATTGGGAGTTTTTCAAGGCAGAAACAGCTCCTCCTCTTCTATGTTTGTACAGCACCTCAACATTTGTGGACATTATCAAACAAAACAAAAAACCAAACACTATGCACGATGGAACAAAATGCTAATTGCTACATCTCAGTAATAGAAAATTCATGTTCATGTAAGAATTAAATATATTCCTCAACACAAAGACAACGTTCTTAAAGGGTTACATCTTTCATGATCAAATTCTATTAAATATTAATTGCAGTACCATGGCAACAGAAATGTTGTCTGACCTCTTACTGAGCAAGATCCACTAGAAATATTTGTTTCAGAGACAAAAATCCAGAGTTTCCCCCAAGGTTAAATGAGTCATCCGTCCAACATTTTAGTACTCTGTTTTTAAAAAGCAGCACTTTTATGCTCATGTATTACTATATACAGTAAAAGCAGTCTAGATAAAATATTATATAGAATTATTTTAGATAAAACATTCTAGTGAAACAAAAAAAAAATCTATTTCAAACATTTGTTTTGAATCAGAAGCAGAACACTTTTTCAGTGTTACATAATCTGTGGGGGACAGTCCCATCTTCCACTTCTATTATCTGGACGCCAACCAGCATTTGTATCTGGCACTAGCACCAGATTCTCTGTGAGAATGGAGAGGATGACTCATAATCACATTTCTTTCAATCAATTTAACATCTCATCCTATGATCAAGAAACCATTTTGCAGAAGGCAAGACTAGCTACCCAGCTCCACTTAATTAAATAAAAAGAGTTGAATTTCATAATTTTTTTTAAAAAACATACATTATGAAAGGTACTTTACAATAAATCGCCATAACTAATATTTATAAAATTGTAGACAGGTAATTAAAAAACCCAATGAAGTATATTATGCCAATTCTGGAAGTGAGACAAAACTGGTAACTGTTATAATCAAAGGGTGAAACAATTCCATGGGCAAAATACTTTGGGGGCACTGAACCTAATAATCAGCTTGGTGAGAGGATACAAATCTGATGTACTGAATAAAAAAAAACAACAACACGGTATCTTCCTTTATGATATTCTGATCTCTAACAAGAAGTAGACAATTCTCATTATTAATTATATAATTCTTACCATCTTCATTCAGGAACAGTTTGTTGAATCTTAATCCACTAGGCTCTTTACCAACATATCTGTGCACATACTCTGTGCCAAGGTCATTAACAGCAACAGCATATTTCAAAGGCTTTACACAGGACTGAAGACAAAAGGGGACTTTGGTATCTCCAACAGAATGCCTAGCAGAGAAACAGATAAAATTATTTAATATTTTCCCTTTTTTGATCACTGTGCCAAGATTAATTGCTGCACTAGCTCTTCAGACTATTATTTATTGCTTTTTGTACTACCAATATTGTTAAATTAGATTTTAAAAGAACAGAAGTCTCTGATCAATTCAACGTGTTTTGTTTTTTCCAACGTGTGTAAAGGCAACAGTGAAGTCAAACATTGGTAATCACTATATAAATAAGAAAACAGAAGTAAATGAGCCGCTGAAGTCTAGAGAGAGGCATCTGTCAGAGCTAAAACTCAGGAGTTCCTGAATCCCACTCCTATGCTCAAGTCACTAAGATACAACCTGCACCCAGAACAGATACACCTGTGTGTGTCTAGATAATTAAAGCAATCCAACTTGGATTTGAGCTTCCAGACCTGCGTTCAAGCATTAGGATTTACATTTCATAGGGTCCCAGTGCAAACATCTGCTCTGTAATGAGATTATGAAAGACAAAATTTGATTAAATGGATTGCTTAGTATGTTTTAACAACTAATTCAGAATGTTTGTAAAAGCAAGGATGGATTAGCAAAAGTAGTCTGAATCTGCTTAAAATATGGGTCTTCAAACTTGCCAAGTGCTTGTCTGTCAGCTGAGTTTTAAGAGTACAGTTTTTTGTTATGTTTTCAAAAAGGAGATTATTTTAAGAGGCCTTTAATGGCGCTCACACAACCCCTTTGATGGCATTAACAATATATTTGATGGCCTTTCATTAAGATATTTTGTAATATTCCTAACAAGGCAAAATCCTAACTTTAGGAGCATGACAAAGAGGAACAGATCTTGAGTCAACATTTTAAAACTGATCTGCAAAGAACAAATGAAATAATTCATGTACCAATGAAGCAATTTTCAGTAGGTTACTAACTTAAGTAACAACATATTACACATTAAAACTGGCATGCTAACTCAGGGGGAGGCCAGTCCTTTTGTCAGAATACATATATTCTAATTTCAGAAGTAAAGGGGGTTTCTCAAAAGATAGCTCCTATCAAAGATTGCCTCCCAAATAAGTCCTCTTTACAGCCAATCTTCACTGTGTAGCTACTAACAACAGAAGTCATCTATTGCAGCTGTAAAGTCATTGGGTTAATACTGAAGTTCATTCACAAGATCACTACTAAATGCTACTGTCATGGATGCTGTACTGCCAAATATCAAAAGACAAGATCTGGTGGCTATTGCTCCAAATAAAATGAAGTGGTTTCTACTGTATGGGTAATACCAATAAAACTTAACTGAGCCATATAACTTCACAATTAGAAAGTTCTGCTCCTGTTGCTGTAGTTTAAGTTATACCAATAGTGAAAATCTTAAACATGATAAAAATATACCTCTGTCCATCCACTGTGCAAAGTGACACTCCCCACAAATCAGGGCTGAACTTGGCCAGTTGTGGAATATAGTCAGCAACCTACCCAAAATATGAAATGAAATCATACAGTTCATTAGATTGTTAAAATGTTAATTTTCATTATTAAGCAATATACTGTAACAGGTATAAGCATCTGCGGATATTATGCTGTGGAATACAGCATATTCCATTTCTCCGAATAGCTTGGGGGACAGAGATTTTATTCGGGTAATCAGAAGTTTGGATAAGCAAGAAGAAAGTCTCTTGCACCAATCCCCTCCAGTGCTCTCCCTTACAGTCAGAAATAACGGTACAGGGAATAGATGTTACTATTATCACTACACATGTGTGCAGTAATTACAAGGCAGCGGACTCTCTTGCACCCAGGCTTCTACTGCAGCTGCTCGGTGCGTGCACGACCCATTACTAGCTCCTGTGGGCCACCCAGGAAGCAGCATGGCAGCTGGGCACCTCGGTGCTGCATCATCCAGGGCCACTGCTATGACAGCAACCAGCTGAAGAGCAACTCCACAGTGGAGGTGTGGGGAGGAGTCGAAGGGGCAGGGATATGCATTACCAGCAGCTGTGAAAGGGTGAAGGGGGTTCCACCAGATGGTTGAAAGCATGCTGATGTTTTGGGGAGGGGACAAGGAAGGGATTCAGATAATAGAGAAGTTTGAATAATAGGGTTTTGGATAAACAGGAGCATACTGTATGTGAGATATGCTGGGTGACTACATTAATGTGCCAATAGTCACAGATAAAATCCAAAACCTTACTGCAAGTTTACAGAAAAGTATTTTCCAGTGACCTATAACAACCTTCAGCTTGGTCTAGTGGTTCTTAACCTGGGGTGTATGCACCCCCTGGGGGTGCGAGATGCCCTTTCTGGGGGTGTGAGACATGCCAGATTTTTTTAGAAGGTAAATCCTCGAAAACACAAATTATGTACATGCACTTAAGTACAACTATTTTGTTTCATCAAACCTATGTATTTATAAACATTGTATATTACAGTAAGTGTTAAAATGTATAAACAAAAATATATCTAGGTTTAAGGGGTGCGAGAAGATATTTTGAGAACCAAAGTGGTAGAGGCTGCAGTCAAGGTTAAGAACCACTAGTCTAGGAGGAATTTACATCCAAACTTACATGCATTCAGGATCTTCAAATTATAAGCATAATTAAATTTGCAACAAAAGAGTTTTTAAAAAATCTTGTAAACAAAATTGGTGAAAGCAATGGATTAATTGCAGTAGGCTAACAGAAGTACGGTATTGATAAATATACAATTTCCCCCACAGAGATATGCCAGTGTGTCTCAGATGCTGTCCTTAAGTGATTTATTATCCAAGGCTTAAAGCTCTCTTGCAGATAACTCGAATCATGCCAAATCATACAGCAGTTCTGTTATTTATAAAAATAAGCATGAGGAAGCAACAACATTATTTTTTCTCTTGTTAGTCCAAGATAGAATTTGAACTCAGATCGCAAGACATACAAACCCCTACTGCTACCTCACTAAATCAAAGTCTTTTTAAACATATACTATTTAATTATGTTTATATGGTCACAGATATGAGTTAGCTCAGAACCCATCAGTACCAAGACAGTATTTCCATGGCTTTATTAAGTATTAGGAAACCTCTCCAATTAGAAGAAAACCCAGAATTTGGTTCATTTCCAAAAGTCATTAGAAGCTTGGCAATGCTTTCAGATGTTGAAGGCAGTCAAAGCATGAGACTATACTACATTTAATGCAGTTTAGGTTAATTTAAACCAAAACTATAAAAAAATTACTAGGTTGCAAGAACTCAAAAAACCTCTGTAATGGATTCTAATCTCCTCCCACCCCTAAAACAGTCATCTTAAAATATATCAAATATAAACCACTGGCTTGACTTTTAACAAACCGTGGTTCTCTTTTAGGCTGGGCAGGTTTGAAGGGGAATAAACAAAATTAAAAACACACACACACACACACACACACACACACACACCCCCACAAGGAAATTACCTGTCCTCCAGATTGTTTTTTAGCACTTTCAAACAGCTCATCAATGTGTGAAGTAAACGACATAAAATCTGGAATGACGAACTTTCGCCTGAAGGCCTGAGTAAGCAATACAATATTGCTTTGTACACACCTGCAGAACGTAAGAAAAATGTTAAGTAAATATTCCAGCTGCCTTTTATTTCTCTCAGAGGACTATTAAAGGGCCAATCCAGCCCTTGCTTATGAGTAATCCACTGAAGTAAACAGCATTATGTGCGTGAGTAAAGGCTGGATGACTGGGCCCCTAATTATTCTTACAGGCATAAGATATTCTTTATTAGAAAGAAGCTTCCATTCCACAGAGATATTAGGGAAAATTTTAAATTGATTATTTACAGCAGTTAAATACTAGTCCATTTTATTATTTAATTATTTTAGGTTCTTATTTATGGTTTCAACTGCAGGGGTGCACTGCATTTCTAATTGTATGTGACCACGAGTTTTATTCAGCCTGCTGTGTACTAGGAGTCACCGAGCTCCACAGGGCTGGCTCCTTCCCTCAGCCCTTCTAATGGAGCCTCTCTACGAGTTTGGTGAGGAAATGGCCACACTCTAGCCCAAACCGTATCAGTGCTCCATAAATGCTGAAATTGGGGGACAGCGAGCAGCTGGATGCTCCACCAACCCACCCAGAGTACACCTCTCTACTCCCTTGTTCCCACAAGGGCCAACAGATCCTTCCCCACTCCTCCCCCAGCACCACCCCCTCTGGTAAATCTGAGGGCCAGGAAGGCGTGGGGCAAGGGAAGTTGTGGAAACTAGGTGCAAGAAGATTAAAGCGGGCAAGAAAGCAAAAATGGGGAAAGCTGTAAGAAAGGGAAGATGACTGAGTAGAGAAAGATAACTGAGAAATGTTGCAGGAAGGAAAAAAAACACAAGAGTATCCAAGACAGACAAGAAAAAAGAATAAAAGACAACAGATATGTAAGTGAAACATAGTAAATATGTCAGACGTATCATGAGGGGACATATGGAGGAATGGGGCAGGAACAGCTCTATTCCAATGAGAGGAGTGGGTCCAAAACAAAAACGGTTGCAAACTACTGCAACACTGATAGAGAATCGGTACTTTCTATCAGTCTGCTTAAGCCTCTAAAACTGTAGCACACAATAAAAATTTAACACTCAAAATCAGGTTAAGAACTGCAAGAATTTTGTTCAAAAAGATTGCATTCTTCCTACAATTTATATCATCTAGTGAGATTTCTTCTGAAAAATTAAGACTAAATTATGGTTCAAAATTCTAACATTTTAACTGGCGATACTTCTGGAAACATGTCATTTAATTACGAACAATGAAGAACAAAAAAAGTTTATTTCCAAATATTCTGTATTACAGCATCACTAACAGCTCAAAATAAAGGTTGTATGCAGGTTACTGAATAAATCTATTCTCTCCTTAAATCTGTGGCAACTTCTCTTTCTGTGAAGCTCAAGTTCAAATTTAAATCATGTTGACCCTTCACACTTTGTGAAATTCATCTTCAATTCAACTGACAAGATTGCTCCAAATACTAGAGGGTACCTCTCTCCAACAGTGAAGGAGAAAGGCTAGGAAGGAATAGAACCAGTCTCTCTGAAAGATACCTAAAATAGTGTTTTTTATTGGTTGCAACCTGCCAAATTTGCACAGGGGACCTAGTTTGTTACCCTGTCAATTTGCGCATACTTCTGACATAGTTTGTAATGACTATCTATCCCTTTTTGGTAGATACTCATGCAGTTTTCAGAGAACTATTTCATCTCTATGACCAGGAACCCTAGGAGGTTGTTACCTATTTGAAGGGGGTCCTTGCTCTTTTTGAAGCAATTAAATAACAGCAGTTAAGACAACTGGGCACACAGAAGAATCTATTATCCATTTTCTATTTTTTGAGATGATATAAAATAACTATTTTTATTCTGTTGCATAAAATTCTGACATTCTGGCATGTATGTGCACATAACTCAGGAAGGTGAGAGGGCTATACACAGAATTTACAATAACAATCACCCCTGATAATAAAGACAAAGCTTGACCTCAAAAGTAAGAATCGGGGGAAACCATGTCTCTTTATATAGAAAAGCAGCCTTTAATTCCAAGTTTATAAAAGAGGCTCACGGATTCAACACACTTATTTTTTATTTAAAATATTTTAAGCGATTATAAGTAGTTTAGGCTTTAACATATTTTGTATTAAATTCAGATTTTATTTCAAACAAGTTTATTTTTAAAAATGTAAACAAATTAAAAAATCTGATTTAAATCAAAATCTGATTTTTATTTAAAAAAAAATCAATTTTTATCCAAACTGTCAGAAACAGGATAACTTGAATTCCCTCAACTTCCATCATATGGCTGCAAATGGAGTTTCACCGCCCATAGTACAATCCAGGATTAGAGTTTTGGGAAGGCAGAATACTAGGGTGCATTAGTCAAGACTATTTTTCATTCTCCCTACTATATCCCTTATCTTCACAATTCTTCCAAGGTGTTTTTCTTCTCTACCTTTTTGAGTTTGCATAGCCTGTTTGTCACTCTTTCCACTGGGAAAGTATTCAAAATATGGTCCCAGTCCTGCTATCGATACAAACCTGAACACACCCCCAAATCTTATTGAAATTGGTGTATCTGTCTATGGCAGGCTCAGGACCTATGCCAGTACATGTAACTAGTAGAACTTATTCTAGTAAAGCTTTTAAAAGAGAGAATGGAGATATTTGAAAGCATGGGCAACAAATCTACATCACCTCAGGAAAACAAATGCAAATTTAATAATTTTTGGTAAATGAGATACTTTTATGTTAATATGAACACTCCAAACACTCTAATGCACCTGCTGTCACAAAAGCTTTCAAACCATCCAAATGAATAAAAACATTTGTAACTTGAGGATTTAAGGATATGCATGACTAAGCCTAGAATGGAAAAAGTCTCTGGAATTTGCTATCTTGATTTACATAACAAGACGACCAATTTCCTAAAAAAAAAAAAAAAAAAAAGACCACTGGAGGCCATATTGCAGATTGTTAGATTTACATTTACAATGGAATATACTCAAATTGCTGCTTTCTATCAGCAGATCAGAGGAGATCTGGCTGACAAGATTGTCACTCCGGGTCAATAAAGGTGGGACAAAGTGCCTTGTGACAAAGACAAAACTTCTTTCATATGAAGGCTAAATATACAAGTCACCTACTCTGAAAGAGCATTAGTGTCTAAAATTCAGATTTGCATTATTATAGTTGTTGCTCAGCAGCTGCTAATATAAGGGAAAAAAACACTTTCTTTAATCTCATGTTGAGTCTCTCACAGCTTTCCAGAATTGTTTTAGATGAAATTTTCCATGTTCCTTTCACCCTAGAAGCAATTTTGTTTTACAAAATACCTAGTTTTGTTGAGTCATGAGACATACGGGAAAAGCAACATTTCCTATTTTTGTAACCATTTCCTATATTCCATTAACCTCCTCTCTCCCCAACCACCACCAAACTGGGGACTCAAAAATAGGTAAACTTTGTATATTTACTGGAGTCATTCCTGGGCTACGTTTAAATTTCCCCCATCCCTTTTCACTAGTAATCCATGATGTTAAAAGTTAACACCAAGGAAAATTTTCAGACAGAATGTGACTTCTAAACTGGAGAGTTACAGGTTACATGAAATCAAAAATATAGATATTGTTTCAACAGTACCATTTGTTACATTTGTGCAGTGGGGAAGTCAGCATGTCAGCTGGACCCTAACTTTTGCATTTCCTATTTCATGAGAGTTAAGTGTGTAAGCTTAATATTGTATTTATTTTTTTTGACATTTTTACACAAAATAGCTCATCACTCCCTAAAACAGTGTTGTGGGGCAAATACAAGGGGTATAGACAACCTGTTATAGAAATTGATTTTAGTTATAAAAATTAATCAACTCCTACTGTTTTCCATAAAATTATTTCAGTACTTGAAAATCTAGTGTTTTTTCCCCAATTTTCAGTATAGTCAGTCTTATACACAGAACATCAATCAAGCCAGCTTTCACCAGGTTATGTTGCCAACGTGCATTATCTTAACATAGAGGAGCAAACCCAAGAGATTATTCAGTCTCCATGCTCAATCTTCAACCTTTGAATGAGTTACCAAAAAGTGCCCCAACAGATATCATCTGGTTTTGACATGGAGGTCTTGTTTTTGCTAGAAAAGGTTTGCCACTATGGCTATACAGACAAACCCTTCTAGTATAGAAACAGATTATCCTGGCATGAGTTCTTTTGTCAATAACTTATACCAGTTCCCAGAAATAAGCAAGCTACATTAGCAAAAGAACTTTTTAATCAAGTATAACTGCCCTATACTAGGGTTTCTGCCAGTAGAGAAATGTTGTAAACAAATCTCACACCCTTACCTAATATATATTACTATATCTGCAAACGTTTCTAATGGACACCTGGTCTTGAACATCCACTCATTAGTAACTGGACAAAGCTACTGATTTTTCTTATCAGTTCACATAGTAGGTTTTAATTGTCTAATGATTCATGCCACATTCAATAAAGTGATCTAGAAGTGAAATGCTTTGTTATTCTGACAACTTGATCAAATCACTTATTTCCCCAATTCTTCCCATCCTCCAAAAAAACCCTTCTAAGTAAACATTTCACTTATTTTAACGAGCAAAGCTAGGGGGGAAGGAAGGAGGATGAATTATTGCTGCTAACAACATTACTGTTCCCCAGCCTGCTCTGTAATAGATCCCAATGACATTTCACAAATGCAAGGTGTATCCCACCCACACAAAGAGAAGCAGGATGTAACACTGACAGAATACTTGAATTTAAAGAGTATATTTTAAAAACTTCTATATCAGATCTAGTTTTGCTTGCAGAATCACCATGCCACAGAATAAAAATGAAAAGTTACACCCTACTCTTACCACAAGCCTAGAATCTCATTTCAAGATTTAAGAATTCCAAAGACTGAAAAACTAAATAGAAACAAGTTTACATCCCTTTTTAAACATCCAAAATAAACTGAAAACTGGGGAAAGGAGAGCACTTGGCATGAACTGAACTTTGTAAATGGCATGGATATTGTTTAGCTAACTTGCTGCAGATATTTTACAACTCTTACACTGTGTAGTATTGTATAAAGCTTTTCCATAACTAAGACTAGTAAAAATGCATGTACACTTAATTGAACCAAACCATTTAGCAGTCCCTGTATCATAAAAAGGTATTTAAAAAGCCTATCCAATGACTGAACATCAGAGGTTAGTTTTCAGTGCATTGTGTGCCTGTTCCTGTACATTTCATTTATAAATGTAGATTCACACTTAATTCTTATCTTACTGCACATTTAACAGTACTATAATGTAAGACTGTCTCTAGTGTTCTTTTTCTCAAAAAATAAGTTTAGTTTCTGCATCACTAATTAGTGCACAGAAAGCAGCTGATTTTAAGAACAGCTTTTTTTCATTTTGTGAACAATTAGGTAAGAGGGATGCAGGATTTTATTCCTAGAGTATCAACATGAACCTAGCCTGCTGTATTTCATGAGATAGTGAAACATTCTCAAATACTAGTTTAATGTAAGTTGAATTAAATATGGGTCTCACTCATTTTTCGTTTTAACTACATATTAGATTTATACAGAGTATATATATTCCATGACAGAATGTGACTTAAATAATGTGTATGATCTTAGTACTGTATAATATAGCAGCCACATCACAATATTATCAGAAATATTTTACTTTTTAAACAAATCTTTGTCCAGCATGACGCCATCTGAAGTCGTTTGAAGAGTCAGTCTTAACATATCCATGCACTCTTTCAACCGTGGATCAGACGTACGCAATCCTGTAGATTTGAGTGCCTATTACAATAAAGAAGTCAGAATTACTACAAATATGATAAATGCCTTTACTGAAATATTAAATTCTCTAGTACTGTTCTCCTCTTCCAACAGAAACATAAATCAGCCTACCAAAATTTCATCAAATTATACATGGGCTCAAAACCCCAATCTCTTGCCACGCCGCCCTTACTACTGGCATCAAAAGACCCCCACAGATTTAACAACACCAGTGAATTGATTAAATGGGCCATAATTTGGAGAGAAGATACCACACTGCTGGAGAATTTATGTGATTATACAAAAAGATTATTCCCAAGAAAATAGTATTTATTCTTAAATGACACAAAGAACCCTCCAAGTGAATCCTTTCAAGCTGCGTGCAGTCTAATGACTAGGAAAAGCCTCACCCTGTTTGTAGTGCCTTCAGTATATCACTGTGATAAGTCTGGAAAAGCAAGGAACGTCACACAAAGTTGTAGCCCACCACGTAACAGAGACGTTAATTTAATATTCCTGACTGCTGCTTGCTAAAGCATAAAATGTATTATACCAACTAGCTTTTATACAGAACTTGGGAAGTCGAAAACGCACAAAGATAGAGTGATTTAAATCACTCATCTCAATCATGATTTAAATCAGAAAGAAAATTTTGATTTAATCAATTTTAATCTTGATGCATTTATAATTTAAGTAATTTTCCTAAAGAAAGGTTGATGCTCATTGGTTGGCATAATTTGGCACTTCTTTTTACTAACCAGCAGGATACAGCATCTCTATACACATTTATAAAAAAAACAAAACCAAGGCATCTTTGTTGCACCTTAGAGACTAACATTTATTTGGGCATAAGCTTTCGTGGGCTATAACCCACTTCATCAGATGCATGGAGTGAAAATATAGTAGGCAGGTATAAATATACAGCACATGAAAAGATGGGAGTTGCCTTACCAAGTGGGGGTGGGGGGTCAGTGCTAATGAGGTCAGTGGTTTGAGCATTGCCTGCTAAACCTAGGGTTGTGAGTTCAATCCTTGAGGAGGCCATTTAGGGATCTGGAGCAAAAATCTGTCTGGGGATCGGTCCTGCTTTGAGAAGAGGGTTGGACTAGATGACCTCCTGAGGTCCCTTCCAACCCTGATATTCTATGATTATCCATCAATCAAGGTGGATGTGGCCCATTCCCAACAGTTGACAAGAAGAGGTGAGTATCAGCAGAGGGAAAACTAGTTTTTGTAAAAAGCAACAAAGAGTCCTGTGGCATCTTATAGGCTAACAAATGTTTTGCTGATACAGACTAACATGGCTACCCCTCTGAAACCTACACACATTTAAGTAATTATATAGCTTAATGTATATTCATTCAGATTCTTAATTATGTTAGAAAATGGTGATTAAAAATAATCTAATAAGTAAATGTGTCAAACTCATGATCTGTATCAAGCTGCAGTCAAATGGAATTTGGAATTCACTTAAAAATGCATAAAGACAGCACTTTAAAATTGTTTTTGGTAGTTAAAGAACTACCTTAAATGTGCTAGATACATTAGAAAAAAGTTTATCAAAACATGTTGTTACACTGAAAACTGATTTACTGAACAAATCAAATATTAACACCAGTTAACGAATTGAACTGTTTCTGGTCACGTCCTTTAACACTTTCAAACTAGTAGAGTTCATCTTTTCACATCTCATTTTTATTCATAGACTGGAAGAGGAAAACAAGTTTTCCTATTTTTCGATTCCTAATCTGTTTCTCACCTTTGAATGAACTAGTTGAACAGTTAGATAAAATGGAAATGAACAGAAATGAAGAAAATATCCTCTGCACCTGAAGAAAAGGCTACCTGCTATCAAAAGGACTTCAACATTCTCTGGCTTCAGGTGCTTAGCCAGTGACTTCCACCAATTCAGTGGTTTGACTTTCTTTAAAAAGTCAGTATACTTGTACTGCTTGATTTGTTGCTGTTATTTATATGATCTTACTACATACATTTTGGCCTTAACACAAGCTGTCATAATTACAAATGTACTTAAGTTTATTTTTAAAAAGAAAAAGGAATTCAAATTTCAAAAATCTGGGGGTTGTGTATGTTAGATTTTTATCCACTCTGAAACTTACAGTAATGAACTTATGAACTGGAATTTTTTCTTGCCCTTCTGCAATAGTATAGAACAGCAAATCTTCCAAGCTAGGCAAGAGACCTTGCTTCATCTTACTAGAAATAAAAAGAAAGTCACAGAAGAGTTAGTGCAGATGCATTATTTACAATTTATCCACCCTAAAAAAAGCAATGTAGACCAATTCTGCTACTAGAGAACTTGGGAACATTTGCAGGACAGTTATTTCAAAATTTAGTTCAGCTTTCACCAAAAAAATTGATAGTTAAAAAAGCAGCATATATATATATTTTTTAACTGTAGTTAAGATGTTCAACAGTTTGCTTTAGTGGGATTACAATCAGTTTTGTATATGGCGATAAACTCAGAAATGAAAGAAGAGATACAAATATTTATTCTAATATCACCTTGTGAAACTGCTACATCACATCTTACTGTTCATGAGGTTCTGTAGAATGAGAATGCATATGGACAAAAATGTTGCATCACTTGACAAGAAGATCAAGTTAAAGCCCAATATATCAGGGGAACAAAGGAGGAAGAGGCACAAATTTTGTTTTGTTCACAAGGCTTAATTCCACACTTGAAATCGCAAGCAGGCTTCTCACTGACTTCAGGGGGAGTTACACATGCAGAAAGGCAGACTTTGTCTAGAGATCATAAAGACCTAGCTAACTGTAAATAAGATACTGGTTTTCACAAGAAGAAATATGTGCATTACATTTTCATAACCTACATTCTTCTCTTCACGTCACACTTTCCCTGAACACAAGATGAATCTTAATTTTAAAATATTTAAACTGCATGAGAGATGAAAACAACAAAATAACTGCTAGAAAGTTCTTACAACCTCAGAAATTAGCATACTGGATAGGACCAGTGATCTATCTAACCCACTCTCTCCAACAGTGGCCAGTGCCATAAGTTTCAGAGGAAGATACGAAAAACCCATGGTAGGATAATTACTCTTTGGAGGATTCTGCGAGACTGCGTGCCCTCAGAAACCACCACCCCCGCCGCAGGGAAGCCATACACCGGGGGGGGGGGGGGAGAACCACGGGTGCAGTTTACTGGGGGATTGCCCCCCTCCAAACAGAGGTGAGGCCTTGGGAGGGGGGCGCCACACAGGGTTACATGCCACTGCCCTACCATTCTGCAAGCGCAGAGCTGCCCAGCTGATGGAGGCAGTCTCAGCTCGGCTGACTCTGCAGCTGAATGCTGTCTCCTGAGTTCTAGCGCCACTCGTGCTCCCCTTCTGTGTGCTGGGAGCCTTCCTGATTTCTATTCTGTGCAACACTTAGTCCCCGCAGTGGAGCTGGGTAAGGGTGGGGAAAAATGAGGGAAGGAGGGGGTGAGGGAAAAGAGGCAGTGGAGAGGAAGGGGAGTGAAACAAGGCAGGAGAAGGAGAATCTGGGAGTGAGGGGAGGGGGATAGAGAAGAAGAGGGGAGAGGGGAATCACAGGGGGAAGCAAGAGCCCGGCATGCGGTATCCCCTCGGCAGAAGCTGGGGCTCCCCCGTTAAGGAGGCCCATTGAACCCTCACCCTGACAAGCCCTATCCCCTACACTTGGACCCCTCCAAGGCCCCCACAGCCAGACCTCCATCCCACTGATCCCCAACCAGCTGCACCTGGACCCCCCACTGCCCATAGCCCCCAGACTCCCACAGTGAGCCCCATCTCCTCACACCCAGCCTCCTCCTACCCACCCCAAGCCCCAACCACCTTCACCTGCAGAGTCCCATTGCCCCTGCACCCGGAACCCCCCCAATGAGCCTCTGTGCATCCAGATCTCCCTCTGAGCTGCCCACATGCAGATGGCCCCACACTTCTCACTCCACAACTGGATCTCCCACACTAAGGCCCTCCACACTTGGATCCTGCTGGGCTGAGCCTGCTCACCCACACCTGGTGCACCTGGCACAGAGCCCAGGGGTGTTTCTGGGGCAGGCCCAGCCCTTGCACTGTGTCAGGGTCAGATGCAGCCTCACAGGGGAGGTCAGAGCTTCAGGGTGATCTCCCACCTCAATACAGCCAGTGGCCTGTGCTTCCCACTGCCATGCTGTAGCCATATTTATTTATGGACAAATAACATTTGCAGAATTTTAAAATATTGTGCACATAATTTTTAAGCACCAAATTCTCTTAGGAGTCGATAATTATGAAGTAACCCGTCTCTATGGAAGTTTGTTCCCTACCCCATCAGCTAGTGCTTGGCTCATGCCTGTAAGCACAAGTTTATATACACTTTTTTTTTTTTAAATATTCTACCTCCTAGGAAATGATGTCCTAATATAGGTATGGATGCTTTCACTATTCATATACACATCTACGCAGTTTTTCAATCCTAATCATTTCTTACCATCAATCACATGTTTTGAAAAGTTAGTTAGAGAGGAAACTTTTTTTATTTTTATTTTTTAAAAGCACAATGCTTTATCAGTTTTAAGTCTGTGGCTCTTAAATTTTATTCAATGTCCTCTTATTCTTATATGATGAGAGGGTGTAAATAGAAGAGATTTACCTTCCCTAAATAATTCATTTTGCACATCTCTTATCCTGTCTCCTTGCCTCTCTAAACTGGTATTTCTCTCTGACGTTTCACCCTCAATGCAATGCTGCAGTTCTGAAACAGAAGGAGGGAGCACAATAAAATTTGTTTCCCTCCCAGCTCCTCCCCAAATTACTGTATATACTCGATCATAAGCCGGTTCGTTTATAAGCCGACCCCTCCCCCAAGATGGAGAAGTAAAAATTGAATTTTTTTATAACCCTTTCATAAGCCGACCCTATAATTCAAGGGTCAGCAAACTTTGGCTCCCAGGCCATCAGGATAAGCTACTGGTGGGCCGAGATGGTTTGTTTACCTTGAGCATCCGCAGACACGGCTGTAAACCTAAGTAAACAAAGTGTCCCAGCACGCCAGCTGCTTACCCTGACAGGCCAGGACAGCAACTGGTGGGGAAATTTTTTTGGGAGGAGAAGCTGCAAGTCAGGGGAGTAACCCCTGTGACCACCCCCCACATGACCCCAGCCCTAGCCTGGAACCCCCACACTCTCCCCATCCCATCCCTTCCCACCTTATCTGGGGAGGGCCAGGGAAGGATGTCTCTGGTCTGGTTGGAGCTGCTCCGACAGGCTGGGCAGTGCTGCCACAGCCTGCTCCGAACAGCCAGACTGGGCAGCACACCTACTTTGGGGGGTGGAACCGAGCAGCACGGCCTGCCACCCCAGAGCTGCAGCTGCTTCAGAGGCTGGGGAGAGAGCAGCGTGGCCAGAAGTGGAGAGACTCTGGCCCCAAACCGGTAGGCCCTCAATACAAGAGGCGAAATGCAACCTTGTAACGAAAGCACATGTGCTGTGTAATGTCAACGGCAAGGTTTAATGTGAAAGTCTACTCATTGTTCTCTAAAATGTATCTTTTTAACTACCACTCTCCCTTTTCCTCCACCAGCTACCAATGTTTCTCCTTCGCAGAGGCTAGCGAAGATTAGAAGGTTAAAAAAAAAACCACACACCACACTTAGGATGAAATGTTCTCTGAGCTCCTGCTGTCCTCCCACACTGAAAGAGCACAGCAGAACGCGTGAAGGCAGACAATGTCAGAGTGCAGGAAAGCACAATATGAACGCGAGGAGAGGTGGCGGGCTGAAGAGAGTAAGTGGTGTCAGCTTGCTGACAGAAGGCAGGAGTCGATGCTCAGGCTGCTGGAAGATCAAACTCATATGTTCCAGCATATGGTTGAACTGCAGGAAAGGCGGCAGGAGCACAGACCGCTGCTACAGCCTCTGTGTAACCAACAGCCCTCCTCCCCAAGTTCCATAGGCTCCTCACCCAGACGCCCAAGAACGCAGTGGGGGGGGCCTCCTGCCACCCAGCCACTCCACCCCAGAAGATTGCCCAAGCAACAGAAGGCTGGCATTCAATACGTTTTAAAGTTTTAAAGTGCAGTGTGGCCTTGTCCTTCCCTCCTCCCCCCCCCCCCCCCGGGCTACCTTGGCAGTTATCCCCCTATTTGTGTGATGAATTAACAACGAATGCATGAATGTGAAGCAACAATGACTTTATTGCCTCTGCAAGCAGTGATCAAGGGGGGAGGGAGGGTGGCTACCTTACAGGGAAGTAGAGTGAACTAAGGCAGGGGGTGTTTCATCAAGGAGAACCAAACAGAACTTTCACACCATAGCCTGGCCAGTCATGAAACTGGTTTTCAAAGCTTCTCTGATGCACACCGCGCCCTCATGTACTCTTCTAACTGCCCTGGTTCTGGCTGTGCGTAATCAGCAGCCAGGCGATTTGCCTCAACCTCCCACCCCGCCATAAACATCTCCCCCTTACTCACACAGATATTGTGGAGCGCACAGCAAGCAGTAATAACAACAGGAATATTGGTTTCACTGAGGTCTATCCGCGTCAGTAAACTGCCAGCGCGCTTTTAAACGTCCAAATGCACATTCTACCACCGTTCTGCACTTGCTCAGCCTATAGTTGAACAGCTCCTGACTGCCTGTGTATAGCTTCATGAGCCATGGAATTAAGGAGTAGGCTGGGTCCCCAAGGATAACTATAGGCATTTCAACATCCCCAATGGTTATTTTCTGGCCTGGGAAGAAAGTCCCTTCCTGCAGCTTTTGAAACAGACCAGAGCTCCTGAAGACACGAGCATCATGTACCTTTCCCAGCCATCCCACATTGATGTTGGTGATCCACCAGTGCTTGCAGCAGCATTGAAAAGTACCCCTTTCCGTTTATGTACTCGCTGGCTTGGTGCTCCGGTGCCAAGATAGGGATCTGGGTTCCGTCTATTGTCCCACCACAGTTAGGGAATCCCATTTCAGCAAAGCCATCCACTATGACCTGCACATTTCCCAGAGTCACTACCTTTGATATCAGCGGTTCTTTGATTGTGTTGGCTACTTGGATCACAGCAGCCCCCACAGTAGATTTGCCCTCTCCAAATTAACGCCCGACTGACCGGTAGCTGTCTGGCGTTGCAAGCTTTCACAAGGCTATCACCACTCGCTTCTCAACTGTGAGGGCTGCTCTCATCTTGGTATTTTGGAGCTTCAGGGCAGGGGAAAGCAAGTCACAAAGTTCCACGAAAGTGCCCTTACGCATGCGAAAGTTTCGCAGACACTGGGAATCGTCCCAGATCTGCAACACTATGCTGTCCCACCAGTCTGTGCTTGTTTCCCCGGCCCAGAAACTACGTTCCACAGCATGAACCTGCCCCATTAACACCATGATGTGCACACTGCCGGGGCCTGTACTTTGTGAGAAGTCTGTGTCCATCTCTATGTCCTCATCACTGCGCTGCCGTCACCTCCTCACCTGGTTTTGCTCTGGCAGGTTCTGGTTCTGCATATACTTCAGGATAATACGCGTGGTGTTTACAATGCTCATAATTGCCACAGTGATCTGAGCGGGCTCCCTGATCCCAGTGCTATGGCATCTGGGATGAAAAAAGACGCAAAACCACTGTCTGCGCTGACGGAGAGAGGGGCAACTGACGACATGGCTTACAGGGAATTAAAATCCACAAAGGCTTTGCATCAAAGAGAAACACGAACAACTGTCACACAGAATGGCCCCCTCAAGGATTGAACTCAAAACCCTGGGTTTAGCAGGCCTTTGATTTCACTGAGGAAGGGAGGGAGGGAGCAATGAATACAAAACAAATCGGGTCTATTTCTTGTTTTGATCCACTCCATCTATCTTTTACAACTTTAGGCTGGCAGCAGACGGTGCAGTTCGATTGCTAGCCATCATCATCTCCTGGGTGATCGGCAGAAGATGGGAATGACCTGCCTGAGTCACTCCCATGTCTGCCCAGGCACCCCTGACTGACCTCAAAGAGGTCAGTTAAAAGAGCACCCAGGAGTATGACAACGATGGCTACCAGTCACAACGCACCGTCTGCTGCCAAAAGGCAATGAGCTGCTGCTGTGTAGCAATGCAGTCCCACGTCTGCCAGCACCCAGGAGACTTATGGTGACGGTCAGCTGTGCGGGCTCCATGCTTGCCGTGGTAAGGCATCTGCATAGGTAACCCAGGCAAAAAGGCACGAAACGATTGTCTGCTGTTGCTTTCAAGGAGTGAGGGGGAACCTGACAACATATACTCAGAATCACCCGTGACGCTGCTTTTCCCTCATCAGGTATTGGGATCTCAACCCAGAATTCCAATGGGCGGCGGAGACTGCAGGAACTGTAGGATAGCTACCCCACAGTGCAACACTCCGGAAGTCAACACTAGCCTCGGTACTGTGGACACAGTCCACCAACTTAATGCACTTAGACATTTTTTGTGGGGGGACACAAAATTGACTGCATATAAACGATTTCTGAAAAACCAACTTCTATAAATTCGACCTAATTTCGTAGTGTAGGCATACCCTTACTGTTTTAAACTTACCCATTAAAAATGGCAAGTGCATAAACTTGTAATTTGAAAACAATCTTCAAATTAGTTACTATATGGTCATCTACGCAAGTCATTCTTTCCTGGAAATGAAAGCCTTCAGACGAAACAATGTATAAACAAGGAAAAATTTGAAAAAAATTGTTGCCTGGCTATGAAAGCTCTCTTTCAGAAGATTACCAAGAATTCTGAGTTATATTTAAAGATGACTTGCAGGACCCCGCCCTAGACTGCAATAATAATTGTTGCTGGTAGTCACGTAAACCATGTAGACCAGTAAAATTTTGCAGATCCACACTTAAAGAAATTCAATATTAGCTAAAACTATTTCAATGGTAGTTCAGCTTACTCATTAAAAATTAATAGTGAATTAATAACCTAAATATATTTAATCCTATCCTTAATATTAATGATGGGCCTCATATTAAATTCTTCTTCCTCTACCCAAACCAGTGGTAAAAATTAGACTTCCTATTAAATAAACCAGAGAAAAACATTGCTTACTTAGGCACTAAGAACAGACGAGGACTTGTAAACGAATAGAACATTTACTGTTTCTTTTCACTTCAGAAAATTATTATTTTTAAATGATGCAATGCTGGCTAGTGTACAGACAGGCTGGCAACTCAATGAAGACAAATACGTGCAACTACACCAGGAAAGTTAAAGAACTTTCTTCCATGCCACATTTTGCATCTTTATAAATCACATGCACTTAGCTTCTGAAAAGACTATTTCTGGACTTCAAAATGTTATATACTGTTAACGCTGTAATTCTACATTTCAATACCTCAAAAGTATGCAATTTTTATTTCATATATTTTAGGAGTTACAATACTATACACATTCCAAAGTCTAGTGTTATTGACTTTTGACCTTTTTACAGAGTTTCAGTAAATTTCCCAACGAACTTTCTGAATTATATACAATTATATACGTTTCCATTAACACCAAAAAGAAATAGATTTCTAGACATCTGAAATTCTGATTTGAATGTTTGCTGTCACTTGGGCAATGCATATACTTACAAATATTTTATAGCGTTAAAAAGAGCTGAAATCTATAAATCTGCTCTATCACAAGCTTTATAATTATGCCCCAGGAAACTGCACCTGTCCTATTTATATCAATGCAGATATATGCCCTTAAACGTTGAAATATTGGACAATAAGTTTCTTACTCCACCCTTTATTACCTTTACACTTATATTTTCTTAAATCACTGTATGCATTTCACAACTGAAGATCTTTTTTTAAAAATTCCCATCATATCTTTCACATCCATTGCTGTTAAATCAAGCTGACTGACCCAATATTTAACAATAAATTTGCACCAGCTGCCAAAGCAAATGAAGCTACTATTCAATATTTACAGAAAATGCTTTGTCAAATGGACTACCTTTCAATAAAGTTTATCAGTTCAAACTGCAGAATAAGCTTTTGCCCTTTTTATCAGTTCAATATCGTTTGTACATAACATTTGCTTAACCTAAAAGCAATATTTTAGCACGGTAACACACTTAGCAAGAAAGTGTTATTCAGCATATGTTGCATCGAGCTAAGATACTGAAGTGGAGGGGAACGTGCTATTGCCATAGTTAGCTTAAAGTGGAAATTCCAATTTATTCGCTGCTTTATACCATATTCTGAAAAACAAGGAAAAGAGTAGGAGTAAACTCATTTTAGGCAAGAAAGATTAGAACAGTATTTGTGAAATCTACTTTAGTCTACAGGATGGAATAATGGAGGTTCTGCCACATTGCCACTTAACATAAAGGTTCTAGGACATACGAACCCGTGTGACCAAGGATCCAGCCACCTCAACCTTGCCCATATTCCTCTCTACCCCAGCAGAGAACCAACCTCCGGAACTGCAGGGCTGTTCACAAGAGTCAATTTCACACAAAATTAATAGATTGTTTAAATAGAAAACTAGCGTGTCAAATGTGGTGCTGGTTTTTGTCCTAGAGGGTATGTCTACACTGCAATTAGACAACCATGGCTCGTCTGTGCCAGCTGACTTGGGTTAAGGGGCTTGGGCTAAGGGGCCATTTAACTACAGTGTAGAAGTTTGGGTTTGGGCTACAGCCTGAGCTCTGGGACCCTCCAACCGCACAGGGTCCTAAAGCCCAGACTCCAGCTCAAGCTCAAGCCCAAGCTGAAGTCAGCTGCCACAGGCCAACCATTAGGTTTTTAATTGCAGTGTAGACATACCCATACACACCTACCCACTAGGAAATTGACTGAGACTATCAATTCATTTCACATTAGGTGCTCAGCCACCATAATACGGTGTTAACTTTCTTGTCACTACCACTACCTACCAGACAAACAATGATTAGAGCCATGAAGAAATTTCCTTATGAAAAACTGGTATCGTTTACTTTAGAGGGAAAGTGGATAAGAGGGGGTGTTATAACGGTTTACAAAATAATGAGTAATGTAAATAAATTGGTATGAATTGGTCACATCTATTCACCTTTGCATAATTCAAGAATAAGCATCTCACAGCAATTGAAAGGTGATAAATTTTAAATTGATAAAAACATCTCTTCCCCTCAAAGTATAATTAGCCTGTGAAACTTGTAGCCTCATGATATTATAGATGGTAAGAGTTTAGCGAGATACAAAAGAGGACTAAGTATGTATACACATCCAGAGAGATGCAGTAGTAAAAACATGATAAAAAAAAACACACACACCAAAAACAATTGTTTTGGAAGTGTTCAAAAGTTGCTATTTGAGGACATGAGCCAGTTTCTATCTGAGGGGAGAATAGAAAAAAAGGCTCCCCTATATATCTTGGTGCATAACTGGGTTTCTTGAACCTTCAGTATTGACCACTGTCAGATACTGGATCAAATGAACCACTGGTCTGTTCCTGTATGACACTTTCTATGTTACCTGGGCTGGATCTGAAAATAAATCAACTAGGTAAGGGTGCACTATATTATCAGAGTCTAATCTCATCCTTTAAAAAAAGATCCACATCACTTGTAAGCCAGCCTTGAAAATTATAAAAGCACCATTAACAGAGAGCCTCAGTAACTATTTTATTGTATTTCAGAATCATAAACCAGTGTCCTGGGTCAGGGCTATTGTGATCTACCTACAACTTTAAGTCAGCTCTGCTCACAGTGTTCTGGAATTTTAAAATAAAAAAACCTAGATAAATTATGCATAAAGTAGTTGTGGCACTGAGCCAGCGAGGGCTGGGCAACCAGTAGGCTAAGTGACCCAAAATCAACTTTTAAGGACATATTAAAGAAGTATTGAAATGGTAAATGGGGCCATTCCTCGTAGATAGTTATCAAAGCCATGTTAAACAGATGAGAGGTCTGTATTGTTAGAGAATCAGAGGTAGATACTAATTGTATTTGTCTATGTTTACCTCTATCTGTTTGAAATTTAACAATGTGATCTAATTATCTTGTAGATTAGAAACTTCTGTTCCTATATTTCATCACTATATTATATTGAGTCAGAGATCCAAAGGGGATATTAACATTTAGATGAAATGTGTGGTGTAATAATATCATTGTCTTTATTTCTCTTTGAAATTTGTAGTAAACTACCTATGAACCATCTGAATGTTAATTGCCTTATACTAATCAATGCAACTAGCTACCAGTGTATGCCTAGGAAATAGAGATTTACTTCAAAGCAACAATGTATGTCCTGCTATGACAAGAGGCTTCTCAGCCTGCTTGGGAACTGTAAAGAAGGTCTCCGGTCTAATCTTTTTTTAATCTCAGATCTGCTTAAAAGTTGTCAGGGGAAGTTCAAGTCACAAGACTGAAACCTCCAGGTGTGCGCTGGACTACCCCTACAAATTCTCATGGAAGAATTTGAGCTCTACACATGGACTGCCTATTGGACTATAACCCATTGGACTGATTCTGGAAGGAGTTTTACAAATCACTAGCATGTCATCTCTGCTATGAAACTGACCCAAGAATTTTATTCTTATCTGTATGTATAATGATCTTTTCACTATAGTAATTCTTTCTTTTCTTTCTTAAATAAATCTTAGATTAGTTAACAAGAATTGGCTGTGTGTATTTGGGTAAGATCTGAAATATTAATTAACCTGGTGGGTAATTCTTGGGGCTAGTAGACTGTCATATATGGTGATTAAGATTTTAAGTAATCCTCACTATATTAGACTTGGCTGTCTGGGTGGGAGCCAAAGGCTGGATTGCTTAAGAGGAACTGTATTTTAGCTTCTTGGGAACCCGTATTACAAAAGCTGTTTCATTACTGGCATGGTAAAATCTAATTATAGAACAAACCAACAGTTTTGTAGATCATCTGCCCTATTCTTTACAGTTTGCCCTGATTGAGCATTCTCCTTGGGGCCAGTCTAGCGACCATAGTCACAGTGGTCTCACGTCAATATAAGATTTTCTTTCCACTGTTCTACAATACAAGAGGTAGGAAGAATCCTGTGCTATTATGCTGAAAATAGAACTCAAGAAAGCAGTATGCCAACACATTCAGGCTAGACACAGCCAAGTAGAGAAGTTTTGCTAACACTGTTTTTGGGGCATGCTGTAGTCTGAATGACTAAAACAGCCACTACAATTTCCGCAGATTCTTGTACCCTAAAAATATGACATTTAAAAAAAAAATTTACAGCTGCTTCATATGTAGTCCAGTTGTCTCAAATCTACACTTCTCCCACAAATATTTTTTCTAATGTTATAAATGAGAATTTACACAAAATCCTAAAAAAGTATCACCTAGTCTATCACAGGGAAAAAATTACAAATTAACAAGCAGAGAAACTATGTATGTTTCTAACATAACAGAACTTCTCTATTTCTGAAAGAATTTCCCTCTGTTTCTGGGGTACAAAGATATTTTATTGAAAATTAAACATGATATACAAAAAAATATATTTCAAAGTCATTAAGATTGCAAAGTCAACTACTCTAAAGTTACAAAATGCCAAATTTACAGTTGTTGAACCTCAATTTTGCCCCCTTGTCTCATTCACTTCACAGGATGGATGCATAAGGGTCTTGTGGAAAACAAAGAACGCGATCGAGTAATCAGACTACCAAAATTTATATAGCATAAAAGGCAAGAATTAAAAAGTTGAACAGGCACCCATAAATTTGGCATTTTCTAACTTTCAAGCAGGGCTTTGGAGCGGAGCCCAGAGCTGGAGTGCAGAGCAGCTCCGGAGTAGTGGAGCTGCAGGTTTTTGCCTGGAGCTGGAGCAAAGCCGGAACACAGCTCCAAAGCCTTGCTTTCAAGTGCTTGGCCTAAATAAAAAAAAAATTCATTAAAAGAAAGGTTAATATAGGGTAATTTCACAGGCCGGCTTCACATATACTCATTCTAAACCTTCAGCACTGCACAACAAACTTTTCCCACTTGAACTACAGAACTAACTAGCTGACCAGAGCAGGCTATTATTCCAGAGGGGGAATGCACCAGTAGATCCATGGATGGATGTGGCGAACCGCAGTTCTCGCTCCTCCAGGACATGGGGGAGCTCTGGGATGTGGGATCCATATGATGCCCTTACGGTGAGGAGGAGAGATGGAAGGAAAGGCCCATGGCAGCTTCACCTACCCAACAAGGGACTGGGAAGGAAGTAGCAGTGTCTCAGGCACTAGTAGTAACGATCAGAGACTGACTCCAAATGATAGAAACAAAACAGGTAGGGTTCCACTATACCTTTCGAATCCGAGGAGGGACAGGCAAAGGGAAAAAACTGTGGACCAGACCATGAATTTGAGATAGGAGCTTTGGTGATTTTTTTTTCCCCAAACGGAAGGGAGAGAAGTACCATGAACACACTGTTAGTAAGCATGGAGAACTCACTGACAAATATTGAATACCCCCAACTGATTTATATTTCCAAGGCTTACATTTAAAAAAAAAAAAAAGTTTGATTAAACACTGATGTATCCTGAAATTTACAAACTTTAATCTTGTGAGTCCTAACAAACTTTGAAAACTGCTAACTCTAAAATTAATCAACTAGGATTGTTTCTCTAGTTAACCACAAAGAATAAAAATTCTCCCCTGAACAAAACATACATGAAAGATTTCTGGTGGAACACCAGGTGGTACGTGCACATGTGGGAACAGGAAGTCAAACCAGAGACCATAAAAGTTATATCCTTAATTACAGCACAATATCCCAGACTTGAAAATGCACTAACACTTAGTAAAGAGCCAACAATGTATGAATTTTTGCATACTTTAATTTTTCACTTTAAAAGAAATTAACTTTCTATACTTTCAGTTGCAAAAATGTGAACATGACAAGTGTTCTTTTCTTGAGACTCCAGACAACTACAGTGTCACAGCTGTTGCTCATAGCTTTGCGCAAATTTTGACCAGCTGAGTGACAATGAATGCTATAGATTTCCACTCCTGCCCAAAGGAACATAAAGCATCAATGAAATACATGAGCCTTGTCAAGTTCATGCTGCTGCATTTCAAAACCATGAGCAGCAGTAAAGGCAGACTAGGAGCCATTCAGTAAAACAAAGTTCTATACTGGATCAGACAGACAAGTGGTCCATCTAGTCCAGTATCCTGCCTTCTACAGTGGCTAGTACTATTTGTTTTTAAACAGCTACTATAACAACCCTGGATTTTCGTGTTATCCATGTAGGCACCTAATCCCTTTCTGAACCCCACTAAGCTATTCACTTGTTAGTGTGCAGAGTGAGCGTCACAAGCTGTGTTGTATGAAAAAGTGTATCTCTCTGTTTTTGATTTGCCATCTTTAGCGTCATTAAATGACCCCTTTATCTTATTTTACAAAGAAAGAAAAAGAAAAGTTCACTATCTTTTCAGAAACAGGCAGATAACCTAAAAAACACAGGCTGGTGGGATCCACAGAGTAGCTGCACCTCAACTCGCACCTCAACCCAGGACCAAAGCAGCATGTGAGAGAGGCAGAGCAGTAGACAACTGCTTGCATTACACACACACACACACACAACTTTTCTATATTGCACTGTACACAGAGCCACATTCTTTATACACAATACCTAAAACCTTAAATATGTTGGGGCTCAACAAATTTTTATGGAACAGCGAAACCAATTTGTTTTTTAATTTCTCATTCTTTGCTTATTTACATTTATAGAAATATTTAAAGCCAAGTTTGTTATGCTTGGGATGCTTGAGGAATAGATCTATTTTTGAAACCATGCATTAAGGAATTCTCAACTGGAAGCATCCAGCACTAAGCAGTTTGGCTGAAAAGTTGTGAGAATTCCAGCACTGCCTGCTCAACTGGAAAAAGAGTATTTGGAAACTGCTTATTTATTTATAAGTCACTGCATAATTGTCTTGACTTTTGGCCATTGTAAGGCTGTGTCTACACTGCCACGTTCAGCACTAAAACTTTTGTCCTTCGGGGGTGTGAAAAAACAGCCCTCTGAGCAACAAAAGTTGTAGCGCTGAAAAGCGCCAGTATAGACAGCGCTTTATTGCTGGGAGACGCACTCCTGGCAATAAAGCTACCATCACTTGTTAGGGGTGGGATTTTTATTTTTTTTTAAATCACCAGGAGAGCTCTCTCCTGGCAATAAAGTGTGTCAATGAGAATGATTTTTTAAATGTGGCTTGTGATTTTTTGGACCTGCGTGTGATCAATCAGTATTTTTTATGTGATATCAAAGTAATTAGACATTTTATTTTTTACAATTTGCACTACTAAGTAGTAGTGCATTGATATAGGTTATACACGAGAAGTCTGTAAAATAATATAACTACTTTGGAATTAATCTACAGACAAGAATGGATAAAAATTCAAATTAGGGAGTTAGGATGGTGCCCTTTCTACATCTATAACCATACAGCATGTGTTTCTCTCACTGAAATATTATCTTGAAATTAAAGGCCAATAATTCTATGAACTGCACTTAGAACCATCATGGAAATTAAACTGATAAGAACCGATACAAGTTAGAGGGATGAAAACATTATCTATTTACAATCATTCATGAAACTATACCCAAATAGCAAACTTTGCCTATGCACAAAATATACTATGCATACACATTATGTGCATAGGAATTATAGGAGTTTAATACAGCACAAATTTCATACGCCCAGTACTGGGGATGACCTGCCCACACATAAACCAAAGCCTGGGGAGAAAGAGAAGCAACACATAGAAAACTCTGAAAGGCAGAAGGGGAAAGCAGGAAGAAAGCTTATTTTCTCTTCCAGGAGGTAGAAGGGGGTAGAGCTTAGCATTTACAAGACCAATGCTAGCTAAAGGCTGATATGAAAGAGCCCTTCAGATAGACATTTTAGCATCTTTTCCTTTCCCAACAGTCAGAGCATTTGTGAGGTGCCCAACTTAGTTTTTAAATGAATGTGTTGTTCCCTAGACCTTAATAATGGAATTCATACTCCTTTGTGTTTTGCACCCTTTTCTAGCTAGCAAGTTTAGCCCAGTGAGTGATAAATTTTAAGCCCTCTCAGATATTAAAATGAGCTTAATGAAATCAGCTTTTGGCTGCTGTCTGTCCTTATCACTTCCCCACCCTCTTACAACCATGAGACCAAGACATAAATTTGGATCAATCCACCTAGCTACTCCTCCTGCCTCATGCCATGGGAATCAATATAAACATCTATAATGCACATTCTACCTCTATTAATTATAGGTTGGCGATCAGAGAATCTAATGGATAACTGCTAAAAATCACCAGATGTAGCACTGTAATTGAGGACACCATTATAGGACTGCCAATACTGTACTAGATAGTACTGAGGTTACCTTTGATAATTAGTACAAAAGGTATATAACTTTACCTCTAACACTTCTGTTCGCACAAAATACCATTCTAACAAAAAAAACACTAGTACACAAGTCTTATCTACACTGAAATTTACATATTTCCTGCTCAACAGCACTCCAGTTATTTTTACAGAAAGATATCAAGTCTCTTCAAGCAGTCAATATGTTCAAGACTATTACTGGTTGCCAGTTTATAGCAGCAACGATTTCCCCAGGCTCCGTATCCTGACATTCCCGTGTTTCCCATTTGGATTACAGCAGATAATTTATAGGCCACAAAAAAATGGCATGTTCATAATCTGCTGAAATTTGCTGATGCAATGCACGGCACTTCAGTATAGGAAGACCCATTAAGAATATCTTATTTTAATATTAGAATTAAATCAATTCACATCAGACATGCGGAACAGAACCCTGTACCAGGACTAGTCTGAGATTTTTGCCTTGCTACGGATGCACGCTGCAATAGTTCTTTCGGCGTGGCCGCAGCATGTATCTGCTTTCGCCCTTGAGGGAGAGAGAGAGAGAGAGATGCGCACAGGAGTCAATACACACAGGAGATGGTCGAAATACTTTAAGTGCATTTTGTTTTATTCTCCGCCGGGCCCGCGAGGGGTGACCCCGCTCTGCTCCGCGCGCAGGGATGGACCCTCCACCGGCGGCCGCTCCCCGCGTGGCGAGCGCCCCAGCACCCCGCCCCGCCCCGCCCGGGGCCGCCGGCCCCCGCCTCCCGCCGCCGCTTCCTGCCCCGGCCCCCCGAGACTCACTTGTCCCCCCCGCCTCCAGCGAGCTCCTGGCCGCCGTTGTGGTTGTTGTTGTTGCCGCTGTCGGCGGGCGGCGCCCTGGCGGACAGCGGCGGCCCCTTGCCGGGCTCCTGCAGGGCCCCCTCCGAGCGGGTGCAGACGCTGCGGGCGGGCGGCGGCGGCGGCAGACGCCCCGGCCGGGGGGTGGGGAGCGAGCCGGTGCCCCAGGCGGCCGCGGCGAACGGGGCTGGCGGGCGCCTGAGCGCGGAGCCTCCGGCCCCACCGGGCTGGCTGAGCCGCAGCAGCTCCCTGAACAGCGCCGAGCTCCAGCGCCGCATCCTGCCGCGCCGCTTCCCTCCGCCGACTGCTGCGCTCCAGCCGCCGCCGCCGGCTCGCCAGCTCCAAGGGGGCCGGTCCCGCCCCCGGCCTGTCGGTCCCGCCCCCTAGCTGTCAGGCGCTGTGCCAGCCTATTGGTCGCAGGAGACGCCACTCAGAATCCGCCCCGCCCCCGCCGAGCCCAGACGCGGAGCTGTGGCGCACTTGGCCTCTGAGGCTGCTCCGTTAAACTCAGCGGGGGGGCAGGGAGGGGCTGCCGCGGCAGGAGCGTGGCGGGGACTGAGAGCCAGCCCGGGGCTGCCGGGCACGGGGCGGGTAGCGCCCCAGGGCCAGCGGCGCGGCGGGCGGGCGGCCCGGGGAGCAGCCCCGGGAAAGCGGGCGGGTCTCGGCCCCGCGCCCGGCCAGGTCGCCACGTAGGCGAGAGGCCGAGCCCAGCCGCTCCTGTGCCTAGGCTCGCCCCGCGGTGAGCGTTGCCGCCCCGGCCGTGCCGCCGTCTGAGGGGGCGGCCCCTTGCGCCGCCTCCGGGCACTGCCTCCGCCAACAGCCGAGGGTCAAACCGGCTGGCGAGCGGCGCGCCTCTGGGCTGCGCGCACACACGCAAAGCCTCGGGCGGGAGCGGCCCTTGCGCCCTTCCTCGAAGGGCCAGAGCTGGAGTGATGGCGGCAGCAGGAGGGGATCAGAGCTGCAGCGAGCTTCTCAGAGCAGAAACTTTACCAGCTAAATCAGCCTCCTTTCCCCACGCTCTGTAAAAGAGCCCAGGGCAGGAAAGTTTGCAGTCAGAGAGGGGAAAGGTTTCCATTGTAAACCTCAGAGGAAATAAAAAGAGCTAACGGCTTCATGAGCAATAACCTTGATGGCAGCACTTTCTATTCCCGTTTCTTTTACGATGTGTTAGAAATGGAAAACTACACTTGATCTTGGCCGAGGCCGAGCTAGAAGCTTCTCTACGCTAGAAGTAGCAATGGAGTTACGTAATGTCACATGGAAGTTACCATGGGTACAAATGACTTCCATGAAATATCAACTGTACTGCCCCCTAATGGAGGAGAGAAGACAAACTAGTTGGCAAATGGATTGTACCAGAACAACATATTGAGTGCCTCTGGGCTAATTTTTTGTCAACTGCCTAATTTAATTATTCATTTAGGTTTCAGTGCTTTTCAGTAAGCCTTTTTCTAGATAGTTACTATGATTAATCATATACATAATACAGGAATTTCTGTGAAAATATGAAGATTGATTAGTAGTACAGGAAATGGTTAATAAGCCGATTTTAGCAGCTATAGACAACGTGGTAAAGTACTTTGCATCTCTAGAGGCATATGTTTGGTCTGTCATCCTAAAAATCTATTCTATTTGAAGCAAAACTTTTATTCTCCTGCATGCTAAACCAGCTCTGAATTCATTTATATTAGTAAATGGTTTATAATAGAAGTTATCCTTTTTCTAAATGTATGGACATAAAAATCCAGATTCAGAGGTGGTACAAGCAGATGTAATTACACAAAAGTCACCAGGTGTTCATATAAACCCAAATGTCTAAATATACCAGACACTGCATGGTGGAAGTATCAGTAAATAGCAATACAAAAATAACATGTAGACCAGGGGTGGGCAAACTTTTTGGCCCGAGGGCCACATCTGGGTGAGGAAATTGCATGAATGTAGGACTGGGACAGGGGGTTGGGGTGCAGGAGGGGGCTCAGGGCAGAGGGTTGGGGTGGAGCAGGGGGCTCAGGGGAGGGGGTTGGGGTGCAGCAGGGGGATCAGGGCAGGGGGTTGGGGTGCAGAAGGGGGTTGGGGTGCAGGGGGTTTGCGGTGCGGGGTGCAGGAGGGAGGGGTTCACGGTACAGGCTCCGGGCCGGTGCCGCTTACCTGGAGCAGTTCTGGGGTGGCAGCAGGGCTAAGGCAGGCTCCCTGCCTGCCTTGGACCCCCGCCACTCCCAGAAGCGGCCAGCACCACCTCCCTGCAGCCCCTCGGGAAAGGGGGAGCAGAGAGCTCCGCGTGTTGCCCTCGCCGAAGCTCCCATTAGCCGCAGTTCCCCATTCCCAACCAGTGGGAGCTGCAGGAGGCAGTGCCTGCAGGCAAGGGCAGCGCACAGAGCCCCCTGTCCCACGAGGGGCCCCGGTGCTGGCTGCTTCCAGGAGTGGTGTGGGGCTGGCACGGACCATAGTTTGCCCAGCCCAATGTACTTAGTTAAGTTTGTTGTGAAGGCCAAGACCATAAGAGGTTTCAAAAAAGAACTAGATAAATTCATGGAGGATAGATCCATATTATGGCTATTAGCCAGGATGGGCACGGATGGTGTCCCTAGCCTCTGTTTGCCAGAAGCTGGGAATGGGCAACGGGATGGATCACTTCTTGATGATTACCTGTTCTGTTCATTCCCTCTGAAGCTCCTGTCATTGGCCACTGTCGGAAGACAGGATACTGGGCTAGATGGACCTATGGACAGTATGGCTGTTCTTATTTTATGTTCTGATGTTCCTAAATACAGTATTTTGTTTATATTAAATCTATGAAATACGAGTCCAGGATTACTCTGTATGGGAATCTGAAGCCTGTTATGAAACAGCTAACCGTGGGTAGTGGGCTCTTTATGTTCAGAATATCACCAGGTTCAATCATCACTGGGAGTTGCAGTCTGTTACCATCCAATTTCTTAAATTGTCAGCCATTTTCAGCTTCTTCTTTTTTTAAACTCAGATGCCTTTATGAAATACTCATGCAACAGCATGGGCTTTCAGCTACAAGTGAATATGTATTTTTCAGAAACTACTGACTGAGAGAAAAATAAAACTTCCCAATGTCTGTCGATTTCAAACCAAAATTCAACCCAAAGCAATCTGGATTTGGTGATGGGACTGTTGTTCAGAGGCCTATATGCTAAGTTGTCCAAGGTATCAAACGTCCAGCTCAGACTATTGTATAGAATTGTTTAGGGAAAGGTACAAAAGGGAGCCAGACTGAATTAAAGCTAACAAAAAGGTCTAGATAATGCCTAAGGACTGTGTTGATATCATTAATAGTAAACAAAAGGAGAAGGTAATAGAAAATTAATGGTGGGTCAGAAATTAGGTCTAATTAGTAGGCAAAATAATCATGGGATGTACTATTCTACCTATCACTTCCTTTTGGGGGATCTTAAAAGGCTCTTTGGAAGGGAAACAAAGCACCAGAGGACATGTGAATTTAAAAAAGCCCAAGAAGCCCATCATGGCTGTAACACCACAATCCACCTTGACAGCAGTAGACCTTCAGTGTCCTGACCAGCCCCGAAACAAGGACAGGAACAAATAATATCACCACCTCCACCGGCTTCAGCTAAGTACTGCACAATACCTGAAATGTAAGAATTGCATTCCTTTTGTCACCTCCTCCCTTATGCGTCCTTGCCCTTCCCCATCTTATTTTTTATCTTTCTCATTTTGCCTTTTGTTTAATAAGAGTCTGGCTTAGCTAGCCCCAACTGCATGTTTTCTAAGGGTATGTCTACACTACAAAATTAGGTCAATTTGATAGAAGTTGATATTTAGAAATCTATTTTATACAGATGATTGTGTACGTCCCCACTAAGCGCATTAAGTTGGCAGAGTGCATCCTCAATACCAGGGCTAGCATTGACTCACGGAGCGGTGCACTGTGGGTAGCTATCCCACAGTTCCTGCAGTCTCCGCTGCCCATTGGAATTCTGAGTTAAGCTCCCAATGCCTGATGGGGCAAAAACATTGCCACGGGTGGTTTTGGGTACGTGTCGTCACTCTCCCCTCCCTCCCTCCATGAAAGCAACAGCAGACAATTGTTTCACACTTTTTTTCCTGGGTTACCCATGCAGACACCAAAGCACAGCAAGCATGGAGCCTGCTCAGCTCACTGCTGCTGTTCTGAGCATAGTAAACACCTCGCGCATTATCCTGTAACATGTGCAGAACCTGGCTAAGAGACGGCAGCACAAGGAGAATTGTGAGGAGGATATCGACACAGACGTTCCTGGAAAGCATGGGCTGTGGAAATTGGGACATCATGGCAGCAGTGGGACTGGTTGATACAGTGGAACGCCAATTCTGGGCCCGGCAAACAAGCACAGACTGGTGGGACCGCATAGTGTTGCGGGTATGGGATGATTCACAGTGGGTGCGAAACTTTCGCATGCATCAGGCTATTTTCCTTTAACTTTGTGAGTTGCTTTCCGCAGCCCTGAAGTGCAGGAATACGAAGATGAGAGCTGCCCTGACAGTTGAGAAGCAAGTGGCGATAGCCCTGTGGAAGGTTGCAACCAGGGCTTTGGAGCGGAGCCCGGAGCAGGAGCCCAGAGCAGCTCTGGAGCAGTGGAGCTGCAGCTTTTTGCCTGGAGCTGGAGCGGAGCCAGAGCACAGCTCCAGTGCCCTGCTTGCAACGCCTGATTGCTACCTGTCAGTCGAGAATCAGTTTGGAGTGGGCAAATCTACTGTGGGGGCTGCTGTGATCACTGACCTTCTGTTATCAAGGGTAGTGACTCTGGGAAATGTGCAGGTCATACTGGATGGCTTTGCTGCAATGGGGTTCCCTAACTGTGGTGGGGCGATAGATGGAATGCATATCCCTATCTTGGCACCAGACCACCTTGCCAACGAGTACATAAACTGCAAGTGCATAAACTTCTCAATGGTGCTGCAAGTACTGGTGGATCACAAGGGATGTTTCACCGACATCAACGTGGGATGGCCAGCAAAGGTGCATGACACTTGCACCTTTAGGAACTCCGGGCTGTTCAAGCAGCTGCAAGAAGGGACTTATTTCCCAGACCGGAAAATTACCATTGGGGAAGGAGAAATGCCAATAGTTATCCTTGCTCCCATGGCTCATGAATCCATACACAGGTAGCCTGGACAGTAGTAAAGAGCAGTTCAACTATAGGCTGAACAAGTGCAGAATGGTGGTGGAATGTGCCTTTGGATGTTTAAAAGCTCGCTAGCGCTGTTTGCTGACTAGGTTAGACCTCAGTGCAACCAACATTCCCATTGTAATTGCTGCTTGCTGTGTGCTTCATAATATCTGAAAGATTAAGGGGGAGACATTTATGGTGGGGTGGGAGGTTGAGGCAAGTTGCCTTGTGACTGATTTTGAGCAGCCAGACACCAGGGTGATTAGAAGAGCGCAGCTAGGCGCGCTGTGCATCAGAGAGGCTTTGAAAACCAGTTTCATGATTGGCCAGTCCACAGTGTGACAGTTGTGTGTGTTTTTCCTTGATGCAAACCTGCCCCCTTTGTTGATTTTAATTTCCTATAAGCCAACCACCCTCCCCATCTTTGATCACAGCTGGCAAAAGAAATAAAGTATTGTTTTGAAACCATGCATTCTTTCTTTATTAATTTAAAAAAAGGTGAGATAACTGACAAGGTAACCCGGGTGTGGGAGGGTGAGGGAGGAGGGAAGGATAAGGCCACATTGCTTACGGCTACAAATCAAAACTGTTTGAATAACAGCCTTCTGTTGCTTGGGCCATCCTCTGGAGTGGAGTGGCTGGGTGCCCAGAGCCTCCCCTCCCCGTGTTCTTGGGCATCTGGGTGAGGAGGATATGGAACTTGGGGAGGAGGACAGGCGGTTATACAGTGGATGCAGTGGGGGGGTCTGTGCTCTTGTTGGCTTTCCTGCAGCTCCACCAGATGCCTGAGCATGTCGGTTTGCTCCCCCATTAGCCTCAGCATTGCATCCTGCCTCTTCTCATCGTGCTCAGTTAATGCTTTCCTGGACTCTGCCACTGAATGCCTCCATGCGTTCAGCTATGCCCTATCAGTGTGGGAGGACTGCATGAGCTCGAAAAACATGACACCACGAGTGGGTTTTTTTTGCCTTCTAATCTGCAATAACGTCAGGGATGGAGATGATAGGGGGAGCATAGAAACATTTGCACCTGCGGGGGGATAAAAAGGAAGAGTAAAATTTAAGATGATACATTTCTGAGAACAAAAGGAGACTTTTACAGTGAAGCAAGCAATTCACAGCAGACATCACATGTGCTTTAGGTACAAGGTCACATTTTGCCTTTTATATTGAGCACCTGCCGTTATGGTGACACCTCACACATGGCTGGGCAACAGAATTTGGTTTCCAGGCAGCCATGATAAGCCAATGGGTACGCGGGGTTGGCTTTTTACGCCTTGATAACATGTGGGAATGGTTTCAAACTGCAGTGCCCTCCTTTCCCATAGCAAGCAATACCGGTTGGGTTTCACATTTAAAAGGAGGGGCTCTGGTTTTTGGGTGAATGTGCAGCACACACCTCTCCCCACCCCACCGTGTGACTATTCTCTGGGATGATCCCTTTTAGCCAAGCACAAACAGCCCAGCATGAATGGGGTCCTTTTACTGTTCCCTTACAAAAATTCCCCTATTTCAACCAGGTGACCTTGAATGATATCACTCACCTGAGGCTAACACAGAAAGATATAAACCGAATGTTCCTTGAATGCGACCAAAACCCAGAACCATTCACTGCCATGCTTTGTGCTGCAATGATTCCAGGCTACTTGCTACTGGCTTAGCATGGTAAAGTGTCCTACCGTGGAGGACGAAATAAACCTCCCCAGAAACCTTCTGCAAAGGCTTTCAGAGTACCTCCAGGAGAGCTTCATGGAGATGTCCCTGGAGGATTCCCGCTCCATCCCCAGAAACGTTAACAGACTTTTCCAGCAGCAGTACTGGCTGCAAATGCATCCCAAGTCTTCAGGGCAACTCAAACATTAAACACTATTGCTTTTAAACCCTGTACTGTAATTACAAATGTGCACTCACCAGAGGGGCCTCCTCCAGCTTCAGGGTCAGGGATCCCGCCTTGGGAAGGTACTGGCTCCAGGGTGATGAAAAGGCCCTGGCTGCCAGGAAGAACAGATTCACCACTTGCCTGCTGCGCATTCTCCTCCTCTTCCTCATCCACAAAATCCTCCTCCCTGTTGTGTGAGACTCCCCCCTTGCAGGTGTCCATGGACAGTGGTGGGGTAGTAGTAGGGTCGCCCCCTAGAATGCCATGAAGCTGATCATAGAAGTGGCATGTATGGGGCTCTGGAGAATCAAAAATCTTTCCATTGTTTAAACCATTCTAACTATAGGCAAGACATATCTCAGAAAGAGAGGCATTATACCCTTTTGCATTCTCTCCACAGGATCTCCCACTTCAAGGTTGCAGTCATGGATAACATTTCCAGTATGTGCATTTGACCACTAAATGTGTATATGGTCCTATAGACACTGACAAAATTCCCCATTGATTTCTCTTGTCAAGGTGACGTCTCTTCGTGGCAGCTGCACTCTTTTGCAAACCAGCTGCTGAACAGCAAATGAGAATGAAAGACTAGTCTACATCATCACTTCTTTTACCATGTGTGTGTGAAAGTGAGATGTTGCAGCATATAATAGTTTGGAATAGGTTCTCCCAGAAACATTTAATCATTCCTCTGAATACTGTTTTCTGTTCATATCTTAGAGTCTGAAGCCTGTGGGAAGGAAACATATCATACAACAGCTATACTAAAGGTAAAGGTATTCTCACCTCATCTACATTATAAAGTCTTGCACATAATCTTGCCCTCTCATCTCTGCTTTCATTTTCCCCTAGTCTTCCTACTACTACTTATGCTCTTCCCAATCCTCCCACCTTACTCCTCCCCTTATTTCCTTCTACTATCAGCTTTGTGCCCTTCCTCTACATCTTGTACTTGGAACAGTCCTCCTACCTCATCTACCAATTATCTTCTATTTTCATTAAAAATCCCTCTGATCTCTTCTTTCTCTGTGTGTTTTCCTGTATTTGTCTTACTTGGAGTCTAAGCTCATGAGAGCAGAGAATGCAAGTTCCTCTGTGCCCTTTTGTAAACATTCGGTGTAAATGTACAAGTCAGTAACAATACACTTCATAAAATTTCAAGTTTCAGATTCACATAGCACCAGACAGTAGTGACTCCCTTCCCACTCTAAGTGCCTTACCCCAGACTACATACTTCTTTTAGGCCATCACTACTTGCTCTTACTATATTAAGCACATGGATACACTAAAGGCCCTTAGTTTAAAATTTTAAGAGGTATATTTCACAGTAGACCATCAGAAGTATAGCAAGATCGCCAGCAAGGATATGAAGGTTTTCATGTAATATCTCTATAATGAAACTGGTTTCTTATTCAGATTTGTGGGTTTTTTGTCTTGTCAAGCACAACAGGTGCTAGCACAGTGGTTCTTAAAGTTTTGTACTGGTGACCCCTTTCAAATAGCAAGTCTCTGAGAGCAACTCCCCCTTATAAATTAAAAACACGTTTTTATATATTTAACACCATTATAAATGCTGGATGCAAAGTGGGATTTGGGGTGGAGGCTGACAGTCGTGAACCCCCTCATGTAATAACCTCGTGACCCCGAGGGGTCCCGATCCCCAGTTTGAGAACCCCTGTGCTAGCACAATGTAAATGTGAAACCACCATTTACTAATATTTTAAATAAAAACCCCAAACACACACAACTCTATGCCACTGTAATGAAAAGCATGATATAAGATGGCTTTTAGAAATAGCAAAAGATGATGATTATAGGATCATAAAAATGTAGGGCTGGAAGGGACCTTAAAAGGTCATCTAGTCCAGCCCCCTGCACTAAGGCAGGACAATAACTAGACGATCCCTGACATGTTTGTTTAACCTGTTATTAAAAACCTCCAGTGAGGGGTTCCATAACCTCCCTTGGAAGCCTATAGTCCTTATATTTAGAATTTTTCCCTAAGATTACTTCTTGTCTTATCTTCAGTGGACATGGAGAACAATTGATCACAGTCCTCTTTGTAATGGCCCTTAACATATCACTGTGACATTCCTCTCTGGCGTTGTCTGGTCCTGTGGGGTCTGCTAGATCACTCCAATCCTTGACTTTGGGAACCAGCCTTACCCTGCTCTGCTGTGAGAACCCCCACTCCTGGGCTGTTCACGCACAGCCTCTGGCATGTAAGCTGCTCCCAGCTACGTACAACTGAATGACACTAGCCAATACCTCCAGTCCCAGACACAACCCTAGGAATCTCCATCTTGCAGTGTCCAGTTATGCTCGCTGGATGTTGCAAGCTTATATGAGTTCGTCAATTTAATGAAGAAATTGATATGTACTAGGCTTGTTATCCCAAGGGGAATCTCTGACACGCTTCAAACCAAACGCACTATTTCAGGTAGAATAAACAAACAGATTTATTAAACTACAAAGATAAATTTTAAGTGATTATAAGTCAAAGCATAACAGCTCAGTGGTTTGAGCACTGGCCTACTAAACCCAGAGTTGTGAGTTCAGTCCTTAAGGGGGCCATTTAGGGATCTGGGGCAAAAAACTGTCTAGGGATTGGTCCTACTTTGAGCAGGGGGTTGGACTAGATGAACTCCTGAGGTCCCTTCCAACCCTGATATTCTATGAAGTCGGATTTGGTCAAATGAAATAAAAGCAAAACACATCTAAGCTGATTTTAACACTTTCAGTGCTCTTACAAACTTAGATGCTTCTCACCACAGGCTGGCTGGTTGCTCTTCAGCCAGGCTCTCCCCTTTGATCAGCGCTTCAGTTGCTTGGTGTGGTGGGAGAGAGAGAGCATGGCAAACGTCTCTCCCTTTTATCATGTCCTTTCTTCCGTCTTGGCTTTGCTCCTCCCCCCCTTCAGAATCAGCTGAGCATTACCTCATTGCAGTCCCAAGGAAGGGGGGTGACTCACTCGAAAGTCTATCAGATCTTTTTGTTGCTGCCTAGGCCAGCGTCTTTTGTTCCTGTGAGGGTGGGCTGGGTTTGTCCCATATATGCCCTGATGAATTGCCTCTCTGCTCTTGGAGAGTTTTTGCCTAGGCTTATTTTAAGCCATGAAGATACATTTTTAGCCTCATAACTACATACATGAAATTATAACCTATAACATTACTCTAACATTACTGTAACAACAATGCTCAGTGCATCATGAGCCTTCCAAAGACACCCGACATGACAAACTGTACCTTGGGGGAACACCCAGCACCCCCATGTTCATCCTTGTAAAATGATTGTGTGGTATCCAATACAAAGTTTGTCATGTCGGGTGTCTTTGGAAGGCTCATGACAAATTTATGATCCACTATCACTACCAGATCCTTTTTAGCAGCACTGCTGCTTAGCCAGTTGTTTCCCATTTTGTAGTTGTGCATTTGACTTTTCCTCCTTAAGTGTAGGTGTTACACTTACTTGTCTTTATTTAATTTCACCTTATTGATTTCAAACCAATTCTCCAATTTGTCAAACTCATTTTGAACTCTCCTCCTCACCTCCAAAGTGTGTGCAATCCCTCCCATCTTAGTGTTCTCCACAAATTTTATAAGCATACTCTTCACTCCATTTTCCAAGTCAGTAATGAAAATATTGACTAGTACCAGACCCAAGACAGACCCCTATGGGACATCACTAGATAAGTCCCCCCAGTTTGACAGTGAATCATTGAAAAGTACTCTTGAGTATGGTCCTTCAACCACTTTTGCACCCAATGGATCCTAAGAATTCACCAGTGCCAACTGGCAAAGGGTTCACTGTTCCATCAGCAGCTCCTATGAGGCCCAACAAACTCACTACACCGAACACATTGCTGTCAGCATTTATCTATAAAGAATGTCATGTGAGGTATCAAATGAAAGCTGGTGACACACTGGTCATTAACATCACTGTGAAGTGCATGTATTAACACTCTATAAGGAATTACGTATACCTACTTATATTAGGCTTTAAAGTCTGTAACCAAACAAAAGGAGAAACAGGTTTCTTTCAGACCAGAAGGAATCTGTCGCATATAGATTAAGCAGTGTGAAACAAGAACAACGGGAGCTACTTTTGCATGTAAAATTGAAACAGGTTGATGGGGGGATGGGAACTCAACATGATGCCAACACAGTGGGAACAAAACAACAGGAATGCATTTCAAAGGACAACAAGGAAATCACCCCGTTATTCATTTCACTGAGGAACAATGTTGGTGGAAAGGAGTGATTCATGAAAGAATGGATCCTGCAGCTCTGCAGAAAGACTCTGAGGGTGAGAAACTGCTTTAGGTAAAGGTTGTAGTCTACTAAGTCTTAGTCTCTAGAAAGCACATTATACTTTTGATTTGTGGGTAACCATTTCAGTTTCCATTATTCTCACTCAATACTCGCTTGAATTTGTTCTTTGTTAATACACTCATATTTGTTTTCACTATAAATATATTACAGTACTGTGCTGATACAGAGGACCCAAAACCTAAGTTGTAACCCTCAAGCTGTGTGTATTTCCTCTTTGAGAGGCAACTTACCTGGTAAAACCTGTGAGTGTCCAGTGACAGGGACTGGATGCTACAGGGGAATGCTCTTCAAACAGGGTTCAGGGATTGGACTGCACCTGCTGTTAACCTGAACTGTCAGAGTCCTGAGAAGAGTGTCCGAGAGCTACCGATAGACTCCCTCATGCTGGAGGCAGGGGAGTGGGGTGGGGGACAAACTGAACCACAATCTGGGTGCCTGGAGGAAGCCTCACACCTACTTTATAGTAATCTGATCTAGACCACATTTCCCTAGTTTGCTTATAAGAATGTCATGTGGAACTGTCAAAAGCCTTACTAAAATCAAGATCTCTCATCTATTGCTCCCCCCATCCACTATGCTGAGGCCATCTGCTATACTATTATGTGTTTAGCATAATCTCCCAAGGGAAACATAAGCAAGTGAGCCACAAAAATGGTTTGCAGCAATGTGCAAAAAAATATGAAATTAAAATTCATTGTTTTTTATTTCCAGAGACAGTTGCCTAAGCAGCTGATGGTAAACCTGAGCAAAATTATTATTAATTTCCACTATTATAATTTGTATTACAGTATCAGTCCTATTGTGCTAGGCTCTGTGGAGATATAGGAAGACAGTCTCTGTGTCCAAAAACCAACTGCAGATATTTTAAGTGGATCTCATTTGACATACTTGTATCACTTTTTATTATTTGACTCACTAGCCTGTACTTTACTGGAAAACATAGTATAAAAATGTACAGGATACTTCCTTCAAATAATATGTATTTCAGAAATTGTTTTCCCGTTTTGCAAGGGGGATGTGCTCTCTGCTAAACCCATAGGAAAAACAAGGTTTTCCCAGTCCAAGCACATAAATCCATAACAGCTTTACGGAAGAGCTAAAACCTCCCATCAGATCTGCAGGACAGATCTCAGCTAAGCAGCTGAAATGAAGGATTATCTTGACTCTGACATGGAAATATTTACTTTGCTAATTTAAATGTCTGTGTTGGCTTCACATTATTTTTCATTGTGCACACAACTCTCCAGAAGGGGACTAAGGACGTGATACAGAAACCTTACTCCCAGGAGAAATCCATATTCACTCAAGTAATTCTATTGACTCCAGTAGCACTATTTGCACATGTGAGTAAAGGCTGGAGAATCAGAAACGTAGTCTTACCCAAAAGGACTGTTTTTAGGCCAACACGCTACAAATTTGGATTATATTCTGACATTGATTAAAACAAAAAGCCAATGACATTCCCCTCTTTAGGTGGAATATGTGATACACAATAGATACCTCTGTGGATAGAAATATAAGCAGTAAATAAAGTGTCATTTAACGTAGAATAAGGCAGGTTAAAATATTTGAACATAGTAGTCTGAAAGCCCAGGAGGAAGGAATTCTTGGAAAGCACTAATTCAGAGAAAGAGAGAGAGACCTGAAATAATAGAAAATTAGAGATTATTTTATAATGGCAGAAAGGTAATGGCAAAAAATGCCAATGCCACATTATGATTCGTATGCAGGGATTATCTACACTTTTCCCCCCCAACTACTATGAAACATTTGGTGCTTATTTTGGAACAGGTTAGGAATGTCATTAATTGTCAAACCTATTTGCCACCAGCTCTGTGCAGTATGTTCTTTGATTGTCAGCCTCTGAGTATCCTTTAGTGAGGCAGTACGCTCACTCTTCACGCAGAATATAAAATTTATACTACCTATAAAACTTGGAATGTTATTCTTGTTACCCGTAATTGGGCCAGTTAGTAAGTAATGTTGCCTGAAATTGGGCCAGCTAGTAAGCTTAAGGAGGACTAATGACCCACCAGAGTTTGGCAGAAAGCAGCACGTTTATTATACTGATAGCTAAGCTCAAAAGGGTGGGGGGGAGCACACTCACACTCGCATACTCATGCTCCCAGGACAAGACGGCACTGGAGATGTCAGGATCCTTCAACGTAAGTGTCCCACAGCACAGCAATGGAGGGTGCGATGAAGGTAAGTCTTCTCGAGGCACAATGGAATGCAATGCGTCGAACCACCAACCAGGCGGTCTGGGTGAAGGGCCTTTACAGGAGGTACAATCTTGTGAGCGCACTCCTGAGCACATGGCCCCTTCCCCTTTTAAGGACCTGCTTCTCAGGGCCTGTGACTAGAGATGACTTGGCCGCATCTGGTTGGTCACACTCCACCTCGGACAGTGTCCATGCAGTGTCCATGCATTGGCTGTGTGAGCGCTGCCTAACTAGAGTCCCAGACACCTTGTCTACCTGAGAGCTCTTCTGATCTTCCAGCTGTTTAAGCAGCCCATTCATCCCACAAGCATGCCAGGAGGGAGGGGGAGGGGAAAAGCCACTTCACAGGTATTCAAAGAGAGAGAGAGGCGACAAAAGGGGGGCGGGAAAGGTGTAACCGACTTTTTGAACATACAGATTATACAGAACATACAGATCACTGGTGCTCCTACAACAACTCTCATGTGAAATTCCTTACGTGCCAGAACCCTCACCTCATGAAGTAACTAACCCACCTGTTCAGAAGGCTTTCCTGATGCACCAAACACCATCCACATTATCTTCCTCTAAAACATATTTCTAAAATGTAGTATTACAAACACCACAAATATTTTCTGTGTGTCAAACATCAAATATAGCCTTTTAGAAGCCCACTCAGCATACTTTTCAAAAATCTGTTCATACTATAGTTTTGCTTTACATTAGAAAATGCTTCTTGCTATCTTATCACATTGTACTAGGTATAATACTAACACAGAATAAAGTATAAGACACCCAGAATTGTTTACATTCTATTTAAGACAAGATGCATTAAACACGTAAAAGGTCCATTTTGTTGAGGAGGAGACATATCCAGACTGACACTGTGATCAACCACTTAACACTGGGTAGGCCTCATCCTGAGCAGATCATCCCTAGGCCTGACAGATACATGAGGGGTCTGTTGTTTTTACACTTTGGCAGCACTTGTATGGTTTGTCATGACAATCAGGCCTCAGGCTTGGAGACAGCAGCACTACTCCTGCAGAGACCTTTTCTAAGGTCATCTTGATCACCCACACCAGGGTCAGACATAATCCAATCCTATATCTTTATTGTTTTCAAATGACTGAAAAAATCATTCCTCCTTTTCTCATCTTTCCACGGATACAGGATGACCCAGCCTAAAGATCTGGCCCCAAGCAAGTTTGGTGAAATCCAGGTTTAGGAGCAGGGAGTGGCTGGGCTGTCTCTCCATTAGGGGGGCTAGGGGTGGGAACACCTTTAAGGGTAGCCTCTGAACAGGGTAAACCATAAATCCCTTTAGCTAGAATGCAAGCAGACTGCACAAGAACATTCAGGTCTGGGGTTTCATACAGGAAGAATTGTTGGAGTGCAGAGGATAGCACCAGTACCAATAAATTTTTTTCCCCTAAATGGCAGACTAACGTGACCTGTTGAAACTTGGAAATTCTTTTTATGCCATTATTTTTGGAAGCTGTAGCTCTGATGAAGGATAAATTAATGACAGTTGTTCTAGCAAAGATTTGAACTGTGTTTCATCCTCCATATATTTTTATGTTGTATTACTGAAGGAGGAAGAATTGAAAAAATTCTAAACCCTAAATTAGCTGGTTAGCCTAATTTAGGGTTCCATCCTCCTATTGCAAGAATTGGTGAAACTCCTATTGACTTCAAAAGGAGTAAGCCCATAAAGACTAAATAGAACAATGTATTTTTAATAGAACTGTGCTGTAATCCTGAGTGGGGAAAAAATCGTGTTCTCTTTATCTATTTCTCTCTCTTAAGAATATCTATATCTTTTTAGAGAGATAAAATAAAATAAATCTGAAAAACTAACAAAAACAGATATGAAGAACCCATGGGAGCATTTAACCTTATGTTTCAGGTGACTGAGGACAGGCTACCAGTATCATCAACTACAGTGGCTTGCAATGTTCCATTATAATCCAAGGTTACTTATTATTTGAACAAGATTATCATCTTTGAACACTTCCAAAGCACTGATAATTTCTAATGGGGATTAAACATTTATGACACTGAGTTAAGATACAAGAAGAAGAAATAATCAGGGTGGCAACCCAGCACTGATTGTTGACAAGAACTCATGAATATTTTATTGCTAATGATGTAAACATGTCAAACCCAGCCACTAGGCATACACTCTAAGCGTGTCTATATACCTAGCTGTATGCTCATAATTTATGATTGCACAAGTATGACTCTTGTCCAAAGGGAAGTGCTAGCATAGAATTATGTGTTCTCACTTAGGGTATGTCTACACTACAAGACTATTTCGAATCAACTTAATTCGAATTTGTGGAATCGACCTTATGAAGTCGAAGTTGTGTATCCACACTAAATACACTAGTTCGACTGTGTGAGTCCACAGTAACGGGGCCAGTGTCGACTTTGGAAGCGGTGCACTGTGGGAAGCTATCCCACAGTTCCCGCACTCCCCGCTGCCCATTTGAATTCTGGGATTTCCCCCCAATGCATGCTGGGGGGAAAAATGTGTCGAGGGTGGTTTTGGGTAACTGTCATCATTGAACCGTCAATCACACCCTCCCTCCCTCCCTCCCTCCCTGAAAGCGCCTGCGGGCAATCTGTTCGTGCACTTTTCTGCTCAGTGACAGCGCGGGCGCCACAGCACTTTGAGCACGGATCCCGCTGCAGTTATGGCCGTTGTCAACTCCTCGCACCTTATCGTCCACCTCTTCCACAGTCAGCTGCTGAGAAATCGGGCTACTTTTCAATGGTGCTGCGAGCACTGGTGGACCATGGGGGACGTTTTACCAACATCAACGTCGGGTGGCCAGGCAAAGTTCATGACATGCGTGTTTTCAGGAACTCTGGTCTGTTTAGACGCCTGCAGGAAGGTAGTTTCTTCCCGGACCACAAAATAAGTCTTGGGGATGTGCAGATGCCTATAGTGATCGTCGGGGACCCAGCCTACCCGCTAATGCCCTGGCTCGTGAAGTTCTGTGCAGGCGCCTTGCACAGCGACAAGGAACTCTTCAAGTACCAGCGAGCAGTGAGCAGCGTGACCTGTGACTGTTCAGTTTCTTTACAGAGAAGCTGAACCTGCCCCTGTTTCTTTACCAAGTTACTGTTGACTAGCATCTGCAGTTACATACCCCGCCCACCCCGCTTCCCCAACTTCCAACACACGTTTAAAAATAAAATACATGTTCCACTGTAACTTTACAAAGGTTTCTTTATTGATGACTTTGCGTTACAGGGTTGAAACTGGGACACGGACTGTGCTGGGTAGGTGTGCAGTGATGTAAAGACCGCCTGTAAACTCGAGGAATGACAGGCTCCTGCTCCCAGAGCGGTCTGCAGTGCCGGACTGGATGTTTCAACGGAGCCTGCCATCCCTCCTTTTTGGGACTCTGTGTGCGGGGGCTATGTGGCCTTTTGGCGGGGGAGGACGGATACAGATTCCTCTGCTGCGTGGCTCTGTGGTCCAGGACAGGGACCGTTGCATGAGATCTGTAACCCCCCTCCCCCGCTACAAAGTCACGTACCCCCCCACCCACACAGAACCTGCAAACCACCACCCATACCGACCAGGGTGCGTACTGACTGCAATGTGTGTGTGATCTGCTGCTGATCCTGCCCCCATGTCTGTACCCTGGTAAAGGTGATTGTCCTGTCAAATTACCAACCCCCTTCCCCCCCTTCAAACACAGTCTCCTCTAAAAGAACATGACGGAAACAGTAATTAACAGAAAAGTATTTTTTATTATCAACTAGACAGTTAGGGGATGAAACTGGGATGGGGGCTTGGGTGAGGCGGGAAGGAAAGGACTTCTCAAAATTTAGGCTATGAGAGCTTTTTGGTACTTGAGCACTCTGCTGGGGTGCAGTGACAGTTTACACGGCCTCTGGCGCCCCTCCTTCTGGTTATTTTGGGTGAGGGGGGTATGGGATTTTGTGGCGGGGGAGGGCGGTTGCAGATACACTGCAGGGGGGCTCTGTCCTCCTGCCTGAGGTCCTGCAGAACATGCACAAGGCGCAGGAGCATGTCCGTTTGCTCCCTCATTAGTCCAAGCAGCGTTTGAGTCGACTGCTTGTCTTCCTCACGCCACCTCTCCTCCCGTTCGCTGTGTGAGCGCTGGTACAGAGAGAGGGTCTCCCTCCACTGGCTCTGCTGTTCCGCCTCGTCTCGGGAGCACCCCATAAGTTCAGCGAACATCTCGTCCCCTGTCTTTTTCTTTCGCCGCCTAATCTTTGCCAGCCTCTGTGAGGGGGATGCTGTGGCAGGTCTGGAGACAGTCGAAGCTGTGTGATGGGAAAAAGGGAGTGAATTCCTTGCAAAGATAAATTTTTGCGAACAATGAACACAGTCTAGTCTGTCTCTGTGAATTCTGGGTTGAGATCCCAGTGCCTGATGGGGCAAAAACCATTTTCGCGGGTGGTTCTGGGTAAATGTCGTCAGTCATCCCTTCCTCCGGGAAAGCTACAGCAGACAATCATTTCAAGCCCGTTTTCCTTGGATTGCCCTGGCAGACGCCACAGCGTGGAAACCATGGAGCCTATTTTGCCTTTTGTGCCTGTCACCGTATGTGTACTAGATGCCGCTGACAGAGGCGGTCCAGCAGCGCTACACAGCAGCATGCTTTTGCTTTTGCATGATAGCAGAGATGGTTACCAGCCATACTGTACCATGTACCATACCATAAATTGGTAATAAGATGGGCATGGTTACCAGTCCTTTTGCACTGCACCATTTGCTGCTGTCATAAGTGCCCCTGGCTGCTCTTAGCCAGGGGCGCAAAAGCCAAAATTGGGAATGACTCCCTGAGTCAATCCCTCCTTTTTGGTATGTAAAAATAGAATCAGTCCTGCCTAGAATATGGGCAAGTGTACTAGAGAACCACTGTATCAGAGAACCAGAGAGCTCTGTGTCAGATCCTGCATAGATTATGAGCTGAATGCTATTCACAGGGGGTGCTCCTGCAACAACCCCACCTGTTCATTCCATTCTTCCCCAGCCTTCCTGGGCTACCATAGCATTGTCCCCCCACTTGTGTGATGAAGTAATAAAGAATGCAGGAATAAGACACAGTGACTTGTTAGTGAGAAATGAGTGGAAGGCAGCCTCCAGTTGCTATGATAGTCCAGATAGGACATTAAGGAGTGTGGAGGAGAGGAGCCCAGCATCCTGCTGCTAGTCCAGGGGCAATTGAATCTTTTCTTTACACATGAAGGGTGGGGGCTGATGGAGCTCAGCCCCCTGTTGCTATGATGAGGACGGTTACCAGCCATACTGCACCATCTACCAGGAAAAATTAGGGCCAGGCGCCCTTGATCGACCTCACTGATGCTAGTACGCATGGTTACCAGTCCTTTTGCACTGCCCCATGTGCCAATAGGCTGATGATGACGATGGATATCAGTCATATTGTACCGTCAGCCACCCATGGCGGGGGGGGGGGAGTGAGGATGTCGGTGTTCAGTGCTGCAGCATCGCATCTATCTTCAGCATTCAGTAAAGATACGGTGACATGTAAAAGAGTCAACAGAGGATTGTTTTCCCTTTCACTTCTGGGGGGGGGTGCGTAAATTGCCGAGCTATGCCCTGACCCACCACGGACACTCTGTTTGACCCTAGAAGCATTTGGAGCTCAGCCAAGAATGCAAATGCTTTTCGGAGACAGCAGGAACTGTGGGATACCTTGCGTCCTCAATCCCCCCTCCCTCCATGAGCGTCCATTTGATTATTTGGCTTTCCGTTACGCTCGTCACGCAGCAGCGTGCTGAGTCTTTGCTATGCCGTCTGTCCGGAGTTTTTTGAAAAATACTTTGGACCAGGCGTAACATTACAGTAATTCCCCTAATTAGATGCAGGACTCTCCGAGCGAGATCACCCTGAGGACGGTCACTGAAGGAGATAGAGAGCGCATGCTGCGTGAAAGCCAGCACAAACCAGGGCCCTATGCAGCCATGCTCGGGGAGGCAATGCTCCCTGAGTACCTCATGAAAGCCTCGCACGGAAAAGTGTGCTGCCACGGAGCACCCAATAAGGCAGCTCTCCCCAGGAACCTCCTGCGGAGGCTTTTCGATTACCTCCAGGAGAGCTTCGTGGAGATCTCCCAGGAGGATTTCTGTTCTATCCCCATATATAGAGAGACCTCCTTTTCACATACTTCAGATTCCTGTTATATTAAGAATAAAAGTTTACATGGTTAAAGCACTTACCGAGTGATCCTTCCCCTGATTCAGGGTCCGGGTTAATGGCCGGGGACGGTTGGTAGGGGATCTCCGTGACGGTGATGAAGAGATCCTGGCTGTCGGGGAAACCAGCGTTGTAAGCGCTGTCGCCTGCCTCGTCCTCCACAAACCCTTCCTCATCTTCCCCGTCTGCGAACATCGCCGAGGAACTGGCCGTTGACACTGTCCCATCGTCAGAGTCCATGGTCACTGGTGGGGCAGTGGTGGCAGGCTCCGTAGCGTCCGTTTGCCGCTTTGATTTTTTGGTAGCCTTGTCTGGGGTCCTTGATTTTCACACGGCACTGCGTGGCATCCCGGCTGTATCCTCTGTCTCTCATGGCTTTGGAGACCTTCTCGTAGGTCTTTGCATTCCGTTTTTTGGAGCGCAGCTCCGAAAGCACAGACTCCTCGCCCCACACACCGATCAGATCCAAGAGTTCCCGGTCAGTCTATGCTGGGTCCCTCTTTCTATTCAGAGATTACATGAACTCCTCTGCTGGAGAGCTCTACATCACTGCCGGTGCTGCTGAGCTCGCCCCAATGTCCAACCACGAAATGAGATTCTAACTGTCCAGACAGGAAAAGGAATTCAAATTTTCCCGGGACTTTTCCTGTGTGGCTGGTCAGAGCATCCAAGCTCAGACTGCTGTCCAGAGTGTCAACAGAGTGGTGCAGTGTGGGATAGCTCCCGGAGCTAGTAAGTTTGATTTGCATCCACACCTAGCCTAATTCGACATAGCCATGTCGAATTTAGCGCTACTCCCCTCGTCGGGGTGGAGTACCGAATTCGAACTAAAGAACCCTCTAGGTCGAATTAAATGGCTTCCTGGTGTGGACGGGTGCACGGTTAATTCGAATTAACGCTGCTAAATTCGAATTAAAGTCCTAGTGTGGACCAGGCCTTAGGGAGGTGTGTTTAATTACACCGCCTTTTCAAACACTTATTGTAGTGAAGCAACTTGCCCTGGAGTCAATGGATTTGAGCGCTTCAGATTTTATGCAAACACACAAGACAGAGTACCAACCTTTTAATTTAACATTACTCTGGCTCTTGCTCATGTTGATGTTTCCTCTCCCAATAATACAATATGGTTTCCAGTTATATGGGTTAGTAACTTGCCTGATTTCAGATTTTGTTACCAACTTGAAACTCAGCCCATATTGGCAAACCTTTTCTGAAAACTGTGCCTACTTTGGGGAGAAAACGGCTCAGGTTCCGTGTTTAATCCACCTCTGCAGAGGATCTTGCCCCCTCTCAATAGACCCCCAATCCTTTTTTCTAATTTGGGGCTGGCTTCTGGGCACAGTTACCATGCCTCCTCACATCTGGTGTCTACAGGGGCAGACAGTTGATCCCGTCTCACCTTAGAAGATCTTCAAGCAGTGTCAAACTCCCCCTGCTTCTCTATCGTCTGTATATTTTAAAGGGAACAGGTTGCCTGCCTCCTAACCCCCATTCAGCCTCAGGGGGACCCAAAAGGCTCTATTGGTTTCTGCTGTTCTTGCTGCAATAGCTATTTGCTGCATGCTAGGGCCAGACATATCCCATATTGCACCACTCTATGGACTCTCCAAAACAGCTGTTTCTGCCACTGTACTTTTAAAAAAACATTTCATATAATAGAATTAAAATGGAAGTGGTTATCCAGTTAATATTAATTATTCTCTTCCCAGAGAAAGAATGTATAGTATGCAAGATGGCTTTGAATTGTAGAGATATAGGATGGTTCGGAGGGACAATAGGAACAAGGGTTCTGAATAAGTTTGTTTCTATTTGTGAACTTGGTACTGTACCTGAGGGAGGGAAGATTATGAAGTCTGATCTCTTGGCACTTTTCACCAATAACCTTAAAATGATGGGCAAAAGTGGTAGGGGATTTTGAATTTTTGGATATAGTTTCACTTAGTAGCTCTATAAAGTCACTTCAACAACCATTGCTTTAGGCAATTAAGTCTCTTGTGACACAATTAGAAGCCTTTCTGTGTGGATAAAATCATTTACAAGATTAACCTTATGGAGAAATATAAACAATTTCTGAAATTACTAGAACTTTCTTCTGTCACTTAAAGAAAAAGCTTACCGCACACACCAGTCACCCTCTTAGACATGATGGGCTGACTATAGCAGCAAGTTTAGTGAAGTCTATCAGGAGTCTAATTGCTGTAACTTATACTTTCTTCCAGACTGCTCAACATACAGGCTACTGTAACTTCAACTCTCTATTGACATATTGAGCTTTGATTCTGTTAACATTGAAGTCAGTAGAGTTATTCTGGGGTTATACCTGAGTAACTGAGATCAGAATCAGGGCCCTTTATGGAGGATATTTTGCTCTGATTTTAGTGGGTTAAGAGAAAACATACAAGCATAATGAATTGTGGACCATATTTTGGAACAAGAGATTATAAATAAGAGGTCCCTGCATATCACTATGCATCCTTATGTTGATCATCATCCATCTATCCTCCAAATTTCTCACCTATTGTTTTTAGCTCTTACTTGTTCCATCATGTCTACCATTAGATTATAAACAGACTAGGACAGGGTAGTTTTCAACAGAGGCTATTAACACTCTGCGAGGGCTAGAGATAATGGATGGAAAAACTGGTCAGAGAAGAATCACACCCTATTTATTTATTTATTTTCAACTCCGTAAGAAAATCAGAACGTTTTTACAAATTGCATACATCTCCAAAAATTCTAGGGCCTCGTTCTAACCTCAGTTACACAAGGTGTAAATCAGGACATAAATCCAGTAAATTCCATGGATTTATCCTGGTGTAAGTGAAATCAGAATCAGGTTCCCATAGAATATCATCATTCACTAGACGTTGACACTACTAGGAATCTTTTTAGGATATAATATTTTTGGAATCTATATTGGATGCTACATTTGAAATTCTGGTGACAATTAACAAGTACTTTGGGATCCCAAATAAGGTTAAAAAACTCTTTTTCAGATACATTTTTGGTTAAATCTGAAGTATCTGCAAGGGGCGTTTAGCTTAGTTTAGCTGTTGTATGGAGGCAAGACTATAAACATAAAGCCCAATTCTTAACTAAGAACTGCGCACATGGAATGTCACTGGCAGATTCCCACCAAAGTCAACAGAACTTCATTTATGAGCAAGAGTCTGTGCTTGCTAATCAAGTTGCAAGACTAGGCCCTTAGTTTATAGGAAGCATCTACTTTTCTACCAACAGAGGAAAAACAATATAGTTTTGGACTTAACACACGTAACTCTACATTGTAGATGAAAGTCATCTGATTTTCTTTTTTAAACAAATCCTTTTTTGTTGGCGGTGACAGTTGGCATAATACAAAGATATCACAGCATTTGTAATATTTATTATGCTAGGCTGTGGTATTGTATTAAAAGACAACAATATTTGAAGCTAAAGATTGCAGATAATTATAAACACAATTAAAGAAAAAGGATTATGTTTGGAAAAATACTGAGGATGAAGATAACAAAGAAAAAAATCAGCTATAATTGAATTCTTAAGCAATTGTTTTGTTTCATAATCAAGAAAAGTTGTTTTGTTTCCTTGACCTTTGTCATGTGTGCATATATGTACTCATTTAAGTGTCACTTATCCTTTTAGGACCTAGTACCTTAACTTTTATTTATCTGCATGTTTAACCTTTGATCATCTGTCTTCTAATTTTTATTACAGCTTCAGGGTCTTCTGATTGATAGTCTTTATTGGAGAAAATCTTAAATGGATCACCATTTGTGATAGTGATTCATTTTTTTCAACTTTAGATGTCACTTATTTTGATTGGTATATCAACATTTTCCAGTGTGGGAAAAGCATGAGCAATTTAACATACTACTCTGATATACAGTAATATCTTATCTCTTGCAAAAGCAGTTTCAGTAGTCATTACCTTTAACTTACCTTGAAGTAAAGCCAGCTAAGTTCCACTCTCAGAAATAAAAATATAATAAAAACAACAAGCAGTAATATAAGTACAACTAGAACTGGAAACAATCAATAGAAAACACACGTGCTAGTGATTATCAGTCTTACACTCAAAGTCTGAGCCAATTCTACAAATGTACTGAGAACAGAGATAATGCCCTTTATTTTGACAACTAATTGAGAAATATTTATTTACATATAAATATTTAAATAACAAGCAATTAGCTTCTAAAGTTAATGAACGGATATATTCTCAGGATCAATCCATCTACTGAAAGTATTTCAGCAAAAACAGAGGAGTGATATGTGTTACAGAAATTACTAAATTCTGCTGAAATTCATTTGAATTGAAATGAAATGAAATTGTTGCTGAAAACAATCTTGCCATTTAGGGCTCAGTTTTGCATTATTTGTGAACCCCAAACTCTCATTGGATCAAATTCTGCTTTCAGTTACACCAACATCAAATTTTGTAGTTCATTTTTGAATGAGAAAATACCCAAGAGTAGGTTCACACCCATCTATCAGAAGTCCTTATTAGAAGAAATTGTACAGTATCATTTAAAACCCTCCACTCAAACTGAGCACTTAAACATTAACAGGAGGAAAGAAATAGTATATCCTTTAGTGTTGATTTGTTATAGGAGAGATTTATTTTGTTGTACTTCTCTTCCCTGTGCATTTTTATTGTTTTTGACAGTGTTTATGGGCATAGTGAGGCTTAAAAAAACCCCAACACAGGCATTGAACACATCAGATCAAGTAGTCCCATTGTACCTAACAGATGACTGTAACCGCCCAGGCAGTCATGAACTGAATTCCAAGTTCACTGCTAGACTTTAGTAACAATCAGTCCTCTTAATTTTATGAAGCCAGGCACAGATCCAAAAGGAAATACATCTCTTTGGATTGGCTGGAGCTTGATTCCAGCAGGACTAAGCTAGTTTCTCTGTACCTTTGTTGCCTAATGTTTTTTCCGTTCAAGGACATGGGTAATATACAGCTGTGCCAAAGGAGCTGAAGATGTAACCTTGGAGTGCATACTTTAGAGTTCATTTATGAAGTCAGCCTGCCTGTGACAGCTGGGACAGTTTAACTTTCAACTATTAGAGTACCTTATAGACTAACAGACGTTTTGCAGCATGAGCTTTCATGGGTGAATACCCACTTCATCGGATGACTTGCATCCGACGAAGTGGGTATTCACCCACGAAAGCTCATGCTGCAAAACGTCTGTTAGTCTATAAGGTGCCACAGGATTCTTTGCTGCTTTTACAGATCCAGACTAATACGGCTACCCCTCTGATACTTAACTATTAGAGTGTTTCAGTTCTGATCTGCAAATAAAGGTTGTGGATAGATTCTTTTTAAGCCATTTAGCAGCCTGTCTATATTATCTCATTGGAGTGGGCAGATGGATAGTAAGAAGCTCTGTCCTCTAAATTACATAACAACTGATATTCTAGAAAACAGCAGTGATGTTGCTTATGTGCAAAGGTTGGTGCAAATCTTTCAAAGGGGAAAAGCGATGCATGAAGAGGGACACTGCTTACCTAAGGGCCTGATCCTGTGAAAGATGCTGAGCACTCTCAAGTCCCATTAAAGTCAGTAAGATTTCAAGATGAGCAACACTTTTCAGGATTAGGCCCCACAAGAGCAAGTTGTATTTATACTTCTGTATCTTTCACTCTCTCATCACCCTCCAAACGTTAGATAGTAGGTAGATGTCACCACCACCACATAATGGTATGACGACCACGGGAATAATTTAGAGATGCAGACAGCTGGTCATGATAGCCACAGAATATGTAACATTTATTAATACCATTAACTAGACTTATTATTATGCACTGAAAACAACACTCCTAGTCTGTGTTGATTATAAATTATGCTTTGTTTTAATTCTTACACAAGTGAATGGTGTCCTTTTCCTAACGAGCAGTCTCCAAAGTCTAAGTGTGGTTTTACTTAAAGGAGTGACTATTTTAAAATGACATAATCTTATTCAACAGACTTGCCCCAGCTGTATTCAGAATCATGACTCTGCTTATTGTAGATGACAAAAATAATGTTTTTAGTACTTTTTAGTCCTAATAGTATAGCACAGATAGAGCCTACACAGCCATGATTTTACACATCCTTATGCGTCTTTAACAGAATTGTTAGTAAGCAGATAAATTCCCATTGTATTGCCCATCTGCTGTGCCATCCTTTCACATGGCAAAAGTGTAACCCAGGGATCGGCAACCTTTCAGAAGTGGTGTGCCGAGTCTTTTGTGTGCCAGTAATACATTTTAACGTTTTTAGAAGGTCTCTTTCTATAAGTCTATAATATATAACTAAACTATTATATGTAAAGTAAATAAGGGTTTTAAAATGTTTAAGAAGCTTCTTTTAAAAATAAATTAAAATGCAGATCCCCCCGGACTGGTGGCCAGGACCCGGGCAGTGTGAGTGCCACTGAAAATCAGCTCGCGTGCCGCCTTTGGCATGCATGCCATAGGTCGCCTACCCCTGGTGTAACCAAAGGTATAATATGAAGGCAATGAGTGTGGCACAGGTATGACAGAGAAGAGATTCTCTAGGCTCAGTTCTACTACTGGTGATTGTGTGGGAAAAGGAAATAACCCAGCTTGACTTCCATAGCCCAGGATGAGTTTGCAAGGCAAACAATTAGGGAAATATCCCTTTACTTGTATACTGAGCAAATTGGATTTAGAATTAATTGAGACAACAAACCTGGAAACGAATATGCCATTTTTACAATCACCTTTCAGAGCTAACCCAATTTGAAGCAACTGTTCTGATGTTCAGAACAATGAGAGCCTTATATTGAAGGAAGCCCATCTATCATGAAATCTGGAGGAGCAGGTTTCACTGGAATTTCTCTCTTTGGATTGGTTCTAAAACTTCACTGACTCAAAAACTGACTGTGTCCCCAGTCAAATCAATCCTTGAAAGAAATGGCCATCAGTGTCCAGGAGCTGAAAACTGTTGAAGGCAGCTGTTTGCTAAATCCCCCTGGATTTCCCTGGTCCCTAGATTTATCTGTTATGTCTGTTTGATCTTTAGTTTTTCTCCAAATTCACTTGATACTCTGAATGTACAGCCATACTAAAACTGGCTGCCAGCCTCTTTCACAATCCTCCTGCACATCTCCAGTGGCTAGCAGGAATGACCCTGGGAGACACCCAGCAGTTTAAATCCCACTTGGCAGTATGAAAGCAGTAGTTACGGTGCGTTTGGATTATCATGCAGCAGGGTCCATTCAATCACAGAGCAAAGGAAAGGATTTCTGAGCTCATCCCCTGACAGCATTGCATGTAGTAGCACACACTGAGGATATAGCAATAAATAGAAACGCAACAGCTTGGCTGGTTGTACAACAAAATTGTCTTATTGCTGCTCATGGAACAACTATTGGTGACCTCTTCCCAACCTACTGAGCAATCTGTCTCATAAGCAACTTAACAGGAACAGTCTCTCTGAAGGCATGCATGACATCTGATGTGATGCAGAAATGCTCACAGCTAGCTGGTGTGATGTTTCTCCCCAATCCACTGGTTGGTGCACTCCAATCAATATCTATTCACTTAGTCTATGCACATCATAAAAAGGTGCAGGATACACCCAGTTCTTACAACATTCTTGTCACACTGCCTGGTATGGGACACAGCTAAGAGCACCAATCTTAGATCAGACTGCCAGAAAACAGGGCATATACCCCAAACTGGAGGTATATTCTATTATAAGACTTTACCAAGCCAGTAATAAAAGGGTGCTTCCAAAATACTATAATATTTATTATGAAGCCACAGACAAGCCCCTTCAGGCACTCTAGCCCCTTATGTACCACCCAGACAAACCAGACTTCTGTGATAAATGATTATTAAAAACAAGAGTCAGATATATTAGTTTCTTCCAGTTCCAGAGAACCAGACACATGCCCCAGGTCAAATACAATTCAGATCTTACCCAAAAATCATGCTGATAGCCAAAAGGTTTATTAATATGAGAAAAAATGAAAGAGTTATTAGGAAGTTAAAATGAATCATATACATCACAGTTGATTTCAGAATTTGTAGATCAGGATAATAGCAGTGATATTAAATCTACCAGTTTGTAATAAGTCTCCCTGGACCACCCAAAAAGATTGGGGGTCATCAGTCCTTTGTTCAAAGCTTCCCTTTGCTAGAAATCATAGTCCAGAAATGTAGAGCAGGATGAAGACCAAGAATGATGTCACCGTCCACAATTTATAGCTCTTATTCCAGATACCTGGAAAGTTACTGACACAAGCATAGAGTCCTGGATCACATGTGCCTTGCTGAATCATGAGGTATTCATTGCCTACCTACTGCCTAAAGAGACCTCGGAGTCCCTGGAAGAACTGATTGTCCTTAATGGGCCATCAAGCAAGCTGGCAAGCCTTGATGTAAATCTCTCTTGGGAGCATTACCCAGAACACAACAGGTTTGAGATACAAACACACAGAGTTTCATAACTTCATATACAAGGATGATACATTAAACAGGATAATCATATTAGCAGACTATAACTTTTCCAATGATACCTTACACAACCTACTTTGTCCAAGATTTATCACAATTGTGCAACAGTGGCGATACATCAGTGATGATACATTTGTGTAAACTTGGTCACCTTTCTTTTAGATAATGTCACAATTGTTATGTCCCCACTTACCCAGCAGGCAACTGCTATGCCCCGGCCATTGGCTGACTGCCATCTTCACTCTCACGGCATTAAAGATCAACGAGTCCTGGGAGAGTCCAGAAAGCATGTTAGAAAATTTGCAATAAGATGACTGGTGTCACTAACCCCCTGCATATTTAGGATGTGACAGTACTTTCTATTACAGTATATCTTCCTTCTCTCCAAGGTGGGAGGGATAGCTATATGAGTGCAATAAGTCACCCTCAAGGTATTCAGAGAGCCAGAATGGGAAAGAACTTTTCCTTTGTGCACTCTATATGTATTTGTGGGTAGAGGGGAGACAACATAGCAGTCATAGTGTTTGAGCATTACTGATATAGGTGGCTGACAATTTCAGGCATGGAATGGGGTCACATCAGCAATAATCCACTAAGAGGGGCTCTGTGGCGGTAACAGAGAGGGCAGCTGTTCTCTTTTGTAATCAAGTCAGTGCATCTTAATGTTTGGAAACTGGCTCTAGGACATAGCTCAATAGGTCTTATAGCTCACATATTGCCCTGGGATTCAGGTAGACCTATTGCAAATGCTCAGCATGATTCTCTCCCTTGCTCCTCCACTGAACCTGAGTTCACACTGAAAAACATACAAAGTCAACATGGTAAACTAATTGAAAGACTGTATTAGGGCTTGGCATGCACCACCCTCTAGGATAGCAACATGAACATACACTTTGCAAAGGTATATGAGAGGAGACACCCAGGGCTGGCTCTGCTTTTTTGCCGCCCCAAGCAAAAAAAACAACAAAACCAACCAGGGTGCAGGGAGGCCAGAGCGGCGAACCAAGGAAAAAAAAACAAAAAAACCCAGGGTGCAAACTTTCGGTGTCACTTACTTGGGGGCTTGCGGCTGCCTCCCCCAGCCACACTGGCGAGTCTCTGGGTGGGTGGCGGCTGCACTCTGGCTAGCAGGACTCCCTGCGCTGCAGACATGCCCTGGGCAGTGGAGTGAGTGCCCCAGCCAACCGGGGTGGGGACGAGAGAGAAGGGGGGCGGCCAGCGCTTCCTTCAGCCGGGGCGCTCACCACTCGGCCCCTCCCGCCACGCCACCTGCTGGGAGGGCTCCACGCCACTCCCGCCTGCAGGTGAATTGAAAGTCGTCAGTCGGCAGGGAGGGAAGGACGCGGGCTGCTGGGCTTGCTGCAGACCTGGCACCAGCTGGGGCAGACGGAGCGCACAGCCAGCTCCCAGCAGAGCACTCCCCTCCTCCGCGCCGCCGCCCCCTACTGTGGCGCACTGAAAGTCATCGGTGAAACAAAAGAAAAACAAACAAAACAAAACAAAACCCACCAGAGCACAGGGCGGCCAGAGCAGCGAACCAAAAAAAAAAAAAAAAAAAAAGGCGGCTGTGCCACCCTAGGATTGGACGGACTGGTGCCTGGAGCCGGCCCTGGAGACACCTATGGCAGAACACAGCCTAAAGCTGCCCAGAAAGGTCACATCAACAACCACATCAGCTAATTGATCCCATTGCGGGTATATACAAATTAGAGACCGAGAGTGTTTGAACATTGGCTCAAACTAAAGCTACAGTGATGTGCATACAATATTATAGGCTCAAGCTCATAAGGCAACATGGTGTGCATCCCATGGCAATGGCCTATTATAATATATCCCCTTTATCAGATTCCTTTATTTAAGCACAAGAGACCTGATTTACATGGTTATGGCATTAGCATGTCACTAAGGCCCGGTATCAAGTGGATGTTCAATCAGAATAATTACAATCCTACAGTGACAGTTCCACTCTATGAGTCTGAGTTCCATTACTGCTTGAGTTGTGTTTGAGGTCATGGCCAGCAGCAGCAACCCATAGGCCAACTGAAGCCAGCAGGGAATTCCATCACTGGAGTGTAGTACCTAACGATGATGGAGACCACATAGATCATAGATAGATATAGGCAGAAATCTCAAGGCAGTAGTTCTGGTGGCTGGCGACAGAGCTGAAATGTTCCTGGACAAGAAAATACAGGTGAAACGTCCAAAAAGAAACTGAAATTGCCCAGGTAGAGGTGGAGATCATAGCAGACAGACAAAAATCAGTGCTACGGGTCCAGAAAAACTGAACCTATTCTAAAAATGACTGTGAAAGAAAGATAAATCTCAGTGCTCATACACTCTGTGTCTGTAACTAAAACATGGGGGAGATGGACAAAACAAAAAAATTAAAATCAAGGAATAGGATGCTGGTCATGGTAGGAAAGTGGGAGAGTATCACCAGAAGTGAATCCTTCCTCATCCAACCTGCTGGTGCTGATTAGCTTGGGGGAAAAATTGGCCTCACTGACAGAAGGAAAGATGTCTCAATGGAGACCAATGATTGCATCGTTTGTAAGTGTAACCACTACATAAAAGTTATGTTGATAAATGGCAAACAGCCCACTGTAAACAGAAAGCCATCAATAATATGCAATGACTCCTCTCTCTCAGCTAGCCAGGTGAAGTCACATTACATTTAAACAGCCTGGAAACCAATGTAGTACACTATATATTCTTAAGATAGTCTTGAGACCCCTACTCCAAACACTTGTGAGTAAAACGCAGAACAACTTCTTCATTCTGCTACTCTGTCTGCTTTGCCCACTAGTGAAGGTATATCTACACCCCAAAACTACATACTCCAAAATGTGCAGTCTCCAGTTGTCTGGCCCTTGTATGATACCAAACCTGGTGTGTGCGTGGATGTGAGTGTGAGTGTGAGTGTGTCATCCTATGCACTCATTCTAGGGTCAGGAGACATTACTTGTCTCCTTCAATGGGTACTGGCACCGTATTATCAGTACTTGAATTTGCAAATAAAAGTGGTGGTATACCTGTCACCAACACCTGTGATATGATCACTCTGAAGGCTTTTTTGTTTTGTTTTCTACAACCCCAGGCCATGGTCAGCCTGAAGATTCACCACCAACATGGGCTTAAAAAGTTCTCTTTTTCCAACCAGGGTAATGCAATGTAATATATTGTCAATGAATACATATAATTTTCTAACCATAAGAGCTTAATGCTGGATGATGAACTGCAGAATGAGCAAGGTTGTTACACTCCAGCACAACGTACATGTAGTTTTGGATGGTACAAGTAAGATTAGTACTAGGCATGGTCCTTGCCACTGAGTGGATGTAAGTCTCAAGCACTCTACATGCCTGCTCCCTTATGCTTGAGAGTTTAAAAGGGCATGTGATTGCTGTAATAGGGGCATGCCTGAGAAGATACAAACTCCTACAGGATCATTATGATGCTAATGAGACATTTAGCTTTAAACTCCCTTCTCAGGCCATTCTCCTGATTCTCGGCAGGAGTAACTCGGCAGGCATATAGTGTCAGGCAGGGCCGCCCAGAGGATTCAGGGGGCCTGGAGCAAAGCGGGGGAGCTGCGGCGCTTGTACTCACCCAGCGGCGGTCCGGGTCTTCGGCGGCATTTTGGCGGCGGGAGGCCCTTCAGTCGCTCTGCGTCTTCGGCAGCACTGAAGGGCCCCCAGCCACCAAATTGCTGCCAAAGACCCGGAGCGACTGAAGGGCCCTGCTGAAATGCCACCGAAGACCCAGACCGCCGCTGGGCCAGGGCTCGTGGGGCATTTCGGTTGTGGGGGGCCCTTCAGTCGCTCAGCATCTTTGGCAGCACTGAAGGGTCCCCCGCCACCGAAATGCCGCCGAAGACCTGGACCGCCACCAGGCCAGGGCTCGTGGGGCCCAGGGCAAATTGCCCCACTTGCCCCCCCCCTCTGGGCAGCCCTGGTGTCAGGTATCAGATGAGGATCCACTGCTAAAAGGAAGAGGGCATGATGTCAAAGGTCTGTGACGCCCACTTGAATAAATGTCAGTATTCCACTTGCCATTATTAATCATCTATTATTTATTTCCAGTTGTGTCTACAATGTGCTTAGCATTGTACAAAACACAGAAGGAAACATAGCCACTACCTCAAAGAACCTACGCTCCAAAAAGGCTGAGTAAGCTTAGATGAAGGGGAGCAATATACAAGTGATTGGCCATATCCTTATGATGATGGTCTATAATAATAAGTATAATAATAAAATAATAATAATAAACCTCCAGCTACCCTCCAACCTCTCCATAATCAATTTCATACAATTGTCATATTAGTGGTGAGTCTTTAGGAGGAACTTGAATCTGGAAAGCCCAGTAGCCTTGCATTCCAGCCCAGGAAGGGTGTTCCATGTAGGACATAGCATGGCATGTTTACCCTATTGAAGCTGCCATCTGTCAAAGCACATAATGAGTGTGCTACCAAACATACAGCAGGGAAGCCCACGTAAAGGGCAGTGTGTCATACTATTGGTGACCTTAGGTCTTTGTGACCTACGTGGTCACTTAGCACCTTGCTGTTCCAGAACTCTGCGCACATCTGACACCATCCAGCTCACTTTTAAACCTGTCAGTATGTGGCTGAAGTAATCAAAATGTGTGACAAGTGACCAGAACATGGAATACCTATATTTTGTTACATATAATATCATCAATGATAGATTATAATGGCCTTTAATGATAACACCTACTTTAAGTATTTTACTCAGTGCGTGAATTAAATTAACCATTAAAAAAGGAAAACTGGACACTAATTCCATCACGCAACTGTAAGAAACTCTCCCACAGATCAAACCTGGGACCTCAAGATCTTGATACAGACCACCAACATTTGAGCTAAAGGAGCAGTGTTATTTCCTAGGAAGAACCAACCATTAAAGGGGCTTGCAACATATTTTGCCAGTGGGATACGTAACAATTTGCTAGACAGCAGCAGACTGTTGTGGATCAAGGCTCCTAAGTGTTGTTTCTGACTCTGGGAATGGAGGGCGGTTGCGTGGTTAGAACAGTGGCCAGACATAGATTTGGCACCATGCAGTCTGAAAGAAGTTGAGGATGAGACAAATTCTATTCCCAGCTCTGCCTCATGAGACAGTCTGCAAGGTCTCACTTTACTTTTTTGTAAAATGGGAGTGAAGGATATTTTACTGTCTTCCATCTGAAGAGTCTGAGGCCTTGATCAATAATGAGGGCTATGGAGTACACAGAAACAAACTGGAGTCAAAGTTGGGACCAGAACTCATGGTTTCCTGGCTCCCAGCAAAGTCCACTCTCCCCTGTGCTAAAAGGTCTCTCTCCCTGCCTTTTCCCCCTTCCCTCATGTGTATCAGCAGAACACTGCCTGACTTGGTGGAGCAAAGCATGAATTAGCTGAAACACAAAAGTCCTGCAAAATCCACTACACTTGAGAGCTATCCTTGATTGCTTGTCCAACTTTGGCATCAAAAGGCTGGCACAGCCATTACATTCCTTACTGCCTGCCAAAACGCTTTCCCCTGCTCTTCACGTGGCAAATGCATTGTGGTTCTGCCTCTTGGCTTGCCTTCCAGCCAGCGTGTTTATCCAGCAGCCTTTTCACTTATTCCTGTCAAGTGCAGGCATCACACAAAGCTGCTAGGGCAAGCTGATCAGCTGGCATAGCAGGAGCTTCTCTGTCATGCCAACTACAGTAGATGGCAGAGTAATGCTCTAGTGCTGTCAGAGAGAGGTCCAGCAAGTTAATTTCTTCATCACCACGTTGAAGTCAGACAAACATCAGAATCCAGCTGCCTCGCCTGCCTGCTTTTGTCCCCACTGACTCTCTCCCAATCACCCTCCATGAACGGCTACGATAACAGTCACTGTTCCCCCCACCCCCCCGTAACAAAAACATTTTTTATACAACCTCATTGCCAAGAGACTAGGTTGTTGCTACCTGAATTGTAGGTTGTAAACCAGGGGTCTCAAACACGCAGCCCACAGACTTATTTGCTGAGGACCTGCCAAGCTCCCCGCGCCCCCTCCACCAAGCTACCCTCACCCGCCGCCCCCCTCTCCATCCATCTCAGTGCACCGCATCCTCGCTCCTCTGCCTACCTCCAGGCGCTTCCTGCTGCCAAACAGCTATTTGGTGGTGCTTAGTGCTTTCCAGGAGGGTGGGGGGAGGAGCGGGGAGCCGTGCACTCGGGGGAGGAGGTGGAACCAGGGCGGGGATTTGGGAAAGGGGTTGGAATAGGGGCAGGGAGGGGGTGGGAAGAGGCAGGGCAGGGGCGGGGCCTCATGGAAGGGATGGAGTGGGGGCAGGGATAAAGGGGGGGGGGCTTTTGTATCTTTATATGAAAAGGTGTCTGTGATGCAGTCCTCGGGCCAATGTACTAGTCCTCATGTGGCTCTCGTGATGATTTGAGTTTGAGATTCCTGTTGCAAACCTTCACCACACACATAGTCTCTGATGTCAGTTGTCTTACCTGAGAGACGCCATGCCTATTCTGAAAAATAAATGGAGATTTTTCTGCCAATGGAGCCTTGCCAACAGGCTGGAAGAGGTCAGGGAAGAGCCACTGCCTGGGCAGCCAGCCTTGGGAGTGGGGTTCATGTAGAGGTGGACGGACCCATTCTCAAGAGAGGAGAGCATGAGATGGGGCCCCGTGCTTTTTACTTCACGTAAGACCCTATTGCCAGTTTGCATGGTATCCATGAGTAATTCCACATGAGATGTGGGATAGATGCTGCGACGAAGTAGGAATGTTCTTAATGTTTTCTTTGAATATTGAGTGGGGAGTATGGACCTGGGAAGGTTGCAGGGGAGTTTTGCTGGGACTGTCTGCATTGGGGATGGGAGACTTTCCTTGAGGGAGGATACCTGAGCACGTAACATGAGAACCCAGGAGGGGGGTTGGAGCCAGGTGACACCTTTGCCTGGAAACTGGACAAAGGGTGGGGGTGGAGCCGGGGGAAGGCTGAGTGAGACAGCTGGAGGGAGTCTCAGTTTGGAGCTGGCTGGGGAAAATGGAGGGCAGCCCAGATGGGGCTCTGGCCCCCCAAGATGGACCTAACTGAGGGGGTCCTGTTGTCTGTACCTGCAAGACCTGTCTTGGATTGTGTTCCTGTCATCTAATAAACCTTCTGCTTTACTGGCTGGCTGAGAGTCACAGTGAATCACAGGAAGCCGGGGGTGCAGGGCCTTATCTCCCCCAAACTCCGTGATAGATGCCAGCCAAGACAACACACATATGCAGTATTGCCAACTCCAATAATTAAAAAAAAATCAATGAGATTTAATCCTTTTTTGGGCCAATGTTCTTGAGCTGTCTTCTGGTTTTTGAAATTCCCCTGCTCCCCATGTGTGAGAAAATTAGTATTACAAATTTAGAGTGGGGGAAAGATAGCTCACTGGTTTGAGCACTGGCCTGCTAAACCCAGCATTGTAAGTTCAATCCTTGAGGGGGCAATTTAGGGATCTGGGGCAAAAATCTGTCTGGAAATTGGTCCTGCTTTGAGCAGGGGGGTTGGACTAGAACACCTCCTGAGGTCCCTTCAACCCTGACATTCTATGATTGAATAATCTTAGGCCAAGTCCCAAATCAATTAACTTTGTGCCCTCCAGCACTCACATTTGCACAAGCAAACTGAATTCATTTGAGTGCTTGACTCTGCTGTCTTAATTTTCTTTTAACATAGATTTTGTTAAAAATATAATATACACACAGAGAGCTTGCTATCACCTTCCAGCTTCACTTGTTGTCATCTAACAGCAGCCAGATCTATCAGACAACCCTGCACAGCATTCCCTCCTTATTCTCTTCATGGATACATGATAAACTCATGTTCAGTCAGTAACTGCGGTCCAAGGGCAAGGGGAGAAAAATAGGGAGCATAAATTGGACTGATTGTGTTAGATAATGGTATGTGGACTGATCATGCAGGGTTCATTTAACAGTGTTGACAACCAGTGTTCAGCATGCTCACTGAGCTAGGACATTGGCTGCATGCCCAGGTTTAGGGAGAGGTTTAGAAATATGGTGCCGACTGCTTGCGTGTTTGCAGGGAGTGTTTTAAGTATAATCTTGTGAAATAAAATATGGCAACAAATGGCATTTTCAATGGGGGTACAATGAAGATTTTACATTGTGTATTCTGGTATGTGAATATCTCATGTCTACTGAGAAGAACTTGTGTAGGAAAGGGCAAATGATGGATTTTTTGGTTTACTGGCAATGCCTTTTTTAAAAAAAAAAATTGGTACCTGTTGAACCAAAAATGAAGTTTTTTGAAATTTTCAATGATAAAGTTGAAAAAGATATTAGTTTCAGGTCAAACAAAACCTTTTCTTTCAACAAAATTAAAACCTCTTATTTTAATTCTGCCCTTTTTTAATGTGTAATTTTATTTTTAAAATCCCAATAAAAAGAAGCTTTGAAACTAAGCCATTTCAAACCAAGAAGGGCAAAACGTTTAAGTCTAGAAAATGTCAAAACAAAAAATTTTGACTTTTTTGGCATTTCTTTCCCCCACAACAGAAAAAAAAACTGGCAAAAATTGACATGAATTTGCAAAACATTTAGGTGCTGCCGAACGTGCTTTTTTCATCAAAAAAGTTTTGTGCAAAAAATTTCATCCAGGTCTACTCCTGGAATGTTGGGAGAGTATCATCCATCCTGTGAAGCATAATCCCACCACAAGATTCCACACAAGTTCCTGTGATGGAAGAAGAAGTTTTAGATACACAGGGCATGTATGGAGATTTGCAGACTATCACATGGATTACACACACATAATCAAACCTTCATGCTATGGAGCTGCAGTCATACCGGATACAGTACCCTTGCAAGCGATTGAGAAACAGGTGCTACCTATTCCTAATTTGTGTGTCATATATTGATTGTCAATATGGGGGGGAGGGGATTGTGGCAATGTAACCTTAGTTAAAACTTCTTTGCAACTGCTGTTGCTAAAATCACCCTATTACTCTACACCTGTAATCCCATTGCTTAGTTAGAGTGAATGTGGAAATGCAGGCCATATGCTTTGCTTGCTTTTGATGCTAGATAAATAATTTATACATGATACCTGTCGCAATGGTGCTGTTATAACAAAGATCTCAGTTATAGCTCCAGGCCTTTCTGTGATGTAAAGGTAGTACCAGATCCATGACTGCCCAATAACTACAGCTGGGTTTTTTATGTCTTATTTATTTGCAGTAGCACTCACTATGTGTTAGGGGCTTTCTAAATGGATAAGGACTGTCCCTCCTCCAATCTAACGGATGTGTTCCTGTTGTGGCAAACAAGTTTGTGTGTGGCAAACAAGTTTGTGTGATCCAGATACAGTCACACGGGCTATTGCTGGCACAACTTACTGTGATCAGGATCTAGGCCAGGCGTAGGCAACCTATGGCACATGTGCCGAAGGTGGCATGCGAGCTGATTTTCAATGGCACTCACACTGCCCAGGTCCTGGCCACCAGTCCGGAGGGCTCTGCATTTTAATTTAATTTTAAAATGAAGCTTCTTAAACATTTTTAAACCCTTATTTACTTTACATACAACAATAGTTTAGTTATATATTATAGACTTATAGAAAGAGACCTTCTAAAAATGTTTAAATGTATTACTGGCACACAAAACCTTAAATTAGAGTGAATAAATTAAGACTTGGCACACCACTTCTGAAAGGTTGCCAACCCCTGATCTAGGCATTGCAATCAATTTGTACTAGAGCCATGACATGGCTAAGTTGATGATTGCTTATGAAAATAATTAGTGTCCTTGATGGTATGTTATCACTTACATGGGGGCTGTAGTCATGCTGATCTCACACATAGCAGGAGCAATGGGAACAGCGTACAACTGACATGCCAGTACCCGTTTTTTAAAACGGGTAGCAGATAGCAGTCTACATAATAATACTATCACACTCCAGAGAATACCATAGCTTTCCTGGTATCTAACACAGCTTGGGGCTTGAAGAAGTGCTAGTCCACTGAGAATGAGCCCAGACAAAACTGTAAATCAGTAGTTTGTCCCATACTTGCAATTTGGTTAGCTATTGTATATTTGTGTAGTTCCTTTAATTTCAAAGCACTTTACAAACTACATTATACAATATAGATACAATTTCTGGGGGAAGAAAGGTGAAAACTAAATGGCATATAGAAGGTGGAAACATTTTGCTCAAGTATACTGGGATAAACCTCTATTCTTTTTTAAAGAATCACGGGATCTTGAAATGGCCAAAGTGAACAGGTTAATGTCTTAAGCAAAAGGCAATGAATACACGTCCTGCCTAGTTTATGTTCTAATCTCACCTGTTTGTCAAATCCATATTTTAGACTCATCTAAGACTTGATCTCTATTGAGCAGGGATTTATTTTAGTTATTTTCACTGAAGTCCTTCGCATACTGGCAAGGGATATAAATGATTAACTTCAGCCAGAAGTTGCAGGGTGCAAATTAAATCCTTTTGGGGGACACTTTTCATCTTTCTAGATTTGAAGGGTCCTATTTTGGGCCAGTTGTATTAATTTAATTGGAATAAAGAGGCCCCCAAAGTCAAAGGTGTTAACAAGACCCTATCACTGTCCAACATTGAAAAATTTAAACAAGGTTCAGGTTTTGGTATGCAGAGATGTCAGCCTGCTTAGTACCATGGCAAATACACCATTAAAAATCCTTTTAACCTTTTAATAAAGATGCAGAAAAGAAGGAAAAATAGTTAATACTTTACATTTGAAATGTTTTAAGTATGGCTGTCATTTTAACAACATCCTATGTTTCCTTTCCCTTTAGCTGGAGGGAGTTTTTGAAGGAAAATCCCTTGTTTGTCTTTTAGATGACACCAATGACACCAGTCTTTTTTGGGGGAAAAGAAGTTAGCTGAGACGGGCTGGAGCTGCTGTTATTCCCACTGTTGTTAAAGACTGATCCCATTTCCTAAGACAACAAACGAAGATAAACACACACAAAAAAGAACAGCAACGACAGAAAATGACTCTTCCGTCTCTGGTGTTGCCTCTTGAAATCTCACTGCTGGAAAAAAAACACAAGCACAGCACAAGGTTTTATCAGTCGCTTTGAGCCCTGGCAAACTTGTAACACTGTCAGGCTGTTTAGGGGATTGCAGGAAAGAGATAGGAAAGAGAAGACGTAAGGCTGGGAATGAGAAGAACTCACAAAAAGGGACTGGGAGGAATGTGTGTGAGACAAGGCCTCAGAACACAGGTGGGATTTAGATGGAGCTGGTAGAGGTGGTGATGTCATTTGGTTCCCTCTTTCTAACCCATTCTGGTCAGGACATCTCTCAGGATCAGGAGATGGTGGGGGTGGCAGCCATCGTGGTGAAGCTCACTCCAGTAGCTAATTTTTCTCCCTGAAGTCTTTTTCTTTAAGGACCCCAAAAGGGAGTGGTGGGTGGAATGGCCCATCCCTCTTTTGTCCACCAATTAAGTTTAATTTCTGACACAGCAATTTTGGTTCATTGATTTTTTTGGTCTCACACGGTCTTGTTTACCAAGCATGATGTTAACACAGTCCTTGAGTTACATCACTAGGCTTCTTTGTTTGGACTAATTCAGTCTCTCTGTCTCCCTCTTTTGCAACTTTTCCCATCAACATTTGCTGTTATAGATTATTGTGACACTTTATGAGCTCAACTGTGAAAACTGAGTAAAATTGTAGGCTTAGTTATTACAACAGGCCCTATTCAAATAGGGGTGGCTGATGTTCTGAAATAACAAAGCCAATCAGAAGACAGGACACAGAATTAAATGTTTAGGGGAAAAAAATTAATAATGGTAGATTTTGCACTGAAAGCAGAAAAAATTAAGTTTTATGGAGACTAATGCTATAGAAAAAGGATAATGAAGGGTAGTGATAAGAGAGAAGGTTAAGGTTATGGTAAGATCTCATGTGAAAGAACCCAAGTTGTAATGTTTGTTTTATACTAATGTAATGTAATGTTTTATACTCCTGTATAACAGGTAACATTTTAATCCCAAATCCTGCACTTACTTCCATGCTTTAACTTTATACATTAAAGTCAGTGGGACTACTCACAGAGTGTAAAAATAAGCACATCTGAGTCTTCCCAAGATCAGGGTCTTAGTTTGGAAAAGACTTATTTGTGCACAGTTCTGTGTATAATTTTTCACAGTTCTGTGATTATCATTGTTATTTTAGTATTTTATATTGTTTTCAACTGTTATTGTTGATATCTGAAGACGAGTGTTTCACAGCTGAAATGAAAAGACAGGATTCTGGATTTTCTCTTTTGTAGAGTTGCCTACACAATACTGTGTCATTATGTGGCTCAGTAAAGGGTTTTTTGGATTTATAACATAACATATTTGTCATTTCAAGATCATCCCATACCCATTCTATTTTGCTGAGAGCAAATGATGATGTCATCTGCCATTGTTAAACAACTTCTCGTTTTGGATGTGGTCACAGGAAGATTAATGTATAAATTGTACTTAGCTGGAAAAAGTGCATTCTCTGAGGGGAGTGAGGTGCTTCTTTTAATAATGACAGCAACTTGACATAATTTTGCCTCTTTAAAAAAATTATTAACTGTTCTACTGCCTATAGACGTATGACAAATGGCTAGTGCCTATATATGCTCCTATGGACATATTCTGACCTGAACCTGTTCCTTCTGAAACGAGGAGCAAAGTTCCAAGTCACAAAATGGGAGATAACCTTACACTGCATGACAAATCAGAGGTAAATGTATTAGGAAGGATACCACCTGAAAACAAAATCTAGCTTTTACCTCCCAAACAGTGGGACTGACTTGAGTCCATTGCTCAAAAGGACATTACATAGGGGGAGACACTAGAAATATATATACATTGATACAATAAGGCAAGCAAACAAGTGCTTGTATCAAGAAATAATTAAAATTTGCCACAAACTAACCTCCAAAGAAAGAGTCTAACCTATTTTTATCAATTGCCAGCTAATTTTAAAAGGATATACTGCAATACTTGCAGGGAAAACACATTTTTCGAATGTCTGGCATTCAAAAAAAAAAAAAGCACATGGTAATTTTCTCAACTGAATAGGGGAACTGCCATATGGATGAGTTAATTTGTAAGTCCTTCATCTGTCTGCCAGTAGGTTTTTCTTGGCTTGCAATCACAGCATTTGAGGGTGTATATTAAATCCCTGGTTGGGAACATTGCCATAATTTTGTTCTTTCGGAACACTGTCTTATCCCATACACAGAGGGCCATATTCTCTTATGCTTGAGGGTCAACTTGATTAAATCTTGACTCGCTGAATGCTCCAAAAACCACAACTACACAATTGAAACACAGAAGTCCAGCAAAGACTGCATAATGAATATTAACAGATCCATTTATATTAATTTACACTTCAAACAAATTCATTCACATCTATCATTTACAACATTACATGTAATGTATAATTTTTTTTACAAGATTTACCATACAGATCACAATGTGGTTGTGTGTGCAATAAGCTTGGATTTAATTCAATAGAGACCTGGTTAATAACTTGGATGGTTAATAACCTGAGCTCACAACATTGGACTTTAGTCATCTTGACTGGGTGACATTCCCCTTTCATAATTACTTCTGTCTTTAGCTCCAAAACATGTCACATTATTTGCTGAATTTCACAGCAGCGTCACTAAAGGTGTTTAATGTTGTACACTGACCTTTCACTGACGTCAAGTTCATGAACAGGGCCCAGGAACTTGCAAAGTTGATGAACATGCTGAGTTATGGTTCTTGTGCATTTCCTACTGCAATCAGTTCCTTCATAGTGGCACGTTTCTAATAAAAGAAATAGCATCGCATCACCACTGTTCATTTTGAAACTTTTCGATCAGTGGAGACAGTTTTTCAGATTGCTTGAACTTGTGCCATTTATCAGAAAGGAAAAACTTAAGTGAAAATGCAAACTTGGTCCTTTTAAACAGGTGCAAATTTAAGAGCAAGTGCTAGTCTGAAAATATTTTACTTCTATTTTCACAAACGTGCCTGATTTATCTCATACGCTCCAGAAAGTGGCTTTTTGTCCATTTGCCCCAGCGCTGAATTACCTTATTAGGAAGTTCTCCTTGGTATACTCCTGGATCATACTCTTTTCCAACTGTAACCCCCTTCAAAAACCTGAGTGACTAAGTGGATTTAAACTTCTCTTGCAGCAGAGATTAATTCAAAGCTGGTGCAATTGAGACTGTGGCCCAAAGAAGTCTGTGGGCACAACGCAGAGCAATTTTACAAATTAATGGTCTCCACAAATATTCTTTTTTTAACTTTAAAAACGTCCTCAGTTACACCTGCTAACAACTGCTTCATCCCAACTCATGCTACTAGAAACATCAAAACCAAACCAGAAACAGTTCAACAGCAAAACTGTTAGCAATAACTCTACATTTTTTGCCTATGTATAGTGTATAGGAATCAGGTAATATACCTTTAAATAGTTTGGGATCCCTCTAGTCAGCCTCTGTCTTTTATTGCCAAAGCCCGCAGATCCTGACAGAACAATATCATATATAGGTAGCTAGGCTTTTGTAGGTTTGGATGTTTGTATATAGTTAGCAAACAATTATTTGGAATCCATGTGGTTTCCTCATAGTACTAACACTGTGTATAGAGAATAAAGACACAACTTTATGCTTAATTTGGGTGACCAGACAGCAAGTGTGAAAAATTGGGATGGGGGTGGGGGGTAATAGGAGCCTATATAAGAAAAAGACCCAAAAATCGGGACTGCCCCTATAAAATTGGGACATCTGGTCACCCTGTGCTTAATGAAAACAGTAAGTAAGTATCTTTGGCTGCCTTTGTATGGTTGCACATTCCTGCTAGGAAATAGGGCTCCTCACACAGTCCACTTCCAGAAGAACCATCTCTGCTTTGGCTCTCTGTACCTAGTGCATATTGTACTTTTCCACTGCTAGCCATCAAACACTGTAGGCCAGACTCTGGTCTCAGCTACACCAATGCGGCCCATTGATGTTGCCTATTGGCAGCACTGCTGAGCTTACAGATAATTGCCGAGGAAATGCAGGTATTGCTTAGGCAATGACAATTTCTTCAGTTCCCTGCTGACATCCTGCAAGATTCTAGTCAGTCATTCTCACCACCTCCATCTTCTTTTTGTTAAACAAACCATTATTTTACTGTGGCTAAACCAATACTTCAGTTGCAGAAGAGATACTAGATGTAAGTGCACTGTTTGCACATCCTTAGTAGATCTGTTTTTCAGTCTTTCCAAAGTGGCCCACCACGTGCCACTGGCAATAGCTACAGGATGCCTGTAGTGTATTGAAGACTGCATTGGAAATGCAAGCTATCAGTTTAAGAGTGGGAGGGTGGGCTTCCTTGGTCCTGCTTGCAAGCTAAGGGGCTCTGTAGTGAAGCATGCAATCTGGGAGCAGCAGTCAATCTAGAACAAGGTGGGGTGATTTGTGCCTCTTGGGTTTATCGCTTTCTGGTTCTGGTTATTGCGTATTATCTTCTGGATTCTAAGAATAAGGGCTTGTCGCTTGTCAACCCGGTGCATTAGTGTGGACCAGCTGGGCAGTAAATTCTAGCATGCACCAATGTGTGGCAGACTAACCATCCCTGTGGACCCTACTTGTGCTCACTAAAAGCTCCCTAGTGCACATTGATGTAGTACTGTTTGGACAATGTCAACACACACTAGAGAAAACTTTTAGTGCATGCCAGCAGGGTCCACAAGGACTTTTAGTGCGCATCAGCATGCCTCACAGTAGAAATCACACCAGGCTGGCATGCACTAATGCACCACATAAATGAGCCCTAAAGTAGTGTTACATTGTAACCTTCCAGAAAGAGTATTCTATGGTTTTATCTAACTTCTCTGTTGCATGCCATGAACATGCCCTCCAGCATAAATGACCTATAACTGCATGCTAGATATGCCAACAAGTATGAAAACACACACAAAAAAACAGTGTCCCATAGCAAGGCCTCAGAACAATCACTATCCAAGCAGACAAAGCAGCAGTCTCAATTACAGAAGCCAGAGCAGCTGAAAGAATGTGGAAAACCCATATAACAATGGTCCAGACCAGCACACCACCCAAGAGTCCAGTGCACAACAGCACCAATCTTGTGAGTAGGAAAGAATTGGCGTTCATAGATTTTATAGCTGGAAGGGACCATGGGATCATCCAGTCTGCCCTGCCACATAGCACAGGCCTTAGAACCTTACATGGCAGTTCTGACATCAAGTGTACCATCATCTTGTACCTTCTCTGGGATTAAACCCAGGATCTCTAGCCCCATTTACCAGAAACAAACTCCTGCACCACTGAGCCATGGCATACTGTGCAACCTCATCCCATCTCTCCCCTGCCTGCCTCCAGCTCTATGCTAGACACTATTTTCAAACACATATGTCACTCCCAGGACTCCTTTTATATCACACTGCAAGTTAGGGCTGCTCAGAGTTAACCCTAACTTGAGGAGCGCTTTGTCCTGTATTTTTCAGTCAGTTTGCGTTCACGCAGCACCTTTCCTCCAAGGAACACAAAGCACTTTACAAACATTAACAAATTACACCTCACCACTCCCCACCCTTAGGAGGGCAGTATTACTATCCCAAACGATGCTCCGCCCCACTGTACTCCACCCCACCCCCCCACAGTTAAGCAGTGTGTTGTTACTGCGTGGCTCTAATTATTATAATACAAGGCTGCCTTTTGGGGTTGAATGCTTGTGGCATTCACATCCTTACTTAAGATTTACTGCTGCCTTTTAGGTTACCTTTAAACATGCTTCTCCTGTCTGCTGCGTACCAGAAGGAAGCACATGACCTCAGGATAGTTACGTGCAACAGAGATTACAAAGTGAAAGCCCTACAGAGGGATTTGAGAGATTATGTGAGCTGCCAAAAAAATAGAGGTTATGACATAACCTCCTGCATTTTCCTGCAGAAAAGATTCTTACTTAAAAACTGCACTTTTCAGCAGTTACCACATATGGTAAAGCTCTGTGTACAGCATTGCTTAGCAATTCCCACACTCCTTATTCTCTGTTACGAAAATAGACCTACACAACAACATCTCCAGTACCAGAGTCAAAATGAAAACAAGAGAAATGTGTTCTGTTAAATATCCATTTACCTCAACAATTGATGAGAACTAGCATATAAAATAATGACATGGAAAATGCAATGTTACTTTTTTAGGAGTACAGGATGCTTTAATGCTTGTACAATCAATTCTGCACAGCAGCAATATCTTGTAAACTCTTTAGAGCAGGGACTCTCTCTACCACGTTTGTTCAGGCCTAGCACAATGGGGCCCTGACCCAGGCCTGTGATCTCTAGGCACTACTATAATAATTTACTCCTGGGGGTATTCTGCACCACTGCGCAATGCAAAATTTTGTAGAAATTAATGTTGGATATGCTCGAAGGGGTGGGGGGCAGAGAAGCGGGAACTGGGCTGTCATAGGGGTTTCTTTAACACTCTACTCCTGGGGAAATTTGTGTGTGTGTTTGTATTGCTACACATATACTTGCTGACAGGTATTTTGAAATAAATTACCAAAATAATTGAAACTGGTATGATTATATAGTGTTATTTTGACAGATAAAATTCTTAGAATTTTGCAGAATTTTAAAATATTGTATGCAGAATTTCTAATTTTTTGGTGCAGAATTCCCTCAAGAGTATAGAATATAATAAAAATATGGAAAATATTTAAATCCCTGCAAATCAATTCCCTGCGATTTAGTGGCAGCTTTGAAAAAGCATCTAGACTGAAGAAACAAATTGCTTGTGTCAATTCAGCAAACTCCAGTGTCAGCACTAAAGTAAAGAGAAGTTCACATATGATTCCACAGGGAATTTGAAATGAACAAAAGGGCAAAAATAAATCCCAACCCAGTGATTGCACTCAGTATTCCCATTAGACCAGATTATTCTAGGAAATTTGCTATGATCAATGCAAGAAAAGGTAAAGGTCTGTGCAGAGCTTGGGCTATGTTACACACCAATCTAAGCACAGTACATGGTATCTTAACACATACACAGTATACCATCACCAGCATTCAAAGAACAGAGGATGCTGATGCAGAAGATACTGAAATATTGGGCCTATGTCTTTTCTTTCACCAGCTTTTAAAATGTTATTTCAGATTTACACTCATGGAAGACAGTAGTATCAGGCCAACTCCTTTCTCAACTGCGACTTCAGGAAAACTGTTGGCATCCAGAAATTAATTACAATGATCCAGATGGTGCACAGTAATAATTAAGGAAGAGGAAAACAAGGAAAGGGTTCGTTTTGCACAGGGGTTGATGATGAGTGTTTAATTCCTTGCTGGTGGAGAGGTTCCAGAAGGCTGTACTGGGAAAGGGGCCCAGGCAGGACTGGTCTTAGGGAAAATGGCACCCTCGGCGAACTTGCATTTTGGTGCCCCCGGCCCCCCAGGCGTGGTGCCCCCCATTGCCCCTGGCCCCCATGGGCTCCCCAGGCTCCCCTCCCTCCCTTTGCCCTAAAGGCCTGCTCCCCCTCCTGCGGCCCTAATCCCTGCACCCCCTTCACTCCTAACCCCTGCATCCCCCTCCTGCACTCATGTGAGGAACCTGACCTGGATGCACGAAGCAGCTGGCATTGCTACTCCCTGCCCCGCACACCCCTCGAGAGCTGCGGGGGGAGGGGCATGGGAGCGAGGAGCAACATCAGGGCTCCTTGCATCCAGGTCACTTTCCCACCTGGGCTATGTAAGGAGAGGGCATGAGAGCAGCAGCTCCTGATGCCTCACAGCACAGCCCAGGTGGGGAAAGTGACCGGGATGCAGGGAGCCCGTGTGTGGGGTGGGGGGGGGGAGACGGACTGTGTGAGGGAGACTGTACGTGTGAGTGAGTATGTGTGGGTAAAAACAGCTAACAAACGCCAGAGCTGGCCAAAACACCAGCCAGGTGCTGCTCCCACTAAAAGGGAACCATCACACCATCTCATCCGTCACATTTCTCATATGAACTACCAGGGCTTAAATTAAATTTTTGTATGAAAGTGAGACGAATTTAAGAATTGTTTACAACATTTTAAAAATAAAAAATATGAAAAAAACTGTAATACATTTTATTTACCGTGTGATTATGCATACTAGTCTTGCTAGTCCTCCCCCTAGGCAGAGAGGCACAAAGACTAGGATCAGGACCAGCTGTGCCCCCAAAAGATCAGGCCAACCCTCCAAATCGGACCAGACCCACATCCCTCCCCAGACTGAACTGGACCCAACCCGCATCTCTCTCCAGTCTGAACCCCCTGAACTGGACCCGACCCACATCCCTCCCCAGACCGAACCGACCCAGACCCGTATCCTTCCCCAGACCAAACAGACCCGCATCCCTCCCCAGACCAGGGGTGCTGGTGAGGGGGTGGGGAAGGAGGCACTGGGTTTTCCACTGGGGTGGGGGCAAAGGGACTCCAGTTGCTCCGTGGGGCCCGAGCCCAGGGGGCTTACTTGGAGCACGGAGCACCCACTGGTCAGGTGTCCATCCACTGGGTGCCGGTGCCGCCTCCTGCCCAACAAGGTCAGGACCTCCATGTCCCTGAGGTCTGCATTCAAATAATGGTGGGGCCCTGGTGGGCACACAAGGTGGGGGGAGGGGCTGCTTGCTCAGCACCCTTCCTCCAGTGCTGCCCCAGACCCAGGGGGACCCCCAAGAGCCCCCCAGGGAGGCAGGGGCCATGGCATGGGGGAGCCCAGTTGTCCGCAGCGCGCAGCAGCCAGAAACCCCCAGGCCTGCCACTGAGCCTCCACCTCCCCTCCGCTCCCCCCATCGAGTGGTACGAGCCTCTGGGGGGAGGAGGTGGGGCCAGAGCAAAGCCTCAGCAGCTGAGGGCTCCTCTCCACCTCCGGCGACCGGCTGGCCGAGAGGAGCAAGTGGGCGGGGGGAAGGGCCAGGGAGAAGGTAGCCCTGGGCCCACCAGCCAACAGGAGCTGGGGGAAGGATCCAGCACCGCAGCCACTTGGCCACAGCGCACAAGTGGAGCGTCGGGCCGGGCCAGTGCATGAAGCCCTCTTTAGTGGGCTGCCACCCCAAAGGCCAGCCCCAATTCCTTTCTATAAAGGCATCAGAGGGAGAAATATCAGGGATGAAGAAGAGTTATTTAAGTGAAGTGCCAATGTGGACAACAACAAATGGATATAAACTGGCCATCAACAAGTTTAGGCTTGAAATTCGACAAAGATTTCTAACCATCACAGGAGAGAAATTCTGGAACAGCCTTCCAAGGGGAGTAGTGGGGGAAAAAAACCTTAACTGGCTTCAAGACTGAGCTTAATAAGTTTATGGTGGGGATGGTATGATGAGATTGCTTACAATGGCATGTAGCCAGTCTGTGAGTGCTAGTAGCTAATACCCACAATGGCTGGTGATGGGACACTAGGGCTCTGAGTTTCTACAGAGAATTCTTTCCTGGGTGTCTAGCCGGTGGGTCTTGCCCACATTACTTCTCGGGGAATTCTGTGCCATGGGGCAATGCAGAATTTTGTAGGAATGAATGTTGGGTGTGCAGAATTTCTCCCCCCTCCTCCCCCGAAACGGGCTGCAGAGATGTTGGTCACCACTTGGGTTGCTGGACCTGGCAGAGCCCAGCTCGCAAACAGAAGACAAGGCCAGAGGGAGGGGGAAGGAACGGGAATTAGACAGTTCCCAGCAGCTGCAATTCCCAGCATGCCCGGAATGAAGGAGGTAGCCATACGCAGGTAACTCCGTGCAAGCCCAGGACCCAGCATCAGGTTTTTTCTCCCTCTGGATCCCTGGGCTCTAGGAGGGTCTGTGAGTGTCTGGGCTGGGGGGGGACCCTGCAGCTGGTCTGTGCAGGGGGAGGGGGTGTGAGTGCGAGTGCCAGGGCCAGGGCCAGGGAAGGCCCCCGCAGCTGGCCTCTGGTGGGAGAGGATGTGAGTGTTTGGCCCCCTCAGCTGGGCTATGTGGGGATAGAGGGAAGAGAAGCTGGAACTGGGTTCTCATAGGGGCTTCTTGAACTCTCTACTCCTGGGGGAATTTTTGTGTGTGTTTATATTGTTACAGACAAACTTGCTGACAGGTATTTTGAAATAAATTACCAAAATAATTGAAACTCTTGTGATTATATTGTGTTATTTTGACAAATAAAATTTACAGAATTTTGCAGAATTTTAGTTTTTTGGTGCAGAATTCCCCCAGGAATACCATATGAGGTTCTGTGACCTGCAATGTGTAGGAGGTCAGATTAGATGATCACAATGATCCCTTCTGGCCCTAAAGTCTATTAGTCTATGAGCAACAGCTGGGAGAAGCAAATAATAACCCTGCCAGCAATCTCCTTCCCCAACCAAAATTAATAGTGGAAGTAATAACACCAGTGCTTAACATAACAGCTCTATTATTTGCTTCCCTTCCTCTGTGCAGCTGCTTACATTGTAAATGCCTCAGGGCAAGGACCTACCTTCCATGTCTGAAGTGCCTAGTGCACTGTTGGCATTAAAATAATAAAAAATATATATACACAAGTGTGTGTCTGTGTGAATTACTAATGCGTGTTTTTGATTCTTATTTGGCTATTTTGCTGAAGCTGCCTTTACCACATATTCAAAATTAATTGTCACCATTATAGTGTTATGCAAAGTTAGAGGTTTGTTATCAACAAAAGGATGTAAATTAAACTGGTCCGACATATTACGAAAAGTAAATACGATTGTAACAAGAGGAAGAAAATTCTAGCAAGAAGACTCATATTAATGTATATGAAAAAATAGTAAGACTAGTAGCATCTGAGCTAGAAAACCTGTCCACGAGCACAATCCAGTGGTAGATAGTGATATTGCACTGCAAGTACTGATGCTTAAAGAAGCATGTGAATCTATATGCTGTAAATGAATAACCTTTATCTTTTTAGGGAGGCAGTATGGACTATGGAATAGGACACTAGCAAAGAGATCTATTTCCAGCTCTGCCAATGACTTGCTGTGTGAATGGGACAAATCACTTCATCTTTACATGCCTCTTCTCTTTCTACCTTTTGTCTGTCTTGTCTTTTTATATTATAACCTTGGTGGGTCAGGGACTGTCTGTATGTCTTTGTACAGTGCCTAACATGATAGAATCCCCCAAACTTGGTACAGGCCTCTAGGAGCTACTGTAACATCAATAACAGTAATTAATACTATGAATAAATAACACTGCTCCCCAAAGACGACCTCTGCTTGCCGATAGTGGAGGGGGGGACAGAGTGAGGGAAGTCGGCTTCAGCAGTGTTTCTGAGCATGTGCCGTCCATGTGAGCATGCTCAGTACAAGCCAAGCAGCAAATCGAGGAGGGAGACACTGTGATCCCACATGTCTCACCTCCCGCGTCGCTTCCGCTGCTCCTTGTGTGAAATGAAGAAGAAATAATCATTGTGTCTGTGAGGTGGTGGATAGCATCCAAGGGAAATTATGCATGATATAGATTGAGATTAGAGAAAAATATATTAGTGAGAAATATGATAACAAATGAAATAAGAGCTGCCTTCCAACATGCAAGACCAATGCAGCCAATAAGTCCCTAGTTGGAGAAGCCTCTATACATGCAGAAACACTTCCTGAATCAAGGGCAAAGACCCTTATCTCACCCCAGACCTATGCCATGTAAATAGATGCCATTACACCCAATTTATGTATGTAAAAAGTTCCTGGGTTTACTCTGAAGTGATGTGTCTGAAGTTACAGGAGATGAAAAGCTCTTTGCTCAGGAAAGTGGCGTCCTCTTCATTACTAAATAAAATTGGCACATATACTCTTCCCAGTACATTGGCTTCACAGTGCATTGTATCATCTATGCCAGTTTAGCAGTCACCAGGTAATGACGTTCATATCTAGACTTCAAAGGAAATTAAATTGTATAGGAGACAGACCCTTAAAAAAGGGGATTTGTGCAGAGTCTAGCTGACAGTTATGAGCTCAAGCACCAGGATGTTGAGATAAAGGCAAAACCCATGATAGATGGACAGACAGACACAGAATGCTAGAAATGTAATCTCTCATTTACCAGTACTGTAACTATAAGATTTAACCTACCTCGCTTGGCTGTTGCCTATGCTCTATGCTAGGTATGATGTTATTCCATTTACCTTTGATTTAGTTAGATTTACTAATAAACTTTGTTTTACTTCAGATTTTTCTTCCTCTTATGGTATCCAAGTATACCGGAATAGCCACTATGGACTATTCTTGAAGGCAAATGTCTGACCTCAGGCAAGATATAAAAGGAGCTAAAGAGGTAACTGACCTGCAGGGTTCACACCAATGCAAAGTTGTGTAGACAGACTTACTTCAGTTAGCAAGGAGCATGGGGGAAGGCTAGTGATCAAGGGGAGCAGGGAAGTGAAAGTTACGTTGTGTATATTAACCACATTTTTTACCTTAAAACATTTGGGTCCTTTTCCTGGCAGAGTAAACTTTGCAATATCATCATGACTTCAAGTGGTCAGGAAAATGTGTTGTTTGGGGAGAAATCAGTGAGAATAAATAAAAACTAGGCTACAAATATGTACACTGTTAAACAGGGATAGTAGCTTAACTCCCAGATGTAGCAGAATTTCCAAAGCGCTCCAGCTAACAGATTTGTATTCAGGCCAACAGCCATTCTGATTCTCAATTCTCTCTCAAATTCTGTTCCAATAGTCTCTAGCAGTGAAAGATCCCAGTCCAAACCTCATACACATCGACTGCTTTGCAACACAAAATGAAGCCTATCTCATTTCATGTATCAATTACCATCCCTCCTGATACAAGGGCTCAAGGGCCTACATTTTCAGAGAAACTAGTAATTTGGGTTATCGCAATTCTGACGCCTTAAAAGGGGCCTGATTTTCATTGGTACACAGCAATTTCTGAAAATCAGGCATCCAAAAGATGTCTCAAACTAGGCACCCAAAAATCACTAGTCACTTTTGAAAACATAGAGCTCAACAAGTTTGAAGAGAGATTCTCATTCAATTAACTTCATTTGTTACTAAAGTCTTGTCTAAACTGGGAAATTGTCTGGATTAGCTATTGCAGAATCAATTATTATGGACTAGCTCCCCATGTGCACACACTATTCCAGAATAAAAGGGGGTAAATTTGCAGTGGTTTTTAATGCTGCTGAAGTGACGCATGAAGACATGTCCTATTTTTTAGAATTCATTATTTTCACATCTCAACCAGCTTAACTAGAACACAATTGTTTCCCAGGTATAATTAAGGTCTCGTGGTCATACAGGTAACAAAATTTTCAAAAAGGACTGCGGTATGGCTTATGTCTGATTCCAGTAGACTCAATGATAAAACTCCCATTGACTTTAACAGGAGCAGAGAGTTAGGTTAACTCTCAGCTCAGCACTTTTGAAAACACTCTGATTATTACACAGTGACTTCTGTCTTCTATCAAGGTTTTGTCACCGGAAAGAATAAAAAAGAGAAATACATGTGAAAAAATAGTTAATATGGAAGCCATGAAAAAGATAGGGCAATTTCCATCTTATGTTAGTACACAAATGTATAAGTACTTTTGCATTATCACTAAAATACCAGCAGGCTGTGCTTGTGCACCAGTTTTCTAGCTCATACATAACTAATCTTAACTTTCATTTTAAGTGATGCCAGTTTTGCTTTATCATTAAAATTGTGATTACAAAAAAATACGCAGCCAACTAGTTTCATTCATAACTTTTGCTGCTAACATACTCCCCAATCCTCTAAAGTATTATAATTAAGACAATGCTACACCCTCACAAGATAAAAATGAGCAGTAGGTGGAGAGATTGGAGTGGCCTCTGTTTTTCTAATAAACGTAAAATGCAGTTAAATTTCTATTAAAAATGATCAGGGACTAGGAGGATTGGCTTGACACACACAACCACTGTGATCTATAGAACTGTAACTTCAGTCCTACGCAGGAGAGTAAAGTTTTGAAGCCAGACTCTGTAGGAACTCCAGCAGTTACAGAATGCAGATGCCTGCCTGCCGCCTGTTGGGCCAATAAAGAACACTTCTTTCAGGTACACCAATAAATTCACTGGCTACCCCTCAAATATCAGATATAGGGTAGAGTCCTGGTTCTAATCTTCAGGCTGTTTTACCTCTTGATACCTCATAAGCCAATCACAGACCTCCAGTAAAACTAAGTTTCTTCAGCTGGATAGGAGATAAAATGAATAGTAGCACAGATTTCAAAGGAGCACACACAGAGTCTTTCTTACAAGCTGCCATCTCATTGAGCCCTAGGTTCAGTGACTGACCAGTTTTGAACTCTGACATTTAAGTGCTGTAGCACAGAAAAAGCCACCACCAATTCACAAACCCACTGTACTGAGGCCACAAGAGCGTTCAGTGGACCATCTCAGAAACTACCTCTCCCGCCAAGACAGTCTACAACAGCAATGATCCTTCACAAAAATGGCGCTCTCAAAAGCAAGAGATAGACTAGTGGCAGCTGGAGAAAGCATCTTTTCAGACAGTGGCCAAACTTCCTATAGAATGTTCCTTCCACAAGAGTTAAGAATGCCAATAACGTGGCCATCTTCTGACCCTTATCTGCACCACTGCTTTTCCATAATAGTATATGAAAGAGAAAAAGACACTCTTGTCCTGCTCCTAGCAAAGGAGAAAAGAAGAGATGTATGTCAACTTATAAAGAATTTGTTCATTCATCATGTGGATGGTGTACACCAGAAATGAAAAAGAGATCTATTCAAAAGACGTGAGAGAGTGGTAGTTTAGATTTGGAACAGCTTGGTGTTGCTAAAAAGCAGGTATCTGGCTTGCCTGTGTAATTATTTTAGTTGTTGATGTACTTCTCTGAAGCACTGTACATTACAGTATCCTTCATGTTGTCCTGTAAATGCACCTCCACTGACACAAAAGAAATACAGCTGGCAATACATCTATTTTTGACACTAATGGGGAAAAAAGTGGATTTTTCTCCTCCCAAGCTGTCCTGGATGATCACATACTGCCATCTGCTCTTTGAAGCTGAAATGCCATCAATTCATAAAATGGGGCCAAGATTTTCAAAAATAGTAAGCCTAAAGTTAGACTCCTAAATCCATCTTTGGGCATCTGCCTGATCTTCAAAAGCACTGGGCACCCACCGGCACCAATTGACCTCACCTTTCAGTGAAGTTAAGGATATTAAGCACCTAGCTACCTTACAAAATCTCCTTTTAGGGTCCACATTTTCAAAAGTATCTAGTGATTCTGGATTCCTTAGTTTTGGGGTATAAAACTCAAGACTCAGCACCATCCTCCAGAAAAAAAAAAAGGGTCAAGTCCATTAGGCTGTCCAACTGGGCACCCAAAATTTAAGAGACCCAAAAATCATTAGTCATTTTTGGAAATTTGGGCCAGTGCCTACGTTTAGTCCCCTGCTTTTGAAAACCCCAGCCTGGAATTTTAAATTCTTTTTTATGAACATAAAAAAAGAGAAACCTAATTTCTGAGTATTACAGCATTGAAAATAGTTTTTAGAAAGTATCAGAACTGTTTACACAGTTTTATAGGGGTGCATATGCTCCATCACATTACATTAAAGACTTTCAATAGCATCCACAAACCTCTCTTACAGCATGTTATTGATACATAACATTCATTTTAACTTCAAGTGGATATGAAAAATACATTCTCCTATCAACTGTGTATGTAGAAAATATGTCCATAAAGACATTTTTTGCCCTAGTGGAGATTTCGGTTTATATAATACATTAGTAATAAAATATAAAAACCTGCAAAGTATACAAGCTGTTTTCACTGTATTAGTGACTATCGTTTTGATGTGAAACCCACTTTAATGACTACCTGACAAAGAAACCTTTTAAAAGGAATGATTTTCCTTGACATGAATGCATTCAACTACTGTTTGTTGAGTGATATCTTCTTAAGCAGTTAGCAAAAGAACACAGTATCACTGTAAATCAGTGGTTCACCACCCTTGCAGCACTGAGGGTTATAATCGCAACCTGTTAGCAGCCTGAAGGCAGCACTTAAGTTGCAAATAAATTTACATGAATAGATATATGCATATAGGATGTTGTTTATATTGTTTTTAACTATGTCTATATTAAAAGTGCTTTAACATTGCAGAGTGACAACATATGCCTTGAGAGCTTCAGGGATCTGCTTCAGTCAAAGCAGGGTCTCAAACATCCAGCTCGTGTTGAGATGGTCACCTATTCTATGGAATGAAGTTCTGAGACTGTTAAGCGATTGCAATGTTTGGATTTGTTCAGAGGTCTTTTCACAAATATGTAAATATCTCCAAGATCCTGTACCAATAGCAGCCCTCATACCAAACTCTAGATTATCCCTCCATTGACAGACCTTCATACAAATTCAGTACATTTCATTCACAAAATGCAGACTGAGGTGGACAGAAGCATCATGAGCCAGATGCCCAGCTGACATGAATGGGCACAGCTCCACTGAGTTATGCTATCCTCCGACCCAGCCCTGTAAATCAATAATTCCTGCTGAACTTCAGCTCTACTTCTTCAGACTGAGCTGAAAACCAGGATGCAGACAACCTGAACAGGGCTGTCACTCATATTGCTTGAGCTTTGGTTGGCAAATCGGGCAGAAAACCATTTTTCTGAAGCTGCTCAGAATAACATACTGCTGCAAGGACAGGCCTCTGCTTCACTGGCAGCTGCAGACAAAGGTACCAATTCCCTTGGGCTCCCAAGGCAGAAAGCACAGACCCCTTCCACCCCACTTGCTTAGGACCTGCAAGCAAAGGCCTCTCTGCAACTTCTGCTCTCCCAGCAAAGGTCCCAACTAATCCAAAACTTCCTCTTTTCAAACACCTAAAACTAATATTTTGGCAGAGGCTGGAAGCCAAAAAGCAGATTCAGACTTCCAGAGAGCAGAGTGCTCCCTTAGCCTTGCAGCAAACCAAAGCTCTACTGCAGAGAGAGCCTTCTACGAGCTATCTTGGCTGGCTGCTAGCAAGCTCCCAGAATCTAACACATAGAGATATGGGACTTAAGTTTTAAATAGGACTTTGCACCCTCTACTCTAATATTAAAACTATAAATATCTGATTTATGTCCATATAGAACAGGGTTTTCTTTAATATATATATATAGCTGTCAGTAGATACGAGTATTGAAATTATCTTGTAACTTTAATGGAAGTTATTTCAGGTGAAACCCTTTTCTTATCACTTCAGACCTGATCCTGAATTCCTTGCACACCCAAAACTCCCATCAACACCTACAGAAGTTTAGAGTACACAAGGACTACAAAGTCATAATGTAACAATATTGCCTAAAATAATATGATTGAGAGATATATATAATCATAGATTATTAGGATTGGAAGGGACCTCAGGAGATCATCTAGTCCAACCCCCTGCTCAAAGCAGGACCAATCCCTAAATGGCCCCCTCAAGGATTGAACTCACAACCCTGGGTTTTGACTGGTACCTGGACACAATAGCGATTGTCTCACTAGAAACACATACAGTAAAACCTCAGAATTATGAACACTACAGTTACGAACTGACAGTTCAACCACACACCTCATTTGGAACCGGAAGTATGTAATCAGGCAGCAGCAGAGAGGAAAAAAAAAAGCAAATACAGTACAATACTGTATTAAACAGAAACTGCGAAAAAATAAAGGGCAAGTTTAAAAAAAAAAAGATTTGACAGGCTAAAGAAACTGTTTCTGTGCCTGTTTTTTTAAATTAAGATAGCTAAAAGCAGCATTTTTCTTCTTCATAGTAAAGTTTCAAAGCTGTATTAAGTCAATATTCAGTTGTAATCTTTTGAAAGAACCACCATAATATTTTTTTCAGATTTACAAACATTTCAGAGTTACAAACCACCTCCATTCCTGAGGTGTTCGTAACTCTGAGGTTCTACTGTAACTGGTTAATATTAGTGTATATTGAAGGGTTTATTTTTTGAACATGACAATTTCACATTTGAAGGTACTCAGATTTACAAAGTAAGTGACCCTTTCCAAGTTGTGAATTAAGCTCTTTATGCAACAGCAGATCAACATACGGTAGACTAGAATTTTTAGCCTCATCCTCTTTGAAGTTAATGACATCCATTTTGATATTAATGAGATCTTTCAACAACAGCTTTTAGTTAATGGGAATCCATGGGGCCAAAGTCTGTGTTGACTCATGCTCCACCCAACACCATGGACTTCAGCCATATATGTTAATTCAGAATCTAATCTGCTTTGATAGGTTCCAGTGACCAGATCTTAATTGTTTTTTTAAAAAATGTGTTGCGAACAGCTTGTGCTGTATAATTAACAATAGCCTGCAAATTGCTGGAGAGACATATGCTGATAAGGAGGAAGAATGGTCCTGTGATTCAGGTACAGGAGTGGGAGTCACCAGATCTGGGTTCTTTCCCTAGCTCTGTCAGGGTCTTCCAGTATGACCGTCAGTAAGACAACCTCTTAGTGCCTAAGTCTCCTCATCTGTAAGGGGGTAATAATACTTCCCTATCCCAGAGGGGTGATTTGAGGTTAATTCACTAATGTTTGTAAGACTCTGATTTCCTTGGACAGAAGAAACTATATATTTATGAAACAGAGGCCGATTGATGGTTCACTACTGTCTCAGCAACTCGAGAGACCTGACACACTCACTATAGCTAACACACTGTTGTCATGATATGTATCCAGAAGGTGGCATGTAATATATCACTGGAAACTGTATAATTCACTGATCATTAATATTCTTGCATGATGTATGCTCAGGGTGTGTACAAACGGTTATAAATTTGTGCTAGAATTATGTTCTTAAAACGTGTTTGTCAAGCAATGCTTAAGCACACTCTGCCCTAGACAAAACAATGCATATTTGCTTGTCTGGCCAGCTAGGTTGTCAGGCAGAGTCAATGAAGGTACATTTACATAAAAGGCAAACAAGTGATCAACCTAGCAAGTTGGGGAGATAGCCTCAACTGCCATGATGGGGGTCGGAGAAAGGAGACTGCAAAAATCAACATGGCATCAGCTCCCTGGTGGACACAGCAAGCTGAGCCCCCAGGAAGGCTTCCTGAAGTAAGGTTACGGAACTTCGGAAGATATAAGCAAGGTCAGAAAGCCATTCTGGCATCCTTCACTTGAGCGGCTAAAGGAGTCAGAGCTCTTGAAATCACAGAAAGTTAGGTCCTTCAACACCAGGGGTTGAAGTCTCTAGGAACTGACTATAGGTGAGAAACCTGCTTAGGCAAGAGGTTGGAACTTGCTGAAATTAAGTTTTAGTCTTTAGAAGTGTATTTTTACTTTGGTTTGTTTGTAATAATTTCTGTTACTTAAACCTATGACTTTCTGTTCATAAAACTTGTTTTACTTTTACTCTAAATCAATTCAATGCTTTGATTGAAATAAAAGTGTTTCTCAAACCCTGATTAGATTAATGATCTGACATTTACTGTCTTTTAAAAGGAGCAGGAAACGATAGCTTTGAGAGTGCTCCAGGACTGGTCTCTGGGGAAATTAGGGACTGGTGTGGTGTTTAGATCCCCTGCATAAAGCAACTGGGCAGTGGAAACCAGAAGTGACCTGCATGCTTGTAAGGCTGGCCGGTGGTGTCAGAGCTGTGAACCACAGTAGCATAGCACTGAAGGCACCCAGTGCTGCAGGACAGGCTGTGATACACACCCCTACTAGTCTGGGTTGAGCCCCAAAGCGTCACAGAATTATATCTGGATAATTATCAGACCATATGTTCGCATTTAACATGGGCACACACTGCCTCTTTAAAACATCCCATCAGCCTGGAAGTGGGGCAGAGCCAGCATTTTAACAGTCGCCATTAGACCCAGACATTGACTGCTACTGATGACAAAGACTGAGGTTCTGTTGAACCATCCTGAGCACTGCTACAGCAGTAACAAGCACCTTTCAGGTCTTGAAGTTGCTTCAAACTTTATGCATTTGTTTCAGCCATGGCATGGGAGAAATGGGTATGTGTAATGGAGTGTAGTGTTGTGTCTTTTAAAGACTTAGTAGAGCCTGTTTTTTGGTTCAGTTCCTTGGAATAAAAATGTTAGGTTCAAATGCTTCATAGTAGTGTACCAAGCAATTCTGCACTTGGAAAAGAAGCACCTATCCATGGACAACATTCATATGTATAGGTAGGTGCGTACTTACGTGTGTCTGCCTGCATACCAAAATGCAGAATTCATCTTGTACCTACATGTAAATAACCCTTGGAAATATAAATATCACTATTTCAAAAAAGTTTGGGCTATTTATTTCTTCTGCCAAACCAAGCTAGGAGATGAGGCCAGGAATTAAGACAAACACACGCCACCACACAAAAGCACTTGCTTGAAGTTTCCTGCTGAAATTAGATTAATTGACAGAGCTTTAAAACAAAATCAAACAGGACAACCCTAATTGCTCATTACAGCTGATGGAGATGGGAAAGGATGATGAAAGGAAATTTAAGTGACTGACACTACTACTTAGTCATATACTTAAACCTTTATTTTTGTTTCAAAAATTTAGACAGACACTATTAACACAACGTTGAATTTCCTGGCTCTGCTGTTGAGTGCATTGTGCCCCCTGCTGTATTACTTTGCAGGCGAGGGTCAGGAAACAAGAGAGCCACTGCTCCCCCACAAGCAGCATGGCAGTTTCTTTCCATCATGCAAATACAGCACTAGAAGAGAGAACCAGCCAGCCTCCAAACAGGGGACATTATCTGTGGGTTGGGAATGTGTGGCACCTTCATTAACTATCATGTGTGCTGCTGTCAGTAAGAAGTACTAGCTGAGGTGTGCCCTTCACAGTGAGCCCTGCACAATCCTACTTGTGGGCCCCTGTATTTGATCTGATTCAGCAAGGTACTGAAAGTAGAGTTAATTGGAAGGCAAAGAAAGGAAGATGAGGGGGAAGTAACAATGGCATCAGTAATAAAGGCTCTCTTATTCCACTGTCTGAATGGGCACTGAACTGCTGCTAATGTTCAGCTGAAAAGGAGATCAACATTGAATCTGTCATTTACACTGTAGTTTGACATGTTTTTACAATGGTTGCACATTACAGCATGATTTTTACTGAGAGCAGTAACATTATCGAATTTATGCATTGTGCAGAGCCAGATGCTCCTCTCCACTTAGCTAATAGAGGGAGACAAAGCAAAGAAAGTGGGTGTAGGGCACGTGTAAGCGGGGGAATGGTCCTGCTATTGTGGAGAACTTTCCTGGCTTCTGCACTACCCCGGTGAGGTGGGCTAGTGAAAGGGCCTGAGTCCTCGCTTCCACTTCCTTTACCCAGAGGCCTCCCTGCCCGTCTGGCAGAGTCCTCGTAACCCCAACAAGGCTGGGCCCAGGATTCCTGGGAGGCTCGACCCCCAACCCTGTTGTGGTCACCTAGGATAGGGGCTGGGGTGTCCCCACTCCGGGGTACTCTCTCTGCACTGGGCACTTCCCTGACCCACTGATTAATACATAAAATTTAAAGCAAATGCAAGTTATTTAATCAACAATTAATTAAAAAAAGAATAAGGAAAAATGGGAAAGGTTAAAGGAAAATACATCACCCCGTTCTGTGGCAGGGAACATTACAGTGTCTCTGGAATGTCAGGGCAGTTCACAGTCTGTTCCTTGTAGGTCCCAGGCCTCCTTCTCAGGCCCTGGCTGTGTTGCAGGGATGCTGTGAGTTGGACACTTGCTCTGGTGGTGGCCACACACCTCTGGGCTTTGGGTGGTGGGACCCTTCTTCCCAGCGTCAGCTGCCCGACAGGTTAAGATCCCCCGCCTAGTCAGGCCTGTAAGGACCCTTGGCTGGGGGTGTCTCTCTGCACTGGGCCCTTTGCCCAGGGTCCCCCCACCGCACTCAGCTCCAGCTCCAGCCCCAGTTCCACTGTTTGGCTCCACTCTGCCTCAGCACTAATGCTGCTGCTCTGCCTCCAGCCCCCTCAGCTGCTTCTCTGGCCCCTCTGGCTCTGTGGCTGCAGCTCTGCTCCCAGCACAGGGTCTGCTCTCCCCGGGCTGTGTCTCTGGCTCTGTGGCTGCAGCTCTCCTCCCAGCACAGGGTCTGCTCTCCCCGGGCTGTGTCTCTGGCTCTGTGGCTGCAGCTCTCCTCCCAGCACAGGGTCTGCTCTCCCCGGGCTGTGTCTCTGGCTCTGTGGCTGCAGCTCTGCTCCCAGCACAGGGTCTGCTCTCCCCGGGCTGTGTCTCTGGCTCTGTGGCTGCAGCTCTGCTCTCAGCACAGGGTCTGCTCTCCCCGGGCTGTGTCTCTGGCTCTGTGGCTGCAGCTCTGCTCCCAGCACAGGGTCTGCTCTCCCCGGGCTGTGTCTCTGGCTCTGTGGCTGCAGCTCTCCTCCCAGCACAGGGTCTGCTCAGAGGGCTGCTTCCGTGACTCTGCTCCCAGATCTGACCTGCTTCCTGAGTTGCTTTTCTGGCCCCTCTGGCTGGCACAGCTCTATTCCCTAGCTCAGCTTGGGCCCCTGCTCTCTCTTTAGCTCGGCACAGGGTCTGCTCTCCCCGGGCTGTGTCTCTGGCTCTGTGGCTGCAGCTCTGCTCTCAGCACAGGGTCTGCTCTCCCTGGACTGTGTCTCTGGCTCTGTGGCTGCAGCTCTGCTCTCAGCACAGGGTCTGCTCTCCCCGGGCTGTGTCTCTGGCTCTGTGGCTGCAGCTCTGCTCCCAGCACAGGGTCTGCTCTCCCCGGGCTGTGTCTCTGGCTCTGTGGCTGCAGCTCTGCTCCCAGCACAGGGTCTGCTCTCCCCGGGCTGTGTCTCTGGCTCTGTGGCTGCAGCTCTGCTCCCAGCACAGGGTCTGCTCTCCCCGGGCTGTGTCTCTGGCTCTGTGGCTGCAGCTCTGCTCCCAGCACAGGGTCTGCTCTCCCCGGGCTGTGTCTCTGGCTCTGTGGCTGCAGCTCTCCTCCCAGCACAGGGTCTGCTCAGAGGGCTGCTTCCGTGACTCTGCTCCCAGATCTGACCTGCTTCCTGAGTTGCTTTTCTGGCCCCTCTGGCTGGCACAGCTCTATTCCCTAGCTCAGCTTGGGCCCCTGCTCTCTCTTTAGCTCGGCCCCACTCTGTCTGACCCAGGCAAGTCCAGCTCACACGGATGACAGGGCCCACCCTGGCCTCCTGACTCCCTGATTATTCTGCCTGCCCTGTCAATCAGGCTGACCTGGTGCATTGGCCTCTCCCCATTCTTTTAGTACTGGGAACTAGCCAACCAAAACAGCCCCACTGAATGTTAGTAACATGGAAGGGGACAGCAGAAGCTCTGTGGTGTTGTAGGCCTCCCGCCACCTTTGAAAACTTGGATTGGGGGGAGGCTGTTGGGGCCAGGGCATGTCACAGCCAGGATATTGGACTAGATTGGCCACCGCTCTGATGCTGTCTGGCAATTCCTATGTACATCTGAAAACAGTGCAGCTGGGGAGAATAAAGGGTGTGTTTCGCTCTCATCCTAGCTACCCACCTCCCTTGCAGAGAGGCCAGAATGCAGCTGCACAAGGACACTGCTTCCTCAGCATGAGTGAGAGACTCCTTTACTGACCAAAACCACTAAGTACCAAAATTTGGCCCTCGCTGCTTAATTAAAAATTGCTTAACATATCATCCTGCTCTTTTCCTCCCTAAAGGACGCTTATCTGCCCTATCGGAAAATATTAACAGAAGACAGACACATTTTTGTAAAGCTTTAAAACAATTACTTGGAAAAATCATGCATTATCCTCATGATCTTAGTATTATGCAAGTGTCACTGCTTCTCTCTCTCTCTCTCTCTGACGCAGGATGTGAACTGCTAGGAATTTAAGAAACTGAGCTAGTCACTCATTCTCAGCTTGATCTAGAAAACAAGCTGCCTCCCATATTTCCTAGGACCCCGATGCAAAGAATTTATCCACATGCTTAACTCAGAGCACAAGCAGGCCCATAAACTCCTTCAGTGGAACTACTCACATGCTTCAATTCAGAATGCACTTTGCTGAAGTGAAGTTTAATTGCTTCGATAAATCAGGCCTATGTGAGTATTTATTACCAGACTGTATGAATGTGATGTCTTGGCCTCAGATTTGCAAGGGTGGTGTATTAATCATCGCTCTTTTTTCCTTGTTCATGTCAGCATTGCTGTTGAATTACAAGTATTACAAACAGAACAAACATATTGATTCCCCCACCCCAACCCCACTAGAGGTTAATTTACAGGTACATCCCAAAATATAGGTGGCAGTATTGTACCTTAGAAGCGTGCCCATGCACTGTCTCTCTGAAAAAGCACTGAGGGGAGAGGAATCATAGATGTGATATTATTCCTCCCTCACATGCACAGCCTGCGCAAGGTGTGGCTTGTGGATTCATTTGAGCACTTAACCAGACAGGCTGAGGAAACAAATGGAGACATCTCGATCTGGAAAAGATGAGATGTTTGAATCTGTACTAAGTAGCCGATGCCCTTAATGATTTTAAAAACAAAATAAATGAAATATATCAACTATTAATATCATATTATGACATCACCAGTAGTGCATAAGATAATGTGTCAATAGTAGTGGTACAAGTCATGAAATATTGTAAAAATAATACAACAATTAAAATGACATAAAATCAAATTTGAAACAACATTTTGAAATTCTGAAGGCAATCCAAAATGAACTTTTTTTTCAAAACTGGAAACAATTTTTTTTTATTTCAAAATGTCCTCTCCCCAGAAATTTAATCAGAATCAACATGATTTCACAAAAACATCAAGCTTGGTCAAAACAGAATTTTCCAGTGGAAAACTGTTTCAATGAAAATTTTCCAAACTACAGCTCTAATTCCAACATATCAGGGACTACCTCGGAACGTCTTGGCTATCAGTAAGTTACATGTGGTGGCAATTCATAATTATACGATCACAGAAAAACAAACTCATTTCCTCCTGCTCCAGAAGCACAGGCCTCTCTCAAATTTCCATGAGTTGTTAGCAGAATGGGGTTCTAGGAGACAGATGAGCAGTTCTGATTCCATCCAGTGACAGGAAGTGATGCACAATTACAATTTTGTTCAAGAGTAATTAATGCCTTTCATCCTGAAAGATAAAAGCATTTGAACTACATACAGGCCATGCAATGTTCAAATGCAGCCACCTCTAGGGTGGGGATTGATACCCAACTGATTGACATCCCTGCACTGTTGAACATTTAGTCAAAAGTGCTTGCCCTGAAAGCTTTAGTTCAATAAACACCACTAGAAGAACAGTAAACAACCATCTCCCTTGGAAAGATGAGTTGACCCTGCTAAGGCTTGGATTTATCATGGTTACAAGGAGCCCAGGGCATTCAAAGGCCAGTGGGAGGGGAACAATAGTCAGCTAGAAAAAAGACTGTACCTTTCAAACATCCAGTGTGATTAACAGAAACAATGCAAAAAATATTTTTTTTAATTCTGAAATACACCACAAGAGTCCTTTTAAAAAGTGAGCAGCAGCAGAGCGGCAAATAGCAGTGTGTAAAGGTACTCAGGAAGGGGGATGACTCAGTGTGACCAAGCAGGGCGAGGGCTGTGAGTAGGACTGGCTGAGAGCAAATGGACGTGGGTGGTTATGACTGAGTATCACCGTAGAGGAGCAAATTAGCGAGACTTCATTCCAGTGACTGTTGGAGGGGGAGTCATACAGCAGCAATTTCATCTTTTAAATCTTTTAGAAATACACTTTCTTCAATTAGAAAAACAATAAAAATAATGCTGATTTTATACAAAGATAGAAACCAGAATATTCTAGTCATTAAAAACCTGGGGTTACATCATGTGGTCCTTACTCAGGTACTGATCTATGGAAATCTTGGGTATGCCTTCACTGCAGAGTTACCCCAGCTTTTTGCCTGGGTTTCAGCCCTAACTCCCCTACTGTTCACAGAGAAAAATGTTTTATCGAACATTCTGTGTGCTTTGAAACTAGGCTTGTTTACCCCACAGGGAGTAGAGGTTAGAGGTTTCACTTTAACATGAGCTCCTACCTATCTACTTAGCAGTGTGCAGGCTGTAGCCTGGTTTACAGAACTCAGGTGCTGATAGTCCTCCAATGCCTTCCCACTCTCCCCTGCAGGTTGGGTTTCCATGCCGTTTTATCTAGTGCATTGCTTAGAACCATGGGACAGCCCCCTCCTAGTGCCTAACCTGAGTTACTGCAGTGCCAGTGTGGGCGTGTCTACGTGGGTGTGACTTGAGTGTTGTCTAGCAGCGTGGAAGGTCACACCGGGGTTTGGCTAATCTGGGTGCCCAGATCTGGGTAAACTCTGCAATGAAGATATATCCTTTGCTTGAGTAAAACACTACAGCAGATGCCACAGTGAGGGGAGCTACAAATCCCGAACACCTTTCAAGAACAATTCAAGGCCTGCCATGAGAATTTACTGCTATTAACAGCCTTGAGAGATGACTGGATTTCAATTTTGCCAAAGCCCTACACACAGAACTTTCCACAGAGAAATAATTTGAGGAAAAAAGGGCGGGAAACACACAGCCTTCATGGCACTGTAAATAGATTTCCAGATTGAGCAATCATTATAATTAAAATGGAGCCAAGTGTCATGGAAGAGCAGTAGCTAAATTACAGGTCTGAGAGTTGGGGAGAAGAGCATATCCGACTGCACGACAATCAAAAATAGTAAATTAAATTTTGAGCTCCAATACACTGTAATCATATCCAAAAGAGAAACAGGGATGAAATGTGAACATGCATCTAAAAATCTTGTCAACTTAATGTCTTTTTTTTTTAATTTTGAATTATAATCAGGGAGCAATAACTGTATACACCAAGATTTCTCCAAAGCATATAGCAGAAATAAAAACCAGACGCTCCCACAGACCTTCATGGAAACAACAAGGATAGAAGTCACATGCTCCTGATCAAAAAACGACAGGTTTGCTTTCATTTGCACTAAAGGATAAGCTTCATTAGCTCCCAGCAGTATGTCACTTGTGCCTATGATACACTTGAGCAGTTCTGATCTTCTTCAGTAGAGGGCAGTATAGCACATTTGTTGCAATTAAGTGTGTACAGTGTAGTATATTGGAGAAGCACTTGCATGTTGTACAACTAATTTTTTTAAAAAGTCACATACATGCTGCTTCAAGATATTTTCAAAATCAACACCTTTCTCGTTTGCAAAGAAGTGTGCTGTGTTTGTTAATCCACATCTGGAATAATCCAAATCTCCCCTTTTTGCATGGAACTTCTCTAAGAAAAATACTCCATAGAAAATCCCTTCCCTTCACAGACTATCCTCCTGCTGAAAAGCAGGAAAAGATCCAGGTGCACCAATCTGAGCAGGACAAGCTGGGCCTGGGGGATATTTTGCCAAGTGACATGCTGGAAGGAATTAATGGAAGCCCTTTGTTAAAATTCCAACAGCAAATTGAAGGGAAGGCTGAGTTGATTGTCTTGCCTGGAGGAGCTCACTCCCTCTCTGGAGCCTGACAATTCATCCTGGTGCTTAAAACATTACTACTGAAGAACAATTATTTTCTTTTTACAATTGGAATTTACCAAGTGTCAGATATTTTAAAAATAATTTTCAGAGGCATGATAACCACAGATCTCTCTCCAAGGTCCTTACCCACCCCACCCCCATTTGAAAATAGCACAGCTTGGTGTTGAGCATGTGTATCAGAACTCTTCAGAGTATTTTTCAAGAACAAAAGTATGAAAACCATACGTCCAGCAAGTGAACTTAAGGGAATTTTTGTTTGCCACATGGTGTTGCCTTCGCTTCAAATGAGATAATCACAGTGGCTCCTGCTGTCTTTATAATCTCTGAATTAGGGATAATGTGGGGGGATGGGGGAGAATGAATAGGATTCCCCAAAATCTCACCATTCCCCTCTTCCAGCACACTTTCCTGTGTTCAACAGTAGGTATTATGAACTGGGAAAGGAGGGGGACTCTGCTGGAACCACTTGTTAAAATTTGACAGGATGTTATTGATTTGGTTCTTTGGTTGCCTAAAATATTTATCCACAGATCTTTGACCCTAGGAGCTAGTTTGATGCCATGCACTTTGCTACCATTGACACAGAGCCATGGGCAGAAACTACCTCATTCCAACAGCGGATGATCAGGAAGAACCCTAGCACATCAGATGCATAGAAAATATAATTTTGAATCATTACAAAAAAAATCAGATAAGACAGACATTGGGATAAAAATGAGGACTTCAGCAGAAAGTTTCTTCCCCTTCACCTGAGCAATTTTCAGAATGGACCATTAGGGATACAATTTTCCTCCCCAAATCACTAAACACGAATTTAAATAGAATAAAATAAATGTGATGTTACCAATTACATCTGCTCCACTGCTACATTTAAACAAAATTAAGCAAAGTGCAGTCGGTAAGATCGTATGCAACTACAGTGATGAAACCAGAATGAGCAGGGCACTTCATGCGAGACCAGCCTTCTTATGAAGAGGACAGGGGCGGAAGGAGTAAATTGTGCCTTCAAATTTGCATGCTCAAGTCATACTGAGGTTAGTTGGAGTTGCTCCTGCATATCTGAAGTCAACATTTGGCCTATAGTTGTTATGAATGTCTTTGTCAAAGAGAAAAGGTGATGTCAATCCAAAGCAGGAATCTAATACTATCTATCTCCTGCATACGTCTTGCAGGGAGGCTGGCTGGTTGGGCAGGTTTATAGTCACAACATTCCCATTTTGTTCAGTGCTTACTAGATCAGCTAGTTTTATGAAATTATCCGGAGGACCAGAAAACTCTGTTTAGCCAAGTATGAAGTTGCTACTATTTTTAGAAATCGCTAACTAAAGTGTCTCTACACTTCCCAAAGATGCCATTAGAGGAACTTGACTATGGAAAGTATCATGCAACAAGAAGATGAAAAGGAGACGCAAGCGCGAGTGACCCTCTATCTCTCTCCATCCCTTGAACCCAGGATAACACAGGAGAACTTCAACCCCTTCTGGGACTGATCACCCCAATCAACGCACAGAAAGCTTAGCAATTTAAACCTAGGCAGTGCTTTTCACATGGACTCTTGTTAGGGAAGCCTTACAAGTCAGCAGGGCTCTTATGGTAATAAGCTGTGGTGTGACTTTTGAGGATCTAGTCAATGGACCTGGTGTCCAGCACAAGCTATAAAGGTACAATTCAAATGATACCACCATTACTGAAGCAGCGAAGGACAAACAGCAAAGGAGTCAACTCTATTGGCATTAACTGTGACTAATAGCAAGTATACTCCAGGTACTTTAAACAGGGAGATCCATTCTGAGTCAACTAATTATGGGTTGAGTCCTGTTCTCATGGAAGTCAGTGGAAAAAGTCCTATTGATTTCAGCAAGAAAGAGATCCAGTTCCAGTGCTTAGATAGTCGGGTGATGAATGCTATAGGAAAATCTTAGTCCGATAGATGTCTATGAACTACAGCCATGACCCTGGTCCCATGTAAGTGAATGGGAGTTTTGCAATTGACTCCAACGGAAGTAGGATCTGTTCCCATATCTTTGGCTCCTTATCCTTGTTGCTTTGCACGTCTCTCTTCCCTACTTCTTGGCTTTCTTTACCCAGAAACAGCCAGTGTGTGTGTGTGTGCTTCCATGCATACATGTGTGGAGGTCTCAAAGGGATCTTGTCTCATTGCTAAGCAGTGCCCCTCTTTGGCAGGCACCTTAAGGTAGAGTTTAGTTTAAGTTATTTCTAGCCAGTTTTAAGTAAGAAGCACATGGAGCAACCTCGTGTATAACAACTGGTAACTGACACCCTTAAGTAGAATTTCAAGTAGGAAATGTCTACTGTCTTCAGATCTGTCTAAATGGAGCTATTTTAAAGTGTTCCATTCGAAATCTGTGCCTTTAAATTCATTTTACTATTACAGTCATTTCACTAACTACTTAATTGTAGCCATCTATCTGCGTCTGTCTCACTCCGACACCCACAGATGCACCCACCCACACGTCCGCCCACGCAAGCCTACACTCTGACTCATGCTCAGAATGGTTGTCAAAAACCCCACTCCCTGCCTAACGCAAACACTCTTGTGCTGCTTCTTTGATCTATTTCCATGTATTTCTATGAGTCATCTGATCTGTCTCTGATCTAAACCCAGTAGACTAGAGCCTACATGTGTGGTGTTTTGCATGCATTTGACTTGAAATTGAGAGCTGCTTGGGTGACCACACTACGGTACGCAGGCACGTAAGATCAGAAAATTCCTGGTAACCTTTGCCATAAACGAATAGCTGATATAGCCAAAATAAGAGCAATTACTTCCAGTTAGAAGTACTATTCATGCTCTAGAAACCACAGGGAAATATGCCAGGGATATTATCATCCTTCAGAAATAAAAATCATAATAATGCTTATAGACACTTTCCATCAAAGAATCCCCAAGTGTGTTATAATTGTTAATATACAGCTTCTTAACATCCTAAGTATTATCGTCCTCATTTTGCAGACATGGAAATGGAAGCACCATATGATTAAAAGCACACTTCAATGAGGTAACAAGCTATTTAATTGCTATTGACTTAAATGGGTATAAGTCAATGGCCATCCAGGGCACTTACCACCTCAGGATCAGGCCCTATGGAACTTACCCACAGTTGCCGAGGAAGTATGTGGTAGCACTCAGCCTATAACCCTGGCACCTAGGTCTGCCCCACAACAAGACCATCCTTCCTGCTATCCTCTGACAGATTTCTGTCACTTCTTACCACCTGTCCTCATTTGGATAATCCATTGAATGCCATTCATGATAGGGTTTGGGATGTGCAGCGTTACCCACGAACAGGGATATCCATAGCTGCATATGCAATATTCTGATTGTGTCTATGATCTGTCCACAGATGTGGATCATTTGTTGAGCCACCTTTCTGACAGAGCTCATGGGTTGCAACATGTTCATGATTCAGTATTCTATGAAATACCTCTGTCTTCATCCAGATGCAAATATAGGTGATGTGTATCACAAGATCCAATTTTGCTGTGTTCCTTCCCATAACCTGTACTTGCCTTTTTTTTTTTTAAACTATCAACATCTTGCTCAGAGAGCACTCTTCTTGAATGTTTGGAAGGTATCTAACATGTCGTGGGTGCTTCCATAAGCTATGAATGCTTTGGTGCTCAACTTATATGCACATGTATGGTTCCGAACAATTAAGTGTATGTTTTAAAATACCTTTCACGGTGAGTTTGAACCTAGTGTTGTCAAGTACCAAGTGTGTGGGGAATTTCTATTTGTACACTGTGTGGAAGCATCTTAGAATTTAAAAATAAAAAGGAGCCAGCCGGGGTTATCACAAGATTATTGTGAGTCATGCCGAGGATACGAAATATGATGAGAACCAGTAATAACAACCACTACCTCAAAAAATAGAGACTTGAAAGCCTTACAATGCTAGGGCCTGCTCCTGGCATCACCAAAGGCAATGGCAAAACTCCCACTGGTTTCTCTGCAAGCAAGGTCAGGTCTGAGATTCTGTGCTTCAGTGGAGAAGGGACAAACAGGGCCAAATTCTCCTTTCAGTTACACATGTTTAAAACTAGAATAACTCCTTTTTATTTAGTGGACTTTTACTACTGTAACTAGGGTGACCAGATAGCCAGTGTGAATAATCGGGACAGAAGGTGGAAGGTAACAGGCGCCTATATAAGATAAAGCCCCGAATATCGGGACTGTCCCTATAAAAATTGGGACATCTGGTCACCCCAACTGTAACTGAAAGCAGAATCCTGCTGCGGGGTTTCAAGCTTCCTAGGTGCTGTGGCTCAATCAGCTTTTTATTCCCATTTGCGTAATAGGGTCATCATCAAGTTTGGCAACAGCTGAAAGATCTCAGCGAGCAGGGAGAAATGATGTACATTTCTCTCCTACTACCAAGCTGAGCACAAATGTACAAGAGTAGAGAGCCTTTGGGAGGTGGCTGTTTGTTTAAACAATGCCACCAGTTCAAAAAGTGTTACGTTTGATCTCACATCGCTTATTTTAAGTCTTATTCCCAGCACGCGAAAGGGGCAATATTGTTAGCTGCAGAGACACTAGCCCTTAAAAAGCAAGGTTGTTTCTGCACGGTAGGGAACTTCACGGTGCGTCATGGCAAAGATTCTGTCTGGGTGGAGTGGGCTGATTATTATTTTAAACATCTTGTAGTAGTGAGACATGAATTTCCATCATATAATTTGCCTTTGGTTAATCTACAGAAACTCATTCCATTGCTGACTATCTTTGTAGTGATCAATCTTTACACTGAAAAACAGAGGCAAGGATTACATTGGCATCTAGATGCTACTTGGATAGTCACGTTAGTATCCTCTAAGACAGATTAGAGGAGTAGTTATCACGATAAGTTTTCAGTTCATGATCATGGTGAGGATAACGCGGCACTAGATATTCTGTTGAGAAAAGTACATATTTTTGTAACCATCAGTCCCATCTTCCTATTTTCTTACTTGTTTGGGAGGACGGAGAGTGGGGATGGGAATGGAAAATTACTACAGGCTGCATTTTCTGTTAGGTTACCTTTATCTCACATTCATTGGGCCTGATCCCATTAGGCAGACCTAATAAAATCAAAAGGAGTTGTATGGTTTGCTTGCCTGAAGAATATAATTGGGCTCAATCCAACTTCCAGTTAAACCAGTGGGAGTCTTTCCACTACTTCCAGTAGGAGTTCGAAAAGATCCTTTGAAATCTACAGCTTTGAAAGCACTCAGTCGCTTATGTAGTAGTTTATGCAGGATCTGCATATTAAGGGATAAAAAAAATAAAAAGATTTTCTGTGGCAGTACAAAACCTACCTCAAATATTTTCAGAGCATTGGATGCATCTCCATAGCACTGAGAATGAGGCACAACCTTCTGTCAAAAAGCAGAATGATCCTTCTTCAGCTTTTCAATAGAATTATAAGAATCTAGTGGAATAATCAGAGCTTGAGAGTGAAAATTTCCTCAGTGCAGATCTTAAACTCTTTTCAGTATTTTACTGGAATATAAATGCATTGTAAAAGCATCTAGAAATTGCCCAATTTCCCTTTTCATTCCTATTACTGTTGGTTTTTAATGGGGTATCCTTAAGTAGTCAAAGTGAAGTTAAAATATTCCTGTTTATTCCAATATTTCTGTAAGTGTTCAACTGATGACAGCTATAAAGACAAATACTATCTATACTCTGCACACAGTTATATCTGATACATGTGTGCTCCTGATATTCAGTCATTTCTCACCTTCAGGGCTGCTTCATGCAAGAAGTGGAACAAACGTGACAGCCGTGTGTGTGGGTGAGTGCATGGCTGTGCGCGTAGGCGGGTGTGTGGGTGTGTGTTTGTGCCTCTGCCTGTTTGCGTGTGGGAGTAGAGGATTGGTGTGAGCAAGAATACATGTTAAAAAAATCAGAGCCTTGCTCAAGGTCTTGCACAACGATTTTGTTTGTGTTCTCTTTAATTGATTGATTGATTATTTTGCAATCAAGCCCTGGAGCTGGACATCTACAACTGAACTTATAACTAGAAGAGTTTGGGATATTTGTTTAACTTCAGGGAAAGCTACCACAGCTTTTGGGGTCTCTGAACACCTATTTTAAGACTTCTGTGGGTGCAATACCTGTCATCTCTTGGCCCTTGACCACTCTCCACCATGAGCCCTCTTTTTCCTTTTCAGAGCACTAATAAAGTACCCAAATGCTCATGGGTGTTGAATGTGTTTGGAACAGGGAATGTTTGTGTTTCCACTTAGTAGTCATCACATCTACTACGCATGGATTGTGCTGTATGTCATACAGTAATATAGATACAACATGCACAAATAAATAGACTATATATATATATATATATACACACAATACTATATATACATTAAAAACAAGTACAGCTGGCAAATCTCAGTTTAGGAATTAACAGAATTCTAAGGAGTGAAAATATAGTGGCATACTATAGTATCTGTCTACAGTATACATTTTACAGGGCACCCACCACACAGTATCTAGGGATCAGAATGCTGCGGGCTTTTCTCAGTTTCCAGAATATAAGAAATAAAAGCTGCAGCTATTTTAAAAACAGGCAGGCTTCCAAGGCAGTGGCCTTATTAACCATAACACTGCACAGAATAGGCAGTGAATTGGAGAGCAGCCACACTATAGACAGAGGACTCGGCTTCAGTTTTAGCCTCCATCCTCAGCTACAGGTACTACTGTTTAGCGTTCACCCAAATTTACTGCATCTCAAGCTTCATATAGTATTTTAAAAATATGTATCTGAACATTATGGAGAATACCCTATAGGACATAACCTACAGTAACTCAATCTAATGTGCTATCAATACATGGATTTAGGCTTTGTCTACACACATACTTGCACCAGTTTAAATAAGCCAGTTTATTTAAAGCCCTCTGTAGACACTTATTTCAGTTTAGATTAAAGCTGTTCCTAGTCAATTTATGTCAAACTTAAATAAGCCTGGTTTAAACCAAAATAAGGGAGTGTCTTTTGAACCAGTCCAACTTAGTCTGTTTAAAAAAAATAAATCCCACCTTAAATTAAATCAGTGTAAATCTGCATCAGACAAGCCCATAGCTCACATATTAATAAAAATACACCCTTTGAGGGGCTAGTGCTCCTCTAATTGCAGCTGATGCCATCTAATCCTGTGGAGAGCAAGACTAACCAACACAGTGCTTAGAACATTGGTGGCAGCTGGTGGCTGACAATCCTGGTATTCCCAATTTTGCTAACCCCAAAGGACCTAAATAATAGAGAAAGCCTATAATGACCCAAGCTCTATATTCTCTGACTCCTCTGACTTCTAAGGGTTAGCTGGTTGGCAAGTAACACCTGTTTTATTGTACTCCTAAAAGTACTCAGGTACCTGTATGGCCTCCATCATCCTAGCATTGAGCACCTCAGATCTTTAATCTTTTTATCCTCACAACACCCTCATGGAGGTAGGGAAAATATGTAGTAAAGTCTATGGGCTGAATTCAGTCCTGGTGCAGGTATATGCAGCTGCCCTGATTTCAGGGGAACCGCATCCTCTAAACCGAGGCTCAGGCTTGCTCCCATTGGGAGAATTGGACCCTACGTTCTAGATGTTATTTAAATTCAAAATTTCCCCCAGATCGAGCTTTGCCAGCCCCAAGCAGTCACAGGTAAGGATAACGTCATAAAATAAATACGGTAAGTATTTTATTCCAGTATAGGACATGCATGGGGATTCCTGATCAGTCAGTAATAAAGCTTTTGCATCATGCATATTAGGCTGGAAACCCTCCAGAGAAATCTGTGTCCTCTTCAGACAGCACTGAAGAACTCTCTCTCTAACTATAGCCCACTTGGACATGGAGTGAATTAACTTGCTATTAAAAGGAAAGTTAACCTTAATGGAGCCATTAGGCTTTGCTCATACCACAATCAATAATCATGTGATCTTATGACTTCGACACTCCTCCTTCCTCACCCCACATCTGTATTGTTTGTTACCCTCAGTTGGTGCATCATGTCTAATTTTAGACAGTCTGCTCTTTGGAGCAGGGACTATGCCTAGCTCTTTCTGCACTTCTGCACCTAATGCACTTCTGAGTGGTGGCGATCATCACTACATTCATCTGGTATCTAATGGCCTCCGACATGGTTAATCATGAAATACTGCATACATCCAGTTAAAGACACCGTGCAGACTAAGATTTTTCTCCCCTCCCCTTTTCAGTACAGTCATTCAGACTTTGATCCTTGTGATTTCCTGTCTCCACTGGTAAACAGAGGTATTAAGGTTAGGCTTTGACAGCCCGCTAATGAAAAAGCCACACCAGAAACGGAAGCAAACAAGCAAGGGAGTCCTCCACCTACTGGAGGATTTTCTGTTCAATCTGAAGTTATGCCAACAATAAAATGCCAGGAGAGACTTTAATAGGCAGAAAGGTTTGCATTGGCAACCTTCCTGCAGTGGAATAGTGTGAGCTTACTAGCACTAGATCACAGGTCTGTTGGTGTTTCTATTGCGAAACCCTATTTTCAAGAATAAAAATTAACTGGGCCATAAAAATTAACTACCAAGAAATGAGCTGAAACTCCAGTCTGCAGACCAGGGGGAGGTGTGTATGTACGTGTGCTGGGGAAGAAGAGGTCACTGATTGTTTACTCTCATTATACAAATATGTGACACATCCGTATATATTTGTACAGTGCCTGCCACAATGGGGCCCAATCTTGGTTGGCCTCTAGCATTACAGTAATAAACATGATTATTAAGTACTTATAGGGCTCTCATCACTGTAGCATTAAACACCTTGCAACCATTAAAGGATTTTTTCCTCACAACACCCTTGTGAAGTAGGGAAGTGCTGCCCCTATTTCACTGATGGGGAATTGAGATATAGGGTAGATTAAGTGATTTGCCCAAGGTGTGGCTGAGCTAGCACCTGAACCCGGGTCTCAAGCCCAGTCCAGTGTTCTATCCGCTAGACCATCTTTTCTGTCTACATGAAAAGCTAAAATCCAAATTCAAATGTGAATTGCCCAGTGCATGGGGGTGTTCAGATCCATGGTTGTGGTCCCACCCATTATATCTGGTAAGTCATGATGGCCACAGTGCCTGGCATCTGTTCACAACCTCCAGGCTGAAAAACCAGGAAATAGGAGTAAACTGCATTGATGTAAATTGTGACTTTGTCCATCTAGTTATCCCCAATTTACAGAAGACAAACCTGAGAAACAAGGCGATGACCCAAGCAAGCCAATAGCAGAGTCAGGATTAGAACCCAGGTTTCCCCATTTTCATTCCCATGCTCTAGCCATCAAGCCAAACTGCACGAGCATCCCTGGGGTAGAATTTGTCGCTCACATTTTTAAATATGTGAATAAAAAAGACTGTTTGATGATCAGTGTTGTAAAGGTTTTATTTCCATGAGATCAGCATTACCCTCAAAAGTGGGGCAGCACCCTGCACAATCACAGTCTGTTCATCTTTGCAGTACTTTCCCCTCTGCATTTTCTCTTTTGAAGTGGAGAAGTTACGATACCATTGCTAGGGTTAGATCTTAGCGATAATTTCTAGAAAAGCAGCATCATTCCAGTCGCTACACTGATTCTGCAGACACTTACACTCATGAGTAAATGTGCACAGGTTTGGAGGATCAGGCCTTTGGTTTCATCCTAAACACTGGTAAAATATAAGGAGACTGTCAGGTCACACCTGGCTTAACATTTAAGCTTTGTAAAAATAAAACTACCACAGAACTTACGTCCAGGAGAAGGGTGGAGGAGGAGGGCTGTGGGGTTTTATTTTCAAATTTATGTATTTATTGAGCATGGGAAGAAAGAAGGTAATTCCAATGGAAACAGGGTTTAACACCCCCCCCACACAAAAGAACCACCCCCCATTCTTCTTTCATGTTTGCAACCCATTCCTTGGGGTCTTATGTATAAAGGCAGACAGTGAAAATTTAAATAACTGTTAACAGCAAAATTAACTAGTCTAATTTCTCTGCCCAAGCTCAGAGACTTGAAAACTGTTCAAAGAAAGAGGAAATGGAAAGTTGAAAAATGCACCCCTCTCAGATGCCTGGGCCAGATCTGTCTTGCTGTATTCCTGGAAGTAGCCTCACTGAAATGACCAGGGCTACATGCAGGGTGTGTTTTTTTTAAAAATTGGGGCAGAGGTCAAAGTGTAAACATAGGGAACATTATATTATAATCCTGCAAAGACGAGGGAGGGGGGAACCACAAATAAGTAGAAGAGAATGTTAACCTATGAAAAGTTGGGGGGGGGAAACCAAAGTTGGGGGCACTATTCCCCTTGCCCCATAGCAAATGATACTCCTGGCTACCTGATTTAGGTAGGATTTATCCCTCTGTTGAGTTATTCTTTACTTTGTCACGTTTTTTCTTTTTCACTTTTCATTGAAGCCCTAATATTCAGGGAGTACTGTACACTCATTAATTCCTATTTTGAGCAATGTGGTGGATGCAGATGTGTTTAGGCATGCAGTTCAAAGCAGTATCCAGACTAGGGAAACAAACCAATGGTATGATCCAACTCTCTCAATTGCTGCACCTCTTTCTCCCCCCTCCTCCATCTACTAGCACTCACCACCATCAGCAGTGGTAAGTGGGGGGGGTCTATGATCACCAGCTAAATACGCTTGCCCACAATTTGAGCACTGACTTCAGGAAGCCCACCCTCAGTTTTTCTTAGTTGTGTCAGTTCCAGAAGCATTAGAGGCTTCCAGCTATGTCAGAAAGGTTGTGTAAGCAAGGCAGAGTGCCTCTAATATGTGGAGATGCATATCTGTTGGCACACTCACTGCTTAAACAACTTATTGATTCATACCCAAGGACTGCCATTACAGATTTGCTTGAATGGATTGTGAATTACCATAGTTATGGAATAAAGTTCATACATAAAGATTAATCAGCCATGAACAGAAGTAACAACCGGAGATTACATGTTATAGTTATTTATTTGCTATTTATTTCTTTGGATTTCTACAACAACAAAGAGGTGCCCATCCAAAAGCTCTGGGCACACTGCCATTATTTAAAAACACACGCACAGCGTCAGCCAAACCCCAAGCAGCCTCACCCTCTACAGAATGCAGCTGCAACCAAATTATCAACAAGCAACCCAGGCCTCGGACTCTCCCCCCTTAGAAATCATACCCTTCTCAACTGCTCAGAAAAACAGGTGGGCTTTGCACAATGACTTGAAAGTCAACACATCTGGGCTATTTTGGACCAAGCCAGGAAATTTCGGTGGTGGTGGGGATAGGCAAATGAATCATATTCCAGAGTGGAAGGTAGAACACCATGCCAGCAGCCCCCCCCCCTGCAATATATCAAGGGGACCACTAGCTTGAGCGCCTCTGTTGATTGCAGTTGTAGGGTTATTGCATGGGACAGAGTCTCTCTCTCTCCTCAGACACACTCATTTTTCTTTTCTTCATAGGCCAAAATTCTGTCCCTTTGAACATGGGGCATACTCAGTTGGGGAGCAGACTTTTAGTGGTTGAGTGGAGGATTCAGGAGGCCGTCTACCCTAGCAGGCTGTCTCAGGGAGCCACGAAAATAGGATGCATTGCCCTAGCGGCCCACATGCAGGGATACTTTGGGCCTAGCCAAACCGCCAGCAGAGTTACTGGACACCACAGCCTAATGCTGAGAGAGTTCTAATTCCATAGCATGCCCTCTTCCTGTGTGGTTGTGCTAGGGGTGAAGAGGGCTCTGCTATCTCTTCTCTCCTGCCCCCAGTCCACCTTTCCAATACAGGCTGGAATTCCCACCCCCCCCCATAGTACTGTGGTTTATGTTTTGCTGTGGACCTTAGTTACATCAGGTGTCACAAAGGTCCTTGGCTTTGAAGGCAGAAAGAACATCAGTAAAAGAACATTCAGAGAACCTAGGGACTAGGCTCAAGCAGAGGCTGAGCATGCCCCAATGTCACAGTAGCTCAGCAATGAAGGATTTGACTACTCAAGTGCTAAACAATGACCTACTTATTCCCAATATTATAGCTGTCTCCTAAGAGTAATAATGGAGGAGAGTCAGAGCTGGATATGGAGTAGCCGGCAGCTGAAGTACTTAGTAGCCTTACAAACAGACTCTGGCCCTGCATGTCAAATGTAGGCATCCAAATTCGGCTTCCATGGGTATACAGAGTGGGTAAACTCTCCCCATACTAGCCAAGGCGGAAAAGGGAGTGCTGCTCTTCCAAGCTAGGAAGAGAAATGGAGCTTATTAAGAGATGCGGGAGCTGTGTTTCCCCTCCTCCTAACCCCACTTATATACACTGTACCTGCTAACTGTAGCCCCATGATACACAGGCACCCAAATACCCATTGTAGCTGCCAAATGCCTCTTTGAAATGTCAGTTGGAGTGCTCAGATAAGCACCAAATAAGTGTTAAATTATCACCATAGTACCTTAGGCTAGGGCTGCTCCAAATTTTTGTTGAATCTCTCTCTCTCAAAGAAAAATTGAGTTTTTGATTAGATGTATTTGGGGTTGGTTGGTTGTGATTCCCCTCCAGAAAACTTTGACTTTTAGTTGAAAAACCAGAAAACCTGAAAAGTTTTTAGTTTCCAGCCAAACCCCCAAATATTTCACTTCAGAAACGGCACCACAGAGCCTCAGAGGAGTTATAGTATGGGCATCTCCTGTTCTCATTCTTCTTTATGGGCAGGCCTTGCCTGCCAGAGTTCTATCTTGTCGTGGCTCAACAAGAAGCGATCGTAGTGCATTATAGGAGATATCGTCTACCCAAAGAGTATGACTTAGAGAGGAAAATAGGAGCATGAAGCACCCAAATTACAACTCCCAATAGGCACTGCAGAATAATTTCTGAATCAAAATATTTCTGATTTTGATGGAAATATTTTGTTTTTGATTTTGCCAAAAATCTAAACCTTTTTTGTATTAATTGACATTCTCTGCAGAAAAAAAAAGTCTGATCAGGTGCTACCTAAGACATAGTTAAAAGCCTCAACAGCCAGAGGGGTTCATCATGATGATCTAGTCTGACGTTCTGCATATCACAGGCCACAGAACCCCACCCAGTGACCCATCCATACTCCTCTAACAGGCTCATAACTTCCAGCTGAGTTACTGAAGTCCTCAAATCTTAATTTAAAGACTTCACATTACAGAGAACCCACCATTTATTCTAGTTCAAACCAGCAAGTGACCTGAGCCCCATGCTGCTGAGGAAGGTGCACCCAAGGTCTCTGCCATTCTGAACTGGGGGGAAAATTCCTTCCTGACCCTGAGCATGTAGGCAAGGCCCACCATCCAGACACCTGGGAAAGAATTCTCTGTAGACGGAGAGGGATCTGAATTACTAGTCTCCCATCACCAGCCATTGGAGGTATTTGCTAACAGCAGAGGAGGATCAATAATAGGCCATTGTAGGCAACCTCATCATCCCATCCCCTCCATAAACTTCTCAAACTCAGTCTTAAAACAAGTTGGGATTAGAGGGGGCAAAAAACCTCTTAGAAGGCCATTCTAGAACTTCACTCCTCTGATGGTTAGAAATCTGTGTCTAATTTCAAGCCTAAACTTGTTGACGGCCAGTTTATAGACATTTGTTCTTGTGCCAGCATTGGCACTTAACTTAAATTTTAACTCCTCTCCCTCCCTGGTGTTTATCCCTTTGATGTGTTTAGAGAAAACAATCATATCTCTCTTCAGCCTTCTTTTGGTTAGGCTAAACAAGACAAACTCTGAGTCTCCTCTTGTAAAGTAGGTGTTCCATTCCTCTGAGCATCCTACTAGCTCTTCTCCGCACCTTTCCAATTTCAATTCATCTTTCTAAAACATGGGAGACCAGAACTGCACACAGTATTCCAGATGAGGTCTATTAAGGTTAACTGTAATAGGTACTGGAATTAATTTACCTTAGTCACTCCCACCACCAGAAGATGCTGAAACTGACCAAGATGTGTATGCCCGTTAGGAAATAGAGAGATGTGTCTTTGGAAAAAATCAGTGATAGTGCAATTAACATACCTGTAGTAGAGATGGGGCACTATACACCAAAAACCTGACAACTTTTTACAGGTTTGACAGTTTGTGTGTTTTCTGTTAACACAGTCGCAACGTTCCCCCCTTTTCCGTTCATCTACATTAGAACTAGAGCCAAAGCAAAAGTAAATGGGCAGGGTGTATCTGTCCAAATCCCAGTGAATAAGTCATCTAATATCAAGCAAAATACATTGCTTGAATCCTCAAGTAATAATTAGATAGTGGGAGAAAGGCTGAATACAGAGGGTTAGAAATACCTATAGGTCCTCTACTTCTTAATGTTCCGCTTGGATGATATAATGGATTGTGGAGGACTGGGTTGTCCCTCTTGGGTTTCCTAGCAGAGAAAACATCTCCACAAGCATCATACAAATGAATGTGGAGTCAATTTTTCAAAATGACTTAGGCTCTGAGGTGCCTAAGTCCCACTGTCTTTCAATGAGACTTGAGCTCCCTAAACCACTAAGGGAACTTTTAAAATGTTACCTGCAAACTACTTCTGCTAAAGCCCAAATTGCTTAGGTATCTGTCGTCACTTGAGCTGGCTGAAAACTTTCCAGCAGAATAGTTTTCTATCGGAAAATTCTGATTTGACAGAATTGAAAATGTTTCACAGGAACATTTCAATATTAAAAATTTTCAAACAGAAAATCAAAATGTTTGCTTTTATATACTAGAACAAAGAAACTTTATAATAAATTATGTAGAGTAACAAAAATCCAAGTGAAATATTTCGGAATATAGATTTGCAAAACATTCAGAGACTTTAACTTTGCATCTCCATTTGGGATAAAGCCAAATTTCAAATCTCATCATTTCAGGTGGGATGAAAATTGCGGGGTTTGGTCAGCTCTATGGTCAAACAAGTGCAGAAAGTGTGTATATTGGGGGTATTCTCCACCATCTTCACGTGGTTCACTGTGAGGAAATGGCACTGCATTCTCCTTCCAGGAGGGTTTAGTGGCAGCATAGAAGGGGCAAGGGGATGTGGATTTGTAGTTATTGGGAGCTCAAGGTTCAGTGAGAAATCCTGGCTCTCATCCATAGATCATGGAGCATCAATTCAGCATGCCTGCTCCTTTGTCCACCCTCCTGGCCCACCCCCCTGAAATCAGTTTTGTTCTTATGTATCCCACGTTAAAGTTACATATGTCGTTTAAATGAAAGCCCCTCAAGCAACATTGCAGCATATGTAAAGCACAACAGCTGTAAGCCAGAGTAGCTTGGCATCACAACTAGTTTTGGTATTTATTTCTTAATTAACATTGTACCAGATTATAGCAAAGAGACTTCTTTAATTATTACAATAAAATTGAACCTAGTATTAAATAAGATTTAATTTAAATTAGTTCTTAGATTTTGTTCTCCTGTTGAATATTTAGTTCCAGTCTAGGGTCTGACCCTCTCCCCGCTCCTGCAGTCAATGGCAAAAATCCTGTTGATGGCACTGGGAACAGAATCGGGCACGTAAATTTACACAATACATTACTGGGTTATGAAGAGGGACTACATTTTGTCCCAATTCTATTATTGACCTTTTGCTTAGGTACACTTTTACAAGCTGCTATATTATGAACACTCTTACAGAGTAAAAGTCCTGAGCAGCTCCAACTTCAGAGCCTCTATTTGCATCCTGTACCTGTTCGCATTTTCAGATCTGTTATTACAGATTAGAGCTAGGGCTCAAACCACGAAATTCAGATTTGAATGCAGATTTCCCAAAAGACAAGACTGGTCAAATTCAGAATTTTGGTCTAGCCTGCTATCGAGAAAAAGTGGTGTAATTCAGAACTGACGTTTCAAGTTAGTCCATTAGAGAGAGAAAAGATGGTAATAAAGTAATAATTGGAGATATACCAATCTCCTAGAACTGGAAGGAACCTTGAAAGATCATTGAGTCCAGCCCCCTGCCTTCACTAGCAGGACCAAATTTTTGCCCCAGATCCCTAAGTGGCCTCCTCAAGGATTGAATTCACAACCCTGGGTTTAGCAGGCCAATGCTCAAACCACTGAGCTATCCCTCCCCACTACATGGTCATGTAGTAAAAGCACTGGACTGGGAATCATGAGAGCTGGGTTCTGTTTCCAGAGCTGCCAGGCATCCTATGTGACCATAGGCAAACTATCACTCCCTGCATTCCCATCTATAAAATGGGAATAGTAATACTTCCCTTCTTCAGATGTGTTTGGGTGCTATAGTGATAAGCTCCATAGAAAAATCCTACCAATAAATAATATATACACTGAAAGTTTCACTTCTGGATCTGAGTTTTCCCATAGTTGAGGATGTTTACCTCCAACGTCTTCTGTATTAAAAATGGAATAGGTTAGAATAGCAACGCTGTGCACGAAGGCTGATATTCATACTGTTACGCTGAAAGGTGCTAATGGCTGCCATCAAGGTGGTCTTGGATCCAAAGACAAAAAGTGACCTCTAAAGTTAATGGGTGTGCCAAGCTTTCTCTTTCAGGCTCAACGGAAGGAGCAATTTATGTAGTGAGAGAGCTGCAGACAGCGGAGGCTACTGCCCAAGGCACTAAGCCTTATAGCAGTGGTTCCCAAACTTTAACAACCTGTGAACCCTTCACTAAATTGTGAAATCTCGTGAACCCCCTCCTAAAAATGAATATTTTCAGGGATTTAAGTTTAAATCTCCTCAGTGTGATGCTAACATTCACTCACCTCTCACTGAAGCAAAACAGCGCTCCAGAGAAAATGACTTAGTATCGAATTACTGAGGTACCTGAACGCTGCTACAGTGACTAATACCTGGTTCTGGCTGGTTTGGCGTGCAAACACCTTTTCTTCCACCAGGGCCAGGTGCCTCAGGAGGGACAAATTAGCCTGGACCACCCCCCACGTACAGCGTGGCCTCTGCTCACTCTGCCCCTCATGTCACCCAACTTCCCGTCTGCCAAAGACAGGGGTCGAAGCTGCTTCCCTGCCCATGATGGGGCTCAGGCAGCTGGCCCCTGCTGGCTGGGGTCTGGGCTGCCGGCTCCGCACTCCGTGGGGCTCGGGCTGCTGGCCCACGCCGACTGCTGGGGCTCAGGCTGCCGGCCCCAACTGCCTGGCCCCACGCTGCATGGGGCTCTGGCTGCCAGCGCCTCTGCTGACTGGGACTTGGGCTGCCCACTCAGTGCTCCACAGGGCTCGGGCTGTCTGCTCTGCAACTGGGTCACACCTGCTGCCTCCCATGCCCGGGGTCCTCTGGCCGCCATTAAGGAAATTTTTCTGGCAAACCCCCTGTAACATTGTGTGAACCCCCAGGGGTTCGCAAACCCCAGTTTGGAAACCACTGCCTTATAGCCTGGCTGAGCAGAGCTCATTCAGGTAAATTAGCAGGGGTCTTCTGATTGCCCACTCAGTCTGTGACCAATATCACAGCTCCTGTGTTGGAGGCAGAAAGTGGGGTGAGCATGACTCTGAAAGAGACAGAGATTGTTGGGCACAAAGCTCACTGGAATGGCAGACCTGGGGATTTCTGTGCAGAGAAACTGCCTGCTATTTGTTTCTACTGTGTCTAGGGAAATGGGATTTTCTGTACTTTTTTTGTAAATAAAAAAAAGATTACACCAAGATTATACCTAACAGAAACAGCCCTGAAAGGACCCAAATATTGACTAACCACTCAGGTCAAAGGGGCAACAAAGTGTGTGTTCAGGTATTTGATCTAAAATTCAAATCTGAAGATTAATGTGAGTTTGGGAAATAGCGCACTTCCAGACCACTTGTCTGGCTCTTTGCTTTTAGAACATAGACTCATAGACCTTAAGGTCAGAAGGGACCATTATGATCATCTAGTCTGACCTCCTGCACAACGCAGGCCACAGAATCTCACCCATCCACTTCTATAACAAACCCCTAGCCTATGTCTGAGTTATCAATACAACTGGCTCGATTCACTGAATCAGGCAACCCTGAAAATGAACTTCCTTGTCTTGCCGGGTTATCTTTATTAGTTGTAATCAGGGCCGGCTCCAGACCCCAGCGCGCCAAGCGCACGCTTGGGGCGGCATTTTGCCAGCAGGGCGGCAGCCGGCTCCGGCGGACCTTCCGCAGTCATGCCTGCGGGATGTCCACCGGAGCCGCGGGACCAGTGGACCTCCCGCAGGCATGACTGCGGAGGGTTCGCTGGTCCCGCGGCTTGGGTGGACCTCCCACTGGCATGCCAGCGGATGCTCCACCGGAGCCGCGGGACCAGCGGAACCTCCGCAGGCATGTCTGCCAGAGGTCCCCCGGAGCCGCGGGACTGGCGACCGCCAGAGCGCGCCTTGCGGCGTGCCGCCCTGCTTGGGGCAGCGGGATTCCTAGAGCCGCCCCTGGTTGTAATAAAGAGTGGTAGTAGCTTCAACGGATGCTTCTGAAATATTTGACACCAGCAAGGTTAACCTTGACTTTTTGCCTTCATCCCATTCCAATGTGCATTCGACATCCAGTAGCACTGACACAGACAAGGCACCCAGATAAGGTTTGTAAAATTTTGTAGATGTTTTTGAGTTGTGGTGGGTGTCTCATCTTTTTAAGGTAGTGAAGGCAATAATAAATAACTGAAATGTTATTATTGGTCACTTAAATCAATCAACACTGACAGTTACAGCCTAGATACAGCACGAAAAGCAAGAGGTTTACCAAGAACACTAGGGAAACGTTAGCATCAATTCTCACAAATTATCTTTCAGAAGTAAAATGGCTTGTCCAAAGTTTATTAGTCAGGCAGCCTCTTCCTCTGTCTAACACAGATCAAGGCAAAATAGGAAAAAATAATCTTAAAAAAGCAGAACATTTTAAGCAAACTCCAAAGCCCCAAGACAGTAGAGTAGCATCTGTCTCCCTTCTGCACCGTCCAGTTTGTGAAGAGTTACAAATACAGCATAACCATTGTATTAAAAACAACACACTTGGAGCTTGAAGCTACTGGAGTCATTTAACTCCAACTGACACTTACGTACAACGCTGCTGCTGTCCTTCCCTCCTTTCTCCCCCATTGCACCTTTCTAGACCCAGAGCCTGCACACTCAGCATATTATCACAACCAGGGAGTCAGAATGAGATCTCCTGACATTGCTCAAGCCATCATGGCTGCCTCTACAGAGGCTAAATCCTGCCAAGTTCTGAGCATCCTCAACTCCTACTGATTTCCTACTCACACCACCCAGGACAGAGCCCTCTCTGCAATAATCTTACATGTAGAGGACCTGCTGGTAGCTAAAAAGGACTGTTGTGGTCTCCAAAAAGTACAGCAAGAACTGGACCAATGTATTATTATAGACAAGGTGCCAAGCCATAATGCGGGACACAGATGCGGGACACAGATGGTTAAAGAGATGGTTACTGGGGAGGGGGAGAGTGTAGGAAGCATTCCTGGGGGAAAATATGGGCTATTATACAAGGGATTTGAAGGAAGAAGAAAAGAGATGCAGAGACAAGAAATGGAAGTCTGGTACAGGTATGAGGGATAGCACCATAAAAGGCTTGGGACCGAGTGTGTGAAAAAGATGAAAGGAGTACAGCGAAAGGGAAACACAGGGCAGGAGAGTGCAGGAGGAGGAGGAAACGTAGTCTAGAGATGTAGATAGTGCCATCTAGCAAGTATGTGACACAGCAGGAAAAGAATCCATACTCCCAACTTCCAGTTCTATGCTTTAACCAGGAGACCATCATTTCTGTTCTATGGGGATGGAGCCCATGTGTCTAACTCTTTCCCCACAGTGAAAAAAAAATTACAGTACTAAGCCTCAAAAATACCACATTCTATAGTGTTCCTGTTTCAACAGCTTCATGCAAGTGCAAACAGCATAGAGGGGAATGGGGATACAGTATGAAAACAGAAATACATTGGAGTATTGCGGTTAGCTGCAGACCTAAATCTTGTCTGGTTTTATCCAGCACATGGGAGAGCAGAGTCTCACCTCTATGTCTTGCCACACCAGTTCTGCCTCACTAGTGGCAGCCTGGTAGATGCTTTAGAAATCGAAAGGCATTGCACATAGAAAGAGCCGTAAGAGTTACAAGTAAGGTGGCCAAATATCTTCTGTTTAAATGGGGGGTTGAGGGAGAGGGCTGGAAAAGGGAAATGTTTGGTGAAAATACATCCAGTGATGCTGAAAGTTGTCAGGTTTTGGTCAAAAACTGGAAAAAGGTTTGCTTTGGAAAAACATCTTCAAAATTCTGGGGGTTTGGTCACAATCTCATTGAAATGTAATTTTAATCAGGGAAAAGAATTTCCTGACCAGTTCTAGTCAGAAGCGACATGCACAAGACAATTTTTCACAAATATTGAAAGTCAAACATCACTGGAATGAGTGGTAATTATTCCAAAGTAATTATGTAGTGTTAGAATTGCCTTTAGGGCAGGGTCCTACAAATTCTACCATAAATAGCACTTACTAAAATAAGTCCCAGTAGTAATTGTTGGCAGCTCCATGCCCTTATTCTAGGAGGCACATACACTGAAGATTAGCTACATATATTCACTCGGTATATGCGTCAGTGACTATAATGGAGGTGGTTGGGAACATCATCAAAGGAATGCATGCAGGTTTGGCCACCTGCTTGTTTACCACTGAAACTAACAAACAACCAAATATAACCATTAAGAGATGCACAAACACACCCTCGGACAAAGGTATTTTGGACTCTGATCATTAGTCTCTCTCATAATTACATGATTTCCCCCTTATTTTCTATACGCCTATGACTTGCTGACAGTGCACTTATTCATAGTATGAAAGAGACATAGATCCAGAACTAGGCCTTTATTTTTCATACCTTACCCAGAGTTACTTTTTTGGCTCCCACTTGCCTTTTTACATTAAATGTTGCATATTGATATTAATTCATTAGCAAACAGAAAGCCGGCTTTACTCTTTTATAATTAGGATGGTTGTGGAAACAAAAAATAAATTGCTAGATAAATGTTGTATTTTCACCTTACATAATGCTAGTGATGGTCTGTCATTATTTTAACAAGGGTCTGCCCCAGTGTTTTCCCCCTTCGCCTGTGATAAATCCTTTGTACTGGAGGTCCCTGTGCTCACAGACAGGAGAGAAGGAGGAGTGGAAGCTCTAGTCATTTCTTTTCTTGTTTCAGCAAAACTGCTTTCTCATATGCACAAGAGGAGAAGCAGCACCACTTGGCAACTTAGGATCAAGTGCATTGGCTGGAAATGCTTCTTTGTTCCTGACAAATATTTGGGGTGAAATCATGGCCCCACTGAAGTGAATGGGAATGTTGGAATTGATTTCATCCAGTGAGTGTATTAGGTGTACAGCAAATCGGGACATCTGGTCACCCTATTTTACATGGACAGTCTCAATATTCCGGGCTTTTTCTTATATAGGCACCTATTGCCTCCTACCCCCTCGCCCAATTTTTCACACTTTCTATCTGGTCACCCTAATGGCAAAGTGCTTCAGCTGTATAATTTACAGTGTATTTGGCAAAGGGGAGTGAATATCCTGTAGTGCAAATCCACAGTGGTGACAGGGACCATTCCTTCCAAGGATATTTTTGAAAAACACCTGCCATTTGGTGCAACGCGATCCAGTCCAAGTGCAAAACATTTGGGCCTCAGCTTCCAAAAGTGCCTAGTGATTTGGAGTGCCTATCCCGAGACACAGTAGAGGGCCTGATTTTCAGAAAGCGCTGAGCACCCAAGCTCTGAAAGATAGGCCCCTTTTGGGTGTCTCAAGTTGGGCATCCAAAAATGGAAGAACCCAAAAATCACTAGCCTTTTTGAAAATGTAGGCCTCAGTCTTCAGAAGTGTCCAGAAGGGACCAGTGATAATCTCTAGCAGATATGATTTAGCAGTATCCAGACTGGACAAGGGGAAGCTCCATCAGAGGAAGGGAAATCTCCCTAGGTCTCCCTTAATTTGGTGGCAGAACCTCCCAGAAGCCTTCTCCAGCACAGGAATGTGTGAATGTTTCAGAGTGCTTACAAATATTAAGTTTCCTTCACAATATCTCTGTGAGATAAGCAATTATTTTATACCCACTTTACAAATGAGGAAACTGAGGGACAAATACGGGATTAAACCCAAAAATCAAACAGCCAGTCAATGGCAGAACTGGTAAGAGAACCTAGAGACCATGACTCTGCCTTTAACTACTAGATTACAAGCACATTTGTACCCTCTAATGGGTGCAAGAATGAGTATCCGAGGTATCTTCAATTCTGAGTTTTACTCCCCCCACCATAAAAAAATTCTTTGTTTCATATCTAGTAAAAATCCACAATGTAGTCAGACATATTTCACATGAATTCCTGAATCCAATGTTTCTATATCTACTTTTTATCCCTTTGAAAGTGTTAAGTTGCATATACCAATCATGAAGTGCTCACTAACACTTAATTTGCTGCTAGAATTTTAATACCATGTATTCAGGATTCCTTGTTTGCCCTGCAAAAAGTCTATTTTCACACATCAGAAAATGAGAACAAAGCAAGTGCTATTTAGCCCTAGGATTTAACCACCTATTGTAATCCTTTGTTGATCTAATCTTTTATTTTAATTAAAAGACGTATAGTATGGTTTGCAGCTTTTTCTATTGGCACTTAGCACAAGTTTTGCCATCTGTTGTGCAGGATTCTCTTCTGGAATGATGTAGCACATCATTCCTAATTCCCCAAACACGTAATTCCCTTAAAATATTTTTGATTTCCCCCCAAAATGCACATAGAAGTTTACAGGAATGCATGTCCCAAAACCTCCCCATGGTTAAGGAGAGCCATCTGAATAGGTACAACATTATGGTACACTTCTGAGAGGGGTGCAGTTAGTATACATTTTTTTGTGCTATGTTTGCAACAAATCATCTCAATCCCTTCATAGCAGTTATGTGCATACATAGGTTTGCATTAATTTCCAGGCACTTCATGGGAACAGATTACCAAAGGGATGTGGTAAATTCTCCACTCTTTCAAATCTTTAAATTGAGATTGAACGGCTTTAAGATGCAAGTTGTTCAGTTCAATGCAAGAAATACTAAGTGAAAGTCTATCGCCTGTCTTATACAGGAGGTCAGAGAAAACAATCAGAATGGTCCCTTCTGACCTTAAGATCTATTACTGTATGTTCTAAGCAAGACAATGTAGTTTATCTGGGGACAAATTCTTTCCGTAATGTACCTGGATGAGGTCCTATATAGCTAGTGAGAGTCATACACAGGCTCACACGAGCACAGAATTGACTTCAGTTTTCTTGTACTGTCAGGCATATACTTTCATTTAGTTCAGAGGATACTTATGCAACTTGAGAGTTGCCCGCTATCATGTCTGGTGTACTAAGCCTTTGTCCACGTGCAGAGCTCAGTTTGGTCAGCATAATGCACACGGTAAAATTCCTATGGAAAGGATTCATAAAATCCAGATAACTATAGAATAAATGAAACTGGCCTAAGCCATATAGGACCTGAATGACCATACCTATATCACATGCCACAAACCCACTGGTTCCCGATTCTGATGCCCTTAGATCAGTGGTTCCCAAACTTGTTCCGCCACTTGTGCAGGGAAAGCCCCTGGCGGGCCAGGCCGGTTTGCTTACCTGCCGTGTCTGCAGGTTTGGCCGATTGTGGCTCCCAGTGGCCGCGGTTCATTGATCCAGGCCAATGGGAGCTGCTGGAAGTGGCACAGGCTGAGGGAGCAGGCCAGTGGGAGCCGCGATCGGCCGAACCTGGGGACGCGTCAGGGAAGCTCTCCCATCAGCATAGGTAGCATCTTCACAAAGCTACAGAGATGCAGTTGCCCTGCTGCAAGTCCAGACAAGCCCTAAGTGTAGCAACCTGCATGGAACTAGGAGGGAGGAGCACAAGTTGCAAAAGGAAAGAGTTTGGAGGAGGCACCAGAAAGCCAGGCTTTGTGCCTAGGGTTAGAATGGCAACTGCACCACCTCTGTAAATATTCTCTTAATAAAGAGCCCATTTGGTTTCAGGAACATGATGGAATACTCATGTTATTTCCCAGCACATGGCACATGAAACTTTGAGTTACCCGTCTCTAGTTATCTTAGGTTAAACTAGCATTTTTTTCCCCAGAGGCCACCATGATACACCAGTGGCACTCAACCTTTCCAGATTACTTTACCCTTTTCAGGAGTCTGATTTGTCTTGCGTACCCCCAAGTTTCACCTCGCTTAAAAACTACTTGCTTACAAAAATCAGACATAAAAATACAAGTGTCACAGCACAGTATTACTGAAAAATTGCTCACTTTCTGATTTTACCGTATACTTATAAAAGAAATCAATTGGAATACAAGTATTGTACTTACATTTCAGTGCATAGTATATAGAGCAGTATAAACCAGTCATTGTCTGTATGAAATTTTAGTTTGTACTGACTTTGCTAGTGCTTTTTCTGTAGCCTGTTGTAAAACCAAGCAAATATCTAGAGGAGTTGAGGTACCCCCGGAAGACCTCAGTGTACCCCCAGAGGTATACACACCCTGGTAGGGTTGCCAACTTTCTAATTGCACAAAACTGAAAACCCTTGTCCCGCACCTTCCCCACTCTTTCCCAAGGAAAGGGAAAAAAGACAAATCCCTCGGTTCCTAGGCAGAGGTGCAGCCAGGCGGCTCTGCGCGCTGCCTCTGCCCGTAGGTGCCGCCCCCACAGCTCCCATTGGCTGCGGTTCTTGGCCAATGGGAGCTGCGGCACGCATGCTCAGCGCTGGGTTGGGGCAGTACATGGAGCCCCCATGGCTGTCCCTCCACTTATGAGATGAGGGACATGTCGCTGCTTACAGAGAGCTGCACAGAGCGAGGTAGGGACCATGCCAGCCACGCACCAACTGGACTTTTAATGGCCTGGTCAGCAGTGCTGACCAGAGCCACTAGGGTCCCTTTTTGACCAGACATTCCGGTCAAAAACTGGCACCTGGCAACCCTAACCCCTGGTTAAGAACAACTGCTGTATACAATAACTGGGTCAGAAGAGCAAGAAAATACTGCAGATAAAAATGCCACTAAGCTTCCGAGACATAAGAAATGAATAGAAGAATAAGCAAGGCATGACTTGCTTAATATCAGTTATATTGAAAGTCGAGACAATCATACTTAATATCATGATTCAAAGCATTTTACTCACTTCTCCCAGAATGCAAAAAGGATTTACCTCCTTAAAAAAAAAAAAAAAAGGTTGTTTTTGCCATACACCAAAAAAAATATTCTCCAATACATAAACATGTTACCGTCACATTCAGACACCATGGTGAGTATCTGTACTTCTGGGCTTTTGGAGGAACCTGGCTGCTCCTCATGCCTCACAATGCATCCGAGGCCTGTCAGTATCTGTCACAACATGCAGCGTGTCGTGTCTCACTGCTTAATCAAGCAACAAGCAAAAATGAAAAAGATTTGGATCTAATATGTGAGTGGGCTGATGTGTGCAAAAGAAATGAATATGAAGTAAAACATGCTGGATCCTAAAGTAATAACCATATATATTAAAAAAAAAAAAAGACTGGAACTGATCCAGGAAGGGGAGATACTAAGAACGGTTTTATTAAGAAAAGTTGTAGTGAATCAGTGTAAAAGTTCCTAGCATTCCAGAATTTGTAATTAGCATGAGAAACAGCCAGCTTCTGATCTTGGTAATACGGTATAAGTCTAGCATATGCCCACTGAAATCAATTAAATTACTTCAGGGTTTGGGTTTTATTCCCTGGGTTTTTTTTTTTTTAATATAAAATACCCATGTAACAGAGAATTTTAGCCATGGATCTTATGTTCTTGGGAGATTCCATGTAAGCGGGGGAATGGTCCCGCTATTGTGGGGAACTTTCCCAGCTTATACACTACTCCAGTGGAATTGGCTAGTGAAAGGATCTGAGTCCTCGCTCCCACTTCCCAAGACCTGCTTGACCTTGATGGCTCCCCTTCCACTCTCCTGTGTGGCAGAATCCTTGTAACCCTGACAAGGCTGGCAAGATAGATAAGATTCCTGGGGCTCAACCTCCAAACTTCTTGTGGTCAGGGCCTGCTTTAGCAAGTGCGGGGCCCGATTTGTACTCACCCGGTGGTGCTACAGGTCTTTGGCAGCACTCAAGGGCCCGCTGCCAAAATGCCGCCAAAGACCCGGAGCGACTGAAGGGCCCGACGCCGAAATGCTGCCAAAGACCCCCCCGGAGCACCGCCGGGCGAGTAAAAATTTAAAAAGTTCCAGCGCGAGGCCCAATTCCAGGGAATCGGGCGAATCGGTCTAAACCCGGCCCTGGTTGTGGTCACTTAGGACAGAGGCTGGGGTGTTCCCACTCCAGGGTACTCTCTCTGCTCTGGATGCTTCCCTGACTCACTGATCATTACATACGGTTCAAAGCAAATACAATTTATTAAACAACAACTAATTTGAAAAGAATAAGAGAAAAATGGGAAAGGTTAAAGGAAAACATGTAGCCCCACTCTGTGGCATGGGGACATCACAACCAGCATCTCTGGAACGTAAGGGAAGTTCAGTCTGTTCCCCACATGTGCCAGGCCTCCTCCTCAGGCCCTGGCTGTACTGCAGGGGTGTAGCAGGTCAGCCACTTGCTCTGGCAGTGGCCACATGCCCTCAGGCTTTAGGTGGCAGGACCCTACCTCCCAGTGTTGCCCCCTCTCCCGTCAGGATTATGATCCCCCTCCAAGTCCAGCCTGCAAGTACTCTTGGGGTCTCCCTGCTCTGGTCCCTCTGCCCAGGTCCCCCTTGCTCTCCCCAGCTGCTCACTGCATCCAGCTCCAGCTCCACTTCCTGCCTCACCTCCAGCTCCACCACTGCTGCTGCTCTGCCTCCAGCACAGCTCCCTGGGTTGCTCTTCTGGCCCCTCGACCTGCTGCTGTGGCTTTGCTCCCAGCCCGGCTCTGCTCCCCTGCCTCTGGCTCTGCTCCCAGCACGGTGCTGGTCCCTGGGCTGCTTCTCTGGCTGGCTCTGCTCTCTCCTTAGCTCAGCCCCTCTGGCCAGGCAGCTCCAGCTCTCACAGAGGATGGGACCCCACACTCCCGACTCCCTCATTGGCCTGCCTGCCTTGTCAATCAGGCTGACCTGGAGTGTTGGCCTCTCCCCATTGGTCCTGGGAACCGTCAGTCTCAGGATCTTGATTTCCCAACAGACCTTCTCCCTTCCTTTTGGTACTGGGAAATGGCCAACCAAACCCCCCCACTAAGTTTTAGTAAGGGGCCAACAGTCGCCTTACATTCATTTTGAATACAGTGATCAGGTCTGGTTTCTTATTTTTAAGATGATTTCTAATTGTGCTTTCCCAACTAATTTCACGATGACCCAAAAGCCCAGACATGCCTCCTTGTACTTCCTGATGGATGCTGCCTGCTATGGCACACAGCTTTGAGTTCTAACAGGAGCACTGATAGGTTAGACATAGTTGGAGGCTCAGAAAAATGAAAATTGCAGAGCAAGCTATCTAGGGGAGAAAACAACTCTTCAAAACACACACTTTTTACATTACATTTTTTAACCCACTACAGCAGACAGCTGCTTTCAAAGGAAATGGACCATGAGAATGATAAACATGACCTGGGAAAAATAAATGAGAGACTTGCAGAAGACAAATAAAAAAAATCTATGCACACGAACAAAGCGAGCTTTTGTTTCTTATTGCAGCCATCTATATTGGCTGTGGAAGAAACCAAATTCAGTGTCATGTCTGATCAGGTTACTAATTTAGGCCCTGATTCTGTAGCTAACTCAGCTAGGGCATAAGAGTCAGCCCATACAGGGCCAATTTCAGGATTGGGACCTTAGGGCCCAAATGCATCATATTTACTTATGTGAGTATGGCCTACTGACATGAGTAAGGACTGCATGAACAATCCAATAGTAAACCCAATGACTGTTCATAAGAATGTAAGATCAGCCATACTGGATCATACCAATGGTCCATCTAGCACAGGGGTTCTCAGACTTTTGTACTGGTGACCCCTTTCACACAGCAAGCCTCTGAGCTCGGCTCCTCTTGTACATTAAAAACACTTTTTTATATATTTAACACCATTATAAGTGCTGGAGGCAAAGCAGGGTTGGGGTGGAGGCTGGCAGCTCACAACCCCCCATGTAATAACCTCGTAACCCTCTGAGGGGTCCCGACCCCCAGTTTGAGAACCCTTGATTTAGCACTTATATTGTCTTCCAAAAGTGGCCAACGCCAGATATTTCAGAAGGAATGAACAAAACAGGCAATCATCAAATGATCCAGCCCATTGTCCACTCCCAGCTTCCAGCAATCAGAGGCTAGGGACATCAAGAGCATGGGGTTGCATCACTAGCCATCTTGGCTAATAGGTCTATAAATGACCTTCTTTTTTGAACCCTGTTAGTTTTGGCCTTCACAACTTTGCTAATAAGTTCCACAGGTTGACAGGGCGTTGAAATTTGTTCTAGAAAGATTAGAGCTGATGCAATTTCAATTAATGTCCAAACTCAAGAAAAAGGACCTAACTTCTAAGATTTAGATAAGCCACAATACTAACTGAAAAAGGTCAATTTTGTGGAAAGATATCTGGAACTGGTAGAAAGCCAAGTAAGGTAGAGGAGTACAGGGATGATACGAGACTCAGCAAATAAGAGACTGCTGAATCCCCATTCCACTGAGGTCAAAACTTGGCTCCTTTCTATTTGATAATGCCTATTATATTCTGTGTGGGTTTCATGAAACCAGTTTAATTTGATTTGCGTTTCAGTGGTTGTGACATTTTGTACGTCCTCCCCTTTGCAGATACTCTATGTGCCTAACAACTCTCTGGCTATACAGTAAAAAAACAATCAGGTATTTTAAAAGCACTTTGAACACCTCAGAGAATCCCCCCCCCATTAATATTTTGTAATAGGGGGTTCATGTCTGTGCATCTTTTTCAAGTGCAACTGTATTCAACCCACAAGCTGTCGCAATAGCCATTTTGTGTGTCTTGTAAAACATCCATCCCAAATGTAGGAAACGATGAGATTCCACCTACGTACTCACCACTGAGCATCATCCTACATACTCATGCCTGAGTGACCTATCTGTCAGTGCGTACAACATTAATAGGAGAAAGGCCTAGCTTGCTTAGGATTCTGTGGGTGTTTAACATGGCACTTTTTAAGCAGCTAAACACAAATTTATGAAGTGCAAACTTTTAATGGCATATAGATGAGTCATTACAGGGTTTCAAAATGCGTAACTATGATGCACATTCTAATTCAGCTCATCACTGGTGGCTTCCAGCTAATTTGTTTGGTTTACCAGGCTGTGCATAAACCTTGGAAATCCCTGCCGAGTCCTATGATGAAAAAAATTCCCTGTATTTGCATTCTTGATATGGTTTGTGAAGAGTCAAGATTTTCCTATTATTTTGGCCAGTGATTTTTCACTGACAACTTGTGATTTTTATGACCCAATAGTGCTGTATTCTTGCAGCATTTGGTTACATTTGAAAAATAAGAAACAAAAGCTCAGTTTGATTGTCTGCATAGATTTTTCCAAGATATTTATCTATAATTTTTCTCAATAGCATAGAGAACAAAGCCATCTAGAATCCTTGAGGTAATGAGAAATTAATTGCCTATGCATATGTTTTAAAGCTACAGTAGGAATTCATAATTGCTAATAAATATATATTAAATATTTAGGAAAGCAAACATGATAATTAAAGAAGACCTGGCTATGGTGATGTAAATTAAATCTGGCTAGACTAAGATACAAGAAGCCAGTGTTTACCTTCACTTACGTGTGTGTCTTCTGATTGTATAGCCCCACAGCAGCCAATCATGTATGTCACCCAGTGTACTATGTACCACATCATATTGTAATAGATGATAGATTTCTCAAACTAATATTTTGAAGACCCTTGAATTGTCTTTTTAAGATAAGCAAAAACAAAAAATATTTCAGTATCAAAACATCAGCTCCTGGGAAAACAGTATCCTTTACACAGGACGTGTTTGCTAGGGTAACTATACCAAAAAAAGCCAGTACAGATACAGGGAGTTTTGTTAGTTTGTCTGTCTGCAAACTAGATGTCTCAAGGTTTTGGCAATAGTCTAGGTTAGGGGTTCTCAAGCTCCCGAGCATGGACCACATCTTGCTAGAGAGATTGCCCTATGGGTCACTGCCAATTCACAAGCGCATAACACTTCCATGGAAGCTGACACAGTTGCTTACCAACTCTAATGACCACAGGTTGAGACTCTCAGATCTAAGTCACTGCTCACTTCATCCAGGTTCAAATACAGACTAGCCCAAGAACTAGTGGAAGTTTTTGCCATATTATAAGTATTTGATGGCTTTCATAAGCAAGAATAGGGGGCACAGTATTGCTCCCAACAGATAGAAGTGCACCTCTCAAAAAACACAGCAAAAAAGTGCTAATAGTTTCAGGAAACAAAACAAGATTGAAGGGCCATAGAAAGTACACCGACTTCCAGTAGCAACTTTCTCCAGGTCAGGGTTAAGGCTCATAAACAGGGCAGCATGGGAAAGCTTCCCTTGGAGCATACTCGTTCTACTCCCTATTAATTTGCTTTTTTTCTGCATTGGTTAGGTTAGGGATCCCTGAGAGCATACCTTATGAAGGAAACAATTAGGAATTCCATTCTTTCCCCTCCAAAAGGACTTGACAATAGTCATCTTTAATATTCTTCTCCTTCTCTGCCCACAGAGTTCTTTTTCATGGTGGTGAGTAGGCGTATGTGAAGAATTTATCCTTTCCCCACTGAATCACCACAGCATGCCATCTTTTCAACCCTTCTGTAGAGCAGAAAGGAAGCAAACATTATTTCTCTTTATTTTCCTGTTAAGAAGACATACAGTTAGCTCAGCAATGCAATCTGGCTGGAGACTAACTAATGATGGAGAAGAGACTAGTATCTCCCAATCAATGTAAGGAGTGTTACCTAAAGGAAGAATTAAAGGATAGTGCTTCTCTATAGTTTGAGTCATCAGGTGAACCTATCAACTTCTTTCTGCTTATTGGCTACATTAAGCTCCAACCAACCCTTCTGTGACTACTTTAAGAAATGCACAGGTGCTGCAAGACCCTATCAGCTGATGCAATACAGGTATTCCTGCTTTATCAAAGCCCTGCTGCAGTAGCCATCCCATCCTAATTCTCTATCAGATCTTGTGATTGTTTCTTAGGCTTAACCCTCATATAAGGAACAGGAAACATGTGTCTCTCAGGGATTCCATTCCATGCATGTCATTCCCACCCTTCCTATAAGGCATCATTTTTTTAAAGCATTATGCCATGCGGCTGATAACAATGAGTAAAAGAAAGAATTGCTTCTATAGTCACAGTGGCACCTTCTAATTCTGATTTAGCTGAATGCTGAAATATCTCATAATAATCAACTATGATGAAAGGGCCAGATTCCAAAGGGCCATCATCCACTTTAGTAACCTTACTCCATGAGCAGTCCCATTGAGCTCAATGAAACTACTCATGGAGTAAAATACTATTCAGTGTGAATAAGAGTAGCAGAATGTAGCCAAAATGCTTACTAATTCCCAGATCATTATGTTAACAAACATGTGGCTTTTAACCCTGGGTCACCAGAAAACTTCTCAGCACTGGGAACTATTTCTGGAACAGCTGTTCTATTACAAGCTTTATTTTTAAAAGGTGAAGGAAATGAGGCTTTGCAGTTAAAAAAAAGTTTATAGTCATCATTATGAATAAAACTGTGGTTGTGACTGGATCCTCTTCCCTCAAGCCACATAAATTGCCTATTCAGAATCTCAGTGATAAGGAAACAGCATTTTAAGCAGGTGGCCAATAACCAAAGTTTATGTTACAATGACTTCTTGCCTGCACCAGGATACTCACATCCTGAAATTTATGTTGATTGTTAAACAAACACCAGCAGCTAGGCTACAATGGTGGGTGGTTGGTTTTTGTTTTTTTTAAATGTTTTGTTGTTTTCAAATGTAGTACCTTCCAGTCAAGGATCTTGAAGCATTTTTATAAACAATGTTAAGTTTCACAACACCTCGGAGATGCTTTAGATATTGTATTAACCCCGTTACAGACAGAGGAACAAGAGGTTAAGGACCTACTCAAGGTCACACCTGCAGTTCATGAGAGAAGAGGAAATATAATCCAGATTTCCTGACTTCCAGATCTGGGCTTTAGCCACTAGGTCAGGCTTCTTAGCAAGGGGGAAAAGAGTAAATCTAATGACTGGTATGTGCATTAAAAATAACCAAACTCGATGAATAAACTGCCTGCTTAACTTCTCTCAGTCCCACTGTTCTTCTCATTTGTAACAACCTCCCACTTGTTTGTATGTTGTCTAGATTGTGAGCTTCTGGGGGTAGAGTTTGCCTTCCTCTCTCTGTAATGAGCCAACAGTACTAAATTAATGGCAAAGTATACATGCCTTCCAAGCTTTCCACATTAATGGGGGAGAGAAAAGGGTACCCGCTTCCTTCCTTCCCACCTACCTGTCCCCTTCAGAATAAAGTCAGGCATGCTGCAGTGAAGGATAGGGTGGAAGAAAATTATATTTAGGCCTTGGCAGTCATCCCGCCCCCCCTTGTTTCTCCATTCTCAAGGCCGCTGTTTTGCTTTGTTTTATTTTATTTGGTGGGAGGAGGTGAAGGAGGGTGTTTTCCTCCCTGAGTCCATCTGCTCAGGTTGGTTTTGAAATGCTCCTCTCTGCTCTGACTTGCACCTGATTTCTTGTTCTATACCAGTGGTTTTCAATCTTTTTCCATTTACAAATCCCTTTGGAAATCTTAGACAATCTGCAGACCCCCAGGGATCCACAGGCCAGGGGTGCTGGAACAGTGAGGGCCAGGGGGTCATGACCCTCCCACTTTTGAAAGTGGATGGGCCTGGCTTGTCCACTTTTCACCAGGGGCCTGGCCCCCTGCCTCTTTTCTGCCTAAGCCCCGCCCCCCCAGCTCCCCACCAGGCCCAGGGAACTCAGACAGCTGTGGGGAGCCATGGACCCTCCACCGGGGTGGGGAACCCCTAAGTACAGCCCCCAGCCCATGGTCCCACCCCCCAGGACAGAGGGAGGGTCTGTGGCTCCCCACAGCTGCTCGGGCAGCTCTTACCATGGCTCGGCTGCTCTTCAACCTCCAAGGCCCTGCTCCCAAGCCAGACTGGAAGCTGGGTCTGAGTAAGAGCTGCACAGGCAGCTGTGAACCCCCCACCTGGCCTGGGGCCCTGAGGGATGGGGACATGGGCCAAGGGCTGCTCTCAGACCCCCTGCCCAGGGCAGGTGGAGAGGCAGGACCAGGGCATTGTGGCCCTGCACTTTTAGGAAGAATCTGTCACCCTTGCCAGACCACTAGTTTACAGGCTGTGGTCTATACTCTCAGGGGCAGCTCTAGGGATTTTGCCGCCCCAAACACGGCAGGCGTGCCTGCAGGAGGTCCACCGAAGCCACGGGACCAGCGGACCCTCCGCAGGCAAGCCGCCGAGGGCAGCCTGCCTGCCGCGCTCGTGGCGCCGGCAGAGTGCGCCCCACGGCTTGCCGCCCCAAGCACGTGCTTGGCGTGCTGGGGCCTGGAGCCGCCACTGTATACTCTCTCAGCTGCAGTGCCTTTCTGTTCTTATATTTCTATGCTTTAGTCTTCGCTCTGACTTGTTCCTCTTCTCTCAGCCCTCCTATCCCTTAACCTACTCCCCCTTTCCTGTGTCAACCCTATATCTCACCCAACCTCCCACTTAGTCTCTTCCCCCTCCACCCAGAAACAGGCTGCTTTTCTGAAAGTGAGGTGAAGTGTGGCTGCTGACCCAGGCACCTGCTGACAGTGGCAGAATGGTTGAGCAGGATAAAGACTTACCACTTGAAGTGCTAGCCCAGGCCACGGTCCCTGCTTCCACGTGGCTCTAGTCTTAATAATGGATGGGACAGCTGGCTTGAGGTATCTCTCAGTTGTGTGCGGGCAGAGGTTGAGGATAAAAGGACAGGATGGCAACATAGGGCAGACCATGTTGCAGGACTCCCATGCCACACATGCATGCAGCTGGCCTGCTGGCAATTTGACTTGCCCAGGTGACTGAGATCTGCGGGAGTTTACAGCAAATGAAAGAACTCTATTCTAAACACATCCAGGGCATGCCCTGTTTTCAGAATCATGGTGCCAACCTTTAAAGAGGATTAAAGTACATGAGCATAACTACACCGGGGAGAGGCTTCTGCCAGCAACTGTGGCACTAGAAGCTTCTCCTTCTCCCTCCCTTCTGGACGACTCCTCTTCCAGGAAAATTAACCCCTCGTTTTGGAAAAAAGGAACAATAGGAAGAAAAACAAGAGGGGGAGGTGGGGAGAAAGTTGTCCTGGTGAAAGTCCATAAGAACAGGCATCATTTGCCAGGCTGGATTTTGGTCAAAAAGTATGCTGGGCGAGATGGAATCCATCAATTCCCCACAGCGAGTAGGCAGAGTAAACCTTCCCCTATACCTGCAATGGTGCCTCTTCTTCATGAGCAGCCCAGTAGGGTACACACCCATAAACCCTGCCCATATCTCCTCAGAGAGGACTGCTGTCAGCCGAGACTCCCTGCCTTGGAAAAACTGAGTGACAGACTATTTGCCATTATCAATTGTATGTGAGATCTGTGAACGTCTCAAACAAACAGTTTTGTACCCAGGGGGGTTGAAACTGTCACATAGCTGCAAATTTAACATGATAAAAAATGCCTCATATATTGGGAATGACATGTCCACTGGACTGTAAACCAAAATACCATCCTAGAGCTAACCCACTGATGACAACTGAATCATACTGTATTTACAAACTCAAAATAAAAATATTATATACTTTAATTTTAGTAAATTTAATATATTAGTGTTTACAAAATAAATGTATTCTAATGAAACCATATGATTAATGAAATGAGCTATTTTCCCCTCCCCCACGGTAAACCAGACCAGTAAACTCTTAATATATTTAAGAACTTTGTGTGGTCCAGCACAGATTTTGGGCATGCTAGATGTTGACCAAACCAAAAACAAAAAACAACAAAAAAAAAAAAACACAAATCAGAAGGAAGTTTCCTGCTTCTTTAAAAACTTGCTTGTTAAATTCTATTACTAAACTTGTACAATTCAAGCCTTTACAAGCTTCCAAACTGTAATACTGTACACAGAACTACCCAGATACAAACCAGTGCTATGACTGACATTACAAACTGAAGAAATATACTTACTACCCATTCTATTATCTCTCACAACATAAAGGAGCAAATATAACAATACATTCAACTGCTTATTTCTAGCAATGAAGTTGCAAATTCCATTCAAAGTAAGTTTCTTCTGGAGTGAGACAGTACAATACAATTCAAGAAACATTTAAAATAAAAACAAACGTTTTAATAGTATAAAAAGGTGTTTACTGGTGTTTCTACCATAAAGCTTTGTTCCACAAATCAAAAGTGATAAAATAATTAAACAGGTTTACAGTGATCAGAGACTGCAGTGTAGACATTCCAGCTCACATTTTGTTGACAATTTCAGTACGACATACATTATGATTGAATAATCATTACATATCTAGGACACAGCAAAACTGCAGATGAAGTGCACACCTCACTGTGGAAGCTTATCCATTACTTGTTGACTCACTTCCCCGCCTCAGAGAGCACTGTGGGTAAAAATTATATTCAAAACTAAGGTGTATAGCTATTTTGACTGCAGAGATGCAACTATACAATAGGAGTTACACTGACATTATGGATGTATACACACACACACCCACACACCACATTAAATACCAAATTCCCTAAGTTATAAGCTAATTCCTTGTTTTTAGACAAAATGGCATCTGCGAAAATGAAAAACATACAAAAAATAGTCAAATAAATAACGAATACAGATGTTAACTAACATACACAAGGGAACATATTGGCATACTGTATGCAGTATATGGTATACTCAGAGAATCATGTGGGTTGGGAAGCACCTCGTAATGGGTCATTTACCAGTAATGTATCCCCTTCCCCCTCTTCTCTGTTGTTTTATTGTTCCTGGATATTGAATATAACCTTTTCAATACTGATGCATGAATCCTGCATTTTCCATCTTTGCCACACTTATGATTCATTTTGTCTTTAACATCCACAGAGAATTCCAAAATGTTCTAAGTGTCTGAAGCACAACTTTTTCCATCCTGTCCATAATGTCTAGTGTTCTGAGTTCCCTCCCAAATGAGAGCATACGAGCCCTGGTTTAGCTACACAGTATCTGAAATGATTGTTCTGTCTGATGAAATTGGAGCCAATAAGTAGGATGCTCCCATATTCTGGCTGATATTTTCCTATTCACCATTTCCATGTAGTGGATAGGTATATACTGTAAATGTATTACATATAGGCTGCTGAAACCATTAAAATAACATTAATAAGTGTCAAATGTGTCTGCTATAATACAGGATCAGGTTTATCAAATGCTATATCCACGTAACATTTTAAACCATTAAATATTTTATGTATTTGCTATTTTTTTCCTACAAATACCATTGCAAACTTGCTGTTAGTTGTATCACTCTAGGTTTTTCTTACACTTTCTCCAAGGATTTTTAACTCAAATGTATAACAATCATATCTATGCTAGATACATTTAAAGTAGACACTGAAATTTCAAGTAAAATGAACTGTAGCCACATCTACTGGACTCAATACGTGTCCCAACATCTAGATTTACTTTGATAAGTTATACAAATACATAATACATTCTTAAATAAAGGAGGCTCACAATATTAATTTGTGAACCTTTCCACATTATAAAACCACATTACAGGAATGTGTATCCACCTGTATTACTGTTTTAGATTGCAGTGTCTCTTGTTTTTCAGTCTCCACAGACTACTGTACCAGTTCTTAGGCTTTGGCTATGAAATCTCTTATTTGAATGAGGCAACACTGGTTATTAAGGCTTATTTGTTTTTCTTCTAAAGATTTATTCTTTATTCTGATGCAATTTTCCAGAGTAGGATGACTATCTTGTATCTTCAGGTTCTGTTTTTATGACCTTCCTTTCTATGTTGTTAAAAGCTGAATGAGGAAAGTCTTTTAAAATACCAAGGCCTTCTGCAAAAAAAAAAAAAAAAAAAAAAAAAAAAGGGGGGGGGGAGAAAGAGGAAGAGGAGCTGTTAAGAAATATTGTGTTGAAATAAATGTTTTCTGTGTTTACCCTAAGAAAATGCCCACTGAACTACTACATGGATGCTGATGACATATCAATATTCATAGCAGAGGTGAAAGTAAGCTGGTACGGTCTGGTACGGCGTTCCGGCAACAGCCAGTACGCCATGCCAGACTGGACTGGCTTCCGTGGTGGTGATTTAAAGGGCCCAGAGCTCCGGCTGTTGTGGGGAGCCCCAGGCCCTTTAAATTCCCACCGGAGCTCAGGCAGCCGGGCTCCCACGGTGATTTAAAGGGCCCAGAGCTCCGCAGCAGCTGGAGCCCCGGGCCCTTTAATTCACCCCCGAGTGCCGGGGCTCCCAGCTGCCTCTGCAGCTGGTAGCTTCAGGGTGATTTAAAGGCCATGGGGGGCTCCCAGCCAAAGCCCCAGGGCCTTTAAATCTTGAAAGGCCCCGCCTCTTCCAGTTGAGGCCACGCCCCCACTCAGGACTCCAGCATACCGGTAAGTCCTTTAAGTTACTTTCACCCCTGATTCATAGAAGACAAGATTCTGCCCCACCCTCCTCCCAAGGCATACGAGCCCTGAACTATATCAGAACCACCACAGTTCTACTTATCAAAATATGGAACAAGCCACAGCAATACTTCTCTGTAACCCCCCCATTCACCAGGAAGCAGAGCTCAGCAGTGTTGCTCTCTGCATGAGCATGTGGAACATTCCTGGGTATGGGAAGACCATGGACTAGAAGGTCCTCCAGCCACACAGACCCTTGTTACAGGCAGCAGGTTGCAATAGGGAGGAGTTGGGCCCAGATTAGGATAGGCATGGATAGGATAGACACAGCATTCTGCCAAGTGCTCAAACAGCACAATAGTCTTAAAAGGAACCACTACCATAAACCCACCCTTGAAACATCTCATTATTCCTAAACCTTGAGGGAGAAGAGTCTCAAGACTGCTCTTGATATTATGCCAATGCACCAGTTTTATATGTAAAATGCTTTGCCAAGGCACAGGCATCCAATTCTGACTTAATAGTGGAAGAAGAAATAAATATTCTTAACAGCATTCGAGATTTTTCCTGTGTGCCTGTGTTAAACAGGAGAAACAGTGACCACAAGTCACTGCATACAAAGGCTAGCAGAAGCACTTAAAAGCCTAGTCTACAGAGTCAAAAACAACAGAAACTCTGCTGTGGCTGAACCAGGTTCTAAAACGGTTTGGTCCAACCCAGATAGATGGGGCTAAATCTTTATAAACAGGGTTGAAGGCATCTTTTCAGGAAGTCTGTTTGGAATATCTTTTGGTCCCACTCACACAGACTGAGCCAGATCACGTTACAACCACGTTCCACCACAAGAGAGTTTAACAGCAGTTGTTCTGCTTGGCTGTTTTGTCTGTGTAGATGGGTCCCAAGACTCCTGTCTTATGTGTGAATAGTTATTGCATCTCCTGCCCAAAACATAACTGAAAACGTGGCAATACTTAAATCTCTCATCAAATGTTTGGTATGTTTCTAGATTAACAAGTCATTCAGAGGTTTCAGTTGCAGCTTGGTTTCAAGGTATCAATCTGAAGACGGTGTCTAGGAACTAAATTCTTCTTTGAAAGGGATAAATAGGTGTGTGGCTCCTCACAAACTTTCTGAAAGCCACCTGTGAATGGATGTTACGGGGCAGTTTGTGGTGCTTTGCAATGGATAACACTTACCTGAGGGCTGAGACTTTGCGTCACCACTGGAGTAAAGTCGGATCAGGTCACTGCACAGAGGTTTTCCTACGTGCTGCTCTCCATCTAGCGAAATGTGTTGCAACTGTCTATTTTGCAGGTTTGACATTCGGAGATTCAGGGGCCTCTCACCTGAAAGAGGTCAATACTGAAATATTCAGTATTAAGTATGAATCAAAGCAATGCTAGAAATCAAAATTAAGGCTAAAATAATAATAAATAATAATAATAATAATAATTAAAAAAAAGGACACCACCATTTGATCAGTGAAAAAAACATTCTAGATTTCAACCATGCAGGAGAGATTTCTAGTATGTAAAATGCTGATTTGCAGATGACCTCTTTTCCTCTCCAGGCTGCTAGTGCTGCTACAGATTTGGTATGGCTGAGCAATCAATCCTTCATTTTGCTCAAAAATGCTTCAAGATCCAACTTTCCCTTCCATGTTGAGCTGCGTTAGTCACAGAATTTAAGGCCAGAAGGTACCACCAAGTCATCTAATCTGACCTCTTGCATACCACAGGCCATCAACACACTAAAGCTAACAATCAAAGTTAGACCAAAGTATCACGGCCTACAAGTGACTAGACTATCATGTGCCACAGCAGAGAATAGAAGAGACCAAAGTGCCCCAATGCCCAAGGCTCCTGCAGTGGCAGGGAAACAATTGAGACATACCCAGATAGTGAGTGACCCTCACCCCCATGCTGCAGAGGTCCCCGTTACAAAAGTCTACATATAGAACAGCTCCACTGAAGTCAATGGGGTTTCCCTAGAGTTACTGAGCAGAATCTGGCTCTATATCTGGTTGTATCATTTAGACCAGTGGTTCTCAAACTTTCCAGACTACTGTCCCCCTTTCAGGAGTCTGATTTGTCTTGTGTACCCCCAAGTTTCGCTTCACTTAAAAACTACTTGCTTACAAAATGAGACCCAAAAAATAAAAGAAGTGTCTCAGCACACTATTACTGAAAAATTGCTTACTCTCCTCTCATTTTTACCATATAATTATAAAATAAACGGATTGGAATATAAATATTGTACCTACATTTGTGTGTGATACTTGAGCCTGTTTTTCACTTGTGAGCTTTGTCTGAAGCCAGAGTCCTGGGTGGCAGGGCTGAAGCCCAAGCCCAAGCCGTACCGCCTGAAGCTGAAGCATGTAACTTAGCTTTGCAGGGCCCCCTGTAGCATGAGGCCTCATGTAACTGCCCTGCTTGCCACCCTCTAAGACCAGCCCTGCACTTGTGATCCCTCTGAACCCATCCCATGATCCTCCTGGGAGCCACAACCCCCAGGTTGAGAAACACTGATCTAGATGAGTTGACTACCCCCTGCAAGACCTTGCATACCCCCAGGGATACGTGTACCTGTAGTTGAGAAACACTGATTTTGACTGTAAGCTCTTCCAGGCAGGGATCTTGTCTTTACTTGCCTGCTTAGCTTCCTCCACACTGCTGATGCTATATGAATAACATCAGTACTAATAATGATTGCATAACACCAGACAAATTGGGTGGCAGCAATATCATGCCTGGAAGCTACTATACCTTGTCCATCCGCATTATCAAACGTCATGCCATTGGGGCTGTGCTCTTCTGAGCTTTGTCTGTAGTACCCTGTGGAAAGGCGTCTCTCTGAGTGTTGCAGTCTCTCTAACCCTGCTTGGTTACAAAGAAACTCCATCTGTTTTGCCATCACCTTTTCAGACTGCAAATAAAGCAAGAATATATATATATATATATGGATCTTGCTGTACAGGAAAAAAATAATACCAGCAGGTAATAAAGCAAGCAGTCTAGATATAGTTCTTTGTTGGCTCACATGTACATGTGTGCTTTACAGCTACCTCAAAACTATCAAGCAAACAAAATATTTTTGCACCCACTAAAGCAATGAAACACAGTGCATTCAAAGTGCATAAAAACATGTGTTCTCTTTTAGCCAGTCTACATGATATTTCTTAGTTCTTACCTGAGGAGAACAAACTTTCTGCACTCTAGGACTGCAGTCTACACTTAGAGAAATTCCCAAATGCAAGATCTTTCTCTTAATTATCAAATTTAGCTCCATTGGAATAAATGGCTCTACAAAATATTTCAACAGCAATGGCAACATCTGCTAAAAACTTATGCCAAGATTTTACCAGACATCTTGGAGTCTTTATTTTAGGAAATAGCAGTACACAAGTTTAAAAATCTGCCATTGTGAAAGTGTAGGATGACAGTATGTTTGTGGGGGATAAAGGTGTGAAATGTCTGTCTAGAAGATGAAGAAGACCTATACACCTCTAGAGAATGAAATTAAACAATGTAGAGCAACGTGGGAGGGAATGGTGTATAAATGTTTGTCATCAACTTTAGTGCCAAGAAAATTTTAACTTTCAATATGATCATGCTCTCAAGACTGTGACTAAACATCTTATGGAAATAAAAAAAAATAAAAATATCACCAGTTAAAAAAATGTCCATTTCTAAGAGCCACACAGAAGTATACAAATAGAAAGGGAAGCAAAAATATGCAGAATTAGCATCCACAGATATAAAGTTCATTGATTTCTCTTTGTAAGTATTTTATAAGTGTCTCCATTACTACTTGTCTCTATTAAAAAGAAAGCTGGTTCTTGCAAGGAGCTGAGCCTCTCTTGGGAGATGTGAAGCGACCTCAACTCCCACTGACATCTGTGTGCTCAGAAGAGAAAACTATAAATTAGCTGACAGGGTAAAAGAGAAGACCACGTCCTAGGTTCTCCAGTAAACTGATGACATTTAGAGCAGGGAAGGAACCTGTTCTATATTTACTGACACCACTTTAGATATCATCATGTTCTAGAGGAGAAACACAGAACCCTGCCCTTAGGTTTTGGCAGATAGAAAATTGTTTCTCCCTTTACCTAACAGTTTGCTTTCAAGTGTATTTTAATCAATGGTCTACCTGAGGGTTCTGTTAGTATTTTATTAACTGAAACATTACTTTTATTTTTAAAAGGGTTTCATTTCTATGCGGCATGTACTGTACTATCGCATTTGTTCCCAACAGTAGATGGTGCATTCCTTCTCTTGTCTCAAGCCTAGAAGGTGAGATCCTTACTTCTTTGCAATGAATGAAGATAAAACTATAATAGAGTGTCATAACAGCTCCAAGAGTTAAACCCATATTAGCAGTGATATTATCTCAGCTAACCCAGGTGATCTTTGAAAACTGGAGGTAATGATTTTAGTCATCACAATATTATACAAAATCAGCCTAGAAAGCAACTGTTACTATTCTAGACAGCATCTCGGTAGAAAGCTGATAGTTTCATGTGGTTTGTCTACCTGGGAATTAAGAGCTGCCAAATCTTCACTTTTGCCTTTGGCCAAGGCAAGTGGTACTTTCTCTTGTTGATAAAGTGTCTGGACTGTGTCCTGGAAATCAGGAAAACCATCCTGTTGAGCAAAAACAAACAGGGCATATGATTTTGTTTTGCTTTTAAAGAAAAAGCAATGTATCATAAGAGTTAACAGAGAATATTCTTGAACTCTGGTGAAAAACTTGAACTGGGATTTAAGACTCTGAAAGAAGTTAACCAAACTATGCTTCAGCAACATAAAATACTGCAGCAGATAAGATCTGGCTCATATCACTTGCAGAGCAGAGGCTTGTGCCACGCCTAACACATCGAAGTATAAATCCTGAGCAATACCATTGACTTCAATGGAGTTACTCTGGAGCTAATCCAGTGTAACAGAGCAGAATTAGGCCCACTATTTTGTGGTTTTCTTTTGGATTTAGCAGCTTGGGTTTTTCGGATTTTTTTTTTTTTTTAAGAAATCAATGTTATAAATGCAGAATATTGCTCTAACTTTGACCATTTGCATCTGTAGCATCCATGAGGCTTGCTGTACATGCAGAGTAAGACCTTGAGACTGATCTTAGATACACAGCCATGCATGTACTTGCCTATCTTACAGAAAACATAGTAGCAGAATTTAGTAGCTTAGAAAATTGGGCAAACCACCACAAAATTCAACATGCTGCAAAGACACACACAAACTATACTGGTCTCCCTGTAAAATGGTAGTGGCTTATCTTTATAAATTCTCTGCATGACAAGCTGCCCACTGAAAAGTGAAGTAGCATGGACTTTGTATGCTGCAAGGAACAGTTCTGATCTGCCAGGTGCCTGGATGCGAAGCCCAAAAAATTATTTATCCATCTCTAACTTTTATGACTTGCAAATCTCCTATGTCTCTTGTGCATGGGAAAATTGCAAGTTCCATTACAGTCATTTGCTGTATGTAGCAAGGTTCAAGATTAAATATTCATGCAGTTTAGTGCTGTACAAGCAAACTCATGTAAAGCAATGGAGATGCATCATTATTCACAAGAAAATGCAGCAGGAAAGAGAGCTAAATCAAGGGAGGAGGCTGGAGAAAGAAGTAGAATCTAAAAACAATGAAATTCATAACTAGGAGATCATAGGCCCCTTGTGCCAAAGTAACATTTTTAGGAGGATTACAGTCAGTGCCTATAGCATGCTAGGTACAGTGAAACCCTGCTATAACGCAACGTTTGGGGTCCAAATGCTTCCATTGCGCTAAATGCAGGGTCGCGGTATAGCGGGGTTTCAAACCAGTCAGTTTGTCAGTGTCCCAAAAGCAGTGCATTGATGTGCACCGCCTAGTGCCCCTAGTGCCTAGTGCCCAGCAGAGGAGGAGCCGCCCCGCCTGCCGGGGACAGAGAACTCCGGGGCTGCGGGCGCCGGTGCTCTCTGTCCCCGGCAGATGCGGGGCCACGGCTTCTCTCCAGCTTCAAAAGGAGCCGCGGCTCCCCGCCTGCCGGGGACAGAGAACTCCAGGGCTGCAGGTGCGGGGCCGCGGCTTCTCTCTGGCTTCAAGAGAAGCCACAGCTCCCCACCTGCTGGGGACAGAGAGCACCGGCGCCCGCAGCCCCGGAGAAGCCGGAGAGAAGCTGTGGCCCACGTCTGCTGGGGACAGAGAGCACCAGCGCCCGCAGCCCTGGAGAAGCCGGAGAGAAGCTGCGGCCCGCGCCTGCTGGGGACAGAGAGCACCAGCGCCGGCAGCCCCGGAGAAGCCGGAGAGAAGCTGCGGCCCGCGCCTGCTGGGGACAGAGAGCACCGGCGCCCGCAGCCCCGGAGAAGCCGGAGAGAAGCTGCGGCCCGCGCCTGCTGGGGACAGAGAGCACCAGCGCCCGCAGCCTCAGAGTTCTCTGTCCCCGCAGGCGCGGAGCTGCAGCTTCTCTCCCCTGCAATGGCGTTGGGGACCACTGGTACTGTACAGTACTGTGAAAACATTATCTAAGTTATATCTGCCTTAAAGGGGAGCCAACCTATGATCGCGTTATATGTGATTTCGTGTTATAGCGGGGCGCGTTATTGCGAGGTTTGACTGTACTCACACACAGGAAACCAGTGCCTGCCCAAAGAGTTTATAATCTAAGAAAGGGAAACGTAGCATCCCCAGAAGAAAAAAACTGTAGAATGATGCGCTGCCTCTGACTAACAAAGGAAAGGGGAAAAAAGACAAATACCTCGTGAAGAATGAGGCCTCTGCAGTCAGTGGCCTACACAACAGTGATCAGACAAATCTGTGCCACGGTGAATGCTGTCAGGAGGTTTGCTTCCCCCTCACAGTGCAACTCCATTCACTTCAGGGAGGTTACTCTTGCTCCTTGAGAGGAGAACCAGGCCCAAAGTGTTTTACGCAGCTCTACCTCACCACACCCCACTCCAATTTTCCCAATGGAAAAATACAATCCAATGAGTATTTACCACTTTAGAACAGTGTAAATTCTCCATAAAACCTCACCTGGAAACAGAAAGATGCCGGAAGTGCACTACAAAAAACACAGCTACTTTTACACTTAGCTCTTAGTTTATTATGAGGTGGGAGTTTTGTTTTATTTTTAAGAAGAGGCCTCAACTCTGCCTTTGAATGCCTTACATCCATATGTACATGTAGCTGAAATTTTGAATATGGACGTACAACAGCACCAATGATGTAATTTAGTGGTATAAAATGTGTCTGCATATATTTACACCAGCAATTGTATGCCAGTGTAAAATTGAAGTCTGTTTTTCAAAAGCAGGCCCACCAAGTACGTATGGTTTCTGCTGCTTTGTGTTATCCTCACGTACATTTCTTCAATAGGCAATTGGATTCTGGATCACCCTTCCTGAGATGTGCCCCTACCACAAAGACTTATGATATAGGAATGGATGACTAAAAGAGGCAGCAGAAGGTTAGACAATTCAGCATGACATCCGTCCATGGCCTACTCCTAGCTAAGCATGCCTCTCCCCATTCCTCCTCTCTACTGCGTACTAGGGGTCTGCTCCACACAGCGCATGTGTTTCTTCCATGTTGCTCGGTTGTTTTTAAAGTGATTTCTTATAGCAAATGTTCTATGTCTCACATGTGTACTTTCTTTCCCGCCAATGACACTTTTCTTACATGAACAGCAGATTTTAGTGCTTCTGTTCTTTTCATCGGGCGAGAAAGAGAAACCCCACACCTCTGATCTTGGTTCTCTTTTCCACCTGCCTGGCAATGGTGTAGGTGGGCATCTGTCTTCCCTCTTCTCTCTCTAGAGCCGGCACTGACTGCAGATGTTTCCTCTGAGACTCCTCTTTAGTCTCACATTCACCTCTGGGTCTCCTACTCCCACGGAGCTTTTTGAACTTGGCTGTCTCAGGCTCTCCCACTCCCCCACCTCTGTTTTAACATTGCCACGCACTCGAAGATTCCTTTGTTATTACCAGCACATGGAAGAGCAATAACTTTATAATTCTCCTCTTCTTTCCCCTCCTGGCTGTCAATACTATAGGTGGAAAGCGAACCTCTTCTCACACAATTTAAAAATGCAGAAATGAGGAGAATGAGAAGCCACTCTCTCTAGGCCATTTGCGTGATATACCTGTGACCTGTTTCGTTTTCTGAGTTGCTGCCACAGCAGCTCATTGCATTGCACAGCATTACCAGTGACTCATCAGAGATGACAAAATAAGGAGTGCCCCCCCCACCCCCGCCATAGCCTTCACAGAATGAGATGGCTGCTTAGTGGGAGAAGAGAATGCAGTTTGCATCTTTACTCTTTCCTACTGCTCTTTATCCAGAAGAAATTTAAGAGCCACAGCACTTTCTTTTTATTCACTCCCAACTCCCATCCCAAGTAACTGCACTCCTCCTCTCACTCCCTCTATTCCTTTAGCCTGTTTTCCTAGAATCTCTCTTTTCTCTACACTCAACTCCCACAGCCTCGCTGCCCACTCTACCAACAAAAAGGGAAGGGCACACGGGGGAAGAGAAAGGCTTTTACAGGTAATCTGATGTAATTCGTGGTATTTTGTTTCTTTGTAATGCTTGTGTGAACTTAGTGCTTATGAAGAGGAAGGATTTGCAAGAGTGGCTGGAGGCAGGCAATGTGTAACTTTGCCCACACAGCCCTGCTGGTACACCTACATCAAGCCTAACCTGCAAAATCCCAGATTTTTTTTTTTTAAAAAGGTCACTTTGCCTGTTTCCAAAAGCAGTCATTTACACCCATGCAACATGAGGTGTGAAACACTTCCAAGTCAGCATATTGGCTTTTCACACTGCACTTTGCAGAGGTATGACTACCTGATTAGCAAGGCAATGGCAAATCATGCTCCAATCCTGCCTCAACAATAAGAAAAGATCAGGCCTGATGTCTCCACAAATGAAAAGCCAGAATACTAACCCACCATACTTCCTCACTCTCTGAATTCAGAGACAGAAGATGCAGCAGTACAACTTTCAAAAGCACGGATGGACACTATTTACATCCACTATGGAGAGAGAATTCTGCAATATTTGCTACAATGTTTCCTCATCCTTCTACCTTTTGTTAGAAAAATACTGCTAACAAACAAATAAAAGGTCAATAGTGAGATATGTTTCACCAAGAAAGTAACCCTGCAAAGAAAATGTGCAGAGAAACAATCTTACTATATATTTTTGAAAAATTAATATAAGCTGGAATGTAAATTAGAGCCACAACTCATTAACACAAGTGAAATAACTGTCCTGCCACATAAATGCTACCTACAATAATACAGAACTCCCAAACATACAGAAAAACGTGGTGGTAAAATTGGGCCTCACCACTTCGTCAGTCATTCTGTATTAGTCGGGACTATGTCCTCTTTAATGAAACAATGTTTTGCAGTGCACAGCAGTAACAGGAAGATTCAGAAAAACATCATTTTGTAGACTGAGGACATTCAGTTCTTCAAGGAAAAAAAAAATCACGATTGAACTACTAGCCTTTTAAAATAAGTGGAAAGAGAGTGAACATATTTCTTCTGAACTATTGCGCTAAAACCGTGAACAAAAAGCCTGAAGGTTCACTACTCTGTAAAATACGAGAATACTTTCTCCTAGTGGTATATAAGTTTCCTCTCCCAAACAACAGCCTTCCAAAGAACAGCCTAAAGTTTCAGCTTAAATCTACTATATTTTTCTGTTTCCATTTTTCCCCATTAAAAAAAACCCTACCCTCAAAATAAATAAATAAATAATCGCACTCTCGTGGCTTGTCATTTCAGTTGCTTAACCATTGTTAACTGAGCAAAGGAAAAAAAATCCTAATGGTGAGATCTCAGACTGTGGAATAGTCTAGCAAGTGAAAGCACCACTGCCTGAGTCATTTAAAACTAGATTAGTATATTCTCCAATGTTTTTTGCCCATAGGGAACCACAGTACTGTATATTGGCCATGGATAGTGATGGTGTAGATCAGTGCTTCTCAAAGTGGTGGTCCGCGGATCCGGCCTGAGCCATTGGCTGCCGGTCCGCGGCGAGTTTCCTCATAAGAGTGTTGAATAGGATAATAATATGGCACCAGTCCCTGGCACATTGGAAAAAAAAATTCCCAGTCCCCCACATCAGATAGCTTGAGAAGCACTGGTGTAGATGACTCAATAGGGCTTTTCCTAGCACTAAATTCTGGGTTTATGATACTAAAAAGCCAAGACAGGTCAAAGTGAATCCCGACACAAACACACAGAATTACTGGCATGGGAGCTGTGAGTAAACCTTCAGAGCACACAATTACACAATTCAAATTACTGTATATATTTTAAGTGCTGTCCAGGGCTGTAATCCATGTGTTGCACAACAAAATGACCAGCGTGTAAAAAATGCTTTTATTTATATCTGGCTTTCAAACTAACTTCTCATTTTAAAGGAGAAAAAATGCACCTGTTTGAGTATTTGCCACATGAGACTAGCCGTTGCTTAGATAACAAATGTAAATCCTTGAACTCCTTCGAAATAGTAGATTTTACATATGGCATATCATTCCTCACTGAAGAAATTAAATATGAAAAAAAGTGCTATTTCAGTGTATTGCAAACCCTTATATTACAGTTACATGATGAAGATCATACCACATACCTCCATGTTACATGCTATTATAATGCAGACCCATACTTAGCACATCGTAATGTACTATACTATTTATTTTAGTAGATGCTATAAGGAGAATTGTAGCTGCATCAGATGATACCCAAGCAGCAGTAAAAAGGCTACTCAGTTAAAAAAAATATCATAAAGGAAGATGAGCCAGTCATTTTGGATACTTATCCATATCTATGTAACAGGCTATTTAAAATGGACTTAAGTTTCTTCTGCTGGAAAGTAAATTAAGATACTTAAGACTTTAAGTAATCCTTAAGGTACTGCACATGCTGTCAGTGTTGACCTTGAGAATATTTCATCTTAACAAAGAATTCCCAATAGAACTTATGTTTAATTAAAGTTGTGTGTAGATGTGAATTTTTATTTTGTGTGTGTGTGTGTGTGTGTGTGTGAGTGTGAGTGTGAGAGAGAGAGTGAGAGTGAGAGAGATGCATGCAGACAGATATAAGTACACACTGTGTGTGTGCGCGCGCACACTGATAGATACATTTTCATTTGCAATTGATTTCTCACTTATTGACAGTTTTGGTGATTTAGTTATAGGCACATATGGCCCATATCCTGCCATCAATTCCTATGCAAAACTCTCAATGAAATCAATAGAGAGTTCTGCATTTTGGATTTGATCCAAAGCCCACTGAAGTAAATGGAAAGACTCCCACTGACTTCAGTGCAATTGGGCCCTATAAGAAAAAAAAACTGATGGGAGGATATTGCTTAGAGTTTGCAGTACATTTTCCAATGGGAAGAATCCCACTCACACATGGAAAGCAGAATACTTGGACTAGATGTCCCATGGGGATCACAGGGCAGAATTCTGGCCTATGTTTTTATAATCTAAAGAAAACCAGTCCAATGCACTTTCTATACATTTAACTTTTTTTAAAATTAAAAATAGGATACAAACAAAAAGTATCTGAGTAATCTATTTGGTATTTATTTTTCCTAAATTAATATTAATACTATGACAGAGGTGCCTAATTAAAAGTAAAAATTATTTTCTCTAAGTTTACAGAACTAAGTCAGAGCCTTACAAGAATTTCCCTGAGCCACAGAAAAACAAAATAAATACACACAAGACAATTGAGTTCAATGGAAGGAAATCTCCATGAGGAATCTCTGATAGCTTCCCCCACATTGGTCTCTCAGGGGTGGGCAGGATTTGTCTCCCAAGCTCATGGCACAAATCACAGAGACTGCAGAAAAAGCCTGAATATCCCTCGGGATCTGCAGTAAGCCCACTGCACAGCGGTGGCCATACATCTATGTCAGCTCTGCCCCAACAGTGCAATTCCCCAGTCCCTCTTCCCCTACTCCACCTAGTATCTTCCCCGTCTCCACACACAGATCCCTGGACCAAAAAGGAAGAATGTTATCACAAACAAAATGGATACCGCTATACAAAATTGTAAGGAATCAGCAAATCGTAAGCCATCAGCAAATCAGGTGCTCTCTAAACTATTTCTTTTAACAGGTTCTCTAACTTCGGGGCAAATCAATTTTTTGAATGTAAAACTTAGCATGTAGGAGTCACAATATCATACCTCTAGCTTAATTCTCTTCGGTGACAGTTCATCTCTATCTCCACATTTAGATCTAGAAGAAAAAACACACACAGTATTGATAAACAATATAAATATCCTGTCTTTACATATAAAAAGAGAACCAAATTTATCTCTGCTATAACTCACTAGATTTAACACCATTAAAATCAAGGGTGAACATGACCCACTTAGTGGGGGAAAATATTAATTTAGGGCCCCATCCTGCAACTCTTAACCACCCAACTGATACAGTGGAAGTCATTGGGAGTACTCGGCAAGCAAGAATTTGCAGGATTGGGTACTTAGGAAAGCCGTTGAAACTCAACTAAGGGCAAGGAAGTTTGGTCAACACGATAAGGTGACGGAGGTGAAAGGTCTACTGTTTGTGCTGATCAGCTGTTAGGTAGAAAGGGCATTATTGGGGGAAAACAAGGGGAATGGAATTGGGGCAAAACCAGAAAAGATCATGCAGTGGGACAAAAAAAGGCCCCCCAACAAATTAACTCAAATTAGGGTGAAATTCAGCCCCGGGCAGAGTAGCAGCACAAGGCGCAGGCATCACTTAAGTCCTCAATAAAGCCGTATGTAGGCCTACGTGCTGGTGTTTTGAACAGAGATGAATTTCACCTTAAAGCAGAAAGTTCCAGCATGATCTTTATGACAAAATGCCCTTTGGCCTCTGTTACCCAGGATGGGAGAAGACGCTAGCACAGTTGGGCATGTGTATTAAACAATATTCTTAAAAAATTCCTGAAAACATATGAAAAATATATTTTCAACACTGTGTGTAATATACGAGAGATATCAACTTTTGATAGTAATATCTAGAATATACTGAAAAATATTAGTTATATCTATGGACGTGTTTTGTAAAATGCATTTATTCTATAATACACAGATAATAACCTGATATAAAAACATATCCTGTTTTTCGCTGCTTGATTTGATAACTATTTTAAAAAGGGACATTGTCCATTTAAATTTGGTCTCAAATTATTATTTTTTAAAACAAGTGTTTATAAACTACCCTCAACTACCTTTGTCTTTCATAAATGCTCTAGCTAGGCTGTTTAAGCCCTAACGATTTATATTAACCTTGAAATAACAAATGACTCAAAATTTAAAATGCTTGCTTCTTAGAGATGGTATATTGAAGGGTACTGTATATACTGTTACTGAATCTGGAGAACCAAAAGGTTAGTGAAAGGATTAAAATAGCTACATGCCAATAAAAGTGAGTATAACAATATGAAAGGTTCCATGGTTTACACAGTATTACTGATGATTTCTATTTTCCATATGTATGTGCTCCCTTTTGCTAGCTGTCGAGGAGGAAGAATGAAAAGAGATTTCTAATGCTTCGCAAGAAATTCTATTAAACGGATTACTTCATAGAAAATAAAGTTCCCCTGAGTTTATTAAAGCTTACTTGGTGGTCCTGTAAGTGTACTTGTATGTAACTTCTCGAGAGATCTGCCGAGCCAGCGCAAAGAGTTCATCTCTCCTGGTTAACAATGCATTATCTTTTACACACAGCTGAGCGGCTGCTTCATTAACTGTTAGCTGGAAGTTAAACACAAAAATATTCTTGACTTCCTCAAAATATCACCTATTGACCCTTGTAAAAGTATCCAATTGTGTGACATGATGACAGATTTCAACACTGAGTCACATTACTTATTTTATAATGAATCTGGAGGATTTCCTCAAATTGTGAATACTCATCCTTTCCCAGATATTTGCCTCAGTTATAAAGAGAGATGGTAGATAAATTTAGTGTTCTTTAAAGTGTTTATTATAACTCTCTCTGATGTAAGCTACCTTTTCCTCACCCCAATGTTAACTAAACCCCAATATGAAACAGCACCTCCTAATGTTCAAAGATTTGACTCCCAAAGATTATTTTTTTTATAAATGCCAGTGCAGAAGAACATGCACAAGGCTTGAAAAATCCACTTGACAGTGGTGCGTAGGAAGTTTTCCCTGATGAATGACGTGTAAGCCATCAGTTTCTGCAGAATGTAAACGGTCTTATAAAAGTTTGTTTCTCACCCTTATGTTTGTGAAAATTATATCTGAATGCATATCAAATCTAAACCAATGCAGTGATGTCTTCCTGAGCCTGCTGGGACACCACCCCAGTGTGTCTGAGTCTGCCCATAGCTTTACAAAGCAGCAAAATGAAATTAACAAGGCTCAAGTCAGTTTCACTACTGCTATGAAATCATGTAGGGCAGTGGTTCTCAACCTATTTACCATTTTGGGCCACATATGAAGCCTACAATGTGTTATGTGGACTGCATCCAATACTACCTGTATGACCCTGAGGATGTCACAAGCTGCCCACAGGCCACGGGTTTAGAACCACTGCTGTAGGGAGTGATGAAACTGTCAAGAACAACAACAACAACAACAGTTTCATGATGTTGCTATTTCAGAAACCTAACAGCAGCAGCAAAGACACACACTGAAGTTACTAATGGAGGCAGAAAACCCAAAACACAGACACTAGAGAAGTTGTATATCCTCCCTCCTGTCACAGCAGCCAAGAGGGTGGCTAGTACTTTGTATTTATCAGATACATACCAGCCAGAGGCTGATATGACAGATGTATCCTCCAAGAAAGGTCCAGAAACAACACTTATTAGAAGTCTCACCACCCCTCTGCTTTCCAAGAGCTGGATTTTTAGGGTGATGGGCTTCTCTCTGGAGCATTCTCCCTAGGCCTCATAGATCTCTATCAATCAGGTTACTGGATACCTGCAGCAAATATGTTTTTTTAAATGCAGTCAGCATGTTGCTTATGAATCAAGTTCTGCTGTTCTCCAATTGCCATACATACCCGGTGGGAGTACAAAGTTCTAAGAGCAACAGACCAACTACAGTTCACTGGACAGGGACAGGGCTGGTCATACATGCACACACACAGACACGGCAGCACAATACTTAGCAGCACAGAGGTGGAGGAGTCTGGGAGCAGGACAGTAGGCTTGCAATTACACTGAAGCACTGGCAAAAACTATGAACAACTTGTCCCCTGCTCCTCCCCGCCGATGCTTCATACCTTGGTATCTAGGAAGCCATCCCCACATCTCTCATGAAGACCCTCTTCGTAAGCAGATCTTTTAAAAAATGTTGCCTTAAAGGATGAAACTGGTCATGCAAACTTTTTATTCATCAGACAAGCTTATTGGCTTGAGTTGGAAGTTCTTTGGAAATATAACTTAAAAATTATCTTCAATTTGAGTCTGTGATGTGGCCTGTTTTGTGGATTTAAAGAATATTAAGAAGCTGACCAACCCCCAACTAAATCATTCCAGCCAGGGCTTTGTCAAGCCTGACCTTAAAAACCTCTAAGGAAGGAGATTCCACCACCTTCCTAGGTAACCCATTGGCCTGCTAAACCCAGGGTGGTGAGTTCAATCCTTGAGGGGGCCATTTAGAGATCGGGGGCAAAAATCTGTCTTGGGATTGGTCCTGCTTTGAGCAGGGGGTTGGACTAGATGACCTCCTGAGGTCCCTTCCAACCCTGATATTCTATTATTCTATGACCTCAGAAGTAACTACTGTTCATAATTATATTTCTTAAGCACATTTCATGTATTCAATGTGAATTTACACTAAACTACACTATTTACAATATAGACCTGAAGACCCAGGAGAGGCATTCTGGCCTAGCAGCTACTGAACTACATATACTTAATAAACTACATGTATTGTTTGATCCTACAGTCACTGAAAGGTCACACCGCTTACTGAAGTCAGATGCACTACAGTGACAGGATCAGAGCCATTTTATAATGCAGTTACTATATATTGTTAACACAGTAGACAGTATTAAAATCATGAGTAAGACAGTTACCTAGCAGGCCAGAAAACTTAAGGGGTGATTTTTAAAAAAACAAAACAAAAAGAAACCCACCCTATATATTCTTTTACAGAAAGATTACTGCAAAACAAATAAATGGAAAGGCAGGACATTTATGAATACACCACTCATATAAAAAAACTGGTATTCAAGTGTTAATCTCTGTATATTGCTTTTCATTTACTATGTTTCAGATATCCTTTGAGGATCATTCTTCACACACAATGGTTGCTACTTCAGCATCAGTGTGTTATTCATACTGTACACTTGCATAACAATTCACATTACTTCATAACTGGATATAGTCTTAGAAGGCTGCAATAATAAAAAAAGATTACAAACACTTTTGTTTACTCCTGGCAAATGCTCTATCATAATATTGAAGGATAGCCAACTAGTTGGTGGGGGGTTTTCGGGGGGGGGGGGTGTTTTTCTTTCTTCTCTTAGTTAGTTTCTCCATGATCACTGCAAACCCAGCCTTACTGAGCCAGAAGTACATGTCATGGCTTCCTCCCTTTTAAATAGGCAGCAGACTGCAGATAGCAGGTAGAAAAATTCAGTGTTGTGTGTCACAAAATGAGAATCCCTTCCTGGGAATTCTAATTGTAAAAAGCAGGGATTCTAGCAACCATTCCAGTTAAGTACACATTTCCATCAACAGAGTTAGATGATTCCCCTGCCACACAGAGAAAATTAAATACAAAGTCTCTCCCCGCAACTCCTTTAAGTCAACAAAAGTAAATGACCTAAGTGAAGTCAGACAACATAACTCATGTTTGCTATTCCTGTGTTCTTTTTACCCCATGATTTTCTTGTGTTTTACATGTAGTCATACAAACACCAAAATATTAAATACACAAAGTTACATTTGTAAAACGGAGCTGAATCAAACACCTAAGAGTCACCAAGTTCAAGAGTATGGCCAAAACCATCTTCCTTTAATCCAATCCATTGTGCCTCAGTCTCATAGCCCCATATTTGGAAACCTGCGCAATACTGAGACAATGGGATAGGTTAAAGACAGTGTTTTAATATTAACTCAGAACTTCCTTGTTCTGAGGGTTTTATGTCAGACCTTAACACTAAGTCAATGTTGGTTTTAGTTTTTTTCTTTTTTCCTTTGTAGATAGTCATGATAAAACCCCCCAATAAGCCTACTTTTTGAAGAATGCCTAGCACCCACACCTCTCTCTGGCTTCTACTGCCTGCTCAGCACTTTTGAAAGTTGGTGTATTTATGTGCAACTGACATGGTAAAGAATGAGAGGTCTGAAGAGGAGCTCTGTGTAAGCTTGAAAGCTTCTCTCTCTGACCAGATGCAGGGCTGCCGGGGGAGGGGGGGGGGGGAAGTGGGGCAATTTGCCCCAGGCCCCGCAGAGGCCCCCCGAGAGTTTTTCGGGGGCCCTGGAGCAGGGTCCTTCACTCGCTCCGCGGGCCCCGGAAAACTCTCGTGGGGGCCCAGGCCCCCGGAGCTTCTTCCGCTCCGGGTCTTCGGCGGCGGGGGGGTCCTTCCACTCCGGACCCGCTGCCAAAGTGCTGGGTCTTTGGCGGCGGGACCCCAGGCCCCCTGAATCCTCTGGGCAGCCCTGACCAGACGTTGAGTCTAATAAAAGATCACCTCACCCACCTGGTCTCCCTATTATTACATATTAACAGAAAAGGAGTGAATGCTGCCTCTCCGCAATTCTTCACCATTCTGTTTAGCTTGTAGTCAACATGCAACCACATCATTGGTTGTAGTAGCTCCTTCTGAGCCATGCACTCACAAGACAACTTAATGTTCAGTATTGGACAAATCCTCTCCCCAACATTCAACCCAAGAAACTCAGCTGGATGATGGGGAATTCTCCACAGGAAGAATCCCCTTCCCAGGCTTCAGCGCTTCTCTGCAGCTGCTACTCCAGACAGGTTACAGTAGAGTCTGCAAGCCTTGTGTGCCTCTATTCTATGAAAGGGAAGAGAATGAAGGATCACTAAAAATCCACCCTGCTCCAAATCCTGACTGTGCAGCAATGTACACAGATCTCCCAGAGCCTGCAGGGATTGCACATGTCTAGCAGGGACTCTTCAAATTCTGCCTCCAACGCCTGTGCACTTGGCCTGCAGTCATAGAGTAACAGGACAGGATTTGCATCTGTATGTTGGATGACCTTATCATAACACTGAGCTACGCATTTACAACGTAGTGCACAAGTAGGAATTGCACTGCTAAATGGGCATGTTAGTCACATGGCCAAATCGCCACAAGTTTCACCAAAAATGTATCACCAATATGTAGTAAAAATCCCTATGAGAAGTTATTACTGGGTATGTGCAATTGCTTCTTAAAAGTAAAGATTAATTTTAACTGAGCTTGCTGTCTATAGTTTACATTATTGATGACACCTACAAAAACTTATTTTTAAATTGTTATTTTAAGTTACAGAAACGAAATCAAGTATAAAACCAGTAAGCTTCTTTGCCACGCCTGTAATGTGAACATAGTCCTTCCTTTTGGGAAGTACACCTCATGACAAATCTCAAATCAGACTGAAATGATGCAATCACTTAACTGTCAAGTGGTGATGCAGCATTCATGATATCAACACTTATCCGGCACTGCTTTAGTTTATGTTTATTCTTCTGTAGTACCCTACTTGAGCACTAAAACACCAATTCCCACCAGAGACAACCTTACTGCATTACAACATATACAGTTACTAGTTTCCAGAAAGAAGGCTAGAATGAAAGAGGAGTACATGTGTATGTATGTTTAAAGCAAGGTATGTCAGCAACTCTGCTATTCTTCAGGCGTCCAAGGACAAGCCCTCGGGTCAGAGCCTACTCTTCACTGGGGCTATCCTCCACCCCTGCAGATGACATCAGCACATACTTTTTACAGCTCAGGAAACCACCCCAGATTACCTGTACTGTGCCCAAGGAAATGCAAAGGTTTTACAACTAATCTCGAACCCAATCCAGAGAATAACTAAGGGTATGGCTACATTTACAAATCTGCAGCGCTGGTTGTTGCAGCGCTGGTCGTCCAGCTGTGCAGGGCCAGCGCTGGTGTGTGGCCACACTCACAGCTACCAGCGCTGGTGTGGGGCCACATTTGCAGCGCTGTTGGGAATGATGCATTATGGGCAGCTATCCCAGCGTTCAAGTGGCAGCAACGTGCTTTTCAAAAGAGGGGGGTGGGGTGGGGCGGGGCGTAGTGTGACAGGGAGCGGGTGAGAGAGAGAGAGTGGATTTTTGGAGCCAACACTGTGTGTTACCTTCCTGCCTTGAAAAATCAGAACATGTTCCCGATCCCTTACCCTTAACTCTTAACTGCAAACAGCCTGCAGCCAACGGACTCCCTCTCTCCCCTCTCCCCCTCTCCCCTCTGCCCCGTTTCTGTCAAGCAAACACTCACTCCCTGCCTGCATCATTATCTCATTTGATTGTTCACAGATTGATCACAGCAAACAGGAGCTGTGTTTGTAGATAAGCAGCTCCGGACGGAGCTACGAGTTCACAACAAAACAAAGAGAGGCTGCATAACAAAACAAAGAGAGTAATTTATAAAAGCATTCTGGGATATCTGCTAATACCCTGGAGGCCAATCACAGCGCTGGTGTGTGGCCACACTTGATGACCAGCGCTGCAGCACCAGCGCTGCAATCTTTATTCCCCATGCTGAGCCAGGTGTACGGCCAGCGCTGCAGCCAGGGAGTTGCAGCGCTGGATGTGCCCTGCAGGTGTGGACACTTACTAATTGCAGCGCTGGAAAGCCTCCACCAGCGCTGCAACTCGCAAGTGTAGCCATACCCTAAGTCTTGTGGGCCCTTGTGAGGCAGAGGGAATTCTGCAGACACCAGCTATACAGTGAGGCCTAGAGCAGAGGGAAGGCAGTCGAGCTGTATTAATCAAGCCAGGTAACAAGGTCACCTGAAACAAGCAGTTTCAAATATACACAGAGGAGACTTGTTTACTCTCTAAAAGTGGAAAGAGGTACAGAAAGGCAAGACTGGTCTGGAGAGAGGCCCAGTGTTTAGAAGCCTTTGTATAACAACGATTTGCTGTTTAAAGGCTTGATCTGTTCATTTCTGTTTGTTCATGTCATCTATTTCAGAGAGACTTAGAACTCGGAAGATGTGCATTTTAAATCACTAGTGCAAACACATACAAACACAGGAAAGGTTTCCTATTTCATCCCATAACTCAGTGGCAGTGCTGACTTGCACAGACACACACACTCTTCTCGTTATATAATAGGAAGTGAAACAAGTGTCTATAGGAAAACAGCAGCCTACCATCTAAAAAGGGGAATGGTAACAGGGAAAGCTCATTCCAGACTGAGTTATTTTTACCTCGTGGAGCGTGAGATGTTTGCCATCCTTTCTTTTCGAGTCAAATCTGCCATATATTGCACTGTATTTCCTAATCTCCTCCTCTTTGCGAGGGTCCTCGTCGTTCATCTCAAAAATGTGACCAATCATCTTTGCCAGCTTCTTGTTTGTTTTCAGTAACTCCTTTACTTCATTCAAGTCACTTTTGGGCAGGGAGGGAACCATACGTTCCACGCATTCGGCAACTGACAGAGCAGCCGCAGCATCTAGGGTCTCAGTGTTTTCCTTTGGTGAAGCTGGAGAGCCGAGGTCAGCAGGGGAAAGGCTGTGTTCGCTCTCTGTAGTGTGGTGACCTTGCCAGAGTCTTGGTTCATTGCCACTCTGCAGCGGTAAGTTTCCTACCACATCAGATTTGCCCGCACCCACACTTTGCACGCATGTGGTGGCAACACATTTTGGAATCTTCAAGTGAGGCTCCCTGGTATTACTATTCCTTTCATAACTAGGGCAGGATATTCCCAGCCAAGCAGGGGACCCTTCTGGTAATTTATAGATTGGAATGCTACTGACTGGTAAGGAAGTGAGAGGCTGATTAAAAAGACCAGGATTTGTGACCCAGTCCCTCAAAGCCTTTTGCAGTCTTCGGACATGAAGAGGCTTGCTAGCCATGCCTACAAGAGCCATTATCTCCAAGAACTCCTCTTCGCCTGCTTCACATAGCTGCTGTACATCATCACCTCCCTGCTGAATGAAGGCATCAAAGTAGAATAAGAGATTTGCTTTTTGTAATATTCGATAGAGTTGCAACTCCCCAAGGGTTCTGGGTAAAGCTGACGCCATCACAGATGATAGAACCTGCAAAGAGTAAGAACGTTAATTACAAAATAGTCTTTAAACTACAAAATCTTACTCATATTCCTAAACCTACGGATGTTAGAGAGACAAGGTGGGTGAGGTAATATCTTTTATTGGACCAACTTCTGTTGGTGAGAGAGAAGCTTTCAAGCTTACACAGAGCTCTTCTCCAGGTCTGGGCAAAGAAGAGCTCTGTGTAAGCTTGAAAGCTTGCCTCTCTCACCAACAGAAGTTGGTCCAATAAGATAATAATCACCCATCTTGTCTCTCTAATATCCTGGGACCAACATGGCTACAACACTCCACAGACTTCAGGTTATTAACTCGGAGGGGAGGGTATTCTTTCTTGTTATAAGATCTTTAACAGCTACAAAGAAAGGTGTTGCATTTTCCCCTTTGACCAATAGGCAGGCTATTGAATAAGGCGCTTTCATTTTTAGGGACAAAAGTCCATGGCTGAAACATTTCTGAATAAAGCTCAATGGACCCCATGCTGAAATTTCAATGAAACTGTGAAGGAAAAAAAGTAGTTCAAGAATGGACTTAGTTTATTTTCAGTTTCCCCCTTCAGATTTGTTCCTAAGAACACTACGCTATATTTCTTTTGCTGCTGCTTAGTGGAGCTCTTTGTGACTATTTCAATTCAAAATATAAACAGACTACCTCAATGGTAACATAATACTTGCCTACACAATAAAGGAAACAGCCCCCCCATCTCTGACTTCTCTTACTCCTGGACTCACCCTGTCCCCAAATGCCTGGATTAGGGCTGGGAAAATAACCTTTCGGACATGTTGTAAAGCCTTACAAATCTGTGCTCTGGTGGACTGCGATGGGAAGGTGCTGAAGTATCAAGAGTTCCTCAGTCACCTTGTGAAGACCTCATATTTTCAAACAGAGGGGGACCTAGTGCCTCCCTCTGCTCATCTCAATTTTGGCAGTAATCACCCAAAGGGGGGGGGGGGAGAGAGAGAGAGAGATTGACTGATACTCTCTCTCCGTTAGCAAAGTACTGAAGAATTCAGGGCTGTTAGAGCTTAAATCCACATCTTGAACTCTGCCTGGTAACTAATAGGCAGCCCATGCATATTATACTGATGTTCATGCCCTTGACATGAAGCCCCACTCAGTAAGAGGGCTGCTGCATTCTAAATAGTCCCAACTTGCAGACCCATCTCGAGCACAGTGCTGCAGTCCACACTCCATGGAAAAAGTGATCTACTTTCATATCTGCAGACAGAGTATTTGTTTCAGTATAGGGAAAGGGGCATCAAAGTCCCTTGTTACCCATAAATCCTGTGAATGCTACCGCTGACAACCAGCAAAGCCCTGGGGAATTTCATTTTTTTTTTAAATTATAAATATCAACTCAAAGGTTAGTTTTACAGATTCAGTGGGGTAGTTTCCACCATTATTGTTTTAAACTAAATCATTGGTCATGAAAGGCTGGATTGCATAATTTATAGTCTGCTATGGAAGCACTGGGACTACAATGTGAAACAGGTCAGCTAATATTCTTCCTGATCTCCTCTCACTCAGCACTTTAAAATGGACAGATTAGAAGCCTACAGGGAAAATTTTACAAAATGTGATGCATTCTACAAATTACTGGTCAGTACAATAGCTTTCAAAAACACTTTAATATCAGAATGAATAACTGTGTGTGTGTGCAGGGACGTTGCTAGGAAAAAATTACAGAAATTATTTTTACATTTTTATGACCTTCTGCCATCAACAACAGCCCTTAAACATCCAAGAAAATTGCAGGAACCAATAATGTTAGCACTGAACTTTGGTAACAAAGATTTAGTTTTTTAGATGCCTATTAAAAAAAGCTTTGATTTAATACTACCAATGAAACTGAAAATTAAGAGAGCTATGTAAACTTCACAAGCCAGATATGGTAGTGACAGGATGTGTGTGAACATTCAGGTAAGAAAAGGACTTGCACAAGTTTTATTTAATTTTGTCTGAATCACAATTGATAGCATTAACTGTTTTGAGCAGCCACCCTAGGTGTCACAACTGGTTAGACCAGAACCTAACAAGTTATAACCTATGAAAAGTAATATGAAATTGTATAGCTTCATAAACATTAAATATCACCCTTCTTGGGAGATCTCAGCCTCCCAATCTCTAGTCCCAGTGCAGTGGCCGGCTTCGGTCTGGTAGATTCATACTCTCCTCTGGCAACACACAGGAACGTGCCCAGAAAAAGCTGACACTGCAGGAGGCAGCCAATAGCTCTGTCAGACACTTCCAACTGCAAGTCTCTGCCCTCTGTTATGGTGTGAGAAGGAGACGTGAACTATCAGCACACTGGCATAACAGCTCAGGGATGTGAAGACCTCTCCACAGAGTCTGTGGGGAGCCTGGTTTCCTCCTCCCCCCATCCTCTACTCCTGCTAAACTTTCCGTGCCAGCTTCAAGCCTCATTCTTCCTGTCAACTCACTGTGGGAGAAGAGGCAGGGAAGAGCACCAGGGGAGCAGGTGTGTGTGTATAATTAAAAAGCAATCCAGACAGGGCATGCAGGACCATGGGACTCTACAAAGGACATATGGGAAAGAAACATGTAGAAAGTCAGAACAGAGTGGGGACACAATGAGGAGAATCCAGATTAACATTCATGTGAATAGGTACAAACAACACTAATGCAGACTTATTTAAACATACAAAACACCCGATCTAGGGAATTCCCCTAAACAAGAACACTTTAAACTACATTTAAGGTTGCATATAATCAACAATACAGCCACTAGTTAAATCGTTATCCATCCTTTGCAACCCACAGCAAAGCATTCTTCTTCTGACATTGCCTCACTCCCACTCCCCACCCACCGTGTGTGTTCTCCCGCTGAACACCGTGTCATCTGAACTCTGACCACAAATATTAAATACTGAAAAAACAAAACACAGCATTATTACAGACTTTCAAACAATAACTTCCCAGAATGCTAAAGCTTTATTACAAGCAATTCCCTCCACTAACACACAAATGTAAACAATCAGAAGTCTATGCTACACATAATCATTTACTTCAATGCCACACCAACATCCTGAAGTATCAGAGGGGTAGCCGTGTTAGTCTGGTTCTGTAGAAGCAGCAAAGAATCCTATGGCACCTTATAGACTAACAGACGTTTTGCAGCATGAGCTTTTGTGGGTGAATACAAATGCATCCGAAGAAGTGGGTATTCACCCACAAAAGCTCATGCTGCAAAACGTCTGTTAGTCTATAAGGTACCACAGGATTCTTTGCAACATCCTGAACAATCAGAAAGCATCCATTTCTAGCCATTCCAGCTGGTAGGAGCAGAGGATGCACATTTTGCATGGAGGTAGAGGGAGGAGGCATACTAGCTGTACATGGTGGATGTGGGGAGGTAATGCAGAGAACTCAGGGTTGTGGGCTGCAAGTGATTTCCCAGCTTTTTTATGGTTGTGTTATTGCAGTTGAGCAATTTTAAGAGTGTTTTTAGTAGAAGTTTTTGTTTCAGAGGGATAGTATTACAATTAAGCTGTCACTAATTTAAATAGGAGTTGGCATAAGAAAAAAAAAGTGAAATGTCTTGCTTTTTTTTTTTTTATTAAAACCTTTAAGGTTACATTTAGTACAGCCAAAGCATGTTAGTACTACAGTACTTCTGCATCATTACAACCTGAGGCAAGCAGTTTTGTTTTTGTTACCAGCTTGTATTTTTGAAGAATTTTGAACTGTGACATCAAGTTCATTCTGCCCTGAAATGGAACAAAAGGCCTAAACCTAAGACTGTGTTTAGAAGGAAACTGGTAACGTTAGCGGGTCCAAATTTGGAAAATCTTTTGAAGTGCTAGAGCAGACTGTGCTAATTTACTGATTTCTCCACCACTGTTATGCCACATTCGCCTGTTCCCCAGCCAAATTCTCAGCTCACACGCATTGAAAATTAGGTGCTACGAGTTGGATGTCAGTGCCAATCTTCAATGAACCAGAGTGTGCACATGTTGAGAGGTTTGATAAGAGTTAATTATTACAGCCAATCTTCACTGCATCTTTTAGATTTCAAATATAATCTAAACTGCTTTAGTCTCTCTAAAGGGAGACAAAAATAGGGTACCAGTGCTCTGATCCCACAAGCTGCTCTGCACAAGTGGACACATGATCCTACATGGAGCTCCACTGACATCAATAGAGCTTCACACGGGCATGGGGGTCTGCTGTGCAGAGCATATTACAGGATCTATTCTAGTCAGTGTCCTACATCACCATCCTTACTGTGGTAGCTTTGCCTCCAGGCTCGGGTTATTACAACAGTGCCCATAAGTAAGTCCTGCATATAAAAAAAGTGATTATTCCATAATATATTGTGATCACTCTTGGTGTTTTGAAAAGTCTCCAAAGACAAACTACATTCAGATTTGAAAGTTAGCTACTATGCATATTCGTTATATTTCATAGCAAGTCTTTCTAAAAGACTTAACTATGGAAACAAGTTGCAGTAGCCAGACCTAAAAAGTGTTAAGAGGTAGACAAGATTATTGTACCAAAATAAAAAAAAATTCTAAGGTGATTCTCAAGTGTAGTCCATTAAATATAAATTTCAGAGTCAGATACAGGAAGATGTGTATCTACATGATAAAAATTTTGAAACTGTAAGACAACCGGGTACTGGAAAAAATGACACCACTGAACCTAAATATTTATTTACCAACTACGAAACATTCACTACAGATGCTCCATTTTTAGTTAATCTTACTATGCCAAGGTAATCCATTAAGTTTTGTTTGTGGCTACCAAGATATTAGTTACAATCAAATTCACAGATCATGTTCACTCTTTCACACAACTAAGGTGCAACTTGGATCATAACAGAATTGGCCTGAAAGGAAAAACAAACAAACCAGATACCAGAAAAATATTTATCAATTTTATATTTAAATTTGTATTAAAAAAAAAACTCTTTACAATCCCTGAATTTGGAAGAAACAAGACACCTAAAATCAGTAACCCAACATTTCACCTAGGTTTTGGAGATCCCTATAAAGACACATGACCTTTGTAGGTCCATTTATTAAGGTGGTTTTGATTTTCTATTAATGATGTGCGTACACAAGCATGCATGACATATTACTGCACATGTGGGTGTATGTACTAGATATGAAGTAAAACAGACACCCAGGCACAAAAGAATTGCACTTATTTTTACCTAATCTGTGTTTCTACAGATCAGATGAAGTAATTTTTGAAGATATTTTTAGTGTTTCTTTTAGCAATAAGATACAACAAACCCAATCCAGACAAAACAACCAATGAAGCAGTAAATTAACCTTTACAATACTTTTTATGAAGTAAAATCGTTAACAATTTGTGCAATTGCAAAATCCTTCTATTACCCAGAGCTCTGGGACACAGAGCCCACAACCTCACACCAATGCCCTAACTGGTACAGTTGGGATTGCACCCCCTCCCCCAACTCCGAAGGAAGAGACAATGCAAGGATGTTTCTGTACTTTCCGCCTACTCCCTCATCCCTTTTGCACTGGATTTCTCTGGGAATCACCCACACACACACATGAATCCGCCCTCTCCTTCCGGCAATCTGCAGCAGCAGGAATAAACTCCTCAGCAGCAGCAACGAAAACACCCCACAGGGCAGAGAAGCAGCATTTTTTCTTTTTACAGTCCATTTTATCTTTCTCTCTCTCCCCTCCCCATCCTTCTCGTCCTTAATGTATCTACAACTATAACACACAGCCCCTCATCATCATAGCATCCGAGCACCTAAGCAAGGCTGAACAATAACTTTTCATTTCCCTTGCAAGAGCTTTCCCAGACCCTTTGCTGCTGTAGGATAAACACACAAACGCAAACATAGATTTTCACACACTTTCCAGAAGATAAAGCACACTTTGTAAGAGGAGCCACACTCCTGCGCTGCACGCTACATACACTTTACAAAAAAGCAGGTACATAGCTAGACGATACATGATTTGCAACAGGGTAATGCAGTGGGTGAACACACGCTCTGCAACAGGCTGTCTGCACGCGCACCCCCGGCCAGACTTTGCAGCGGATCCCAAGTTTTGCAGCAGGCAGCGCACACGCTCGCGGGGCACTGGCCTCTCCCTGCACACTCGCCGCGCAGGAGGGGGACATACATACTTCGCAGGAGGAGGATGCTGCTGCTGCTGCTGCTGCCGCCGCCGCCGCCGGCCGCCTGGGAGTTTCCTCCGTCCTGCCCCGCCGCTGCAGACTCAGCCCCGAAGTTGCTGCCAAGGACCCCCGCTGCCTGCGCGCTGCCAGCCCAGACTCCGCCTCTCCCATGGACGGGGCGGGTGGGGGAGCCGGGCCCCTCCACCTCTTCCCTGGCCGGGGCTGGGCGGGCGCGCGCGCTCAAGGAGGGCGGGGCGGAGGGAGCCGCCTCCCGCCCCCGCCGCCCCCTCCCGCGCGGTCACATGGGGAGATTCCGCTCTTGCTCCATGCGCCGCGCTCCGGCGCCCTCCCACGCGCGGCCGCGTGACGCAGATCCTGGCGTGGGCCGCGGAGGGGCGGGGGCGGCTGCGGGCCCGGCTGTCGCGGCCGGGGAGGGCGGGAGCAGCAGGGCAGGCCCGGCCCGGGTGGGGGAAGCGGAGCTGCTTTGGGCGGGGAGTTCCGTCCTCCCCCCGCAGGGACAGCGCGCGCGCGCCCCGGCCCGGGCGCAGACCCACCCTCGGGGCGTCCCGCTGAGGCGCACGGCCCTGGGGGCGCCGCCCACGGGGTGTTGCCGGGGAGAGCCTCGCTGAGCCGGCTCCGGCCGCTGACGGCCCCGGCCGCTTAGCTCTCGTTGTCCCGCTCAGCCCCGACCCGCGGGCGGCCCGGCCTGGGGGCCCTTGGGGGAGGTAACCGGCTTTTCCCGGGAGCCTCTTCAAACCCGCCCCTGCTCAGTGCTCACCCACCGGCTTGTGGAGAGTCGTCTTCAGACCCTGCCCTCCTCTCTTAGCGGCCGCGGTTCTCTCGTTTAGCTCCGCCAGAAACTTTCACCTCGCCAAGAGCTGCTGCGGTAGCTAAGAATCCAGGGGGGTCTGTCCTGGAGACAGCAACGCGGGGGGGCGGCCAGAGTCTTTTGTCTCTTTCCCATTTGTTTTCTTGGGGGATTCTTCTAGCCAAAGGACAAGGCAGGCAGGCAGCTGAAAACAGATGTTATTCGGGGCGCTTCTTAAAATTCCCTCTGAGGCAGGGTGGGTATCCATGATAGATCTTCGTCGCCCAAGTTAACAGGGGAAGGTGGAAGGGTTCTGCCACTGGTGTCTCTGAACTGGGCTGTTGTAAACTTAGCCCATGTGAAAGTGGCAGAGATGGAAGATGCAGAGGTGGAATTGATAGTAGCCCAGTTGAAAAACAGTCTGTATGCAGGTGCATGATTGAAAATCAGGAGTGAAGTGCAAATGCTTCTCTTCTAAGTGAAAATAATGCTGATGAGAAGTGCCAGTGTGATAGTCTTTGGGAATGAAATTCTGTATCCAAAGCATAGTTAAAGGCTTTCCTACATCAATCCCCAACACTAATCCAGAAGAACCATATCTAGGGATGAAAAGGCAATTCATTTGACTTGGCCATCCAGTTCCTGCTCTCTTATCTGAGACTGCCAACAAAGATGTAGATTATTATAATTCTATTATCATTGATGACTGGCAGTTGTGATGGTGGTTTACCAAGAACCAGACCACTTATACATAGGCCTTCAAATGCTAACAACTTTCAGTCACTTATCAACATGAGCTGCATTCAAAGTGGGGACCTAGAAAGGAAAAACTCTGCCTTTTGAGCCAAACTGACACCCAGTGTACTCTCAGATTTAGCCATTTTTCCTTTGTCAAGATCTGAAAGCAAGTGAACAGTAAACAACTGTGTCCTCTTTCTCCTCTCCCATGTCAATGACTGTAAATATACAAACATTTATTCTAAACTAGTAATCAAACCAGTAATAAAAAGTGAACTTTTATAAAAGTAAAGAAAGTATTTGTAGATGTAATTCAATAATCTTAAAATTATTGTACTGATAATAGTGAAATTATGCTTTATATGAAATTGTTCTTTCCATTTGTTAATAGACAGCTCTTTAATGGGAATGCAGTCTGTTATTTACAGAGACTTTTCCTGGTTGGGGTCAAGAATCAAACTGGTAATTTAGGTAAAGTTTCCTTGAAGTACTGATAAATGTAGTAATGACACAAACCATGAATTAACGTAGATTATTAATTTGTTGCCTATATTAACTGTGCAATGAATCAAAATAATATTCCCAATGGAACCAGCAAAAAGTAGTGAGGTGTATACACAATAAGACAAACTCTCCCTTTTTTGTGTACCAAAATCTTCCAGCAAGACTATTTCTTACTGTCTCCTTGATTTTAATAATGCCATCTAATGATGACAGCTGCAATGCTATTTCAGGGAATAGTTTCTAGCCTCTTTGTGTACCAGTTTGATTAGAATATGGTGAATTGATTCCCTTTTTTGTAGATTTTTCTTTTCCTTGGCAAAAAACCCCAAAACAAAAAGTAGGATTTATTTTTGTTCAATATCAAGATGAGGCATTGTGTCCTGGCTCACCAATTATGTGAGTCTATGCTGGACTGAATTACAATTTTAATCTTGTTCTCCATTATTGCTTCATTAGAAGTTCATTTAAATTTTATGGATTTTTAAAACATACAAAATATCCTCAGACCAAGTAAACTGAGGGAAAGCTATATAGTACACAATAGTTAGCCAGTATTCAAAAAGCAAGGCCAAGCAATTGATTAAAGGATAATTTGAGAATTTGAAACCATTTAAATCCTGCTTAGTGGGTAAGAGGGGAAAAAGACAAAGTGTAAAGAATGAGAAAGCAAAACAGGGAAAATCTAGAAACGTAATAAAACAGGTTTAGTGTTAGGTGCTCACCTCAAATACAAATTGCTTTCTTGAAAATTTTAGACTACATATGATTTTTTTAAATAGGAGAAACTTAGCTCTTTTCTTTTTAGAGAACATTTTCCATTGCCTTAAAATTACTACATTGGTTATCAGTATGCTACTAAAATTCATACTTGTTCGTTTGCATATGTACTTGCCTGCTAGGAGGCTGAGTCATGTGCTAACCCTTTGATAACCGCATTCAAACAAAACTGAGTTTGTTTTTCAATTTTTCAACTATCATGTCAGACACCTTTTAAAAGGATTTATTCAGGAAATCTATGGTAGATCATCCACCATATCAACTACATACTTAAGGACATCTGAAAACCAATATGTGATCTAAACAAGTTTGTAGAAAGTAAAACATTTTAAATGGATATAGGGCTGAATTCTGCCCTCAGTAACACTGACGCAACCTCCGTGAAGTCACAGTGAATTTTCACTGATATAACAAGGCAGAAGTTGGCCTGCTGCCTTTTTTATGTTTTCTTACAGGAAACCTGCTTTTTGTCCATGTTAGATGCCCATTTCAGAAATCTTAGCAAAATAACAAATACTGTCATAATGGAGTTGGGTGAAAGCTTGTTAAAGCTGGTGAACAAAACACCCTTCATACAGGATAAGGCGGTTAGGCTCCTTTTTGGAGTAAGATAGCTGAAACTTTATAAGCCACTGCTTAAAATGGAAGGCCACATGCAATGCTAGTCAGAAGCTGAGATACGTGGGTAGAGGAGTTTTGCTGGGGACTGAATGCAAATAGAGAGCTGGGAAGAGGTTGTTTGTTTAAGGTTTGTGTGTCTGTAAGTCAAAGCACCCAGAAGCAAGTAGAGAAAGAAGTGGAGAGAAGTAGAAAGCCAGCAAACAAGAAAAGAAGCACTTGTAGCATGATTCTGAGGGGAAAAAACACTAGAGAGATTTTTGGGCAGAGTGCTGGCTGGAAAGAGATTTGGAACTGTGAGCAAAGAAACTGCCTCCTGTTTCATTCCTACTATGTTCAGGAAAACAGAACTTTGTGTACTTCTTTCTTTTTATAATTCTTTGTAAATAAACAGGATTGCATCAAAAATACCTGAATCTGTCATCAATTTCTCCTCTTAACAGAAACAACCCATGGCCTCCGAATGTTGGCTAACCATCCAGGTCAAAAGGGGTAACAATAACCATTGCCCTGACAAAGGGTGAAAAGGTGGTTTTCATGGTGAGCCTCCTTGTATCTAAATGGTAGTGCTTCGTCACTCAAAGGCTGCTCTAAAAGTGTTTCCATCCCTTTTTTCTGAAGGTAACTTTTTCCTCTTCAACTGGATTGAATATTGAAGTATTCTAAGCCTCCTAAATAATTTTCAGAAAAAGCAAGACTAATTAACTGCCTTATTTTTATTTTGTGATACAGTCACAAAGCCCTGCTTTTGTCTTGTCTTTTTTCATTATAACTCTTTGGAACTAATTGTGTTAACCATATATATATATGTATATATATTGGCTTGCATAAAGACTGTTTACATTGCTATAAAGGTTCCTATGGCATTTTTTCTGCCTGAATGTTTATGATCCAGATCCTTTGAGTGCCAGAAATGCTACACAAGGCCCCTCTGTTTTTCTCATTGTCTCTCCCTCCACCCACACACACATAATATGGATGGGTAGGAGTTTAGAAGGAGTGCATGCTCCACTTGCTTTGTGTACTGAAATCAAGAAATAGGCAGGTTACTGTAGAGGTTGCTGTTTTCAGTCTAACAAACTGATGCCACAAATCAGCAGTTCAATCCTGAACTCATTCTTCAGGCAAAACTGCCACTGACTTCAAAGGCAGTTTTGCCTGAGGAAGAACATCAAGCTTAAGCTCTAGGTGCATGTACAGAAATGGAATAGTCACTGTATTTAGGACCGCTGCAGGGGATGGAAGTAGAGATAGACGAACTCTTACTTAACATGGAGATGGCTGTTGTAATATCCTTTACCTTTGGGTCTGGGCCATGAGTCTACTAATGGACTAGACCCAGAGGTGCATGCAGCTTTTCTCTCTGGCATACTGCATGGTTCCCATGAGAAAACGCGATTGTGCATTGCCCTGCAAAACCACAAAAATGTTCACAGTGCTACTTTCTCTCCTCCCACTCAAAATGGTTTTGCATACGCCCTTAGGCACTACAATAATGATAATTAGGGTTGTAAAATATCACACTTCGGTAGCACTTTCATCCCAAATGCTTTAAACACTACACATACAGCAGAACAGAAATGCAGCCACCTCTGGGGGCAAGGGGCAGCGACATTGCACAACAGTGTGGGGAGTGAAATTTTGATCAAAGACACTGCAATAAACCTTTACTCTTACAAAGATTTCCAAGAGCTCTTTATGGTGCAGACATACAAGGGATTCATGCAAAACATTGTCCACACATCAGATTGTACGGAACTCAGTGTATCTACTCTGTAAGGAAGAAGGGCTAAGTTAATTCCTCTAGAGCACTTGAACCCAGGGATCACAATGTTTTTTGTTTTTGTTTTTTTTCAATCTGGTGCTTAGAACACTTAGTCTCACCTCCAGCTTCTGATGGGTGACACTGAAGCTGGGGTAAAATCACACCCTTCTCCTGGGTTGCCCTAGATAGCAAGTCTGGGAGGGAAGGATGAGGTACACTTGTCTTACATGCCTTCCAACATGATTAGATTTTGGGGTGGAAGGGAGAAAGCCTGGAGCAGGTGATGTGACAGCCATAGCGCTGCCCAACAGAAAGCAGGGTAGAAGTGCTTTTTGCAATGCTTTAATGGAGAAGCTCATATTGTGCCCTGGTCATATCTCATGCAATGACACAGCATGGAAGCTGGTGCAAAACCTGGCCATACCAAAGGAATTTCTTATCTGGGGGGCTTAAGTGCCCTGGATCTGTTTACTGTCCCCCTGACCTTTGGGAACCTGTTCTCCAAGGCTTTTTCTGGGGCCAGGGCAGGGTGGTGGGATTGGCTGGCAGGGGTTGAGGAATGGAAGGAATCTGATTTAGGATTAGGATTTTGGGACTCTTTCTTAGGAGACTGGGGCTGGGATTTTGGGACTCTTCATCAGGAGATTTGTTCTTTTATGGATAATTATCTATGTTTTATGTTTCGTATTTTAATTGGTTGTAATGTGCCTAAGGCATTGGATAGGTGCAACAGGGAAAATGTCAAAAGAAAGAAACAAAATTAGTGGGATCCAGTGACCTGTATACTACAAGCTCAGCACACATAATACCACACCTTCATAAAAGCACCTCACATCTATTTCAGACCTCCCTTCCTGAAGTGTTTACAAGCTGAGGCCAAAAAGTTTGCCTACCCCTGAACTAGTCTGACCTGTGTAACCCAGGCCATAGAATTTTACCCAGTAATTCCTGCATTCAGCCCAACAGTTTGTGGTTGAAATTCAGAAACGATGCATAAAAGGGTGTAAGTTAGAGTCACTTACATGCAAAAGACCTACTTGAACCTACTTACACCTGCTCTACTGATGCATAAGGGTGTCTGAGTGGGTGTAATTTACATGCTGAAGAGCTGGAAGAAGGTGTAAGTTATTCCATTAGGTAGCTGGGTTCCTCGCATCCCTCAAAGACTGAAACATAGATTCACTTCCAAAACCCACAGAAACCCTTGGATTGTTGCAAAGGTTTAGTGCCACTCTGCAACCAAGAGCCCTCAATCCCCAGCCATGAAGGGGCCAGAAGAGGGAATGTAGCCCAAATGTGAGCTCTGCATGGCTGCAGGGTGCGTATGTGGGTGTGTGGAATGGGAGATCTGTGCCCCCTAATTATATCCCCAATCTACACAGACCTTCCTATCTGCCCAGCCAGCCCAGTTCCTCCCTCTTCCCCTTGCATGGATCCCAACCAGGGGTGAGCTGCAGCGGGTTCGCACGGGTTCGCGGGAACCCGTTGTTAAATTTAGCAGCCATTTTAGAACCGCTTGTTAAGGGCTGCTAAATTTAACAAAAGTTCCCGCCCACTCCTCTCCTGCTCCGCCCCCTTCTCCTCCCCCTCCCCTGCTTCCCGCGAATCAGATGTTCGCGGGAAGCCTGAACAAACAGCATGGAGGCAGCCAGCAGGTAAGCTGGGGCGTGGAGGGGGAGGGGAGGTGCGGCTGGCTGGCTCAGCAGCTCCCGGTCCCAGACCGCGGCTCCCTCCAGCCCAGCGCCGGCCCGGGGAGTCGGGCCCCGCGGCTGCCGCCGAGCGGCCGGGCCCCGGTGCCGGCCCGGCCCGGGGAGTCGGGCCCCGCGGCGCCGGTCGTGGTCCTGGCAGAGTGGACCCGGTCCCCAGGCAGTGTGATAAGGGGGCAGGGAGGGGGTGGGTTGTGGGGGGGTGGATAGGGGTCAGGGCAGTCAGAGGGCAGGGAACAGGGGGATTGAATGGGGGCAAGGGTCCCGGGGAGCAGTCAGGATAGAGCAGGGTTGGATGAGGTGGTGGGGGCACTCAGGGACAGAGAGAAGGGGTAGTTGTATGGGGTAGGGGTTCTGGGGGGCCATTGAGAATGAGAGGAGGGGTTGGGTGGGGCGGCAAGGGGCAGTCAGGGGACAGGGAAGGGGGGGATGGGTCAGGGGTCTCGGAGTGTGTGTGTTAAGGAACATGAGGGGTTGGATGGGGCACGACCCTCCCCCCACAGAGGGGGGGGAAGGAGGGAACCCGTTGTTAAAATTTTGGAGGGAGGAGGGAACCCGTTGTTAAAAATTTGGCAGCTCATCACTGATCCCAACCCTACCGAGTGCTCTCCTGAGACACCTAAGAAGATAACAGCTAATATTTCTGCGGAGGTGGCTGCCCTTTGCTTCCCAATTTACTGCACAGATCTAGAGAGCATAATCTGTGTTTTTCATTTTATTTCCGGTTTCTTAAAACGGATTAAATACACAGAGGATATGGCGGTAGCATATAATATACACAAGAATATGTATGGGATTGATTCCTTTTATTCTAACCCCTTCCCCACAAATCTTAGAGTTTATCATGGGTCTGTATGAGATCTGAGTCTCATATACGTTCCACAGAATCGAAGGAAAATCAACAGCAAGCAATTATATTCAGGAAGACAAGACAGCAAAACTGCAAGGCTGCCAACACAGCAGCTGGTATAGCTCCCTTAAGAGCTTCAAGCAGAAAGTCTCCCACGGTTTGGTTTCCAGCTTCCCTGACTGCCACCAGAAGAGATGAAGTGGGGAGGAGGAGGAGGAAGAGCACAATGTGAGGGCGTATGTGGCACTTCACCTCCTCATTACAGTCTGTTTAATTCTGCTAGGTCACAACTACTAGTGGTCATAACGCAATTATTATTTCAAATGTATGTTTTAAACATATTTCTTGGGGATGCTATTAATGTGTGTGAAGAAAACACTCAAACTGTTTGCTTTTAATTATGAAGACCGAAAATTAATTGCATATGCACCTATGTTTTTATTATCTATCATTTAAATAGTGCCAAGTGTCCATAACACTGTGCACTGAGTGGGATGTGCCGAACAGATGACAGTGCCTGTTGAAAGTCAATGCCCCAGAGATTTTACGTCTAAAGGCACACATAGGTATAAGCTAGTGTAACATACTGCAGAGCAAACACAAACACAGAACAGGGTGTAGTTTTGTACAGGAGAGTAACAAAAAAGTTTATGAAGGAGGATGCATAATGAATATTAAGCAACAGGCTGTTCCAATCAGAAGGGGCAAGATGAAAGTGCAAAGTATAAGGAGTGGGTGAAGAAGACAAAAAGAGCAATCATGAGAGAAGCTTGGGTGGAGACTAGGGAATGGAGTGGTGTGTAGGAGTTGATGAGGGCAGAGATGTAGGCAGGGCAGAGCTGTGCAGAAAGTTAAAATGAAGAGAAGTTTTAACTTGATGGGAGGGTGGAAGCCAGGGAGATATGGTCAGAATGGCAGGAGAGGAAGCAGTTTCAGCAGCAGTGTAAGGTGAAGCTTCCTACTGATTCTCAAGATATAGACTAAGAGTATAAGGCCAGAAGAGATGGTTACAATCATCGAATGTGACCTCCTGTATAAACAGAGGCCAAAGAATTTCACCCAATAATCTAGTTACTTAGGCCCTTGTCAGTGAAATGGCATAAAAAAATAATAAATAATAATAGTTTGGATTAATCCCTTAAAGGAATTCTCAATCTTTGTCAGACTTTAGACATCTGAGTCATTTCAGTCCTTTCAGGGAAACAAACTGAGAACTCTGCAAGCACATGATTAATTAAAAAAAAAATACTTTTCCCTTATATGGCACTGTTCACCTGAGGATCTCACAGGACTTCACTAACATTAGTTATGTAATGATCTTCAACACCATTCCATTTGCAAAGCTCTGCATGTGTGTTATTTAGCAATGCCTATTGAAGTCAATAGAAACTGTTCAGCAAAAACTTTACATATCACTTTGGAAATGGAGGTCTTTATGGTCTTCTCCCATGGGGCATGGCAGGAAGTCAAAGCAACTTAGTTTGTACTAATGGGGTCAGAAGGCGATTCATGAAGAAGAAAGGCAGCTAACACCATATTGCTGATGGCATCTGCTTTGTGCAAGTTAAGCATCAGAGTCAATCTGAATTGTGCAGAAAGCGCCTAGCAGGAGTAGGAAGAAGTAAGGAATAGCTGCTCTCCATGACAGATTCCCTTCCTTAAACTGCATAGGCTCTAGAAATAGAACCCAAATGTCAGTGGCGCTATGAGCAACTTCCACATGTTCTGTGACCTCCAGTGGCCACAGTCACATGACCTCCTCCACCATTGAGAGACTAACAGCAACACTGCACAGGGGCCAGCAGTGTTTTCACTGCTGAGAGTATGGGAGGTATATGGAGGTAGGAAGGACTCATATGAACAGGCTTGGATCCATAAGGTCAGGGGCGGCTCTAACCATTTTGCCGCCCCAAGCATGGCGGCACAATGCGGGGGGCGCTCTGCCAGTCGCCGGTCCCGCGGCTCCAGTGGATCCTCCGCAGGGACGTCTGGGGGAGGTCCACCGGAGCCCTGCCTGCCGCCCTCCCGGCGACCGGCAGAGCACCCCCCGCGGCATGCCGCCCCAAGCACGCGCTTGGCGTGCTGGGGCCTGGAGCCGCTCCTGCCTGCGGGAGGTCCACCGGAGCCGCGGGACCAGCGGACCCTCCGCAGGCACGCCTGAGGGAGGTCCACCGGAACCGCCTGCCGCCCTCCCGGCGACAGGCAGAGCGCTCCCCGCGGCATGCCGCCCCAAGCACGCGCTTGGCGCGCTGGGGTCTGGAGCCTGCCCTGGATAAGGTTTCCACTGCCATCAGCTGTGAATCAGACATAAATGTGAATGCTTGGCCACAATTCCTGCCCAGTCCACACTCCTGCCTGCTACATCATAGCAACTGGAGGATGCACCAGTGCTGATCTCCCAGCTGTCACTCAGGAAGTACTCCAGGTGTGTTCTCCTGAGCTGGGTAATTTAATGCAGTCTCATTAAGAGAAAAGAATGTTCACATCTGCTAGGTAAAATATACCCTAATGAATTACAAAAAGGTGAGTGAGTTCAATATGCATGGACTGAGGGACAAATAGGACTAGTTAGAACTACACAAAATGCAGTAAGGGACTGTGAAAACCTCCCTCATGCAACTCTACCAATTCGGATCAATCTGGAATTACAACAACCTTGCAATAACTATCCTGAGCCTCTCCTTAATAGAAATAGATGGTAGTTCAATGGGTTTAGGATACTGACAAATGAAGATCAGGATGGGACCACCAAAAATTCATTTCTTAAACAAAGCCAATATGTGAACTCCTGTTTCCAGAGGTGCAAGGCAAGTGCATTGCACTAACAACACCAACTAAACCCCATGCATGTTGCTCCACACCTTTTTTCAGTGCTAAGAATATTTTTATTTAATTCTTTGGTCTGTAAAAATAGTGGAGGTGGTGGGGGGGGGGGAAGAGAAAACCTGGTTTGAGTGACAGCGAGTGTGGCTTTGCACCCCAGGAGTGGGTGTTTGGCTTAGCATCCAGTCACTTAGATCTCATCAGTACCCTGAGGTAGTTTTTAGTTTGTAACTTTAATCTTTCTCTCTCCCTGTGTGTGGGAGAGAAGCTCTTTGGTGGGTAAATTCCATAGCCTTTCTCTCTCTCTCTCTTTTTGCTTTGTGCATGTATGTAGTGTGTGTTCTGTATGCCTTACCTAATTTTGACACCATGAATAAAAACTGAGACCACAAGCAAATAATGAGTGGTGTGATCATTCCCAGTGCAAGAGCTTCTATATGGATAGGTATGGAGACAAAACACCTAAAGTTCCTTAAAGACAAGGCATGTCAGGGCCAGCAGCACAGGCCTTCTTTGTAGGAAGGTGATTGCCCAGGAAAACGAGCAACAACTAATAAAAACTCTAACCTAGTAATAAAAAACGTAACTACACACAATTTTGTATACTTGGATTTGAGAATAATAGATCTGCTGCAAATGCAGCGTCTGTGCAGTGTCTTTGACAGTCATCTAAAGATTAGAGCAAAGAGTGAGAAGTCAGGATTCCTAGCTACTAAACCAAGATGATTGGTTTGCTGTGTGATCTTAGACAAGTCACTCAGACCAAAATTGGGTGCCTAAAAACGGGGGTGAAATCCTGGCTCCTTTGAAGGCAGTGGCCAAACTCCTATTGACTTCAGTGGGACCAGGATTTTACCCAAGGTAGGAAGCCATCTAAATCCATATTTAGGCACTTTAAAAAATGGTCTGGTTTTCAGTTGTGCTGAACACTCTCAGCTCCCATTCCCCCACTGACTTTTATATGGATTTAGGCACCTAACTTTAGGCACATACATTTGAATATTTTGGTTCGAGCCACCACGTACTTCAGTTTACTCATCTGTCAAATGTGGATAATATATATCTACTTCACAGGGGTTTTGCAAAATCAAATGTTTGTAAGGAACCTTGAATCCCCAGGTGAAAGGCATTATAGACTTGCAAAGTATAATTATGAACACATTCCAGGTCCTTTCTTGGAGTAAGGAGAAGGCATCTACACTCTCCAGCATCTCCCCTGTTGGCAATGATTTAAGTGTAGGCAGTGGTCATAATCAGGAAGTGCCTCCTCCGATTTACAGCTGGTGATACCACCTGTGCCTGTCTAATTCCAGCCAAAACAAACCTCCTCAGGCCCACTTGCAAGGAAGGGCAGAGGATCCAACAATGACAATCCAGAGTCAGAGGGAATAGTAAAAGTAGTGGTTCTGATTTAAGCACTGACTCTTTTCTGGAGGTTTGTTGCTTTTTTACCAGTGGGATATTTTCTCTTTCTTTGTAAATACAACAGCACTGCCCAGTGAGAGAAATAGACTCTGTAGTACATTGACTGATGGGTGCACTTAGCAGCAAGGGCAGCATCTTAGGCCAGGTCTACACTATAAATTTACATTGGTATAACTACATCGCTCCGGGATGTGAAAAATTCATAATCACACCAACCTAACCCCCGGTGTAGACAGAAGTATATGAATGGGAGGGCTTCTCCCATCGCCATAGCTACCACCTCTTGATGATTACCTGTTCTGTTCATTCCCCCCGGGGCACCTGGCACTGGCCACTGTTGGAAGACAGGATACTGGGCTAGATGGACCTTTGGTCTGACCCAGTAGGGCCGTTCTTATGTTATGTTCTCTTGTGGAGGTGGATTTACTATGCCAACAGGAAAAGCTCTCCCATCAGCATAGTAGTATCTTCACTGGAAGAGCTACAGTGGCGTAGCTGCAGTGTTGTAAGTGTAGACCTGCCCTTAGTTATTGCCTAAGGAGTAGGGATATGACCTGGTTGGACAGTCAATTATCATTAATAAAGGGCTTTATCAACCAGGATAGAATTTAAAAGTACTGGGCACTAGGGAGACCACAGTGGTGGGTACACTAGTTTGTAAGGCCACTACTCTTTCCTTCAGTTCCCTCAGGACGGGAGAGTTTGCCACAAGGCCTACAAGAAATTAGCCAAATAATAATGTAGTAATGATAAGGCAGAAAGTCAGCTTGGGATAGCGTGTACGTGTGTGTGTGTATAAGTTCGTTGAATATTTTATCTCTCTCTCCTACCCTTAGTTTGTTGCTCATCTTCTCAGAGTATGAGCTCTTTGGGGCAGAGATTGTGTCTTATTAGTTGCTTTGACAGTGCCTAGCACATTGTGGGTGCTACTGTAATACAAATAAATTATAACAATAGAAGTCTTGACTAGAAATGGGCGAATTTTTTTTGCTGAAACTTTTTTCAGCAAAAAAATGCAGATTCAGTGACACCAAAATGATTCATTAATTCGTGATGTTTTTGCTGAATTGTTCTTTGGGGATGGGGGGAATTCAGAAAAAGTCAAAGCGTTTCAGTTTGACATTTTTTAAATGAAATGTTTTGATTTTTCAATTCAAAATGCCTTTTCCTTTTGAAAATTCCTTCCATTTCATAAGGGAAATAACCCCCTAAAAATGCCACTCAAAATCAAAACAAAACATTTAGCATTAGATTGACCCAAAATTTATTTTTTTAAACTTTTTGAGTCACCGAAGAATTTAAAAAATGTCAGTTTTGAGTAACTCCAAAATGACTTTTTGTTTTTGATTATTCAATACTTGCCAGCAAATTGAAAAAAATAATGTATTCAACCAGGTCTAGGCTTGATTACTCATCATAATTAAATAGCCTGTGTCACTTTTCACAAGACTAGGAGTGTTGGACCCCATGTCCTAGACACTGCAATTTGAAGTAACTGCATTCTGCCTACCTAAATCCTCTACAGTTTTAATTGGATATGGCAATCTTATTGACTGCTTCCCAGTGTGCAGTATTGCTGTGCACTGTTAAACAGCTACTGCAGTCCACTCTAGACCTGCACTTCAGTGCTAATTGAAGTGATTCCTGGAATCTCTAGGATGACCATTTATTATTTATTTATTATTTTAATATAACTCCTGTCTCTGTATGGGGTACTATAACCTAGTCTCACTTGAGGAACCAGAAACCCAAGGCAATGTGTTCTTTAGAAAGGATCATACATGAATTCTGCTGGGGAAACCAATATTTGCAAGGAAAGTCTAGCTCCTGACAGTTATGTATGTAGCAAGGGATCTTCCTAGAATTCCGAAGTGAGATAGTCCAGACAAAATGAACAGAGACAAACATTTTAAAAAGTGCTAATTAATTCTAGGTAATAGGTAATAAAAGGTAATAATTGGAGATATACCAATCTCCTAGAACTGGAAGGGACCTTGAAAGGTCATCAAGTCCAGCCCCCTGCCTTTACTAACAGGACCAATTTTTGCCCCAGATCCCTAAGTGGCCTCCTTAAGGATTGAACTCACAACCCTGGGTTTAGCAGGCCAATGCTCAAACCACTGAGCTATCCCTCCCCCCTCCCATTCTGACTTAATGTTCCAGGTATTCAACTGAGAAGCATACATTAGGGTCCAAATTCTGCTCGAGGTGACATCAATGATAAAAATCCCATTGATTTCAGTGGTGCTGGATCTGGGGCTTAAGGCCTGATTTTCAGATTTACTGAGCACCTGCACCTCGTATTGACTTCATCAGGAGTTGTGGGTACTCAGCTCCTCTGAACGATCAGACTTCGGGTGCGTGGTCTGGACACTCAAAAAAATAGTGTATACTTACTATAATTTTGGCCGTAAGAGCATAGGAATTGCCAGACTGGATCAGAGCTGAGGTCCATCTAGCCCAGTATTCTGTTTCTGCCAATGGCCACTACTAAATGTGTCAGAGGAAGATGTAAAAACCTCCCTTTCCCCTCCATCTTGGTCTCTAATTGTTAGATATTGGTTTAAACCCTGAAGCATGAGTTTTAATGGCCCTTCCAGAATATTGTTATCATTAATTAACACTCTGGATATTCTTGATAAATGTCCAATCCCTTTTTGAATCTTGCTAATTCTTGCCTCAGTGCCATCCAGTGGCAGTGAGTTCTACAGTCTAATTATATGTTGTGTGGAAAAGTATTCCCTTTTATCACTTTTGAATTTCCCACTTCTTATTTCTTTGAATGTGCTATGAGATGGGGAAACAGAAATTCCAGATCTACTTCTCTAAATCGTTCTTTTTTATTTTATCATTTTATCATGTCCCTTTTTGTCTTTTTAAGGTAAACAATCCCAATCTTTTCAATCTCTCTTCACAGCAGAATTGTTTCAGGCCCTTGATCAGTCTTCTCTAAACCTCCTCTAGTTCTGCAATATCTTTTTGAGAGGGGGTGACCCGTACTGCCCATGGTATTCCAGATGAGACTGCCCCATTGATTTATATAAAGGCATTATAACATTCTTTATGCATCCTAACAATTTGTTAGCTTTGTTGACCGCAGCTGCACACCAAGCAGAGATTTTCACTGAGCTCTCTACAGTGATGCCTAGCTCCCTTTGTGGAAGAGATACAGCTAATTTAGAATCATAATATTTATAATGTGCATAATTTAGCCATAACGTGCTCACTTACATCAGCTATGCAAAGGTGGCATTTGGGGAGCAGACATCAATCTAGAGCTGTAGGATCTGAGACACCTTCAGAAACTGAGTTATAAGGAAATATGACAAATGGGGTGGTGCAAGACCTTGAATTACTGATTGTGAATTAGGATAAAAAATTATTCTGCACTGACAGACTGGGAGACAGGGTAAGGCCGTAGCTCAGGAGCCACATGACCAGGCAATTTAGTTGTGGCCAGGAATCTGACTGATGCATTTAGGATCTTGTTTATTTGGGGGGAAATGGTCCAGAATTGAGAGAGAGGTTGGAAAATGACCAAGTGGTTCACCAATAACAGATTGGGTCAGGTGAATTCTTTGCCAGAGAATTCTAGGAGGAAGTGAATCAGAAAAAGAAAGGAAAGAGAGGGCTGGTTGTGGCTGTAATTTATCTACTGTGGGTTCAGTGAGGCTTTTGATAAGATATCACATAGAAAGTTAGTTAAAGTCAAAAGTTCATGCATCAGCTCTTGGAACTGGACTGAAAGTTTGTTGGCAAAAAAAGGGGCCAGAGAGGCTAGAAAACCCTCAGACCTCAGAAGAGTTAGAAGCCTGGTCAGCCAGAGGCCTTACCATAGGCTGATCTGTGTTTTGCATTCCATGCAATTCCAAGAGGCCAACAACACGTCCCCAAGTGACCCCTTCCCCTCCATTTGCTAACTGGACCTTTATCTTTAAATCCCCACCTGCCTGACTGTCTTGGGACAGATATCAAATTCATCACTGAACAAGTCTGACAGTTGTTATGAAACAAAAACCTATTCAATCCTATCAGAATTCAAATTCAGATCAACCCAAACCTCAAAAGATGCCCCTACTCTTGTTACAAATACAATTTCAGCCTCTCCTAGTACCATGAGAAGGGCAATACTTCCTGTAACAATTGATTTGCAGCTAGAATCTTGTAATTGAAATTATGGTCCCACTTGAAAGTATTTTTACTAGTTATTTTCATTCTACAAAACATACATGGGGAGAGGACAAAAGGATTAGAATAAACAACAAAAACACTTTCTGACATTAGATAAAGCAATCTGCTTCATCAATGTTTCCCCCTTTTTAATGCCTGTCTATTTCATTTCCCACACCCAGTATAACCTCAAAGCTGTTTCTTGGATAACCTTTATTCTTTTCACCATGGATTTTGCTGAATAGGCCCATTTGGCTACAGCAAGCATTTACTAGTCTCTGTTTGAAAAAGTACATTTCTGTTGTCTGATCCTATAATTATCTGGGTATGAATTTGTAGTGGGCAGGTTCTCATCTTCCAATTCAGATTTTTTTTTAAATAGACAAAGAAAAGAAACTGTTCAGCCTCACGAATCTATAAACTTTTTGATCTTTAGTGTTTGGGGTTTATTTTCAGTTGAATACAGTAGTGACAAACAAGCATATGAGTGACTGACAAGCCAGCATACAAAGACTGACAAACACGCATATCTAAAATTCCAAAGAGACACTCAACATTTTTTCCCACCTCACATGGGAAAATCTCTCTGTCAAAATTTGTAAAGCTGCCACCCTCTCTTCTTTCAAAGCCTTCTGTAAAACCTACCTCTGCTATGATGCCTGCAAATCATTCCCATCTGGCATTGGTTAGGCAAGTGACAAGTTGTGACTCTTTTTCTGTTTGTTTTATTGCTATCTCATCCTTCCAACCTATTTCCACCCGATTTGTCTGTTAAATCCACCTACAGTGTCCTGTCTGACCAAACAGATTCTAAGTTACATGGGGGCAGGGCTTTGTTACTTAACTGTACAGCAGCTAGGACAATGGGGTCCTGTCCTTGATTGGGGTTCCTAGGCACTACAGTAATACTAGCCATTAATAACACCAACACTTTTCTTGCTGCATCTCCAAAAATCAGCCACTCTTTCTCCTGTGACTCCATATCCTAGTGTCATAATGCCTGCTCCTGAGGCACCTGAAATGAGACACCAGTTCCATCAGCAACTCAAAGGACTCCTGGCAATTTTATCCACTATCTTGTCTTCTCCTCTCATGGATTTAGAATAGAGGCCTCCCCTTTCTCTCCACCCTATCTAGTTTCTTGGAGCAGGGGTCAATTTGTTGTCCAGTCTTGTCATCCCCTTTGTTGGGACCTCAGACGGAATGAATGAAGCTGGAATAGGCAGTACCCTTGTGATCCCATAAAAACATCCGGCTGCTAACTCACCTTGAGGTTGCAACCAATTGTTGTTGTGCAATGAGACTCCTGTAATACACTTTCTTAGGAGGGGGCAGACTAGGCAGAGGAGCTGAGCGACACTGGAATAGAAGGAAAAGAGCGATCTGAATCAGAACTCAGCAATACTTTAACTTGATACAGATTTAGAGGTATACTTCATCTCAGTTCCTAGTGCATGCAAACTTCCACCAGCCCCTCCATTGTTCCCTTTTTAACTTTTACTCAGTGTGCAGACTGGAACATACAGAATGTAAACAGTTTCTAGAGCTGACAGCTATAACATAACAGTGTTTGACTTGTCTGACTACAGGCCTGATTCTGCAAGCATAGAGCTCCCACGACTCAGCACTGCAGCAGAACAGTTACTTCGGCCCAGATTTTCAAAGATATTTATGCATCTAACTCCTATTGATTTAGGTGCCTAAATCCCTTTGAAGATCTGGGCCACAGACCCCAATTCAGCAAAATAATTAAGCATATGTGTAATTTATGTGAGTATTCCTACTGACTTCAGTGCCTCTCACATGCGTAAGTACCTTACTGAATCAGGACCTTGCCCTATTAGCGCTCTCAGGCAAGGAATATGTTTTGGCCTATGTTTGTACATTATTATTATTATAGTAGAGCCTCAGAACCTCTATCAAGGATGTGGGACCCACTGTGCAACCTGCTGTACAGACAAATAACAAAGAAGACAGCCCCTGCCACAGATAGCTCACAATCAACACGCCAGACAAAAGGCAACAGGTGGACAATACAGACAAATGAGGCTGGGGGTGGGTTGAGGGAAAGGGGGATGAGGTTACAATAAAACAAACAGAAATTAGCAAAAAAAGCAAAAGTCTCAGCTGACCACTTTCACTCTGATTAAAAAAAAATCACATGTAGGAAAGTCACAAGCAGGTCCATAGCCATAAATAAAATACATCTAAAACCTACTCAAAGAGCTTCTTCAAAGAACAGAGAAATCGGTACATAATCACAACTGTACTTGTTGCCTCATGCCCTTCGTGCCTCTTCAGGTAGTCTCAAGTATTATTCCATTGCTCATTACACAATGTCCTTTTGTTCTGGAAATTAGTAGCCAGCTTTCTAAAGACCACAAAATATTTAAACTTCTTAATGCTTGGATTTCCAGCACATGGTGAGGTCAGGGTTCTAGTCTTGCACCTGCACCCACTTCGGGAGTTGTTGGGGTTGCATACTCACTCTGGGTCAGGTCGCTCGAGTGAGGGCACTCCATAGTACTCTGAAGGGGCCAGAGTCTCTGATCTCAGCCCTCCAGTCAAGTCCCTCTGGATGCTCACTCCTTCCAGGATCCCAGGGGCAGACAACTTAGGAGCAAGAAAATAAACGAAGAAAAATAAAATATACAGTCAGTCCGGCTGCCGACACCTCTTCCTTCTGAAGGGCCTTGGACAGGCCATAGTCCAGCTCAAAGTCTGGTGCTTTGCCAGCAGAGCAATATGGTACAGTCCTGTCATGTTCCTCTGTAACAGATAAGGAGTGGCTACAGGGCTTGATTATGCATACCAGATGCGTTCAGTACAAGGTCCTTTAATGCACTGCCAGGTATGGCTGAGATACTATTCAGGAGTAAAATACCTTATTTAAATGTATCATATAGTTTACATCTCCCTTTTTAAGTTCTACTTTTCTACCATTTACAATATTTACACTATCATGCGGTCTTCGAAGTTCAGTACAGATCAGTCTGTTAAGTGTCTCTAAATCGTACTGGTTTTCAAATTACATGATCCGAACATGTAACAACTTGGTCATCTGGCTGTCCATTAGTTTCAACAACTGGCTGTGGTTTGGAATCTCTGAGTCTTCTTTGTGTTCTGCACTGGCCATCTGTAGAGTTTGCTTTGTTGATTGTTCTTTCTGAGGAACACATAGTAGACGTAGACAGTTTCTGTTGAACTGTCCACTGCTGGTCTTGATCATGTACGATCTGGGCACTGAATTCTTTTTCTTTATGACAGTTGGAGTTGTCCATCCTTTTTCTCCAACCAATTTGACATAAACACGGTCACCAGGTTCTAGAACCGACAGTTCCCCGAGTGATGTCTGTTTTAAAAATGTTCATAAGTTCTTTTAGTCTTTTTATCTGATTTAGCTACTCTCTTCATGTTTGGCTACTCTGGAGACAGGTTCTTTTCCAAAGCTGGAACAGTAGTTCTGAGTTGTCTTCCCATCAGGAGTTGTGCTGGACTATATCCAGTAGCTGGTATTGGTGTTTATCTGTATCTCAGTTGAGCAAGGAATGGATCTTCCTGCTGTAGGATTGTCTTGGCTGTCTTACAGCCTCTATTCTCTTGTGGGTAATGTGGGCTACTAATAATATGATCAAAAATATATTTCATTTGAAATTACTTAAATTCTGCTGCAGTGAATTGTGGTCTGTTGTCTATCACTAATTGTTCTGGAATACCAAAGTGAGCAAAAGTGCACTTCAGTTTCTCGATAACACTGAAAATGTTATGTCTTTCAAGTATACAGGTCTAAACTTATCAATCTCCATGTCTGCTACTACCAGATTTTTCCCAGGAATATATCTAGCAATGCGTTTAAATTGCATTAACTTTAGCAACAGACACTGGCATCTCAGTGGCTCTTGATTGTCTGTAATAGGAGTCAATTTCCTGAGTGCTTTGGTGTCACAAACAGCTGCAAAATATCCATATTTCTTGCATTTATTACACAGCGTGCCTCTGGACATGCATCAGCTCTTGGAATATGACTTTTTCCACACCTTGTGCGCATAAGGTGGAATTTGTCCCTCTTAGCCTGGAAGTTCTTTCTCCTTGCCACAGGGGTTTTATGTCTGTTTACAGTTTCTAAGCTTGTTTCAGGGTTTTCAAGTTTGTCAAATTGCTCTAGATTTTGCTGTTTCACTAGCTCAGACCGCTTTGCTTTCTGTGTAGCTGTGGCTAGGGTTAAATCTCTCTTCAATTGTAGATGCTGTGAAAGGCTGTTATCTATTCACCCAACAGCCAGCCTATCTATGATATCTTCCTGTTTTACATTCCCAACATTGCAGTTTTCAACCAATGTATGCAGAGCTCTTATAAAACATTCAACATTCTCCCCTGGTTCTTGTATTCTCTGATGAAAACATGTTCTTTCATAAACCACATTTGTTTCCCTGAGGTATGAAGTATGCATCAAACATAGCCAGAACCCTTTCATAGTCATCTTTGTGACTGTTACCAGTAAAGTCAATAGATTTAAATATATGATCTGCTTGCTTCCCCATAGCATAAACTAAAGAAAATACCTGTATATCTCCAGTTTCTTTGTGGAGTTTGTTTGTAGTTCAAAATCTTACAAAATACTGTTTATAGTCTGTCCATTGTGAAGATTTGCAAAAGTTTAAGTTCTCTGGGGCATTGAAAAGTGGCATGTGGATGAGATCCTGCAATTTTTGTTGCTGTTTTCTTTCAGTTTCTGTACCATATATGAGCTGGTCACAGAGCTTGCTTATACGCACCAGATGTGTTCAGTATAAGATCCTTTAATGCACTGTCATGTATTGGTGAGGTTTATTTAAATAAAGTATTTTACACACAGTGCCACTAGTGGCTGAACAGTATAATACAGTTTAGCATTCCATTACTGCCCTGCAGGGAGCTTGGATCTTCTTTTAGGCAAGGTGTCATAAATAAACAGATCAGGGTTAAGGTCTCTTTATCCTGGAAAGGGTTAACAAGCTCAGTAACCTGAGAAACACCTGACCAGAGGACCAATCAAGGGACAGGATAATTTCAAATCTCTGTGGAGGGAAGCCTTTGTCTGTGTTCCTTGTTTGCTCTGAGTTCTCTTTTTGGATCTAAGAGAGGCCAGTCATGTCTCCAAGTTCTCCTGGAGTAGTTTTTACTATTCAATAGTGAGTATTAATTAGAAAGGCGGATTAGTCTTATAATTTGATTTCTACATTTGCAATTGTGTGTTGCTGAAGGAATTTCTTTAATTCTGTACTGTTATTGCTTTTACTGAAAAAGAAAGGAGGGGGGATTCTCTCCAGAGATTGATAAGTTTAGACCTGTATATTGTTCCATCTTGGTTACAGAGACAGTGACTTTCTTTTTTATTCTTTAATAAATTATTTTCTATTAAGGACTTGGTTGGTCTTTCCTTGGGTGGATTCTCAGGTTACTGAGCTTGTTAACCCTTTCCAGGGAAAAGAGACCTTAACCCTGATCTGTTTATTTATGACACAAGGGCATAAGCTTTGCTCTGCCAAGCCTTTCCCTGGGAGCTGGGAAGCTCCCCTCCCAGAGCTGCCCACTACTGAGCTGAGCTTTCCCCCCCAGCCTTTGACCTCCTTCTCCTTTCTTGACATGACTTGCAAATGCAGTAGCATGGAGCCACTCCATCCCAGAGCAATTCCTTAACACCTTCCTGCCTGGTGCAGGGTTTATACCATGTCACAGGTGATTACTGTAGATAGGGTAAGGTTGCTACCTCTGAGGTAGCAAAGTCCAGGACATTGAGAATGATCCTGAGTCCAGAAAATGGACAGCTGGAAGTGTGTACTGAGCACCCTTACAGATTTCCCTGGAAAGATGCCACAAAAGATGGATGATCCTGGGAAAATCTGGATAGGTGGCAACCCTAGGCAGGGCTGAAATTTCATTTGGGCTGAAATTTTACATGGTGGAGGTTTGCCTCAAGCTGAATATTTCTGAAAAATTCCAGCTAAAATGGGTCAGCCATTTCTAAGAACAAGACTAGGGAAAATATGTTGTATTGCCTGAATTTAAAAAATCTGGCTACCTCTTCTTAGAGAAACCTTAGTATCCCAGGCTTTGGAGCAGGTACTTGTAATTTGGCCAAGGAGTGCCCTTTGTGTCAAGGATGTACCTTTTGCTAACCCTGTGACAATCCACCCACATTTGGCCAAGCTACAAGACTTTGACAAATCACAAGTCACACATGCTCAGTAGAGACTTGTTAAAGCTTTGAAGTTTAATTCCCCAGAGATTCCATCTGCACTGAACATGCTCCAGCTTGGAACTGAGCAGGACTTTCCATTCAATTGCAGACATGGCTGCTGCAGGCTGGGACTGAGTCCTGGTCTTGGTCTGGATGCAGGTAGCCTGTTTCCTGTGCTCCCAATGCCCCCCTGCTGGGCGCAGGCAGAGTGGAGGAGGAAACTGCCTGATCTAAATGCAGAAGGGACAAGAACCTAGGAGATGTGGGGGGAAAGACTGGAATGAGGAACCTGGCGGGGTCGGGGGTGGGGGAGAGGGAAACCTGCCTCACCTCCCATGGTTGCTGTGAAAATAAATTCATTCAGGTTTGTGAAGCACTCATGCTATAGTGATGACTGCCACAGAAAAGCCCATAAAGAAATTAATAATGTGTGTTCAGAGCAGGGTTGAATAGTGTGCAGTAAATAGGGCCTGGGGTCACCCACTGAACAGCAAGGAAAGAACAAAATATAGAATAGATGCTGAAAGTGAGCACTCTCCATCCTGTACACTAAATGAGGCAAGGACCTGTGGAAAAATAGTATGGGATCATGTAATTAAAGACTGTATCATAACGCATACACACAAAGGGACAAATTAATGATGGATGGACAACTTTAAATCAGGCATTTCCTAGCTTTTGAGTTTTTGACTTTGCAACCTTAATGTTCTCTTACTGTAGCATTTTTGTATATAATATGACTGCTGTAGGCATGGCCATCCCATAGCACCCTCTTCTGCTCAAGCATGGTACTGTCAGCACCTCTGCCTCAGTTTCCTTCTCCAAGATAGGTCTCCTCAGTTTTGCACACACAGATCAGTTCTGGAAATGTGGCTTGGCCCTCCTGCCAAGTCCTAACAAACACAAAGGCCCTTCCACTCTTCATGGGCTTCTCTTCAGCCTACCCTCTGGACCCTATTCTCACCCCCTTTCTGGGCTAACTTTGAGCCTTTCCTCTGTTCTAGAATTGAGGATGAACTAGCCTAGTCAAACATTTCATACCCCAGAGTGATCTTTCTTATTCCTTTTATGAGGCTCAGGTGTCCATTAAGACCCCCTTAGCCCTGCCCCCTCAGGCTGGGAAGCAGCTAATTAATTAATGTTGGTGAAGCTGGCCCCATCTCCCTTACAGACTGGAGTGAGGAACCTGGCAGGGGGGGAAACAGTAACATAGAAGGTGAATCATTTGGGCTTTCTGATCCTCTACCCCAGTGTTTTTCAAACAGGGGTCGCCGCTTGTGTAGGGAAAGCCCCTGGCCGGGCCGGTTTGTTTACCTGCCGTGTCTGCAGGTCCCGCCGATCGTGGCTTCCACTGGCTGCGGTTCACTGCTCCAGGCCAATGGGAGCTGTTGGAAGCAGCGCAGGCTGAGGGACGTACTGGCCACCGCTTCATTTCTTTCTATTTCTGCTGAAAGTCAGCACTGAGCTCCAGTGTATATCCAAAAAGCTAAGACTACAGTTTGAGAGAATGCTGAAGTTAAAGTGACTTTTTCTCTTTGATTAATTGTTTTGAATATATTCAGGTAGGGGCATGCAAGAGGAAGGATTTTCACAATTACAATGGAATAAGAAATAAATATGAAACAAAAGATTAGTGCCCAGCTGTTCTTCTAGGAGTCAGGGGAGAATGTAGGGGAACAGTGGTGGTAGGCAGGCCTAATAATAGCAATAAGAGTCTCCAGGGACTTAAAAGTGTCCAATTTGAAAACAGTTACAGGGAGCTAGACTCAACCAATCCACCCCCACCCCAGTATCTGACTTGGATGAATTTTAGATCCATTGCCTCTTTCCACATAACTGAAAGAGAAGCAGGACCTCAATAAAGCACCTATTACCTTAACTGAAATTAACAAATTGTTTATACCAAATCACCAACTCATTTCCCTTAGCAACATATTTGGCTCAGCTGTTGAAGCCAAAGTTCTATATATTATTCACTCAAATACCTAATACCCACCCTTATTTTAACTACAATTAAAACATAAAAAATAAAATAAAAAAGTTTGTACTGCATAGATAGAAAGCTCAGAGATTTTATTCAGTATATGCTATGCAATAGTCTGCTTTAGCGTCAAAGATCCTCTGGACCAGATTTCAAAACAGGCCTCTGATTTTACATATAAAAAATTGTACACCCATCATTTGAATGCACAATTATCACACTTGCCTGTACAAATCAAGTAGCTGGGCCTGTAATTAACTGATTTTTAAATAAAACAACAAGGAGTCCATGTGGCACCTTATAGACTAACAAATTTATTTGGGCATAAGCTTTTGTGGGCTATAACCCACTTCATCAGATGCATGGAGTGAAAAATACGGTAGGCAGGTATAAATATACAGCACATGAAAAGGTGGGAGTTGCCTTACTAAGTGGGGGCTCAGTGCTAACAAGGCCAATTCAATCAGGGTGGATGTAGCCCATTCCCAACAGTTGACCCAACAGGGGTGAGTATCAACAAAGGGGAAATTACTTTTTGTAGTGACCCAGCCACTCCCCATCTTTATACTCACCTGGGGAAGTGAAGATACAGATTGACAGAGCCAGAAGGGTACCGAGAAGTCACCTACTACAGGACAGGCCCAACAAAGAAAGTAACAGAATGCCACTAGCCATCACCTAGAGCCCCCAACTAAAACCTCTCCAGTGTATCATCAAGGATCTACAACTACAATCAATCCTGAAGGATGATCCCTCACTCTCACAGACATTGGGAGGCAGGCCAGTCCTCACTTACAGACAGCCCCCCAACCTGAAACAAATATTCACCAGCAACTACACACCACACAACAGAAACACTAACCCAGGAACCAATCCCTGCAACAAACCCCATTGCCAACTCTGTCTGCATATATATTCAAGGGACACCATCACAGGACTTAACCACAACAACAAAAAAACTTTCAAAAACAGACTTCAACGAGAAACTGCAGAACTGGAATTTGCAAATTTGACACCATCAAATTAGGCCTGAATAAAGACTGGGAGTGGCTGGGTCACTACAAAAAATAATTTTCCCTTTGTTGATACTCACTCCTGTTGGGACAACTGTTGGAAATGGGCTACATCCACCCTAATTGAACTAGTCTCATTAGCACTGACCCCCCGCTTGGTAACGCACCTGCAACTTTTCATGTGATGTATATTTATACCTGCTTACTGTATTTTTCACTCCATGCATCTGATGAAGTTGGTTATAGCCCACGAAAGCTTATGCCCAAATAAATGTGTTAGTTTCTAAGGTGCCACAAGGACTCCTCTTTGCTTTTGCTGATACAGACTAACATGGCTACCACTCTGAAACCTGATTTTTAAATGTAAATCCTCTATTGCACTTGCAGATACAGGGCAAGATTGTAAGAAACTTGCCCCTGTTTGCCACACAATGGAATAAAGGGACATAAAGAATAAAGAATGGAATAAAGGGACGTAAACTAGCTACCCAGATCGCTTTCTGTGCACGGGGATAGCTGTCCATGCGGCACTACCTACCCCCATTTTGGTGGGAGAAAGAGGTGTGAGTGGGCAGAGGTTGGGGGCCACCCTCCCATAATACAGCAACCAGTAGATCTGAGCTGGGATGGAGTGAAGAAGTTAACTATGCTTGGTAAAGGAGAAACAGAACATGCTTTCCTTCCTCACCACTCGGAGCTATAAGAAAACCAGGGAAAGAATAGTGCCTGTCTGAGAGATGTAGCTACATGCCACTCCCTACTGAGGGTGAGCTATAAAGTCTCATGCTTACCCACAGTAATTGTGCACACAGAATTAGAGGCTAGGTTGAGGCTGGGTGAAAACTAGGCTGTCGACCCACCATGCGACATTCTTTATCCGTGATTTAATACGCCTTTTGCTAATCTTAATTTCTATGATCCTATGCAGGGAAGATGTGATGTTTTTGCATGAGTCATTGTTACTTTGCAATACTGTATCTATAAAATGGCTTATTTTTTGGACTTCATGACTGGATTGAAGAGAGGGGCCTATCTGGATACTAAATAGTGGACCGGATCCTGGGCTTCATTAAGGAAACTTTTGTGCTTGTTAAATATGGTTTTGCTCCTGGAAACTGGGCAGACATCTAACTGGTTTGGACCCACAAAAGTTTCCACATGGAAGTTTGGTTTCTTGTGTGCACACATCAATACATGCACAACATGCAGGCAACTTTAACTGTAGGGCCAGGTTTTCAATGCACAATAAATATCTGCATTTACTCAGCCCACAAGAAATACTATCTGACACTTGTGTGTATGGTTACTCTGCTTTCAGCTGTAGTGTCCCACTTAGATTCTGTTAGATTCTGTTCTCAGCTGGCATAAATCAGTATAGTTCCATTATGAGTTTGCTATCCAGAGATCTACCACTATATAACCTTTTAGCAGCTGACTACCTTACGGCATCTTTGCACATATGTGTTTGAGGATGGTGGTGTTGGTGCTTCTTCTCACTTCCTTGCATCAAAATGATACGTAATTTGCGGTGATTTCCACAGGGAGGGGCAGGCTAAGCATAATTGCAAGCTTCTAAGTAATTTGTGCCTTTAAAGCTAGTTTTTGTAATACAGATGCTTCATCTAACTGTCACTGAATGCTTGTAGGTTCCTAAGCACTCTGGTTTCTTTTCATGTCATATAACAATATAGCTCTGCCTTTGAAGCACTGTATCTGCAACGCACCCCCACTCCCTTTCCTTCTTTCCATCCATCTCTGCTTGGTCACAAGGATGTCTAGTTAGCTCTCAGTAGCTTTCAGATGACTGTGTTGTTTACTGCACAGCCAGCTCCATAAGGGATTCAACAGCTTTCTCTCTTCTTATGATCTTCCCATCTTCCACCCAAAGGATGCCCACTGGAAAATGTTCTTAAGCCTAGCTAAAAACGATACCCCACAATGCCACCTCTCCAAAGCAGCAGATGGAATACTGAAGGTGACAGAGCATAATAGGAAAAAAACTGCTAGTGAAACTCAGACTAATGTATTATATTTGACAGTTTGGGATATCCAAAAATCCTGACCTTTCCCATTTGGGAGTAGATGTATAGATAGATAGATATTACTCAGAACAAAAATATAAAGGGTTTCAAAACACTTTTTGTTTCTGAATCTCGTTCAACCGGATAGAATATCATGACTCAGTTTTGTTTTAGAAGGTCTGGGAAAGCTTGTCACAGTTAAGAATGAAAGAATTAGGCTGACATGGCATTTAATATCTGAACTCACATCAAACAGAAGACTGCACTGTCACTTTAAAAAAAAAGGGATAATTTATATTATGGGCCAACTTCATTTCCAGTGCAATCCAGTGATACAATGGATGAATCTGCCTCTATATTCCTCTGATATTAAAGTGTGGTTCTCCTCTGAAAAAAAGTTGTAAAATGGCACCTTCAGATTCAACTTGAACAGTTCCTTGTGTGTATTCAGTGACATAACTGCTTCCCTCATACCTAATGCAATCTTTTAATATATTTACTCCTGTCAGCAGTGCAGGCCCCATACAGCTCCAGGAGAATAAGTAGGATTCAGTTCTGGCTCATCAAGAGGGTTGTTAATTAAGTTTGATTGTGGAAACTTTATTGATGGGGATGTGTCAGTCAGAAAGAACTCAGCTTGGCTATTGGAGCGTCGATTGAGTTTGCAGGGCTGGCAGATAGAATAACAATAATTTAATGTGTAAATGGAACAGAGTTGACCTGGAAATCGTTGAGAAACAATAAACATGGAACCCTCCCCCCCTACTTTTTTTTTCCTGAAGCTACTGATACATATCTTTAGCCATAAGTCTAGCATAATGAGGTTTTTTTGCTTTGGAATTTAATTCAACATTTGTACATATTTTTTTAAATAATTGCTCTGTGGCAGGATTCCATAAAGCGTTAATAAGGCCTACACTAGGTTACGCAGGGCTAAGTATGTTAAGGAAAACTCCATGTAATAACTAAAGGCAACACTGAGATTTTAGGCTCAGTCCTGAGTTCCAAGTTTGCACACAGCTGCGGGGGAAGCACCAGGAAGAAACTATGCCTCAGAGGCACCCCTGTGAGTTTCTGTTCCTTCACAGTCCTGGTGTGTGTGTGGGGAATATGCTCTATCAACCATTACACAATGTAGCATACTCCTTGCTTTGCCTCCAGCTAGCTCCACTGGCCTGCAGGCAGGGACAGAACTAGTGCCAGATTAAACAATTTTGAGGCTCTGTGCACTAGGCAATTGGGGGGCCCCCCCATCTCCTTGCCCTCTCCCCGAGGAGGAGGAGACCTGGGGGGGAGGAGCTATGTTCTGTTCCTGGATGGCAGGAGGCGGGGCGAGGGGGGAGTGTTGGAGCTGTAAATTATTGACCCAATGCTGAGCCAAAATTTGTGTTCTTGTGAATTGTTTCAGTTACAGCGAAAAAACTGATATTGAAGTCACATATTTTTTTGATGCAATCCTATTTATTTACAAAGAATGTACAAAATCTGGTATCCCTCAACACACTAAGAACTAACCAGCAGGAGATAATTTCTTTGCTTACAGTTCCAATAGCCAGCACTTTACCCAAAAGCAGTTTTTTTTCCAGGGTCACATCGCAAGTTCTTCTCTGGCTATCCTTGGCTTTCTGTTGCCCTTTGTATGTATTTCAGTCATGTCTATCTGTCACACACACACACACACACACACCCCTCTACTCCAGCCTTGCATGTGGCTTGTATATTGGGTCGTTGCTCCTATTGTTTCAGCTTGATTGGGTTTTTTTACATATATTCTGAAGGAAGGGCTGCTGTTACACCCACCAGCTTCAAGGAGGATTCACCAATCCCCAGCATAACATTATTAACCTACAAGACTCTCCTAATCAAATATGTCCTCATCAAAAACAGCAGGAAAAATAAAATAAAACAGTGACCCCAATTCTAATTCTAGCCCAAATTCTGTGATAAACAAACCAAATAAAAACTAAGAAACTTTCAAAAAGAAAATCACCTCATTTTTAAAACTCACTTATCTATGAAATGCTTCCTCCAGTTTGCCTCAAACTTTCAGCAACAACAACAACAAAAAAAGAACTCTGGCTTCAAATCAAACCTAGAAAACTGTAGATGGACTGATTTACTTTTGGCAAAGTTAGATATGGTGGGTAGGGTCAAAATTGGATTTATAATGAAAAAATAGTTCCACATTTCTCTAGAGAAAGCGATTATCTCTCCATAGTAATATGACAGGCTTTTGAGAGAATTTCTGTTATGTTAAGCAGAAAAGCTTTCCTCAGTAAAAACCAAGATCTCCTCTTCCTTCAAACACTGAGAACCATACATTGTATAAAATGTCTTTGAAAAGCAATGTGCGCATACAATACAGTCTGACATTATCCCAGTGGCACCAGGAACTTGTTGAACACAATCACCCCTCATGGAAGCTGTCTTACAATAGCAAACACACCACAAAAAAGCTTTCACTACAAAACTGTAAAAACATTTATGTGCTCAACACAAATCCAATTTAACAGCCAGGATTTGAGTTACAAACTGAAACTACAGTAGTTGTTATTGTCTCTATTGCATGAATTGTATCAGCATTAAGGCAGAGATCATGAAGGGGTACACTTGCTATAAACAATCATCCTCTGGACACTCAAAGTATGGCAGCAGCAGAAAATGAAATTCAATGTTTCCCCCACTTTGGACTAGAAGATAGCAGAATAAACTATGCCAGAATGCTTACTGATGCCAGCACTACTCCTACTTGTACAAAGAAATCCAAATCCAGGCTTGCTTTTCTTTGTTATAAGCCTCATCTTATTCAGTTTATGAAAGCTGATGCTCCTATAATTATGGACAGAACCAGGCAACAGCAAAGATCAAACAACATCATTCCTGTGGGGGTGTACATGATAACTGTCGCAATACCAAGAGGTTCATGTTCAGAGTATGACTACCGCAGAGCAAAAGGTTGCAACTGAATAATTCTTAAATATGAAATGACGGGGTACTGCATCAATTCAAACTCATTCACAGTGTATTTAGCTTCCCTACAATTCACAAGGAGGTGTTAGAAACTTGTGATTAGTATTAATGACTACACATGGTCTTTTCACATACATAAGTGAAGCCAATATGAACATAGGGCCTGATTCTGATCTGACTGTACACTGGTGCGCATCAGGAGTAAGTCCACTGAAGTCACTGGATTTACCTTAGTGCAAGTGAAAGGACGATCAGGATTCTCTGGGGCACAGGTTGAAAACACTGAGATCCTAATGTAACTTATTCAGCCTAGAGCTGAAAATATACACGTCAACCCTGTGAAAGACTGTTATAAAACAAACAGGTAACAAGGCTCATGCTGTGTTTGCACTGAAGAGAACACAATGTGTTGGAAAAAGAGGGGGGAGCATGATGCTCCCTGCACAAACACTCCTCATGTGCACCATTAAACATTGCATTGCAAGGCTTGCACCCACCTAGCTGTAGGTGATCCTGAAAATGAACACTACTACTATGAACAACAAAAGCCTGTTATTCATAATGCCACCACTCTGCTTCTTGACAAGCCTCTGCACGAACAATTAAAATAAAATCACAATAAGTAAGTAAATAAAATTGAAGCATTGCAAAACCAGTCAAATATTTCACATAAGAGATAGAAGATTCTATTTAGATACTTACAACACTCAATATACACTCAGAGAGGAGTGATGGTCTGGGGTGGATTCCCATTGGGAGCATGTTCCAACCCATCTTGGGTTAGGTAGTAATCAAAGGTGCAGGGGTGGGCACCCTAAAAGGTAGGTGGTGTCAGAGTGCAAATACTTGTCACTTTATCTGTTCTTATTCCTTTTCTGAGCATCTTCGTTGCAAGTTGGCCATTTGCCCAGGAAATTGAGGCTGTGAAAGCTTTGTTGCCTCATAAATACTCATGATATGCAACTCATCTCCAGGCTATTCTAATTGTTTTTGACAGATCCAGTCTGTGGGTCTGATCTGTGACTCTGCTGAGGCAGGTACAGGAGCAATCTCCACAACAACCCCATTTCAACCCCCCAGCTACCCTTCTCCTCAGAAGTTCATACTGCTTTTTGTGGATTCATGCATCTTATCTTAAACAGGCATAACAGTTGGTTTAGTTTGCCCAAGGAGAGTGGGTATCAGGGTGACAGACATTTCAGTAAGGAAGACGCTGGAAAGCTATGAACACCATAGTGCTGGCACTCCTCATCTTACTTTCCCACAGCAAGGGGAAGCTCGGCACTTTCTATCCCACTGGATATGAGTTTCGGTTTTCAGACGCATCCCTCCTTCCTGATCCAATTCTGCCTCTTCCTTTTCTCCCTAACTGAAGAAACAGGGGCATGCAGATTCTCAAAGATTGTCCCTCCCAGGTTCTCTGGGCTGTGTTGTGTCTGCAGTTGTAAAAACCAAATAATTCTGTAAGTTGAAAGGTTTGTTTATCCCTTTATAGCTTTTCTCCATGCATATGACTGAAATCCCTCATGCTACTCTCATTTTCTTTCAGATGCTTCTATCCTCCATTTTCTGTAGACCTGACAATGGTCCCTCTCAGGGTTGTGGTTCTATGACTCATGGTGGAAGGAACTAATGTAACTCCATGTTGAAGCCAAATAGTAAGTTGGTAGCCAAAATAACACCAACAAAGAACGGGAGAAGAATAAAGGAAAATGTATGTCTCTATGAGAGTGACTAGTAATCCTGAATGCCTCTAGTTTGGGTTTAAATGTGATACTTTAAAAGTGCCTGATTTTCAGAGAGAGCCGAGAACCCACCTCTGAAGCTCAGGTTCCTTTAAGATATCTCGCAATGGACACCCAGAATCACTAATTCTTTTGGAAAATGTAGGCCATTGAGACTGGAAGTTATCACTGACTGGGGAGCAAGGTTGGTGGGAAAGTAAAAGCAGGGATCAGTGCTGCAGGGACTTGGGCACCTGTTTAGAAGAGCTGCACTGGTCAGCAAGGGAAGTACCTGCTCCTGGGCAGATCTTGGCCTGATGCCGGAAGTCATCTCCTTCACCAACCAGCATGGCCACGAGATGCTCTTCTTCCTGTTCTTTCTACAGCCAGAAGACTGGCACTCCTGCTTGGTTCTCCTCACACAAGGGGCACAAAGACACATGTAGGAGAAAACATAGAAATTGAAATTCTACTATCTTCACAGAATAAACAGCTATTCCACCAAGGAATTTAGAAGATTACTGAATTTCTTTCAGCATCTAAGCTGCCTGAGCCACATCTGTCTGGCTTAAACATTTTACATACACTACTAGAGCGTTTGCAGAGCTTCTGAACACTTGAAGCAACAACTATTAGGGTCGTAGTTTCCAGGTATTGCCAGGTGTATGTATGGAGCTGTTTGGCTTATGGAGCTGGCAAGATCCTCCACTTCCAAGATCTCTGAAGCAGAGAATTTCCTTTGGAAGCTTAAAAGCTCTGTAGGCTGTCTGCCCAGTTTGTAAGCTCCCTCAGAGGAATCACGAACTATGGAAAGTGCAGATCACTTGGCTTATCACTCCTGAAATTGGCACCCTCCTTTTGGAAAAATTGTCCTATGCACTAGAAATTGGGGCATAATAAAATACCGTAATTAAAATGTGAAATTTTTATGCCATGTCACTTTTAAGATTTCACTTAACAAACATTAAGAAACTCTTCCAAAAGTGAAAAGGCATCATGTTCTGTCATAGGTCTCACCCCCACTTAGAGCTGTTGGGTTCCAATGTGGGGACCTGCCTTGGTTTCCCTCTAAACTAAAATCCTAGTTTAGATCTAGTAAAAGCTGCCACCACCCAATCAGGAGTGTGGATTGGGACACAGTCCTTCCCCAAAATCCTTGGGGATCCCAAGAGCCCCAAATCCATGGAGTTCTACACCCAGGAGAAATAAACCATTCCCCCCTGTTTCCTCCCCCCTCCCTTTTCCTAGGAGAGACACCGGGATCTAACTACAGAGGGATACCTCCCTCCTCCTCTTTCCCTGAGAATCCACCCAAGGAAAGACCAACCAAGTCCTTAATAGAAAAGAATTTATTAAAGAATAAAAAAGAAAGTCACTGTCTCTGTCCCCAAGATGGAACAATATACAGGGTCTAAACTTATCAATCTCTGGAGAGAATTCCCCCTCCTTTCTTTCTCAGTAAAAGCAATAACAGTACAGACTTAAAGAAATTCTATAGCAAAACACAGAATTGCAAATACAGAAATTAAAGTATAAGAATACTAGTTCCTTGCTAATACTCACTAGCTTGAATAGAAGAATTTATTGCAGAAACCTGGGAGGACTTGATTAAGATGTCTGGACTCTCTTAATTCCCAAGAGAGACTCTCTAAGAAAACAAAGAACAGGGGGAAAAAAACTTCCCTCCACAGGGATTTGAAAATATCTTGTTCCTCATTGGTCCTCTGGTCAGGTGTCCACAGGTACTGCTTGTTAACCCTTTACAGGTAGACAAAAACCTTAACCCTTAACTAACTGTTTATGACATGTTCAAAGTCCCATATGTCAAAAACCCATCATCTGGTTAACATGAAACTTTTGACAACAAAACAAAAAAAAACAATACATACACAGATAAAATCTGCCTTAGTACTAAGATCAACACAAGCCAAAATACATGAAGAGAGGAGTTGAGTAGAAAATTTAGATGGAGTTTAAAAATCAGGTTTATAATGCAAAGGATGGTACAGCCTTAATTATGGAGTCATTACTGTTGTCTGCCATCTAACTATACCTTATGCATTTTATGTGCAATAAGTGTATGCATGATCCAGCAAGCCAGACTCCTAAGGCCAAAATGTCCAATAATTGCACCTTTAAAGAACAGTGGAGCCTAGCTGCTTGTGATGCTGACTTCAGTAGGTCACCCATCAGAGATTTAGCCCATAGTCAGTAAGGGTGAGATTTTCAAAAGTGCTCAGCATCGGCCTAACTCTGCTCTCATTTCAGCAACAGTAAAAACACTGACCTCAACAGAAGCAGAGTTAGGTAGGTGCTGAGCACTTTTGAAAATCCCACCCCATATCTGTGTAATATGCTCTAGACAAAGGGCAAGTTGTGTGGTTGGGGATGTGGCTGCCCACTCTTTGTTTGTTGCACGTGGGGACGTCTTAAAAACTGAACGTTTTAGAAAATTTTAGTTTATAGAAAGTACCCCACCCCTGGCCACTGTGCTTTTACTTATTCTTTCTTGTCTCCATGGGATACATGCCAGAATTGAAAAGACCCTCTTTTGCCTGGAATGAAAGAAATGCAGGAACATCAGCAATTGTGCACTGCTACACTCAGGCTCCTGAAAATCCTCAGTTGTGATTACGTTATCTTATTAAGCCACTTAAAGCTAATGTTGATAATATAAGAGGCTTGAATAACTGCAAACGGTTGTAAAAGCCTATGTGAGGCATGTCCTATGTACCCCAAGCGACTGCAAGAACTGCAATTATCAATGGACAAAATGACTGTACATCCTGGCTCTCCGTAACTCTATACTTTATGCATGTACAAATACTCATATTTTATTTATCTGTGTTTTACAGGTGGTCCCTTTAAGCAAATTACCTAATTTTAGGGACAGGCACTGGAAAGATTCCAACATAATGTGTGGCTGATTAAACCCATCAATTTCTTTATAGGTTCCAACAGCCGTTCACACATCTATACCACCACTACAAGTCATTCATAGTATTAGTTTCTCAGAGTCTCATCCATGTGTACATTTAGTTACAGAAAAATGCAGCAGCGAAAACATTCATAATAAGCTAGGAAAGAAATATTTGAATATAGCTACAACCTTTAGAAATAATCTGCTTGATAGCATGGAAGACGATAAGCCCATTATTTTAAAGCACTTGAAGAAAACGAACAGTACCTTTCACAGATACTTATGCACTAATTGTTAAGGGATATATGATGGCTATAAACTTGCTAATTAAGCATGAGTGTCTGTCACAACAAGAAAGGCAGAAATTCTATCATCTCAAAACATCCATGACTTTTGAGTGCCACACTGGCATGCTGCACTAGTATGAATGGGAAAGGAGTGAGTGAAGATCGGTACAAACTTTTAAAAAGTCTTAAGAGAACAGCCAAGGGCAAGGAATAGGCAGCAACACTAAACAGACTGCGGATAGATTATTGGTGGATTAGTAACGTGAAGTCACAAGCACCTGCAGGTTTAAAAAAAAAAGTTTCAGAAAAGCCTCCACAAACTTTAAGGGCCAGAATGTAGCAGAAAGTCACAAGTCTCCTATGGGCTGAGGCAGAGCTGTACTGCTCCAGGAGTTGTTGTAGTATGCACAACTCCTACTAGTTCTCCTCAGTGCAAGAACCATCCCTTCCAGTGGTATAATTTTCTCCCTCTGCATCTCTCCCACCATCTGCTTGGCTAAATCCAATAGCTGCTTTCTTGGGCAGAGAGTTCGTGTCCATGAAATTCCTCCCAGCACTCCCTTGAGTGCAGGGCCTGTGATTATACCTAATGCTTGACTAGGATGTGCTGGGGGTGCATGATAGCTTCTTGTTTCTCTTCTCCTCCTGAACATCTATGCAAGCACAGGGTACAATCCAGACCTAAGACTTCTATCAGAATATTTAAAAAAACCTTAGACCCTCAAGCAGGACTGAATAAAACAGGAAAGATCAGTAAATAAGTACCCAGGAGAGAATAAGATGTCCCTTTAAACTTTAACATACAGGCCAAATCTTCAGCTGGTAGAAATTGTTGTAGTCCTCGGGGAGAGGAGGAGGGTTCACAGAGTCTCGGTTGGATAAAAAGTGCTTTAGTGTCTGCCAAACACATTCATGGCTTCTCAGAACTTCTGCTGTAATTTCCATGATTTATGACATGGTTACCATTTCTCCTTCATGACTTTTCCAGAAATGTATCTTAATAATCAACCAACACAACCCCAATTATAATTATAATGTATTATTTCAAAATAAGAGACGCTCTTTTCAAGAATCTCTTTACTACAAAACAACCTTCTTTGATCTAAAAATATGTGACAACCTCCTTTGATAATGCAAATATTTATCTTTAATGTAGTCTACACACTGGAGCTAAAATATAATCCCAGGAAATAAAGGAAATTTGGAGACACTCATTCTTTACACATTTTCAAATGTTGTTAGCAAATCATTTTTCCAAGCATGTAATGTCAGGCTCCAGAATAATTAATAAAAGCTACTACAGTAGAATCTCAGAGTTACAAACACCAGAGCTATGAACTGACTGGTCAAACACACGCCTCATTTGGAACCAAAAATACACAATCAGGCAGTAGCAGAGACAAGACATACAAAAAAAGCAAATACAGTACAGTTCTGTGTTAAATGTAAACTACTAAAAAAATAAAGGGAAAGCAGCATTTTTTCTTCTGCATAGTAAAGTTTCAAAGCTATATTAAGTCAATGTTCAGTTGTAAACTTTTGAAAGAACAGCCATAACATTTTGTTCACAGTTATGAACATTTCAGAGTTACGAATAATCTCCATTCCCGAGGTGTTTGGAACTCTGAGGTTCTACTGTATATTGATATAATAATAAGGAAATCTGTTTATATGAATGCAGATCTGAAAATGCAAGGCAGAGAGCCATACTATACGTCCATAAACAAGACAAACATTGTTCCTATAGTCTCTTAACAAAGCCAGACTATGTGTGATGTGAATTCTAATGGAAGCCAGGGTGGGTTTAGTTTTTCTGTTAGGTCTTGTTTTAGACAATATTTAAAACTAAACATCTTGTGAATGTAGTCCTCCTGAAAGCTGTTTGATTGACAGGTCTGTAGATGAAATCCTCTGTTTAGTCCCAGAACAGACACAGAATGATCAGTGGCCCTGAAAGCCACTGCCTAGCCTTTCTGCTTCAATCATAAACTAGAGGGAACACCTTTAAGGTGAAAGCTGTTCAATTCCCATGCCTACTCAAGCCTTGGCCACACTTCTGAGACTACCAACAAGGGTGCCAACCAGCGTGGTGGAGCGTGATGTGCTTACTTATCAGCTAAAGCACCAATTCAATTCACACAGACCATCAAAAACCATCAGGTAGTAACAGATTTTAGTAACTACTGGTTTGGCCTGGATTGAAACCATTAGACTTGCGGCGAAAGGCTATATAATACCACATTGATAATTCTCTGAGTCATCTTGTATCATCTTGTGTCAATTTATAGCATCCCCGTGTATTAACCCAGATTGTATCCCATAAGGTTGAGGGTTACTCCATATACGGATCTCCCCGATCCGTTATACTCCTGCATCGAAGGGGCTCATTCACATCCATGATACAATCTTCTTCTCCTATATCCTGCAGAAGCCTCTCCCTGGGACAACGTGCACCCCAAGCTTAAAGAGAAAAGATAACACAACATATGCTATATTTAAGAAGTACCTATGTGAAATGGATCCATGCAAGGTATATGTATCCAGCACACCAGTGCAATACAATCTGACTATAGCTTCAGAATCAAATGGATCACTTTCCAGGAAATATCCCAGAGGTTCATTCTGGCGGTTGCAGAATGTGACATTAAGGAAGGAGGATATCAATGTGAGGACTGCTTTATTGGCTCTCTGAAGGATCATAGCCTCTGTTGAGATCCAATCCACTTTCTGACCAATACCGCTCTTACTTACACCTAGCTCCTAATTTATCTTATGAAATTATGTTAAAAATGGTGAAATATTTGAAACACAAAGAAAGCATTAAAGTCTTAATATCTCTGCTGTAATTGTTTCTGAAAAAAATATGCAGCCCTGGGTGCTTGAGGAACCACTTCTCCCACAGTGTCTATCCAAAGTTCTTCTTCACACAGCGCACAGTCAACTTGTGGAACTCCTTGCCTGAGGAGGTTGTGAAGGCTAGGACTATAACAGCGTTTAAAAGAGAACTGGATAAATTCATGGAGGTTAAGTCCATTAATGGATATTAGCCAGGATGGGTAAGGAAGGGTGTCCCTAGCCTCTGTTTGTCAGAGGGTGGAGATGGACGTCAGGAAAGAGATCACTTGATCACTGCCTGGTGGGTTCACTCCCTCTGGGGCACCGGGGGGCTCTGCATTTTAATTTAATTTTAAATGAAACTTCTTAAACATTTTATAAACCTTATTTACTTTACATACAACAATAGTTTAGTTATACATTATAGATTTATAGAAAGAGACCTTCTAAAAATGTTAAAATGTATTACTGGCACACGAAACCTTATATGAGAATGAATAAATGAAGACTCGGCACACCACTCCTGAAAGGTTGCCGACCTCTGATATAAGTATTTGGCACTCAGGTTAAATATGCAAAGAGTTAAGAGAAAAACACAGGGCGTAAGAGAGTGCAAATAACATGATCCATTTGCCTAATCAGTAAAAAGCGACACTTTACTAACCTTTCAAAAATCATTTATATTGTTCAGTTCCAAACTGAACCTCAACATGCATTATGAAAGATATCTAGAGTACTTACATTTTAGAAGTAGTAAATATTCCTAACAGTGCAGAATCTGGCCCACAATCTATAAATATCAAGCACAGAAATTAGCATAAACCTACTGTAACAACAAGTAGCTCTACCTATTTTCTTGTAGATCATTTTTTTCTCCCACAAAAAAACACCACCATATTTTAGCTGAAAAATATTTCAAACTAATGCACTTCTGAAAAGGCGGTTAGAGATTAACAAAATAGTGTGAAATGGCTCTTCTGACTATTTTTAACTATGAGAGCTCATTTAAATCAAATATAAAAAGACACCATAAAGTACTTGGTTATAAACTGTATTATTTGCAAGGGCACTTACGGAGCATGAATGATTTGTATTGTCAGAATAAACATTCAACAGAATACACAAAAGCATGTGATGTTGTTTAAAGGGAAATAAAGTAGCTCTCAATTCCAAATAAATGAAGGCAAAGACAGAAGTGTGCTTAAGCACATACAGATACTGTGCTATTTTGATTACATGGGGCAAGCTAAAAGCAGAAAGGCTCTCTGTTTTGCCATTTTCTCTTGCTTTTCTACAAAGCCAAATATTAAGTACTTGGGTTACAAATCTCCTTTCACAGTCAATCCCACTTCCTTTGACGTTCACCTCCTACGAATGACACACAATCCAACACCCACCTGCCAGCCCTGAGAAAAAGAGAATAGCGGTAGATCTAACAAACCTGTACCACTGGTTCCGGCCAAAAAGATAAAACATTCTGTAAATGCAAACAAATTATACCATTTGCTGATGTCAAAAGAGAAAAGGTGGAGGAAGGAGGGGAAAAAAGAGGAAATGACCAGAGAAAGAGCCCTTAGTCATCTTGACTTTGTGAAGTGATTTCAACTGAGGGTTGAAATTAGAACCTTCTACTAGCTTTTAAGAGCTATGCAATAGGCTGTAAAATATATTTTAACAAATCATTGCATCACCGTAGTTGGGAATGGACAGACTTATCAAATCCTCCTGCAAAGGCAGTTTATACTCTTCACCAACCCCACAACAGAGAATATTTCAGACGTTAAAATTTTTTTAAAGCTTATATTATCTAAAACACGGATTAATGAAAAAGTTTCTATTCATCTAGGTATAATGCTTAAATTATCCAAAAGTAGCAAGTTTTTAAACCAAAGTCATAAAATGCATATAGTTAATAATCTGCAATATCCCAAATTAAGGATCTTAACCAAAAGGTCAAGAAGAAGAGATGCTGGCAGAATGGCTGGGGTCTTTGAGGGAGAGTTGAAAGGTAATTCAGTGTTATACCAAAAATTGTATTAACTTTTCAAACAGTTGCATGCAATCATTGCAGATGATATGATCTTATTTTAGGGGAGTCTCAAATATTGGGTGATGTAACATAGCCTTATGGAAGATTCAGATGGGGAAAAAAACTCATTGTGTCCAACTGCAGCAGGTCCCTGATAAAGGATGAAACAAATACTAAAACTGATGCTACACTTGATTGAAAGTGTGCCTGCTGTTTGTTACTTGAGTTTCCCATCAGGGATTATTGTGGGATCCCCAGTTGCTTCAGAGGATCATATAACAACAGTGTGTCCAGGGTAATTTAATCTTATCTTCATCTGGTCCAGAGGATTCTGAAAAGCAGCAGTGAAAACTAAAATGACTCTGGGGAGTTTTCACCCTGCTGCAGCTTGGGAAAGCCATGAGAAGCAGCCAAGGCTCAGGAGACATCATGGGACAGCACTGCACTGGTTTATACTTGGTTCCCATTTGAAAGGTTCTCTTTGTCAACCGTAAAAGATAAAACTCACTTTTTGCATAATAAAAGCTTAGATGCTGAAGATGTCGATGGCTCTCACCTCAGAAATCTTCCAACTCACCATGGCCTCTTAGGTTTTTTATGCCACACGTTAGGATCCTCTCTACCCACCACTGAAGGTTACTATTCAACAGCACACCGCACACAGTTAAGGACTGGAAGTGTATCTAACTGGAATTGTACAGGGAGTGTATTGAATCAGAATAGAATGGTCCAAATTGGAATGTGTCCAAGACACCAGCATTAACAATACTGCAAAATGTACCACAGAAATTTTAGTCACCACAGATAGGCATGGTAAAAGAAACTAGAAAGTTAATTATCATTGTGGTATCTGAGCTCCTGATGCCACAGCCTGGACCTTGATTTTATATCTCATCAAAAAGAGAGCACAAGGTCTTCTACACTGATGTACTGTTTGGCTCAGTACTGGCGGAGAGTCTACTGAATCATCAACATTGCCTGCAACACTTACATTTTCTCTACCTGTCTCCCAACCAAATATTCTAAACCTGCTCAGTCCTATTAATCTTATACGGTATGGTGAGGGAACATCTTCAGCTAGTATGGCCGAAACCAGTAAATAACTTCCCCCATTCTTTCATACCATATTTGTAAATAAATGTATTTTAAAAAAATCATTTGCCTTTAAGCTTGGACACCACGCTTTAGCTAGGGCAGGTTTGGGCAAACTTTTTGGCCCAATGGGGCATATCTGGATGGGGAAATTGTATGCAGGGCCATGAATGTAGGGCTGGGGTTGGGGTGCAGGAGGGGATGTGGTGTGCAGGAAGAGGCAAGGGGCTGGGGTGCAGGAGGGGGCTCAGAGCAGGGAGTTGGGGTGCAGAGTGCGGGAGGGGGCTCAGGGCAGGGGGTCGGGGTGCAGGATGGGTACAGCAAGAAGCTCAAGGCAGGGAGTTAGGGGGCTCAGGGCAGAGGTTCGGGGTGTGGGCTCCAGCCTGGCACTGCTTACCTTGAGCGGTTCCGGGGTGGCAGTGGTGCGCAGCAGGGCTAAGGCATGCTCCTTGCCTGCCCTGACCCCCATGCTGCTCCCGGAAGTGGCTAGTATGTCCGGCAGTGGCTCATGGGGGTGGGGCAGTTGGCTCCGCCGCGTGCTGCCCTCGCCTATAGAGACCACCCCCAAAGCTCCCATTGGCCGCGGTACCCCATTCCTGGCCAATGGGAGCTGCGGTGGGTGATGTCTGCTGGCGAGGGCAGCGCATGGAGCCCTCTACCCCACCCCAGGGGCCGCAGGGATGAGGTGCCGGCTGCTTCCAGGAGCGGCGTGGGGTCAGGGCAGGCAGGGAGCCTGCCTTAGCCCCGCTGCGCCACGGGGCTGGTAATCCCGCAGGCCAGACTGAAAGCCCTGATGGGCCAGATCCGGCCCGCAGGCCACAGTTTGCCCTCCCCTGAGCTAGGGCAACATTACAACTGAGGTCAAACACCCTGAAAATAAGAGTTGCAAATAGGAAATGATTACATCCTTAACTAGTAACAACACTAGCAGACACCACCATAACAGAATTATAGCCTCTTTTATCAAGGAATACTTAGTGTGGTAGAATACTGTCTAACAGATATTGTACCTTGCTTGATTGAATATGTTCTCCTTGGAAAAGTTTCTAATAGTTTTTGACACAGTGTGGTCCCCTAAAGCTACATTTTACTTCTGATTCATACTGACTGAAACCCTAATATACTTATTCAAAGTTACCCAGCAGTAAAGTGCAAAGAGCTCTAGGAATGAAAATGCAAAGGCAGAAAATTGAACACAGATCTGCTCTCAGAAAAAAAAAGTCAAATAGGTTAACATAGAATATCTCAAATCAAAAATCTGAGAGTGATTCCTTTAATAAATGTTGCTATTAACAAACCAGTTCTGTTAAGAAATATAACTGAGAGGTGACATATTTATAGGAATTGATTCATTACATGAATAAACATAACTAACATGTCCAACATTTCAGCCATGACTTCAGTTGTGACAGAGAGGCTGGTAAAGGCAATCTTACAAATATCCAAACTGGATAAAGACCGTTGAAGAAACAAAACTGTTGGTGGCTCCTTTCTTTAGAGTCTGAAGTTTATGCTTAGTAAATCAAAGATATTGCACATTGTATCTAATGTAAACTATTTTGGGCCATATTCACCACTGCCTTGAAGCTTGCAAGGTAGAATCCACATTTATATCTGTGCTGAGTGAGTGCAAAGTGGGTGTAAAAGGCTACCAAATCAGAATGACAGTGCTTAACCACCCACTTGGCACAGGTGTAAATGACTAGACAAGGTGCAAGGCAGTGGGCAGGCCTTGTACATGTTAAAAAAAGCCAAGATGAAAAACAATATTGGCCATGAAGGAAAAGGGCTAGCTATTCAAGGGTCTGATCCAATTCTCATTGAATGCAATGGACTTCCCTCAGTGACTCCTCTGGGAATTGGATCAGGTGCTAAATAATCCAGATTTAAAAAAAAAAAAAAGACCACGACCATCTGGCACACATATTAATTGTGCAGTGACAAAAAGTATGAAGTCTGACAAAACAGAACGTAAAGGACAAATAAAGGATTGGCTATAAAATTAGCCATTGGTAATGCCAAAAAGTCTTGACCTATTCATGCTCATTGATTTTCATAGTATATGATAAAAGAAAACATTTTACAGACACACAAACAAATGCTTAAACATCCTTCTTGTTCTCCAGCCACATCCTCACATCTTGCCCTGAGTTGCGGATGACCTGTGAAGCAAGAAAGAGTAGCGCACTTGTGGTGGAGCACTCAGACTGCATCTGACCTAGCAAAGGTTTTGATAGGTCAGTTAAAGGTTTTTTAGACGTCTTCTGCTGTGGCTATGAAGGAGGCAAAGAAAAGTTTCTTTGTCTACACCATAGCATCTGCAAAATCTCACTCAGGAGATTGCTTCTGGGCGGCAGAGGGCCTGGTTAATCTGTGCTGTCTCAGCTTGCTGGCTGACACAAGCGTCCCCTTCAATGAGGAAATCTTGTTTCTTTCCAAATAGAATTGTGTGGATCCAGACCAAACTTTATGTGTCCGGAGAGGAAAGGGGAGAGTGTGCAGAGTAACAGATTGAGAAGACAAATACTAAATCCTCTATGCCTGAGTTTTAGCTGGTTTCTCAATCTGAGGTGCTAAAGTGGTGAAAGCACCTCATGCCAGCTCCTGTGCTTTGGATCCAAGCCCAGTCCTATCTTGGCTCTTGAAGATCAATTGAGAAGAACTGAGTCCATTGTTGGTGAAGACTGTCAACATTTCTTTTGGGGAGGACAGAGTGGGGGTGATGTCCCTCCAGGAAGCTTTTGTATTTGACACTGACCATGTGGTCTATAATTACCCAACATGTGATCTATTTTTAACATGCGTAATGTTAAGCATTTGCAGAATCAGGCTCTAAAAAGACCAAAAACTGATGAGGGGAGGGAAATGGAATGTAATATACAAGCAAAGGACCCAATCCTGTTAATACTTGCACACTTTAATGGGAGCTAATGTGAACTTTTCAGAACTTCAATGGGACGGCTCATAAGAGTAAAGTTAAGCATGTGTGCAGGGCCTTGCACTGTAAATTCTTTGGTGCAAATTCTTTGATTTTTTCATATATGTTTTAAAAGCACTTAATGAAACAGGTACCTGAATAGGGCTTTTTGGTACTAATTAACAATGATAAATAATTAATACCCCATTTCTTTTTTAACTATGTATTTAACACATAGGGAAACTGAGATACAGAGACAGAACCAAATCCTGTTGATGCCCTGTCCTGTGCTTTAACTACAGGATCATGTATGCACCTGATTCTGCTCCATTAAAGTAGGGCTGCCAGGTGTCTGGTTTTCGACTGGAACGCCCGGTCGAAAAGGGACCTTGGTGGCTGCAGTCAGCACTAGTCCCTACCTGTCCTGGCACCGCGCTGTGCCCCTGAAGCAACCAGCAGGTCTGGTTTCTGGTGGGGGGGGAAGAGCATGGGGCTCCAAACCCACCCCAAACCCAAAGCCCCCTCCTCCACCCCAAACCCTTCAGCCCCAGCCCAGAGCCCATACCCCCTCGTGCACCCCAACCCCCTGCCTCAACCTGCAGCCCCCTCCCACACTCCAAATCCCTCAGCCCCACCCCCCAGCCTGGAGCCACCTCTTGCACCCCAAACCCCTCATCCCCAGCCTCACCACAGAGCCCGCACCCCAGCAGGAGCCCTCACCCTCTCCCACAGCCCAACTCCCTGCCCCAGCCCAGAGCCCCCTCCTGCACCCTGAACCCCTCATTTCTCCCCCCACCTTGGATCCCGCACCCATAGTTAGAGCCCTCACCCCCTCCCACACCACACCCTTTGCCCCAGCCCAGTGAAAGTGAGTGAAGGTGAGGAAGAACGAATCACCGAGGGAGGGGGAATGTAGTGAGTGGGGGGCAGAGCCACAGGGAAAGGGTGGGGCAGGGCTAGAGTGTTCGGTTTTGTGTGATTAGAAAGTTGGCAACCCTACACTAAAGTCAATATGAGTTTTGCCACTGACTTTGCTGGGAGCAGCATCAGGCCCTACCTGAAGACTAGCCAGCAGGCAGAGAAGACTCCTGAGAAATAACAATTCTGTTTTCATGCAAGTGTCCCTACCATTGGGGAAAAAAATGAGTTTCAAAATATAACATATAAAACAGAATGGCTCCTAAACAGAATGTTTTTCAAAGTTTTCTCTAAAGTATCATCTGCTCTTTAACCTCCTTATTACTACATTGTCTAAAGTTTAAAATACATGTAGCTCAGAGACTTCTTGCAAATTATTCCAATTCAAATCCAACTGTTTCCCAACATGTCAAAACAAAGTTAAATAACAAAACTAGAGTTAAATAACAAACAGTGAGACAGAAATATTAAAAGATTAAGACAAGAAAAGATACATAATTGAGTGAGACTGAAATAAAATGGACAGTTGATGAGACAAAGCCTGTTCCAGATGATAATAGCTGCAAAGAAAGTGGGTCTCATGTCAACAGTGATGAGACTCTTTCAAAAAAGACAGAGGAAGCCAGTGCTAAAACTGTGGAAATAGGGAAGAAGATAGACAAGGTCCATGTGCTCTATAGCACCACAGTGTAAACACTTCCTATATCGATGAGAGGGGTTTGTCCATTGATGTAGTTAATCCACCCCTCCATGAGGTGGTAACTAGGTTGACTGAAGAATTCTCCCACTGACCTCGCCCGGTCTACACCAGGAATTACGTCAACCTAACTATGGCACACAGGGCCATCCCTACCCATACGCAAACTACGCAGCTGCATAGGGCACCAGGAAATTTGGGGCACCCTATGCAGCTGCATACTGCATCCAGCTCCAGTGGCCAGCCCGATCCCCCGGATGGCTGAGCTGGCCCTTTGTGGGCTATGCACAGCAAGGCCCATGAAGCTGCCTCAGCCCCCACCCCTGCTCTGCCCTGTCACTTCCCACCCCCACTCCGCCCCAGCCCTGCCCCCACTCTGCCCCTCCCCCGCAACCCCATACCCTGAGCTATGCGTCCTGGGGGACTACAGCAGGGTCAGGGTCGGGCCCGCCCTGCGCTCACTGGGTGGTGGGAAGTGAAGCGACCAGGCCCCAGCCACGCTGCCAGTGAGTGCTGGGAGGCGGTTCCCCCTCTTCCCCCAAGCCTGGGAGCAGGGGGAGCAGAGCAGGTTGGGGCTGGGTTGCTCCACTTCCCACCACCCCATTAGTGTGGGGGTGGGCCCAACTCCTGCTGCCTCCCTGAACTGGCTGCTCCTGCCTCCCAAAGCCCTTGGGCACAGACTCCCACCGCAGAGGCCTGGGGTGCCCCCCCCCAGAGGCCCAGGGCCAGCCCCCCCCTCTGCAGGGGGGCTGCATAGGGCACCACAATCTCTAGGGATGGCCCTGATGGCACACAGGTCACAAGATCTTTTACAGCCTGTGCAATGTAACTAGGTCCATCTAATTTTTGAGTGTAGCCCAGGTTTGAGAAAGGCAGGAGCAACTTGTTAGATGATTTTAAGCATAAGGAAGGAATTTTTGAAGTAGATCCTGAAATAAATAGGAAGCTGTGGACTGGAGCAAAAAAGGAAATTCAGCAGACACATACAGATGTTCTGTTGAACAAAGCAGAGATAGACCAAACCCAGAACATCAAATTCAAACCCTTCCAACTCCAGGGTATTGGAATGTGCTTCCAGGGCAGATCTAGGGTTGTCAGCCCTTCAGAATTGCCCCGGAGTCTCCAGGAATTAAAGATTATTTTTTAATTAAAGACTATCATGTAAGGAAACCTCCAGGAATACATCCAACCAAAAATGGAAACCCCAGCCAGAGCCAAAGCCATCAGGGCCCTATCTTCCGGTTCGGATGTGACCAAAACCTGGGTGAACAGCAGGGGAGAATTCAGCGCGGCCACACTCTCACCCCAGCCCCAGTCTGCGCCTGCTCTGGCGGGACCCCAAACACCGTCTGGGCCACTCAGGTGAGGCGCAAAGGTTTCAACGTTTCCCATCCACAGCAGCTGCAGAGACCTCCCCTCAGACTCCGAGGCTCCCCGGGGACACTGGGTCCGTCCCCGCCGAGGAACAGCGGGAGCGCGATCTGCGGCCGAGGCAGCTGCCAGGGGACGGGGAGCCCGAGCAGCCGCACAGCTCCCGCGGCTGCAGACCCCGCCCCGCCCGGGCTTCCCCAGCCGGGCGCCCGCCCCTCCCCGCCTCAGAGGCGGGGCCGCCCCTTCCAGACCCAGCCAGCCGATCGCCTCGGCCCGGCCTCCCGCTGCCGCCATTCGCAGCCAGGCGGAGAGTCGGGCCCCGCGGCGCCGGCCCATCCATCGGCCCGGGCTCGTGGCGTCTCGGCTGCCGGCTCCACCTTCCGACGCGCCCCTTCAAACGGCGGCGGGGCCGATGCAGCCCGCGGGCTCCCCGCTGCGGCTCCTCTTCCTCCTCTCGCTGGCCAAGGCGGCCAGGGCGAGCGGGGCGGCGGCGGGAGCAGGTAACGCCTGGGGCGGCCGCCCCGTGGGAGGGGGGTTCTTCAGCCATCCCCGCGGAGCCGCCGCTGGGCCGACGGGGCTTCCGCAAAGCCCCCGGCTCTCGCCGGCGGCGCCTCTCCAGGGAGCGCGAACCCGGGAGCAGCCCAGCGGAGCTGGCCCTTTGGCCGCTTCACGTTATTTCTTGGGCAGGACAGCGGGGGTACCGGGCATACGCGGGGTCCGTCTGAGATTCCGCAGAGGTGGCTGGGACGTGCCCCGGAACAAAAGCCGTGAGAGAAACTTAGTTTCTGTATAAAAATCCACGTGAAGCAGGTTTGTGCCCCCCCCCCTCCCGCCCGGCTCAAAGGTTTTGTGAAACGAAACGCTCGGCACGCTCGGTGAGTCACAGTGTTAGTACAGTCATTCTTCAAAGGTAAAAAGACACACGTTGTCGAAAAGAAAAATAGGCAGTTCGGTAAGTAAAATGTAATAATGGAGTTTCCTCTCCACTCTTAGCTCTTGGAGCATCACGCTTTTTATCTGCCCTTAGATGCACCCTGGCCAGCTTATTTCCATTTTCACCATTGAACCAGTTACAGTTTTGACCAACCAGTGCAACTGTAAAAAGACTGACTGGACTGGGCAGGAGTCCTGGCTTTTGACTCATTAAAGGCCACCAGGAGAATTTTCTGCCTTCTAACTTCTGCAGACTTTCCACTTGTCTGTTCTTGATCTCTCCCACCTATTGATACAAAGTGACCCAAGTTTTATTCAGACTTTTAGCAAGGAATATTGCCATTGTCACAGAACCTTTTGGTTTACAATATGCATAAGATGTGAAATTGTGGCTGTATGCTCATTGCCTTTACTTGTGATGGAGGGACCCATCTGGGGGATCCAAAGTTAAAGTTCTAATAGAACTAGTAGAAAATAAAAGTTCCAGCCCAGTGTCTAGGGAGGTGCTATCCTTCTGCTAGCTTTATAAAAGACCCAACTCTAATATTTGCTGTTTTTCTTCTTCTATTGACCAGGTAGGAAATAGCCTTACTATAATTATTCCAATCAAGGTAACTCTGCCAGAGGTAGTGACTGGGGCTATGTCTACACTGCCAAGTTTTTTCACCAAAAGTTATGCCACTTTTATTAAAGCACTTTACTTAAACCGCTGTTGCATGTCCACACTATGCTCTTTGTGTCGCTGGAGCACATTCACACTAGCAGTTCTTTCAACAGTGCACTATCGATAGCTATCCCTCTGTACAACTGGCCACAGGGTGCTCATGGAAGGGTTTGCAATGCCTCATGGGATAGGTACAGCATCCCCTGATGCAGGTTTCTCAGTCTCATTGTTCCATGGGCAGCCGAATAGATTTCCAGCCATTATGTGTGACAGGGTGGATATGTGTGTGTGGAGGGGAGACAGACTGTGTGCTGGGGGAGAGTGAGTGTTGGCATATTATCTCATAAGTTCAGTAAGCCACGGGAAGCAACCAGTCCTGAGGCAGGGGGAGGGGGAAACCCCGACATCAGCCCCTGCCTCCCTCCCTGGCTCTGCACAGCACAGAGTCTCTCTCTCTCCTGCCTGGCTGGCTCTTGTGTTCAATGTGGGAGACTGCAGGAGCATTCTGCATTAATGGTAGGGTTGCCAACTGTCTAATCGCACAAACCCAAACGCCCTTGCCCTGCCCCTTTCCTTGCACCTTCTCCAAGGCCATGACCTTGCCTCACACCTCTGAGTCCCCAGCCCCACTCCTCTCCCTCTGTCTCTCGCTCTCCTGCACCCTCACTTTCACTAGGCTGGGACAGAGGGTGGGTGCAGGCTCTAGGCTGGGGGTGGTGGAGGCCAAAGGGTTTGGAATGTGGGAGGGGGCTCTGGACTGAGCCTAGGGCAGGGGTTTGGGGTGTGGAGGGGGCGAGGGGTGCAGGCTCCAGGAGGGAGGTTGGGTGTGGGATGGGGCTGGGGCTGGGGTGCAGGAGGGGGTGTGGGCTCTGGGAGGGAGTTTGGGTGGGAGTGGAGGCTCTGGGCTAAGCTGGGGGCTCTGGGCTGAGCCTGGGGCGGTGGGTTGGGGTGCAGGCTCCGGGAGGGAGTTAGGCTGCGGGAGAGGGTTGGGGCATGGGAAGGGGTTTGGGGTGCAGGCTCTGGCTGGGCGGCACTTACCTCAGGTAGCTCCCTCAAGCAGCAGCATGTCCGACAGCAGCTCCTGGGCTTAGGGGTGGCCAGGTGGCTCATCAGGCACCACCCTCACAGCTTCCATTGGCCACGGTTCCCCATTCCCGGCCAATGGGAGCTGTGGAGTTGGCGCTTGAGGGAGGGGCAGCGCGTGGAGGCACCCTAGCCACACCTCTGCCTATGAGCTGCTGCAAGACATGCCGGGAGCCTGCCTTAGCCCTGCTGCGCTGCTGAACTTTTAGCGGCCTAAAATCTCCTAGATTCGCTTCAGTAGTGTCTGGGAGATTGAGCCTGATTCTGGGAGACTCCCGGCCAAACCAGGAGGGTTGGCAACCCCAGTTAATGATTTGCTCTTTGTTTCCCCAGAGCAGAGCAGCACAGCACACTGGTTGTCAGAATGGAGTTTTGAAAGTGGAGGGGCGCATGCCTGCAGGGCTACTGAGTTCAAAACAATGAGAAGAGTGGTCACTTCAGGCATTGTGGGACACCTCTAAAGGCCAATGACAGCGATAAAAGCAGGCAAGGTGTTTATACTGGCACTTTGGCGATAAAATCTTTGCGCAAAAAGCCTTATCACTATCATTGAGGTGGTTTTATTAAAGCGCTGCAACTAAGGCGTTTTGTTACAAAAAGTGGCTTTGGACTCTGTACACTTCTGCTGTTTCATCGCCAAAAACTGTCTTTTGGCAAAAAAACTTGGCAGTGTAGACCAGCTCTGGGATAACCAGTTCCATCCCTTCAGAAGATCCAGACTGCATCCCAAATCAGGCATTTTTCAGAGAGAAGGCAGGCTTCTAGAGGTTCAAAGGTAGTGGAAGCAGATTGCCTCCAGTCAGTATTGGCCGAGGGGAATCTCCTAGAGTTTCTAAAATTTCCACTTCTACCTAAAATAGCATTGCCCTGTAGAAAGATCCAGAGGCCTATGCCCTACAAATCTCTTAGAATCAATATTTTTCTATTATGTTTATTTCTGAATTAGAACAATAGGTATCATCCCATTCACAACCTGAAATGGCTACATCTATTTGTCTTAACCCTCCAACCCCAGCCAAGAAGTTCAATATACAGCCTACCTACTCAACCATCTTTGCTGTGACTCTTGAGGATTTCCTAGTCCCACAGAACTTCAGGAGATGATAGTAATGTGGTATAAGCTACATGTGGGGAAAATATTTAAGAATGGGCTCTTCAGTCTAGCACAGAAAAGTATAACACGAGCCAATGACTGGTAGGTGAAGTTAGAAAAATTCAAATGGAAAATAAGGCGTACATTTTTGACAATGAAAGTACTTAACCATTGGAACAATTTCCCAAGGGTTGTGATGGATTTTCCATCACTGACAATTTTTAAATCAAGATTGGGTGTTTTACTATAAGATCTGCTCTAGGAATTATTTTGGGGAAGTTCTCTGGCTTGTGTTGTACAGGAGGTCAGATTAGATGATCACAGTGCTGCATTCTGGCCTCAGAATCTGTGAATCTAGTTGATTCTGCCTAGGTGAGCTGCATGGTAGACTGCCACTGTTCATACAACAGCTCCCATAAAATGGGTGCTGATAGTGGCAGCATTTAAAGAATCAGGAAAATGCAGTACTTCCTTAAAGACCATAGAAATATTCCCATGGCACTAAATATATATGAATATATCCAATAAATACTTGACTCATTGCTAGCTCCTCCTTTCTGAATACTCAGTTTGCTACACACAAGACACTGGAGCTTTTTGGAACCTGTAGTGAATGAATCAAAGAGCCCACTGTTCCTGAGACAGGATTTCAAGGGAAACTGTCTACTTGAAATCTAGCCAATTAAATAAAAAGTTAAAACAGTTGCAGGTACCATACCTGTCCCAGAATTCCATGTCTATTTTTGTGATTTTACAATCACACTTTCCTTTATTTAACAATATTTTCTCTCCCTTGTTGCTATGTGAGAGACCCACTTAAAAACAAAGGGGCAGCTGACTATTAACTGATTGAACAGGGAAAACCATGAATATTCCTACAAATAAAGTGTTGTCAAATGCACAAAGTAAACACCCTGGAAAAAATAAAGAAAAATATTTGCCCCCTCATCTTTTTTCAGTTGCAATAAACCAAGGTCTTTCTTGTAATAGTAGATAAAGCCAGTTCATGCAGAAGTGTGATTTTAAAGGTGATGGTGTCCCTTCTGTTCTCCCTGTAGTCTGGTTCATGATAGCTGAGGCAGAGTGTATCTTTCATCAGAGAGGACAATGAAAATCAGAGGGACTATTGAGATTCCAGTTGCAGCACTGATGCATAGTTCAAGAGGCATTTTACCTGCTTGTTTCCTTATTTCTTGCACTGAAGGTCTCTGCCCTTGGTTCTGTTTTAGGATTCTACAGTTGATCCTGATTCTCTCCACAGCTCGTAATCTCTCACATTTAGACAGTTGCCTTCCCTTCCTTACCTTAGGTTAAGTCTTGTTTCTCCTGATGGTGAAGTCACTTGCTCAAAGGGATCTTCCTCTTGGAACTCATTTGGTTTATAGTTGCCCCAGATGTCACTCTCATGGAGTTGAGGGCATACTTGAAGTGGAGGATGGCTTGAGTCGGGTGGTTTTCTTCAGAGAGAACATGCATATTGCATATGGAGCTACCCTGCAGGACCTAGGTTCCTCAGGGCTGGGTTCTTCCAGCCCCAGAATTAGATAGATAAACACACACACACACATTAACAGAGCATGTCTGAGAGGACTGGGTTAATCAGCACTCCTTGCATGTCCCTGGACTCAGTAGGCTGGGTCGAGCAGCACTTCCAAGCTGTCACCCTCAAATGCCTTGGGCACCGCACCGGAATAGAGCACGCCTGAGCAGGCTAGGTCAAGCAGCACATTCAGTCTGTCCCCCTCATATGCCCCCGGATTCAGCAGACTGGGTCGAGCAAGCTGCCACCCTTATATGTCCCAGGTTCAGCATGTCTTCATCTCCACTTCCACATTACAGTTGTTCCGGTAGTAATCTACTTGATGAGCAAACCCCACAGGAATCTTTTAGCTTAGGTATGAGGAGCATTGCTGCAGAGCGAATGAGGAAACCAAAACACACCCAAGGGGCGGGGGGGGGAGGGAGAAGCAACCAGTTTAATCCTGAAAGTCATTTATTGTCAGGTAATAACCATAGGGGAACCAAACAAACAAAACAGTTATAATATTAAATCTAACTTAAGCTTCATTATAAAAGTCAGGTTTAGAAAACTATAACTGATCACACAAGTCAGGGTCAGAAGGCTACACAGAGAGAGCGAGAAAGAGCTGGGTTCTCACCATTCCATGAAGCTTGAATCGATCAGGGGTCCCAGGTGGTGGGGGTAGCTGAGGGTCTGGAGTGCTGGAGACAGGCAGAGCCCTCAGCATGATCAGTCAGGAGAAGATGAAGTCCCAACGGAACTGATGCAGATTTTGGATCCGGGCATCAGAACACTTACTTGAGCATGGATGGGGGGGTTTGTAGAGAAAGAACAATGGTTCAAGGGAGAACACTAGATTTGTTCATGCTAGACATGGAGCTGATCATTCCTGGCGTTGGGTAGTGCTCCTTGGAGGTAGCTCACAATGCAAGTAGGGAGCTTCACAATTTTGGATACCAGTAAAGGATTTATTACTAGCATTGGTCTGGTAACTGCTGAGCTGGGTGGGTGCAGGCGTGGGTTTATTAACTTCTGGAGCAGAGATTCCCCCATCATGCAGTGCTCCCCTGCTTTCCTGGTCCCAGAGTTCCATGCGGTTCTTACCTTGGAATCTCTGTTCTCCATTCTGTATGCTAATGGAGATGCCTCCTTGTCCCATCTGCGACACAAATGAGGCTAAGGGAGTTTCCTTAATTGTCTTCCTTATCCCAAGAGTTTAGGTGTGTCTCCCACTGCCTTTTCGTTGCTTTTTGTAAGTCTTTCTTCTGATGCAGATTTAGTTCTAGCAGAGGCTGGATAGTCTTCCGTGAGTCAGACAGGCTGGGTACTGTGCCCTGGTTCCCCAAGAACACAGAGCTGCTAGGTAAAAAGTCCCCCAGTTGATGGGGTACTTGCAATGAGCGAGTATCCCCATCACATCCTTTCTCTGTAATGTGATCTTCAATCCATTGCAGCCGCTGCATCAGTCACTGAATCCAGCAAACGAGTAGAACCAGGCCAATTTCTAGTATAATGTGGAAACTGATTATCACCACAATAGGGTGAAGCATGATATTTAAAAAACCTGTTGCACTGGGGCTCCACCCAAGCAAAGTGTCCCACCAGAAGTGATGGCCTAATGTTTTTAACTGTAGCTGCTAGCCTAGAGATCTCCTGGTTGTGGTATTGAATCTCGAGTTTGCCATTCTCCTCCAAAGTTCAGAGCTTCTGCAGCTCAGTTTGTAAGGAGGAATGAGTTAATAGTCAATGGCAGTGAGACCCATTCCCAGTGAAATGGGGGAAACCTCCTTGTAAAGCTCAGGATAGGCTTTCAAATGTTGTACAGTCCATATAGGCACAGTAAACTTAATATCACAATTAACAATAGTGGTTACATTACAGAATCAGCGATAAATGTAAGGCACCATGGGTTGAATCCAATGTCCATTAATCAATACAATATTACATTTTGTTCTTACACACACACACATGCTTTACCAACAAAGATAATAACAGACCCCTCTTCCTGGATAACATTGAAGGAAAAGTGAGACCTATTCCCAGGTTGTGGGAAGAAGCATTCATCATGTTCCTGCAATGCTTGGTCTTCACAGATATAGCCCAAACCTTCTTTTCTCCTACACCCCTTTACATTTACTGTGTTCCAGACATTATCTTTCTGCTAGGCCCAATTGTTAGGATCTCTGGAGTACATTAGTGAGTTATCAATAATCTGTAATCCCAGTGGGACTACTGGGTGGATTATTCTAAGAATAACTGCAAGCTTTGCTGGTGCTGATTGTATGAGGCATTAATAGTCTCCACCAGGGCCGGAGGACTAATTCTTCCTCGGTTACATGGGGCTGAATCAAGTTGATTGCCTCCATGGGAATTTGTCCTGCTATGGCTTACCGAATCATTCCCATGATTATGCTCTGGGTGAGAGCCTGAGCTTGCTCACACGCTGAGGTCAATGAGACATTATTTTGGAGGGACTCTACACCAGACATTATTAACTCTTCATTTTTTTCATGAGTCTTTTCCACCCAGGAAATACCTTACTTATTAACTGCTCTTCCTCACTTAACTGTTTCAAAGATGCTATTAATGGGGTTCCCATCTTTTCTATATTTTCAGTGGCATATGATAGTTTATTAGTCAGAACTTTTAGTTTGCGGCATCAACTAAAGAAATTCCTGTTCCTACAGGTGCAATCCAATCCCTTAATTCCCTTTTTACTCTATTTACATGGTCAGCCCCTTGCCACATTCATCCCAACCCTTAAGGCTAGTTCCAGTCAAGGGAGCGCATACAGGTGCTATGTGAGAGATATTCATGCGTTTTAAGTGGATTTGAACCTCCTTCAGAGAAGTCTGAGGTTGAGGAACCAAATGTTCTTGATCCAATTTTAACACACGGGGCCCTGAAATTGGGGCTCTTAAACGTCAGAGGGGAGCAAGGTTTGTGATTAGAGGGTCAAAATTTAAAACTGTTTTTTGTTGTTGGCCCAATTCCATTCTGTACAATTTGGGCTCATGGAATCCCTCCGAAATGTCAACGTGCTCAAATTGTTGGCATGAGCTTGTCAATGTGTGCTCTTTAATGGAACTACCCAGTCTGGGGGACCTTGTTGAATCAAGTCAGGTCCAGCTAAAGGCCAGTTCAGTAGTTCCCCATTTACGAGGAACTGTGTGATATTCTTGCCTTCTGGCTTGATCAGAGACAGCTGCAGTTCATCTCTGAGTAATGGAGGTGTCTGGATTCCGACGACAATGATGACATGTAGGAGCATGGTTACTCCCCAAGCAGCAGAGGAAACCATGACTATCCTGCACCTTCCGCCACCTAGGAGGCGGTTACTGGTTGCATTTGATGGTGTTCGTCCCTTTCGAGACCACAATGGCTTACAGAAGAATGAGACAGAGTGTGGGGTGGTCTTAGTTTCACTTCCCCAGGGCACTCTGCATGCAATTGGCAACACTTTCCCAGGGGCAACCCGAGGAGTTGCCAGCAGCGTAGAACTGGTAGAGACGCTGCAGGGCCAGGGGGTTGCTTCCATTCCCATAGAATCCATGTATGTGGCACAGCAATTTTACTTCCTGGGCTCCAGCTGGCAAGCACCTCCAGGGGCTCAGAGGGATCACAGGTTCAGCATAGAGCCTGGGCAGCATCAGACTCCAGACACTTATGAACAGCAGAGTGCTAGTTGAACAGTGGGATGTCATGGCTCGTGTTTGGGACCTGTGAGGGGGCAGAGAAGAGAGAACAAACTCCCACACTCCCCCCATATATAGTGGGAGAGTCTGGGACCAGTATTGCAGGGTGAACATGAAGCAGTAACCTACGTGAGGGTGGCAATAATAAGTCGAGGACTTCTCTGGCCTTTTCCTGCCTCGACATCAGGGTAGGCACTGACAAGCCCACCCAATACATATTTTCCAACAGCCCCAAGCCGTTCCTTCTTGCTGGCCAAGAAGGGTGGCTGGCACGATGGAGAAAACAGTTATACTATTCCTTGTGGGTCAGGTGGTTTTCTCTTCCACTCTTTGAGCTGTGAGGAATGAAACCATTTCTTCCAGGGTTTCCCATTTTTTCCATTCAGGATTTCTACCTGATAAACACAGGGGCTGGCCCGATTCACAATAAAGCAGGAGCCATCCCAGGTGTGTATCAAAGAGTGCTCCTTTGCTGAAAACTTTCTGTAAATTACTGGTTGGCCTAATTGTTACCAGCACAACATTCTTTGTTACTTACACATTCTAGGGGCATCCACCTTTACCCAGTTTGTAGGGCTCCAGGCGAAAGGCACCTAACTATACTCCTCCATGGGCTCCGGGCAAACACTCTTTCCCTGTGGACTCAGAGAAAACACCCTGTCTCTGTTCATAGGGCTCCAGGTGAAAGGCACCTAACTTAACCCCTCCATGGGCTCCCAAATCTTTTGTCCATTGCAACTTCAGATGCTAATCTATTGGAGTTAAGAAGCAATTCATTAGAAAGACAGAATGTTGGGAATAATTAAGACAGGGATAGATGATAAGACAGAAAATATATTGCCTCTATATAAATCCATGGTATGCCCACATCTTGAATACTGTGTGCAGATGTGGTCACTCCATCTCAAAAAAGATCTATTGGAATTAGAAAAGGTTCAGAAAAGGGCAACAAAACGGATTAGGGGTATGGAACAGTTTCCATATGAGGAGAGATTAATAAGATGGGGACTTTTCAGCTTGGAAAAGAGACAACCAAGGGTGGACATGATACAGGTCTATAAAATCATCACTGACGTAGAAAAAGTAAATAAGGAAGTGTTATTCACTCCTCATAACACAAGAACTAGGGGTCACCAAATGAAATAAATAGGTAGCAGGTTTAAAACAAAAGGAAGTATTTTTTACACAACACACAGTCAACCTGTGGAACTCCTTGCCAGAGTTCATGGAGGATAGGTCCATCAACAGCAATTAGCCAGGGTGGGCAGGGACAGAGTCCCCAGCCTCTGTTGGATCACTTGATCATTACCTGTTCTGTTCATTCCCTCTGGGGCACCTGGCATTGGCCCCTGTCAGAAGACAGGATACTGGGCTAGATAGATCTTTGGTCTGACCCAGTATGGCTGTTCTTCTGTTCTGAAGGAGTAGTCCTTCATCTCCATCTCAAGCTGTTGGTGTTGATAGCTTCATGAGTGAGGCGCTAAACTGCTGTACTCAAGGATTGGGATTGCCAGTCAATCCATGGACCATATTCAGTCCTGGCCTGAGAGTTTCCAGCTTTTGTTGGCTTCAATGTGGGTGAGAGTTAACTAGTCAAAGGGCTTTTCTGCAGGAGAAAGTTTCACCAGTTTAACCTAAAGTGTGGATTTAAACCAATTTAGTTAAACCAGTGCAAACCCTTGGGTGGGCAGACTTAGGCTAGGTCTACACTGGGGGGGAGTCGACCTAAGATACGCAACTTCAACTACGTGAATAGCGTAGCTGAAGTTGGCGTATCTTAGGTCGATTTACCTGGCCTTGAGGACAGTGGCGAGTCGACCGCTGCCGCTCCCCCATCAACTCTGCCTCTCGCCATGGTGGAGTTCCGGAGTTGATGGCAGAGTGATCGGGGATCGATTTTATCGCGTCCACACTAGAAGCGATAAAATTGATCCCCAATAGATCGATCACTATCCGCCGATCCGGCGGGTAGTGTAGACATACCCTTAGTTAAGTTTCAGAGTGGCTTATTAAACTGAGATAAGTGTGTCCAGACAGGGATTTGCATCAGTTTAACTAAATCAGTTTAAAACACAAATTAAACTGGTGCAACTTTCTCATCTAGAAAGATCAATTTTACCTACAAATAGCATTTCTTTGAGTTGACTAAAGGGCTTGTCTACACTGGCAATTTACAGTGCTGCAACTTTTTTGCTCAGGGGTGTGAAAAAACACCCACCTGAGCACAGCTAGTTTCAGCGTTGTAAAGCACCAGTGTAAACAGTGCCCCGGCGCTGGGAGCTATGCCTCTCCTTGAGATGGTTTTTTTTTAGAGCTCTTGGAGAGCTCTCTCCCAGCGCTGCACCGCGACCACACAAACCATGTTAAAGCGCTGCCGCTTTAGCTTTGCAAGTGTAGTCTGCACAGGAGCTCCTTTTGCTATCCTCAGTGTCTGACAACATTCTGTCCTGTATTATTCAGATAGTTGTTACATTCATACCTAGTTTTCTCTTCAGTGGACCAAATTCTTCCCTGAGTTAACAGCTATATTATGTTTTTTTATTCTGCTCTTTAATTATGTTCCTGAAATCTTGAGGTGATACACTATAGGGCAGTTTTTGTGTGTGCGCGCGCAGGTTTGCATGTATGCTCTTGAAAATTCGCCCCACAAATCAGTTAGGGATATTTATACTGTGAGGTATGTATCTAATCTTGAAAGCAGTAGGGAGTCTCTAAAATTTCCATGAAGCAAGACAATGGAAATGATTGATTAGACAAGTTGCCAATGCCATTAGGACTGCTAGAGACAGCTAATTACCCTCACCACAAGGTGTTATCACTGAAAATTATGTTAACGTTCAGAACATGAAGGAGAAATAATTTGATTACATATTTTAATATACTCCTTAAAAATAACAAAATTACACTATTTCTCTGCTTCAAATAGGTTATGATGTTAAAACTTCTTCAATCAGCAGCAATATTGTGTGGTAAATGACTATTTTAACATTAAAAGCCTGTTTTCCTCGTTAGACTTCTACAGTCAAATTCACCATTGGTTTAAGCACTGGAGTTACACCTACTTATGCCAATAGTGAATTTGGCCCATGGGCCTTATCCCAATGCTATCAAAATACTAGCACAAAAGCCATTTTTTTTCTAAATGTAGTAAAAAGCCAAAACAGGCTAGAGACAGAATGTTCCAAAGTGCCAAAGTGATGTAGGCACCTAAATTCCATTGAAAATCATTGGGACTTAAGTTTCTAAGTGCCCAGGCCATGTCTGAATTATCAAATTGGGCTCCTAAGTCATTTCAGAGCTTCTAAAAATATTAACCTGTAGCAGGTTTTTTGTGTCAGACTTTCTGCAAATTGCTTATGTCCCCTGGAATATCAAACTACAATACAACAAAAGCATGAATGGAGGAAGTGAACATGTGCCCACACTTTGAAATGCACTTCATTTAGTGTTTTTCTTTCTTTAGATAAAAACTGTAGCCATTTGAAGGAAACGGACGTCATCCAAAAACCAGATGCAGATTGTTACTGTTATATGCAAAATGGAACAATGAACTTAAAATATATTTGGTCAGCTCTTCAGGTAATATTCTGTGTTTGGAGCTTGCTTCAGATTTTTAATATGTTACATGTTTTCCCAGCAACCAATTTGATCAAGATATAAGATATCAGGTGCATCTCAGTATGAAATCAGTCTGAGGGTTGCATAGACAGAGCCTAAAAGAAGCATCTTTTAGTGGCATGCTGCTCTCACTTCTAGTGTGGCTGACTTAGTAGTTTGATGTCTCTTATTTGTTGCATGGATGGGGGGCTTTATTTCTTTGCTGAGAGGCAGAGAAATGTCAACTCAGCTGTGTTGTGTGTATTGGATGTTATATGATGACTTTTTGACAGCAAAAACAAGAACAAGGCTACATAATATCAGATGCATATTTCCAATACTGACAGGAGTGGCAAGGGTGCACCTTGTAAGATATTTGCCTTGGGCTGCAGAGTACTAAGTCTCAACTACTACTGAAAGTACCAGAAGCTTAGAGCACCTCTTTAACCCCTGTGCTAAAGAGCAAGTTCAGGATCTTCTCCTTGGCTCTTCTTCTGAGGAGTTGACTTCCTGGGTGGGGAAAGAAACAGTTTCACTTCACCTCTGCTGGAGGAATGGGCTTGCAAGTGTAAGGAACTGGAGATTCCTCTTCATCCCTGCCCAGAACCTTTTTCTCCAGGCAGATACAATGTGTATGGTCATTTTTATGAGCGGTGGCAGACTTTAGGCAGTGATCACATCCAGCAACTGGGAAAGTTTCTTGACGTAAATGCTTAAAAGTGAGCAGCTAAGATTTTCCCCAGCAGATCACTCTCTTCTTTGCATTTCAATAAAGAAGCCTCTCTTATTAGATGAGATAATGTTTCTCCTTGTCGTTGAGCATCCATTATTTCAGATGCCCGGGCTCATTAGTTCACAATTTAAGCATCAGGAGGAGTTTTCCTGTTCAGAAGGTAGAGAAGATCAGTGTTATAGCTTAGTTCTTCTTGAAGAGAAGAGGGCTGGATTTTTTATTCCAGTTTTCGTCGCACTTTCTTCTGCTTTCTGACAATTTCCATTTTTGTTCTCCCTTAACATCTAATGTGCCATTAGCATCCTTAACCACAAGAAGATTCAGGAACAGTGGGTTCATAGCCTATGAGAAAAGTGAGCCTGGGCATCTGCCAAAGAAAATGCGAGCAGTCAATGTTAGTAGTGTGTCAAACATGTGTAGCATCACAGTGCCCATGATGGAATTGTAACGTTAGGATCTGGTTCTTCAAATGGATCCATGCACCCACATGGGGACCCCTGACTTCAGTGAGGCTGTATATGAATCATTAAGTACAGTAGGACTAGATACCTGATTTAAGAGACTGCAGTGGGATTATTATTCCTTAGGCTTCTGCTCTGTTATTTCTCCCTATGTTATGTTCAAATATTGAGTGTTTTTGAAAGATACTATCGATCCGAGTTCCTACTATGTATGTTTTGTTTTGCTCTGTTTACAGGTGAAAATTAACAGCACAGAAATGTTCAAGTTTGTGCCTATCTCAGCTGAAAGCAATTGTCATAATTCAGAAACTATTTTTGCATTTTTCAAGTGTGTTGTTCAAATCATTTGGCGATCAGAGGCATCTAAAGAAACTGTCATAAACATAAACCAATATGGAGAGAATGTGTGTTTCACAGTCCAACCCTACAAGAAAGTACCCTACACCGTGAGTGTACAACGAAACAGTAAGTAGAGTGATGCTTTCCATTCATCCAATGAATGGGCTGGATAATATTGCCAACATTATTGCCTGAATAGTGCATTCTGAGTTGTAAGTTACCATAATGGAACAGCTGAGACTTGTCTGATAATATTTGTACAATTAAAATCACCCAGATGAATTAGCCTAAAATGCTGTTTTTTGGATTTTCAGTGGTGGATAGGAAACTCATCCTTTTGTTCGTAGCTGGTGTTTTACTGTTCCATTTTGCAAACGCCTTGAGTAGGTAAGTATTAGCCCCTTTATCTTGGTATTCTTTCCAGAGTCATTGCATTCTTGGTGTGTTCCTATTCATTCATTGTCTTCTCTATTTATTTGTATAGCTCAATGATCCCAAGCAACTGTTTGTTTTTTAAAAAATGAAATAAGAAAAATGTATGTAAACTATCATAATAACGTAGCCATGAAGAGGAGAGATGTAATGTAAAGATTTGTCACTTGTGTGGCTGTCTTAGGGCTTCCCAGATCATGGCTCCTAGCACTCGTGGGTGTACAAGGACTGCACCTGGGATTCTCCCTATGAGCAAGTGAGCAAAGAGTAAGCAGAGCCATCACCTCCCTCCCAATGAACCCTGGGGGGTGCTGCATAAAGGGAGGTTGCAGATTTCCCACCCCCAGAGTGTGAAATTTAGGGAGGCAGTGTGTGTCAAATGAGGTCATCTGGGCCTCACTGTCTCTGCTGCTCCCCGCCTCCACCTCACCCTAGAAACATGATAAACAAAAGTGGAACTGAGATGTTTTCACTGTTGAGATTTTTAGATATGGAAAAGTAAATAAAAGCTGAAATAAGGAAAAGGCAATGAGATGATTTTTAATTCTCTCAACTCTAGTAATCTAATGCTGTTTGTTTTTTAAAGAGTACTGGATCCTCAGCTCCCTTGAGTTCACACTCAGCCCAGCAGAGGAGCTGGCTGGGACCTAATGTGACTCTTGTGTAACTTAAGAGACGCTCTAAGTTCTGCCAGCTGCCCCCATCCCACAAGGTCATCTGGGCACCATTCAGGGAATGCCATGCACTGCCCCCCATCCTCCCACAGACCTCTTGCCACCCTAACACAGGGGTTGGGGATGAATAGGCAACATACAGCCATCTGTGACACCCAAAGATTCCTCTGTCAGGGAATTCTCAGCTGCCTCTTTATGGGAGTTTTCTGGCTGCCTCGTTCTGCCTCCGCAGTGCAAAGCAGATGAAGCCAGAGCTGACAATCTGTGTGATTAAGTGCAGCATTACACTTTTTGGTACTTCCAAACCAGTTGAAACTCAGTAAAAGGTTTTTACAGTGTCCCCCACCTTGCTGTTCCCTAACAGGAGTGCTATGTTCTATTACTCTGCTGGAGTGGCATTGGGTGTTCTTGCTACGCTAGTCTTTCTCCTGTTGACACTTAAAAGATTTATTCCAAAGGTAGGTGTACCATGTGGAAAACAAAATAGCAAATAGCAAGTCTGGAGCCAGATTCTGATCTCTCATTGGTTTTATGACAGAGTAACTCCATTGACATTGATGGGGGTTTACTTCAGTGTAAAACCAATGTACCTAAGGGTAGGTCCATACTTACCACGCTGGTCGACGCGGTGAGTTCGACTTCTCGGAGTACAAACTATCGCGTCTAATCAAGACGCAATAGTTCGAACTCCCCACGCGCTCCGGTCGACTCCGGAACTCCACCACCGCGAACGGCGGTGGCGGAGTCGACCTTGGAGCCGCGGAGTTCGATCCCGCCACGTCTGGACGGGTAAGTCAGTCGAACTAAGGTAGTTCGACTTCAGCTACGCTATTCGCGTAGCTGAAGTCACATACCTTATTTCGAATCCCCCCCCCCCCCCCGTAGTGTAGACCAGACCTAAGATTAGAATCAGGCCCTAGATAGACTGCCCTCCAAAGTCTGAAATCAACAGTTACGTTTGCTGATGTACAATGACGAGCATTTATTCTGAAACCATAATTACAGGGGTGTGATTTTAGTCTCTCAGCTCAATTTGCTTATGTCGTGAGTCAACAAATCAGTCAAAATGAAACCATAAGTTTTGTGGCAGTTGTAACCTTGACTTTATTTTTCATATCCAGTAGCAAAATTGTCTCACGAAGGCAGGGCTGAATCTTATGCCACCCTCCCTCCAAATGCCTTGGTCTCTATAAAACATGTCAGAGTTAAGTATTAATTATTATTATTGTAATACCGAGACATGATACAGCTTCAAGAAGTTTGGACAAAAATCCCATGCAGTGGCTCCTCTTCACCTCACTTATCTTGAGACTTCAGAGCATGATATAGCAGGGTTAACAAGTGAATCAGCTCATAAGCTCTTCAGTACAGATAGAGCGTATGTGTGTGAAATCCCTAGCCCACTGTGTCCCAATCCTGATTGGGACCTGTGGATGCTACCATCATATAAATAATAAACCACAAGCTAGCTGGTTCACTAACTATTTTCTTTTACTCCCAGCACAGCACCTTTGGGATTTTAATGAGTGGCTGCTGGATGTCCTCTCTCTACTTTATTTACTGTTTGCAAGGGGAAATGAAGTGGCTGTGGTCTGAATATAGAAACTACTTACTGGGTAAGAGAATGAGCAGAAATGTACAGCGGACAGGTTTTTGTTAAGAGGTCAGAACGAACAGTTTGTAAGAATTGCGTCTGATTAATATTTTTCTCTCATGAATGTGAGGTGTGGGAGGATTGTGAAGGCTCCTAATTCATTCAAACGAGCATTTATTCTCATTAGATCCTTAAATAGGGAGTTTGATGTTGGTTTGTAGAGGCATGAAGAAGAGGGAACGTTTTGCCCATCTTATGTTTCCAATCATTTCCATTTCACACCCACTATGGAAGCAAAGAGGGAGGTGGTTGTGGGAGAAGACAGCTACAATCTCCTCTCTGTCTGGAGTTTGGAGTGGGGGTTGTGCTGCCTGGAAAGGGGGAGTTGCCAAGGGGGCTGGGGAACCTATTGCTTCAGCACATTTCCTCAGCATCTTCCTTGGTCAAAACAACTGTGCAGCCTCTATTATCAGCTAAAGCCATCCTCCCTGGAGTTACACCCATCAGACAGTGGTAATGGTGGAAACAGTGCTATGTTCCCTGAGCACAGCACACATCTCTGGCACTGGGAGATGCAGCTAGGGTGCCCTTATTCTTAAAGCATTTCCTAATATAGAAGTCATAAGGAATTCTCATGCCCCCTGCTGGCCTGGGGGAGAGAGAGATTGGGATACAAGCTTGTAACTTGGTTCTCCCCACTTGCTCTAGCAGTACAGAGCACTGCTCTTAGGCCACTATGCCAGCCCCTTATGCTCTGTGCCTGTTAATATTCACTAACTGCTTTCAACTCAGTTGAATACGATATCGTTTTCAATTTTTTTTTATGTTCACTCACCTTTGCTTTGGTGGCACCCCTGAAGCACACAGAGAAAAGTACAGTGAGAAAAATTGTTCTTGCAGAATTGCCAGCTTGGCTGAAACAAAAAAGTACAGTGTTGAATAAGCATGGACTCCTTTGGATGCATATCCAAACTGAAGCTCCAGACCTTTCAAGCATTCACTCTTCACCAATTAGGAGGGGAAGCATGGGTTGACCATGTGCTTTTAGCATAAGTGAAATTAATTTGATACACATACTGTATTTGCAAGCCTATTAGCTTCATTTACAACATTTTATTTGAAAATAAATACTGACTTATTGTTAGTATGGAGCCTAATCCATGCATATGTTTACACAAGTATTGAGGTATAATTAGGACCTTTCAACAATGCAGTTGCACACCATTCCGGCAATTACACATACAGGTGAATTAAACTGATCATTTTAATGACCATTAAATTCTGACATGTAATTGTATTGCTAATGATGTTTTAGAATGCCGCCTACTGCCTTGGATAAGCATTGTAAGTTATGATTTAAATCTAAATAAACAAACACACAGGATATTTTGGCACATAGATAGCCAGTTATGCCTTTAACTTGCCATCTGCACATGCAGTTTGTGTATGCAGTCATCATAATTACATACTTAAGTCCAGTGTGCCACTGCATGCATTTTTTTGCATATGTATTTTAAATATCAGGCCCTTCATGTTCCCAAAGTACATAGTAGACAGCATGAGGAGTAACAGTGAGATTTGCTTTGTGGCAGTTTTAAGCTGTCAGTCTACCATTAAAGTTAATCCTTTGTATCATTCTATATATGGCATTTTTTTCTGCTTTCACAGGGTATTTTCTGACTGTTGGATTTATCAGCTTTGTGGTTTGTTACAAACATGGACCACTTACCAGTGAGCGAAGCATAACCCTCTTGACGTGGACATTACAATTAATAGCCTTTGTCTTGATTTATTTTGGTGTCACCATCCCACAGGTTGCATATGCAGTAATAGCTATCATCCTCTGTTCAAAAGGCCTGTGCTATCCCCTTGGCATGGTCTCTTTTGTGGGCAGGTTGGTATCCATTTTCTGAACATATAAGTCACTGTATTATAAGGTAATATTAAAAGGTTAATAATAAAACCCACATAAAATGACAATTATCTGTCAGTTACTAATCCTAGTACATATTCTTACCTAATGAATACTTACATTAGAGACAAGGCTCGAAACCCCAATGCATAAAAATTTAATAATTCTCAATGCAGGAGTTTTAAGCATGGATCTTGCTGTATAGAGAACTGTAACTGTAACCTTCATAAATACACATTGAACAGCTTTTCTGCAGCATCTGGTAACTGATGGCTTTTCATTCGATTGATTGGTTAGACTGCTGTGACAACATCATGTTTTAATAGGTCTGACAGGACTTTGATTTTTAACAAGAATTACCTGCAGAATCCTATGGGACAAAACACTTACCACAAGATGACATGAGATATTGACATTAAGATACTCTGATAAAACTGTAGGTTAATTGGTCATCACTGTCAAGGGTAGAGTTCAGGGGTGAACTCCTACCCCTATTTAAGTCAATGGGAGTTTGCTAGTGACTTCAATAGACCCAGGTTTTCACCCCCGACATCCTTATTTACTCTTACCAGGCCCCAACACTACACTGAGCTCAATAGTGGCAGAAACCTGGACCTGCATGGAACCCACTCTATAGAAGTGGGGCTGTGTGCTGGAGCTGGGGTCCACCCATATGGAGCTGCTTCCAGGATGGAGACCGTAGTTTGGAACACTTTTAAATCGTGTTTTTGGCTTTCCTGTATATGCTGTGTAGCCACATGGGAACAAGCTTCTGTTTGCTATTGTCCTGTGAATTTAAAATATGTTTTATCATGTCAACAGTAACACACAAATGATGATTCTAAAGGCAGTCCCAACCTGTTACACTGAACTAAGGAGCCTACGGGAAGTCAAAGGCTGAAGCTGTTTTTACAACAAACTACAGCAACTTTAAAAATTATTACTTATATTTTCTATGCTTTACCACCACTTGGTTTTTAAAAACCATTTTAATATTTCTTTGCTTTCCCCTAGAAGCTTGGATAAGTGGTGGGTTTTGAGGGTTTTCGCACAACTTGTCATTTGACAAACACGGATTTTTCTACCCCAGCTGAAAAGAACAACCTGCTTTAAACAGCATCATGTAAGAACATTTATCTGAAAGTGGTGCTCAGCTCCCTCTGAAGTCAATGGGAAAAGCACCAATTTAAGCCAGTGCTGAATGTAGCCAGAATATACCTTACCAAAAGTACATACTCTGATATATCAAAGTGTCTTTGTTTCTGTGCTGACCCCTGGCATGATTTCAGTTTTTGTTTTGGCTGCTCCTGCAGAGCCAAGAGAGTGGTAGCACATACAATATAATACGAAAAATCTCTTTCAGAAAGGAAGTTTTTGATGGGTTTTACAAACAGTACATTTTACATTTATTTGTTTGTTACTTAATTCTCCAGAACAAACCTTGACAGTTTGATAAAAATGATCACAGAGGAAGCAAACTGCATAATTCAGTTTAGTAGGCATCTGTACATACTGCTGATAATCTGATCTCCTAGTAAGCTCTAGAACCTGGTCCCATTGAGCCCACTGGGAGCTTTGTCACTGACTTCAGTGGCATCAGGATTTGACCCTTACCACACAAACAATGACAAACAAGAGCCTCAATCCATTTTCCATTGTCTCGAGGGGAGAGGGAGTAAATCAAACACAGCTGGCTAGTGCAGGTGCATTTATATAGAGTTTAAACTCTGTTTATGGGCATCCAGCCCTAGCTCGTCTTAACTCCAAAGTTACCACAACAACAAAAATTGAAAGCAGTCAATAGAAGGGAACAGAACACAGCACACTAAGTGATATCTAAATATATTATAAATTACTATGCAGAATCATAACAGCTACATCTGATTATAAATATTTTTGTCTCATACTACTCAGCGGTGTAATTTTAAGGCACAAGTAAACAATATGAACAATTTGCAAAAGATTTTAAGAGCACTGTTCATCTGCAAAGTTCCAAGTGCACACGGGCCTGATTTTCAGCCCCATCGTCCCTGTGTGCCTATTTTGCATGTGCAAATCCCTGTTGCACCTGCAAATGGCTAGATAAGCATCCATTTATTAGTTTCCATCAGGGTTCTCTGTGTATATAAAGGACCTTTTGAAAGTCAGTGGGACTTTGCATTGACTTCAGTGACTTTGGATCCGACCCAAATGAGGCAGGCAAATATACATGGACCTTGGGAATGAAAATCAGGCTCATTATGTTGGACTTTTAAAGTAGCTATTTGCCTCTCCCTCATGCAAAGGCAAGATGATCTTATGCTGTTCCCTTAATAGTAGATACCAGAAAGAAAGAAAAGGTCATAGCGATGTGGGGAGCAATGTATTTGTAACATATGTGAATTCCATGTGCGATAGATTTGGAAATATGAATTGTGTTTCTTTTTGTTTTCAGAAAAATCAAGAATTTTTTTAAATCAAAAAACCTAGTCTTTCAGCTTCTTACTGAAGAGGAATACAGGGAGCAGGGGGAAACAGAGACTGTGAAAGCCTTGGAGGAGCTACGCTCATTCTGCAGGAGTCCAGATTTCTCATCCTGGTTAGCTGTGTCCAAACTGCAGTCTCCTAAAAAGTAAGAAAGACTCTCATCTCTTAAAATTGAATGTATTTTATAGGCACTGTTACATAGAAGAGCCAAATACTCCTTAAAGCAGCATAATTTATAGGCCTGATCCTGCCAACACTCAATCGAACATGTAACTTTGTTCACGTGAATAGTCCTGTTGGTGTCCCAGGGCACAGATCTTGCAACTTAAAGGGCTAAGGTGGCTTGAAGGGACCTCTGTGCCCTTCTGGTCCTGGGCTGCTCTGGGGCTGCAGGGTCCTATCAGCTAATTTAGACAGACCTGGGAGCCTCTCTAAGTTATGGCAGCCCAGAATCTCTGCAGTGATGCCTGCAGCCCTGTCCCCAATAGGATCCTCCCATTCCTGCTCCTGGTATGCCTCCTACATTGGGGCTTGCAAAGGGGTCCTCAGAAAGCAACCAGATGGCTGTCCCCACAGTGCCTGCTTTGGTGGGAATCATCCCCTGGCTGGGTATGGAGCTGTTAGGATCCTTTTACACTGCTTCCTAGTCTTGTACATGGTGTAAAGGGGGAGGGTAGGAGTGAGGATCTCACCCCAAATGCTGGCAGGATCTGGCCCTATAATCATAAGGTTCTGCATTACCAAACATAAACCCATTGGAGTGACAGCCAATGCATCTTTTTCCATAGGCTGAGCACTGGTCTACATGACACAGGTCAACATAAGGCAGCTTATGTCGACCTAACTATGTCAGTGTACACACTACATAGAATCATAGAATATCAGGAGGTCATCTAGTCCAACCCCCTGCTCAAAGCAGGACCTAATCCCCAACTAAATCATCCCAGCTAGGGCTTTGTCAAGCCTGAACTTAAAAACCTCTAAGGAAGGAGATTCCACCAGCTCCCTAGGTAACCCATTCCAGTGCTTCACCACCCTCCTAGTGAAAAAGTTTTTCCTAATATCCAACCTAAACCTCCCCCACTGCAACTTGAGACCATTACTCCTTGTTCCGTCATCAAGTACCACTGAGAACAGTCTAGATCCATCCACTTTGGAACCCCTTTTAAGGTAGCTGAAAGCAGCTATCAAATCCCCCCTCATTCTTCTCTTCTGCAGAATAAATAATCCCAGTTCCCTCAGCCTCTCCTCATAAATCATGTGCTCCAGCCCCCTAATCATTTTTGTTGCCCTCTGCTGGACTCTTTCCAATTTTTCCACATCCTTCTTGTAGTGTGGGGCCCAAAACTGGACACAGTACTCCAGATGAAGCCTCACCAATGCCAAATAGAGGGGAATGATCATGTCCCTCGATCTGCTGGCAATGCCCCTACTTATACAGCCCAAAATGCCGTTAGCCTTCTTGGCAACAAGGGCACACTGTCAACTCATATCCAGCTTCTCTTCCATTGTAACCCCTAGGTCCTTTTCTGCAGAACTGCTGTCTAGCCACTCAGTCCCTAGTTTGTAGCAGTGCACGGGATTCTTCCATCCGAAGTGCAGGACTCTGCACTTGTCCTTGTTAAACCTCATCAGATTTCTTTTGGCCCAATCCTCTGATTTGTCTAGGTCCCTCTGTATCCTATCCCTATCCTCCAGCGTATCTACCACTCCTCCCAGTTTAGTGTCATCTGCAAACTTGCTGAGGGTGCAGTCCACGCCATCCTCCAGATCATTAATGAAGATATTGAACAAAACCAGCCCCAGGACCAACCATTGGGGCACTCCGCTTGATACCAGCTGCCAACTAGACATGGAGCCATTGATCACTACCCGTTGAGCCTGACGATCTAGCCAGCTTTCTATCCACCTTATAGCCTTGCGCCCGCCGATGTAAGTGCCTACTACACCAACATAACACCTCCACCTTCATGAGAGGAATAGGAGGGCTTATGTCAGTGTAGTTAGGGCGACGCAGTGTCCATGTAGGCACTGTGTTACTTGCATTGGCTGTTGGCTGTCATTCTCCAGGCTCCCTGTTCAGAGCTGAGCTGCACTTGGGCTCCTGGCTGGGAGCCTGGCTGCTCTGAGGCTCCCAGCTCTGTGCTGGGAGCCTATGAGGCTGCCAGCATGGAGGCGGGAGCGGGGGGGGGGGGGCGGTGAGCAGGGAACAGAGAGTGGGGAGGGGAGGAGGGAGCTGGCAGGGAGCCAGGAGTCTGTGGGGCAGCTGGGCTCCTGGAGGGGAGAACCAATGGGTTCTGAGAGACCAGGCTCTTAGCTCCCCACACTGCCCCTCTTCGGTCAGTAGAAGCACTCCACGAACTGAAGGACGGTTGTGTGGACATGAACCACCACAGTAATTACTGCAGTGGCTATAAAGGGGGCAGAGTGGGAGTGAGGATCTAATATAGCATTTATTGTAGACATGCCCTGAAATAGGACTAAGAGTGCTGTGGAAATAGCATGCTCTGCCCCTGGGAATCTGAGTGGATGGAGAGACTGTCTGGAACAGTTCAACAGAGACACTGCTAGCAAATTAGAAGAATGATGGTGGGCTATAAAGGAGAGGCCATATAAAATGGGGGCTGGCAGCCAGAGGAGTTAGGGACATAAGACTCATCAGAATTCTAACATGCTTATCCAAAAACCAAAATTAGAACCGTAAAATATTAGCAGCAGGGCTCTAGGTATTACGCAGCCATAGAACTCACCCTTGCCCCTGAATTGTGCTTCAGAAATTAAAGCGCCATCAGCTTGGAATTTAATCTGTTATCAAAACTGAGTTCAAAGGAGTTTCGGGAATGGGAACTGCACCTGCACTTGGCTTCCCATGACACTTTCTATAGTCAGGTTTTTGTAGTTTTCAAAAATGTCTGTCTCGCTTATTACCATGGAAAAATTCATACCAAGCAGAGGGAAAACTAACTGGTTATGTGCAACATGCTGCCAAATGCACAAAGTAAACAAAGTGAGAAGAGATATTTTTTCTCCAATCACTTTTAGTTATTCTCAGGAATTATTTGGAACAATAGTATGTAAAAAAGAGTCTGGCAGAAGTCTGATTCTTAAGTTGACCGTGACTCTAAACTTTTATTAAAGAATAATTATATTTCTTCCCCTTATGGTAACAAAGAAAACCTACCAAATGAAACCAAAGCAATGATGTCTGCCCAAGACTGAAGTACATTTGTAAGAAAAATGAACAGCCCTCTTCAACTCAGTGAAGTTTTAGCTCAGAAATATTATGACAATGATATGAATATTAACAACTATTTAACTGGTGATCACTGTAACAGAGCTCTTTTCGCTAATGTGCTTTTCTTACAACCCCTCACCAAAAGTTCAGGCATCAAAAGTCCCCCACTTTCCAAAAAACTCCAGCATCCGCTCTGACTTCTGCAGTACAGCTGTCCTTTATCAAAGTAAGATTGGCAGCATTTCAAAATGCATGGGCCAGTGTCAAATAAACGGAATATAAGCTCTCAAATAGTACACAGAATGTTACTGTACTATTTGTTTCCATGTTTTATTCAATGAATCCTCCATTTTGGAGTTTACCTGGAGCTGCTGCAGAAATTCCAGCCTGTCACACCAGAGCGCCATAGAGAGCAGGGATCCTGCTGCAGAGTCTAGGCCCAGTTGCTGCAGAGTCTACAGGGACTGGCTGTATGCGATGCTGTAGTGCAGGAACTCATGGGTGTTGAGCTCTTGCACTGGTTTCTGTCAGGAATAGAGTATCAGCACTTCTTGAATTCAAATAAAGGACTATGTAAGTTACAGGGGTTCTCTCTCAAGTTCTCCGCAGACATTAATGAATCCTCATAACATTCTTGGGAAAAAGTATTAGCAGCCCCACTTTACTAATTGAGAAACTGAAACTGAGAGAAGGCAAGTGACCTACATAGGTCTACACCGCGAGCAGTAAGAGCTGGAAAAACAGGTCAGATGTGCCTGGCTCGGTCACTATGTCCTACTCGGTCTCTGAGGAACCAAAGTTACTTAATTAAAGCATGAAGCAAAGACTGAAAATATTTGAAAGGATGATGACGAAGGAAAACAGCTAACTGAGGTGACAAAGTTCAGTCCTGAATGCTGCCCTTTACGATTTTACCCTCTTGTGTGTGTGAATTCTTAGCTCAGGTTTAAACTCCAGCATGCCATGGGGGCACGATTCCTGTTTTGAATGCTGTCTAGACACATACCCAAAACATGCAGGTCTCTGCTCCAAGTCAGCTTTAATTGGCAGCATTCTGTGTATTTGGTTTTCTTCCTGTCTGATCCTTTCCCCTTTTTAAATCTGGCAGATTTGCAAACTTTATTTTGGGATCTCCCCACGTGTCACCTGCAGAAGTGAACGCATATGATGAGCTATATGGCATTGGAGGCTCCTTCTTGGAACAGCAGCTCTTTAGCATAGAGCCAGAGCCGAACCGACTAGCTAATTCCATTCAGGAGGATGATTATGAAGATGATGATGAAATGCAGGAACAAAACGAAAGTGAAAATGTTTCACACTCCAACAGTATTGGATTATTCTGAACCATTGGAAAATCCCCTGTAAGGGAAGAAAATGAAATCAAGTTGGAAAGGAAGGCTACCTAGGCTAAATGCGTGCTGTCTCAGAGAGCCCTACTTCTGACTTGGCTGTACAGGGCAACCAAGATTCTTTGAAGGATTTATTCCCGCTTCACTGTTCAAAACAGTAGTAAGTTGCTTGGTTTCTTAAGTGAATGTTACCTCCCCTATTTATTTGCAGGGCGGGTACGAGGCAGCTGCAGTGCAAACTTGCCCCACCACTGTGCCTCAACTCCCTTGAAGAGACTGTTCTCTCTCCATGCCCTCAGTGCTGGAAGTGCCAGATGAAGAAGTCATTTATGATGCACTTTTACTAAGTGCTCTATCTGCTAATAAATTCTTTGAACTCCTTTCCTAAGGTATCTTGCTTACCGCTCTGATCTCTCCACTGGGTTCATCTCACCTTCCACGAGTTTTAAGTTCCTCACCCCTCTCCTTGAGAGCCCTGCACAACTGTGCTCCTCTGCTTTCCCTTAGCCTTTCTACTCTAGCCAAGCCACACACCTAGTCCCCACCATCTTTGTTTCCTCTCCCACCCATCTCTGCCCTCTTCATTGTGGCCTCCTGTGCCAAGGGCCCTTCACCTGATCCAGTTCTCCATCTCCTCCTCTGGGAAATGTGTTTTCCCCAGTGTATTCTTATTCTTCCTTTCAGCCTCAATCTTCCTCCACAACTAACAAAACCCCAAAACAAAAAAACAAAACCCCACCATTCCAGGCCCACAAGTGTGCTCAGTAAAGGCCACGTAGCCTGGGACTCTATTAGCTGCTCCAAGGAGTCTCCGTCAGTGTGGGTACCTGGGGTAAGGATGGCCAGGGAGAAGCTGAACCACCCATAAGTGGCCCTGGTGTCCTGGGAATCCACCAGCTTTGGCAGTGGATCCTGCTGCTCGTTTCATGATTGGGAAGAAACCTTGTCCCCAGGACCACAAGCAGGGAGGAAGTGCTGGATGGATCCTCCTGGAGATCCCCTGACCGTGTGACCTTCTCCAGGGTTTACCTCAGGAGGTGAGGATCTTACCCTGGCAAGAAAATAATTAGTCAACTGCCAACATCCATACGAGAATAGGAGATTCCTTCTGTGGGTATCTATCCTCCCCTTACCCCTGTACAAATGGAATCTCCCTCTCTGTTGTCCTTCAGACTGTGTCCCTTACCCCTCACTTTTCATACACACTCTGCGTCCCATTAACTCCACTAAGTATCTCCTCGTAGGAGAGCGGAGGCCATCATTTCTCCCCCCAACTGCCACTCCAAATCCTCCAGGAACTGTCCCATTCCAACATTCACCTCTTTCTAAAAGGTGTCGCTCTGCAGAACAGGCTGCGCTGTGTTTGAAGCCAGGCTGGCTCAGTGGGCACACTCAAAAGGATAGTTCCCCTTTGCTGGTGAACATGCTTGGAGATGTCTCAGTTGCTGGTCTTTGGGGGAGGGGCGGGCGGGGGTGGACCCAAATACCATAAAACAGTGCTAAAAAGAAACAGCTTACCATATACATGGGTGTCTCCTTACACTGAGAAGTCATCAGAGCTTACCTTTATATTAGCACTTCCCAGAGAGAATTATAGGGAGATGTCAGGAGGCTCTAGAGTTTAAATTAAAATTTTAAAATGAGAATTTTTCTGTTTTTCAGTAAAGAGAAGCCTAACACTTAAACACCATTAGACCATCTTGCTCATTCAGGAAGACAAGCTCATTCTATAGCCATACAGAGGTGTGAGAGAAGATGAGCCCTACTTATTAAACTTATAAACCAAACTGGGACCACGCTTATGTTAGCAGCAAGAGGGCTCTACTGAACAAGTCTCTAATTGTCACCAATAAAATACAGGGGGCGGGCTGCTAGATTCACGGCCACATCTCTCCATCCCAGTCCTGGCATCATATTGGGCTTGCTTTGGTGCTTTCTACTACTAGCAAGATAAACGCAACACATTAGTAGATACATTCACCAAACAGTGGTCAGAACCACAGGAGAGGTGGATAAAGTCCAAGATCTTTGGCTGCCTTGCAGAGGGGTGGATCTCTCCTCTAGCACAATGGCCTTACATGGCTGGAGGAGGTTTATGTTACACCTGCATAGTTGAAGCTAAGTACTTGAAATGTATTGTTATAAATATCTGGCCCGTCAAGGAAAGGCAACGTAGTATGACACATTTCAGGCTCTCTGCACCATACTGAAGTAAAGGATTTTCAGCCACAGTGCTCAGGGAGCTGAAGGTTCACAATCATGATTTTTTGTTTTTAAAGGGACATATCTTGTCCCAATTTAAACCCAGGCAACCCCCTTGAGCTTTATGAAACAAAGCAGCTAATAGATTGGTGATGATGCCCCTCCACGAGTATATTATCTTTGCTAAGAAATGTACTACCCCTTTAAGGGACAGGCTAGAACCTACAGCTAGGACAGCCTGAGGTGTAATCAAGGAGACCCTGCTCCACCCTAGGGCTGGGCTATATAAACAGAAAAGAAACTGAGCAAGAGAGAGGGAAGTAGAAACTGTGCAGGTGATAGCAGGTGTTTGTTGTTTTCTCTCAGGCTGGTCAGTGTCCTGGAGCCTAACTAGAGGCTTTGTTTATGGATTTAAATTTGGGAGTTGAAACAGGTTCTGAGGTGAGGCCCTTATGGGTGGGTTTTAATTTAATTACTCCTGTCCTGAAGCCTTGATAAAAGAGAACTTTTCTTTGTTAGTGTGTGTAAGCTCCCCTCTGGGTGTTAAAGCAAACCTATTGCCCCCCCAGTCAGGGGAAATTAAGGGGGGGGCACTGCTGCAGTACCACACTGAGCCACAAGATGATGTACAGGGACTGCCTGCACCTCCACAATGATATGGTCACATATCTCGCTATTAACATTAATATGTTCACTGAGGGGAAAAAACATAATTCAATACAGTTGAATTTTTCCTGCACTTTATCTGTTTTCTGGATATTTTTATAAGATGATCAAGTAGGGTGGCTGCTTCAAACACCTCGCCCCGCACCCCCAGGAGAGAAGAGCAACAGCAGCCTGAGATACACATGAATGTTTTAATGACTAGCTCAAAAAGAACATTAAAACAAACCTTTAAAGCCTCCAAATATCGCTAAGATCATGAACTCTGAGGATTTATGAATGTTTATCTATGTACTTATACATACATGTACTTATACTAACCCCCGCCCCCCCCCCCCCCCATCAGTTTCTGAGCACTTTACAAAACACTGAAATTTATCCTCATGGCACTCCTGTGAGATAGGTCGGTACTATCCCCATTTTAGAGGAGCACTGCGACAGAGTTGAAAGTGACATCCCAAGATCACATACTAAGTCTTTGTGAGAGCAGAACCCAGATCTCCTAAGCCCCAGGCCTGTGCCTTTACCACTAGAGCATCCTTCCTCCCTTAACAAAGGCTTGTATACTATTTTATCCTCTGCTTCATTTATTTTTTTCAACAATTTCAGGTTTTGGAAATATATGAATTTCATGTACAGTGCACTCGACATACTACACCTCTACCCTGATATAACACAAATTCGGATATAACGCGGTAAAGCAATGCTCCAGGGGGATGGGGCTGTGTACTCCGGCGGATCAAAGCAAGTACGATATAAAGCGGTTTCACCTATCACGCGGTAAGATTTTTTGGCTCCCGAGGACAGCGTTAGATCAGGGTAGAGGTGTATGCTGAGTCAAGCTTTTTAATTAAAATATTTTTCAGCTAGCAGCGTTTGCTTGGTTCATTTTAACCACCTTATGAAAACAGTACACGTCAGAAAGAGCAGTCAGACAGGTGGGTGCACCTGTCCTTCGGGGGGAGGTTGAGGTCCTTTGGTCTTGTACCTCACAACACAGCTAAAGGGTGCAGTTCCCCTGCACTCCCCTGCTGCTTCAAAGAGGTGTTTCTCTATTTCCCTCCAACCCCCAGAGAAGTGTTTGCATAGAGTGAAATCTTCCCAGCCCTCTCCATGCCCACAGAAGAGCCAAACCTCAGCAGAACCACAGTGTGGTGATAGTAAGATATGTACGGTTGAAGAGGAGGAACGTAAGAATGGCCTTACTGGGTCAGACCAATGGTCCATCTAGATTAGTACTGACTTCTGACAGCAGCCAATGCGAGGTGCTTCAGAGGGAATGAACAGAACAGGCGATCATCAAGTGATCCGTCCCCCATCGCCCGTTCCCAGCTTCTGGTTGGGGTTTGTAGGAGGTTTCCCCTTAATGAGTATGGAAAAATCTAGATTCCCAAGGTCTCCCCCTTCTGCTGCTCCCACGTGCCCCACAAATTAAGCAGTCAAAAGAAAAAAGCAAATTAAATTTGTTCTGTCAAGATAAACTTCACTGTGCCAACAAACATTGCTACTGGATACACTGGTGCAAATATATTCATTTAGTTAGGAATTCGCAGTTAAGAGGTCTAGAACCAGACTTTGAAGATAGCCCCAATAAACCCATTTAAGCAGCCAAGATACAAATATTCAGAAAGTTATGAAAATGTGGTTACAAGTGGCAGCTCAGACTACTTTCTACTTTATCTCTTGGCCTGCAATAAGAAGAACTTGCATAACTCAAACCACACTCATCCATCTATGCCGGGCTGTTTGGGATGCACTGACCCCTTACAGATCATCCCACTACTAGCTTTCCATTACCATGAGCCTTGGGTGATCTGCTCCTACATTCTGCTCCCCCTCACAAACAGATTTTGATTTGAGATACTGATTTGCCTTTCACCTCATATACATTAAGGCAACGCAAAATCTTTCATTGGAGAACCTTGCCAAAGCTGTTTAGGATTGATTTTTTATCTCAGATTATCATCAGGTATGTGGCCAATATATGATTATACAAAATGGGAAATTTAATAAAAATATTCAGACAGATTCTTTTAAACACATTATAGATATTTTATATTTTTCTTACTGCACTTTTACAATTTTCACAAATATCAAAATCCATGTGTACATGTTCATTTTGCAACAGGGAATGAATATACAGTTCCAAAAGAGCATGTATTTCAAAAAACAATTTGGAAGTGTAAACACAATATGTAAGATCTCCACCTCAATGTAGGTGCTATTCAGTAGAAGTTGAGGTAATACCATATTGCATTAACTCTGTGTAAATGTTTTCGCTTAGCTGAGAAGATTTAACACCTTTAGCCTGTCACCCATTCAATTCTCCATTCCCAAAATGTTATACAAACATACAATAAATACATTTCTGACTTAAAGGACACTTCAACGAGTCATGAGAATTTACAGTACATTTAAGTTCAAGTGCAAAACATAACTAGTGGCTAGTTATTAACATTTATTTGTACTCTCTTTGTGGTGCTGGTCCCAGGCACCAATGTGTGCGCTCTACCTCAGCCCCATAGGCCTTGCTAAGGCATGTGCGAGGATGGCAGGGGAGGCCTTAGTTCATTCAACTGGGGATCAAAGGGTCTGGAATTTCCACCCACTGCTTCATTCTAAACCACCATCCTTCTCTTCCTCCCTCACACCCAGCTGTATCATGCCACAGGCTGTGCACTGAAGTCAAGTGAGGCAGCAAGGAAGCCTGTTGAGCATGTGTCTGATTCCAAGACAGGCTGAGCACCTGCAGTTCTTAGTCACTTCAATGGAAGCTACATGGGCTCAGCCCCTCTCAGGATCAATTCACGGACGTGAGACACTGGGCCAAACACTGTCCTGACTTACACCCCATGCCAGCCCATTGATTTCAACCTTGAACCCAAGTTTTCCTCTCAGCAACAATCTGTGTTATGAACCAGCCAGCGGGCTGGCTACAGTTAACATCGAAAAGCATGACTAGACATAACTCACAATCTCACAGTGTCTGACACTGTCTGTGTAAAACAAGTCTCTAAACATACGGTCATTTAATCATGTTTCTTTATTTTGGAGGGTTTTGCTCATTGAAACTCCTGTTAACAGTATCTTCCCCTCCCTACCCCCAATCATTATGATTTATAGGCAATTCCCTCCCCAGGCACTTGAAGCTCTTATCTTCTATACATAACCACAGTAGGAACGCTTAGTTCAACAATATTTAATATGATGAAATTAAAAATAAAAATAAAAAGAGGTTTCCAGTGGACACTCTCAATCTCAAACTGCCCAATCTTGATCGAGGTCTGTGGTCTTTAGGGTGACCAGATGAGAGGGAGAAAATATCAGGACACATATTGGTGGGAGCGGGGGGTGTCCGCTGGTGGAGAGAAAAAAAGCTGAGTGCTGCCAGCGGAACGAAATATCTAGGACAAACACCTAAACATCGGGACGTCTGGTCACCCTGGTAGTCTTGGGCATATCATCAAACCTAAAATTATACACACATGCATTTAGCAAACCCCCTGTTTAGTGAAGGGCTGTAAGCTTACTAACTTGATTTAACCTCACCTCCGTTTGGTTCTTTCTAAAATGCCCTTTTCAAAAGTTTATGCCTTGCCAAACTAAACCTACCTCTTAGAAGAGCGTTAATGGCAGCTTTACTATTCAAAGATTCCACTCGGTGTCACTTAATCCATCACCACATTATAAAAACATTCTTGCTGAAGCTATTCAAGGTTTTTGAGAAGTCATTGCAAAAGACTAGGCTGTGCCTTTATTTATGTATTTACTTTGTCCAGTGTCTCTTAGTTGTTTGTTTAAACTTTTTCAGGGAAATGCAATTTTTCTCCTAAAAAGAAAGACCATAGTGTTTTCTTTTCCAGTTTAGTTTCTCTGTGGGAAAAAATTAAATTTAAACTAACTGATCAAATAGGGGAAATTATATCAAGTGACTTAGTGTTTTTTCTTCACATTACACAGTATAAGCTCCCCTTTCTCTACAGATTGCAAAGAATTTCATAACATTTGACCAAACTTTAGCAAAGCAACTGAGAATTTCTAAGGCAGTGACATTCAGTCCCATTTCCTCTGCCAAGCCTTCCAGACCTTTAGCTTCCCCATGCAATGTTGCTACTGTATTTTGTCATATGAATGGTCTTAAATATTTAAAAGCTTGTGCTGCATCATGTGATGGGTCTGATTTCAAGATGTGCTGAGCACCTGTAGTTCCTAGTCACATAAGGTGAAGGGCTCTTTTGAGCTCTTGGTTCCACCATTTCCCAGCAGAGCAGCACGATTTCATGCAGTGGGTTTGATGAGACGAACTCATCTTAGTGCCCTGCAGCAGCAGATGGAGCATTACTGACAAAGGGAAGCTGATCCAACACTAGGGGGCTCTGGGTCAGTTTGGGAGTTGAGTGTCGCTGCAGGTATTGAATAATCTCTGGATTCATCAGTTTCTCTCAGATTTCGGGGCTGTTCTGTTGGACTGGCTGCTGGAACACTCTGATTCTCACTGGCTTTCTAAAGAGAGAGAAAACACATGCAAATATAAGTGCATACTCTCATTACGCTACCCTATGGGAAAAGGCATTCAGAGACATTGGAAAAGTGTTCTTGCACTGCATGCATGCAACACAGCAAGTGAACATAAAGCAGGAAAGCAGTAAGATAGTAATGTTATCTACATATGAATGTAACAACAAGCAGAAAACTTACCTTCCATTTTTTTTCCTAACTGCACTTCCACAAGAAGCATGCAAAAAACAAACTCGCTATGTTTTAAGACAAAAACTATGAATAGTCTTCTACTGTATACAGACAACAATAATCATTATGACTGCATTGTTTGCTAAAACATACTTCATGCTCCCTTCTGCAAATCCACCTATATTTCCTTAACATTTTTTTCTAAGTAAGATATTTCTCCGAGCCACTGAGTGACACCACTTTTGCAGTAAAAGCACATAAATGTCATCCAATTTACTTAGCAATAGGCCTTTTCTTAGTAAAAATGGTTAGGTCAGTGATTCAAGCAGGCAATTCTCTGGTTCAGTCAAGAAGAAAATAGTTGAGAACAATTTTCTGAAAGGCTCAGTGCACATTTTTAAAAGCTTTCCCAGATTATGTGATCTTATTTTAAAGACAAATGCTAGCTGCATTCCCTGAGGGCCAAAGACAAAAAAAGTCTTGTACAATATTAGTACTACCACATCTTCTAACCTCAGGATTTATCTTGGAAGATTTGTTTTGTATCAAGTAATTAGGGTGGTGAGCATGCGCCTTTCCTTGAAGGATTACTATAAGCAAGCAGTAATGTGAAATGAGGAACCAAAGTTTTTCTGTCATTAATCCCCTTTTCTATGCCCAAGTTTCTCCTCCAAATGACCAACTGTCAAATTAATTCTTTAGGAATGGCATTTAAAATGTTTAACAAGATAGCTAGGTAGCCTTTTCTGGGTTTAGTATTTTGTTAAATTCAGGCTAAAAGAATAAGTGAAATAAAGCAACAGCAATGCATAGGGAGTTTGTTTTTTTAATTTTTAGAATTAAAATGTGGGTGTGTTCTGTAAAAGTAGGCAATTTCTCCAAGGAGCTGAAATGATTAAATATATCTCTAGCTTCATGGAGCTGAGATGCATCATGCGTGCATCTTCAAATGGAGGGTGTGGAATATTGCTTCATTCTGGGTCTACACTAGTTTTTAAATACCAAAATTTTACATACACTACAGTGGGAAAAGAAGCTATGCTTTGCAGGCGCTTAAGTGTCTTCTTGTCATGGTGGTAGGGCTGAATGCTCTTTAGCCATCTTTTATTCACAATCTGGAAGACAGAGATCATTGAAACTGGCCAGTTGCAGAACAGCAGACTGCCCTGATACAAGTGCAACCAGCCAGGGGAGGGAGGAAACATTAAGGGTCATATTTAGCCTAACTTTAAAATCTGGATTTGGTTGAGCAAGAAATAGGGTTTTTGATGTTTGACCCTACAAACACAGGCCTTAATGAGAGACAGTGGGGAACTGCATGGGTGCAAAGATATACCAGTGCAGATCCAACTGCAGGATTGGGGCCTTAATAAAACTATCCCATGGAAACAATTTTCTCCCAACAAAGATTCGTTGTTCCCATAAATACTAACAATCCTATCTAAGGAATGGTCCTCAATTCTGTCAGTCACATGTGGAGTAGATAATGCGACGCCCAAAATGTAATAGTATTAATAAAAAGGCTCCATGAATAGCTGCATGAAGTTATGAGAAGGGGAAAAGAGGTTATTAAGAGAACATGTTCCTGAAGATGGCAGGGAATTATAGGAGGCAATTCCTAATTGCTCAAGTCATTTACTGAGAGTATCTCCAATACTATGAACATTTGTTGATTCTCTCTCCTAGAGAGTTTACCACAAACAACAAACCAGTTTTCTTGCCTGGGAGGTATGGCAGATTCTGTGTGACTGCCATTCTCCAATTTGCAATTGATGCGACCGACAGGGCCGGGCTTATATTGATAACTGCTTACGAGAAGACTGATGGAAAACTGCTTGGGCGAGTGGCATGCGTAGAGAGTGTAACACAACAGCATTGTGTCAATGAGGATTTCATTGTAATTCAAAAGGAGACATTTGATTTTTCCAAGATGTGTGTGTCTGAAATTCTTCTTGCACAGTATAAACAGACATTCTAGAGTCATTTCAATATGGATGCTCACTCTCCCTGAGGCATGCAAGTTAGTCTCATTAAAGCTAATGGAAGCTCAGCGTGCATATTGAGAAGGGAATATATGCATAGGGCTGTTTACAAGAATATAGGCCAATGGGGGAGGAGGGAGACAGCTGGTGAAGTTGGGATTTCTTCAAATGTTGCTTTGGCACATCTGCAAAGTCACGTCCAAAATCATCACCTTCCAGAGGTAGGACAGGTGGAAATGACATTTGAGTGCATATGGGATGGCAAATATGTATGGGGGAAGCTGCACCACTCCTCCCCCAGGCAGACAGGAGAAACAGGAAGTTTATTACCCACACTGTTTTAAAAACGAGCATTGACAGCAGCAGCACAAGTTTCCCTACATTGCCTCACCAACAACCACTGTGCTCCAACTCCGTTCTGGAGGGAGCACCCCAAAAGATCGGATGATAGTCCAGTCTCTGAGTCCGTCCAGTCCTTGGCCCTTCTGCCAAGATTCCTAATAAGGGTGCTGGGGGATTCTGTAATGTGAACACTGGAAAACAACAACTCATTTCACACAGGCCACAGAACACTCAAGTTGTAGTCACTTTCAGTCACCACAAGCCCAGGCCAAGCTAAAGTGGGTGAAGGGCTTCATATTCCATTATTAATTCGCTGGGGTGCCCATTTCCACCGTATTTTGGATGTTTGGCAAGTCTCACTCCCCCCATGCCTCCAGGCTAATCTCAAAAAGGAAACTTTTTTCCCCCCCATTTTAATTAAAAGACAGACAGGCATGGTACACCTTAATTATGCAACTTTGTTAATGCTCACCCTGAAGCCACAAAAGTTCTGCAAGTGCACAAATGTGTTCAAACTAATATGAAAACACTGTAATTTAGAGGCAATTCCAGTACATCCCACTTGTCATGACAAAGGGAAGAGGAGAAAGTGGAAATTAGACTATAATTAGCAGAAAGATCTGCTCAGATGCATTACTGAACACTCCCCCCGTATCATACACATGCAGCAACTGTGTTTGTTACTATCATTCAACTATTGCTTTATACAACTCCAAGTTTCTGATATACTGATGAAGAATGTTTGGCAGGTATTAATGATGTTATGGTGCTGTAGATTACATTTGGTCTTAAAACCTTCAGCAGGATATTTTTAGGTTAACATTAACGGTGATACGAACATCATGTATTAAGAGCGGGTTACCTGCAAAGGCTGGTTTTCAGGCATCAGATTGGTTTTAGACAGCTGTACCATCTCCTTTATTTGATAGACAGCATAAGCCAGAGTAACCCAAGGAGAAGAACTGATCCCCCACGCAGGCTTGTTCACATCTTCCTGTTCTTCTTGGTGCTTCGTTTTCTTGGGAGGAAGTCTGGGCTCAGTTCGAGGCATGATATCTTCTGACTGTTGATGTATGAGGTCAATGGTTGCTATGGGAACAGGGCTGGAAGGCACTGGGATCCTTTCTGCCAGCATTGTCTTCTCTGAAGTATAGGGCAACATAATCATCAATGAAGTCAGTGATCATTACAAGGAAATTGAGAATCAAAGCACTGAACATGAACATACACAAACATGCTTTGCAACACACTAAGAATTACTCTGTTCCCTAATTGTGATTCAAGGACCTCTTGATACCAACTGGCAGTGGGTACAGGGATTCCTCTGAGCTCACCAAAAGAATGTCATGTAAGGTCTCTAATGAAAGCCCGTGTCACACTGGTCATCAAATAATCATTGTGAGATGTATGTATGGAAAATATGCGGAGTTATGCATCTACACTAAAATTGTTCTTTTAGGTCTGCAAGTTAAGACAGGCCACCAAAAGATAATCCACGAGTCCAGGGAGTGTTCAATGGAACAGAGGCTGCACATTCCAGAGGGAGGATTCATGGGTTAGTGGGCGTTTATCTCTAACACGTACAGAGACAGCGAGGCCTGCAGAGCCTGGAAGCCAGTGCTTGCGTTGCCAGAGGCTGGTGGCTTCAGGGAGCTGAGCCCCAGGCAGCACAGGCAAAGCTTCCTCATCCTAAGGGAAGGTGGTGGTGAAGTGTCTCATAACCCTGGCAGTAAGAATTTCGCTGTTCCCTCCCTAACATACACTTCTATTGTACGTACACAGTTAAGAATGTGGCTGTATCACAGTTTTACTTTTGATTTGAAAAGGACTGTTTGCAATCTAGGTGTCATACATACAGAAGAGCTGCACCTGTAACCTCAGTGACAAGTATCAGACCCATAACAGCAAAGAGGCCACCAAGCACATCGATCATCCATGAGCTGCCCAGGAAAGCTACTCCAGCCTTGACCTGGATTCATGTCTCTCTGCAGCACCGCTGTGCCAAGACATGCAGGTTTCCAGGCATCTATTTTTGTTTCAGTATATGTTTGTAGTTCTATGTTAAGTACCATTTAATAAGGCTTTTGAACAAAATAGTAAACTTCACTCTTTACACCCAACTCTCTCCTTGTGACTGACCATTCATAGTTATAACCACCAGGCACCATGTGGTGAGATTCTGTGGCCTGTGTTATACAGGATATCAGACTAGATGATCATGATAGTGTCTTCTGACTTTAAATGAAAAACCCTTCCCCAGGAAGTTACAGAGAAATTAGGGAGATGGTGACAACAAAGGAAACCCAAGCCTCTGTTGTGGTGGTTTTGGCTACAAGCAGCCAGTTCTAACACAGGGTAGAAATGATCCGCTTTTACTTCAGTTCTTATAGGTGATATGATGCTGTTTCAGACCAAGATAGTTTTAACAACTGCCTGGAAATATCTGATCAATGCAATGATTTATTGCCTAACGAACTGTGCCCTATAGATTCTGGATCGTTGCAGGACGGACGGACGCGCGCACGCACAGGGGCAGCAGCTTATATGGGCTCCAGGTGCTCAAGCACCAAGAACATTCAAGGCTGGGGGCTGTGCTCCACCAATAGTTGGAGCTGGGTTTCTCCCCTGCCCCCGCCTCGGAGCTTCCCTGCCTGAAAGAAAACAGCCAGTGCCTCTCTCTCTTGTTTGTGCTGCTTCTGCCTAAGGCTATAGAGATCAGCGGCAGGCAGCCTCTTGGAGCAGGGGGTGGGGGGGAGGGTGGGGGAGGAGATGGGAAGAGGGAGAGAGGAGGGGGAAGGAGGCACACCCGTGCTTAGGAGCTCTCTCCCATGCCCCCCCTCCCGGCACCCAGGGGCAGCAGCAGGGGTGGGGAGGCCACACATGATGGCAACCCCCCGCCCCGGTACCCACCATAGGGGAGGCGAGTGGGCTTTCTGGACCTGGGAGAGTCCCTAGGAGCATGTGCAGTGACTGTGGTGCAGAGTGAGTGTGCTGCAGGGGGAGTGGGGGGGGGGGGAAGAGGAGGGGTCCCTCCCCTGGAGCTTGCTGCTGCCAGTAAGGGTGGGGCGAGAGTCCTCTCTGGCCCTAGCCCTGGGGCAGCCTGACTGCATCCCAAGTTCCTTATCCCCAGCCCTGTCCCACCCCAGAGCCTGCGCCCCCCAGCACCCCAACCCTGAGCACCCTGCTGCACTGTGAACCCCTCATCCCCAGCCCCATCCCAGAGCCCTCACTTGAGGGGAAAAACGTGCAACTTAAATTTGGTGGTCAGTTTGGAGTATCATTGTGTTTATCACAATACTTGATTATTTTACACGCTTTAAAGTATACAGGTGTTACAAAGTGGGAATGTTCTTAATGTTTTCTCTGAATACTGTGTGGGTGCCTCAGTTTCCCCTATGCATTTCTGAAGGATCTAGGTGGTGGGATAAGGGTGTGAGAGTGCCAGTGTGATGCCGTCTGCACAGAGAATGGCCGAAACCCTGTCTCCAGGCAACTGATGGTCTGGGTTGCTCTCCTGCAAGGTGCCAACTGAAGATGTTGGAGAACAAAGAGATCAGGTGGCCTCCTAATGCCTGGAAAAGAGACAAAGGCCAGAGGAGGAAATGTCAGTGCCTGTGCGGACTTCTGGGAAGCGCATGGTGTGGAAGGGGATGCTGGGATGTTTTGGAACTACTCCATACAAAGCCAGTCAGGTCTCTGGGGAAGCCTCCTCTCTCGGAGCATACTGTCTCCAGGGCAAGAAGCTTACACCTTCCTGGGTCTGACCTCAGAGCATTCAGCATGCCCTTCCACACTGTGCGCTTTCTGCAGCGAGTCTGCCCAGGCAGGTCCTGGGGCAACCAGATGTCCCTGCACCCCAACTCTGCAGTCAGATGTGACTCTCAGCCAGCCGGTAAAACAGAAGGTTTATTAGACGACAGGATCACAGTCTAAAACAAAGCTTGTAGGTACAGAAAACAGGACCCCTCAGTCACCTTGGAGGGTGAGGAGCCTAGACCCAAGTTCTGGGCCTCTCCCCATTTCCCCAGCCAGCTCCAAACTGACACTCCCTCCTCTAGCCTTTGTGTCTCTTCTGGATCTCTTCTGATCTCTTTGTCCCCAGCACCTTCAGTTGGCACCCATACAGTATTCAGAGAAAACATTAAGAACATTCCTACTTTGTCACAACAGGTGCAACAAAATATAATACCATATATTGAAGCAGGCAAGTGCTGCTTCTGACTTTCCACTTTTAATTGACCCTTGTAATCTTGTGGTGCCGACGTGTTGTAGCTTCATTTTATATCGGCTTACAGGGCGAGAGCGGGGGGCGGGCACCACCATTTTGGGCACCATCAAAAATCATACAAACCTGCCGCCTATGCGTGCGCGCGCGCACACACACACACACAAAAATAAGCAGGCTAGATTTTTTAAGCAATAGCTCTGTCATGTAAAACAGTCTAGAAATGAAATATACTATTTTTTCCTCAGACATTTTCAAAAGAAAGCTTAAATAAAATACAAACAAGTAAAACAGTTAAGGTACTGCTATGGCAGACAATTAAGCACATGCTAGCTATACTCATGTGAGTAATCCCATTTAAATCAATGAGACAAAGTTAGGCTTACATTTAAGTGGATGCAAGACTTATGTTTAAGATTTACAAACAAGTACACAGATGCAGAAGGAAAAAGAATAATTGGAATATTAAATTCTAGAGAACTATGGCCCAAGAGAAAAATATGAATCCATTGAGGAGGTTCACACATATACTCCATATGCAACAAACAGCGTTTATCCCGTCCAAGTTTCTCTTTTGTGCCATTATCACTTGAACACAGGTGGAAGAAATTAAGACAAAACAAATATTTGAACATTCTTAAACCCAGGCAACTCAAGAACTATTGAAGGACAACCCTTGTATTTTTAGGATAAAGAAAAATGAGCTTCGGTTCTACTTAGGTTTTAGCATGGAATAAAAACAACATTTGGATAAAAGACATTAAATGTTTGCTTATTATTTTTCATCTCTATGAAACAGGTTTATTCTCTGTCTGTAAAAATAATAATATATAGGATTAATAAAAAAAATAATGTGCCAGCTCCTGTGGAATGATTCTGGGCTAGTTTTCCTGTATTATGACTACATATCTCAAATATCACACAGTGTCTCGAGGTAAGAACATAGGAACAGTCTTGGTCTCATTGACCTGAGTATTTACCTTCTTTTTCATCAGGAACTGCTAGCCACTGGATTAATGCAAAGAGTAGTAGGATCACTAAACAGGCCATTCCTATCCCCCTGAATGTTGCAGCAGCCCCTGTAATGAGAATTATTTTTAGAGCATTTGTTTAGGTAATACAGAAAGAGACAGATAATGTGATGACTTCATTCAGCGCTTAATATCCCATGTAAACTTTCTTTTTATGTGGCATCTCCATTGCTGGAGGTTTGCAACCATAGCAGCTCGTTTTGTATGATCTTCTGCTAATCTCTTTGTGGATGAACAGTCCTTTTGATCTACTCCGGATACCACATCAGAGTCCATCCAAGATCAAACTCATTAGGTTATTCCCCTCCCTTCTGGCACTTTCAGCAGCAGGTTATTTTACATGGACTCTGAACAAATTATGCTTTCACTTCTTGATTGAGTGTGCAGAGGTTGCATGACAACCACACAATAGTGAACAGCCATTGGTCATCTCATGAAGGATTCATCCAGCTGCCTAGCTGAGGACAGGGCAGTGCTTATGAGTGGATTTGCTCACATAATACTAAAAATTCAAGGCATACTATTACAAACACATACACATATAATTATCAATGTACAAATCTACATGTGTATAAATAGATTTTAGCAATACATTAAGTGTACATATGCACTACTAAGAAACTGCAATCACACTTAAATAAAATGTTTGCTTACCAAGATAGTTGACCAAAACCCCTCCGATCATAGCCCCACATCCTCTGCCCAGACCCAAGTGGAGACCTTGTAGAATCCCCTGAGCTGAAGTTCTTAATTCTGGAGGCACTGCAGCACTAAGATACGAAATACAAGCTGCCCATATGGCTGCATGGGTTACACCTATGGAGAGGAAACATTTTAGAAAGCACTAAGTTTGTTGTCATGATCTGTTTTCATTTATTAGTTGACAGTCGCAGTTAAATGTCCTGGGAAGGAAGTGTTTATATTAAAAGTACTAAAGTCAGCCATATTCCTCAGTCTTTCATGAAATAACAAAGCTTTCAATTTTTTCTGTGATGCCCAACCTGCCTAGAGATGCAACAACTACGGCTGTCAATTGCAGTTAACTCACACGATTAACTCAAAAAAATTAATTGCGGTTTTTAAAAATCACGATTAATTGCACCATTAAATAACAGAATACCGACTGAAATTTATTAAATATTTTGGATGTTTTTCTACATTTTCAAATATATTCATTTCTATTACACAGAATACAAGTGTACAGTGCTCACTTTATTTTTTTATTAAAAATATTTGCACTGTAAAAATGATAAACAAAATAGTATTTTTCAATTTACCTCATACAAGTACTCTAGCGCAATCTCTTTATCGTGAAAGTGTAACTTACAAATGTAGATTTTTTTTTGTTACATAACTGCACTCAAAAACTTTAGAGCCTACAAGTCCATTCAGTCCTACTTCTTGTTCAGCCAATTGCTCAGACAAATAAGTTTCGTTACAATTTTCAGGAAATAATGCTGCCCACTTCTTGTTTACGTCATCTGAAAGTGAGAACAGGCATTTGCATGGCACTTTTGTAGCTGGCGTTGCAAGGTATTTACACGCCAGATATGCTAAACATTTATATGTCCCTTCATGCTTCGGCCACCAGTCTAGAGGACATGCAGACACTTGTTAAAAAAAATAATGCATTAATTAAATTTGTGACTGAACTCCTTTGGGGAGAATTGTTCGTCTCCTGTTCTGTTTTACCCACATTCTGCCATATATTTCATGTTATAGCAGTTTCAGATGATAATCCATTGTGTTTGTTTTAAGAACACTTTCACAGCAGATTTGACAAAACACAAAGAAGGTACCAATGTGAGATTTCTAAAAAGAGCTACAGCACCCGACCCAAGCTTTAAGAATCTGAAGTGCCATCCAAAATCTGAGAGGGATGAGGAGTGGAGCACACTTTCAGAAGTCTTAAAAGAGCAACACTCAGATTCAGAAACTACAGAACTCAAACCACCAAAAAAGAAAATCAACCTTCTGCTGATGGTATCTGACTCATGATGAAATGAACATGCATCAGTCCGCTCTGCTTTGAACTGTTATCGAGCAGAATCCATCATCAGCATCCATCTGAAATGGTGGTTGAAGCATGAAGGGACATATGAATCTTTAGCATATCTTGCATGTAAATATCTTGCGACCAGGGCCATTCTTAGGCATATGCGGCTGCCTACGGCACCCGAAAATTTGGGGCACCCCTGGGTCTTAATGTCCACCCTCCCACATTTTCCTATCCTTGTTCTGACCCTTCCTGCGGTCTCCCACAGCTAGCCTGGTGAGTCTTCCTCCCTAGGGAATCTAGTAACTTAAAATGAAAAAGCCTTCCAGACCTATTAGCACAATATTGAAACTGTTAAAGAGCCATTCAAGTGGTAATGAAGCCATTTAACAGGCATTTGCCAACCCCTTGGTACCGATGCTCCCTGGATTACGCAAACCCGATTTACAGAAATCTGGATTTATGGAAAAAGTTCCGTACGCTTTTTTTTTTTTTTTGGCGCACGTGCAATTGTCGGAGATACGTTCCCGATTTACGCAAAACTCAACTTATGCAAGGCGTTCCACAATGGAACACTTGCGTAAGTCGGGGAGCTTCTATATCTATTGTCAGTTTCTGAATTTATTGACAAAAACAGTTGTGCATGACTAATATTTACTCAGAACGTTAGTCTACAGGACCTTATTTTTAAAGATAATTTTAAACTATTTCATTAGAAGATTATAGAATCACATCTCTAAAAAAATCCTTCTGTGATTATTAGATGCACAATCTCCGTATTCATCTTTAGCTTTAAATGCTTAGATCTTCAGACATGTAGTTTTTGAAATAAATCCTTCAAAGGACCATCCTTATCTAAAATACACATTTTAATTACTATACTACAAAAAACTTGCTTCCAAAGTCCTCTCTCCTTTCTGTCCATCCCTATCTCCCTTCACCCCCCTGTTGAAGAGATCCCTTAAAGGGACAACACCCCTTTCCTTCCAGATAGCCGGACAAACTAGTTTTAAGAGACCCCTCCAGCAAAATCAGTTCCTTCGTAAGATATAAAATCCTTTGTTATGCCTAAAACAACATATTGGAAACGTATTTTTTAAAGTTGGTTAAATTTCATAAACATGTCTGTTGTTACGGAGATTAAAGTAAATTAGTGTTCCTTTTTCTAAAAGCAATGAATATTATTATGAACACACTAAACCTCTGTGACTGATTAATTTAAAATAATGTATTTGTTTCAGTGAGTTAAATATGTAGTAATCTGGAATGATTACTTTATGAAGGCTTAAGAGTACATTTAAAATATAAAATCAGTTTAGAAATACATGATTAAGAACATGTAAAACAGAGAAGAGCTGCATCATGTATTCCATTATATTTAATGCTGTATTCAGCAAGACAGCTTACTTGCCCCAAACTTCAGGGCATATCAAAATACCTGTGACTGACATTTTTTATTCCCAAGTTTAGTGCTTTTCATTAGGTACCTTCTGCATATCCAGTCTTCACCATCTGGCATGCAGTGGAAAACATCCTCCATTTTCTTTTGAAAAAACCACTCTTCTGCGATTTCTTTCTAATGTCATTTGGGTTCAGGGATTTGGCTGGAAAGGGGTGAGCAGGGAGGGGAGGAGGGAAGAGAGGAGGGAGACAGTGGGGAGAGGGCGGGGCCTGGGCAGAGTGGGGCAGGGCCTGGGGCGGAGCAGGAATGGAGTATGGGTGAGTCCACAGGCAGAAGAGGTGGGCTGGGAAGCTTGGTATCTTTGCTGCCTCGTCCCTCCTCCAACTGGGCTGCAAGCACAGGCTGCTGTCGGGCATAGGAGCACCAGTTTAATAATACTGCGTAGGGCCCCATAAATTCTAAGGACGGCCCTGCTTGCAGTACTGGCTAGAACAGTGTCATGTGATCGCCTGTTCTCACTTTCAGGTGACATTGTAAACAAGAAGCGGGCAGCATTATCTCCTGCAAATTGTAACCAAACTTGTTTGTCTGAGCGATTAACTCAACAAGAAGTAGGACTGCGTGGACTTATAGGCTCTCAAGTTTTGCATTGTTTTGTTTTTGAAAGCAGTTATTTTTTGTACATAATTCCACATTTGTAAGTTCAACTCTCATGATAAATAGATTGCACTACAGCACTTGTATTAGGTGAATTGAAAAATACTATTTCTTTTGATTTTGACAATGCAAACATTTTAATAAAAATAGAATACAAAGTGTACAGTGCGCACTTTATATTTATGTTGTAATTGAAATCAATATATTTGAAAATGTAGAATACATTCAAAAATATTTAAATAAATGCTATTCTATTATTATTTAACAGCGCGATTAATCACGATTAATTTTTTTAATCGCTTGACAGCCCTAGCAACAACCCATCTTTCTGTCAATAGCTCCTCCTCCTCATGAAAGTAGCTGGGGGCTTCACAAACCCTAAGACTGGCTCCTAGCCTATGGGCAATCACACCGTCAATGTTTCTTAGGTTACGTTTGCAATACTGAGCCTGTGCTGGCATAGCTATAGCTGCCAGCACAGCCTTGTAGTTTAGACGCAGCATACACCTACAGTACAAGGAGTTCTGCTAGGGTAGGAACACCACCTCCCTAAACAACGTTAGCTATGCTAACAGAAGCACTCTTGTGTTGGCATAGCGGCATCTACACCAGGGGTGTTGTCAGTCTGGCTCTACTGTTAGGGGGTATGGTTTTTTCACACCCCATGACTGACACAGGTATGCTTATATATGTTTTAAATGTAGAAAGGCCTTAACATTACTGCCACATTGGAAGGCGTTCAGAGGCTAATCCTTATATGTACACTGACATACCTCTATGCAAATCAAACTGTTTTAAAAAAAATAAAATAAAAGCATGTTCTAAGAACCACCTCAAAAATCAATTCTTTCCAAACTCTTGGCACTACTCACTTTGCATTGGCACTTCGCTTTGGGAGATCTTGGCTGACAGACCATGAGGTTCCTCAGGGTTAGGAAAGGTACAGTAAGCTTTGCTTAGGCTGTTTTGAGTCAGACGCAACAGGGTTTCTCCCACTGTTGTAAGTCTGCTTGGATTAAGCATGCCATTACAAAGCAGTTTTGCCCACCGGCTGTCAGACATCACCAATTTCCATTGCTAACAGTGGTAGAGGTCCTTTCAGATATAAATAATGAATATGCATTTGAGGCACTCTTGGCTAATCAAATAATAATACATTTTGGGTGCCTTTATTTTTTTTTTCTCCTTACCATGGAAAATCAGACTATGCAGAGACAATTTTACCTAAGACAGAACATGGAGAAGTCAGATGTCATGGAGAAGAAAAAAATATATCAGCTGACAAGGAGAGGGGAAGGTTGCTATCTGCACCCTCAATTTGAAATCCTGACTTTGGGGCAAGAGGCAAGAATAAAATGGCAATTTTGTAGAGAGTTACATGGTGAACACACCTAAAGCTATTTTACTGTGGTTCTGCTTTAAAAAACCCTCATGGATTGGCTGGTGATATTTTTTCAAGGTTGGGTGGAATTAAATAGTGTCACAGCTCATCCCCTGACTAGCCATTGCTAGCATTTGTCCAATTGCCAGTTTAGAAACATGGTTTGGAGAATGGATGATGTAACCAACAAGGATCAGTCCTATGTACCTGATTTATTAACCAACATCAGGGAGAGACAGTTCGGTTCTGCAATTGCTGATCAGTGTAGACTGAACAGTCACATAAACTAAATTAAATAAGACAAGAGTAACAAATCTGTAGGTGGCATAATGACATACAGGATTCCACAGTATTCATTTAATGAATGGCAATATATTTTGATGTCTAGAAAGTTCTATGTTTATTTTTCACTCTCTGCAAAAAGTCTGATTTAGATACTTTACAACAAAAACATCTGCAAGCTTCAGGAAACTCAGTAACGGAGGATTAGTCAGCAGATTACAGAACACGCCATGATTAAGTACACATCTAGAAATAATTTTTGAATTGTGAGTCTGTCCTTACTTATAACACATCAAGCTTGTTGAAAGACGACTTATGCTAGACATGCTGAGTGATTTTCAGACTACTTTATACAGTACACATGGGTCCAAAAATAATTAAACAAGTACTAATATTGAAAAACCTACTGGTTACATAATGATGAGATCACTGATTGATTTCATTGCAAGTAGAAAGTAACTATTGTCTTCTTAATCCCCAATTTAAAGGCGTAAACCAACAAGGGTGATTCAGTTTTTGGAAAACTATGTCTCATGCTGATTAAGGAAATCACTTAAAAGCTTATGTAATGCATTTAGACTGTCAGTTACGAAAAAGAATAAAATATTAATCATCAAGTTAAAAACCTGGCAAATCCAAAACATTTCTGGTGTATTTAATAATTTGAGTACCATGCTAATTTATTTGGTAAGGAAAACAAAGGCTACAATATTAAAAACACACATACACCCCAAGTCTAAAACAATATGGCCCAGAGAAATGCCTGGTGTTTTTAATTCCCTTCAAAATGAACCCAATCCCTCCTTTAGAGCCAAATAGGATGAAGTTAGCTTTTTATTTTCTGTGTGTTACTAAATCATTTGGTTTTTGTGATAGTCATCTATATAGCGTTGGCAATTTCAAACTACTTTAAAACCGAACCCTAGTAAGAAATCTGTTTGGATTAGAACTAGTTAAATGTTTCAAGAGAGACTGTCCATGTGAAATATAAATAAAAAATCAAATACATTATCTTGATTTAGCCACTGGAATCTCTTTGGACACAAGATCTACAGTAACAATTTACATCAAAGTTTTCTACTCATGCTAACCTCTAGCAAACTAAACTTTAGAGCACGGATATTTTATGGGATGTAGTTCATCCAAACAAAAAAGGAAAGATATTTCATTAATTACCCACATACCCCTCTCTCCCTTAGGGTGTTTAAAATAGCCACAAATTGATTCAGTGACCCCATTCCACTGTTGCACAATCCTGATGTACAAAGGAAGCTCTACTGCAGAAGACACACAGAATCATAGAATATGGGCTCAACGGGTAGTGATCAATGACTCCATGTCTAGTTGGCAGCCGGTATCAAGCAGAGTACCCCAAGGGTCGGTCCTGGGGCCAGTTTTGTTCAATAGCTGCATTAATGATCTGCGTGGACTGCACTCTCAGCAAGTTTGCAGATGACACTAAACTGGGAGGAGTGGTAGATACGCTGGAGAATAGGGATAACATACAGAAGGACCTAGACAAATTAGAGGATTGGGCCCAAATAAATCTGATGAGGTTCAACAAGGACAAGTGCAGAGTCCTGCACTTTGGACGGAAGAATCCCATGCACTGCTACAGACTAGGGACCAAATGGCTAGGCAGCAGTTCTACAGAAAAGGACCTAGGGGTTACAGTGGACGAGAAGTTGGATATGAGCTGACAGTGTGCCCTTGTTGCCAAGAAGGCTAACGGCATTTTGGGCTGTATACGTAAGGACATTGTCAGAAGATCGAGGGACGTGATAATTCCCCTCTATTCGACATTGGTGAGGCCTCATCTGGAGTACTGTGTCCAGTTTTGGGCCCCACACTACAAGAAGGATGTGGAAAAATTGGAAAGAGTCCAGCAGAGGGCAACAAAAATGATTAGGGGGCTGGAGCACATGACTTATGAGAGAGGCTGAGGGAACTGGGATTGTTTAGTCTGCAGAAGAGAAGAATGAGGGGGGATTTGATAGCTGCTTTCAACTACCTGAAAGGGGGTTCCAAAAAGGATGGATCGAGACTGTTCTCGGTGGTAGCAGATGACAGAACAAGGAGTAATGGTCTCAAGTTGCAGTGGGGGAGGTTTAGGTTGATATTAGGAAAAACTTTTTCACTAGGAGGGTGGTGAAACATTGGAATGGGTTACCTAGGGAGGTGGTGGAATCTCCTTCCTTAGACGTTTTTAAGGTCAGGCTTGACAAAGCTCTGGCTGGGATGATTTAGTTGGGGATTGATCCTGCTTTGAGCAGGGGGTTGAACTAGATGACCTCCTGAGGTCCCTTCTAACCCTGATGAAGAGACCTGTCTGTCTTGGCTGGTCTTGTGAGAACTGTTCCATTTTATGTCAGTTAACTATTCTATTGGAACAAATCTGGCATTATTTCTCAGATCATAACACCTGTGCATTGCTCCTCCTTGAAGAGTCACAATCAAATTATAACCTTTATATAACCAGATGGTCAGCACCTATATAAAGAGCTTTCAAACGAACTCTGATTGTGTAAAAGGAAAGATTTTAGTATCATAGCCTATCCAAAAAACTGGCAGAGTCTAATAAAACTGTAATGAATAAACCACCCCTCCCTCCCCAAAGTTATTTACTCCACAGAAGTAACCATCTTTGCTAACTTAAACTGGAGCTTCAGATGCACAAGGAAAGCAAGATTGGTCCTGGTACTCATTTCTGGAGCTTTTTAGCCAGTTGCCACTTTGTAACAGCTCCATATCTTTAAAATTGATATTTTCAGGTGACCAGTCTCATCACCCAGCTGGACAATTTAGAATGGCTGCTATTTGACAGATGAGGTAATTTTATACTGGGAAAAATTCTTTGCCAGAATAGAGTTCAGCCCATTGTTTTGAAACCGACATGGCCCGAGTATTTTAGTGTTAAAACTACAGTCACTCTATTGAGACAGAAAAGTGATTTATTAGGCTCTTAAGCTTCTTTATATCTATTAAATGCAAAAAATCAACACGTTTGAAAGACAACAGTTAAGAAGGGTGGATTTATGCTTGTGTTAACTTTTTTTTTTAAAATGCTCTAGCCACCAAGGAAAATGTTCTGGAACATCCTGTCCCTGTTACATTTTTCAATGGCTTTCTGAACTTATAATTTAGGCTACTGAATGCTCTACTGTAACCTGACAAGAATTGAAGACAGGTTACATTAACTCATGTCCTTGCATGTTTAGAGAATTAACACATACAGCATTGTATTTACACCCCATAGGCACTCATTTGGCAGGGAGCGTTGAAACTTCTAGCAATTTAAGAGTTAATCCAACCCCCTATTTTCATATAACCATGCATGTGTGAATAAACAAGGCTTATAGTTTCCAAACTCTTTCATTAGGAAATAAGTGTAAAATAAACTCCTCTCATTTTCTGTCTTAAGAAGATGCCGTGCTTGGAGCAGCTCTCACCAACTTCTATACACGGATAGCTACGAAATTGTAGCATGGTTAAAATGACAATTAATAGATGCAGTTTGCACAGTCTCTTCTAGAAATCTCTCCATGCCCTGCAGTGGCCTTGAATTCTTATCTAGAAATTCAATGTAAATTTCTAATTTTATGTTAATTAAATATTTAATCTTCTTTAAAATTAAACTTATCCACCGTTACATACAAGTATTTCATTTACTTTGATTTGACAATCAGAGACCAATAAATGAAACAGTTTTCATAGAGAACTTCAGTAATCACAAATATCAAATCCCACCCTAGGTAATAAACAGCACAAGTTTGCCATATTTTACACTCTCAGTTCTGCTAAATATATAATTCTACAGAGAAGTCATTAGGCATTGGAAACACTGTTAGAGCATATTGTGATAAAACACTTATCAAATCAACAATTTTGAAATATTACATTAAAATGCGCTCATGTGATGTATATAATGAAAACAAACATTTGGAAACCAGAAGCACTAGAGCAAAACAGAAGATTCATTAACACCACAACTTGTAGTGATTTATCGGATGTTGCTCACTTTAAATGGGAGAGTCAAGTAATCTAGGTCTCAGATTAGAACCTCCTCAAAAATGGTAATATGGTGGGGAATGATCTTTCTGTGAACTGTGTTGCATGCTACAGTAAATTAAGAGTATAAATGGTAGAAAATAAATCTGAATTATAGTAATCTAATATGCTTTTAGTAACACAGCTAAGGTCTTTTTTTAAAAAAATATGATTTTTCATCTGACAGTAGGACTCAAAATGATGCTTCTGCACAAACCACGCATATCATTAATCTCTAATTTAAAATAATGGCCCTATTACTTTTTATTCAAATCAATTGCTTAAACTAAAGGTTTGCCTTGTCTTGCAAGCACATACAGGGCTTTGTTGAAACCTAAGTTCCTGTCAGGTTATAGTAGCCTAAGCTATAAATCACAGAATGCCACTGAAAAACAATTGCAGAAAAATTTAACAGACAGGATGTTCCAGAACATTTTCTTTGGTGGCTAGGGCATTTAAAAAAAAAGTTAGCATAAGCATGAATCCATTCTTTTTAACTGTTGTCTTTCAACTGTGTTGATTTTTTGCATTTAATAGATATAAAGAAGCTTAAGAACTCCAGCAACCAAGCAGCATGTGCAGGTGTGTATTCAACTCATAATCCTGTCTCTTTGTTTAGTTATAGGGTGTGTTGCTCTCAAGCAGATCTGTTTGGATCAACAAACAGAACAGTGTGCAGATCAAATGCAGAACCAACCTCCTGACGTCAAACCTTTTCCATGACAACCACTGTAAAAATTTATGAGACCATAAAGTCTTTTGGGATATTTATAGTCAGAAACAAAGAGCTACTGGACTTTCTCTTAATCACAGCTCAGATGGCAACATGAATAATTTAAGTGGCTCACTTTATACTATAAGATCATAACTGCATCATCTTACCTTGAAGTACTTCCATAGGGAGAACAGTCCAGGCATTTTCCAAATAGGAGATATAAATGTAGCGAGCTGTATTACAGGCAAGGCCAATATAGAGCACTCTAAAGAGAGGAAGGGGAAAAAAATAGTCATAGAGGTTTGCAGTTTCCATGTCTTGTATGGTACTTGAAATACACCTGATTGCTTTCTAAATCCTAATACGAAAGCGAAATGCAGCACAAGGAAGCGTGTGCTCACGCACAATTTCTTAGTCAAAAATCTTCCGTTACAAAGATCCCACACCCAAGCGCAACCTCTTCCCGCTCTGCAGGCATGCAGTTAAACTTGTTCCAAGTTAAAAACAAAAATGTGATTGATTAAATTAAAACAAAACCCCAGGAGAATTCTTTTCAAACCACTAATGGAAAACAAATTAATCCTAAATCTGTCTAGAGTTAATAGACCCTCTGAACTTCTGACTAGGTAGTGTCTAGTCTCATTTTATGTAATGTCCTACTGCATTATATTTTAGAGAGAATATGGTTTCCATCACACCTGATACCAGTCTTTTTAAACGCCTCAATGATTCACACATCAGCCATACAGTTTAAGAAGAGTATAGGTCCATATTATTATAGGAATTTATTTAATCCAAGCTGATGTAAAGTTAGCATTCCAGGAGTTGCATCCAGTTCACTACTTCTTTGAAATATGTACTCTTCCCCCAAAAAAACCACAACAATAAATACTCCATGTAGTGAGTGACAACACTATTGTTGTCACCTGTCTAGTTTTCAACAGGACAATCCAGTTTGGAAGCAAGAGGCTAAGAGTCAGGTTTTAAAATAACTGTTGACCAGAAAGCTCAAGCCCAGTTTTCCCAGTTCATTTTCTCCTCACACTATTTAACCAAACATTTTCTCTCCTTTCCTGACTTCAGGCTTCAACCCAATTGCTTCTTCCTCACCAAGCTAAACTATCATTACTAGAAGCAACCTTTGTTGTACATCATATCTTTCCTGTGGCTCTAAAAAGGAAACATTCTAGTAGGAGGAGATAAATCATCTCTTTTCCAGGACCAGGGAAAGAGGTAGATTTGGATAACAGACTAAATTAGTCTAAATTAGCAACAAGTCACTTTCCCTTGTTGTCCATCACTGACTGGAAATACAATCTCTAAAAGCAGAAAGGAAGAGGAACGTGACTAAATCCCCTTACCATTCACCCATACATACAGGGGTAACATTAACTTCCTCCCTGGTTTGCATTTGACAGGTACCAGGTTCACCTAACTTTACAATAACCTTTTCTGATTTTTTTTTTAAAAAAAGGTTATTTTTCGCTCTTGATTTCAACCACTCTTTTAGCTTATTATACCCTGCTTATTATACCTCTCTACAAGGCAAAGATGAGACTGCAGTATTTACTGATCTGCACTCAGGTGTTTTGTAAAAGATCTTGTTATTCAACTTGCAGTTTTCTAGTGGACCTGTTCCTAGTGGGAGCGACAGCAGAACATTTAAGGTGGACCCACAGATGTTAAAAAAAAACAAACCAAAAAACAACAACCTTAATCTTAGAACGATGCACTGCACCTCTTAAATAACCAGGGTTATACTCAGGATTGACCCACAGGAAAATTAAAAAGGAAAGGTTGGCCTAGGGGTTAAGGCACAGACCTGAGTCTCTGAATATCAGGGCTTTATTTCTTCCACAGCCTCAAACTCACTATGCACTCTTAGCAAAGTCATTTAATTGTCATTTAATTGAATTTACCATGTGTAAAAATGAGCTAATGCTTTCCTATTTCACATAAGTATTGTGAAGCTTAAATCAACATTGTGTTAAGAAACTTTGAAAAATCTAAGATGGAAAGTACTAATACAAATGCAGTATTTTTTTTATTTTTTTTAAAAAGAGGTCCCATGATGTTCAGTCTTACTGGCTTCCACTCAGACAAATGCCACAGCATGTACTATGCTCATGCTATCACTACCCAAACATAACTACACTGGAGCCAGTCTACTGGGATCAGGTAAGCCTGTGCAATAATGCCCAGATTTGCAAAGTTTGTAATATTTTATACCTTATAGTAATTAATGTATTTTTGCAGAAAGTCTTACCATACACCCCAACAGGCTGGCTCCAGAGACTCTGCTTCCACAGGTGTGGCAGGGGGTCCATAGCTGATGTGTGTTGCCAGGATAGTGACACTGGATCACCACTTAGAGCAGAAAATGGAGAGCAATGGCAAGGCTGGACATTAACAGGCAAAGTGGGTAGGGAGATTAAATCTGTAGTGCACAAGAGCTACAACAAATTTGTTCCTTTCATCCATTCATCTCTACCATCTTTCTGTCCAACAACTTCACTTCTTTTCCTTGATTGACTCCTGTGCATACAATTTCTTGCCAACTTTCTCCCAAAGAGAAAAATGGCCCTATCCAGGAAGCACACTTTTCATATCCCTCCTCATCAGTTTCTCTTCCTTTCTGCCAGCCTCCCTTAGCTCAGAAGCAACAAATCAAGTAAGGAATACGGACAGAGTTCTTCTGTTTACTTGTCTTTCAGAATGTTCAGCTAGATATTTATAAATTGAACCCAAAATGATCACATTTGAGTGTCAAAAATTTAAACACCTAATTAAAAGTGGCCTGATTTTTAGAAGGGCTGAGCCATTGAATTTAGGAGCTAGTAAGTACTTAGGGAGCCTTCATCATAACCTCTGAGCAACTGCTTGTTTGATTTTTCTCATCTTTCCATGATCCTTCATATCTTAGGACACAGCTGCTTAACAGAGCTGGGCAAATATTTGATATTTCTGTTCACTGACAGTTATGAACAAATAATAAAAAAAGGTTCAGGTTGAACTAAAATTGAAAAATTACAACAAACTGGGAAAAAAAATCTATGTTGGGCAGTTGTAAAGGGATAGATTTACAAAAATACATGGAGGAGCCACTGCCCTCCTTATAAAACTTTTAGTCCAGTGGTTAGGGCGCTCATCCGGGATGTGGGAGACCCACGTTCAATTGCTCTCTTTGCCTGATGTGGAGCAGGGACTTGACTTGGGTCCTCCCACATCCTGGGTGAGGACCCTAATCACCAGTCTATAGAGTCATTCTCCTGCTCTTTCCCTGGCCCAATGACTATTCATTGTCATTCACAGTGACAATTTATAGTACACCACCACCACCTCCTCCTCCTGCCATTTTGTGAATGGCATTTAAGGCCTGTGGGGGGAAAATGGGGATCAAAACTATTTGGCAAATTTCTGTCAAATTTACTAATAGTTTCTGGTCAACTAAAATTGCATTTTTCAGTGAGTAAACTGTACACATGAATTTTTTTTCCCAACTCTAGACATCACTCAACTGTTCCCCAGGAGAACAATGGGTGCTAAACAATTTTGAAAATTTGTCCACTTAATTTGGGTGTCTAAATGAGAGCTATTTTAAAGCATCAGGGCCAGATTTTCAAACTTCCTACCCTCCATATGACATGCAGACAAAATAGCTAAGCTGCAGCATATAAAAACTAGGAAGCAACTGGAAGAGTAGGCTTATGCCCAGAATAGAGCAGTGGTATTCAGAGCTGTCTGAGTTAGCAACCAAAGAAAGAAGTGCTCATTGCCAGAGAGAACAATTATCTCAATTTGAAGAAATTTGGACCCCTTTTCTAGAAACATCTGGACAGAAAATATTGAGATGGTTCAAAGAATGCCATATCTTCATTCCACCTAACCTCTTTTTCCCTGCCCCCTCCTCTGCCTATTCATGTACATCTTCTCCTAGCTTATTACTGTTAACCCCACCCTGACATGTTATGTTTCTGTATTATTGTCTGGTTATGTATTGGCTTGTCTTGCAGGTTTGACAAATTGTAAGACTGCATAATTCCATTAGACATCCTGTGAAGCATGTGAAATTTGGAAACATAAAAGCTGTAAGTCATTTACCTTTCTATTGTCTGATTCTTTATGAAAAAAATTAATATATTCTTTTTAAAAAGGAAGCAGAATTTCAGTGCAACATAGCACATAACTCTCAGCAAGACATCCTGCAAATACCCACCCCACCACTACCTACAAACCTCTTTATCAGAGAGCATACCAAGGAAATGCATTCATATGCTTCTTCTTAACCTGAGTAATCACTCAATTAAGTCACAAAACCTCAATTTGCTGAAGAGAAAGGGGGAGTGTGACAAATAGCCTGGTAATGAGGGTTAACGAAGGAGACTTGGAATAAGGACACCTGAGTGCTAAGCCTAGCTCTGACATGGATTTGTTCTGTTGTACTGGGCAAGTTATTTAACTTCCAAATACCTCTTTTTTCCACCTGTAAAATGGGGAATACTGCCCACCTTTATAAAACGCTTTGAGATACCCGGAGACACAAGCGGAAGGCACTAGATATGAAGTACAAATACTATTAACACTGTTTTATTAATTTTCTGGTTGCATGTATAGCTTTGTAACTACTTTGCTGGCATTGAATTGTGCACAAAGCGCTATGGTAATCTCTAAAATGTTTACAACATAATTTGAGTATTAGTACCGTCATATGTGAACCTGCTGTGTGTCTCAGATCTAGAGTTGGGCAACATTTTTCAGCTGAGTAGTTCATTTGCTGAAAAATGCAGCTCTGGTGGACCCAAAACTATATGCAAATTTAACATGAATAGTTTGGCCAGTCACAGAGGAGGAGGCGGCTGGAGGAGATGGTGATGCCACCACTCCCTTTTCTTGTAGCCTTTAGTCCAGTGGTTTGAGCACTCACCCGTGATAGAGAAAACCCACGTTTGAATCCCAACTCAGAAACAAATCCAAAATGAACTTTTTCAAGATTCAGTTCAACACAAAATCAATAATTTTTAATATATGGAGATATACCTATCTCATAGAACTGGAAGGGACCCTGAAAAGTCATTGAGTCCAGCCTCCTGCCTTCACTAGCATGACCAAGTACTGATTTTGCCCCAGATCCCTAAATCGCCCCCTCAAGGATTAAATTCACAACCCTGGGTTTAGCAGGCCAATGCTCAAACCACTGAGCTATTCCTCCCCCAAAACCTCTACCACATCAAAAAATCAGTTACCCTCCCAGATCTACTCAGAGCTCACATGAGGGTCTGAACCTGGAATGCTGGAATCAGCAGTTTCATGATACTGGTGGATGACAGTTGTGTGAGTAGCTGAGAGGAGACAAGTGTTTGCTCAGCTAGCTCCCAGATCTACCTAAGTGCAGCTTACTGTGAAAAGTGCCGATACATTTCCCCCCCATATTTATCTGTGTCAGAGCTTGTGATTACAAGAATCAAGCCTGTGCCTGTCTCCAAAAACTCAGGCAGGAGGGATAGTGAAGGTACTAGTGCTAAGCTATCAGAAAAATTACAGCAAGAGCTTCTATTTCCTGAGGTCCTTTCCAACCCTAATATTCTAGGATTGTGGTTGGTCACGGTCGGGGCTGGGACACACACTGGATAGGGGGTAGAATATGGCTAGAGGGGATATTAAACCTTATCCTTCTGGACTTGAACCGGTGATAGTCAAACCTCAGGGGTTAAGGAGCTGAATTAATTATCAACATTACCCGAAAGAGCCACAGTAGTGTGAATGACAGGGGAAATGTTTAGTGTGTGTCTACACATAGAGACACACACTAAATATATATTTATGGGGGAGGGATAGCTCAGTGGTTTGAGCATTGGCCTGCTAAACTCAGGGTTGTGAATTCAATCCTTGAGGGTGTGACTTAGGGATATGTGGTAAAAATCTGTCTGGGGATTAGTCCTACTCTGAGCAGGGAGTTGGACTAGATGACCTCCTGAGGTCCCTTCCAACCCTGATATTCTATGATACTAGTCCAGGGGTTGGCAACCTTTCACAAGTGGTGTGCCAAGTCTTCACTTATTCACTTTAATTTAAGGTTTTGCGTGCCAGTAATACATTTTAATGTTTTTATAAGGTCTCTTTCTGTAAGTCTATAATATATAACTAAACTATTGTTGTATGTAAAGTAAATAAGGCTTTTAAAATGTTTAAGAAGCTTCATTTAAAATTAAATTAAAATGCAGAGCCCCACGGACCGGTGGCCAGGACCCAGGCAGTGTGAGTGCCACTGAAAATCAGCTTGTGTACCGCCTTCGGCACCCGTGCCATAGGTTGCCTACCCCTGTTCTAGTCTATTCTTTAAAATGGGAGAAAGAATACATAGATATCAGTGTACTACTTTGCTAGTAGTAAGGGTTAAAGGAAAATAACTTCTGCTGTGACCTTTCCACACCATAACAGAAAAGTCATAGTAATCTCTCTCACAATAGACCTAGGAAGTCTTCAGGGCTGGGTGTGGAGTGGGAGGAACCTTTCCCCTACCACTATGATACGAGACATTACAGCACAGTTTCTGGAGACACTTAACCCTGTATAAGCCAGAATTGTTCACATTCTGGTTTGGACCATTAAAAAATTATACACATGTACAGTAACTCCTCACTTAACGTTGTAGTTTTGTTCTTGAAAAATGCGACTAAGTGAAACGATGTTAAGCAACTCCAATTTTCCCATAAGAATTAATGAAAATGGGGGGGTTAGGTTCCAGGGCAGCTTCCCCCACTCTGCAAGGACCAGGGGTGGGGAGCTCAACCCTCAGCCTGCCCACTCCACCCCTTCCCCCCAATCCTCCACCCTTAACCCACCTCTTCTCCCCCTCACCACCACCTCCTTTACTTCGCATGCTGCATCCTGGCTCCTCCCCCCTTCCTCCCCTCCCTTGAAAACGCCGCAAGCTAGCTGATTGCCACGTTCGGAAGGCAGGGGAGGGAGGGAGGCGGCGTGCTGAGTCCTCACTCCTCCCCCCTCCCTCCTGCCTGGGGCAATCAGCTGGCTTGCTGCGTTCGGGAGGCAGGGGGAGCCTATGCACCTCCTCCCTCTCTCCTGCCTCCAAAATGCCGCAAGCCAGCTGATTGCCGCGGGCAGATGGTGGGGGGAAGGCGCTGATCCATGGGGTCTGCCGGTGGGCAGGAGTAAAAGCAGGCAGCCAAACAACCTAAGAGTGGAGCATTGCACAACTTTAAATGAGTATGTTCCCTAATTGATCAGCAACGTAACAACGTTAAGCGGGGTGACTAAGTGAGGAGTTACTGTACAACCATAGATTCATAGAATCATAGATTATTAGGGTGGGAAGGGACCTCAGGAGATCATCTAGTCCAACCCCCTGCTCAAAGCAGGACTAATCCCCAAATGGCCCCCTCAAGGACTGAGCTCACAACCCTGGGTTTAGCAGGCCAATGTTCAAACCACTGAGCTATTCTCTCCCCCATCCCCAACATACAACCGTGGTCTCGTCTGGTTATCCCTGTTTTCCATAAGATACATTAAACATCCCTAATGCATTAGTGTAGTTGAAATCTAATGCTACTCATTTTATTAATAGGTGGAGTAACCTTAAAAGTAAAACAAAATAAAATAAAGCAATCATACCAGTCAATCTGTTTAAAGCAGTGCAAAGGGGATCACATACAGGATCATTAACTCCGCACCGCTGCCAGTTAGCTTTCACTTTTTGGGAGAAGGGGCTTTAATGCAGTGGACCAAGAGTCTACGTTATTTTGCAAAGTTCAAAGAGCTAGTGGAGAAAGATAGTATCTGAGGCGGACAGTTTGCAAGTTGCTATGACTAAAATATAAATAAGTATTAAATAATACTAAAATATGAAAAGAATAGGACCAACAGTTAATTTACATTCATTGTTCTGGCTGTGGTTATAAAGGGACATGTGTTAAACTGACACTAGCTACTGTATCTAAGCAATTTAGGCCAAGTGTCGCAATACACTCTGCCCAATATCCATCTAAGTTTAGAAGAGATGGAATTTCTTTTTAAAAAGAAATCCTTAACATGGGAAACGTAGAGCAAAAGCAGCAAGGTCTACACCTCCATTCTTGTCCATTTTATCCCCTTATTTCCACAATCCTGCCATTTCTCTTTCCTACTTAAGCCACACATGAAAGAAAAAGGACTAAACCTAAGTTTTTGTACTATAATCAAGCACATTTTGAAAACACCAGGAAATGGAAGCAACTTGATGTAACCCTATGACTGACTGCCTTGACCACTTTGCTTGGTATATTTTAGCTCCTCCTCCTCATACATGTTTTTAGAGGCTTTAAGGTCCTTAGGGCAGGGAATTTCTTCCTATATACGTGCGTACAATATCTAGCACACTGTGGGTTCTACTGCAGTATAAAGATAAATATTAAGAGGGGGAATTAGATCTCATGTTAAGAGTTGATCTTAACTCCCAAGGTTGCACGGGAGCATTATACTACAGAGCTTTATAATTAGTGTTGTGTAAACTAACTCCTATTGATAGGAAGAGTACGAACATCAACGATTAATGGAAAAAGCAGTGTTTAAAGGTACTCTAGGCAGCCAGTAGCTATGGAACTGTAGATTCCAAAGAATTTTGATTGTAGGAGACATATTTCAAAACCGGCAGCCTCCTATTCAGCAAAACATTGATTGCATCATACCCAGATTTAAAACAATTTTGACTATGATCTGCTAATGACTGTTCTTTCCATGATTATTATACATTTCTCAATGTCACTGTGACCCTAAAAGAAAATTATGCATTTAACTTAAGTCCCAGGTCCAGATTATCTTCACAATTACATTGCATACACACAGACAAGATTAATTATTATCTCTTGTTCATTTATATACCTTTATAGTCAATATACATACACATGTAAATTTCAGGGCTTCCGCTCCATCCAGGGGTACTTTCTGGTGACATCAGGTGCCACATACGTATCTCTTATCTGGGCCATGTCATTACCAAAACCTCCAGTATATAGAACTTGGCCATAGACTGTCAAATAAATAATCCTTAAATCTAATTTTTTTTTACTTAAAAAGAAAGCTTTCCCTTCCACGATCACTCCTTCCACTTCCCTTTTCCATCCAAATGGATCTAGATCCAGAGTAATGAATATACTACATTCACACATCTGGCACAAGACCTCTTGTCAAAACATAGTGCCTCATAACTCCACCAGATTATTTATGTTTCTTTTTCCAACATAAATGTAAATGTCAGAGGAGAAATACATATCCTTTTAGACTGCAATCCATCTAGTGCCTGTCACATAACAAAGCTAATATTCAATACACTTCGTATGAGAGGAGGAAAGCAAAATTTAGTATGCCAAACAAGACATTTTCATGCTGCAGGTGTAGAGACCGTCTCAAGGTTTCAGCATCGTCTATGAGCTGAAAATGAAAAGCATCTTTTGCTATTAAATTACACTCTTCTTTTTTCCTTTGCCTGTCAAGTGCCAGTAAATTTTGTCAAACTAATTATGTGTAAAATTTAAAGCTTTGAAAGCTATTTATCCTTATTATGCAACCCGCTTAAACGGAAGAAAGATGAAATTATGACAACTCCTGCTTCACCAATAAAAACAAGCGAAGGGAAGAGAGAGAACATCTTGTGATCAGCACAGAAAAATTTATATTGGTTTGATTAATTAAAAGCCTAAAGACGCTACTTAGTATAAAATTTGATATCCCAAGTTCCAGGCACAGTAACTTGAGAGATCACCTGAAACATACCTTTGATTGAGGTCAAGAGAAACACCACAGAGGGATCAACTCACTGAAAACAAACAGGACAAGATGCAGAAAAAAAAACTGCATGACTCATACGGTTGAAAATGCACTGACATCTAGATAACAGATCCTCTGGTGTACTGGGAGAGGGTATGGGAACAAGACTACATATACAGTTCTGTGAAAATATGATTTGCCTCTGTTTAGGGGACCACCGTGAGATGTGACAATATTACACACTTCAAGATAAACAAGCCCAGAATAGATTGTTGTTCAAACAAATCATGGAGTTTTGAAGCAAAATCATTGACGGTGCACTTTAAAGTAATCCTTTCAAGGTTAAACTGCCAAATTTCACTAAAGTGCTGAGAAAACATTTTGGGTGTTATGAAGAAGTTATATTATATACCTGTTTAAAATGAACATTTACTTCATGAGGCAGTCACCTATCTGAGTATATGCAGGTCAGGACAGAGATCTTTAAAATAAGGGGCGAGAGTGGTTTTGGAGAAGTGTTGCCTCACTGTTTAATTCCACAGTAAAACAGAGTGCTGCAATTCAGAGACTGTAACCTAGTTCCATTTTCTAGAGACTGTATTCAAGGTATTTATATACATTTTTGTAATATAAAGTTATAGCACTGGAATATATTACAGATTCAGTGTGTCTCATTAGGAATTTGAAAGAGATTGGGGAAAAGGATCACATTAAAAATAAGGCTTGCTAGAAAAAATTCATAGTAAACTTTCACTGGTTTCTAAGCATTTTTTTTTTTGGTAATATTGGGTAAATGCTACAGGGATCTTTATGTTATCTCTTCTGTTTCTATCGCACTGGACTCCTACCTTGCCTGATGTATCAGAGAGACTACACTATTTCTGGATGTACGGTGTTCTAGCACCAACACAATATTACTCCCTGAAATACTTCTAGGGATGGTGCTGGCAAATACTGACATCTTCACCGATGGTGCTCTCCAACAGTTAAGAGATAAGTGAGGTGGCCTGAATACCCCACTTATCTGCAGGACTGAGGGAGGGTATCAGCTCCAGGCAGAACCATTCTTGGTCCAGCTCAGCCAGGAAGAGCACAACTTAAAAGAAGTCTCATTTATAAGCAGCACAAATATAGTCAAACACAGACTCACAGGAGGAGACTCTTTAAAATAGAGAATCATGAGGCTAACTCAACTTAATACTCTACAAACATAGCTCCACTAACATGTGCACAGTTCTTTAGTGATTATTGTCATTTGCTTACCTGATGTGACCAATCAGTTCAATCAACTTGTGGCTAAAGAAGTAGGCAGTCAGCTCAGACACGTGGCTCAAGACAGAACAGACTCCAAAGAGGGTGGTAGTGCCATTCAGGTCTTCCAAGTGCCAGTAGAGAAAGGTGAACACAAACCCATACCCAAACCCCATAAACCAAGCCACAAACAGCACAGACCCATACTGTATACTGCAAAGGAGCTTTATCAGGTCCCAAAAACTGAATGACTGAGACTGGCTTATGCTGCTGGGGGTGTCATCAGAGGATTCAGTGGAGGCATTTCCATCCACCTGTGGGATCTCTACTTCCTTCCTCTTGTTTTCATCTTCTTTGTAGTGGTTATAATGGAATCTGAACTGGGTGGCCACAATAAGCGCCATTGACATCAGTACACCAAAGACTATGAAAACAATCCTGTAGTTCTTGTACTCAGGAGCTTTACATCCTAGACCTTCGATGATCACTTCTATACGGGTATAGTCTATACCAATTCCCACCGACAGCATGGCCAGTCCCCAGCCCAGAGAGCCCCACATCCGCTGCAAGCCATAGCGATCCCTATGTTTGCCAAGGTATTGGAGAGTCACAGTGTCCACAATGGTAACAGATGAGGCACTGAAAAACTCTCCTATAATGACAACCAAGAGAATGAGTAGAAAGATAGCTTCTACTTCTTGATGATCATAAACCAGCATGACGTGGTCAGAAAATACTGGCTTCGTGGTGACAACAGGTGGTGATGTAGGGTGGGTCATATTTCCTGGCAGTCCTGGGTTTGTGGTGGTATTCTTTGAAAGAAAATTTGTATTGTTGTTATCCAAGGCAAGGTCTCCATTTCTAGTCTGAGCAGAAAATGGAAACAATTCCAAAGTTGGGAGACTGTTAGCTAACAGGTCCCGCTTCCCACGACCCTTCTGCAACGTAGCACTAGCTGTAGTTAGTAGAGAAGGAATGGTGGCATTTTGCGGCAGTGATGTTAAAAGGTGGCTGGCATTGGAAGGATGTGGTGGTGGAGGGACCTTTGGTACACATCTTAAGGTAGCTGGTCTAACAAATCCAATCCCCAGGTTAAATAAAATCCAACATAAAAGTGAAAAGAGAAGGACAACTTTCCCTTTTTTAAAGCGATCTGCCACCACTCCCCAGAAAGGAGCACTGCAGAACTCAATAAAGTACCTAATGCCCACCAGAAGTCCACTCTGACTAGGCGACATGCCCAGCTGCTTATAATACACAGGAAGCAATGGGTAAAGGGAGCCATATGCAGAATAAAAGAAAAAATAAAAGACCTTGGAGATCAGAAGATCATTGTTTATTTTGACACAGTGCCTTTCTAACCAGTCTAGCTCCTCATCTGGGACAGTGGTGGTCTCAGTTGAAGGGGTTTCATTTTGGGGCTGGAGATCTTGCTCCTTGGAAATTCCATTGAAAGGATCAGCAAGCACATACTTTCTCTTCTGCTCTTCTTCATCATCAGTTAAGATGGCAACTTTATCATCAGCCGCCATAGCTCACCACAAGCATCCGATACTCAACACACCCTCCACAATAACTGCAGGTATCCTGTAGGGCAAATAAAATAGACTACAGTTAAAGCACAACACAGAAAGAAGGGTGCAATCATGGAAGGTCAGGCACTGAGGAATAAAAGAAAGAGCCTCTTTTTATTACTTACATGCCTTGCCCATAAATTCCTCAGGATCTGAGGAAAGAAAAACACTGTATTCAACCGTTAATTCACATTGATAATGATAGACAATACTGGCAATCATGAAAAAGTGGATTTAGTGACCGACACTGCCACTACTATAGCAACTTATCTTTCAGTAGCAGTTCTGTAGCTCTTTGCAATAACCATCCTATACATTTATTACAGGAGAGATTTTCAAAGGCACAAATAGGAGCTAAGCAACTAACTGCAATTTGTGCCTTTGAAATCTTCCCCTACAAATCATCTGCTTTTGTAAGAATCTAACTCCAGTATTTACAGTTTTGCTTAAATAACCGTAGGACAGGGAATGAGGTGACCCGGGGACAAGTAATGAGATATGGAGCTTTTCTTCACCAGTCATATCCATTCCACCTGAAGGCCTATTCAAAATTATTTGATCTCCAACTGGAGTCCCATTTTCAGAAATGCTGAGCATCTGCAACTTCAGCTGAAGTCAGTGTGACTGTGGTTGCTCAGCACCTCTGGGAAAAAGAAAAGTAAGACCCCCTAGTTCCTAGTGGACGGGTACCTACATCATAAAAATCATCCGCACAATTAGGTTGGAAGCCTCAGTAGCAGAGGGCAAGGATTTTACAGACATGGGACTAAACTGATCTTTTTTCCCTTCCAATCAAAGTTCAGAAATACAGGAGTGACTGAGAAGAAATCATATTGCCACTGCAGGCCCCATACTTATTCTGTGGAGAAACAATGGATTTCAGGAAGGTCAGTCCTGTATCTTTTTACAAATAATAATTCATTTAAAAACCAATTTTAAAAGCCCCTAGGATTTAGATTTTAGTTCTGAGAGCATCTTTCATACTCAATAATAATAGTAGAGTTAGCCATTAGTAATTTTCCTTATTGGGAACAAAAAAAATGGTCTCCCACACAGAAGTGCAGTCCATTCGTTCTTGGCTACCAGACTGGAGACATATTGCATAAATCTGAAATTTTGCAGTATTAATATTTGTGAGCGTAACCTGGAAAAAAATATTAGATTAGCAAACTATATAATGTAAATATGTTTCATTCTAAATAAATATTTCAGTGCATGTTTCTGGATAACTCAAAAGATGCCACAAAACAATTTAACTTAAATATTTAATAGATACTCTCTTGCCTGAAGCAATATATTTTTGTTTTTCTCTCTGGATCAACTTACATTCCAAAGTAGAATTTTTTTTAAGGACTAAGCTTTAATTATAGTGGTTTCAAGCTCTTTTGGATTGCTGATAAACTGTTCCACTGAAACTTATTAATGTCATAATATTTAAATTGTGAAATATAGAACATGATTCTCCAGTGATTCCTTTAATATTCTGTAAGGAACTTAACTTCCTATTCTCAAAAAGCCAAGAAGCCCTCAGAAGATTCCAATCTCTAATATTTTAGAATCAAATTGGAAGCTTAGTTTTGCCTGCTTACAAATTCATTGTTGATTGAGATAAGCAGAGATTATCCCTTTAAATAACTGATTATAGTTCAGAATTTTCTCCCAAACATTAAGGGCAATAACTGACAAGGGATGTAAGTTTAGGCCAGAAAGAAATCTTTTAATAGCATTCACAGGTATTATTCTATTTCAGTGATATTTATTAAGTTCTGTTCCATATTAAACCAATGTGCATTAGGTGGTGTTGTTTTTTTAATTAAGTACATCAGAAGTAGGAAGCCTACCAAACAAATCAGTGGGGCCACCAAATGATCGAGGTGCTTAAGGAGCACTCAAGGAAGACAAGGCCATTATGGAGAAGCTAAATGAATTATTTGCATCACTCTTCATTGAAGAGGATGTAAAGGAGATTCCCATGCCTGAGCCATTCTTTTTAGGTGACAAATCTGAGGAACTGTCCCAAATTGAAGTGTCATTAGAGGCGGTTTTGGAACAAGTTGATAAATTAAACAGTAATAAGTTACCAGGATCACATGGTATTCACTCAAGAGTTCTCAAGAAACTCAAATATGAAATAGCAGAACTACTAAATGTGATACGTAACCCATCATTTAAATCAGCTTCTGTACCAGGTGACTAGAGGATAGCTAATATGCCACCAATTTTTTAAAAAGGCTCAAGAGGCGATCCTGGCAATTACAGGCTGGTAAGCCTAACTTCAGTACTAGGTAAATTGGTTGAAATTATAGTAAAGAGCAGAATTATCAGACACATAAATGAACACGATTTATTAGGGAAGAGTCAACATGACTTTTGTAAAGGGAAATCATGCCAATCTATTAGAATGATTTGTGGGGGTCATTAAACATGTGAACAAGGGTGACCCAGTAGATATAACGTACTTGTATTTTCAGAAAGTCTTTGACAAGGTGCCTCACCAAAGGCTTTTAAGCAAAGTAAGCTGTCATAAATAACAGGGAAGGTCCTCTCATGGATCAGTAACTGGTTAAAAGATAGGAAACAAAGGGTAGGAATAAATGGCCTGTTTTCAGAATGGCGAGAGGTAAATCATGGTGTCCCCCAGGGCTCTGTACTGGGACCAGTGTTTTTTCAACATAGCCATAAATCTGGAAAAAGGGGTAAACTGTGAGGTGGCAAAATTTGCAGACGCCACAAAATTACTCAAGATAGTTAAGTCCAAAGCAGACTGTGAAGAGTCACAAAGGGAACCTCACAAAACTGTGTGACTGGGCAACAAAATGGCAGATCAAAGTAAATTTTGATAAATGCAAAGTAATACACATTGGAAAATACAATCCCAACTATACATATAAAATGAGTGTGTCTAAATTAGCTGCTATCACTCAAGATAAATCTTTGAGTCATTGTGGATAGTTCTCTGAAAACATCTGCTCAATGTGCAGCAGCAGTCAAAAAAGCTAAAAGAATGTTATGAACCATTGGGAACGGGACAGATAAGAAGACAGTAAATATAAAACCACTATCTAAATCCATGGCATGCCCATACCTTGAGTGTGTATATTAAAAATAGAAATGGTACAGAGAAGGGCAACAAAAATGATTATGGGCATGGAACACCCAATGAAATTAACAGGCAGCATGTTTAAAACAAACAAAAGGAAGTACTTCTTCACACAAAGTATACTCAACGTGTGGGACTCATTGCCATGAGATGTTGTGAACGCCAAAAGTATAACAGGGTTCAGAAAAGAATTGGGTAAGTTCATGGAGGATAGGGCCATCAACAGCTATTAGCCAAGATGGTCAGGAGTGCAACCCCATGCTCTGGGTGTCCCTAAGCCTCTGACTGCCAGATGCTGGGACTGGAAAACACGGGATGGATCACTTGAGAATTGCTCTGTTCATTCCCTCTGAAGCAGCTAGCATTGGCCGCTGTTGGAAGACAGGATACTGAGCTAGATGAAGCATTGGTTTGACCCTGTATGCCATTCTTATGTTTGTGGAATGAGCTGCAGTGGCCCAGTAATATAATCTAAAATTTAGTCTTCTCTTTCTCTAGACTCCAGCATTGTGGTTGATTTTATCTGCAGACATTTTTTATTACAAAGTAATCTGTGGGAATTTGCAATTTTAAAACAAGTTCAGTGTTGCCAATTCCAGGATTTTACCATGAATGTTGCAACACCTGGTGTTTTTCTCACCAACCCCAGCTGATGAATAATATTACCTGAGAATCTCTTTTTTCCATTTCAAAAAAAGGTTCTATCCCTCATGATTGAAAACAAGAACCCTAAAGGCTCTAAAACCAAAAGACAAAGAAGAACAAAAAGTCATTTTTATTTATTTATTTATATATATTTTTTAAGACTCATGATTTTTAAATCAATGTCATAATTTTGGGGGCCTACATCTTGATTTTTAAATATTTGGAGTTGGCCGTATTGCAAACTGCAGAAGCTTACACTGATTTCTAATTAACTGATGCACATTGTTGTCAAATTTGAAAATAATTTTTCTTGCTCTTATTCACTAATATCATAAGATACTCTTAAAACCAGTTTTTGTAATATACATTAGATCTGGTATGTTAAATACTATTACTAATCAATTTAATTAGGGTGCTGGAATCATTGAGGCAAGTTCTTTTGCACATTTACAGTGGACTTTTTCCTATTATTGCTCATTTTTGGTTGAAAAACAGAGAAAACAAATTCTACTGATTACCAGATTAGATTTGCCATTGAGTTCTTCAGTTTTTCTTTTAGGCCTGCCTTGGTTCTGCAACTTGTGAGTGGGCAGACCCCTATAACTGTGTGGAACCCCGCTGACTTTAATAGGAGTCAGTTGAAGGACCATGGCCTTACTCTCTACCCTCAGATTAACCTTATGAACCTATACAAGTAGCTACATGCTCATCTAATTCTAGCTGCTAAGAGTTATTGTGTCAGAGTTTGCTTTCTCTCGATTATGAACAAGTTCTCTCTTACATGGCAAGATCAAGTGGCAAAATGCTGTGCTGTTTGACATCAGCCCTTCTTAGGTCAACAGAAGCCACCCTGATGTGGAGAAGTCAGAATAATCTTGATTAAAAACCAAAAACAAACATATTGTATTCCTAATCCTATGCATATGGATTCAAAACTATCTGTTTTGCACCAAAAATACATGGGTGGCAACATACAAGGAATTTTTAAACACAACAAACATGATTCTTAATTTCTCTTTTTATTTTCAGTTTCCTTTCCAATTGCAATAGGTTTCAGATTTAGGTTTCCTTGAGTATGTTAATTTTATTAGGTTTATGGATAACTAATATATTAAAATTGCTTATTATTGTTGGGGTTTAAAAATATTAAGCTATTGGATCTTGTCCTCATACGTTTTTACATCTGCTATTGCATCCATTTTCTTCTAAATTTGTTATGCATGTGTAATGTGATAGAAACACCCGTATTTTCACTGAATTTTGTGAAATGTTATAGAAATAAATTTCATAAAACAAAAGTAAAGTAAATATTTCATTGAATTCCATTAATAATGCACTATATACCCTTCAGTAATAGGACACAGTATCAGCATTAGCAGAAATTTCACAGGATTACTTTTCAGATTTTGAGGAGAGTCAATTTTTAAGATGCGGTGTTAATTAAAGGGGGGGGGGGAGATAGTGGAAATGAACAAACTAACATAGGTTCCTTGGAATTTCCTACAATGGTTCCAACGATGGCTTTCCAACTTATAACAAAAAGGCAACACAGCTTGGCCATTGGGCACCTCTACAGTGAAATCGAACTAAGCAGCAGCAAAAACATTTCTAAAGTTATGTATAATTTGAAGTGAGAGGAATCGACTATACCTTCCCCATTCCAAGGTTAGTTTAACTACAACATCACTATTGAAATTTTATGAATGTTACTGCTTTGTAAAAACATTTTCCATATCTACAAGATTGTAGTCCTAAGGGACAGTGTGTGAACTATAGTTCTAAGGATCAGCTTGGGCAAACTACAAAGGTTTGTAGCCAGGAACAAATGTGTTGAGAACGTCCAGACTAGATCCCTTACAAATGTATTAACTATCTTGAGTTAACTGGCATTCAACTGGAGCCAAAAAAACTCTAATGAAGACAAGGCCTTAGAAGAACATGGTGATAGAGTGTGGAGTTTTAGCTATGGGCTACTGAACACTGATTTCTGGCCTCATCATAGAAATCATGAACATAAGTTCTGAAGGCACCTTTTACCAACTTACCCAAGTGACAAGGTTAAATTGAAGAGTAGCTGCTAGCAAAGATCATGTGTGCTCCAATTTAGTTGTAGTGATTAAAGGATTGCCTGTGGTAGATCTTGAACAGCCTAATAAACCTTTTGCAAAGAGGTGAGGTGTATCATGTTGCACAAATCCGCCTGTGTGATACCACCAAGAGGGATCTTGTCCCCCAACATGCAGGGCAAATAAACAAACTTCCCAGAAGTTAGAATGCCCAAATCACTCACACAGACTTAAGGGAGAACTATGTATGTAGGTCCCCAATATCTGAACACCTTCCTGACATGAAGGTCATAACGCTCCCTCTCAGTTATGAGGTATTATTGTTCCCATATTACAGATGCAGAGAGGAAGCCACCTGCCGAAAATCACACAGGAAATCTGTTCCAGGAATAGATACATAGACTCGGTCTATGAGACCACCCTTCCTCTGAGACTACTTACCGTACGTAAATGTACACTGGTTTCCTTTTAACTACAAGCCTATCCTTCCTCTCTCTTTTGTGACTGTGTATTGTTTCTTTTTAGTTAAGGATAAGTAATCAGTTATATGCAAGAAAAACTTTGAAAAATAAATGATTCCTTCTGTTATAAGTCAGTGTTCCTATTCTTTCACCTCTGCTGTATTTACTTAGGTTTTATTTCAACCATACAAATCTACAACCTTTTTAATCCTTTTGTGGCTGATTTTATCAAAAGGATCATCTAACCTTAATAATGAATGATCTTCCACAATAACTGTTAAACGCAGGGAGAAAACGGAGGCAACCCTTTGCTCTGAGAAACGAATACAGATAAAGTGGGTGTCTGGTGCTACCTTTAATATCTGATATTACCCTCAAGAGAAAACCCCAGTGACTTGTTATAGTCAACTAGCTGGCTGTCACAATATTTCCCGGTATATGTTAACCAGACATCTTATGTAGATTATTTTAATACTTAACATTAAAGAATGAGTTTTAGATAATCAAATGAAGATACATTTATAAAAATCTTTAAGAGAGAAAAAACAATCTGATCTGTTCCTAAGGTAGCTAGAAAAATCATAGAAAATGTGTGTTTTTTGAGGCACCCCACTGTCTTCAGACAATTTAGTTTTTCTGTTGCATATAGTGACATACAACATATACAAGCCTGTAACAGGCAGAATCTTTTGGAGAGGCTAAGCAGAGAATAGCAGGCTTTTAGACTCAAAGTAACATAAAGAAGGTTGCACACAAAGCAAACTAGTTTCTCTTCACATTAAAGTATCTCATTAAAACACTTATTTCTATTTATTTTTAATTTCATAAAAGGTGCTTATTCACACTGACTCTAGGCATTCTCGTAGTTAAAAGAACACAATCATACAAGGAATTGGAAAATACAACAAGCCAATCTATTCCAGACAGCTCAACCTGGCACTACAAATCAATCCCTATAATCAAAGGAAAGGATCGAGTACATCAAAGCTCAATTCTCCCCCTTCACTTACCCTTGACAAAAGTGAGAAAACCCTGTGCTTTGCAGTGTGCCCTGAAATCAACAAATCTGATAGGGGAGTGAATGCCAGAGCTGAGGGGCCCCCCTTTATAGAAAGTGTCCTATCATTAGCCCCATCTCATTTAAATCAAGGAGTACACAACTCAAGTGCCTCCATCCAGCAAGTGCAGCAGTATAGCAGGGACACAGCAGCAACCTCCCAGGGAGGCAGATCCCAGGCCACTTGGGTTATGTCTACACTGCAATTAAATACTTGTGGCTAGCCCATGTAAGCTGGGCTATTTGCCAGCCACAGGTGTTTAGCTGCAGCGTAGATATAAACGTAGGGCTTTATAAGCCAAAACCAGCACCTTAAATTCAACCTAGAAGCCAACAGGCGATTAGGTTTGATACCTTAGGGGGAACTGCTAATACTTAAATATATAGCATAAATATGTGATTTTAACAAGAAATTGAGCATAGTTAAGAATCAAAAAGCAATATAAAGTTAGAGAGCCTCAAAAATAATCATATTAAGTGCAAATGGCTAAGCATATTAAGTGCAAAAGCCATAATTTATTATACACACAGGGTAGACACTTACAGAAGAACTTTGATGAGTTAAGTACACAATTATATTTACATATCACTGAAAACTAATATATTGAGAGCATCCAAAACAGGAAGAATTAACTAAAGCCCTCAAACCCATATGTAGCTATAGCAAAAAGAGCAGATTGGATTGCAGTCTGCATGACGTTGATAAATCAGAGGAGAGTTTATCTGTCAGGCCTTCCATGTCAAACTTACCAATATGGCCTCAAGTTCCCATTTAACCCTCTCAAATTTTTGTTAAACTTGGCAAGTAGAGCAGGTTTGCAATGAACAAGAGAAATTTCACAAGAAACTTTCTATTAACAGATTTTCACGTGTTCAGGCACTCATTCCTCTAAAATAATACTTCATAAAATTTACTCAATATTTTGCTAATTGTGCAAATTAATTTTAATTTAGAAATACCCCTGTGCTACAGCTGAAGATGCATCTGTGTCAATGTTTACAAGTTGTGCACTTCTGTCTTAACAGTTACTGAATATTCATTGCTAGCCATCAGAGCCAATAAACAGCACATGAACCTATGTAAGGCATCGGAAGTGGTGTTTCTGTTTCTAGTGTTGAGCTGTAGAAGTACCAGAGCTAACTTTCCTCCACAAACATCCTGACAAGACAATCTGTTTCAAAGAATGGGTGAATGAAAGATTAGTAGCAAATGCAGAATTATGGGCTAAATGGTGTTTCTACTAAAGCCATTGGATATTTTGCAATTGAAACCCCAGCAGAATAGGACTGAATCTGCAATGACAAACAAGTAGTGCCATGTTGACTACAATGGGACTACCCCCTTTAACAAAATTACATATGCAAATCTTCATAATATTGTGCTCTATATCTGTATTATGCTTTGTTGTTTTAATATTACAAACAAAAACAGATCTGCAGAACCTTTCATATAGCCTTTTAGGAGTATACCCATCATAACTTGATTGCTTTGGCATCAGTTTACATTCCAAAACACTGCTATAGAGTACAGACTCAGGCCCACAGTACTGTACTATCAGAATTTCTAAAGCTACCACTTTATCGTCCTTTAAATCAGTTTTTAAAAGGTCCTTTGGTGTGGTGCCTACAAATCACTACATTGATTACCTGGTGACCACTTGAAACTTCCAACACCTCTGTGACTACTTATTTATGCAAACACCCAGGTCTCTGCTCTTGCCTCATCCTCCCTCTTCTCCATCTCTCTGTTGATTCACCTGTTTAGTATTTAGAGAATGTGATTGTCAGGGGCTGGCTCTGTGTTATTTATTTGTCCAAATCCTCTAATCCCTTTGTGGGGACTAAGGCAATACAACAAAGAAATAACAGTAAATTCTCCACTGCCCAGCACTTTGTGTATTTGTTTACGCCTGAGCAAAGTGGATGTAAATGCTACCCTTCTGGTTTGGTAACATTTTACACTCACTTTGCCCATGTAAATGACAACGCAAGATGCAAGACAGTGGGCAGTCAGACCCTGCATTTATTATATGTATAGACCAGCGGTTCTCAAACTGTGGGTCGTGATCCCATTTAATGGGGTCACCAGAGCTGGTGATAGACTTACTGGGGCCCAGGGCCAAAGCCCGAGCCCCACTGCCCAAGGCTGAAGCCCAAGTCCAAGGTGGTGGAGCTCCGGTTACAGGCCCCACCCCCACATGAGGATGAAGACTTTGTGCTTGGGCTCCCCCACCCCGCCGCCCCGGGGCCTCGGGTGGGCTCAGGCTTCAGTCCCCACTCCTGGGATCATGTAGTAATTTTTGTTGTCAGAAAGGGGTTGCTGTGCAATGAAGTTTGAGAACCCCCTGGTATTGACTAAACTCTGTTCAGGAGAGGCTGGTATTTCCAAAAGAGACAGCCTTTATCAGCTCCTCTGGAACACCAAATTTATTTACACTATCTGCTTAATTAGAAAATATTTATTTATTCTTATTTCAAAGTACTGCAGAAAAATATTTGCCAAACAACAATATAGTTTATTCAGCTATAATATGCTTTTTACTGCTAGAATTTTCTCCACTCACTCACACAAGAGTATTGTTTTGGCCCAACTGAGAATGGAAGGGTTTTTGCTAAGCAGTTTAAATCCAAGATTGAACCAATCTTTAATAGGTTATAATCTGATAAGTGAAAATCATATGGATTTTAAATATGTAGTTTTTATTTTAAAAACTACCAGTAGCTACATCTTATGAGATGCTAACACAAAACTAGGTCTTAAACTCTATACATGGCAGCAAACAATATTCACAGATAAATATTAAACTTCTGCTGGGTTTGGAGGTAAACTCATATACTACATATTCCCATAGCTATGCTGATAAATGAAGCATGCAAGAGTATGAACAAAGCAGTAAATAAAAAGTTCCTACTGAGAACATGGTTCGTTCACTAAGATCTTAATTTTTTTTTAAATATACAAAAATTGAATATCTGCCCGACGGAGTGTCATGTGTAGACACCGCCAGCACAAGATAAAAAGTGACAATGCTTCTTTAGATGTTTTAGAGGAAACTTGGTATTTGGTCAGCTCCTCCAGTGAAACGTGAACTATTAGCACAATACACTCCATCAAAACCTGGACGTTCAACTGGGAAGCACTGGTTAATTTGGCATGGAATGACTCAATTACACAGACTGTGGTTAGGCCTCACCCACAACACTGAATACTGTGTTGCTACAATTCCTAGAGAATGAGGCTAGCGTCTGATGGAGGTTATAGTCTAACCACAGCAGATGCCAAAGATTCGAACTAAGAGGAAATATTGGATGTGACCAGTTTCCTCAAAAAGCAGCATGTGTGCCCATCCACCCGAAACATTAATGTTCTTATAATGGACCTGGGAAAAATTGGTTAAACAGAAACCTGTTTGTCAATCAGAAAGATCAAACATATTTGAAGAATAAATCTCAGAGATACCAGGAAAGTGCTATGAGAGAGGATTCAACCTGAGGAAAATACCTAAACATCTCCAACTACAGTGTAAGGGAAGGAAGCAAATACTTGGAGAAATGGGGGTGGGGGATATAGATAGTCTTCACAGTAGAGGGGAGGCACTGCAGGTTACAGGACGGGGAAGAAGAGAGGGCTGCACTAGCTGCAAGAGAAGCTTGGCTAGTATGATGATTATCAGCCTCTTAATACTTTAGATAGAAAGAAAATCGGAGTGGTCCCCACATGCGGGAAGAGCAAGCTGGAAGACTGGTGTGTAGTCAAAAAAAGGAAGCAAAGCAAGTCCCCATTATCACAGTGAGAAACACCCTCAAGGCAAACCCCGTAACTGCTAAATCCTCCTGCACAATTAAGAAGAATTGTGCCTCATCTCATCCCCACATATAGCACACACACCACTGAAAAACACTTCAACTGAACCCCCAAATTACCCAATCCCTATATGGAAATACCGGATCACTCCTCTTAATTTCCAAATCCTGTTCCTTCCATCCAAGAGCCCTGACCTTTCTTCCTGATGTCAAAAATCTTTCATCCCACCATTGTGGCCCTCAGAGAAGAGAAATGGAATGGAGTTTAAGACACTGGACTAGTTCTCAGGAAAGGAGGGTTCTATTGCTAGCTCAGGCACAGACATCCTGAGTGACCTTGGCCAAGACACTTATTCTCTCTCAGTGCCTTACCTTCCTACCTCACAGGGTGTTGAGAGGATATATATAATCAATGTTTGTGATGTACTACTCAGATACTACAGTGGCACAGCACCACAGAAAAGCCTGCTAGCAAAAACATTTGGTCCTAGCAATTATGCCTGCTCCTCCCCTTCTTCCAGTTTTACCCATTTGAAGGGCCACACCCTCATTTCTGGTTATTTTAAAGGCCACCTCCTTGTGATGAAGGCTTTTCACTATGCTCCAAAGAGACATGTACATCTCACTCCATTTTGCTCGGCAATTCATTCAGTTTGGGTATCACTCATTCAAACGGACCTAGCTTGGCAGTGGTGCAGAGATGACATCTGTCGATGTAAAAAGACAACAGCTCGCTGGCCGGGCAGGGGGGTTTCATGCCGACGGGCAGGTGCATGTCGGGGGATGGCTCCTCCGCACGCAACCCCGGGCACCCTGCTCCGCAGCGCCTTTGTTTGCAAGTGCAGTTACGTTTGCGGAAGTCCATGCCCGGGCGGTGCAGCAGTTTCCACATTACAAAACAAATACGAACCGGATTACTCAGTCTCCCCTCCCTGCTGCTGTGGCACCAATGGTGGAGCCGGCGCTGCTTTCCCCAGACCGGGCAGCACGCAAAGCCCCGTGTCAACCCCAGCCGGGGCGGGGAGGGGAAGGGAAGGGGTTAAACCCAGGTAAATAAAACATCCTCTGGAATAAAGCAACAGCAGCTGCCGGCACAAGTCTCGGCACCAATGCTGTCACAGCAGGCACAAGTCACTGCCAGCCCCCCGGGAATCGCACCCACCCCGCCCAGAGCCTCCAGTTCTCAGCCAGCTGAGGCGGGAGGGGCAGCGAGCCGGGGCAGATTTCCCTCCCCCCCCCCGAGTGCGTGTGGAGGCGACGGGCAATGACTCACCTCGTGGCGGGGGGTCCCTCACAGCCTCTCCGCTCTCGCGGCTGCTCCCGGAGCGCACTGCAGCTGTGCTGCGGGCGGGGGCCGCGCACCATCCCCAGCCGCCGCCGCCAACTCCTCTGCGCACGGGCGCGGCGGGGCTCAGCAGCCGACCCGGCCTCCAGCGGCGGCTGCTGCTGCTGCTGCAAGGTGCCGGCTGGAGCTACAGCGCCGAGGGAAGGGCCCGACCCAGCCAGCCAGGACTCCGCCCTCCCGGCGCTTCGCGTCCCGCACGCCAGGGGGCCGCCCCGGCACAGCGTGGAGCGCCCTCCCGCGGCGTGGGCCGGGGCAAGGAGCAGCGCGCTGGGCACACCAGCCCCGGTAACAGCCTGCAGGGCGCGTCCCGGGGGGGCCCTTACCCTGCCTGCCCCGTGCCCCGGTCCGCCCAGGCGCGGGGGTATCGGTGAAAGCCCCGGATCTCAGCCTTCATCACCCCCAACCCACACCCCCTGTGGTATCCGCCCCATCGCCTCCTACCGACACCCCCTGTGGTGTCCGCCCCTCATCACTCCCTACCGCCACCCTCTGTGGTATCCGCTCCTCATCATCTGGTACCGACACCCCCTGTGGAGTCCACCCCTCATCACCCCCTACCGACACCCCCTGTGGAGTCCACCCCTCATCACCCCCTACCGACACACCCTGCGGTATCCGCTCATCATCACACCCCTGTGGAGTCCACCCCTCATCACCTCCTACCGACACCCCTGTGGTGTCTGCCCCCATCACCTCCTACCGACACCCCCTGTAGTATCCGCCCCTCATCACCCCCTACCGCCACCCTCTGTGGTATCTGCTCCTCATCACCCCCTACCGACACCCCCTGTGGTATCCACCCCTATCGCCTCCTACCGACACCCCCTGTGGTGTCCGCCCTCATCATCGGATACCAACATCCCTGTGGTGTCCGCTCCTCATTACTTCCTACCAACACCCTCTGTGGTGTCTGCTCCTCATCACCACCTACCGATACCCCCTGTGGTATCTGCTCTCATCACCCCTTCTGACACCCCCTGTAGTATATGCCCCTCATGACCCCCTACCAACACTCCCTGTGTATCCACTCTCATTACCCCATATTGACACCCTGGGTGATCTCTGCCCCTGATCATCCAATACTGACACCCCCATGTGATATACATCCTTGATCACCCAGAACTGACACGATGTAATATCTGCCCCCATCCCTCAGTACTGACACCTGGGTCATATCTGCCCATATCAGACAGTGCCAACTCCCTATATGATATCTAACCAGGATTATCCAGTACCAACACACCATGTGGTGCCCACCACAGATCACCCCATACCATTACTCCACGTGGTATCTGCCCCAATCACCCAGTACCAATACCCCACTTGATATTGGCCCTTAATCACTTAGTACTAATACCCCAGGTGATATCTGCCAGTGTCACTGATCATCCAATACCAACAATTCATATAAGGTGACCAGACAGCAGGGGTGAAAAATCGGGACAGTTTTTCTGCCTATATAAGACATCTGGTCACCCTCTACCACTGTGATATCAGCCACTGAGCATCCAGTACCGACACCCTCTGTGATCTTCTCCACGTATTAACTAGTACTGATGCCTGTGTGATATCCACCACAGATTAGCCAGTACCAGTACCCCATACAATCCATACTGGTTGAACTAATCGGCTAGTTCCCTGCACACTATGCTATATCTAGGGCTGTCAGGCGATTAAAATAATTGTGATTAATCACACTATTAATTTTGTTAATAGTAATTAATCGCACTATTAATAATAGAATACCATTTATTTAAATATTTTTGGGTGTTTTCTACATTTTAAAATATATTGATTTAAATTACAACACAGAATACAAAGCGTATAGTGCTCACTTTTTAATTATTTTTTATTACAAGTATTTGCACTGTAAAAAAAATAGTATTTTTCAATTCACCTAATACAAGTGCAATCTCTTTATCATTAAAGTTGAACTTACAAATTTAGAATTATGTACCAAAAATGCATTCAAAAATAAAACAGTGTAAAATTTTGGAGCCTACAAGTCCAATCAGTCCTACTTCTTGTTCAGCCAATCACTCAGACAAACAAGTTTGTTTACGTCTGCAGGAGATCATGCTGCCCACTTCTTGTTTACAAAGTGAGAACAGGTGTTCTCATGGCAATGTTGTAGCTGGCGTTGTAAGATATTTACATGCCAGATGCGCTAAAGATTCATATGGCCCTTCATACTTCAACAACCCTTCCCAAGGACATGCTTCCATACTGATGATGGATTCTGCTTGATAACAATCCAAAGTAGTGTGGACAGATGCATGTTCATTTTCATTATCTGAGTGAGATATCACCAGCAGAAGATTGATTTTCTTTTTTGGTGGTTCGGGTTCTGTAGTTTCCACATTGGAGTGTTGCTCTTTTAAGACTTCTGAAAGCATGCTCCACACCTCATCCCTCTCAGATTTTGGAAAGCACTTCAGATTCTTAAACCTTGGGTCAAGTGCTATAGCTATTTTTAGAAATGTCACATTGGTACCTTCTTTGTGTTTTGTCAAATCTGCAGTGAAAGTGTTCTTAAAACAAACTGTGCTGGGTCATCATCCAAGACTGCTATAACATTAAATATATGGCAGAATGCAGGTAAAACAGAGCAGAAGACATAAAATTCTCCCCCAAGGAGTTCAATCACAAATGTAATTAACACATTTTTTTAACAAGCATCATCAGCATGGAAGCATGTCCTCCGGAATGGTGGCTGAAGCATGAAGAAGCATATGAATGTTTAGCATAACTGGCACGTAAATACCTTGCAATGCCGGCTACAAAAGTGCCATGCAAATGCCTGTTCTCATTTTCCAGTGACATTTTAAATAAGAGGGCAGCATTATCTGCTGTAAATGTAAACAAACTTGTTTGTCTGAGCGATTGGCTGAACAAGACGTAGGACTGAGTGGACTGGTAGACTCTGAAGTTTTACATTGTTTTGATTTTGAGTGTAGTTATGTAACCAAAACAAATCTACATTTGTAAGTTGCACTTTCATGACAAAGAGATTGAATTACAGTACTTGTATGAGGTGACCTGAAAAATACTATTTCTTTTGTTTATCATTTTTACAGCACAAATGTAATAAAAATAATGTATACTTTGATTTAAATTACAACACAGAATACAGTATATATGAAAATGTAGAAAAACATTCAAAATATTTAATAAATGTCAATTGGTATTCTATTGTTTAACAGTACAATTAAAACTATGATTAATCATGATTAATTTTTTTTAGTTAATCACGGGAGTTAACTGCGATTAATTGACAGCCCTAGTAATATCCAACCACTAATCAATGAGTATCAGGATCTGTACAAAATCTGCCACAAAGCAGTACTGGGAACTCTATAATATCCTCCACAAATCAGTCAGTAATGACATCCAGATAGGATTTCACCACTAATTAGCCATTACCGGCACACACACATTTTCTACCACAAATCATTCAGGACTGCCAGTATGCCATGTTCAGCAAAAATTGACCAGAGTTGGCACCTATATTGTGCTTTTGACAGGAAAGGAAATAAGAGCTTCAAAACAAATGTTTACTCTCACTATCATTTATGCTTAAATTAAGCATCTGCTAGTCTTGGCCATACCTTTTAGATTGCAAGTGTTATCCTGATTCTCCAACCTCCATGATGTGCATCTCTGGATACTCTGCCTACAGGATTTTGTTTCTATCTGTACCTGATACAACCTGTGCTATCTAGTCTTGGCTACAGGTCTGACCTAATAATATAATTAGCTCTGGCCAGAGGCTGCTGCTCTCTGCCAGTAGGCATACAAATAAGAAAACAATAAAATGCTATGGAGTTCTAAGAAAGATGCTGGGAGCAGCCAGGAAATATTAAGGCAATACTTTTTAAGGAACAACAATATGCATTGCTGCTGCACCACTTTAACTGTCAAAGGGGAAGAGCTTTTGGCAAAAATTCAATCTGATTTTACCTGAGTTATTCTGGCACGTCACAGTTCATCACCATGGTAGCAATTGGGCTGTGCCAAACAGTTGATTATATCATAGCATGAATCAACCAAGATTGGGTGGCGTGGCTGAATAGAAAAGGCAAGTTTCCCATGCACAAAACTTGCAGTAATCAGAAATGACAGGAAAAGAAATGGGGTGTGTGTATGTTTTGCACAGTTTTCTGGAATATGGCAGTATTCAGAGTTAAATTAATTTGGAGCCCGATCTTGCAGTTCATTTTCAAGAAAAATTCTACTGAAACCAATGGGAGATTTCCCTCCACAAGTGAAATCATTTTGAGCCTTTTAGGTTTTTAAAGAAATGCTCTTGGAATGCTTCGGAAAGCCCAAGACACTCAGACCTCTCTCACTTTTACAGCATTTTTTGCTGTTTGGAAGTAAGTAACATCAACTACATGCTACAATGTGTAATTTTGCTTTAAGTAGTATTGTTACAGACATACATAAAAGCAGAGACAAAAGAGTTAAGACACATGGGAAGGGAAGAAACACTAGTTTTTTAGATGAGATCTGAAAATAGTATGAAAGTCAATGTGGCAAAGAGATATAGGAAACCTGTTCCAGATGGCAAGACCTACAAAAGAGAAGGATCTTGGCTCCAACAGTGGCAAGTCTGTGTGAAATGCTAGAAGGGTGATCAGTGCTAGATGAAAGGAGAGAAACAATCAGGAAGAAGATGAAATTTCATGTAGTAGGCACTACTGAGGGAGAACATCCTGAATGGAACAGGAAGTTAGTGAAACTAAGGGTATGTCTACACTGGCAAGTTTCTGTGCCACAAGTTATACCACTTTTATTAAAATGCTGGAATTAAACCACTGTTGCGTCTCCACACTGTGCTCCTTGTGACGCTGGAGTGCATCCACATTAGCAGCTCTTGTAATGGCAAAAACAGCAGTGCATTGTAGTAGCTATCCCACTGTGGAACTGGCCACAGGGTCCTTTGGGAAGGGTTTGCAATGTCTCATGGGGCAGGCACAGCATCACATGACACAGGTTTCCCAATCCTATTGTTCTATGGGCATCCTACTACATTGCCAGCTGCTTTTCAACTGAAGTGGGTGGGGGAAAGTGTGTGACAGGAAGAGACTGTGTGTATGGAGGGAAGGAGAGAGACTGTGTGTTTTGGGGGACAGAGAGTGTGTCAGCATGCTGTCTTGTAAGTTCAGACAGCAGCAGGAAGCAATCAGTCCTGAGGCAGGGAGAGGGGTAAACCCTGCCATCAGCCACTGCCTCCCTCCCTGGGCTCTCTGCACAGCAATCGCTCTCTCTCTCTCACACACACACACACCCCCTCTGTGTTCAACAACACAAGCATTCCACATTAATGGTTTGCTTTGTGTCCCAGAGCAGATGAGCACAGCACATAACAGTTGTCAGAAATGGTGCTTTGAAAGGGGAGGGGCACATGTCTCCAGGGCAGCTGAGTTCAAAACAATGAGCAGAGTGGTCACTTGAGGCATTATGGGTCAGCTCCAGAAGCCAATTACAAAGCAGAGAGCAATCAAGTGTCTACACTGGCAATATAGCGCAGGAGCCTCTGCACAAATAGCCTTACGAATCTCGGCTAGGTGGTTTTTTTACAGCGCTGCAACTGAGGAGTTTCTGTGCACAAAGTGGCTTGGCAGTGTGTACACGTCTGCACTTTGAGTGCAAAAAGCTGCTTTACTGCACAGAAACTTGCCAGTGTAGACAAGCCCTAAGGATGGAGCTGGTGTAGTTTTACTATGCATATGACAGCTAGAAACTTGGAGAGGTTTCTGAGAAGGGAGTGGCAGTACTGCAAGCAAAGGGAGGCGAAGGAATAGATGAGAATTTCAGCAGAGGCAGGCAACTCAATGGCATGCATAATGTTGTGGGGCTTGTTAAAAGCAGATGTCCAAGCCAGGAGATGTAGGAGGGAAAAGTCATGTAAATCAAGGATGATGACAAGATTACAGACAAACAACACGAATGAGAGGCGATCAGGCAAATGAGAAGTGTTAGGGGAGAAAGGAGATAAAGTTGTGCTTTCCCAAGAAAAACATTCTTATCTTTGAGACATTTAGCTTAAGGAACAGGGTGACCATACGTCCCATTTTGGCCGGAACAATCCCTTTTTTAAGCCCTGTTGCAGCCATCCTGACTCTTTTGGCAAACAGTCAGTTGCTCAGTTGGCAAGAGCAAACAGGATAAATGCCCAATTTTGCCAAAAAATGGGGTTCAGAGGATTGTGCAGGGGGGGCCAGCAGTGATGTTAGCCCTGGACGCGGGGGATGGGGACAGGGCTCTGGTGGGGGCCAGGCAGGGCTTGAGCAAGCAGTGATGTCAGCCCTGGCCTTTGGGAAATATGGTCACCCTATCTTGTATGTGCGTCGCTGCTCATCCAAACCCTGCCTGCCCTGTGCGTGGGAAGGGGGGCTCCGACGAGTGGCTCAGTCCAGTCCCATAGTGTGGGGGAGGGCTCAGGCCAGCCCCACGCGGTGTCCTGTTTTCCCTTTGGGAAATAGGGTCACCATATTAAGGAAGGAAGTTGAGAGAAAGCCGCACGTTTACAGAGTCAAAGCAGACAGAGAGGATGGAATAATTTAAAGTTTTAAAACCAAATGTGCAGTACAGTATCCTCACTGTAAAGATGATAACTGCGGTTATCAGTAAAAATAATAAATTGGAGAGCGAAGTAAGAGTATGTCTTTACTGCAGTTAGCCCAGATGATTGGCACCTGGGGTTAGCCTCACCTGGTGTGAGCAACCACACTGCAAAGTCCTACCTGAGTTACGGTGCACTCACTGACTGCATCCACAGGACTTTCGTGAGCACAGCCAATGGTTCTTAATGTAAGGGGATTGTTGGCCCCTTACTAAAACTTAGTGGGGCGGGGGGGGTTGGTTGGCCATTTCCTAGTACCAAAGAAAGGGGAAGGATCAATAGGAAACCAGGACCCTGAGACTGACAGTCCCCACGGGCAACGGGGAGAAGCCAATGCTCCAGGTCAGCCTGATTGACAGGGCAGGCAGGCTAATGAGGGAGTCAGGAAGTCAGGGGTCCCGTCCTCCTTGTGAGCTGGAGCTGCCTGACCAGAGTGGGGCTGAGCTAACGAGAGAGCAGGATCTTGAGCTGCACCAGAGCCAAAGCGAACCAGAGCAGCAGCCTGAGTTAAGCTGAGCAGAGCAGTAGCAGGGCCAGAGAAGCAGCCCAGAGAGCTGTGCTGAGAGCAGAGCTGCAGCAACCAGGACCAGAGAAGCAGCCCAGGGAGCTGCACTGGAGGCTGAGCAACAGCAGCAGGAGAGCTGAAGCAGAGTGGAAGTGGGGCTGGAGCTGTCTGCAACCAGGTGCAGTGAGTGGCTGGGAAGCATGAGGGGGACCCTGGGCAGCAGGCCCAGCGCAGGGAGATGCTCCCAGCCAAGAGGCCTTGCAGGCCAGACTTGGAGGGGGTTCGTAACCCTGATGGGACGGGGTGATGGGGGGGACGATGCTGGGAAGAAGGATCCTGCCACCAAGAGCCTGAAGGCGTATGGCCACCACCAGTGCAAGAGTCTGACCTGCGGCATCCCTGACCTGGCACATGTGAGGAACAGGCTGTGAACTTCCCTTACATTCCAGAGACAGCTGTTTGTGATGTCCCCATGCCACAGAGTGGGGTTACGTTTCCCTTTAGCTTTTCCCATTTTTTCCTTATTTTTTAAAATTGATTGCTGTTTAATAAATTGTATTTGCTTGAACTATATGCAATGATCAGTGGGTCAGGGAAGCATCCAGAGCAGAGTGAGTACCCCAGAGTGGGGACAATCTAGCCCCGTCATAAAAGACCATGACAAGATAGGGGATCAAGCCCCTCAGGAATCCTGGGCTCACCCTTTTTGGGGTTATGAGGACTCTGCCATATAGAAGTGTGGAAGGGGAGTCCTCAAAGTCAGGCAGGCCTCTGGGTTAAGGGAGTGGGAGCAAGGACTCAGATCCTTTCACTAGCCAATTCCACTAGGGTAGTGTAAAAGCCGGGAAATTCTCAACAGTAGCAGACCATTCCCCCGCTTATACTTGTGCTGCAGTAAGCTGAGCCACTCTATGATTCTTTTCCAGTGAAATGTGGGAGAACTCCTCTGTCCTTTTGAGCACAGGGGGGAACTGGGGGAACACACTGGAGGACTATCAAAGCTTGAGTGATTTAGTCCAAGTGCTGACTGCAAAGTGGGTGGGTTACCTGCCTGAATGAAAGCAGAACCTGGGCTCTACCCCCAAGCTGGGCCAGCTAGCCTGGCCTGAGTTGCAAGCACCACTAAACTCAGGTGAGAGGTTTTTGTGTGTGAACGGGAGGAGTTTAGGGGCAACATCCTAAAGGGCAAAGGGCCAAAACCCGAACTCCAAGAAGGAGATGTCTTGACACAGTGAAGAACTAACCTAACATTTGTCTATGGCAGTGAGTCTCAACCCGCAGCCCGATCAGCACACAGCTGTAGCCCATGTGACATCCTCAGGGCCGTACAGGTAGTGTGTATATATAGTGTGTGGATGAGGCCCACATAACACACAGAGAGCTGCATATGTGGCCCATAATGGTAAATAGGTTGAGAACCGCTCAGTGGTGCTGGAACATTTTTAATAGTGGGGGTGCTGAAAGCCAGCCCCCTTACCCCTGTCCACCCTCTCCCTCCCCTGCCCCCCTGCTGAGGCCGGGAGCCTGGGCATGCAGGGCGGCAGCCAGAACCCCTGGCCAGCAACTTGAGACTCCCTTAGTTCCTGCGCCTATGGAACCGCTGGTCTATGGGGAATATTTTCAAAGGTCCAAATGGAGTTGGACACTCCTCTTTTTGCCTTTCTAAGTCTCCCTCCTCTGTCCATTTCAACTCCTCAGATACGGACACAGGAACTATATAAGATGAGTGCAGGAGCATGGGACTCTCACAGCCTCACAGACTTCACAGGACAGTTATAAACTCTGACATTAACATTCAACAGCAACAAAAAGACTGAAAATTATTTTAATAATGGGAGTGCCAAACATTTTAAAACATCTTACAGTCTGCCAGCGCTGGATACATTTGTCAGACTATACAAATGTTTTCAGGGCCAGTAAGCATTTGTAGTCAGTGGTCGTGGGTCACAAAGAAAAATTTGATCTTTGCAGTCTCGGACTCCATTGGCTGAAGCTGTCAGACCAAGCTATTACTGTAGTTCAATTAGCTCAGTACTGCAAACACAGGAAGCCCCACTGAGGGCTGGAAATAGAATGCTAATATGCTGCCTCTTCTTGCAGACCCCGCTATGTCATTCCTCAGAGCTATGTTTTTAAATAGATGGACTTAACCATCCCTCTCTTTTATGGCTTTCTTTTGACATCCCTGGAATATTTCTTAAAGGATATATTCTCCACTCTGTGAATGGAGGAATTTTGGCAAACTATATAACCATATAACATCTGTTAGCAAGAGTGAATATAGAGGTTTGCTATAACCTGTGATGAGAATGTGAAATTATAGCTGAGGAATGCTGAGTGTTGATGTTGAGCAGCAGGTAGTAATTTACATTGATTTATTTTCCTGTATATAAAAGAATGTTTCTTAGTAAATCTACACAGCATTCATGAGGACCTGAGCCAGTATTGACTGAATTTGGCAAAGATTTCCATTGACTTCAATGACAGTTAGATTGAGCCCTGATGGAGTCATCCTGTTGACTTAAGCCAGTAAGGACTACTTACATAAGGAAAGGTAGCAGGATTCGGCAATATTACAAACAAGTGTCTGGATCATGGCCCATGTCTGAAAATCTTTACCCTCCTTGAGAATACAGATCCCTCCATTCTTTCAGACATGGAACTGAGAATTAGCAATGCCAGGAAAGCTATGTACTTATAGCCAAAGAAATTCTCTAAAAAGAGAGAATGTGGTTACAATTTATTCCATCTGCAGTATTTTTAAGGAAAACTCTAAGATAATATAAAAGATATTCTCATCACTGTTCCTGAAATGGGTATGGGTTTGATCCAAAGCACATTGAAATCAGTGGCACATTTTTATTTATAAAAATGTCTCGTGCTTAAAACAACTTTGACATTTTCATTGCTATGAATTGGGAACTGAATACTCTCAGTCCTGCTGCACATCAAGGGCTGGGCATCCTGCTGAGAAATACAATGCAGTATTATTATAATTGTAGTGTTAGCCTTCACTGATGGTGGACTTACTAATCAGAATTGTAGGGAAGGGCAATACTGCATTTTGGTTGATTGCTGGAGATGTGCCCAGCTTGACTTATAGAGATTTAAATTATCCTACTATTTTCCCAGCTATATCACTAAAATATTGTAGAAAGAACATTAACTGTGTTGAACATCTTTAAGTTACCAGTAGACTATAAATAGCTACATATGCTTCACTATTTAAAAATCCTCAATACATTGTAACCAAATGCAGATATTAAAATAGTGATAGGTATTTGAAAAAACTATTATTGCTCTGGCAGTATGTGCCTGCCTAGAACACCCCACTGTGCTAAAAAGATGTGGCTCCTGCTGGGAAAAGGCTCAGTGGCGTCTGTTGCCTCATCTAGCTAGAATAGAAGTTAGAGAAAAATTTGAACATAAACCATAAGTCATTTAGTGCAGTATGAACAACACTTGCTGTGGAAAGAAATATTGGGCATTATATACATGGTATGCACTTTTTATACTTTGCCTTTGCCATTATTTTTCAAGAGAGCTGAGAGACACCTAGTGGACAGGATTGTTAGTTAAACAGCTTAATTTCCCTTACAGGATCCACCTTATCTGACAGTGCTTCCACATTGTAAGATTGTACTTTGAAGGCAAAAATTCTCAGTTGATACAATATAGTCAATTTTTTCATATAGTGGCTTCAATACTCTGAGTCACCAAAGCCTTTACTACATCAGTCAAACAAGAAAGAAAGGTTCAAGGAGAGCTTTATGCCATTATGGCCTGCTCCAAAGAATACTGTTATTAAAGGAAAGACTCCTGTTTCAGTCAGGCCCCAAATATGTTCCACAGAAAACTTGGATAACTGTATCACTAGTTTGATTAACTCCTACGTGACTTGATCTGATTATATACATAAGGGATTCAGCAAACTGACAATATCAAGAAGGCTGAGGAGTTTAATGCATATTGTGTTTGTCTTCATTAAAAAACTTAATGGTGATGAGATCCTCAACACAATATTAACAACAAGGGGGGGAGGAGAGAAGTCAAAACAGGGAAAGAACAGGTTAAAGAATATTACATAAGAATGGCTGTACTGGGTCAGACCAAAGGTCCATCTAGCCCAGTATCCTGTCTACCAACAGTGGCTAATGCCAGGTGCCCCAGAGGGAGTGAACCCAACAGGCAATGATCAAGTGATCTCTCTCCTGCCATCCATCTCCACCGTCTGACAAACAGAGGCTAGGGACACACTTCCTTACCCATCCTGGTTAATATCCATTTACAGACTTAACCTCCATGAATTTATCCAGTTCTCTTTTAAATGCTGTTATAGTCCTAGCCTTCACAACCTCCTCGGGCAAGGAGTTCCACAAGTTGACTGTGCGCTATGTGAAAAAGAACTTCCTTTTATTTGTTTTAAACCCACTGCCCATTAATTTCATTTGGTGGCCCCTAGTTCTTGTATTATGGGAACAAGTAAATAACTTTTCCTTATTTACTTTCTCTACATCACTCATGATTTTATATACCTCTATCATATCCCCCCTTAGTCTCCTCTTTTCCAAGCTGAAAAGTCCTAGCCTCTTTAATCTCTCCTCATATGGGACCCGTTCCAAACCATTAATCATTTTAGTTGCCTTTCTCTGAACCTTTTCTAATGCCAGTATATCTTTTTTGAGATGAGGAGACCACATCTGTACGCAGTATTCAAGATGTGGGTGTACCATGGATTTATATAAGGGCAATAAGATAATCTCTGTCTTATTTTCTATCCCCTTTTTAATGATTCCTAACATCCTGTTTGCTTTTTTGACCGCTGCTGCATTCTGCGTGGACGTCTTCAGAGAACTATCCACAATGACTCCAAGATCTTTTTCCTGTTTACTATCATCTGCAAACTTTGCCACCTCACTTTTTACCCCTTTCTCCAGATCATTTATGAATAAGTTGAATAGGATTGGTCCTAGGACTGACCCTTGGGGGATACCACTTGTTACTCCTCTCCATTCTGAGAATTTACCATTTATTCCTACCCTTTGTTCCCTGTCTTTTATCCAGTTCTCAATCCATGAAAGGATCTTCCCTCTTATCCCATGGTAACTTAATTTATGTAAGAGTCTTTGGTGAGGGACCTTGTCAAAGGCTTTCTGGAAATCTAAGTACACTATGTCCACTGGATCTCCATTGTCTACATGTTTGTTGACCCCTTCAAAGAACTCTAATAGATTAGTAAGTCACGATTTCCCTTTACAGAAACCATGTTGACTTTTGCCCAACAATTTATGTTCTTCTATGTGTCTGACAATTTTATTCTTTACTATTGTTTCAACTAATTTGCCTGGTACTGACGTTAGACTTACTGGTCTGTAATTGCTGGGATCACCTCTAGAGCCCTTTTTAAATATTGGCGTTACATTAGCTATCTTCCAGTCATTGGGTACAGAAGCCAATTTAAAGGACAGGTTACAAACCGTAGTTAATAGTTCCCCAACTTCACATTTGAGTTCTTTCAAAACTCTTGGGTGAATGCCCTCTGGTCCTGGTGACTTGTTACTGTTAAGTTTATCAATTAATTCCAAAATCTCCTCTAGTGACATCTCAATCTGTGACAATTCAAAAGCCGGCTCAGGTTTGGGAATCGCCCTAACATCATCAGCCAGGAAGACTGAAGCAAAGAATCCATTTAGTTTCTCCACAATGACTTTATCATCTTTAAGCGCTCCTTTTGTATCTCAATCATCCAGGGGCCCCACTGGTTGTTTAGCAGGCTTCCTGCTTCTGATGTATTTAAAAAACATTTTATTACCTTTTGAGTTTTTGGCTAGCCTGTCTTCAAACTCCTCTTTGGCTTTTTTTATTACATTTTTACACTTAATTAGGCAGTGTTTATGTTCCTTTCTATTTACCTCACTAGGATTTGACTTCCACTTTTTAAAAGATGCCTTTTTATCTCTCACTGCTTCTTTTACATGGTTGTTAAGCCACAGTGGCTCTTTTTTAGTTCTTTTACTGTGTTTTTTAATTTGGGGTATACATTTAAGTTGTGCCTCTATTATGGTGTCTTTGAAAAGCGTCCATGCAGCTTGCAGGTATTTCACTTTAGTCACTATACCTTTTAATTTCTGTTTAATTAACCCCCTCATTTTTACATAGTTCCCCTTTCTGAAGTTAAATGCCACAGTGTTGGGCTGTTGAGGTGTTCTTCCAACCACAGGGATGTTAAATGTTATTATATTATGGTCACTATTTCCAAGCAGTCCTGTTATAGTTACCTCTTGGACCAGCTCCTGCGCTCCACTCAGGACTAACTCAAGAGTTGCCTCTCCCCTTGTGGGTTCCCATACCAGCTGCTCCAAGAAGCAGTCATTTAAAGTATCGAGAAATTTTGTCCTGAGGTGACATGTTCCCAGTCAATATGGGGATAACTGAAATCCCCCGCTATTATTGAGTTCTTAATTTTGATAGCCGCTCTAATTTCTCTCAGCATTTCATCATCACTATCACTATCCTGGTCAGGTGGTCGATAATTGATCCCTAACATTATATTCTTATTAGAGCATAAAATTACTATCCATAGAGATTCTATGGAACATGTGGATTCACTTAAGATTTTTACTTCATTTGATTCTACATTTTCTTTCATATATATTGCTACTCCACGCCCCTCCCTTGCAAGACCTGTTCTGTCCTTCCAATATATTTTGTACCCCGGAATGATTGTGTCCCATTGATTGTTCTCAGTCCACCAGGTTTCTGTGATGCCTATTATATCAATACCCTCCTTTATCACGAGGCACTCTAGTTCACCCATCTTATTATTTAGACTTCTAGCATTTATTTACAAGCACTTTAAAAAATTGTCACTTTTATTTGTCTGCCCTTTTCTTATGTGTCCGATTCTTCATGTGAATGTTTCTCATCTAATCTGGCCCCTAGATTATCCTCTTCCATCCTCTCCTCCTGACTAAAACCTAGAGAATCTCTATCAATAGACTCTCCTCTAAGAGAAGCCCCTGTCCTATCCACGTGCTCCTCTGCAGCAGTTGGCTTTCCCCCATCTCTTAGTTTAAAAACTGCTCTGCAATCTTTTTAATGTTAAATGCCAGCAGTCTGGTTCCCCTTTGGTTCAGGTGGAGCCCATCTCTCCTGTATAGGCTCCCCTGTCCCAAAAGTTTCCCCAGTTCCTAAACCCCTCCTCTCTACACCATCATCTCATCCACACATTGAGACTCTGAAGCTCTGCCTGCCTACCTGCCTGGCCCTGTGCGTGGAACTGGGAGCATTTCTGAGAATGCCACCATAGAGGTCCTGGATTTCAGTCTCTTCCCTAGCAGCCTAAATTTGGCCTCCAGGACATCTCTCCTACCCTTCCGTATGTCATTGGTACCTACATGTACCACGACCACCAGCTCCTCCCCAGCACTATACATAAGTCTATCTAGATGCCTCGAGAGATCCGCAACCTTCGCACCAGGCAGGCAAGTCACCATACGGTTCTCCCGGTCATCACAAACCCAGCTATCTATGTTTCTAATGATCGAATCTCCCATTACTAACACTTGCCTTTTCCTAGTGCCTTTTCCTCCCCCCGAGAGGTAACCTCAGTGCGAGAGGATACCCCAACACCATCTGGAAGGAGGGTTCCAACTGACTGCTCTACTTCCCTGGACCTTTCATCCTCCTCAACAGGGCAGGGGCTGTCTGACCGGAGGTGGGACAATTCTACAGTGTCCCAAAAAGCCTCATCAACATACCTCTCTGCTTCCCTTAGCTCCTCTAGTTCTGCCACCCTGGCCTCCAAAGCCTGTACGCGGTCTCTGAGGGCCAGGAGCTCCTTGCACCGAATGAACACATACGCCACCCGCCCACAGGGCAGGTAATCATACATGCCGCACTCAGCGCAATAAACTGGGTAGCCCCCACTCTGCTGCTGGGCTTCTGCCTGCATTCTCTCCTACAGCTACCTAGTTAATGAAAAGGTATTTTTTAAATCAAGAAGTTTTGAATATAGCTTAGTTTACAGGTTTTAAAGAATGGCAAGTGAACCGTGCCCCCTTCCCACTCCCCTTCCAAACTCCCTTGTGAAACTCCCTGTTAGCAGCCCTGGTCACTTGCTCACTGCTTTATAAAGCCCTGGCCTTCTTGATAGCCCGCCCACTGACTAAGGCTCAGCCAATTAACAGAGGCTTCTAGCTTTCAAACCTTACTTTGAAGCTCACAGCTTCCAACTGCCAGCCACAACACACAGTCCTTCAAACAGACAAACAAACACAAGCTCAGCACACAGCAAGTAACCCACACACACTACAGACAGCCACTTACCCCAAGGGTCCTGTATTTGCTGCTCCTTCACCTGGAGAACTCCAGGATATATTGAGATAAGTTAGATGTATTCAAATCAGCAGGGTCCAATTAAATTCATCCTAGGGTACTTGGGGAACTAGCTGAAGGAATCTTGGAACTGTTGGCAATTATCTTTGAGAACTTGGAGGATGGATGAGGTCCCAGAGGACTAGAGAAGGACAAACATAGTATCTATATTTTAAAAAGGGGAACAAAGAGAACCTTGGGAATTATAGACCAGTCACCCTAATTTTGATACCTTGAAAGATACTGGAATAAATGATTAAACTATCAATTTGTAAGGACCCAGAGGATAATAGGGTTTTAAAGAATAGCCAGCATGGATTTATCAAGAATAAATCATGCCAAACCAACCTAATTTTGTTCTTTGACAGGGTTACTGGCCTAGTAAGTGGGCCGGGGGCAGTAGCAGATGTGATATTTTGATTTTAGTAAGGCTTTTGACTGTCCCACATGATATTCTTATAAACAAACCAGGACAATGTGGTCTAGATGAAATGACTACAAAGTGGGGGCACAACGGGTTGAAGGATCGTAGTTGTAGTTCAAAGAGTGGTTGTCAATGGTTCTCTGTTAAATTGAAAGGGACTTAGGTAGTAAGGTTCCACAGGGTCAGTCCTGTGTCTGGTTCTATTCAGTATTTTTATTAATGACTTGGATAATGTAGTGGAGAATATGCTTATACAATTTGCAGGTGACACCAACATGGGAGGAATTGCAAGCACTTTAGAGGACAGGCTTTAAATTTAAAAGAACCTTGACAGATTGGAAAATTGGTCTGAAATTGACAAGATTAAATTGAATACAGGCAAGTGCAAAGTACTTCACTTAGGAAGGAAAAATCAAATGCACAACTACAAACTGGGGGGAATGGTTAGGTGGTAGTACTGCTGAAGAGGATTTGGCCGTGAGAGTGAATAACAAATTAAATATGAGTCAACAATGTAATGCAGCTGTGAAAAATCACATCCCAGAATGATATTGGATCGAAAGAAGTGTCATATGTAAGATATGAGAGATAATTGTCCTGGTCTACTCATCACTGGTAAGACTTCAGCTGGAGTACTGTATCCAGTTCTGGGTGTCAGACTTTAGGGACAAATTGGAGTGAGTCTAGGAGAGCAACAAAATTGATAAAAGGTTTAGAAAACCTGATTTATGAAGAAAGATTTTTTTAAAATTGAGCATGTTTAGTCTTGAGAAAAGACTGGGGGGAGGCATGTTAACACAGTTTTCAAATATGTTAAGGGCTGTTATAAAGAGAGAAGACTGTGTGCAATTGTTATCCATGTCCACTAGAGGTAGGACAAGAAGTAATGGGCTTAATCTGCAGCAGAGGAGATTAAAGTTAAATATTAGAAAAAAATTTCTAAAATCCTCATCACTGGAGGTTTAAAGAACAAGTTGGACAAATGTCTGCCAGGAATAGTCTAGGTCATTGATTTTCAACCTGTGGTCCGTGGGCCCCTGGAGGTCCACAGACTATGTCTAAGATGTCCAAAGGGGTCTGCACCTCCATTCAAAAAAATTTTAGGGGTCTGCAAATGAAAAAAGGTTGAAAAGCACTGGTCTAGGTTTACTTGGTCCTGCCTCTGCGCAGGGGGCTTGATGACTTCCTGAGGTTCCTTCCAGCCCTACATTTCTATGATTCTGTGAAACATGGCTTATCCCTTGGTGTATGCAGCAGCATAAGTAGGGCTCTCATACCTCATGTTCAAAGGGTGTTCTACACAGCACACAAAACTTGCATAGTTCCCAGTGTTAATCTGGAGGGCATTCAATACACTGAAAGAAATAAGGAAAAAATGGCTGTCAGGAACTGGAAGAGAGTTTCTTATTAATATAGCAACATAAAAGAAAAAAGCAAACCTAATTAGGTAAAGAGGAGAAGGGTATGAAGTCAGAGGATATGAGTGCAAGGGCTGCTGCTTATTACACGAATCATAGTCCTCTCACTGTTTCCTTGTGCTTCCTGTGTATCTGTTGCATCCAACTGTTGTCTTTTGCTGTATACTTTGATTGTACTCTTCAGGGCAGGGCTCTTCCGTTATGTGTGTATTCAGTAGTTAGCCACAAAGGGTCTCGATTCCTGTTTGGGGCCAATACAATGCAACACAAGTATTAAAAAATAAGAATAAGAGTATATCACATACTTAGCATGAAAATGAATGAATCATTTAAAAACAAACTCATTGGACAGAAGAAAGTAAATTTTATTGACGAAAATATTACTATACTGCTACAAATTTACTGTAGATGTCTTTTGTACAAATTGGAAGTATGTGAATATAATAAATACACAGATGTGCAGAATGTACTATAAGCATAGGCCCAGATTTTCAAACATGTCAGAAATGAAAGTGCATGCCTACTTTATGCACACAAATCAGGTAACTGTGCATGTAAATTTTGCATGTGCAGATACTCCTTTAATCATTTGACAATGTGGTTCATAATGCACTTACTGTGTTTCCAAGAGCAAAACAAAGGCATTGATACCTATAAGAGAGAAACCCTGGCAGAGAACTGAAAAACAGTCATATGATGAATAAGCAGGTTTCTGCTGTTTACATCCTCACGGGTGAATAACAGAGGAGTCAAATGCAATGTCAAATGCAGCTCAGTGGAGTGAAAATTATTATTCCCTACTGACAAGGCAATCAGATAACCCTGCAATGCCATTACCCTTGATGTGACTATTCTGTGGAGAAGCAGGCTTTTAATTTGGCACCTTTACAAGCATTAAATTCATTTGGTAAAGGAAAAGAAAAGCAATATGTAAAAACAAATACTAACTACACAGGATATATGCCTTTCATATTTACATATGCACCTTTACATATCACTGGGTGAACACTAAGACACGAGCTACTGTTTGTATGTAAAAGCATTAAGGCCCTGAACCTGCAACGAGCTTCATGAAGGCAGATTCTGACTTCAGTGGGACTCCATGTGGGTACAAGGCTGTGCCTGTAAAGAATTCATTGCAGGATAAGGGCCTAAGATGACATTTTCTATTATTTGTGGTTTAGGGGTGAAATTCACTGTAGCACTGGGTCTATTATTGGGACTTAAATCATACATAAGCTTTGTGCTGGCTCTTTCCACAGGGAGGAATGGTACCCTTTGAGAAATTCTATTTTATTAAACATTGAAACAGTATCTATACATGTGTGATAGTCCCTCCCCTATTTTTGTTGACACCAGGGACGTCCAGAGCCAAAAAGCACAAGTCTCTACAGCTTGAGTTAAAAAGTCAGGCTCCGCAGCTGAAGACCATAACAGACTCACTCCCTGTGACCACTGAGAACAGAGGGAGACACAACACACATTGACCAGTAGGTTTCATGTGGAACTTGCCTTGTTTTACACTGGACAATAGGTATTGTTTATTAAAAATAGTAACAATAATAAACCTACTATTTTATATACTCAGATATGAGATCAGTTACTCTGCACAGAGATGTGAAGACCCTGAAATAGTTGTATTTGTTTAAATGGTTTTATATTGCAAAACATATTTAGCGGTGAATTTGGATGTTTGAATATTTGTTTCATTGTTTGTGTTTTTGTTAATGGGAAATGTACTTTAAGACTAGAGTGGGCACTTGATTGTAGTGTTTTTAGAAGACTCCAAGTGCATGACAGCCCCATCTATATTTCCAGGGTGTGAAAGACCCTGCCTGTGTAAGTTCCAAAAAGTCTAAACTTGGCCTCTTCAACTCCCATTAACTTCAGGGGCTGGTGAGGGAACTAGTCATCTTGCAGGAGACACTCAGCACCTCTTGCATATGCCCCAGAAGTGACCTGTCCCCTCACAAAGTCATGCCCCATCATTGTTAATCATTTTGGTTTTTTAAAGCAAGATTTGTTGTGTGTAGATGTTCCAAGATATTTTGGAACCAACTCCTCCTCCATCAAGGTGAAAGAGTCACAGCTAATGGGTCTGATATTGCTCCCACTTAGAATCAATGGAAGTTTTATTAATTGGGTCTTTAGAGCAAAAACTGTGTGATTAGAATGCAGTGAAATCTGTATGAGACCACGCATATTAGGCAACCTCTGGTCTTAAAAGGTTGCCTCAAAGCATCCTCATGTGTACTATGGGCTATTCAGCTTTCCCTTTATTAGTAGGCCGCCTCTACTGAGCAACTGGTTTGGGGGCAAGTTTCACTACAGTAGTGTATCATACAGAGATCTGGTTTTGCCTTAGAAGCTACATAGGCAATTATTCATCAAACTAAATTGAATTCATTCTTTAAAACAAATTAAATAAGAAAAAGTCCTCTACCATCTTCAGTAGGTTGATTTGACAATTTATGGTAACACAGTGATCAAACAGAGGTTTTGAATCAGAAGACTTAAAGCTTCCCAAATGTTTCTCAGATCTGTAAGCTGCAACCCCACCTTTACTGGCCCATTTTTCTGTTTCAGTGGCCCCTTAAACTTCTACAATATATAGTAAATGTGGCACATCATGCATTATTTCTTGTCATCTCATTAAACATTCTTTCAAGTCTACTATTCCCTCCTCCTAAGGATCTCAGCACAGCATGCGGGGCATAGCAGTTCCACTTGAACGTGGAATCTTCTGAAATGAGATAAATATCAACAAAACCTTGTACAACTCAAAGGCTTTTGTAACCAGTTGCATGTTGAGACCATGGGTGAAATCCTTTTCCCAGGGAAAATGCCAGTTGACTTCAGTGGGGCCAGCATTTCACCCTATAGTTTTGATCTCTGATGGGACCAATCTTGGGTCTCTTCCTCAAGAATTTAGGCAAATGGTTCTTTTTGAGCCATATACTAGTACAGCTCTATAAAATGGGTGATAGGAAGCACCAATGGAATATGGAAAAGCATCATTTTACCTCTCTCCCCAGAAGCCTGGGTATATCTCTTCTACATTGTACCAAGTACTCCTGAGCCAAGAAGAGAGAGATTCAAGGTTACTCTCACACCCAAGCCTCCATGCTCCAATCCACAGCATTACTGCCAAGCTAATGGGTCTAAGGCCTTGACATCCACAGCCATCCTAACAACACAGAGAGGAGTATTATCTTTGAATATGTCTTGTTTTATAAGCTCCATTTGATTTAAAGAGAACAGTGCCACTAGTGAGCAGCAAAATTATTAACCTCTATGGAATTTACATGGGGCCAAACCCTGCTGAATTCACTCAGTGCCTGGTTCTGGTATCACTTATTCTTGTGCAGGAATAACTCAGCTGAAATCAAGTGAGTTAATCCAGTGTAAAACTGATGGGAGATCAAAATCAGATCATCAGTTTTCTCATACTAAACTTCCTATTGACTGCAATAGGATTTTTGGCTAGTGTGAGGACTGAATAAGCATAGAACACAACATGTTTACTTCATAAATATATATGCGTATTTTGTGTTTTGGGCTATACTTGACCAGAGGTGAAAGTAAGCCGGTATGGTCCGGTACGGCATACCAGCAAGAGCCGGTATGCCGTGCCTGACCACATCGGCTTCTGCAGCGGGGATTTAAAGGACTTGGGTCGGGGAGACCCAAGCCCTTTAAATCCCGGCCCGCAGCTCCGGTGGCTGGGCTGGGGCTGGCATTTAAAGCGCTCCTCTGAGCTTCCCACTGCGGCGGGAAGCCCGGAGGAGCCCTTTAAATTCCAGCCCCGGCCCGCCATGGCAGCTGGGCTGGGCGGCGGGGAACTCAGAGGAGCCCTTTAAATCTTGGCCCCATCCCTGTCCCACAGCTCTGGCGGCTGGGATGGGGCCGGGATTTAAAGGGCTCCTCCGAGCTCCCCGCTGTGGCAGGGAGCCCGGAGGAGCCCTTTAAATCCCACCTGCAGCTCTGGCGGCCGGGCTGGGGCCGGGATTTAAAGGGCCCGGAGCTCCATGGTGGCTGGAGCCTTGGGCCCTTTAGTTCGCCCTGAGGGCTACCAGCCACCTCCGCAGCTGGGAGCCCCGTGGGTGATTTAAAGGCTCTGGGACTCCCAGCCAGAGCTGGTGCCCCAGGGCCTTTAAATCTTGAGGCCCCGCCTCTTCCGGATGAAGCCCCCCCAGGACTCCGGCCATACCGGTAAGTCCTGTGAGTTACTTTCACCCCTATACTTGACGGAATTTTGTGTGAACTGTAAATGCAAGATGAATAAGAACTAACTCAAAAATATTTCTCTTTTTCACTTGGATCTTGTGCTGCAAATGGTTTATTGATGACTGACATCAAAAGGCATCCCAGTTTGTATGTCATATGCTCCAGTTAAAATAGTTACACACTGAAGCCCAGATGGGAAAACTCCTTGATTTGGCTGGACATCTGCAGAACCTTTTATTTACTGGGAAGTGGAATCTAAAAATGGAATAATTTTATAACAATTAAAGACACAATTAGAACCACGATTACGTATGTAGGCAATGGGCCTGCGTCAGCAGTGCATACACTGACTTCTGGCCCCAGGGATGGAAAGTCCAGCTGGAAGAATGCTGCAGTGGCACAAGGTGGCCTCCTGCAACCACTGCCCCACTGTTGGCATGGAGACAGCCAGTGGATCCTCAAAAAGGAGTGACACTGGCCAACGATGGGGCATGGCTAGAGCAGGGGTTCTCACAACACGTTTTTTGGCAGCCTCAGAATGTGGCAACCAACTCTGGTTGGTGGCCACTCTGACAATTTTTTCCCTAAAATATTTAATTAACTTTAGGAAAACTCAACAGTAAAAATAATGTACAGTTATATTTTGGTGCCCCGGGTCCCACTGCCTCCCCAGACCCCACTGCTTCTCCCTCTCGCCTCGGGCTCCCTTCCGTGGCCTCGGACATCAGGCTTACCCCACTTCTTGCCTCTGGACCACAGCGCCCAGTAAGGCCGGCCCTGCAGAAGCCCAGAGCCAGAGCCCCATGGCTGGAGCCGGGGGTGGGCTGAAGTCCCAAGCCCACAGGCAGAGCCCTACTACTGTCAAGGGGCTGAAACCCAAAGCCCTGAAGTTGTGGGGAGGGGGCTGAAGCCCACCTCAGGAGGCCCACAGCTGAAGTCCGCTGCAGCCGGGTGAGGGGGACTATAGCCTGTCACTGGAGCCTCTGGCTGAACCGGGCGGGGGAGGCTGAAGCCAGCTGCTGAGCGCTGCAGGGAGGGGCCACTGCTTTGCCCCCTCCCCCATTTCTGCCCAAGAGGCTATTGTAGCCACAGGAAAATCCACTGGTGGCCGCATGTGGCCACGGTGGCCACATTTGAGAAACACTGGGCTAGAGCCAGGGCCGGCTCCAGACCCCAGTGCGCCAAGCGCGCGCTTGGGGCGGCATGCCTGCGGAGGGTCCGCTGGTCCCGCGGCTTCGATGGAGCATCCGCAGGAGGTCCAGCGGAGCTGCGGGACCGGCGACCGCCAGAGTGCCCCCCGCGGCGCGCCGCCCTGCTTGGGGCAGCGCAAATCCTAGAGCCGCCCCTGGCTAGAGCATCCAGGATATGTGCTGTTTGGGGCATCTATGGAGTCCCAGATAGAAACTAAAGCTATCCATCCCTGGTTGAGTCCCCTGGGTGAGTGCTGGCATCACCACTGCCTACTCACACGGGGTGAATTCTCCCTGAGGCACAGCGGCTCCCAGTGGCACAACGTTATAGGTTCAATTATACCTGTAGTAACAAAGGGGGTGAATCTAGTCATACATTGGGGCACAAGGGTAATAGAAGGTTTTTATCAATTAAATGGGAAAAAGGCTGGCGTGTCCAATGCATAGGAAAAGGTTGATTGTGTTCATGGTGATACAGTATACTAGAGAGGGTATAAATTCCTCAGTTATATTTGTTCTTCCCTTTTGTTATCCTACCTATAGTATCCACCCAGATACTCATAATATCTTGTGGAATGTTTATCTCCTTTACTGCTTCAGTGGGTCTATAAATGCAATATCTTAATGAACTACTTCAGCTAGTAACTTTGATGCCAGAATGTTCCCAGCAAGAACTTTACTAAGAAACTATGCAGCTTCCTGTCGTTGAGTAAATGGTAACTTTGATCTTTTCTTCAAAAAACTAACATAAAAGGAAACTGTTTACAGAATTTCTGTCACCAGAGGAAGACTTATAAAATAATGTTTGTGGTGATTAATACAGGGAGGTTAGACAAGGCTCCCAAGTTTCTCAGAAATCATTTTTTAACAATGCTAGATTCTTCTTTCTGCTTCTTTACTTTCAGTACTAATTAGATTTCCCTCCCCTGTCCACTTGACAAACCCAATTTCACTGACAGTTGGATGTGCAAGTTATGGAAGATTATGTCCCAGATTAACATGCATACCATGGAGACCCTCGGAAAGAAAGGGGTCTAAATCCTAGATTCCTTACTCAGGCAAAATGCCCACAGAAATCACTTAAAAAATTAAATACAAGATTGACTTATTTGGTTTAAACAATAGGTTACTGTGTATGCAAGTGCATATTTCTTACAAGATAGTACTTTTCATTAGTCCACAATTACATATTTACACAAATTTAACATCTATTGTCATAGGATAAATACATGCAGTTTTATTCAATATTGAAAAGAAATTCGACAACACTGAAGTGAAAGAAAAATAATGACCCATATTTGCAAATTGGAAAGTCTAAAGTTAGGCACCAAATACTTAAATGTGTTGCTTGATTTTCAAGTAACTCTCTCTGAAGTCATTCAGAGCTTCTAAGAACTCAGCACTTTTGAAAGTCAGACCAATTTCTTACATGCCTAAATATGGAGGTTGGAGCTTAACTTTAGACTCCAACTTTTGAAAATCTTGGTCTCAGCCATTTTTTTTTTTACAGTGATTTCCACAGGAATTCACTGGACTCTGAGACTTTAATCAGAGGTGCAGGTATTCAGCACTTTTGAAAGTCAGGCTATTTAGGTGCCCAAACATGGATTTAGGTGCTTACGTATAGGCACTCACATTTTTCCATTTTTTGGCTGTGCCCCCCCCTTACACCAGGGCTGAATTTGCCCCCTTAAACATGACAGCATGTAGTGGTGTTAAGACCCTATAATTCCTCAACACAGAAAAAAGAGTCAGATAGTGTAAGTCAGGGCTTCAACAGTTTATTTGCTTTTATTTTGCAGCGAGCATCTTAACCTTAACGTAATCTATATTGTGTGTGTGTGTTAATATTTTAGAATCTGGGCAACGCTAGTAGTTGAATTCAGTTTTCATTTTAGTTATCCACATGGTATTAAAATAATAGGCAAGTCATTGATGCGCTGATGAAACACATTCTCGTGAGAACATGCTTAGACTACCCCACCCTCTGTATTAGGAAATACTGTCTTGATCCTACACCATTATAGTCAATGGGAGCATTGCCATTAACTTCAATCAGCATAGGATCAGGCCCTAGTACACCATGTTATTTTTTAAGTTTTAAAGAAACATCCCAGGTAAAGACGTATGGACAGATCGCGATTCTTATAAAACCTTTGAAGATGAATAGAAACATTAATATTTAATGATTCTCATTAAAAGATTTCTATACACTTAGGATGTGTAGACTATTGTGTCCAGTCATAACAAGAATTGATAATGTGAATGTCTATGTATAATTGACACAAATGCTATACTATACATTTACCATACTGTTTTTGTCTCTACTCACATTTTCAGCTGGAAATTAAATTAACTAACAATAGATGAGAAACCTGAGCTATTTGCTTTGTAGTGCTATCAGTGCAATCTGAGTTAAATTATTCATGTGTGGAGCATTTCTGAAGCCATTTTGTATCACTTGACATTCCTGTTTCCTAAAATATACCATGTTCACAAGGTATTTGAAATGGGACTTAACATATTGTAGTATTTACTGTGGAAAGCTTTAAAACATCTGTTTGTTTCAGAGTGTCAAGATGAGGATCAGAATAACACAGGAATCAAGTTACAAGAAATAGATAATAATAACCCCATACTTACCCAGCTCATTAGTAAATTCATTGGATTTCTCCCCAGCAATGTTTTTTTCCAAACCTGGAAACTAAATTGAGTGTGAAGAAAAACAACATATGTTTAGTTTTGAACAAAATTTTAATTTGGGCTTTGAAGGGCCCAATTCTGCAAAGTGCTAAATGTCCTCAATGTCCGTTGAAGCCAGTGGGAACTGAGAACACGGAGCACCTTAGGAGATCAGGTCCAAAACTAATAATGTAGTACTGTACTCTGCAGAAATTCAGAGATTCATGGTTTATATCGTACTTGCTTCTCTGGTCTCCCAAGACATAGTACCATGGAACCAAACTGAATCAGGAAGCAAAGTAACCTCTTTTTTTCCCTGCCACAGAACTTTCTTCTCCAGACTTTGCCAACAAAGCATAAATTTGGCTGGTGATTAGTCAGATCAGAGAATTAGTCTCTTGTCCTAGGAATGATAAGAGTTTAAAATCCAAAGTCCACTGAAATCAATGGAAGTCTTGGCATTGACTTCAATGGGATTGGAATCAGGCAGATAGTCATACACACCTGTCAGCTATTCAGAGAGAACATGTAGGTGATATATAACATCTAAGAGCAGAACCCAGAGAGGGTGTTCCCTCCATTTTTTCCTCTCTCTTCTGGTTTTGTCTGTTTACCAGACCATCCAGTTCCATTCATCCTCCTGATGGTCACTGCAGTGGCATGGAGGTCCAGGAGATAAGAGCAATGCTGAATAGTGTAAGCCAGCAGTTCTCAACCTTTCTGGGCTCAGGATCCATTTGAAAATGTTTATGGCCTGTCATGACCCAATAAATAGTCTGGGATTTGAAGCCCTGGGGTTGTTTTGGTCTGAACCTGAACCTGCCCCCCTCCTCCCCCAGAGGAGTTGGTCCTGCCCAGCACATGTAGTGCTGAGCAGCCACAATGGCAGCTCCTTCAACTCCTGTGCTGTGGGGCTGGCTGGGCATCGCAATCCCTAGGACTGTAGCACCGCTCAAGTTTGGCCCCACCCTCCTGACTGGACAAACTTGTGAGAGTGGAGTTGTGGCCTGGCTCATAGGATTGCAATGCTACTCACTCAAGTCTGGCCTACTCGGACTCCCATCATCACAATGGCTGGGCCAAATCGAGTGGCGCTGGGACGCCACAGGTTGCATTGCCTGGAGCAGGCAGGCGAGCCCAACCAGCCCTGTGAGACAAGAGCTATAGGTGCTGGCACACGACCCTTTGAAACATTCTGGTGACCCAACAGTGTTATGTACATGTTTGTTTTGTAATTATTTATATACTGGGTTTGGTAAAAATATTTCCCCAGTGTAGCACAGTGTATAATGTAAAGGTCTACATCCTGTGGTTTTTACACCTTCCCTGGAACCCAACATCCTATCAGGTCTAAAAAAAGTATGTTAAAAGTGGAGCACTTAAAAGTTAGGTAATGCCAGAATTAAGGTTCCTTGGACTTCTCATCCAGTCTCAGTGTCCTCCTTTTCCCTGGCTCCTTATCCCAGTCTCTTTGTCCAGCTAGTCCCCTTCAAGTCTACACTCCCCTGCCAGACTTGAGTCCCAGTCAACTCCCAGCCCTCTACCACAATGCCTAGGTCTGGCACTTGTCCCCTCCTCCACACTGCCTGGGTACCATTGTGGGGTGCGAAGAGAGAGAGAAAGGGAGGATGTCACTGAGAGCACAGGTGAGACAGGCTCCCTATTCTCACTTCTAGTGCCTGACCTTACTCCACCTTAGAGCAGTCATTACAGGAAAAAAAGACAGCTTCATCCCTAAAGCTCTGTGGGGATAGCAATTCTGTCACACATAGGAGTTTTGATGGGATGGAGTATATTCAAAATGTCTGCTCAGCACAAGGAGCTGTGACACTCAAGCATGTTCAGTGAGGATAGAATCTTTGGAGATTTTAGCTGCTAAAATGTCTAGCAACTCTCTACTGAGCATGTACAAACTGTGACTTTTCAGAGGTTTGTAATTTGACCAAATCTGGGCAGATGTTCATAGGGACAGCAAAAGGCACATCTTTGACATAAACATCAACTTCCTGCCAAATTTCAAGTCCCTAAACCAAAGTATGGGCGCACACGAGCTTTCAAAAAAAAAAATTTTTTTTTATTACATTGAAAAACAATGTATTTCCCCCTAGCCTTATTCTAAGAAATGACTGAAGTGTTTTGGCTGAAATTGCAAAAAAAAGCTCAGCCTGAGGTAGATACCTGCCATGGAAATTTCATCCCAAACTACTAGTTTGGCAGTTATAAATACTGAAAACTGTCTTATAATGGGAAATGTTAGGCAACCTTAATAGATGGGGGCTATCAGTCACACCTCTACAAAAACTATCTACTGAAACAGACATTTTCTGTGTGTCCATTGTGAACATATGTATTATAACAATACTTCACTTTTTAGTTCAATAATAAATATGGTACCTAATTTGCATGATGAAATCGACAACTGTAACCATTTACATAGCACATTACACTTTAAACGAATGTTTATTAATTCTTACAATAGCCCTGTTATGTAGCCCTGTTATCCTTCTCCCCATATCCATCATGCTTGGCAGGGAGCCACTTAAGCCAGCCGATGGGAGACGCTGAGGACACGATGTGTCCTAAGTCTCCCCTCTCACTGTTAGGTTCCACAGGCTTGGTCTCACTACAGAGTTAGGTTGATGTAAGGTAGCTTATGTCAACCTAACTCTGTAAGTATCTACATTACAACATTGCTCCTGCCGATGTAAGTTGCTCACTACACTGACCTAATAACTCCACCTCTGTGGAGGTTGATGTAGTTAGGGCGATGCAGTGTCAGTGTAGACACTGCTTTTCTTATATTGCCTGGTGGTGTGAGCCCTGTGTGGGGCTGACAGCTTAGGCTTTCGGCCCTGGGTCAGTCTGGGGGGACACCCTAGCTGTCAGAGCACCACACAGTTAAGTCAATGGAAGTACTCCTAGTGAAGACGTACACTGTTGACAGAGGGGGTGTAGCGTGGACTTGAACCACTGCAGTAATTACTGCCATGGCTGTACATCGACCTAACTTAGGTCAACTTAATTTTGTAGTGTAGGCAAGGCCTAAGTCCAGGCTGCAGGAAGGTGCTTGGCTTGGCTTGGCTTGCGATCCACAGCTGGAAACCACCTGGAGTCAGGCATCTTAGGCATCTATACAGCAAAGAAAAACAAACGGCTAGTTTGTGCCAGCCGACTTGGGCTTGTGGAGCTCAATATTATTTTATTATATATCCCCAGCAGGGCTGGCCTACCATGAGGCGACCGCCTCAGGCTCTAGACTGTGGAGGGTGCCACTAGGACCCAGAGTGTAGAAAATTGTGTCTGCTGCTGGTGCATATGTATTATCTCTGCTCTAGATGCACAGAGATGGTGGAGTGCTGTGCTGGAAGAAGAAGGGCACAAGAGACATAACAGGCAGGCAGGAGAAAAGGTGAGAGGGAATAACAGAAAGCTGCAGGAGCTGCAGGGAGAGAGGGGAGGAGAAGCCTCTTATGTACCTCTCTAGCACCCCCAGGAGCCTGGACTGATTAACACCAGCTTCTCAGGGAGTTTCCTGCTGCTTCCCTGAACCCACTTGAGGTGACTAGGCAGTCAACTGAAGTAGTAAGAGCCAGTTAGGCCCTTAAGATGCTGATATCTTCCCTCACCCAGGCCCTGCTACCAACCTGCTTATTTGTCCCTTTCTACTGAGTGTTGAGAGCCACTATAGCTGGCACAGAACAGCAGTCATGAGTGAAAGAAGAAAACCCCCCTCTGGGGCAGCATTCAGAAAAAGCAAGCAAGCAAAGGAAGCTTTTCTTTCTAAGCAGGAAGGAGCTCTCCTGAGATACATAGACACAAATGTTCATGGTGAGCCTTCTGGCCCCAGTGAGGATGTGAGTGGTGAGGAGATGCCTGATCTTCCAGTTAGTCAGAGTGCAGGTGACCTGGCAGCTACTGCAGCATCCATATCTCCATCTCAAATGGATGTAACCATGCCCATTCCTGAAGAAAAGTGTAGATCAGAGAAGACTGTGGTGGAGGCGCAAGTTTAGTTCCTTAAGTCTAGATGATCCAGGACTGTGGACCCACTTGAGCAGTAGCCTGAGGGACTTCCTTGTACTGCATGGGCCACAGCAAGTGAAAAACTTCATGTTCCCCAAGGACAATGAAAATAGAAGTTTCCATCCAACACATTACTGGTGTGAAATCCCCACTGGTGACAAAGTGGAGAGGCCATGGCTTATGTACTCAAAAACCCAGAATGCTGCATACCATTTTTGTTGCAAACTCTTCCAGTCTAATGTTCCAGCCACGCTGGGTTCTACAGGAACAAAGCACTGAAAAAATCTGGCATGCCATGAGAAGGCAACAAATCACCAGAGAGCATTCCAGAGGTGGAAAGAGCTTGAGATGAGACTAAGGTTAAAGGCCACCATAGATGATCAGCATCAAGAGAAGATTGCATCAGAGTCTCTTTACTGGCAAAATGTTCTGAAAAGGCTCATTGCCATTGTGAGAATGCTTGCTACCCAAAACCTAGCACTGCGTGGCACTTCAGATCAGCTGTATATGCCAAACAATGGAAACTTCCTTAAAATTGTGGAGCTGATGGCTGAGTTTGATGCTGTACTCCAGGAGCATCTAAGAAGCGTCACCACCCAAGAAATGTACACACACCACTACCTTGGAAAGACAATTCAAAATGAGATCATACAGTTACTGGCAACAAAAATCAAACAGAAGATTGTGGCAGATTTGAAGTCAGCAAGATATTACTCTGTTATTCTGGACTGCACACCTGCCATACGAAACAAATGACTTTAATGGTGCGTTTTGTAACAACAACAGAACCTAATGAAAATGTCCCTGCAATGGTGACTGTCAGAGAGCATTTTCTAGAATTTATTGACATTGATGATACTACAGGAGCTGGTATGACTAATGTGCTTCTTAAAAAGCTAGAGATACAGGAATTGCGATAGCTGATATGAGAAGTCAGGGCTATGATAATGGTGCCAACATGAGAGGAAAGAAAAGAGGAGTGCAGACACAGATCCGAGAGTTAAACCCTCAAGCTTTTTTTGTCCCATGCAGTTCTCATTCATTGAACTTGGTGGTGAGTGATGCAGCATCAGCTTCTAGTGAGGCTGCTGATTTTTTTTAATGTAATTCAAAGCATCTATGTATTTTTCTCTGCATCAACTCATCGATGGCAAATTTTGAAGCAACATCTGGGAACATCCTCTCTGACACTGAAACCACTGAGTGCCACATGATGGGAAAATTGAGTGGAGGCAATAAAGCCTATCAAACACCAAATTGGGAAGATAGATGATGCCATAGTTGCCATTATGGAGGATAATGCTATGACAGGAACTGTTCATGGGAGAACAGTGGCAGAGGGAAAAAGAATCTCCAGAAACATATATAACTTCAAATTTCTGTGTGGCTTAGTGTTGTGGCATGACATACTGTTTGAAATAAATGTTGTAGGCAAGAGACTCCAAGGTGTTGACCTTGATATATCTGGAGCAATGGAACAACTGGACAAATCAAAGTCATACTTACAGTCTTACCAGTGAGATGAGGGATTTCAAAACGTTCTAAGAGTGCACAGAAGTTTTTCCCACCCATTCAAAAACAGAAGAGTCACCGAAGAAGACATTTTGATTATGAGGCATTGGATAATCCCATAAGAAACCCCAAACAACAATTCAAAGTTGAATTCTTTAACCAGGTGCTAGATTGTGCAATACAGTCAGTTGAAGAACGTTTCATGCAGCTCAAGGAACACTGCAGTATATTTGGAATGTTGTATGATATTGCAAAACTCCTCACTATACCTGAAGAAGACCTACACCAGCAATGCAGGGAACTAGAGACAGTGTTGATACATGATGACATGTGTGATATCGATGCGAGTGATTTAGGTGATGAACTGAAAGCCCTTTCAAGATACATTTCAGCAGGATCAGCTCCAAAGGCTGTTCTGGAATATATGTGCACAAATAAGATGACCACCCTCTTTCCAAATGCTTTTGTTGCTCTGCTCATACTGGCCCAGACTGTGGACCTTCAGGAAGCAGTTCAAATCTTTGCAACCAAGAAGGCATGGAAAGCACCACTTTGATTAATCAAACAGATAAAAATGCCAGTGTTTACTATGCAGACAAGAAAAGACGGTTACTCACCTGTAGTAACTGTTGTTCTTCGAGATGTGTTGCTCCAATCCATTCCAGTTAGGTGTGCACGCCGTGCGTGCACGGCTCTTCGGAAGATTTTTACCCTAGCAACTCCGGCGGGCCGGCTGGGTGCCCCCTGGAGTGGCGCCGCTATAGCGCAGAATATATACCCCAGCCAGCCCGTCCGCTCCTCAGTTCCTTCTTGCCAGCTACTCCGACAGTGGGGAAGGAGGGCGGGTCTGGAATGGATTGGAGCAACACATCTCGAAGAACAACAGTTACTACAGGTGAGTAACCGTCTTTTCTTCTTCGAGTGATTGCTCCAATGCATTCCAGTTAGGTGATTCCCAAGCCTTACCTAGGCGGTGGGGTCGGAGTGAGACGTGGCAGAGTGTAAAACAGCTGAGCCGAAGGCTGCGTCGTCTCGAGACTGCTGCACCAACGCGTAGTGGGAGGCGAAGGTGTGGACCGAAGACCATGTGGCCGCTCTACAGATGTCCTGGATGGGGACATGGCTCAGGAAGGCGGCAGACGAGGCGTGCGCCCTCGTGGAATGAGCGGTGAAGCGGCCCGGGGGCACGCGAGCCAGCTCGTAGCATGCTCTGATGCATTGAGTTACCCAGGAGGAGATGCGCTGGGAAGAGACCGGCTCGCCTTTCATGCGATCGGCGACTGCTATGAAGAGCTGTGTAGAACGCCGAAAAGGCTTCGTCCGCTCGATGTAAAAAGCAAGCGCTCTACGGACGTCGAGGGTGTGGAGCTGTTGTTCCCGAGGCGAGGCATGGGGCTTCGGGAAGAAGACCGGGAGAAAGATGTCCTGATTGAGGTGGAAAGCCGAGACCACTTTTGGCAGGAAGGCTGGATGCGGACGAAGCTGCACCTTGTCTGTGTGGAAGACGGTGTATGGCGGACCTACCGTCAGCGCCCGGAGCTCCGAGACTCGTCTGGCCGATGTTATGGCGACGAGGAAGGCCGTCTTCCAGGAGAGGTAAAGAAGAGAACACGTGGCCATCGGTTCGAATGGCGGACCCATGAGTTTGGACAGGACGAGGTTCAAATCCCAGGTTGGGGCCGGACGCCGCACCGGCGGGTACAATCGGTCCAGGCCTTTCAGGAAGCGGGAGACCATCGGATTGGAAAAGATGGAGCGACCTTCCAGAGAAGGACGAAAATCGGACACCGCTGCCAGGTGTACCCGCAAGGAGGAGACCGCCAGACCTTGCTCCTTAAGGTACCAAAGGTAGTCCAAGATGGTAGGGACGGGTACGACGAAAGGGTTGAGCCCTCGTTGGTCACACCAGAGCGCGAACCTCTTCCATTTCGCCAGGTAGGTGGAGCGAGTGGAAGGCTTTCTGCTCTCAAGCAGGACTTGCTGCACGACCGCCGAACAGTCCCTCTCTGCGTGGGTCAACCATGCAGGTACCAGGCTGTAAGATGGAGGGACTGCAGGTTCGGATGGTGGAGTCTGCCGAAGTCCTGCGTGATGAGGTCCGGCCATAACGGGAGGGGGATGGGATCCCGAACGGAGAGCTCGAGCAGCAGGGTGTACCAATGCTGTCTCGGCCAGGCCGGAGCCACGAGTATGACGGTGGCTCGATCCCTCCGCAGCTTCTGGAGCACTCTGTGCACGAGCGGAAAAGGAGGGAAGGCATAGAGGAGGTGAGTCTGCCAGGGATACAGGAAGGCGTCCGACACAGTAAAGAACTATATACAAAAATAAGTAGAGAGAGCTAGGGATGTGGAGGACTACTGAGCACTCCACAGTTCCGACTGCCGTCACGGGCGGGAAGAAGGAACTGAGGAGCGGACGGGCCGGCTGGGGTATATATTCTGCGCTATAGCGGCGCCACTCCAGGGGGCGCCCAGCCAGCCCGCCGGAGTTGCTAGGGTAAAAATCTTCCGAAGAGCCGTGCACGCGCGGCGCGCACACCTAACTGGAATGCATTGGAGCAATCACTCGAAGAAGAAGTTATATTTGCTATTAAGAGTTACTTAAAATTTTTGAAAAAGGCATTTAAAGTTCTTAGTTCTCCTTTATTGGGGTAGGTAGCTGTCACGGAGTGTGGGGAAGTCAGGGCCCTGCACCCCTCTTCCTGAGATTCACCGTGACTCTCAGCCAGCCAGTAAAACAGAAGGTTTATTAGATGACAGGAACACAGTCCCAAGCGGAGCGTGTAGGTACAACTATAACCCCTCAATCAAGTCCTTCTGGGGGGTTCTGGGAGCTTAGACCCCAGCTTGGGGTTCCCTGAGTTGCACCACCCAGCCCAAGTCTGAAAACAAAAACTCCTCCAGCAGCTCTCTTCCCATCCCCCCAGCTCCTCATCTCCTTTGTTCACTTTCCCAGGCAGAAGGTGTCACTTCTCCCAACCCCGCTCCTGGCTCAGGTTACAGCTCAGGTAGCTTCCTTCAAGGCAAGTCCCCCATCCCCAATGTAACTCTCCGCAACATTCCCAGGTCAAATCCGCCCTGCTTCTTGCTCGTCACAGTAGCAGAGCAGTACTATGAGAGGAATAGAACAGGAAGAAGGCAGAATTGAGAATTTTCAAAGTTTTGGCCCAAGCAAGGGGGCATGGGGGCGTCATTTGAGCTCCCCGCCTCAGATGCCAAAATGTTGTGGGCTGGCCCTGATCCCCAGAGTCAATCCAATCCTGCATTTTAGATGAAGAAAAGTTCAGAATGACAGTAGCTGGCAAGAGAAGGCTATATTTTAAGATTAATTTTAGCTTGAAAATTCTATATGTAAAGATTGCCATGAACAGCACCTTTAAAATTAATTAATCCAGTGGTAAATGTGGTATGGAATTACAAGTAAGACCTTTAATGCTGCAGAAAAAAAACTGACAAGGGAAATGTTTGCAATATTCTAAAGGAAATCAGTCAACTTACATGTGTTTAACATTAGGAATATTTCTCTTTCCTCAGTGTGGGCCTGTAACTCCAGCAGATTATAATTATGAGTTACATGTGAATCAATGGATAGTTATAAGAGGCATATATTTAAAATATTAAACACTAAAGTCATTAAAAAAATTTTTTTTTAAGTTTAAAGGCAATTATTTTCTTTTCAGCTCGTTTCTACTTTCTGCGTTTAATTTTTGCTAATGGAATCCCATCCATTGATCCTTCTGTCGCATTATACGCAAACGTGTTAATTAGATTTGTACATCATTTCCTTTGTTTCTGGGCTAGTCAGTGGAAGGAATTATTCACAGATAAGCATTATTAGGATTCTGTTCCAAATCTCTCCTCCTTCCCATTCCTCCTTTAAGATGATACATGTTAATATAGGCAGACAGTGGTAAAGTAGGGTCAGATAGTGCTCCTATTGAAGTTAATGAACATGATTCTCCACTGTCTTTAAGAACTGTGCAAAGTGGATATAAAATACTACTATTGTGGGTGTAAATCACTGCAATTTAATAGGATTTAAAACCCATTTTTCCACCTTTGTATATTCAGGGGCGGCTCTAGACATTTTGCCGCCCCAAGCACGGCGGCATGCCGCGGGGGGCGCCCGGCCGGGCGCCGGTCCCACGGCTCCGGTCGACCTCCCGCAGGCGTACCAGTGGAGGGTCTGCTGGTCCCGTGGCTTCGGTGGAGCTGCAGGACCAGCAGACCCTCCGCAGGCACGCCTGCGGGAGGTCAACCAGAGCTGCGGGACCAGCGGATCCTCTGCAGGCATGCCGCCGAAGGCACCCTGCCTGCCACTCTTCTGGCGACTGGCAGAGCGGCGACCGGCAGAGCGCCCCCCGCGGCATGCCGCCCCAAGCACGCGCTTGGCGTGCTGGGGCCTGGAGCCGCCCCTGTGTATATTACTGCACAAAGTACAAGGCAATGGAGAACAAAGCTTAACAAGATTTTTAATCATTAGATTTTGTATGCTTTCCTATACCATTGGCCAAGAAGAGATGGCACAGGAGCTATTACAGTGTCTTTATACCACCTAAAGATTCCTCCAGCATTGAGGAATCTTCCAATACCGGCCTACACTGGCTTTAAGGCATTTTTGTGCTGAGCAAGCAGCACTAAGATATTGGGTAATTGGGCCCTACATATTTGCAACAATTTTACTTTCAGCAATGAATGAATCAATAAGTAAATAAATTTCGCTCAATAAAATAATGTCCAAGCAAGTTGATCCAAACCTGTAGCTGTTATTAAAACTAACAATGAAGAGCCAAGTGTGTTCAGATTATGCTGAAAACAGTACACGTAAATAGCTTACAACTACACATTACTATGGGCAGAGACACAGACATTAGTCTTCCTTTTTGCTGGCCAAGCCAAAAAAATCCAAGACACTAAAAAAGCTTGTCTACATAGCTTTCATATAATTTTATTATATTGTATTTGTATTAGTGTACAGGGCCGCCCGGGGTGGGGGGCAAGTGGGGCAATTTGCCCCAGGCCCCGGGCCCTGCAGGGGCCCCCATGGAAGTTTTTCAGGACCCCTGGAGTGGGGTCCTTCACTTGCTCCGGGGGCCCCGGAAAACTCTCACGGGGCCCGGGCCCCCGGAGCTTCTTCCGCTCCAGGTCTTTGGCAGCAATTCAGCGGTGGGGGGTCCTTCTGTTCCGGGACCCGCTGCTGAAGTGCCAGGTCTTCGGCAGCAATTCGGCGGCGGGGGCCCCCTGCTGCCGAAGACCCCAGGCCCCCTGAATCCTCTGGGCGGCCCTGTTAGTGTAGAGCTCCCAAGCTCTAGTAATGGACCAGGACTCCATTGTTCTACAAACAGCAAACAAAAGACAGTCCCTGCCCCAAAGAGTTTACAGTCCAAGACTAAAACAAGAGACAGATAGATTCAGACAGACTGATGTGGAAGTATTAAAAAACAATGAGACTATACTGGTCAGCATGACAGGCAATGTTCTCAGCACACTAGCAGCCTAACCATTGTCAAGTTATTTGTCAGCATCATGGAAAATAAGAATTTTTAGGAGGGTTTTGAAGGAGGATTTAACTATATTGGTTTAGAAAACAATATAGAGTTTAAGCAGCACAACCTCTTAGTCTGGATGAAGCTATGCCGTGTAAAAGTTCCTTATCGGTATAGTTTATTTCTATAAATATGCAGAAATAAACTACACTAATAAAGTAACCTTTATTCCAGTATAATCACGTCCACACTAGGGGTTCTGCTTTAACTCTATCAGTTTCTAGATAAAAAAAAGAATGCTATCACTCTTTTAAGAACAAAAACTATAATAAGTGGACCCGCCGCTGAAGATCCGGACATGCCGCCCATTTTCATTGGCTGCCCCAAGCACCCGCTTCCTGCACTGGTGCCTGGAGCAGGCCCTGGTTTAGATGGTGAGCCTGCTGTAGCATTTCTCACTGCTAAAGTTGAGTGGGAGGCTGGGGTGAGGGGAGTGGAGTCCTCCTAGCAAGGGAAGACATCAGGGCAAACACCACCCGCCCCACACGTACATGCACTCATACACACAAAGCTATTGCTATAGACTGCACACACATCTGCCCAACCTGTTCTCCTAGGGCCTCATCCTTCAAAGTGCTGAACATTCACCTCCCACTGAAACCAACTTCAGGAGCTGCTCAGCACGTTGCAGGATCCAGCCTCTGGCCAAATCTCTTGGGAAAGGTCATTTGCCTGCTGCTCAAGAGGGAAGATGTGCTATGGAAGGTACTGCTTATCCTAATATATAGATGAGATACAGACGGTGGAGAAGGTGATAAGGGAGATGCCACTACTCCTACCCCTTACGGTGATGTGGGAGAAAGTTTGACGAGGATGACATCTAACCCAGGGAATAAATGGAGAGATTAGTACAATGGGGGGTATTGCTGCCTGTAACACCAGGGTGGTGGGAGGGAGCATGTGCAGTGATGGATGTTACTGGCTGAGATCCTTGCTGCTGGGCTTCCATCCCAGCAGAATCATAATAGCAGCTGCAGCCGCTGCAGAGTGCAGCTGCCCCCTCATTTCCCCATGCTTCCTCGGAGGCCCTACAATGGAAACAGCTTCACTAAAAACAGTTTAATAATGTCTTTGCTTCCATCCTTCCCCGCTAACAGGATGCAGATTACATTTGGAAAAACACACTTATTTCTTTCTCTCACATTCTTGCTGCAGGACAGAAGTCACTGCTCCCTCATTGCTGCAGGCCAGACCCCAGAACAGAATAAAGGAACTATAACTTCAAAATGTAAGTGAATTTAACATTTGTGAAAGGTGTTAGACTAAAAGCTCTGGAGACTGCATTTCTCCGGCCACAGGATTACTAAAGTACAGGCAAAGGCTTCCCCCTACTGTACTAGTCTCCCAATGTCTCTTAACTCTTCCCTGGATGAGGGTCACTTTTAGGGAATGTAACTGTAGTTCAGTTTCCACAGTCTACTTAGGATCTGCCAAGTGGGAGATTTGCCATTGACTTCACTGGAGCAGACTTGGGCCTTTAGTCCTTGGCCTCTTTGTTGAGGGTAACAAGTAGGGTTGCCAGGTGTCCTGTTTTCGACCAGAACGCCCAGTCGTAAAGGGATCCTGGTGGCTCCAGTCAGCACCGCTAGTAATATACAGGTGTAGGTTATATATAGGTGATATACAGGTGTAGGTTATTAATCACTAGTATGTAGGTGACATACCAGGAATCCAGTTGCTGCTGGAGCCCTCCTGCTAAATCCCAGGAGTGACATTTAGCTGCTGGAACTGTATTCTTCTTTGCAGAAAAACATTCACTCATGAGTCCTCCCACAACTGCATTATATTTTCTCCCAAACTTTGAGAACCCTGACCAGATTCTCAGAACCCTCATCTCAGTGAGATAAATACAACTTGCCCTTCCTTCTGGTTGCCATGGCTCTCCCCCTCACCAAATATCCACCTGCTTTAAATACCTGACCTGGCTACTAGGGATATTCTGACTCCTCAGCAGTCCTTTTTCTCAGTTGCTAAGGTTCTCCCACACTGACAGTATCACCTGGCCCATAAATTCAGAGGTGAAAGGGTTATAGTACAACTTATTTCTTCTTGTACAACTCCATCCTCCCCACTGTATTTTTTCCTGTTTCTACTTCTAGGAGTCAGTGGACTTGGCTCTGTAAGGTGTTATCTCTCTGACATTCCTCTCTGCAAAATGTTTTTGGAGGAAGACTACTGGAACAATGATATGTGTTTAGAGATGGGCTGATGCCAGTGTTGGTATAACATTTTTTTTTGAGACAATGTAAGAATCTCACAAAGACCAGCTTCTTCTATCACTCTGCCCTCACAGAAGGCTTTCCCTGCGCACACACACACACACACACACCTGTCCCCTTGACAGTGTTGCTGTTTCCGCCTTCCTATGTAAACAAGAAAAACCATACTACATACTTTCTGCTCCAAGTCCCAGCACTTTGGACATGGAATGCAATGGAAACCATGGGTAAGAAAATGCCTTGTGGAACCTCACTGCTTGCATAGCCTACCATCCACTCTGGTTCAAGGTACAAAATTCATATGTGGAGCTATGAGGAGAGCACAGGACTGGGAGATGGGAGACCAGGGGACCAAAGTCCCATCATTTACACTAGTATTAATCTCAAGTAACTGTACTGAAGCCAATCAGGTCACACTGGTGTAAAAATCAGTATAAGTTAGAAAAGAGTCAGACACTGGGCTTCTATTCCTGGATCTAACACAGACATCCAGTGTGACCTTGCATTGAACACAATCCTCCCCTTTGCTTTAATAATGGGCTTCCAAGGGCTCCCAAAAGTCCCCTCCAGCACGTTTCTATAATTTTGAGGCAGTCTCTGAGTCTATATTTCCTCAGCTGTACAATAGGAATAACAACAGATAGTATTTACCTATCTCAAAGAGATATTGTAAGGCTAAATACACATCTGTAAATTGTAGAGACTCTCAGATGGAAGGTGCCATATAAGTGCAAAATATTTCCTGGATATCAAACTCCCCATAATTCAGGTATGTTTCAATTTGAGCTTTACGTTCAGTCCATTTACAGAGAAGTCATTTTTAAAGCATGGATGGAGACCTGGGTTCAGATCTTGAACACCTCCACACTTCGGGGGCATCCAGTTATGGTGTTTTGGTTTGGGCCTATTTTTAATTGTACTGTATTGAGAGAGATAATATTGATGTCTTATACACTCAAAATAGACTAACAGGCTTCATTTTTGATAATAAGATAATTTATGGCCAAATCTAGACCCTGATATCTTGCAAACGATTCCCTGGGGGTAGTCCCCCGGATGCCTGCAAAGTGAAAATGGGGCTCCATAGTGGTGCAGTGGTCTGTCTTTGCATAACAAGTTGCAGGAGTGGGGCCCTAGTTTAACAGCCTGTGTTACAAAAATTTACTTCCTCCTCTTTTATGTCAAGTTTTAGTCTGGATCAATTTTTTTACAATTGAATTTAAAACATTTGGAGAAAGAAATTGCAACAGAAATGCTATTCCAGATGGTGCCACGACAAGTAGGGGCTGACATTTTCAGAAACAAAAAGCAAGTCTGCCATCTGGAGTCTTTTAGTGTTTCTGAGATGGATTTTTATACTGGAAAACAAATCTTACTGTAAGGTTTTAAAATGAAGTTGGATCAAGACAACAAGTTTAGCAATATGCCACACCAAGGAATGCTGATGATATGTCCCCACTTCATGAACTGCAGTTTCACCTATCCTGTAATCTCTCTCACACACTTTTAAACTCTAATACTAATATTCTCAAAGTGTGAACACAACGTTGGTATATCTCCTTCACACTTATATGCTAGAGAACAGCACTGAGAAGACCTCAGAGAGATTACTAAATTATTTTTACTATATTATTGTAACAAATACATGGACACTTGAAGCATAGGCCCATATTATTTGAGTTAAAGTAGAATCTTTGTTAGCTGTTGGCAGGGTAGGGCCTGTGAACCCAGTTATAAAGTTTTGATTCCATCCTATAGCGAGCAGAGGTATAAATCACCCCCAAAGTTTTCCTTAAACTTTAATTGCATTTTCTATTTTAAGATGAGTGGTGGCACTCCAGGAATAAATCCAGTCCTGCAGTAATCTCCATATGGGCAATCAATGGGAATCTGCAGGACAGCAGGGATCCACCTACATGAACCTCATTGCAGGATCATCACCCAAGTTCCTAATCTCACCGAAGATATAACCATGTTTGAAAATCATTCTAAACCTATGTTCAGATAGACTCCCATCCCCAAACCTGTTAGAATATTTGCAGCTGGCTTTTCTAGACAGGGCAATATTATGTTCAAAACCACCTAAAAAACCCTGTACTTACTATTAGCCTCTACCATGTCTTGCACATGATGTGGGGAAACTGAAGTTTTTTTGCTGCAGGATGGCCACCTTAAGATATTGTAGTTTTGAGAATGCTTGATGGAGATTTTGTAGGTGTTGGTCTCTGTCTGAGGGTCAGACAGAGGGTCTGACCCTCTGGGTCGAGGGTCAGACAGAGACCAACACCTACAAAATCTCCATCAAGCATTCTCAAAACTACAATACCCACACGAGGAAATAAGGAAACAGAACAACAGAGCCAGACGTGTACCCAGAAGCCTCCTACTGCAAGACAAACCCAAGAAAGAAACCAACAGGACTCCACTGGCCATCACATACAGTCCCCAGCTAAAACCCCTCCAACGCATCATCAAGGATCTACAACCCATCCTGGACAATGATCCCACACTTTCACAGGCCTTGAGTGGCAGGCCAGTCCTCGCCCACAGACAACCTGCCAACCTGAAGCATATTCTCACCAGTAATTGCACACTGCACCATAGTAACTCTAACTCAGGAACCAATCCATGCAACAAACCTCGATGCCAACTCTGCCCACATATCTACACCAGCGACACCATCACAGGACCTAACCAGATCAGCCACACCATCACCGGTTCATTCACCTGCACGTCCACCAATGGAATATACACCATCATATACCAGCAATGCCCCTCTACTATGTACATCGGCCAAACTGGACAGTCTCTACGGAAAAGGATAAATGGACACAAATCAGATATTAGGAATGGCAATATACAAAAACCTGTAGGAGAACACTTCAACCTCCCTGGCCACACAATAGCAGATCTTAAGGAGGCCACCTCCAGCAAAAAAACTTCAGAACCAGACTTCAAAGAGAAACTGCTGAGCTTCAGTTCATCTACAAATTTGACACCATCAGCTCAGGATTAAACAAAGACTGTGAATGGCTTGCCAACTACAAAACCAGTTTCTCCTCTCTTGGTTTTCACACCTCAGCTGCTAGAAGAGGGCCTCATCCTCCCTGATTGAACTAATCTCCTTATCTCTAGCCTGCTTCTTGCTTGCTTATATATACCTGCCCCTGGAAATTTCCACTACATGCATCCGACAAAGTGGGTATTCACCCACGAAAGCTCATGCTCCAAAATGTCTGTTAGTCTATAAGGTGCCACAAGACTCTTTGCTGCTTTTACAGATCCAGACTAACATGGCTACCCCTCTGATACTTGACAATGGTGTAGTTAGGTAGCTAAAACTTCTTCAATTAAGTTTATTTTTAGTGACAGTGAGCCTGTATACCAACACTTAGCTAGCATTCCTCATGTGAATTCAAATTGAATTGCAACCAATTTGAAGGGCTTCTTCAAGATTTCTCTACTGAGGTGGGAGATATGCCAAGCCCTATGCAGTCCTGTTTGTCATTAGGGACCTACCTACTATCCCCAGCTGTTCAGTATCAGCAGGAATCAAGACCTATTAATGTTGCTCAGTGAGGAACCCCCTGACCTTATCCTTAAGCCTGTTCTTAACAAGCCCGATGGTGTGGCTGATGTGGTTAGGTCCTATGATGGTGTCCCTTGAATAGATATGTGGACAGAGTTGGCACTGGGGTTTGTTGCAGGGTTTGTTTCCTGGGTTAGTGTTTTTGTTGGGTGGTGCGTAGCTGCTGCTGAGTATTTGCTTCAGGTTGGGGGGCTGTCTGCAAGTGAGGACTGGCCTGTCTCCCAAGGACCATCATAGGACCTAATCACATCAGCCACACCATCAGGGGCTCGTTCACCTGCACATCTACCAATGTGATATATGCCATCATGTGCCAGCAATGCTCCTCTGCCATGTACATTGGCCAAACCAGACAGTCTCTACGCAAAAGAATAAATGGACACAAATCTGACATCAGGAATCATAACATGCAAAAAACAGTAGGAGAACACTTCAGTTTTCCTGGACACTCAATAACAGACTTAAAAGTGGCCATTCTTCAACAAAAAAAAATTGAAAAACAGACTCCAAGAAACTGCAAAACCGGAATTATTTTGCAAACTGGACACCATCAAATTAGGCCTGAATAAAGACTAGGAGTGGCTGGGTCACTACAAAAAATAATTCTCCCCTCCTGATACTCACACCTTCTTGTCAACTGTTTGAAATGGGCCACCTTGTTTACACTGGCACTACAAAAGTGATTTCCACCCATTTTTGTCAACTGTTGACAATAGCCCATTTCCACCTTAATTGAATTGGTTTGTTAGCACCGAGCCCCTAACTTGGTAAGGCAACTCCCATCTTTTCATAGGCCGTGTATTTATACATCCTTACTGTATGTTCCGCTCTAAGGTGCCACAAGGGCTCCTCATCGTTTTTGCTGATATAGACTAACATGGCCACCACTCTGAAACCTATCACCTGCAGAATGGGTTGTGTGATAAGGGACACTGATCAGTATACTCTGGCAGAGATGAGAAAAAGAAGGGAAGTGGATGGGAAGTAGAGGGTTGATAGAGTAATTTGGTCCCTTTAAATTGGATGCCTATGCTAGTTCAGGGTGAGGTTTAGAAAATGTTTCAAAACTTAATGGGGAGCACTGCAGCAGGAAATGGGACATACTGGAAGATCAGAGTGTATGTGTGTGGGGGTCAGCAGGGCTGGGTGGAAGAACGTGCACAGGAGCAGCATAGAGTGTGTTCGTGGGATGTGTGAGAAAGTAGTGCTAGATGTGGGTGAGCAGTGCACAGAGTGAGTGCAGATGAAGCACCAGCACTAGGTATGGGTGGGTAGTTAGGTGCGGTATCTGTGTGGGAGCAGCACTGGCTCTGAGAACTGGTGTGTGTGTGGGGGGTAATAACACTGGGTCTGGGTGCAGGGGGAATAGAGCTGGGTGTTGCTGGAGTATGGGGGTGGGGATAGATCTGAGTGTTGAGGGGCCTGAAGGTGAGTATGGTTGGGTGTTGGAAGGAGCAGGGTTGGGCATAGCACTGGTAGGAGCAGGGCTGGATCAGGGTGCTGGGGCAGCAGGGCTCAGTTGGGGTGGGGTGTTGGGGAAGCAGGGCTGGGTCGGGGTGTTGGGAGGAGCAGGGTAGAGAGTAGGGCTGGGTCAGGGTGCTGGGGGGCACCGGGCGTGGTGTGGCTGGGTTAGGGTGTTGTGGGGGAGCTGGGCTCAGTGAGGGGCGAGCAGGGATGCTGAGGGGAGCAGAGCAGGGAGCAGGGCTGGGTCAGGGTGTGGGGCGAGCAGGGTTGAGTCAGGGTGCTGGGGGAAGCTGGGCTGGGTCGCGGTGCTGAGGGGAGCAGGGCACGGTGTGACTGCGTCGGGGTGCTGGTGGGAGCAGGGCTCGGTGTGGCTGGGTCGCGGTGCTAGTGGGAGCAGGGCTGGGTCGGGGTGCTGGGGGGAGCCGGGCTCGGTGGAGCTGGGTCGCGGTGCTGGGGGGAGCCGGGCTCGGGGTGGCTGGGTCGCGGTGCTGGGGGGAGCCGGGCTGGGTCGCGGTGCTGGGGGGAGCCGGGCTCGGGGTGGCTGGGTCGCGGTGCTGGGGGGGAGCCGGGCTCGGTGTGGCTGGGTCGCGGTGCTGGGGGGAGCCGGGCTCGGTGTGGCTGGGTCGCGGTGCTGGGGGGCGCCGGGCTGGGTCGCGGTGCTGGGGGGCGCCGGGCTCGGTGCGGCTGGGTCGCGGTGCTGGGGGGAGCCGGGCTCGGTGTGGGTGGGTCGCGGTGCTGGGGGGAGCCGGGCTCGGGGTGGGTGGGTCGCGGTGCTGGGGGGCGCCGGGCTGGGTCGGGGTGCGGAGGGGCGCCGGGCTCGGTGTGGCTGGGTCGCGGTGCTGGGGGGAGCCGGGCTCGGTGTGGCTGGGTCGCGGTGCTGGGGGGAGCCGGGCTCGGGGTGGCTGGGTCGCGGTGCTGGGGGGAGCCGGGCTCGGGGTGGCTGGGTCGCGGTGCTGGGGGGGAGCCGGGCTGGGTCGCGGTGCTGGGGGGCGCCGGGCTCGGCTGGGTCGCAGTGCTGGGGGGAGCCGGGCTCGGTGTGGCTGGGTCGCGGTGCTGGGGGGAGCCGGGCTGGGTCGCGGTGCTGGGGGCGCCGGGCTGGGTCGCGGTGCTGGGGGCGCCGGGCTCGGTGTGGCTGGGTCGCGGTGCTGGGGGGCGCCGGGCTCGATGCGGATGGCTCGCGGTGCTGGGGGTCAGCCGGGCTCGGTGGGGCTGGGTCGCGGTGCTGGGGGGCAGCCGGGCTCGGGGTGGCTGGGTCGCGGTGCTGGGGGGCGCCGGGCTCGGTGTGGCTGGGTCGCGGTGCTGGGGGGGAGCCGGGCTCGGTGTGGCTGGGTCGCGGTGCTGGGGGGCACCCGGGCTCGGGGTGGCTGGGTCGGGGTGCTGTCGGGCGCCGGGCTCGGGGTGGCTGGGTCGAGGTGCTGGTGGGCGACGGGCTCGGGGTGGCTGGGTCGGGGTGCTGGGGGGGAGCCGGCCACGGGGTGGCTGGGTCGGGGTGCTGGGGGGGAGCCGGGCTCGGGGTGGCTGGGTCGGGGTGCTGGGGGGCGCCGGGCTCGGGGTGGGGGTCGGGTGTGGCTGGGTCGCGGTGCTGGGGGGCGCGGGCTCGGGGGTGGGTGGGCGGGGGTGCTGGGGGGAGCCGGGCTCGGGGTGGCTGGGTCGGGGTGCTGGGGGGAGCCGGGCTCGGGGTGGCTGGGTCGCGGTGCTGGGGGGCGCCGGGCTCGGGGTGGCTGGGTCGCGGTGCTGGGGGGCGCCGGGCTCGGGGTGGCTGGGTCGCGGTGCTGGGGGGGCGCCGGGCAAGGTCGGGGGGCGGGGGGGGGCCGGGCTCGGGGGGGGTGGGTCGCGGTGCTGGGGGGGCGCCGGGCTAGGTCGGGGTGCTGGGGGGCGCCGGGCTCGGGGTGGCTGGGTCGCGGTGCTGGGGGGGCGCCGGGCTAGGTCGGGGTGCTGGGGGGAGCCGGGCTCGGGGTGGCTGGGTCGCGGTGCTGGGGGGGAGCCGGGCTGGGTCGGGGTGCTGGGGGGAGCCGGGCTCGGGGTGGCTGGGTCGCGGTGCTGGGGGGGAGCCGGGCTCGGGGTGGCTGGGTCGCGGTGCTGGGGGGAGCCGGGCTGGCTCCGGGCTGCGGGAGCATGTGGGTGCCCAGCGCAGAGCGCGAGGAGCAGCGGTTGGCGGGGGAGGGGCGCGGAGCCCTCCGAGTCTCTGGGAGCCGCAGGCCAGGCGAGGCCGCGCCGGTTCGTGCCCGCGTGACGCTCGTACGACTAGCCAGCAACCCCGCATACCATAGAGAAGCGCGCTGGGCTCTGAGAGCACGTCACTTCCGCTCTCTATGACTTCCGCTGAGTGTGGTTATTGCTTGTTTCCGGTCTGTGCCGAGCTGGCGCGGCTCGGTGACGCACATTGGCTGCGCCGAAGTGGCCGGCGTGGCGGTCGCGGTTTCTCATTGCCTGCTAGGGATGGGTCCGCCCATGGGGCTGGCGGTGAGGCAGCTCCCCAGGTAACGCGAGCGGGAAACTGGCAGGGAGGGGCGCGGGAGTGGTCAGCTCCTCTGGCCCCGCCCGGCGTGTCTCGGTCACCCCTCCCCCCCGGGCCGTCTGTCCCTAGCTAAGTGGGTGCAGCGCGCTCCTCTCGTCCCGGTGTCAGTGACCCGCCCCGGGACCAGAGCGGGAGGTGCCCCCCAGTAGCTCGCCAGAGAGCCCCCCCGGTCCCGCCCAGTGCGAGGCACTGCCCCCGGCGAGTCCCCCCCTCCTCTCTCTGTGGGCAAGGAGCGGACACTTGTGGGTCAGGCTCCTTCAGGGGTGAAGCCCCTCAGCACAGTCTGACGTGGAAAAGTGGTCGCAGTTTGTGTCGGTGCCTGGGCACATAATCCTACACTTGGCCCATAGCAATCTCGCTGGTTTCAGGGCAGTGCTGTTTAAAAGCATCAGCCACAAAAGATCTCTCTACTACTTAATAATTAGAAGTTCCTAGAGGATAACTTTTTTCTTTTTATGCTGTGCAAATTTTAGTCAGTTGAAAGTATGCATTTTAGGCCACACGTTTGAGTTCTTGCAGTATTCCTGGAGAATGGCAAACAACCATTTTTAAAAAGAGGTGCTAACAGAGGACCCAGGGAATTATAGGCTATGTAACTTCTATACCTGGAAAGATAATAGGAAAAAAAATAAAATCAGTTTGTAAGTACATGGAGGGTAATAAGTAATAGCCAACAGATTTGTCAAGAACAATCATGATGAAACAATTTAACTTGCTTCTTTGATAGGGTAACTGGCCTAGTGGATATGAGAAGCAGTAGATGTGATCTCTTGACTAAGGTTTTTGACACAGTTCTACGTGACAGTCTTGTAAGCAAACTAGGGAAATATGGGCTAGATTAAATTACTGTATGTGAGTGCGTAACTAGTTGCAACACTACTCATAATGGATAGTTTGCTGTCAGACTGGATGGACATATCACATGGATATGTCCTGCTAGTGAAGGCAGGGGGCTGGACTTGATGACCTTTCAAGGTCCCTTCCAGTTCTAGGAGATAGGGAATAAAATAAAATAAATAATAATTGGAGATATACCAGAGTCTACTACTATTCAGTATTTTCACATAATGATTTGGGTTACAGAGTAGAGCTAGTACTTTTGACATCTGTAGATATTACTATCTTGAGAGGGGTTGTAAGCACTTTGTAGGACAGGATTAGAATGTAAAATCTTGATAAATTGGTCTGTGATCAGCAAGATCAAATTCAATAGAGGCAAGTGTGGAGTATTTTGCTTAAGAAGGGGAAAAAAATAAAATACACAGATACAAAATGGTACTGCAAAAGAGGACCATAAATTGAAGGAGAGTCAGCAATTTGATACTGTACCTAAATAGGTAAATGTCATTCTGGAAAGTATTAACAGGTTATTGCATGCAACACATGGGAGGTAGTTGTATTGTATAGCTCTACTTAGCACTGGTGAGGCTTCAAGGTGGAGTATTCTGTCCATTTGAGGGCACCACACTTTAAGAAAGATGTGGATAAATTGTTGAGAGTCCAGTGGAGAGCATCAAACAAATGTTTTGGAAAACATGTGCTATGAGGAAAGGTTGAAAGAATTGAGCATGTTTAATCTAGAGAAGGGGGGGGGGGGAGACTGAAGGAGAAAGTAAGTCTTCAAACATGGAAAAGGTTGCTATAAGGAGGACAATTGTGCTCCATGTCCACTGAGCATAGGAAAAGTAGTAATTGGCCTAGTTTGCAACAAGGGAGATTTACGTTGGACATTAGGGAAAGAAAAAAAAACTTACTACAAGTATAGTTAAGCACTGGAACAGGCTAGTTCGGGAGGATGAGGAATCCTTGTCCATATAAATAAAACCCCTGTCAGGGATGGTCTAGGTATACTTAATCCTTCCTCAATATTGACAGATGGACTAGATGGCCTCCTAAGGTCACTTTTAGTCCTACCTTTCTATGATTAAAATTATCCTGGGGTGAGGGCAGCAACCTGCAGCATTTAACTTTTAAAACTCAGCCTGCATTTTGGGACCACTTGCCAATTATTCATGGCAGAATATAATACCCTTAAAATAGATGAAAAAAATACAGTTTTTGAAGTGGGGAATCTGATAAAAGTGAAAAATCTCCATCTATGGGGCTGTTTCTCACCTATTATCTGAAGAATTATAGGGGCATGATCAGAGAAAGCAATTAATGGAGGAGTTAGAGAATTAACCAAGTCCCTGGAGATCAAAAAGAAATCTATATGGGGATAGGACCCATGTGGCAGGGAAAATATGTATAGTCCCTACCCATTGAATATATAACCACCAGATATCACAGTCTCATGTCTTCAATGTGCAATTCTAGGGTCATTCTAGTTTTGGTTGGTTAATGTCCCTGAGAGTGAGATTTGTTCACAAGAGGATGAAGCATTTGATTAAAATCCCCAGGAAATGCAGTAGAGATACAGAGTTTTACTAAATTATATAGAAAAGACCTATAGACGATTGCATATAAGCAATGATTAGTTCAGATCCATTTATGGTGTTTTAAGGATTAAAAATCTGGCCTGATCTAGTAAAAGTGACTCAGACTGTTACTGCCATTGCTTTATGGAAGAGTATGGATTCCCCTCTGGATTTGGATGAGAAACAGCAAGGCATTGTTTTTCCTATGCACTCACTCATTCTAATTCAGGGGTGGGCAAACTTTGTGGCCCAAGGGCCACATTGGGGTAGTGAAACTGTATGGATGGCCGGGTAGGGAAGGCTGTGCTTCCCTAAACAGCCTGGCCCCAGCTGCCTATCCACCCCCTCCTACTTCCTGCCCCCTGACTGGCCCCCTCAGAACCACCAACCCATCGAACCCCCCTGCTCCTTGTCCCCTTACCATGCTTTTCAGAGCAGCAGGAGCTTGCAGCCCCCGGAACCAGCCATGCTGCCTGACAGAAGCAGCTGCCCAGAGTGCTGCCCGTGCAGCGGTGTAGCTGTGGGGAAGGGAGGACAGCAGGGAAGGGGGCTGGGGCTAGCCTCCCCAGCGGGGAACTCAGGGGCCAGGCAGGACAGTCCCGCAGGCCGTAGTTTGCCCACTTCTGTTCTAATTTGAGTGTCAAGTGTCTCTCCTGCAGCCAAAACTACATATCTACCCGTTGCTTTCTTTAATAATGAGTACACTTTCTTTTAATTGGAGTGTTGAGTCCCTTTACATTCTAGGAAATAAAACTGAACTGCAGGACCATTTGTCGTGTTAATTTTTTTTGTCATGTGTGGCCTTACAAATAAGGGTGACAGTGCTTGTGTCATGTGCTATATTGCACTCCAACCAACTCCCCACACAGAATTCTATGAGGAGTCTACAGATTAAATGCCTCAGACACTTATTCCACAGATTTTTGGATTACCTTGCCAGATGCTTCAGGGAATAGGGTAGATGCATCAGCATTAGTTGCAGCCACCTCCAGATGCTTGATGCAAGTCAGTCATGTAGGGTGTAATTTTCCTACATGTTTCTGGTCAAGAGAGGTGGGAAGAATAGTGGTAGTAAGGGGATCTGAGAGGCTTGGGAGAAGGAAGAACACAAGCAGGTTAAAGCAAAAACACAAAACCATATAACATATATAACTTGGCCTATTATCAACTGTGACCGGCTGCCTTAGATATTAGTATAGTACAGTGGTTCTCAAACTTTTGTACTGGTGACCCTTTTCACGTAGCAAGCCTCTGAGTGCGACCCCCCCCCTTAAAAACACTTTAATATATTTAACACTATTATAAATGCTGGATGCGAAGTGGGGTTTGGGGTGGAGGCTGATAGCTTGTGATCTCCCTGAGCCATCTCCGACCCCCAGTTTGAGAACACCTGGTATAGGGCATCACTGTCCCACTCGGTTCTGAGTGGTGTATCTCCATTCACCACTTAAAAAGTAAAGCACAATGAAATGGTGTCCAATTTACAAATTCATTCCAATTCAGCAGTCTCTTCAGTGCATCAAAGATCTACAACTTATCCTGAAGGACGATCCATCACTCTCACAGATCTTGGGAGACAGGCCAGTCCTTGCTTACAGACAGCCCCCAGATCTGAAGCAAATACTCACCAGCAACCACACACCACAACAAAAACCCTAACCCAGGAACCTATCCTTGCAACAAAGCCTGTTGCCAACTCTGTCCACTTATCTATTCAGGGGATATCATCATAGGATGTAATCACATCAGCCACACTATCAGAAGCTCGTTCACCTGCACATCTACCAATGTGATATATGCCATCATGTGCCAGCAACGCCCCTCTGCCATGTACATTGGCCAAACCGGACAGTCTCTTCGTAAAAGAATAAATGGACACAAATCAGACGTCAAGAATTATAACATTCAAAAACCAGTTGGAGAACACTTCAACCTCCCTGGCCACTCGATTACAGACCTAAAAGTCGCAATATAACAACAAAAAAACTTCAAAAAACAGACTCCAATGAGAAACTGCTGAATTGGAATTAATTTGCAAATTGGACACCATTAAATTAGGTTTGAATAAAGACTGGGAGTGGATGGGCCATTACACAAAGTAAAACTATTTCCTCATGCTTATCTTCCCCCACCCTACAGTTCCTTGTATCTCCTTGTCAAGTGCTGGAAATGGGCCATTTTCATTACCACTACAAACAGTTATTTTTCTCTCCTGCTGACAACAGCTCACCTTAACTGATCACTCTCCTTATAATGTGTATGGTAACACCCATTGTTTAATGGTGTGTGTGTGTACACCCCTCCCCCCTTCCTTCTGTATTTTCCACTACATGCATCTGATGAAGTGAGCTGTAGCCCACAAAAGCTTATGCCACAATAAATTTGTTAGTCTCTAAGGTGCCACAAGTACTCCTATTCTTTTGCTGATACAGACTAACACGGCTACTACTCAGAGAGTACACACTCTGCCAACATGATATGTGTATTAATATCTTAACTGTAATCTTTTCAGTTTGCCAAAGCAAACACCAGAGTATTGGTAATATAGTGTGGTGTTCTGAATGAGACACTGTATGCTGTGGGGATTATTTTCCCCATGCTGCATACCCCTGTTCCTTTGGTTTACCACCAAACATTCAGTTTCTCTTCCTCATATTAAATTAGCATAATTGACAGGGGAGAAGTCTTAACTGCTCTCACCTATTTCAAGTGTCTATACCAAAGAGCATAGCTAACAATCAGATTCAGCTAATGATTCCTCTATATATGTTCATGTACTCGAGCTGATTTTGCAGAAGGTGTTGGGATGGGGAAAGGGGTTATGGGAGGAAAGAGATGGAGCAGTGGAAGAGGAAGGGAGCAGGGGCTGGAGACAGGGGAGGTGGGAAAAGGGACAAGGTGAGAGGGAGGAAGTAGGTGGTGATAGGGAGGGCAGAAATCACTGGTTGGTCATCTTCCCTGTTGCGTTGGCCTAGAAGGGGTACAGCTGTATCCCTCAGGTCCTGTGTGCTTTTGCATGATGCCTTGCAGGGAGGAGAGCCATCTCTCACAGATGATGTCAAGCTGCCAGGCTTTGAGGACCCCCCAGGCAGTAGGGTGTGGCAATGCAACATTGTCTCCCACTGGCAACTATTTTAAAAGGTGGAATGGGAGCCCTCAAGTTCCTGCTGAGCAACAGGGATCTGCACCACCCCCAGTCATCTCTTTGATGTACTTCACTACTGAGCTTACACACAGACTGTATAATCACAAAAAATAGTACATAGTGATTTGTCTAGTAAAGATGTCAAATAGAATAGAATCAGAGGGTTTGGAAGGGACCTCAGGAGGTCATCTAGTCCAACCCCCTGCTCAAAGCAGGGCCAATTCCCAATTATATCACCAAATGGTCCCCTCAAGGATTGAACACACAACCCTGGGTTTAGCAGGCCAATGCTCAAAACCATTAAGCTATCTCCCCTCCCAATGTTTAATTCCAACAAATACAGGAGGAAAGGCACTTACTATTGCTAATACACAGTTTAAATAAGTCCTTTCTACTGTCAGTTTACTCCCATGAGATCAATTTGGGATGAGATGTACCTTTAATGCCGTTGCGGGTGCTTCAGATTCAGCCATTGGATGAGAATTGATGTACATGTCCCAAAAGTTAATGAAGTACGAACTTGGAGTAGAAGGGAACCCAAACAAGTTTGTACGTTAGTCACAGAACTGGATAAGTTTATTGTACAAGTAGAGCTAACTTAACAACTGAGAAGTAAACCTGATGTAAAACAGAATGGGTGCTTAGATTTTTAAAATCAGTGGTTCTCAATCAGGGGTATGTGTACCTCTGGTGATATGCAGAGGTCTTCCAGGGGGTATATCAACACATCTAGATATTTGCCTAGGTTTACAACAGGCTACATAAAAAGCACTAGTGATGTCAGTAAAAACTAAAATTTCATACAGACTATGACTTGTTTATACTGCTCTATATACTATACACTGAAATGCAAGTACAATCTTTACATTACAATTGATTTATTTTAATTTATATGGTAAAAATGATAAAGCAATTTTTCAGTAAGCGTGTGCAGTGACACTTTTGTATTTTTATGTCTGATTTTGTAAGCAAGTAGTTTAAGTGAGGTGAAACTTGGGGTACACAAGACAGGCTCCTGAAAGGGGGACAGTAGTCTGGAAAGATTGAGAGCCACTGTTTTAAGTAGCCTGCAGTGAACTTTCTACGTCTTATGGCTTTGGGGACAGAGGCACTTTTTCAATTAGTCTTGACATGGAACTGAGTGGGAAACTTGGTAAAATATTTGAGACTTCATTGCTTGGTAAGTTCCCTAGCTCTTCTAAAGTCTGGTCTCTTCATACACATCTTTTGCAAAATCATTTTCTTGGTATTCCCTCAAACTGTCGCTCTCCCTTTTGAGCGAGCTGCATTTTTCCCTCTTTTATAGTAAGTACTAGAAGTTTGATGATCAGTGCATGAGATTTGGCATTTGAGGCTGGCTTTAAGAACTAGGGTACTGTGTGCTCTGAGTCAAATTTGAAATAATCCATTAGGTTGAGCACTTCTGAAAGCAGCCTGGGAACAAATTCTAGGGGGTTGCACTTTCTGCTACTTCAGGTACTCCTATAATTCTCAAAGTATTGTGGTGAGACCTTCCATTGGTCTGCCACTTTAAATTTAAGAGAAGGTAAGTCTGTTTGGTTTTTCTGCACCTGGGTACTTGATCTTCCAGAGTTGATATTCTTGCTTCTCCTTCATTCACCTATTCTGTCAGCGCTTGCCGAGAGAGTTAATTGAGAGAAGTCAGGAGATAGCAAGGCCACAATACAAGTGTGTTTGCAGCAATTTTCTCCAGCAGGGCCAGCACAGACACAGTGCCCTCATTAGCCATCTTGGCCAAGGAACTAGGGTCTGTGTTCTCTGTCTTTTAGCTACTTGTGGAGCCCACAGTAGACAAATATATGCCTACTGATTGTCCAGAGATTTGGGGGTTCATTTTACTGAGGCTGGTTTTGGTCAGGGGCTCTGTACTGCAGATGGAAATAGATATTAACGGATGGATCTAGAGCTCAAAGGATCTGTTCCTCCAGGCCATGCAGCACCTCCTGGAGCTCTTTCATGTTAGGTTTTGTAAACTCCTACTTGTTGCAAGATGTAATTCAGGCCTAAAAGTAGTTGGCACATGCTTTTAACTATATTCTGTTAATGAACTTCAGTATGGAAATGCCAACAATAGGATAATATTGGGAATAAAATTAGGAAAGTGGTATAAACTAGGACACTGATAAGATGGTTGATGGCACACTGGCAATTCATGTACAGAGTTATACAAGACATCTTTTTTAGTCAAGCTGCCATAGTCTCTTGGTAAACTGGAAAAAAAAATCTGGTATCTTAGAACTCTGGCAAGTGTCATTCGGTCTGCTCCCAAGAATGGGGCAGGATAGAAAAGAGGAAGCAACTATGCAATATTCTCAAAACAAAACAGTTCATAGATCCAACAAAGTACGACTATATGCAAAAATCTGCTCTCAGATACATTGATGTAAATTGTGCACAACTCATTAGATTTTAGTTGAGTTATTCTCAATGCACACCAGAGAAGCTAGAGCAGATTGTCCTCAATTAACTAATTTATATAATTGTCTCTAGAGGTTATGATAGGGGCAACTGAAAAAAATTGCAGTAATGCAGGGGCTAGAAAATGTGCCTGAAGTACTTAAACATGCACTGATATTTTTGGAATATGCCTACTAAATATTGGACATTGAGCCAAGCTGCTGATTATAGCCAGGACTTCCTTCTGTATGTATGCAAACTTCCTTTGAAACTTCTAGGTACTTCAGAAATGGCAGTGGTTTGTAGGTGTTGACACATGCTGTTTGTTTATTCTTTTTTCCCCTGTTCCTTTAAAACCAACTATTTATTAATGCTAGAAACACTTGTTTTAGTATGCTTAAGAAAACATGTTATAAACCCATTTTAGTGATTAACAAGTCTGTTGTTTAGGACTTTAGAGGGTGAGATTGCTTTTACACTATTAATATTAACCATAAGTTAGAACAGGGATTGGCAACCTTTGGCACACGGCCCTTCAGGGAAATCCGCTGGCGGGCCAGGACGGTTTGTTTACCTGCAACATCCACAGGTTCGGCTGATTGTAGCTCCCACTGTCTGTGGTTCGTCGTACCAGGCCAATGGGGCTGCGGGAAGCGGCAGCCAGCTCATCCTTCAGCCCACGCCGCTTCCCGCAGCTGCCATTGGCCTGGAACGGGGGACCATGGCCAGTGGGAGCTGTGATCGGCCGAACCTGCGGATGCTGCAGATAAACAAACCGTCCTGGCCCGCCAGCGGATTTCCCTGATGGGCTGCATGCCAAAAGGTTGCCAATCTCTGATTTAGAAGTTGAATTGTGTAAAGTTGTATATGATAAGAAAACCTGCCACTGACTTGACATGTACAGCTAGAAAATTCTATCAAAGCTTAGTGCAACTCATTCAGAGCATTTAATTTTTGAAATGGTTTAGCTACCATTGAACTTGGCTTTCTTGTTTCAGATTGAAGCCATTCAACAGATTACAAATAATACTACAGCACTTGGTAAGTATAGGGTTCTATCTGGTAGCGTTAGAAACCGATTTGTAACTTCTACCCTTGTGTGATAGAGAATAAGTGTATACACTTCTTTAGTTTATCCAGTCATCGCAGTATTATACTGTAAATTCAGCTTTTTAGTGTTTAGGTCCAATGTTGCCAGTTCCACTTCAGCTAGAGTTTGCTACCAATTCCTCTTGCAATACGAATTTATGCTTATTAAATAATATAGATTTTAGTTTTTGGCACCCCACATATTTTGAGTGATTGTTCTATTTGTCTCAGTACACCTCTACCCTGATATAATGCGACCCGATATAACACAAATTCGGATATAACACGGTAAAGCAGTGCTCAGGGGGGGCTGTGCACTCCGGCAGATCAAAGCAAGTTCGATATAATGCGGTTTTACCTATCATGCGGTAAGATTTTTTGGTTCCCGAGGACAGCGTTATATCGAGGTAGAGGTGTAGTTTTAAACTGAATGTTTTCCAGTGTGCTAAATTTTCTTCTGTATATTTTAGTTTGCTTACTCTACATTTTAGTTGAGTTATAAATTGAGATTGCTTATGAAAATAATTTTCATAACTTTTGTATAATATTGCCAAACAGGATCACAGACAAGGCCATTTGTCATGATCCGATGTGTACTGTGTTAGATGGTGAGTAGGAGAATAGAGGATTATCTTGTACATCTAACATCATAACTGATGCAGGTGTTTTCAATGTGATAGTCTCAATGAAACAATATCACAACCATCTCTCCTAAATAAAGGAGTTGAGGAACATAATGTATTTCAGAATGTACAACACAAAAGCTGTTTTATTTCCAAATATTCCTGCAAATTAACAAGCTTGAAGCTAGTATAATATACTTAGTATGGCTTTAGGAGCAACATTAAAGAGTAGCTGAAATAAATCAATCTTTAAATAATTTGAGAGATGTGTTGGAAAACGTCAGTCTAGAATTCTGTCAAAATAATCACAATGACTAACCACAGTTAAAGGGAGTTTTGAGAATGTTTATGGAATTATACTCTATACTGTATGGTTACTCAACATGAAAGACATTGTTTTACTTGGTCTCCCTATTTTTGCATGTATAGAATATGTCCAAACACACAGATTCTGCAGCTGAAGTGTTATTGGAAAAGAGAGGATGTGCTGGAGTAATAACTATGAATAGACCAAAGGCTCTAAATGCATTAAATCTTTCTATGATTCGACAGATTTATCCACAGTTAAAGGTTAGTGGCTTTATTTTAACTCATCTTAAATTCATACATCTACTAGCAGTTTTAAATGTAAAGTGGCCACTTTTTTGTTCTTTCTAATCAATCTGTAACTTCTTGTATGGAGTCACTGACCCAATCATGAAGACCCTACTTCAACAAGGTAATTAAACTTGCACTTAACTAAATGTTTGAGTAGTTCCATTGAATTCAGTGAGACTACTCACAGTTTTAAAGTAAGGCACGTCCTTAAATACCATCCTGACCTATGGATTAGATCAAAGAATCCACATTTGCATGGTAGTTTGGTTCCCCAACTAACTTTCTACATTTTAGTGGAATGCTGAATCGTGTTGCATATGTGGTGATATGGATTCCTTTTTCCAAAGGTTATGTGAGCAGGGCTTGGGGTATGGGGTGGGGAGTACTTGAACTAGTCCAAATTCTGACTGGCTAAATGTAGAAATCATACCACTTTAAATATACCGGTATAGTTAAAGTGGTATGATTTCTACATTTAGACAGTCAGAATTTGGTATACTGGTATAGTTAAAGTGGTACAACCCCCTTCTTTAGTGTTGATGCAGTTATATCGGTATAAATGTTTATATTGGTATAGCTCATTACCATATGGGAAAAGGATTAAGATAGATGGATATAATGCACTTTTTATAACTGCATCAACACTGGGGAGGCTGTACAACTAATTTCAGTTAAAAACAAAAGCATGCTCCACTGTTGTAGTTATACTGGTACAAAACTGTGTGTAGACCAGGCCTTAGTCAATTCATTTGGCTGAAATCCATCAGTTATGTACTTCCTGCCCAGTCTGTTTGGTCCTTTGATACCCTGGTCTCCTACTGGCTGAACTTTGAGCCCCAGTTAATAGCATCTCAATCATAGAGACTCCTGCTGTGGAAGTAGGGTAGCACTGGTAGGAGCTCCTCGCAGGCCAACTGCTCTAGAGTGTGGCAACTCCTACCAGGAAAGGGGACAATAGTCCTCACAGGGCACATACTTCTAATAGCAGCAAGTGCTTCCTAGCTGCTTCCCCTGTTTCTCTTCTGATGGTATTAACACTGGAGTTGTCTGTTTGCAGATTCAGGAGAACCTCTTTACATCAGTTAACCTTCCAAGCATGAACTGAATGTTTCTTCAGGGGATACAAACTTGTTTTTTTTAAGAGTGAAATAATAGATTCAGCAGACGTTGATGGCACCCACCCAGGAGAGATTTCTACTCAGCTGTGTTAGTGGATTTTCCAAATCCTGCCTTTTGTACGTTTTTAGGGCTCAGTTGAAATTTAGGTAGGATATGGCTCATTTTCTGGACGGAATAAGAAGAATGACCAAAGATAGCATTTGAGAAAAGTTGTGTTTTTAGATGAATTTTTATATATTGGGGAATAATATTTCTTTTGTCCTTCCTCTTAGACATGGGAGAAAGACCCTGAAACTTTTCTAATACTTATAAAGGGAACTGGAGGAAAGGCTTTCTGTGCAGGAGGGGATATCAGAGGTAAGGACTTGAGAATGTGCTGAATTCACACTGGTCACTATCTTACAATTGTGACATACAACTTTCAGTGATTAGTTACTTCAGTATTCATATCCCCCATTCTAAGTATAGGGCATATGTGAATTAGTGAGAGATTAAGGTAAATAGATAATGTTGTGCAAGAATCATCAAGATTTTAATGTGGCCACTGTAAAACATTTATAAATTGTACATGAGCTGCTTTTCAGTTTATGTAGATAATACAGAGCTAAAGTAAAACTGTATTTGCCCTGGGACAGCAAAATTTTGTTACAATGGTTGAAAAATAACTCTGTATGAGTAGCTGGCTAAAGCTTAATACTAGGCATGACTGAAGTGAATGTGGTAGGAAGAGGGAAGTACTTTGAAGAACTTGCCTCCTCAGAAATATCCCTTGCTGCTGAGGGCATCTGTGCTTGCAGGCTGGTGGCCCTGTTAGACAACTCACTGATACTGAAGACCCAAATAGTCATGGAAGCAAAAAAACCTGCTTATATTTATGACTTGCTATAAAGATTGTACCCTGTTAGGCAGATCTGACCACAGTGATCCATGCATTTGTGAGCTCCCGACTGGATTACTTAAGCTCAGGGGTGGGCAAACTTTGTGGCCTGAGGGCCACATTGGGGAATAGAAATTGTATGGCAGGCCATGAATGCTCACATAATTGGGGTTGGGATGCGGGAGGGTGGGGCTGGGGATGAGAGGTTTGGGGTGCAGGAGGGTGCTCCGGGCTGGGATTGAGGGGTTTGGAGAGCAGGAGGGGGATCTGGGCTTGGGCATGGAGTTGGGGTGTGGGGAGAGGCTCAGGGGGGCGCAGGCTCCTAGTGGTGCTTACCTCAAGCAGCTCCCAGAAGCAGCGGCATGTTCCTTCTCTGGCTCCTATGCACAAATACGGCCAGGCGGCTGTGCATGCTGCCCCATCTGCAGGCACCGCCTCTGCAGCTCCCACTGGAGTCCGTAGGAGCCGGAGCAGAGCCATGCGGCAGCTTCTGGGAGCCGCCTGGTGTGGTCCCTGACCCAGGTCCCTGGCCGGAGTGGGGCCGAGCCGCCTGGTGCGGCTCACGGGTCGGCTTAAAACGGCTCCGGCCCGCAGGCCATAGTTTGCTCACCCCTGCTTTAGCTCATTTAAGAGCAAACCATGTAGCCTGAAAATGCTCCAGAGGCTGAAAATGCAACCGCCTGTCTGCTCAATGTAAACTAGTGTCCTCTCAGCACTGGGTCCTCATTTTCCAGTATTCAAAATCTTTAGTAGGAATGTTTTTAGCGATCTAGGAAATTGGCTTTCCCTCTATGATCATAACCTCCCGAGATCATCCCAGTGAATGAAAACTATGAAGCTGTCAGCCAGTAGAAAAGGCTAATGAATGCCAGAGGCGTAACTTTTTTATAAGAGCTGGATGTAGATTATTGGATATGTCCCCACAAGAAATTAGTGGGGGAAAATATGCATCATAATGAAAATAAATACAATCAGTATCATCTTCCTTGAGTTAAGTAATTAAAATAATTTTTTAGGTCTACTGGTACTTGCCACACTTCGTTTGCTGCACTGGAATGCTGCAGAAAAGAGGGGCCCCCTCCTACAGGATTTAAGTCCATCGTGCAGAGTACACAAGACCTTGCTTATTGTGAATATTTAATATTACGACGCCATTTTTGTTGTGCTTGTTAAATTTTACCAAATTTTTAATGCAATAATTTTTAGTTTGAATTTTGTCTTATTTTACTAGCTATCACAGATGCAGGGAAAGTTGGAGATAGGCTAGCACAAGATTTCTTCAGAGAAGAATACATCCTGAACAATGCTGTTGGTATGTGTGTACAAAGCAATTTCCAAATATAAAATACCTCAAATATTTCTGGGTTTGATTTTTCACAATGGGGGCTCTAAAACATAAATTCAACACTTAATTTTATAGAACTGGTAAGAGGTAAAGATGACATTGGAAGGTATTAATTTTTCTGACTAAATGCCAGTTTTGGTAACCCATCTCTAATTTGGCAGTGGGGAATCCCCTTGTAATTTTAGGGTGGGGGGAAGTATGGTATTCATTTCCCCATTTTAAATGGTTAAACAGCTTCTCTATTTCATCTTGGGGATTGTCAGTACCTATATTTCAGTGATGGGGAAAGTGATTCCTAGATTTGCAGTTGAAGTGTTCTAGATAATTGTGAAGTATTATTTGTTTAGTTTAGAGAAGACACTAAGAAGATGTAATAAGATACATTATTAGACAGTAAATACAGTAGTGCCCATTTTAGGTAATAATGAAATGGGAAGGCAATACTGCTTTACTCATTGCATAACATTTTGTAGCAGAGTTCCACTGATTATTACTGTGGCAAAGGGTTTAGTAGGATTCAGAAAAAGATTGGACCTTTATGTAAATAATCTATTTAACAGCCAGAATATAAACTGTACATGGGTTATTAACACCTCATTCTTCAGAACACAAGTCAACCACTAGCAGTTTGGAGTCAGGAAGAAGCTTTTCTTGCAGAGATGTTTAATTGAATATTCTGGGCTTTATGCCTTCCTTGGCAGCATCTGGTACTAGTTACAGTCAGAGAGACAAGCTACTGACTAGAGGGACCACTGTTTTGATGTTGTATGGCAATTCAGGTGTAGCTAAAGGATATTTTCAGATTAAAAATTCACATTTCTGAAAAGTTAGTGTGTTATCTTACAACACCCTTAGATTGTTAAAACTGAGGTGTGGTTTACATTAAAAAAAAAAGATAGGTTGACTCACTATGGCACTCATGGTTGTGAAAAATCCACACCTCTGAGGGGGTGTAGTTAAAATGACCTAATCCTGCATATAGACCATGCTGCGGGAGGTGGATTACCTACATGGCAATGGGAGAACTTCTGTTGGCATAGGTAGTGTCTACGCTGATGTGCTACAGTGGCACCTCTGTAGCATTTTAAGTGTAGACAAGCCCTGAGAATTTAACATCTTATTTGTGTTGTTTTTGCATCTAATTTCTATCATCCCACCTTTGACTAGAAAAGATAAACAAGTCAGTTTTACTTGCTTGTTCTCATGCTCTTGCAGAATGCTACAATGTTTGTACAGTAAAGAACACAGAGGACTTTAAGTAAACCTTTTCCATTGGCTTTAAAGCACATACAAGTGTTTCTATTGATCATGGCTTTATTAAAAGCATATATAAAGCAAATGTATATTTTTGCCAAATTTGATCTGATAGCATTTCTGAGTGAGATTCAGAATGTCAGTTGTACATGTGAGATTTTGTATTATGTATTGAAAGCACCTCTAGTGCTTATCTAAAGTTGTCAGCAAATAATGCATCTCATTTATGCAGTCAAAGTGGAGACGTAGTACAAAAATTACCTTAACAGCCCAGGCAGTAATATTGCATGTTCATCTAGGGTGATGGGGTTAAAGTGCACTTCCTTTGTTATATTTGATAAATACTATTTCTCACTACAAGATCCCCACGCTGAGTAGTGTAAGACCGTCTTATAAATACATATACACAAAGAGACAGTTAAAATTGATGTGGGAACTATAACTACATTTTCTTGCATTTTGTTGATATTTGCTATAACGGCGTGGGTTGGGATTTAGCAGTTTATTAGATTTAATTAAAAAATACTGACTAAAAAGCATAGCTTCATTAAAAAAAATAAATAAATAAAAAAGCTGTCCTCGAAGGAACTGAGACCTTGGTTTTGTTCCTCCTAAGTTACTCTGGATGTTTAGGTATTCACACACTTACAGTCTTAAGAATAATGTAAGTTTGTTTACTGGTTGCTTTATAAATGCATTCTTAAGGATGGTAGAAGTGTTTCTAGAATTCACCCCCTAGAGAATTAACTGACAAATCATACTGAAGTTTATTCATATAATTTATGAATTACTTCAAGTACCTGTACTGTTGGGTGGTGACATCAAATAACTTTATTCATTATGAATTTAACATCTTATTCTTTTATCTCTTTGTTGTATAAAGTAATTTGTTAAAAACTACAGCCAGTTAAGAGAAATATTTGTGGTATCTGTGTGTCACAGGTATTTTCTTCTAGGGTGGGGTTAAGTGTACATTCCTACAAAAATATTACTTATGCCTAATTGTTATATTTCTGTTAGGTACCTGCCAGAAGCCATACGTGGCACTTATTGATGGGATTACAATGGGAGGTGTAAGTAAAATATTTTTCTAAGTGAGACAGTTGAGTTGGCTTGTCTATGTTAATGTAATATTTGATTAAAAACATTGAGTGAAGCAAGATTGACAGTTTCAAGAACTGCATACAGTAACTCCTTGCTTAATGTTGTAGTTATGTGCCTGAAAAATGCTACTTTAAGCTAAGCGATGTTAAGCAAATCCAATTTTCCCCATAAGAATTAATGTAAATGGGGGGGATAAGGGGGTTAGGTTCCAGGGAAATTTTTTTTGCCAGACAAAAGACTATATATATTTTTGTAGGAATGTGCACACACACTTTAAACAAAAAAATTATTATACACAGCAATAATTGTGAAGCTTGGTTGAGGTGATGGAGTCAGAGGGTGGGATATTTCCCAGGGAATGCCTTGCTGCTAAATGATGAACGAACACCCGGGTGATCCCTCAAGGGTTAACATATTGTTGTTAATGTAGCCTCACACTCTACAAGGCAGCACGAATGGAGGGAGGAGACACAATAGAGGCATGGCAGTGGTTGCAAACATTCCCTGCGGAAACTGAATGTGATGATGAACCCACGCTATCCTACTGGCGTGCACCACTCCCTCCACTTTCCAAAGTGCTGGGCAGGAGCGGGGTACATGTGAGAGAGAGACAGAGACACACACTCTGTGTGTGTGTGGGTGGCGGGGGGGGGGGAGACACACAGACACACGTGCATTGCCCCTTTAAGTACGCTGACCCCACTCTAAGTACACTGTATTTTAAATAGATCAGCAAGTTGAGACAAAAGCTGTTGTCCCTCCATCCTGAGCCCTATCCTGTCCCCCCTGTTCTGTGGAGATGGGGTACAGGAGCAGGAGGGGAAGGGGGGACACCCTGACATCAGCACCCCTCTTACCCCCCACCCCTGCACAGCAAGTAGGAGGCTCCCGGGAGCAGCTCCAAGGCGGAGGGCAGGAGCAGCACATGGCAGTGGGGGGAGGGACACCTGAACTGCCCAGCAATTGATAGCCTGCTGGGCAGCTGCTACATAGGGAACCTAGGGGAGCTGATAAGGGGGCTACCCATCCACCCTGGTTCAAACCTCCCCACCAGCTAGCTCCAACGGGCTGCTCTTCTTGCAAGCAGTGGACAAAGCAGGCAGCTGCCAAACAATGTTAAAAGGGAGCATTGTGCAACTTTAAACGATCATGTTCTCTAATTGATCAGCGACGTAACAATGAAACAACGTTAACCGGGACAACACTAAGTGAGGAGTTACTGTATAACAGTCATTTAACATTAGTCATTTTCAGATATTATTGGGTGATATTTGGCCCACATCATTTAGAAAGTAGTTAATTTTTTAAGTGTAACATCTCTTTCACATAACTCATTAATATACTGAAGAAGTAATGCAGCTTTTGGTTGCTTTTTGTTCCTCTCTCTCAAGTGACCATTGCAGAAAATAGAAAAAAAACTGATGTGACTCCATATGCAATGACCATTAACTCTGGAACCTTGCTTTTCATCTGTAAAATACCATCCATACCTATGGCACGCTCATGGCAACTCCAAGAATCTAGTCCTTGATACATTGCAGCCCCAAAATGAATTTAAGAGATGGTTTTACTGTTTTGTTAAAACTAAGCAATAAGTTGGATCTTCTAAAAGTTATATGGTTAAGACTAGTTGACATTGGAATTACATGCACATATTGTTAATGAGCTAATCTTTCACATGGAACACAAGGGGAAAATACTTCTAACTAGGCAAATGGCTAAAGGGAAATTGTATGCATCAATGACTCAGCATGACTTCATGTGCCAAACATTTATTGCAAATTCTTTGAAGGTGTGTTTACCTGATCCTCTTTATAGCATTCACGTTTGGTAGGTACAACTAGAGGGAAGGAGATGACATCATACACAAGAGTTCTGCCACGGCAAAGCAGACTGCTATTTTTAATGATTCTGTTACTGTTAAAGATAAACTTGCACTTTTCTCTGAGGATTTGGTAGTAGCTTTGAAGGCAGCTTATTAAGGAGGCTGGAATTTTGGTATAAGAACCCTGAAAGAGTGGGGACATTAGCATGCAGAATCTGCAGAAATCTCTTCCAGCTCTGGTCAGTTTGCCTTTGACACTATCCCTGGTTAACTTACTTTCTTAAAGGTTAGAAGTCTGAAATACTAGTTATAACTGACTAGCTAGCATTGGCTGCACACATTAGTCCCATTTTGTTTCTTAATGATACCATATTGTATACAATACCACGAACAGAGTATTAAGAAAGAGATATGTCATTTCTCTTTAATTTGGCTTTTTAGATTTCACTGATGCATTCAGATCCTAGCAGAGCACATCACATAATAGAAAATAAAGTCTGTATATTTGTGGTATGAGATCTGGAAATTGTTAGACCTGGGTCTTTGAGTCATTTGTTTGGCAGTGGAGTGTCTGTATGGGCTGAGTTTTCATTTTTAGGTAAGAATATCCTTGTGATCACAGGAAGATCTTAGTTTTCAACCCAGCAATAAAGCATCTTAAAACTGTCTTTGGAGGTAGCATTGCCTTAAACAATTTTACTGGTGGTGTTTGAGTGAACAGTAAAAGTGGTGTCTGACTACAGCAAGCTGTGGAAATAAGCCGTGGGAAGGCAGTAACTGACTGAATTGACTACCAATTTCTTAGTTTTGCATATATATAAAAATCTGCTAGCAGGTGAGAGAGAATAGCATTTGTTGCTTGGCAGATGATAGGGCTAAGAGTCCCTGGATGAAAGCAATTTTTTTTTTTTGGCTTCTTGCTTGACTCGTTTTATCTAGCTTATTCTTTTCATCCCTTCTAATATACACAGCTTACTATACCAGTATGTAGGCAGTTTTTCCAGCGTTAAGTTATTAAACTAAAAAAAGGAAACTTTCCACTTACAAACCCTCACATCTAACTAAACACAAATACGTGGTGTTTCGTTGAGGGAGATACGCTCATGTTGTAGTTAGACGGTTGTCCTGACCTCTTTTCACCCCTCTCATTTACTGTTTCTGTTGCCAGTCTTGCTCTCCCTGCCCTCCAGGCTCCTTTCCATCCTTTCCTTCCCACCTCTAATGGGGCGCACTCACCATTAGGGCACACCCCTGCTGTCAGGTCACTTCTCAGTTTATTCCCCATCCAGGGAGAAAGAAAAAGTACACACAGAAAACCCAAAGTCTAGTGGTTTTTATACCAGGCCTTTGGCCCCCATTTGGGACTCATCTGTCTTTGACTCTAAGCTTTGAGGCTTGTAGCCTCCCACTATGCTGGGGGACAGGTGGGGGAAAACGAGTCACATCCTCTCCTTTGGATTCCAGCCCAGGTGCCCTGTGTTGGGCAACTAACAACCACGCCTTGTAATCCCTTGCCGCTTCCCTAGGCTGCTCTTACCTTTTCCCTGTTTGTCAGCATCCCTCACAGGAACAAGGACTCTGCTATTCCCATTCTGGAGTTTTCTCCTTGTGCGGCTTCTTCCCAGTCAGCTACTGAGGTGCTTTCTCAAGGTCCTCCTTAGTCTTCTTGGGTTATACTGCAGGCAGTCTCTCTTTCCTTAAGACAGGAGTTCCCTGCCAGTCTCTTCCTAGATTTGGGGTTATATTTCAAGCAATCTTTTTGGTCTTCCTCCTTAAGGCAGGAGTCCCCATAACTAGCCCTCATCTTGCAGCTGGGATTATGGTTCAGGCAAGTAGTAACTCCTTTCTTAATACAAGATTCTTCACAGCTCTCTTCGTTAGAGCTGGGGCTGTGATTTAGGCCAACTAGGGCCTTAGCTAGCTTCTCCTTCAGCTGACCCCTTTTTCTCCAATTAGTCCTCCAACCTGGAGAGCTCAGCAAGCCAGACTTCTCCTGTTAGTGTCTCCTCTGCTATGAGGCAGGAGGCAGCATATATGCTGGTCTTCCTTCCTGAAGTTCATCCCAATTGGCTGGGCAAGAGGGGAGCCTTGCCCTCTCCGCTCTGCACGGCTCCTAGTCCCAGGTCCTTAAAGAAACAGTAACAGGTTTTCTGCACTCAAGCACTACATTTTCTTGAGGCTACTTTCTCTCTACCAGTATTTCCTGTTTCTTTTGGTCTTTGTATAGATCAGACCTCCCAAACTCTTAAGGGGCCATGCTATGGTGTGCTGACCTCTAACTGCTACTACCTCTAAAGGGACAGATTAACCCTGTTAGATATCTTGTGTCCCTTTCTACTTTTTCCTATTCCCCGTTTCCCCATCCACCCTCATCCTATCCCCTATTTTTATATTTTAAATACAAAATGTGGCAATTAACATGACATTTGCCAAACATTAGGCCAAATTCAGCAAAACGGATACAGGGAGGTTTAAAGTACTTTAAAAAAATTGTGTTAAAACAGGTTTACCCCTTTGCAGAGCAGTTTAAATTCTTCCATTTTTTCTTGTCCTGCAAAATGATAAATCTTTCTGATAAGCTGATGTGTCTAACAATGTGGTTGGTGCTTTCTGGTATTAATATACACAAGGAAAAGACTCATGGCATCAAACCCCAATCCTTATAACAGAGCCTGGAGCAATGCAAAGCAGTAAAGTGCTCAGGATTTATATTCAGATCACCATATTGCCTGTTTTGTTTTACTGTCAGCTGTTCTCCAACACACCAGCTATTGTTTAATACTCAGATACTGGGGGAGCCTAAAGTCCTGAATTTGGATTAGGGCCCCTCTTTGTGCTCAGTTTTGACAAGCTGATTATTCTGTCTAGTCTACTTAGATCAAGTGGGTTGAAGATGATTGGTCAGCCATTGCCTTGATCCACCTTGCTTGTATGTTGCGCCCCTGCCCCACCTTCCTCCTACATCTTTTGTCTTGTCTGTTGGGACTGTAAAATCTTCAGCGAGTTGAGGTGAATTTCTGGTAAAGTGTGGTAAATATTTCTTTCTACTGAAGTATAGTGATATATAGAATTAATTTTTTCATATAGGTTAAGGTGGAAATACTGAAGGAAGTCTAGTTTTGGTGCATTCTAGTTCTGGTTCATTCCAAAGTATCCTGCCTATATCTTACAATAGGGAGGAACTTTGCAAAGAATAAGAAATTGAGTGGTTTCCTCAGTCATGCCAACTTCCCCTTCAGCTAATCAAATCTCCCACCTTGCATTATCAGTCTTGTTTGAAGTGGAGAGGATGGAAAAAAATGTCAATATTTATCAAACAAGTGTTACACTTGAGAATTTCATATTAAAATATTGAAAATACCTGTAAAAATGGTAACATTCAAATAGTATTTTGTGTGGCTGAAAATAATACAGAGCAAAAATAAAAACTTGATGCAGTTTAAAAATGTGAATGTCTTCTCTGCCTCCTCTCCTCCAGGAAAAATGTAGCCTATCCAATTAATATAGTATAGTCTGATGTCACTTCTTCACTGTCAGTGTACAATAGCAAATTAAAAGAAAAAAAATAGGACCAAATCTTGCAGACACTTAGGCAAGTATTAGGGTTTCCCCAAGACCTCTTCCACTTGGGTCTCCAAGAACTCAGATTCCAGTCTCATCACTCTGGTTCCTTTATTTGGCATAGAGTAAGGCTATGCTGAGTTGATCAAACTCGGGCATAGGGGGTGGGCATAGGATGTACAATACATCCAGAGTTACACAGTAAACCTCTTACTTTATATACTTTCACATATTACACTACATTTGCTATACATTGCATCATATGTTTTGGGATTGGCTTGGTCACTTCGTAGGAACCAATCCCTGTACAGTCCATGTACAACTTACCCTTTACCTCACCTTACATTCCAGGCCTATTTTATCCATTGTTATCTTGTTCATTGTAAATGATTCTCTGGGTGTTCTTCCTTATCTTAGTTAGTACAGGCATTCTGTTTCCAGCTTGCTGATCCATTTAGCACCTTAATTCTGTCTCCCAAGACATGAGGCCTCACCCACGTCCAGTTACTCTTGTCAAACCAGGCCTCCATTCCACTGCTTTTGTTTTTTTTAAATATATTAGCGTTTGTTTTATTTGTATTATATTTTGGGGTTTTTTTGTGGTTTCCCTTTTAAATTTAGTATCTAGCAATACATTTCCAAGACCGCAAGGGTTGTAATTACTTGAATTACCATTAATATTAGGCTTAAAATACAAAACAGGAGGTGCAAGCTCACTTTCTTTGCTATAGTCCACTGGGATGTAATTTTACATTACAAGCTTGCTTTGCCTTTAAAGCATTTTTTTTTTGGTCATTTTAATTTTGCTTTTACTACATTATAAAAAACTGGTACTCTCTATCTATCTCGCTAGCTAACATGGGAAATTTAGGTGTGAAAGAGAACATAGGCCAATTAAAATAATATTCCCTGGGTCCTTACCAGATGTGGTGGTTTTTAGCCACCACACAATTCTTGTTATTACCAGCACAAGCAGTTTTTACTTTACCAGTGTTCCAGTATCTCAGCTGTACTGTGCAATTTGGAGTCTGTTCCCCGAGAGTGAACCCACATGCTGGCTACTCTGCCTGCAGGACATTACACATGCATATGTACTGCAGTTTGTTCTGGGAGACACTTACAAGTCTGGGGCTTTCCAGACCTTGTATTGTCTTGTAACAGTATTTGAGAAGGGAAAACAAATTCGTTCCACACTGTATGGGTTGCAGTGGTTTTACATTTAACTTCACGGTATTGGATCCTTGTTAATTTTTTATTCTGCACCATGTGATGTCCCTCTTTTGTACCAAATTTTTAACTTATCTGTGGTGATAAAAAAGAGCAAGCTTTTTGGCTCCATATTACTTACCACTGGTTTTACTTTGTATAATATACTAAACCTGTCTCCCAAAAATGAAGCTTCACCCATGTCCAATTATTCATGTCAAGCCTGACCTACAGTAAGTAGTCCCATTGATTTAGTGAGATTACTTGTATGGGGAGATTGCTTGTGCAAAAGTTTGTTCAGTATAGCAGGGGTTTGCCACTTTTTTCTTTCTGAGGCTCCCACAACATGCTATTAAACTCCAGGGCCCAGCTGTGCCACAACTGTTTTCGGCATATAAAAACCAGGGCCAGCGTTAGGGGGGGGCAAGCAGGGCAATTGTCTGGGGCCCCACCACAGAGGGCACAATAAAGTTAAGTTGTTCAGGCTTTGGCTTTAGTCCTGGGTTGCAGTTCTGTGCAGCGGGGCTTCGTCTTTCTGCTATGGGCTCTAGCGAGTCTAATGCTGGCCATGCTTGGCGGAGCCCCTGAAACCCGCGTGTGGCCCCCTGGGGGCTACAAACCCCTGGTAGAGAACCACTGCAGTACAGTATATTACATCTGCAGTTTGGTATCTGTCAGAGTTTGCCTTTCCTTTAGTCTTCACATTGAGTGGCTGGGGTGCAATGATACATGTTCAGTGAAACTTTTAAAACATGAGTTGAAAACTTGTGGAGATGTTTACAATATTAAACATTGCCTAGAATCAGCGCCACATACTTTCAGGTGTAGTCATTTGGGGTGAATGGAATTTTTTTTACTGACAGGATCTAGTATATTATATATTCCAGCAAGTATAATGTGCACAGGGAAGCTGTCAGATGCTGCAGGGAAGCAGAGCTCCAGAGTTAATACAAGATCTTAAAATAGCCCTACAGACCAAGACCAATCTGGCTATTAGCTAATTAGTTGTCCCGTTTATTCATTTTAAATTGTATCTTCTTCATTTCAGTATCATTTAGTTCTTGCCACAAAGATACACAAACTTTCTTAAATTCAAAGTAAGCGTTGGAGCTCCTGCTCTCTTTGAAAGCTTACCTGAGCAGTAAGTAATACGGAATTTTCCAGATTTTTACAAGTTTAATGAATGCTATGATTTTGGTTAAGATAAGTTACTGCATTTGTAAATGGCCTGTACAATTGCTGTAACTTTTGAAATGTTTGTACTCTCTCACACTGCTTAACAAAAAACAGAATTAAGATGAAGCCTACGATACAATAATTTGTTTAACTAGGTACTTAATTCTTACCAAAACATGTATTATAGATTGCTGCTAATTCCAAGAAGCTAATGTTTAAGTGTTTCAAGTCTCTAAAGTACATCATGGAACATTAGATGATTGAATCTTCTTTTCCCTGCTTATTGAATCAGTCCTGCAGATGTTTTTTTGATGTTTTTAAAACCATCTGTCTTTGGAGTTGCTGTTGACAACATTTGCCAGACCAAAAACAGATCAGGGAAGAGGCAAACATCTGTCAAGATAAAATATGGTTAGATAGAAAAGGGAATGAAAACAGACCACGTTAATAATACATTTCCACTTAAGTGTAGCAGCATGAGACCACAGCTTGAACCTTTTACCCACACGCTACTGATTGCTTAACTCTAATTTTATTTGTGTTAAGGTATACAGGATGTTATGGACAGGTTTAAACAAGAAGTTTTTGGTATGTTAGTCTAATATGTCTTTTTGCATCGATACTGAGTAAACAGTTGTAATCAGGCTACCTTTCTTAAATTTCATATAGCTAGAATGTCCAAAAAAAGTAGCAATGTGCATGTATATCTTGAATTTAATTAGGCTTTCGATAGTGTCTCACATAACCTTCTCATAAACAAACTAGGGAAATACAACCTAGATGGAGCTACAATAAGGTGGGTGCATAACTGGTTGGAAATCATTCTCAGAGAGTAGTTATCAGTAGTTCACAGTCATGCTAGAAGGGCATAACAAGTGGGGTCCCACAGGTATTGGTTATGGGTCCAGTTCTGTTCAATATCTTCATCAGTGATTTAGATAATGGCATAGAGAATGCATTTATAAAGTTTGTAGATGATACCAAGCTGGGAGCAATCAGTTGCACACATACAAAAGGAGAAATTACTGCCTAGGAAAGAGTACTGTGGAAAAGGATCTGGGGGTCATAGTGAATCACAAGCTAAATATGAGTCAACAGGGTAACGCTTTTGCAAATAAAGCAAACATCATTCTGGGATGTATTAGCAGGAGAACTATAAGCAAGACACGAGAAGTAATTCTTCTGCTCTACTCTGTGCTGATTAGGCCTCAACTGGAGTATTGTGTCCAGTTCTGGACACCACATTTCAGGAAAGATGTGGACAAATTGGAGAAAGCCCAGAGAAGAGCAAAAGAAAAAAAAATAAAGGTCTAGAAAAACAATCTATGAGGGAAGATTGAAAAAATTGGGTTTTTTTAGTCTAGAGAAGAGAAGATGTGGAGAGGGGACATAACCTTTTATATACTTGAAAACTGTTATAAGGAGGAGGGAGAAAAATTGTTCTTAACCTCTGAGGAGAGGACATGAAGCAATTGGCTTAAATTGCAGCAAGGGCAGTTTAGGTTGGACATCAGGAAAAACTTCCTAACTGTCAAGAGTGATTAAGCACTGGAATAAATTGCTGAGGAAGGTTGTGGAATCTCCATTATTGGGGATTTTTAAGAGCAGGTTGGACAAACACCTGTCAGGGATGGTCTAGATAATACTTAATCCTGCCTTGAGTGCAGGGGTCTCGAGGTCCCTTCCAGTACTATGATTCTATATCACATCTTTGCCAGCAAAATACCATTTTAAATTAAATACCTGGAAAATGTCTGATTCACAGTCTTAGATAGCAGGGAACTCCCCCTGTGAGTCCTCTAATGCCAGTTATTGAGAAACAAAAATATCTTGTAAAACCCTGGAGTCTAGCATCGTCAATAGTGGCTACTGAAATTAATCTCGATATACTCCAAAGCTGTTCTGTAGGTTTCTCCAGATTTTTTGTTTATTTAGATGCTAACCACTGTCCTTGTGCTTAACATCAGCTTAAAATTGAATTAAGTTAGATATTGATAGCTATTGAACCTGTATAGCCATAAACACGACATATTATATGGGGTAATGTTCTGTGTGTAGAGCATTTGTAATGGTGCTCAGTGAATCCTGTCTTAAAGAACCACTGAAGAGACTTAAGAAAAACTATTGCTTAGCAGTGGTGGTCTTCTAGTAAAAAAGGAGCAGAATTGTGCTCAGTGCATGTGTCAATAGTTGCCTTATAGGGCAGAGAAAAAAGTGACCTTGTAAATAAGGGAAGGTTCTTGTGCCTATTTTACTTCACTAGCGTATTCTCAGTCATCATTTACTGTATGAAGAAATGCAATTCAGATGTAAATTTTTTGCCTTGCATAATTAAGAGTGGCAATTTATTTTTTTAAACAGTGTTAGGTGATAAAGTTATAACAGAACATACAAAGTTTAAACAGCAGCCAAAAATGAGGTAGGTGCTTTACAGAGATAACATGGTTCCTGATTGAAGAGTTTACAATGTAATTTTATGTGAAAATAGCAACATTGTAACAAATGTCCACAATTGAGGCATAGCAGAAAGTTGAGGGAAGAGAGGGAGCTTTGCCAATATTCTATGCTCCCCGCCAGTTAGAGCTCTCTAGGAAAATTCTGGTATAGCCTTGATGCTGCAACTTTGCCAAGTTCAAATTGCCAGTGATTTTAACAATAGTTCTCACAGTGAGCTAGAGCAAGATAAGGGAGCTCTGGGTTTACAGGGTTCTTCACCCTGATTACCTCACCATAGTCATGAACAAGTTCCAAAAATTTACTTTCCAGAAAGAACTTAGTTTTCCTTCTTTAAAGAGCACCTTTTCTTCCCCAGACTAATACCCAGATAAGCAATATAAGGAATAAGGCTGACATTCTATCACACACACAACTCAAATGTCTTAATTTGCTCACTTGCTTTTAAAGCATACTTGTCAGTCATGTTAACGGTGTCAGTTTTGGCATGCTCTGGTAGGAGAGTATGGGATTAATCCTGCAGTTGTTTTATGTGCAGAATTTAAACTGAATTCAAAAGCAGTTTTGAGTGCAAATTACTAGTTTGATCAGGCAAAGAGGAGTTAGGTAAGGTAATAAAGGTAATAATTGGAGATATATACCAATCTCCTAGAACTGGAAGGGACCTTGAAAGGTCATCGAGTCCAGCCCCCTGCCTTCACTAGCAGGACCAATTTTTGCCCCAGATCCCTAAGTGGCCTCCTCAAGGATTGAACTCACAACCCTGGGTTTAGCAGGCCAATGCTCAAACCACTGAGTTATCTATGGAAGAAAAGCCATAGTTTGAGTTCAAAAATTATTTTTGGGAGTACAAAAACCTCTTTAGAGCCAAGTAACTGAATATCCTGGTTTAGATTCTGGAAAGTAACTCGTAATTTGGGGTGCTTCAGTTTTAGGCTGTCCGACTTGACACATCTTTGAAAGGGGGCTCATTTTCAGAAAGCGTTTGCTCAGCATTTGTGAAAATCAGGTTTCAGGTTGGGCAAAGTCATTAGCCCCTTCTGAAAATGTAGGCCTATTGATTTTATTATGGAAGGTGTGTGTCATTTGCAAAAATTCATTTTTAGCGCAATGGAAACTTCAGTAGGGTTTAGGCAATTTTTCAAACTCTACATTTTTGCCTTTTTAAACAGTCATGTAAATCTATTGAGGAAAAAGATTAGAAGATACCTGCATACTAGTGTCCACATAAACCAAAACAGATACATATGACTTAGTAAACAAATGTTACCTCCACTTTTAAAATAACATGAAGCCTTTTAGAAGAATATTTTTGCCATGTAACTTTTACCACACTTGCAAACTGTGTTTTAAAGAGAAGTTGCACAGTATGCTGAGCTATAAACTGAATCTCTATGGCATAATTAATTTACAGTATAAAGTATCATGTAATTAGAAAGGGCCATACATTGTCATTGACCTGCGTTTGAAACGTCTATCAATTTCAAGTGAAGTTTTGTGTACAGATAAATGGCAGAATATGGCCCAGCATTGTTGGTGGTTCTTTTGCTAGAGCAAAAATATCATGGCTAAACTGTTCTTATGCAGTTCATCTTAAATAATTATATTTAAGGCTTGTATCTAGTCAGTAAATAACATCTTTCATCTTAGCTACGGGCCTGTGTACTCTGTGGCAGACTGGACCTAAACATTATGGTCATCTCTCTGGATTCTGTAGCTGTTTGGTGCAATAGACTAGAAATTCTGCATGTTCAGTTTACAATTTAAAAAAAAAGCTTTTAATAAATTCAGTACAGAAATGGATACAATTATCAAAGTAACCCCTGTTTATTTTGATAGTAAATTTATTTTATTTTATGCTGCCATACATTTGGTTTTGTATTTGGGGCACTCAAATTGATGACATTTTTCCATGTCCTATGTAACCTCCACTCTGGGTCTGAACAAGCCGGTCTGACCTTGCACTTACGCTACAAGGTCTGTCTGTTCTTCAGGTTATGACTTACAGTTCCTGGAAGTCAGTGGGAGCTAAAAGAACTTGCAACTTCTGAAAAACAGGCCACTTACTTAGCTGCTCAAAGGTGGATATAGGAACTTAACTTTCAGCATCTAAATATGGAAAATTTGATCTTAGGCTGTTGAAGACAGCATAAAGAGAAGTTGGAAATTTTGGTCCATCTTGTAAGGAGAGTTGTAGAGGAATTAAAATCATTGGTTAATTTTATAAGTTTTGTATTTGGTGTTTATACTGTAAATTCACCTAAACTTTAGAGTTTCGGTTGGGCATATTTTATAAATCAAAATGAGAAATGTTAGGAACATTCCTTTTGCATACTGTGATTTATATTTCTATTCATTTTAGACCACTTATCAATATATCAAAATGTGAATAAATAGATTTTGGGTTACTTGAAGTCACAGAATGTAGAAATATGAATGTTGCTTGAAGGTGCATTGAGGTACTCTATCTTTTACAGTACTTCACATATAAAAGAGTGCCACGTCTGACTCTTAATTGGCTTTTCTTTAAAATTAGACAAACACCTGATTCAGATCACTTTCCTGTTTCTGACATGTATAAGTAGATGACAGTGGAAATGGCAGGGAAATATATTAATGTTAATTTTATAGGTATATTTTTATTCTTTGTGAACTGGGTACACAGTGAATGACAACTATCTATACATCTTGAATTGCTGTCAACATTTTTAATGGATGTGTTTTTCTGTAAGAACTTCAAGTGAGCCAGTAGGTGGGGTTGTAGAGCTTATTAATTTTCTGAAGTTTACTATGTACTCTTCTAGAATTGTAATTTTTTTGTGCCACAAAGTTGCTTGTTTTTAATATCTTCCTTCATGTGTAAGGGCTTCAGAATAACCTGCTCAACTGACAGAAGTTTGGGTAATAACAATAAGATGAAAATAGACAAAAAACTGGAGTGAATTTGACAAGAAACCGTATATCGAAAATCAGTGGGACAAGTTCCGAGTGCAAGCCACACACTGGGCCTGTGGAAAATTAGTTTGGTTTATGGTAATATGACAGCTACTCAAATGATTATTTCATTTGTTGACTTCTGCCCAGCCAAAATCCAGACATTTTATTTTAAAGGAATGCAACAGGCGAATGGGCAAGTGTTCTGTGTACAGAACACCAGAGATAATATTCCAGAATATGCTCCAACTTTTTCGTGACAGGCCCATTCTTACTTTCCCATCGTCATATACAGAAGGACTTTCATAAATAAAAGTCTGCTAAGCAGTGCTTGGCATATTTTTCCTGACACAGTCTTAACAACCAGCTGTAAATTAAATGCTGTTAAGAGTTAAGTTATTTTTATCCATAGCAGAGCACTTGAGCTGAAGAGATAATATCTGACAGTCAAGTTTTTTTTCATTCATTTCACTAAGTGTCAGAATTTTTTTTTATTTTCTACACTATAAAATAGAAAACTGTTCAGAGGAAAAAACAACCAGAAAAATCCATAATAATTTAGATTAAAACAATGTCCAATGTCAGGCACCTTGCTGTTCATTGGTGAATATCTCTTGCCAACAAAGTGTTCTTGCATTTCATACGCAACATGAGCTGGCAATCACCGGAAGCCCTGTATGAAAAAAAAGGAGAGAAAAAGGGTTAGCATACTTCTCAAGTGGCCAAGGTTCAAGTGCGGGATAAACACCCAAAAACCAGACATACAATTTGCACTACAAGTTTGAAATAAGAATTCCTTTCACACAAACCATATTTCATGATCTATATTTCTGACAGAAATTTACAATAGAAGTGAGAAGAAACATGTGGAATGAAGGCCAGTTTGGGTCCAAAATTATGGAAATCTCATAAGGGAGACGGTTTAGAGAGATGAAATCAAAGTTTAAAAAAAGAGTGCAAAAATTACTGCCACTTTGATTTGTTTGGGACATATGTAACTAACTTAAATTGTATCATTTTTCTGATGCTTATTGAAAAGAACTCCACCAAGCTATGAGAGATTTGCCAGTGCCATGCCCAAAATATCAGTCCTATTGTACATTTAACTGATATATTTAAACTGAGAATTTGAGGCAGTTGATTATTGATGGGTATTACCAGTCAAAGTCAGGAAGATAGAAGAATCTTTGTTAGCATATTGTCCCATTCCACGGATATTAGACTTTAACTGAAAAAAATCCTCTTGCCTAATGTCAAATACAGTACCATCACATCTAGTAGCTGCTAAATAGGATAGAAACCATAACAGCACGTAGATAAAATATAGAGTACATACACAAATTTTATGTCTTCTTCCAGCGCAAATCTTTTGTTTAATAAAATATATATATTTATATATTAAATCAAAGATTTGAGATGGAAGAAGGCTTTTAATATTAACAAACCAGCAGTGCACTTGTGACATCTTGGAACTATAAAAAAGAAAACCCACCATGATATTTTAAACGGCCGATTCCTGCCATTAATTATATTTTTGCTCCAGTTACCCGCCCATTGTAATTATTGTTCTGTGGCACTTTACCTGAAGCTATGAATGTTGTTGGTTTAGATCTCTGGTGCTAAAATCATCTTTTTCTAGTAATTGCATCCCTTGTATAAAAATGACGGTTATGCTAACTAGAAATATGTACTTTATTTGTACAAGCTGCAAAAAGGGTGTGTCTGTCATGCTGCTTCCAAGGGCACCTCTGCAGTGGGGTAATGCCAATGACGGGTGTGATTTTAAAGCGCACTAACGTATTGCACATTAATTAGTCTGTATAGACCCTGTTGGTGTGTACTAAAAGTTCCCCAATATGCTTAAATGTAGTATTGTTTCAGACTTTTTAGTGCACACTCAGAGCCCACACAGGCCAATTAGAGTGCAACACATTAGTCTGCTTCAGAAATCAGATCCCTGTAGGGTGCATTACCCCACTATGTAGACAGTCCCCTAGAATTCTAGCCAGGGAATGGAGGAAGCAGAGTTGGCCTATATTCTGGGCTATAAAACTGCAGCGTTTAGTTTTGAAAGCTGGGAGTTGTACTCAGAAAATTGACATTCTGGTGTCCCATGTTCATACTGTCATCAAGAGTAAAATTGTTCAATTTACAAGTCAATATGGCTCCTGTAGTACCCAGCACGACACGGTCTGCCCGAGTTGTGAAAGTCAAATGGGCTTTTGTCTCTTGCATCTTCACCAGTGTTATCAGAATTTAACTGCCTTTTTTGTTTATTTTTGTTTTGTGAATCTGGGAGTCTGAACAGATTCCACTCCCTCTCCCTCTGCTTTACTGGGTCTGATGTATTAATGGTATTTACCTGTTTTTTGTCACCAAAGTAAGCAAATGTGTCTCAAATATACACTGGACAGATTTGGTCAATTAAAGATGCCATTTGTTTGGTCACTCTTCAGTATTTCAGTTCTCTCTTCCATCCTTTAACTGCATCGAGGAAAAAATTGTTAGTCTTTAAGGTCCAGAGTTAGCAGACTTAATCAGCCAATTTTGATCACGTCAGGGTGCAGTTGCAATAATTGTACTTAAAAATTAGGTGTGCACTTACTGTGAAAAATTGTCCTTAAAGTCTTAGCCTGGTACCTGTTAACAAAATAAAACTAACAAATCCGTATACCTTATAATTTAGAGGCAATGATATTAACAGTTGTACATTAGAGCTATAGTGATGTAATTCTTCCTTTTTCTGCTCTGAAATGTTTTATCAAGCTATAAGGATGGTGTCTCCCTTTTGGGCAGTTAGTTGCCAAAATGTTTAAAAACATGAATATAATTCTCCCCCTATACAATAGTAAATCATCTATATGTAATTGATACTCTTCATATTCCTCTGTCTGACTAGGGACCAGTTCTCTATGTGAATGGCTAAAAGTATTTATTACTGCATAGGTAATCTGACAGTAAGAAAGAGTTAGCCCATGGATTAATTCATTCTATATCCAAAAACAAACAAACAAACATAATCCAGCAATGTTTTCTTACTTGAAACTTTACCATCAATTGCTCACACTATGTGTAACTCCAAACCATCTTTAAGATCTCATAATTTTTCACTATAATTGACTCTTATCAAATTAATAATGGAGGAAATCAGTTGATCAAAAGTCAGCTTGTCAGGTAGGAGCCATAAAACTTGTATCATCAATAAATCTGTGACAAAGTGAACTCCTTAAATTTTCTCTGTCTTAATCTCTTACTCTTTGAACAGAGTAAATATTAGTACTTTGTTTAAAAATAAAAAAAGGCCCAAAGCCAGAAGGGAATAGGTACAAAACACTAATCGAAAAAAGCTTCCAGATGAGCCTTTAATACCGAATATCTAAGTTTCTGTTAAGAGCTTGAAAGTGAGTTCCATAGAATGAACATAAGAATGGCCCTACTGGGTCAGATCAAAAGTCCGTCTAGTCCAGTATCCTGTCTTCCGGCAGTGGCCAATGCCAGGTGCCCCAGAAGGAATGAACAGAACAGGTAATCATCAAGTGATCCATACCATATTGCGAACAGAAGCTAGGGACACCATCCCTACCCATCCTGGTTAATAGCCATTGATGGACCTTGAACTCTGTTATAGTCTTGGCCTTCACAACATCCTCTGGCAAAGAGTTATACAGGTTGCAGTAACCAAAAAGTAGAGTCCTTCCATTGTGATATTTTAAAATTGCTTAAATTGTTAAAATTTGCAATATGGAGTTAGACACAAAAGGAATAATTTTGTAACAGATGTAACAAACAGATGCTTGACTCTGCAAATTTAAGTTAACATTTGTGTGTTTAATATACATTGGGTTATACAATTTTCTTTTTCTTTGAGAGAACATATTTTAGGCCAGTGTGCCTCTCATTCAGTTATAGAAAATAAATTTCAAATGGCCACATTTGATAAGCATCTTTAAAATTGGTGTTTAGAATTGACAGAATCTTGGCAGTAGCAAAACTACTGGACACTACTAGAATTCAGAATTGAATGTGATCATCAAGGTCAAAATAAGATGTAGGAAAGAGTCAGAATTTGTACAGATTACTAGTATACCCAAATTTCCTTCAATATAAAGCTTCTTAAAGGTGCTGTAATGGAAAAAACAAACCAAAAACCAGACCTCGTATTTCTGTATTGTTTTTATTTTCTATATAGCCTTACCGTTTTCTGCATATTTCTGTGCTTCTCAATTTGATTTAGAAAGTCACATTTCACCGTATGTGGTGTTTTACAGGTCCTTTATTTCCAGTAGATGTAGTTATTTTTTCTATATGCCTTTTAAACACTTGATTCTGTGCTAAATATAACCATTATCTACTGCAGACTCATTGTCACAAGAGAACTGAGTGTTCTGTATATGCAGTGCAAATATAAGAACACATTGTACTATGTGGAAGTTATTTGCCTTTATTTCTGTAGTCAGTGTAACAAATTACAGAAAATAATTGCTGATGAGTGAGTCAGTGCTTGAATGTTAGGTGATATTGCTCAATAGTGATTGAGATATAACTAGCATGAAAATTTTAATCAATACAGTTACAGACATGTTGTTTAGCCAAATTTGATCAGCAGTTCTGTTATACTGTGTTTAATGGATGTAGCAAAATTCCAGTCAGCTAGTAGTCATGTTACTAGGAGGATGTATTGCTCTGAAGTGATATAATTCATAGGCATGAAATACAATCACTTAAAAGTGTGAAATATTATGAAGTAACTTCTAGCAAATAGAATATTATGCAAAGGAACTTAAATTAATTTGAGTGATAGCTGCATTTATTGTGATAATCCCTTCTTACTTATTCAACATTGTGTGGATGTCACTCTTTGTGAAACTTCCTTTGTTGCTCCTAGCAGGTGCTTAAGTGTTTTGACATCAAATGGTAAGTCCAAAGTTTTGCTTGTTTTTCTTCCAACAGGTGTTTATAAAAATCGTCAGAGAGGGGTTGTTTTGTTGTCTTTGTAAAAACGAATGATTGTTTCTTGATGGGCTCACCCTCTCTGGTCAGCAAGGATGTCCCAGTGGGAGGTAGGGACACTTCCCTCACTGTTTGAGGTGAAACATTGCCTGTACCCATGCTGCAGGATTTAGCCCCACTACTAACTCTTTGGGCCACAGTGTGGGTTGGACTGCGGATAGAAGGAAATAGAGGGGGGAAAAAAACAGGGGAGACAAAAAAGAGGAAGGTCTACCACCAAAACCCCAGGGTTCACAGACTGAATCCACCTTCACCCATAAACTGTTCACTGGCAAAACTGTGGCACATAAGCAGGAGACCTGGGGCCTGTGATGCAGTTTCTAGATTTATATGGCAGAAGCAGAGGATTCTATCCAATAGCTGTTTCTGTGGCATGGCATTAGTGGGTGTGGTTAACCCAACAGTCTTTCCTAGACTAGATGGTTCTTCTGTTATGAGAAAACAGCCTTGCAGTAAATTCAGATTGTCTATATGTGTTGTCTCTGCAGACTAATGATTTGCCTTTCAATATATATGTGCAACTTAACATTTGATTGCTGTTTTATGTTTAAAAGTTGTGTGCATATATTTTTATTTAAAACAAAGACTAAAGAATTGTAAGTGACTTTAAGTGATGGAATTATAGTATGCAAACAAGTTTAGGTGAAATGACTGAAGAGTAAAGGAGGGAAGCAAGGGTGAACAGGTTAAGGATGGTTGGCTACTTTACCTCTCACACTTGAGTAATGATCTGTTTATAAGCAATCAGCAGAAGCAGGAGGCTGGAAATATATTTACAGTGTAGGTAGTATGGAACACTTATTTTTCAATTAAGAATTTTGTGATGGTCCTCAAATACATAAATGCCGCGTGGGAAAATCATGAGTGAAGCACCCATACCTATCTCAGTATTGTGATAACATCTGACCACTATCTTTGTTTTTGCAATATATCATAATCTGCTTGTCTGTTTATAGTGTGTGTATAGACAGACATATTACATCCAAAAATTAACATTTCTTTTAATTAAGGCTGCAAAGTCAAGCACTCAAGTTTAGAAGTATCAGCATTAACATTGCATTTGCAACCTTTGTTTAGACCCCTTGTGTTTATGCATTATAATATGGCCTTTAATTACATCATCACATGCTATTTTTCCACAGGACCTCCTGCCTCATGGAGTGCACAGGATGGATGTTGCTCACTGAATGAGAGCTATTCAATATTTCATTTTCTCCTCTTTTGGTTCAGTGTATGGCCCCAGGTCTTATTTATTGCACACTACACAAACACTGCTCTGAATACAAAATTATTAATTTCCTCATGGACTTTTCTCTGGAATTCATTGCAATAGTATCCAAGTGCTTTCACAAACCTACATTTATTTTCACAAAACCCTTCTGAGTGTTATTATACTGTTTTTACAGATGGGGAGCTGAGACACAGACATTAGTGTCAAAAATATCTACTTATTTTGGGTGTCCAATTTGAGATGGCTCTGGCCTGCATTTTTTCAGCGTTTTATAGCACTTTATTTGTTCAGAGAATGATTCTCTTTGAGGTCAGTTGCAGCTGTAAATGCTCAGATCTTCTGCAAATCAATCTTTAGGTGTTTCAAGTTTTGTTTTAAATATTTAACTATTTCTCTTTCCACTTATCATCCTTACTGACTACCTCTTAAATCTTTAACCTTTGATAATAAACACTAGTGTATCACAGTGCTGTGATGTTAGAGGATTTGATCCTGAGTTGTACCAGTCAAGCTATGTGTATACTGCTCCTTTGGAGACAGCCCAGTAATGGGCTATATACTGCAGGAAGCACTCATAACTCTTGGGGGTTGGTGTGTGCCTGTCACTACCCTGCACAGAGAGGGTGAATTCTGCACAGACTGGCAAGTCACTGCTTGCATGACCAGAGACTGATTGTTTCAGGGAGCTATGCCACAGCAAGCACAGACAAGACTGCTTAAGGTGAGGTAGTAGCGAGGTGCCTCACAACCCAGAGTACTCCTGGAAAATGTCAAATATCTGCTCTGAAAATCTGCCATCAGAAAAAATTTATTGCCATCCTAAAGCTAGATAAACTGCTTTCTGACCCCTCCCTCTCTTTCCCTCCACAAACACATGCGCGCACATACAAAATAGAAGCTTCTCCCCTAATCTATTGCATTCATGCATTCAAAACTGAAGGTATTTATTATTGTGAAATGAACAGAATAGTTTGCAGATACTTATCTCTTGTTCCGAGTCATAAGTTCATATGAGATCGACTTGTGTACTGAGTAACGCTAGTAACATAGAATATTGAAAGCAATATAGAAGCAAGACTAAAAGATTCAGTTTGCTGATGTTGCAGTATATTTACCATCTGGCATGTTGGTGTGACTGCTAAGCTCCTGCACATGATCTTAGAGACAAATGGTGCAGTTCATTCTGTAGCTAATCTCTGACTATAATATCAGCAGCTCTTGACTTTTTTTTTTTTTTTAAATCTATTGAGTGTACTAGGATTTATGCTAGCATATGCAATACTTTCAGGGAAGAACTCATGATGACTCACTTTATTAAAAAATATGACCTGATTACTACACGGTACTGGTGGATTAAAAAAAACAAAACGATTGACTTCACTAGTGCACAATATGAAAGAATGGTTAGCACCATTTTCCACGTAGACAAGAAAAAAACAAAAAACCTTTCTTGAACACTTATAATATAAATACCAGACCTGAAAATGAGCTCTCCATAAGCTTCTCTCTCTCACCAACGGTTGGTCCAATAAAACATATTACCTGACTCACCTTGTTTCTCTGATACAAATACCTGTTTATTTTAACACTTTAAAATATTAGGATTCCAAAATGTGAGAAACATTTCCATTTCACTCCTGCGGGTATTGCTACACAAAGAGGCCACAGTAACATTATAAGTCAGTGTCTACTTTGTGAGTAGAGTGCACATCTCATGCACTAGTTTCAGACTGTTTTTTTAGCTAAACATTGGTGTACTGAAAAGCTTGTTTTGGTTTTTGCTTATCATATGGAGCTGCAGTACTCCTGCGCTGTTGTGCACCATTGGCGGCAGTCCAGAGATCATGCACACTTCTTCTTTTATACATTTGTTCCTACTTTCCTTAACTCCACCATCCTCCTTGCTAAACAGCTTTGCCTCTCTCTCTAGTTGAGAGAACCACTCTCTATGCCGGAACCACTTGACTGATCTCTACCTTTCATTTGCTTATTGAACTCTCCCTCTACTTCCCTTTTAGCTCAGGTTCTCATCAGTTTTTAAGGAGGAAAGTGGTACCATCTGAAGGGATGGAATCCCCTGCTTGCCTGCCACCTTTCTGTGACCTCCCTATCCACACCTGTATATTAATTTCTCTTGTTCCCAGCATTATTCCCTTGTTCTTATTCTCGGTGTTCCTTGCTTATCTGACCCCTCTCTGTCTACTTTTTCCTTTTAAAAAAAATAAAAGGAACACAAACCCCTTAATTAATTCCTCGTTCACCAAGTAACTGCGGCCCCAATGCAGCAAGATACCTAGTCATGTGCCTAACTTTAAGCATGTGCGTAGTTCTGTTAACTTTAATGGGATGACTCACAAGCTTAAAGTTAAATACATGTTTCTGTACCTTGCTACATTGGGACCTCCAGCTCTGTGCTTGCATTTGCTTCAGAGGGGTTGAGGTGGCAAGATGTGCGGATATGGTGCCTACAGGAGCCAGAATGCTAGGTGCCGGGGTGGAGCTCCGAGAGAGGATCACAATGCTGGAGCTAACCACCCAAGGGATTTGAGTTTACTTTTCCTCCTGATCCTTGGTATCTCTCTGGGTTTTAATGGTTACCCAGCTGCCATCTTATACACTTCTAAACTATTTCTATGGCCACGAGGGAGCTGTTTGGAGGAAACTGATTTGCTGGTGTTGACTGGACCTTTCATAGCATCAGATACTGCAGAAACCCTATCAACAACTGAATGAATCCAAACTTTTAAAATCAGAAATCAGTAGGGCACTATTCATACTATTTCATTACCATTGTTAAACACAGACAATTATTTTAAGTCCACAAATGTTTCATTTAAAATCAACATTAGCTGAAGACTAGCCCTGCATAGAGATGAAGAAGAGATTTTCCCTACTATTGATCCCTTATATTGTCAATATCCTGATATACCTGAAGACTGCTGGAAGAAAATATAAATTTCATGTACTATGTATTCCTTAACACTCTTGGAGTGTTGTGTAAACATAGAGAAAAAAGAACGGGTGAATTTAGCATTTGAGATCAGTGTCACCAGCTAGTGTATAAACAAAAAATATATATTTGTTTTCAGACCAGATCTAAGTCTTTTCATAGCATATAACTGTACTTTCTGTGGCACTGGAAGTCTCAAAGCTTCTGTTTCCCCCAGTGTCTCGAAAGAATCTTTGATAAAGAAATACTTGACTGCTGATGCCATGAAGCTTTGTAGGCTTGGTGAAGATAAGAGGTAGAAAGTGACATACAACATTGAAGCTGCAGCAAGAAAAAACTATCTTACCCTTACTACTAAAAATAAGAAATTGCAGAATAATTCTAATTGAATAATCAAATGTTAATCTTTGCAGTATTTTTATATTTTAGGTAATAGACTGACAAGTTGTGTGTTAAGGCAATACATATGTTGCCAGCTAGCTTCACTGTATCAATGGATTTCTCATACAGTTTTAAACTGTATTAAATATAGTTGCAACTATAAATTAGATTAAAGCTAAAATTAATATACACACTATATCTGATACATGAATAATATATTACAGTTATATTATACATTATAGTTATAGATTTAGATCAGATTGAGCACAATGATTACAGTGGGTTTGGTGGGACCAAATTTTTTTAAATATCTGGGATTATATTGGAAGAGAATCTACACATAAAAAGCCTGGCTGGTAGTTCATCAGATAAGAAGATTCAAATACTGGGAATTTGCTAAGTAGGGCTTGGATCTTGGCCATGGATAAAACACAATTCAAGCAAGCAATAAAATAATAAAATGAGACACTTGGACTTGAATGGCTTTTGGCAATGATTTGGAGCACAAAGAACCAGAGTGTGTCCAAAAAATGCCAGTATCAGGCATGGCACAAACTTTGTCTTTTGAAGTTAGAAACAGGGTTTGAAGAAAGAAAACATTTAAAACTGAAAAGTGGAGCAGCAGCAGCATGGACAAAAAATTGATTTAAAATATTTTTTTTAAATTTAAATTGGACTTCTTGGCTTTTAAATTAAGTACAGGTTTATTTTTAAAAATAAACATTTAAAATTAAAAGCCTATGTGATGTTCTAAGCTACTTATAATCTATTAAAAGAAAGTCAGACAACCAAACTAGTGGACATCACTTTCTAGCAGCTGGAACCAGAGTTTGCTGAAGTGCTAACCAGTTTTTGACAGGAGTAGCATCTTCTGCAGGTTCAAAGAGAATATTTTCTTCATTTCAGTTTAGTTAGCTTGTTCAGTTCAATGACCAGTTCATTCAAAGTTAAGACATTGACTGGGAGTTGAAAAAGTAGGAAGGTTTGTTTTCCTCTTCCAGCCTAAGAATAAAAACTAGGTGTGAGAGGATGAGATTCACTGGTTTTAAAAATTCTTGAAGAACAGGATGAACAGAAACAATCAGTTCAATTCACTAACTAGAGATAATACTTCCTTTGTTTAATAAAACCAGTTAGGTTTAAATAAGAAACATGTTTCAATAGACTTAGTATCCACTGTATTTAAGGTAGTCTTAATAAAAAGGTAAAATGCTGTTTTTCTGCATTAAGTTAAGTAATAAATGGTATATAATCATGATTTAAATCATGAAGCAGGAAACCTTGATTTAAATAGATTTTAATCATGTTTTGTAGTTGTACTTTTTACTGATTTAAAAAAAAGTTTAATCTCGTTGGTGGTATCGATTAAAATATGATGATTTGCAACTACTTATAGCCTTTACACTAAATTTGGCACATTTTTGCTAGCTAGGAGGATACACTATATCTGTGTTAGTGTAGGACAGTGATAGTGACAATTAAATGCTAAGGGAGATTAGAGAGGCTATCAAAATAAAGAACTCGATAATAGTGGGGGGATTTCAATTATCCCCATATTGACTGGACACATCACCTCGGAATTAAATGCAGAGACAAAAAATTTCGATACATTAAATGACTGCTTCTTGGAGCAGCTGGTACAGGAACCCACGGGGGAGAGGCAATTCTCAATTTAGTCATGAGTGGAGCGCAGGATCTGGTCCAACTGGTAACTGTAACAGGCCTGCTTGGCAATAGTGACCATAATAAAATAACATTTAAAATTCCTGTGGTGGGAAGAACACCTCAACAGCCCAACACTGTGGCATTTAATTTCAGAAAGGGGAACTGTGCAAAAATGAGGTTAGTTAAACAGAAATTAAAAGGTACATGACTAGAAATCCCTGCAAGCTGCATGGACACTTTTCAAAGACACCATAATAGAGGCCCAACTTAAATGTATACCCCACATTAAAAAACACAGTAAAAGAACTAAAAAAGAGCCACCGTAGCTTAACCACCATGTAAAAGAAGCAGTGAGAGATAAAAAGGCATCTTTTAAAAAGTGGAGTCAGATCCTAGTGAGGTAAATAGAAAGGAGCATAAACACTGCCAAATTAGGTGTAAAAATGTAGTAATAAATGCCAAAAAGGAGTTTGAAGAACAGCTACCAAAAACTCACACGGTAATAAAATGTTTAAGTATATCAGAAGCAGGAAGCCTGCTAAACAACCAGTGGGGCCTCTGGACGATCAAGATACAAAAGGAACACTTAAAGACAATAAAGTCATTGCGGAGAAAGTAAATGGATTCTTTGCTTCAGTGTTCACGGCTGAGGATGTTAGGGAGATTCCCAAACCTGATCTGTCCTCTGTAGGTGACAAATCTGCAGAATTGTCACAGATTGAAGTGTCACTAGAGGAGGTTTTTGAATTAATTGACAAACTTAACAGTAACAAGTCACCGGGACCAGAAGGCATTCACCGAAGAGTTCTGAAAGAACTCTGCAATTTCACTTTTGAACTATTAACTGTGGTTTGTAACCTGTCCTTTAAATCGGCTTCTGTACCCAATGACTGGAAGATAGCTAATGTAATTTAAAAAAGGGCTCTAGAGGTGATCCTGGCAATTACTGACCGCTAACTCTAGCATCAGTACCAGGCAAATTAGTTGAAATAATAGTAAAGAATAAAAGTTAGACACATAGAAGAATATAATTTGTTGGGCAAATGTCAACATGGTTTCTGTAAAGGGAAATCGTGTCTTACTGATCTTTTAGAGTTCTTTGAAGGGGTCAAACAAACATGTGGACAAGGGGGATCCAGTGGACATAGTGTACTTAGATTTCCAGAAAGCCTTTGACAAGGTCCCTCACCAAAGGCTCATATGTAAATTAAGTTGTCATGGGATAAGGGGAAGATCCTTTCATGGATTGAGAACTGGTTAAAAGACAGGGAACAAAGCGTAGGAATAAATGGTAAATTTTCAGAATGGAGAGGGGTAACTAGTGGTGTTCCCCAAGGGTCAGTCCTATTCAACTTATTCATAAACAATCTGGAGAAACAGTCAGGTGTCAAAGTTTGCAGATGATACTAAACGGCTCAAGATAGTTAAGACCAAAGCAGACTGAAGAACTTCAGAAAGATCTCACAAAACTAAGTGATTCGGCAACAAAGGGGCAAATGAAATTTAAAGTAATAAATGCACATTGGAAAAAATAACCCCAACTAGACATACAGTATGATGGGGGGCTAATTTAGCTACAACTAATCAGGAAAGATCTTGGAGTAATTGTGGATAGTTCTCTGAAGACATCCACGCAGTGTGCAGCGGCAGTCAAAAAAGCAAACAGGATGTTAGGAATCATTAAAAGAGGAATAGAGAACAAGACAGAGAATATTTTATTGCCCTTATATAAATCCATGGTACTCCCACATCTTGAATACTGCGTACAGATGTGGTCTCTTCATCTCAAAAAAGATACATTGGCATTACAAAAGGGCAACTAAAATGATTAGGGGTTTGGAACGGGTCCCATATGAGGCGAGATTAAAGAGGCTAGGACTCTTCAGCTTGGAAGAGGAGACTAAGGGGGGGGATATGATAGAGGTATATAAAATCATGAGTGGTGTGGAGAAAGTGAATAAGGAAAATGTATTTACTTGTTTCCATAATATAAGAACTAGGGGCCACCAAATGAAATTAATGGGCAGCAGGTTTAAAACAAATAAAAGAAAGTTCTTCACACAGTGCACAGTCAACCTGTGGAACTCCTTGCCTGAGGAGGTTGTGAAGGCTAGGACCAAAGCAGGGTTTAAAAGAGAACTAGATAAATTCATGGAGGTTAAGTCCATTAATGGCTATTAGCCAGGATGGGTAAGGAATGGTGTTCCTAGCCACTGTTTGTCAGAGGGTGGAGATGGATGGCAGGAGAAAGATTACTTGATCATTACCTGTTAGGTTCATTCCCTCTGGGGCACCTGGCATTGGCCACTGTCGGTAGACAGGATACTGGGCTGGATGGACCTTTGGTCTGACCCAGTATGGCCGTTCTTATGTACATATAGAGACGCTCCCCAAGTTACACAAGACTCTACTTACACAAATTTGACCTTGTGCAAAAAAGTTCCATAAGGCATAAATAAAATTTTCAAGTTGTGGAAAATATTGTATAGCGTACGGGAACACAAAGTACTGTAGTGTGGTGTGAAGAGGAATACAGCAGTAGCATCTCCTACAATGCAAGGCTTTGCGCTCTCACAGCCTTTCAGTCTCGTGTTATTTCAGTGATACTGTATTTCTGTTGTTTCACCCCATTTTATTCAAATCATGCCTGTCTCCTCCTCCTCCTTCCTCATCTACAAATTAAGCCCATTGTCATCCACCACCAAAATGCAGCCTTCAGTGTGCCAGAACAATAGGATTAAGGTAAATGCAATATTTGTTTGTTTTTTATGCTTGTACAATATACGTTTCCAACTTACATAAAGATTTGAGTTACGCAAGGCTTTCCGGAATGGAACAACTGTGTAAGTCATGGAGCATCTGTATCTGTACCACCATTGAGAATGATTTTTTTTTTAAATCAGCAAAAAGTACAAATGCAAAACATGATTAAAATCAATTTAAATCAAGCTTTCCTGCTTGTTGATTTAAATCATGATTAAAATTGGTGATTTAAATCACTGATTTAAAATCAGTCCACTCAATATATTATCGTAAATAGTATATACTAACTGGATCAGGTATTCCTCAGCAACATATCTACAACAATTAAATCCCAGCAGCTATAAATCATAACGAGTGTAATTAAGTCCCCAAGACACCCACAGTCCTCCTTTATAGTAGCTTTCTTTTTAAATGTAAAATGTGTGTCCCATTAAGCAGTCCAAGTTTATACGAAGGCTCTTGCCAAACTAGCAGGAATTGCTTGTTTCACAATAAGAGTTTTGAGCTTTGAATAGACAGTTTATTGTTCCTGGTCATTCAGCACATGATAGTCTTAGCTCAGTTTACTTTATTATGTACTTTATTATGTATTATAATGCTGGGAAAGCATTATCTAAAGTTGATCTTGCAAACCAATCTATCTGGTCTTTTAGTAACTGCAGATAAAACTGAGTTATGTTCTTTGGGCTGGTCCATAACATTATGAATGATTAATTGTTCTGCATTTTATGCAGAACAGTGGACAAATTAGTTTTGATACATCCTAAAGTAAGACTCACTATTGTCTGGAAGCCTGGGTAAAGCTCTGAGACCGTTGACAGAGTTATTGATCTAATGTAATTGTAAATCTCTGCATTCTAAAGCTTTTTGGATTAATTCCACTTATTTGCTTTCACCACTAACACCTCTGAAAATCTGTCAGCTGGAAAAGATTGTTGTATGTTGCTTTTAATGCATCTGTATTTAAAGGTTATACTATTTCGTGTCCAGTCTGTGTTTATCACTACATTGCCTTTGGGCTTTGAGCCTCGCTTTTCAAGATAGGTATGGCATCCTTTAAATACATTTTTCTGATTGCTGGGGGGAAAACCCTGGAAAAGCGCACTCAGAATATTAATAGTTATATTGTCAGTTTTTTTTATTTGATCAGTTAAAATCATATCCACTGGTATGAGTGTGAGTTTTGATTAGAATTAGGCTTCTCTTTGCTATACTACATTACTGCAGTCATTCTTTCTATAGCCCTGCATCCCTGAAAACTCTTTTCCCTTCTACTTGATGTGGTATGCATCCACAATCTGAATTTCCCCTGTAATCTTGATTCTGATTGTTTCGTAAACAGACGATAGTATTTTACAGTTTTGTTGTGAGACAGACATTGTGCCTGTAAACTAAATATGTACAAGGGTATTAATTCAGCTAAGGAATCCGCTCCACTTGATGGTGCCATTTTTATACACAATCAGAACAGAATATGGTGAATATCAACAGTCATTCAGCATCTTTATCATTTTGATTGTTAGCACCATTCTTAGTATTCCTAACTGCTGCACTGCTAAATCCACACTCCATTTGTTAACATCTTCTCTTGGATATTACAGGTTCTCGGACTTGCTAATATCATACAGGCCAGGCTACAGAGTAACCCTTGATGGAGAGTGTAGCTGTATTTTTTTCCCCCTCTATATAATAACCATTTTACACAGTTTCTTCCCATAGAGAAACCTAAGGCTCTACAGCCATCATGCGGTCAGGGGTAGGGAGTGGGGAAGGAAGACTGGAAATTAATGACATTCACTACCCAAAAATTGTACAAGGTGGTATTTCTTAGGAAGTCTTGTATGTAATTTACAAAGTTCAGCTACTACACTGGACTTCTAGAGTAAGCTTATAAAATCAGGTAGAGAAAGCATTGGCTTTGGAACTGGGAAATTTTGTCTCTTGATGGTACAAGACTGATATTTGTCTGCACTAAGTGTTTTTAAAAAATTTGAAATAGAAGTCCTTAGTGTACAAGACGGGTGCAGTACTGCTGTGGTGCAGGAGGTTGCTTCATTTTAGGAGGAGGGAGGGCAGGCAGGCATCAGTACCATTAACCCTGGTGTGTAAAAAGCTACATTTATTCTGTTATACTAATTTATTCTCATACCTCAGAGGGACTCAGCTGTAAAATAGATTAGTCTGTAAAATAGACTAATCTGTAAAATAGATTAATTGGCTGTAAAAGATTAGTCAATTACCTGAGGGTTCATTTTTTGTGTTTTCAAAAATCTATTCTATATTGCCTGACTGCCTTCGCCTTTTTATGCGTGGTTATCACAACATACAGGGCTTGAAGAAAAAGAAAAAAAACCAAAAACACACTTCCATAAGGAGGAAGCTTTCCTGGGTGAATGCTTTCAGCTTCAGCAGAATCTAAACTTGCATTTTCAAATAAAAATTTCCAGCCTTACTGATCACAGCCTGACATTCCATTGCTGCAGGATGGTGAAACCAAATATCACACTTGAAGAATGTGTCTGGGTAAAATGTAAGGCCACCTATGTCAGTCTAAAATAGAATATAAATGCTAAATAGTCTGATGGGTGAGCACATGTGTACGCACATTCACCCAGACCACTTGAGTTGAAGGAAGTTTTATCTTTTTCTTAGAATGGCTCAGGTTTGTAACACAGGCACTATGCTGATTCTGCCCTGAGAAGGGAATGGGTGAGTGCTAATCCTCACTAACCCTCTGAAGTTCTGATGACATTGTGCTACAAACCATAGCCAGCTGAAGTGTTAAAATATTTTATGTTCACTCTTTAAATTATGCTTGAGCCAACAATCGAGGCTTTGTCCACTTTTGTCATTTTGTACCTTAAGAGATAATGTGTATTATGGATATTGCACAATGTAGCTGTACTCTTTACCTTTATCTTTATATCCAAACCATAAATTGTTTGATTTCTCTTTTTGTCCTTGTGTACACTTGTGATGAAGTTTACAAGAAACTTCAGCATTTCAAAATTTGGCTTTGTTCCAGATCAGAATGAAAGAATTATGTTTCCCTGAAAAGTTCTTGCAAACTAGAAATTCCAGGAAAAAATTGTTTTGGAAACACCAACACAAATGTTTGCAAATTGAAATTTTCACCCAGGGGACAGGCAGTAGCAGAATTAAACTGACATAGGAAATTTTCCAACCACTCAGTTCTAGTAATTTCCTGTTAGAGACCTATTTAAATTAAAAAAAAATATTCAAGAATTTGAGTGAAGGCAGAACTAAGATACATGAAAAAAATTCAGTTTGTAAAAAACAAAAATAACCAAAAGCAGAATGTACTGGCACTGTTACAGTTAATAGACTTATCCAAAATAAGTTTGGTTCCCCTCAAAGACCCATCATCAGTGAACTATCTGAGCAAATAAATTAACCTTACATTGCATGTTGAAAGTCATGTTCCTGGAACCAACAGGCGTTCTAGAGAATAGGGTATTCCATTGAGAACATTTTGCCTCCAGTTCCAGATGTTTGAATATTGGGGCTGTTCAGACACAGCATTCTGACTTGCAGCTGTTCTGATGCCACAGAGGGAGAGAAGCAGCCTTCTAGGTAGCCAGGACTCTAACTATACAGGACTTTATAGATCCACCTGCAAGGTGGGAGAGTTTCAGAACTCAGGCTGCAGCCTGAACCCAGAAGTCTACACTGCAATTCAACAGGCTTGCTGCCTGAGGCCCACAAGCCCGAGACACCCATGGGTTTTTAAGTGCAGTGTAGACAGAGAGCACTCTGAATTGCATTCAGAATCAGAGATGGAGGTGGTGCAAGACTTGTGGATAGCATGTTTAGTGTTCCCTTAATAAGCATGCAACTAGTTTTCTGCACTAGTGGGAGATTCAGAAGTTTCTTCAGGGGTAACCTCCTATAGAGTGCATTGCAGTAATTCATCTGGGAGGTAAGTCATCCTGCAAAAACTAGGCTGGTTGTCAGTTTAGCACTTTTCACCTTTTGCCCATGCTAAAATTATTCACTCATTGCTCTTCAGATTTTTCTGTCGTTTTATTTTAAAGTTGGATTATTTAAAAGTGACCTGTAAAGGAAAAGAAAAAAAATGGGCTTGTGCCTTTAAAAAAAAACAAAAACAAACAAACACTTTAAAATTAGGCTTTTGTCTGTACGGAAAAACTTGGATATCTAGAAAGCTTGTCTTATTGACATCAGAAGTACTAAAAGTGAAATCTAAATTGTAAGGAGGAGTGATTGTAATTAAGACGTGTTTAAAACCATAACCAGAGTTTTAAACACTTTTAAAAAACCACTTGGAGAAAAGTTCTAAGAATTCAGCACTCCATTGCCAACAACTTCACAAAGATGCTGAAAATTTGAGTTTGAATTGCCAATTAGTTCTCCTTGGAAATACTAGAAAAAAAGACTCAACATTTCTGATTTCCAAGATTAAAAAATATATATATATATATATATATACACACACACACACACACACAGTACAGAAGCAAATGAGATACAAACATGTTTCTTTTTCCTTTGCAAGTCATTTTAAAAAAAATTTGTTTTCCACTAAAAGTTCCTCAGTGTGATTTGAAGGGTCCACACAGTCACTTAGTGCACAGCAAGCTAGTGTGGGGCAAATTTACATTCCTGATTGTACACTTAGTCCATGGCATTTCGGCAAGTCCCGAGTGTCTAGATTCCTGGCTTCTATTTCTAATCTATTCCACCATGAAGCTGGGTAAGGCATTTAATCTCTGTATGTCATCTTAACCAACTAATACTTTACCTGAGTCACAAATTTGTTACAATGCTTGCCTAATGTTTGTGCTATAAACGATAAACTATTTTGGGATACTATGTTGAAAGTCTATGCAAATAGAAGTACTTCAGTGACATTGTTTGGTAAGAAATATACTTTAAGTGGAGCTGTATGTGTTGATTTTAACCGTTTTATTACAGTTTCTGTATTTAATACTTTTCTTGGTAGGGTGTTGGTCTATCGGTCCATGGACAGTTTCGAGTGGCTACTGAGAAGACACTTTTTGCAATGCCAGAGACAGCAATAGGTAAAGATTGAATACAGTGTCTTCTTTTAATGTGTTCCAAATGATATTAAGTTTGTTCATGTAACTGAGAGAAGGTGTATTTGATTGAAAGTATAGAAGCCTGTGAAAGAAAATTTTCATGTTACTTCCTGTCCCTTTTAAAAGTATTTTCTATTAAATAAAAGACTGTGGTCAGAAAGACTAATTGTAATGATACTCAAACCAAAACCTACTCTCCATATTGATCAAAATAAAAGATTATTGGGTTAAAATATTTTTGGTAATTGAAGTGAGGGACTGATAGCATTGGTTAGGGACAACAGAAGACTCCCAATCTAATTGTGCCAATGCATTTCCATTCTCAGTTGCTGTTCTAAACAAGAATTAACTGGGCTAAATGGTCTGAGGTTTTTGTGATGTTCTGTAAACCAAAGCTAGAAACACAGGTCTAATGATAACTTAACCCACTGCACTGCCTTAATCTATCATTGGGATAGATTCAGACCTAGTACAAGCAGTTATAATTCTATTAATATAAGTTGAATTGCACTCACTTATATTAGGTCTGAATTTGTCCCAGTTCATTTTGCTAAATTATTTATTCAGTGAAGATAAATATTTCAGTTGGAACTCAAATCTGTATCTTTTTTTAAATAAACAAAAGAAATGATTCCATTACCCTGTGTGCCTTATTGGCAACTAAAAATCATAATATGGAAGACATGCTACCAGGTTTGTAATGGTCAAAACAAAACAAAAAAAGTCAGTGGAAGGAATTTGGGAGTGTTTACATGCATACTCTGACACCAAGGGAGAGTCTGAGCAATATAAACTGTAATGAAGACAGTTATTGTAAAGCTAATAGCTTATTAAAACTGAAGGAAATAATTCATTAGGGCCCAATCCTGCAAGGTGCTGAATGCCTTCAATTCCCATTGATTCCAAAAGGTAGTTAAGGATACTTGCAAGGTAAAAGACAGACAAGAGAAATTAGAGTTCACATTTTCCACTGGCAGTAATTGCATTATAGGCCATTTTTGCTTATTGCAGGACAATTGCAGAATTCATAATGAAATGGCTACACTTTATAAATGGAACTTTAATATGAAGACTTTATAAAGGGTTAACTGATCATTTTAAAAAACTAATTCATTAACTAATTGCTCGATCTGGTGGGTGGACTAACAGGTTGCTTATAAACAGTGGCTTATTAAACTTCTCCTGATGTGGTTATGTGTATACTTGCTATTCATGTCTGTAACATTTATTAATCATTTATTACCCCATTGTAAACCGTTCATAAAAGGCATGGCCAAAGTAATAACTGTTAGGACAAGTTATGTTTAATCTTTTAAAAATAAAAATCACAAAAAATAGCTTGGTAATTTGAATTGTCTTTAATATTTACCCAGATATAAGTTGCCTATTCTTTTGAGAAGTTGGTGCTTTGAAATTAAGTGCCTTGTTTCCAATAAGGGATGCAGATATCTCATTTCTTTGTGAACTTTAATTGGGTAGGGGCTTTCTTTAAATGAAAAATGTGCAATTTCCACTGCTACCTTTTTCTTGCATTTAATTCCCCACCAGCCTTTGTGCAGCCTTTTATAAGATAACATTCTAGCAGTTTTTCCTTTCATAAATAGGATCTTTTATGAAAGAAAAATATACATTGTAAGGATAGCTATTTATTAATGAGACATCCCATTGTGCCCTTACCAGAGAAAAGATGTGAACTGGTTTGCAGAATTATTGCAATAATCTTGACTGGGGTACTATAGTGAGTACTTAGTACTATCCCATAGTTAAGGTACAGAAAAGTTTGCCAGAATCCACTTTTACAGATAACTGTTCTAGAACAGTTCTCTTGAACTGAGATTTTCCATGTTTGGTCACTCCCTGAAATTTTTTTTTTTTTTTAAAGTTTGAACAAAGTTCATTTTGCCTCATTGCAATCCTTTAAACCAACCTCTCCACCCCAGGAAACTAAATGCAAGACAAAATAAAAACCTATTAGTGTAACATTAAAATTGTGAAATCAAACAAGTGAGAAAAAAAAAAAGGATTTAGAATTTTGTTTGAATCCAAGTTCTGGCAGTGGTGTTTCTACCATATTGCACTTATGTAGACTGTTTCATCCTTCCTTCCATTTTCAAATGGAAACCTTAATACATTCCTCTGTATTAAGAATGTAGACTATAAAACTCCATTCCCTACTCCTAGGAGAATTCTGTGCCAAAAAAATTAAAACATTCTGCACACTATTTTAAAATTCTGCAAAATTCTGCATTTTATTTGTCAATACAATATAATCACACCAGTTTCAATTATTTTTGGTCATTTTATTTAAAAATACCTGTCAGCAAGTATGTCTAACAATATAGACAACAAAAGAGAGTCAGGAAATATTTTTTGACAAATAGATTCCTTTCTAGGCATATTAATACAGAACTGAGCAATAATTCATTGAAACTACAATACAGAACTGTATTTCCTGCACCTCTGAGAACCACAGCAAGGCTTGGGGGAGTCAGGGGTAATAGAGGAGCTGAGGGAGAGGGAAATAAATTGCTGGGAAGGAGCCTGGGTGTGAACATGGAGGGTTATTGGGTATGGGTGGGAAAAATATGAAACAGGTCTTTTGTGGAGGGGGGGGAGGGGAGAGTGAGGAGGGATTGTTAGGGAGCTTTCCTAAAGCAGACCTTGCTGACCCCTAGCCTCTCCCATTCAGTCAGGCACATCTGCCCCATCCCCATGTGTCCCTGCACCCTCTGTCCACATGTGTCCCTCAACCCCTACTCAGACACCCACTCCCCCCCCCATTCCCATGTGTCCCGGCACCCTTCCCCATGTCTCTGTGCCCCCATCCAGCCACTCCCCTGTCCCTATGTAGCTCTGCACTCCCTCCCCCATCACCATGTGGCCCTGCACCTCTCTCCTCCCTGTGGCCCTGTGCCTCCACTCCCATTCAGCCCCTGCCCCAGTCTGCCCTCCCCCACTAGCCCTTATGAGCCCCTGTCTGACCTTCCGCTGGCCCCACACTGTCTGTCTCCCCATATCCCATGTCTCCTGACCTGGCCTGCTGCAAAGGCGGCTTTGCAGGCTCTCTCCTTCCCTTGCTGGCCGGGAGCTGTTGCTGTGTTCTATTGCAACAGTGCCCTCTGGTGGGAAAAAGGCAGAACTGCAGCAACATTTCAGCAGAAGCTTTTTTTCCCCATGCAAAAATTCAAAATATGCACGGCTCATTAATTATGTGCGTGCACAGTACCGCAGAATTCCCCCAGGGGTAATTCCCAAATCTTTTTAGAATGTGGACTACACTGGAATATAGATGCTCTATGACACCCATGTAACTACTGTGACAATTACTTACATGCATAAGTAATAGTGGGAACATATTTATAGTGTTTTTATCTGTCTTTTGATAAGATTAATCAGTTGGAAATGAGGAGAGAGCAAGAACCATGTCACAAATCAGCTTTTCATTGACTACCAGTAAGTGCTTCAAGGACCCGAGTTTAAGAACTGCTGCCATAGTCTATACTGAGTTTCCAGTGTGTTGAGCTTGCACTGGCAACATTAATTTTTAAGATTTACTGTCTTTGAATTGCTTGACTTTGCAAAACACTAGCATTAAGGCTGCAAGATCATTTAAGCCCCTGATGAAAACTGAAGTGTAAGATTTATCACTAGGGCTACAATTTTGTCACAGAAATTGTGACATTGCAGTCTGGCACTCGGGGGTCACAGCACTGTTCATGTTTGGCCTGTCTGCTCCTCCACAAATGGAAGTGGTTGGGCAGATGTGCCAAACCGGAATGGCACTGCAAACCTGTGCCCCAGGTCACAATGCCTTGAGTGGGGAGCAGGGCCCAGCCCTGCAAGACAGGAGCCACTGCTGTCAGGTGAGCTTGTTCTCCAAATCCCTGCTGCCTCAGCCTCATTCTTTAGCACTCCAAGATGCTCATATGTGGATGGGGGGGGGAGAAGGGGGTGGGGAAAGCACCTACCTTTGGTCATCTTCTGTGTTTTATAATTGCGGCCCCCCCCCCCCCCCCGCATCTCTGCCGTGAAGTTTACTTTAAGGCTACAATTTGGCACAAACCTTTCTTACTATAGGGGTCAAGAACGAAATTTGTAAAGCATTGCAAACATGCGTATGGTTAGAGCACAAAACCTGAAAATCCAGATTTCAGAGTAGCAGCCGGGTTAGTCTGTATCTGCAAAAAGAACAGGAATACTAGTGGCACCTAAGGGTACGTCTACACTACGGGACTATTCCGAATTTGCATAAACCGGTTTTGTAAAACAGATTTTATAAAATCGAGTGCGCGCGGCCACACTAAACACATTAAATCGGTGGTGTGCGTCCACGGTTCGAGGCTAGTGTCGATTTCTGGAGCGTTGCACTGTGGGTAGCTATTCCGTAGCTATCCCATAGTTCCCGCAGCCTCCCCCGCCCCTTGGAACTTCCGGGTTGAGATCCCAGTGCCTGATGGGGCAAAAATTGCCGAGCTATGCCCTGACCCACCGCGGACACGGTGTTTGACCCTAGAAGCATTTGGAGCTCTGTCTGGAGATTTTAAAAAAAATGATTTTGAATTTCGTCTTCTGTAACGGAGCGCTGATAGAACAGATTTGCCTGCCCTTACAGCGATCACGTCCGCATGGTCCATGCGGGAGCTCTTTCTTTATTTTGATTTTTAACTGCATCGCCACACGTGCTGATCGGAGCTCCATGCTGGGCAAACAGGAAATATTCAAAAGTTCGCGGGGCTTTTCCTGTCTACCTGGCCACTGCATCCGAGTTCAGATTGCTGTCCAGAGCGGTCAGTGGTGCACTGTGGGATACCGCCCAGAGGCCAATACCGTCGATCAGCGGCCACACTAACCCTAATCCGATATGGTAATACCGATACTAGCGCTACTCCTCTCGTTAGGGAGGAGTACAGAAACCGGTTTAAAGAGCCATTAAAATCGATATAAGGTGCCTCCTAGTGTGGACGGTTGTGGCGTTAAATCGGTTTTACGCTCCTAAAACCGATTTAAACGCCTAGTGTAGACCAGGCTTTAGAGACTAACAAATTTATTTCAGTATAAGCTTTTGTGGGCTACAGCTCACTTCTTCGGATGCATAGAATGGAACACACAGACAGGAGATATTTATGACTCATAGAAATAGAAATATTTCCCTATGTTAAGTTCTCCTCACCCCTTCTATGGGTCACCTCAATTATCACTTCAAAAGGTTTTTTTTCCTCCTGCTGATGATAGCTCATTTCAATTGATTGGACTCTTCCAGTTGGTATGCATACTTCCACCTTTTCATGTTCTCTGTATGTATAAATATCTCCTGTCTGTGTGTTCCATTCTATGCATCCGAAGAAGTGAGCTGTAGCCCACGAAAGCTTATGCTGACATTCCAACTAGTGAACCTACCTATTTTATAGGTAATAAATATAAAATATTTGTGACCATTATCCTTACACTGTGCTTTCTAGCCTGACCATCTTTTTTAATGAACAGTGGGGAAAACTAGAGATATAGCCGGGTATTGTGTGGAAGAAGTTGTTTAATTGTGGGTGTATATTGAATGGTAAGAAACATGTCCAGATATTAAAATTGGTTTTATTTATTTTGTGTACTAGTCATTCTACTTATGCAATGCAGTAAACTTTGTAAACAGAGTTTACAGAGTCAGAATATTGTAAATGTCAATGTCATTACAGGGCAGAGATTCCTCCCCCCCCCCACAGTTATGCAGTGTTATTGTGACAATTGACACTCTACACCCCAAAATAGCAACATTTGATCAGTATTGTATGTTTATAGTTTGTAGGTAAACTGGGAGACCATTCATACAAAAAAAAAATTGGTCATCTTAATTTTTTTGACCTGCAAATACTGTTCACATTTACTAAATTTTAGTGTCTTGATAACTGGGAAAATTGCAGATTTCTATGGTATTAGTAAGTAATTGTTTTATTGGATAATACTTACAACCCATTTTGCAACAGAGTTTTAAAAAGTTTGATTCTATATATAACTTGCAATTATAAAAGGTTATTTATTAAGCCATAGGTAGAAAATAAAATCTACTCTTACGTCATCCCCCCCATTCATCATTGTACAAAAAGTTCTTATAGTCATTAGAATTCAGATGTGCTTGATACAAGAGGTACAGTATACAAATCCAGAAAGTGTTACTGCTAAGAGTTTGGTAGTCCCTCAAAGGCTCCAAAGTTATACTATATTTAGTTCACGCCATGGTGCTCCAATACAGCAGAAGAAGGTACATTATGGTAAATGCTCTTTTGCCTATTCATTCTGTGGGCTGGAGAGCAACATGCATGAGTTGAGCAAGAAGTCACAATTGATGTGGGTGCACGTGCACACACCCCCAGTCCACAAGATGCCAAGTTGTGCGTCCAAGCAGATTTTAATAGCCAAGCGACACATCCTTGTAAGCAAGGATATTTCAATCATCCTCTAATAGGGGGTTATCCAAAACCAGGCTAGTGGGCCATTCACATTCAATGAAAATTCCATGACTTGAACCAATCAAGGGGAAATCACATTTTTAGAGATTTTAAGAGCTTCTTCCTATCATCTGTAACATGGAGTTATTAATATACCCTATTATACTGTGAAGTCATGAAAAGGATGATCTTATCAGAGATGTTATCCACCTCCCATGGTCACTGTAGAAATGTGTTCCAAAATTGGAGCAAATCCTCTCCATTATTGCTCTCCTTGCCTAAAGAAGAATGCAGTAGCTTGTGACCGTTAACAGTGGGTTATTGGTAGGAAACTTTGCAGTGCCATTGGGTTTTTGTCAATGATGTTGGCTAATGAGCAGAAAAATAATTGTGAATATTTCCAGCTGCAATTTTGTCTCAATTGCCATTGGAAATTGATTTTGTAAACAGGCAAATAGCTTAGCAATTAAAAAAAAGTAGGATTAAATATCAAAGTATAATTTTCTTTGTGAATATATTTTTTGAAGCAAAGTAACACATTATAGGATAGAGAAATCAAATATTTGACCAATTATATTAGTGTAAATATTTAATGGGAAATGTAAAAAATTAAGGGTTGCTTTTGAGGACCACAGAACTTATATATTTGCCTTTGACAAGCCCAAGGATCTGTCCTTTTGGAACTCTTAAATGTTAATGTGATTCTTGGACTCTCATTGTTTACTTTTTAAATAAATAAGTTTCTACCTATTGCCTTTTGACTTTTGGGCTTCATGATTTGTTTACATTTTGAAAGTTTTGTGATTCTCTCCCCCCCTCCCCCAAATGCAGGTTAGTTGTGGTCTTCTCTAAAGGTGCCCAGGATTAGCCTTTGGGGTCTCAAAGCTGATGGGCCCTAAAATTTTAGGGAGGCCTCAAATTCATGACTTTTCCTTAAAAAGAATGTTATTTGCTATGTGGGAGAGTATTGAAATATATTTTGATTATTCAATGAACTATGAAGTTGGAGAGAGAGATTAGCTTCCACTTTTGATTTGCAACAAATTACATAAGAACATAAGAATGGCCATACTGGGTCGGACCAAAGTCCATCAGCCCAGTATCCTGTCTGCCGATAGTGGCCAATATAAGGTGCCCCAGAGGCAGAGAACCTACAGGTAATGATCAAGTGATCTCTCTCCTGCCATCCATCTCCACCCTCTGACAAACAGACGCTAGGAACACAATTCCTTACCCATCCTGGCTAATAGCCATTAATGGACTTAACCTCCATGAATTTATGTAGTTCTCTTTTAAATCCTGTTATAGTCCTAGCCTTCACCGCCTCCTCAGGCAAGGAGTTCCACAGGTTGACTGTGTGCTGTGTGAAGAACTTCCTTTTATTTGTTTTAAACCTGCTGCCCATTATTTTCTATTGTTTTCTTTGTGCTAATTCGGCAACAACATATTAGGTATTTTGCAGATATATAAAGAGAAATAGCTCTTCTCATGAAAAGCTTGGGAGTGATGTCTGGCTTATCTGTTGTGAATACTTGCTGGAAGGGAGGACTAGAATTTGAAGGCATTGTGGGAGAAGTGCACTTTAGGGAGAGACTTGGATAAGAGGGTGGAGGACTGGCAGACCAGGTCAAAGAGGGCTGCTACAGGCTAGAGGGCTATGTAGAAACCTGGAGGTGAGAGTGGGAAGGCAGCTCGCAGTGTGCAGTGAGTTGTGTATTGAATGGGTGGTATGACAGTCAATTCTTCTAGACCTTTCCTTCACATTTTTCTTGTTTTCTTCAATTACAGGCCTTTTCCCTGATGTAGGTGGAGGCTACTTCTTGCCAAGACTGTCAGGAAAAATTGGCTATTACCTCGCTCTTACAGGATTTAGACTGAAAGGGAGAGATTTGCAAAAAGCAGGAATTGCTACACACTTTGTACAATCAGAAAAGGTAAATCTGTCAATCTTTACCTTTGATAATAGGTCATAACAGTGGTCCCCAACCTTTTCCGTGGGGTGGGCGCCGGACGACTAGCCACCGAGGAGCGTGGCTGCTGGACAAGGAGCTGCCGAAATGCCGCCATGAAGTGGCAACATAAAGAAGGCGGCATTTTGGCGGTAGCACTTCTTGACGTTGCCAGTTCTTGGCAGCATTTCAGCAGCTGCTTGTTCGGCAGCCAGTTGGCAGGCGCACATGGATGCCCAGGTGGGCGCCATGGTGCCCACGGGCACCGCGTTGAGGACCCCTGGGTCATCGTGTTAGATTTACTTGAAGCTGAATTTCTTCTTTGTGCAGATATCACAGATTAAACTGATTTTTAATTATAAAATTTAATTTAGCCTCTCAAGAGCATCAACCCCATTGATGCAGTATGGGTATTACACTTTCTTGGGGTGTCCAGGACCATGAATCACCATTTTACCCTCCTGCCTTCAGTGAGATGGAGTCTTGCCTGTGGTAACTGGATGTCAGCTCCCTCACACTGCCAGCCCTTCAAGTACTCGTCCCGGGCTCCGCCAGCCCCTACTTTGCCTTGAAGGTTAACACTTCACGTGTCCTGGTCCCCAAGCTCCTCAGAAGCATTTCCCTGTAGTATCCAGCCCTAGTCACTGAATACTCACAATAATTACCAACTGTCCCCAGAGAGAGAATGTACACACAGCTTGATAGGTACAGTCAGGATCAGGTCCTTTATAACACAGCACTGCAATCTGCTTATAGTGAAAAGCAATACAAGTTTAACAAAGATTAATATTTAAGAGATAGTGAGCAAGGAGAACAGATTACAAAGAAAAGAAAAGATAGTTACATTTAGACTCTAGGATGTGTGTAACAGCTGAAGTCCTTGTCTAAAGTACTTTCTCACCTAAAGCAGTGCTGATGCCCCAATTCCTGGCACCCCCCATGGAGCTGAGCCCTGAGCCCATGATGCGCAGAGTTGGGGATATGGAGGGCATTGCCTCCCCTCCCCGCCAAACTGCAGCACAAGATCAAGGCAGTCCCGGGGACAGCACCACACCTCCCGAGTCATCCCCCTCACTTCCCCCTGGGCCGTGCAGGGCAGCTGCTGCTCTGGCTGGTGCCATGGAGCAGGCAACATTCCTTCCTCTCCTGCTTGTGCCCCAGGTTGAAGCTGCTCCTCAGCTCCCAGCCCCCTTTGCTCGCAGAGAGGCAGCTGGTAAGAGCCCACCTGAGTGGGAGGACCCAGCTCCATGGCTGGCAGACCCTTCCAGGAACAGAGACCACAGGGGAGTCCTCCCAGTACACAGCCCCTAATACCTCTCTCCCTACACCCTGAGCTATGCCTTCCCTGCACCCTGAGCTACCCACTGCCCGCACACAGCCCCTAGCCACCCCCCTCCCTGCCTGCACCCTGAGCTGTTTTCAAAACTTCTGTTTTTCCTGTTGATAGTCACATGTAACTAGGGCTTCCATGGCGTTGGCTTTACAGTGCTTAACCTAAGCAAAGGTCAGGAAATACATGCCTTTTGTCCCGCAAAAAACAGTTTTTCCCTCCTCTGCTGGGGAGTAACACCTTAATATAAAGGACATTTTTCAGTATGTAGACATAAAATATAATCAGCATATACATTGCATAATAATATGGACCACCATGATCCTACCTTTCAGTTAAGATCTCACACAACATTTTGTACAGATAAACATTATGACAGCAAAGGGTTACGGTAGTGAGTTTAATCAAGCTTTGCTGTTACTGAACAGTGAACCCTTTGCCAGTTGGCATCAAGGAGTTTTTAGGATCACAGTGGGACATATTTTTAAAGTCCCTCCTAGGCACAAAGTGTCCATGCATCTGTGAACACCAAAACAAGACATTTATATGCACAACCAAACACCTGAATGCAGTGACTTGCGTCATATGTACAAATTTTGTCAGCAACATTTTGATGGCCCTTTATATCAGAGGTATATAGTATTGGAGATATCACCAAAAAGAAAGTACAGAATATCTTAAGGATCTGATTTAATCTTCTTTGCCTCAACAAATTAATCCCTTGTTACAAAATCAGTACAGATGGTTATCCTGTACTCCTGTCTAACTCAGGCAGATCTCATGGTCCAGAAACACACTCAACTCAAGCAGCCTGGCTCACAGGAGGCATTGAGCATTGTCAGGTCCCAATGAAGCCAGTGGTAATTGGGTGCTTAGCATGTATTAGGCTTCTGTTCTTATATACAAAACATAAAATTGATATTTTGCTACTGAGTTATGTTCAGCACTGGATTGTGGTAGCCAGTTGTGAAAATGTCAATGTACTAGAAACATTTATTAAAAGAATCTACTAATGCTTGCGTATGGGCAACCAATCAAGAACTATTCCAAGCCCACACCTCCCCAAGTATGATTTTAGGTGACAGCAGTTAAGGCAGCCACTGACTCCAAATCCCACTTGGAGATGAGCTGTTAGGTGGTCAAAAACACAGGGAAGAAATCAAGTCAGTCAATGCTTTATCTTTAGCTCTCTTTCCCAGTAACATAGATAGGTCTAGATCCCACAGACACTTTACACAGCTGATTATCTTCTCACACATTAACAATTCCAGTGAAGCCAATGGAAATTACTGATGTTCAAGTTAGATCCCTGAGTGTTTGCAGAGTCGGGGCCTTAAAAAAATTGGCTGTGGAGAGATCTAAATCATCAACTCATTTGGTAAAGTCATAGCGTGAGATTGTGCCTATCCTTTGCATAGATGGGTAAGTGGGCAAGAGAAAATAACCAGCTTTCCCTATACTCTCTTCCTCCCCACCTCTTCACAGTGACACTCTTTGCACTCAGGGACAAGGACACCATAGGCCTAGTTCAGCTACTGATAGTCTCTTTAGGTGCCTAGGCTATGAAACACTACACTATCTTTAAGTATAGCACAGCATCAGGACTCCCAGTACCCTCTCAGAGCTCTGAGAGTTATTGTTTGCCTGCTTCAGCCACAGTTCTCAGTGTGTAAAAGATTATGCCTTAAGGTCACCCCATGAGGTGGAGCTGGGCATCAACCTTACCTCATATGTTGTTCCATGAGCAATAGCAGTCCTGTGGTCTGAAGTATAGCCCTCCAGCTGCACATCATAGCAAATGCACCTCCTTCCAGGTTGTTGTAAAAATAGCCCAAACAGAGAAGAAAATAGTAGGAGACCCCCTTCCTCATGAAGAGGAGGGGAAGCAGACCTTCAGGCTCTACAGAAAATCTCAGTTCCCATCCTCCTATGCAGCTAAAGGCCAAGAGTTAGAACTGGGAGTTTCGACAACAAAACCAGCTCATTTTCTTTACTCAGTGGGCTCAGGATGGTAGTGCTCCCTGTTCTTTAACACATAGCCTAGGACTCTGGTCTGAAAACTGTAAATCTGCTTGTTTCAGAGCACCAGCCCCAGCTGGCCTGAGTTTTTCCTTTTAAGGGTTCATCCCCAGGCCTGAGAAGCTGCACAGATGCAGCAGTTTGGGGCTGATTGTGACAACAGCAGTTCTTTAACTCTTTCATGATGGGTGGGGGTATGGGTGGCTGTCTGCTCCACCACACAGAGGTTCTGCTTAGGAAAAGGCCCTCTGTACTGCTCCTCAAAGGTGTAATTCAATTCAGACTGCTCAGTTTTCAGAAGTGCTGAGCATCTGCTGCTCATCACCTCTTTAAATCAGGTCAAGAGTCTTTAATCCATAACTGTTAAAATAATCTAGCTGGAAATACATTTTATTCCCCTATTATTTTAATTTGCCTTTTTTTTTCTTTTTCTTTTTTTTTGGTAGCTGCCTGCACTAGAGGAAGATTTGATAGCCCTAAAATCTCCTTCTAAAGAAAATGTTGCTGATGTACTGAACTCATATCACATGAAGGTAATCTGCTGGCTAGCTACAATCTCAAACTTTATTAAAGGGGCAACTATCAAGTTAAATAATAATCTTCTTATTTACATAACCATCATTTGCTGTATGTTTGTATAGAACCCTACAGAATGGATTCCCAGCTTCTACACATTACTGCAAGATGTTAATAATTTATATAGTAACATTAAATAAGTAAAAGAATTTTTAAAATCTAATTTACTTTTCACTACTTTTTGCATTTCTTTTGATTTGGACAATGAAGTTAGACTGATCAGTTTTATTTGGTTGTTCTCATCCACTGGCACAGTAGTGCTGAACATGGAAATCTGTAAATAAGTGCTAGGCATATTAGTCATTGCTTTTCAGTTTTGATGTTCAGCACCCGGGGCCAGCCACTGACAGAATGAGACTAGCACTGAGTGCAGGGGGAGTGGCCATGCACTCTAGAATTATGTGGATTCAGTGGCTCTGACATCTCACCACGTGGCACAGAAACTGCTATTGCAACCTAAAGACCAAACTAGAAATTGTGAGGGACTCCCCATTCATTTGAATGCCATGCCATATCCCTCACTTTGGGGTGGGTTTTGCCTTTCCACCTATGTCATTCCTACTTTAAGTCAGAGTAAAATGGTTTCATGCACGTAATGTGAATTTCATTCTTATTTTCTGTAAAGTAATCTGCAGAGTCTAAATTTTGAGCCCAGACTTCAGTGATTAATGATGTCCCTTTAACTTTGAGGCCCAATTTGGCAAATACTACCAAGCATAGTGTATGTTAACAGGATCAGGCTCTTGGTAGGCTCTAGTGAAATGCATTTGGAATATTAAAGCAATGCCTGAAATTAAAGCAACTAAATATTGCTAGTTTTACATTTTCAGAGAAAGATTACTTATTTTCCAAAGCGCAAATTCATAATTCTCTCTGAGAGTGTCAGTCAAGATTTTTGGGAGTGAATTTAACTTTATATCAAACAGCTAGAAATGTCAGATTTCCTTGTAACAGGTTGCATGCACGTATCAAAAGGTTTTAGATAATTTGCACTCAGTTTTATAATAGCCACTCTAGTAAGCTTCACAGTACTTCTTCCAAAAGAAAAAAAGCCCTGGTGCTAACAGACTTAATTTTGTTCCTTCCTCCCAAATATGCCTTCAAGGTGGTTTGGTTTTAGAATGAGATTGGTATCTGCTATTTCCCAGTTAGAATTGTTAGGTTCTTGTATACGTATTAAGTGGATAAATAATTGGAATACATTAATGTATGTAACACCACTGAATATCTTTGATAAAATGGAAACTATAAGCCAAGAGAGAGAATATGTTGCTATAAAGTACAGTGCAATCTGAGAGTTAAAGGAATGGAAGCTTCACCGTCACTGGAATAGAAGTGACAAGGAACCTGTTTGAGCTGCAGCTAGTGTCAGTGAAACATTGGTTTGTACCCTAAGCCCCCTAGGCTAGCAGGTCTAAAACATTTGTCATGAGCTCCAGTTCTAACACATCACATCATGCAGCCCCAGCTGCTGGCAGTCAGTCAATAGCAGCAGTTAATGTGACTCAATTAATGCAAAATTATCATGTCTTCTAATTGTATATGTGTAAACACTTTATAAATATAAACAAAAAGGCGAGAAAGAAGTAGAAAGAGGCCCTAGTACTTCTTTGAAGATTGGATGGGTTAAATAATAGTATTGTTCCTGGTAAGGTGTTATCCTCATAGAAGATTGTATATTTATTGATGGAAGCATACATCATTATCTTACAAGTTCAGATGTCCTGACATTAATACTGTAAATCAAAACAACCAAGCAAGCACAAAAGAGGAGAGAAGTTTTATTCTTATAAGACTTAAAGAGAAAATACAACTAATTGGGATCAGCCAATAAATTCCATAGTACTAAGTTTCTTTAAAAAAACAAAATCACCTAAAAAACACAGCAGCTAACAGTTGCTGCTGCTTCCCCCTTCCTACTCCCCCATAAACGGACATATATTAAAAGAAAATCTGTACATACCTTCCAGTTAGATATGGATCTCTAATATTAAAATGGAAATAACCATTGTACAAAAATGTTTTTAAAAGCTCCACATCTCTCATATTACAGCTTTATTTTCCTTTCCTTACTGTTCCTCAGAGAACTCTGAAAGTGTATATAAATCAGCTCTCTCTGTGTCTGTTACTGACAAATATTGACAAAACATCTTTGAGCTATATGATAGCTTGTAACTAACACTGCATCATGAGATAAAAACTTTAAAATGTTCAACACACAATGACATGTTTGTATGTACTGTAAAATACTGTTTGATTAAACATGGTAATCAGCATTAACTGAGCTATCTGCATAGGTTTTTCTGTAGTGGAAATCAATATAGTATTTCAGTACCAGTGATGAGCTTTTAAAATTTTCAAATAGGCCGAGACAGAACCAAGTGAAAGATGTATTTTCTTTTAAATAGTGCAAAATTGATCAAGAGAAGCAGTTTGTGCTTGATGAACATATGGACAAGATTAACAGGTACTCTATCATTCTTTCCTCTTATGTGGAAGATTTGCACTAATATTAATGTTTACTGGATTTTACAGGTTATGTAATAAAAAAAGGCTAGAGCCTTGTCTGTTAACATCTGTTTTTGTAGGGTTCTTGACCTAGTAGACTTATTACTTACCTATAGTCTTCTACATATTACAGGTGTTCTTGGCTGATTCAGTGATAAAAGTAACTTTTGATAACTGTTGCTATAGTCATTAAATCCCTTGTTTGTCAGTTTGTCACTCTTGTACATAAGATGGTTAAAAGCAGCATTTTTCACCTGCATAGTAGTTTCAAAGCTGTATTAAGTCTATGTTCACTTGTTAACTTTTGAAAGAACCACCATAATGTTTTGTTCAGAGTTACAAACATTTCAGAGTTATGAGTCACCTCCATTCCCAAGGTGTTTGTAACTCTGAGGTTCTATTGTAGTTAGTTTTGTGGGTGTTTACAGGTAGCTTACCCCAAGTGTGAAGGGAAGCACAGAAGAAAGCACAAAGGTGCTTATTTGAAAATTGTACAAGTGAGTGAGTGGAGGTGGGAGCTGTCCTTTCAGCACTGAATGAGAGATGATGGATCATTAAAGGGCCTTAAAAATGAAGATGAGTAACTTATATTTGTTATAATAAAGTGAGGGAGCCTGTGGAGGGATGCAAAGAGAAGGTGAGATGGTCAAAATGATGGACTAAGAAAATCACCTTTGCAGCTGCATTCTGAATGGACATGTGTAGAGCAAGATTTTATTTGTCCAGGCAAGGGAAAAGGATGTTGCAGTAATTGAGATGAGATAGTGTAGAGAATCAGTCTGATGATCTAGTTAAGCTATTCTGTTTTTAATGTCTGAGTTCTCATTACTTCACAGGCAGGAAGAAGGGTGGAATCAGATAATACATTTAAGTCATATGAGGCTTTTCTTGTTTTTTTTAGTTTGTTTTCAGCAAACAGCATGGAGGAAATCATTCAAAATTTGAAGCAGGATGGTTCTCCTTTTGCTCTTAAGCAGCTAGAGGTAATGTTTAGTTATATATTTTTACCTTAATAATTAAGTCTTAAGGGTTGATTCTGATCTCACTGAAACTTGTGTAAGTCTGGAGCAACTGCATTAAGGTCAGTGGAGTTACATTGGTGTAAAGGTGGTGTGATAGCAGGCTCAGGCCCTTAAGATCCAATTCTTAGTCCTTTAGGACTTAGTCAGTAGGACTACCCACACATGTAACTGTAGGATCACAACCTAAGTCTTCGTATTTTTTGTAAAACAGTTTTACTCTGCACAAATTTTACTTCATATCTACTCCTGGCCATATATACACCACCTCTCTGGTCATAAAAGGTTTGGTGGTAATGGAGGTTCTCTTTGTACTTTTCCTTTTGTTGCTCTGGAATGATATGTAAAAAATGTGCCAAACTCAATGTTTTCCAAATTAATTCAGTGGCTCACTTCAGACTCCAGTACTCAGTAAAAAATAATCTCTAGTCATGTATTTATTTAGTCATATGGAATCTTTGAATTTTCCTTCCTTTATTACTCTCAAAGTGGATTTACTTTGCTGACCTGTGGAAAAAACTGTTCCAGGGTCTATTCAAATATTGCTTAATATTGGGTAGAACTCAGGCATTTCTCATGGAAAAAATGCAGGATTATAGCTAAGGGCAGAAATGCTGCTTATGTACAAATATATAACGTATTCTTCTCACCCTTCCTTGAACCTACAGTATATAAGATATATTATAACAGTATCATTAACTCTCCTAGCAGACTGGAAATAAATGTCTTAAAATTATCAAAGAATGTACCTGAGGTAACACAGATGTAATTGTCTGTAATCACTGAGGTCAGACTAGAAGATCACACTGGTCCCTTCTGGCCTTGGAATCTATAAATTATCTTTTAGCAGCCTCACAGGTTGTAACCAATAAGCATTTGGCCAATCTAGGGTTTTTGTGGCCAGTCAAAATGTTGACCATGGTAATATTTTTGCATCCTCACAGATTGTCAATATTCAGAAAAAATGTGAATTAAAAGAAACATCTCTCTGAAAAGGGAATTTTAGAAGCCACCTGCATAACAAGCGTTATGCTCAGTATTTAAAAGAAAAAGTTTAATCTATTTTACTACACAACATTAAACAAAAGGGGAAACTTAATATTTCACTTTTATGTGGCTCCTGTCAAGGAGGATTGTTGGTCTAATGGTTAGGGCAGTAGCTGGGACTCAGAGACTGGGGTTCAGTTCCCTGCTGCACCACAGACTTCCTGTCTCCCTAGGCCTCATTTCCCCATCTGTAAAATGAGGAATATAGATTTTCCCCTATCTCTCAGGGATGTTGTGAGGCAAACTACAGTAAAGATTATGAGGCGCTCAGATACTATGGTGGTGGGGCCATATAAAATAGATATCTAAAATAGATCAACCCACTCAGTTGTATTTATAATCTGTTGAACTGCAATAGGATATTTTAAACCCCTTTTACAATATCATTGTAGAACTATGTTTAACTTGATGATAAAATTAACTTTTATGGAGGCTGACAGACTATCAAGGATTATTTAACCATGGCTTTTTCTAAGTGTATAGTTATGGCACTATAAAATAATGAAATCTAGTGGAATTGTTTGATAGAGAACATAGTGTATTAAGGACGTTACAACATTTTCTGTGTTCAAAATACAGTTCACATTATAAAGACTAGAAGTGCTTTCTTATTGGCATATAGTCACTATCCAGGCCCTATATATTCCACGATCCCATAACTACCAGATTTGCTGCAGAATTCACCCCCTTGCTCCACAATCTGACCTATTTAAAGCCAAAACTTAAGTTCTCAGTCCTTATGGTTGTGGAGATTACATGTGTTTCACATTTTTGAAGTTAACTGATGCAGCATCAGCTGTCTTCAAAAAGAGCCTATGTATGAGTAAACAAAGACCCTGTGCCTTTAAATAGAATTTTTCCCTCTGTTTCTTCAATTTGTTTATGCATTTAATAGCACTTGATATATAGTAGATGATACTGTTTCCCCTCTATGATTGGTTAATGGCTGATTCTTGTTCCTCGGGCTTGATACAGTAGTTACGGGGTGATGGTCTATAGCCTGTGTTATACAGCAGTTCAGAGTAGGTGATTATGATGGTCCCTTCTGGCCTTGAAACCTATGAATCCTGCAAATACTTTATAAGATTTAGTGCTTATTACTGTGAATAATCCCTTTATTTCAATTGGATTACAGTAGAAACCCTATGCCCACTAGTAAGTGTCCAGAGGATCAGGGCCTTTGTTTCCCCTTTTGCTTTTGTCAGTTTTTCACACAGCCACAAGAACAACATACATTTTTAACAATAGGAAAATGATTATAAGACCCCAAGCATTCCCTAGAGGGAACTCAGGGAGCCATATAATACCTGAAACTACTTTAAACCTTTTTTGGGGGGTTAAATTGACTAGATTTCCAGTTGTGGTGTCACTAACTGCAAAATTCAAAGATGTAAGAGAATTATAATATAAACATTATTTGTTGCAAAAGGAAGAATGATGAGATGATTCACAAAAAACATTAATTTAATACTTTTGAAAAACATTCCTGATGTTTAGAAGTTTCTGGCTGTAGACTGAATCCAGTGTAAATTATCTGAACCCATTTTGAATTCAACTAACTAGTGTGCTGCTTAGAGGTTTAAGGAGGCATCCCATGCATTCTGCCATTTATTTTCCACTGCTATGGGTTTACATATAGTTAGTTACCCATTTTTTTTTAAACTGAAATATGTGATCACCCCTGTTTTAGACTAACTCCAGTATGAAAGCCTCTTGTTAACATGACTGGCCTTGGAGCTTCTGAGGTTACAGGCAGTAGAGTCCAGTGTCACTCCTGGGTCAGAAATAAAAGATTTTGAAAGACTTGAATAGCTCAGGGAATGGGTAATAAGATATAGAGTCATTCAAATCCAGCCCAGGGAAATTATGAACAAAACAAAGTCATTAACATCTGATGTCTATTTGGTGGCCTGCATGAAATGAGTCAATTTCTAAGTATTATAGACATCTTACAAAAATACCATTGCTGTTGCCATTAACCGGTACCTTACCTGGTAGGCTTAACTCAGAGGCCAAGGATTGAACGTGCATATGTTCATTTTTTCTCAAGAAGGGTTATATCTCTAGGTCAAAATGGTGGCACAGTGGTGATGTATTGTGGAGAAAATTATGTTGCCACTACCATGTTGTTGAAGAATAGAAAGCTTGTCTACAGGGTTAAGCGGCGAGAGGTTTTAGAGTGAAATTATTACCAACAGCAATAGCCGCCTCTAGTTTACTTGATGTATTAATTACTTTTGGCAAACTGAATCCCATTTGTATGTAATCTTTTTACGCTGGTGCCCCCTCTTGGCTGCTTGTTATAGGGAGTGTCCTGATATTTGGGTGGTTGTCCCACATCCCGACCAAAGATCATCACATCCCGATATTTCACTCTGCTGGCAGCACTGTTTTGTTGTTGTTGTTGTTTTTCTTGCTCTGCCAGCAGCACTCTTTTTTCTTCTTCTTCTTGCTCCGCTGGCGGAACCCTCCCTTCCCCCTGATATTTTCTTCATCTCATCTGGTCACCCTTGCTTGTTAATGAGTTCTGTGGAAACTTTAAAGTTTCAATAATTGTTGCTTTCCTTCCTCCTTTAAAATACTGGAAGTGGGACAGTGAGAAACCATACTTTAAAAACAAAAACTAAGACAGCAATCACATCTCAATATACATTCACAGCAATTCAGCCATAGTTACCTGGTAACCAGTAAAAGGCAGGTTAGAAAGGTAAGACGAGCCAAACAAAAGGAAGAACAACGGACATGTTAGCTGCTGGGACAGTGGTTGGAAAGCTGGTGCAATGATGCATTCTCCTGAGCTGGCTTCTCAAAATTCCTACTTCATTTCTAGTCTGCAGAAATGATTCTCAGTCCCTTATTAAACAAAAAAAATATTCAGGTATTAGCTTTAGAAGATGTTCATTTACATTTTGCTTGTTAAAAGCACACACACTTAAATACCAGGCAATATCATAACCCCAGTATTCTGGCCAGATTCCAGTTTGGGTAATCAGTTCTGCATAGCTCAGATTGCCCTTTTAGTGTCATTTGGATATGCTACTCTTTCACTTCCTGACCTAAACTCTTATGTCTAGTGTTGTGAACCATATGTTGGGCTGTACAGATGATATAAAATAGAGCCTTGTGTTGCAAGCACTGATGCACATGGGTAACTTTACTTGTGTTAAGTGTTTGCAGAACTGCTACCTGTGGAAAGGTGGAGTCACTGCTGGTGTGCTCCCCTCTTGGCTGCGTGTGGTGTAGCTGCTCTATCCGCTGTAGCATGGTGTGCCTCCTGCCGATGTTCAGTCTGGGCCTGTGCGGGTCTCTCTTCTCATGACTTGGCCCTCCAGCCAGGTCACATTTTAGTTCCACCCCTTCAAGGGTAACAAAGTCTAGCAACTCTTCATCAGGTTTTCAGCCCTTGACCCTGGGTCCCAGGGTCCTTACATCTTCTTGTCCCCAGGGCTTTCACGAGTCCTCATCCCCTTATACAAGGAGGAAGTTCACTCCACTTTCACTGGTGACTGGTAGGGGAACGTAGGCCCTCCCACTTCTGGGTGTCAGCCCAGAGACCCTATAGTGAAAAGACAAGGTTTATCTATTCAAACCCATCCTGTGCTACCTTCCCTGAAGGTCTCCCTCCCTCAGCCTGTCAACAGGCCTTTCCTACAGCTCCTTCTTGGGCCCACTGTGTACCTGTATTTTTCTCAGACTCTCAGAGTATGTCTACACTGCAATTAGATACCCAGTGCTGGCCTGTGCCAGCTGACTTGGGCTCGCAGGGCTTGGACGGTAGGGTTATTTAACTGCAGTGTAGACTTCCAGGCTCAGGCTGGAGCCCAGGCTCTAGGACCTGGGGTGGGGGGTCCCAGAGCTCAGGCTGTAGCCTGAGCCCAGAAGTCTACACTGCAATTAAACAGCCCTGCTGCAGCCCAAGCTCAAGTCAGCTGGCGTGGGAAGGAGCTGTAAGAAAGGCCTGTTGACAGGCTAAGGTAGCCACGGGTGTCTAATTTCAGTGTAGATATACCCTCAGAGGTTTCATACTTCATAACTTACAGGATTCTTCCATGGAGATCTCCAACAAGTCCCAAACCAAAAGTACAAACTTAAACCACTTCCACCCTACCCAGGCTTGAATGCGAGTCCTTCTGGAGGCTTCCCAGATACTCTGCTTCTTACTTCTATCAAACCATTCCCACAGTGCAGGAGCTCCCAGCCTCATCTTTTCTGGGTCTATCACTAGCTGACCATTCTGTCTTTTTAAGGAAACTTGACTCCTTTCCAGGTGACCCTTCTAACCAGCCTTCTTAACACCTGTTCAAGTGCCAACAGGTAGGTTAATTGAGTTCTGAAGCTCTCATTAAGCCTCTTAGTGCCAGTGTGGGATAGATACCCTATCACAGTACCATAGTTTGTAAAATGCTTTGGAATTTTTTAGCTGAAAGGACTACATAAGTGTCAGTCATTTTCATCTTTGCTATTCAGAAATTTTGACTCTATACAGTACATGGTTTTGTTAAATACTACAGAACAGCATAGTTATTTAATTGAAAATTTGTGCCTAAAAGGCATTTAATCATTATGACTTATGCTTACTGGATCTAAATTGGTAGCTCAACCTTATTTCTCTTTTAGGCTGGAAATTGGCTCAAGTGGTCTTCAAAAATAGTCAAAAAAGCTGAAACCTTATATTCAGGATATGAACACAGGGTAACATCTAGTGAGATAAGGCAGTGTTCCTGGTACAAAGAGCAGTATAGTTTATAAGAGCTGTATAATATTTCATAATAATTTAATAATGTGAGTGTTGACCTAAATTCCCAAACTGTATATATTTTTTAAAAGGTGCAAAACCAGGTTTGACGTTTTTTAGTAAAAAAAAAATCTGTATTAAGTTTAGCAGATATTTCTCTGCTTAAGTTGTGTAATTAATGTTTTTACTGAAAAACTCAGCTGAAGACAGCAGACAAGTCAGGAAAGCATAGCTGATTATAGTTATTTGTATGTGAAAATCAGTCTCTCTCTCTCTCTCTCCCTCTCCCTCCACCATAGCTGATCCAGTCTGGATCAGAATTGTTGAAGCAGTTTATAGTATGTGCAAATGCATAGACCAAAAACCTGTTGGACATTAACTTACAGGAGAGTTTACATAATCTAAATAGGGAGTACATAATGGTGTGATCTAAAAGGTTTACTAGCCTGAACTTAGGATGACCATGTTACTTATGAGTGAGTTACGATGGTCATCCCAAATGACTGTTGATGAAACCTTTACATCACCTTACCTCATCATATTAAGTATTCTGTATGTGCTACATGTTATAGGAAACTTTTTTCAAGTGTTTTAGACAATTATAAAAATATCTATTGACACAGCTTTTTGTATCACTCCACCTGTATATCTGCATGCCTTAATTGACTTCAGTGGGTATTGGATTAGGCCCCAAGTAACTAATTGTACAAGGTATAGAGGGAGCCATAAAAATCTCCTAACCCAGAATAGCATTTTTATATATTAGAAGCAGAAAAGTGAAGAGGACACTGGGCATGAGGGCCAGATGTTTGGCTCCTTCTCCAGTAGTTTTGCCCAGCTGGCCAAGGGCCATTCCAGTTCCCTGGGTGCACTTCTGTTGCCCTGGCCATGCCTTAGTCGGGGCTCAGAAGGGGTGGCATACGCCCAGCTAAGTTGGCCCTACACCACCTAGACAGTTCCCCATGCTGGCGGCAGCCCCAGGAACCTGGTTAAGCCAGCGTGGAGGTTGTCTTTCTCTAAGGGGGCAAAGCAAAGTAGCACGAGCATGAGTCAGAATCTGACCTAATGATATCCCTTTCTTCTGGAATTCCTTCTCTTTCCTTTATCCTTCTTTAGCTTCTAGAATTAGTTGTCCTCTGCCTTTTTCAATATTAAATTTCACTTCAGACTATTTTTTCCTTCTCCTTTTTTTCCCCTGTCTCCTTTTCTTTCCCTAATGTTCCTTACCTCCCCTGGGTTTTTTTCTCCATGTTCTCCCATCCTTTCTCTTTCTTTCCTGCTCTGTCCCTTGCAACCTCCCCCTCGATACTTGTAGACACTTACATGTCTCTTCATCTGCCTGCACTATTCACTCATTCTGCCACTGAAACACTGATAGTCACCCCCTGCCTCAGCCACTGTTACACGCACACCTCTCAACACACGTTTGCACCCACCCACCCACCCAACCCACACAGACGGCCATGCATCCACCACTTGTCCTTTTGACTACACACAAACACCTCCATGCACTCACAAGGTTTGCGTCTGCATTTGGGGGGTAGGGTGATGGGTATGAAATTATCAGTACATTTATTTGTCTTGACGCTTAACAGTAGTGGTTACGTTTCTGCACGTGTGCATGCTCTGTCCTTCCCCCTCCCTTCCATGGCTTCCTCTTACACTGCTTCCAGGTCAGTACTCCCCCTCCCCTCTCCTGGATTGTTATAGGCACCCACTTACCTACCTTCTGGCTCTTTGCGTTTCCTCCTTCTCCAAGCACTGGCTGCGGAGTGGAGCAGTTAAGGACCTAGAACAGGAAGCCATTCTGTCCACTTGCAGTGCCCTTCTGCAGGGTGGAAAAAGGAGGTGCAGCCTCAGCACCACCAATTCTTTCTCCCCTGCAGCCTGTGACTGCTGAATAGGTGGGAGGAGGAGCATTGACAGATGGACAGACAGGGCAGAGTTCAAGGAGGAAGAGCAGCACAGGAGAGGAAGAGGAGCAACAGAACCTTTAAGCTGTTCTATCCTTTTAAAACGAAAGCTTTCCTCCTTGACAAAGATTCTCATAGACTTGAAGGCCAGAAGGGGACCATCATGATAGTCTGGTCTGACCACCTTGCACATCACAGGCCACAGAACTTCACCCACTCATTCCTACAATAGGCCCCATAACCTCTGGCTGAGTTGCTGAAGTCCTCAAATCATGATTTAAAGACTTCAAGTGACAGAGAATCCACTATTTACTCTAGTTCAAATCAATACGTGACCCATGGTCCATGTTGCACAGGAAGGTGAAACCCCCCCAGTGTCTCTGCCACTTTGCCGTATTTGTGGTTGGGACAGATTTCTCCCCCAGGTCAATAGGTTAGACACTGAGCACGTGGGTGAGACCCAGCAGCCAGACACCTGGGAAAGAATTCTCTGCAGTAACTCAGAACCCTCCCCTCTAGTGTCCAATTTCCAGGCCATTGGCGAGATTTGCTAATAGCAGGCTATATGCAATTCTAGACAACCTCATCATAACATCCCCTTCATAAAACCTATCAAGCTCAGTCTTGAAACCACTGCTCCCCTTGGAAGGCTGTTTCAGAGCTTCACTCCCCTGATTGTTAGAAATCTTAGTTTAATTTGAAGCCTAAACTTGTTGATGGCTAGTTTATATGCATTTGTTCTTGTGCCAGCATTGTCTAACTGTCCCTTTGAAACACGACTAGCTCAAAGCACATTAATGAATTGCTAACATGCATCAGCAGGGTGCACACAGACAGTTAGATGCAGAAGGCTAGCACAGGTAGATTCACACTCCAATTTGCCATCATCTAATAGTTCTTGTAAACAAGCTTTGAGAGATGGGTTTTTTAGACTAACCTTTGGTTGATAGATTTCTTATAGAGGAAGAGTCAGGAGGATTGGCTAAAGGTCTGTAAATTGTTTTAGTGGGCAAAATCCTGGACCCCTTGAATTCAGTAGTAATCTCACCACTGAGTTCAATAGGGCCAGAATTTCACCCCAAATACTGAGATTCTGATACACTGCATGAAATCCTGGTCCTATTGAAGACCATGGGGCTTTGCAATCTGTTTGAGTGGGACCAGGATTTCACCGCTGGTGTCTAGATACTACAGTGGCATATTACAGATAGCTTAGATAAACTTTAATTTGTTCAGTGTATACAGGAATAAATACAAATTTTGTGTTTGTGTTGTTTTTATAGTGGTAAATTAAAGTGGTAAATAAGGAAGAGGACGGGTCAGTGCTACAGAGTAACCTGGTTCACTTTAAGCTGGAGACAAGCCAACAACATGCATTTTAATACAGCCAAATGTAAATGTACATCTGGGAGCAAAGAATGTAGGCCGTACTTACAGGATGAGGGACTATCTTGGGAAACAGTGACTCTGAAAAAGATTTGGAGGTCATGGTGGATAGTCAGCTGAATGTGACCTCCGAGTGCAACGTTATGGCCAAAAGATTAATGCAATCTTTGGATGCATAAACAGGGAGATCTCAAGTAGAACTACAGGTTATTTTACCGTTGTATTGGGCACTACTGGAATACTCTGTCCAGTGCTGGTGTCCACAATTCAAGAAGGATACTGAAAAATTGGAGAGGGTTCAGAGAAGAGCCAAGAGAATGATTAAAGGATTAGAAACTGCTTTACAGAGATAGACTCAAGGAACACAGTCTATTAGCTTAATAAAGAGAAGGTTAAAGGGTGACTTGATCACAATCTGTAAGTACCTCCATGGAGAACAAATATTTGATAATGGTCTCTTTAATCTAGCAAACATATGATTAAAATTATTCACACATTGAAGGCCATAGAACTCCCCACAATTTTTTTAATGGTGGGAGTAATTAACCATTGGAACAATAAGGGTTGTGGTGGATTCTCCATCAGTGACCATTTTAAAATCAAGATTGGATGTTTTTCTAAGAGAGATGCTCTCGGAATAATTTTGGGTGAGTTCTATAGCCCGTGTTGTACAGCAGGTCAGATTATGTGATCACCGTGGTCCCTTCTGGCCTTAGAATCTATTAATGTATATAATGTATCATGGACAGGGTATGGTTATTCCATAGGCATTATTGAAAATCAAACGCAGAATATATTATTCTGGAAGTATTAGGCCTTTGATGTGCAAGTTATTTTAGTGTTAATAAAGTGGAACCAATAGCACTGGCAATGATCCAGGTATACTGCAGGCAGTTGCTCTGCTGGCTGTCCAGCTCTTGCCAGTGCAATCCTGACATACAGTATTGCTGCTTTCCTGAATCAGAATATGGTCGAATGGGCACTCTTAATGAGGCCACTATGCAACTGAGCTACAATATCAAGAAGTGATGACAAAACCTGAAAACTGTCAGAGCTGTCATTTGATTGTAGCTGATTGATGACATTTTTTAAAATGTCCTTCTGGACAAACTTACCTCGGCATATGAGAGAATGGTGTTGTGTTGTCACGACGTTCATGAAGTGGTATTGCATTGTAGCAATACCTCACGACCAACATTGCTCCCTCTAAAAGACATTTTGAAACACTTTAGTGTCCTATAAACTTGTCTTACAGGCTATGAGACCCCTTGTCAAAATTAGGGTGATTGCTTTATTTTAAAATCAAGTTGGGAGACAAACACCAACTTGTGAAAGTTCAGATACTTATAAGAGATGTGAGAGAGGGATTCAGGAATTCCCTCCATTAATGTATGGATTTGTGAAAGCTGGACTCTCCGCTGGTGCGCCCCTTCATGTCCTCTATAGCACCCCTGCTAATGCTGGCTACGGCCCGGCAGTGGTCTCGCTCTTCTCAGGACTCAGCCCTCTGGACAGATCATGCTTTAGTCTTACCCGTTACAGGGTAACAGAAAGTGCAGCAAGGGAATTCAGCCCGATTTGGAGCCCCATTGACCCCATATGTTTCTCTCAGGTTTTCAATCGTCCATATCCATGGCCTCCCACCACCAACTCCACTGGCAGCTGGTAGGGGTACCCAGGTCCACCCACTACACTGGGTTCAAGTCCAGGGACCCTATAATTAGAAGCCAAGGGCTTCTTCATCATACTTCTTTCTACTGCCTCCCTGGACTTCTTCCTCTTGTAATCTCTTTTTCAGGACTTCTCCCCACACCCTCTCTAGGGTCACCCTTTTCTCAGGGCCAGAACTCACAGGGCTCTAGCCTGGAATTCCCTAACAAAATCCTAAACCAGGGGTGTTTTGGCCTGAGGGCCACATTGGGGTTGCAAAACTGTATGGAGGGCCAGGTAGGGAAGGTTGTGCCTCCCCAAACAGCCTGGCCCCTGCCACCTATCTGACCCCTCCCACTTCCAGCCCCCTGACTGCCCCCCTCAGAACCTCTGACCCATCCAACCCCTCCCTGCTCCTTGTCCCCTAACCACCCCCTCCCAGGACCCCCCCCCCCAACTTCCAATCCCCTGACTGCTCTGACCCCTATCCATACCCCCACCCCTTGACAGGTCCCCCAGGACGCCACATCTATCCAACCTGCCCTGTTCCCCATCCCTTGACCCCTATCCACACCCCTGCCCCCTGACAGGCCCCCCAGGACTCCCATACTTATCCAGCCTCACACCCCATCCCCTGACAACCCCCCAGAACCTCCACCCCATACAACTCCCCCTGCTTCCTGTCCCCTGACTGCCCCCCCATCCCACCCCCCACGCCTCTTATCCAACCCCCCAGCCCCTTTACCATGCAGGTCAGACCAGCATGTCTGCCTGCTGCACCACCCGGCCAGAGCCAGACACGCTGCCGCGCTGCTCACAACCCCGCCACGCAGAGCGCTGCCCGCATGGCAGCATGACTGTGGGGAGCGGGGGAAACGCAGGGGCTGGTCTCCCTGGCCAGGAGCTCAAGGGCTGGGCAGGACGGTCCCGCAGGCCATAGTTTGCCCACCTCTGTCCTAAACCAACAGAACAAACATAACCCACTTCTCCCCTCCTCAGACTTGACCTTTGATCCATCTCCATTCCTCAACTGACCACCATCCAGGGCTTTCTCCTTGGAAGTCCAGGTCCCGCCCCATTATCAGGGTTCAGCACCAGAGCTTGCTGTATCCCACTGGCTTCTCTGTATCTCTGCTGCCTCTTCTCAGACTTTGTTACTCAGGAGAGAATTCCGGAGCCAACTCTCCCCATAAACTTCCTCTGCAACCCACCCAGTCCCTCCGCTCTCTCACACCAAACAAGGCACTGAAGTATTCTTTCCAACTCTCCCTCAGCTGTGCTTCCTTTATAGTCACCACCCCGCAGGTGCAGCCAGATGGGTTAACTGGCCTTTCAGACCCAGGATTGAGGCTATACGCCATCACAAGATCCTATTGGATTACAGTAACAAGCTAATAATAAAAGCAGCAAAGAAAACACAGACAGCCCTCCCCAAAACTCGAAGTTTATTGCACCTGAATGATCAGAGTTCCCATCAGCCTTTCAGACAAGCAATTTCTGATGTGCCAACAGAAAAATTCCCTTTAAATTGTTTTCCTTTACTCTGCTGGATAGGGCAGCGTTTTCCTTTTGTTTTGTTTTTTTATCATTCTTAATTAAACCAACAGAAACCTTATGAATTCATCTCAGATTAATAGAGGTGACTGGTCTCTCTTTTAGCAACCCAGTAATGAGTGTCTCCTCTCTATTCTAAGGGGAAGTGCCACATTAGACACCAGTATTTTCCTTTTTAAGTTTAGAAATCCAGCAAAGATTATGTTTTCCTGATACAGCAGTATGGAGTTTACTACTTTAGCTATTTGGGAGGAGAAAGAGCTTGAAAAAAGTTGAATAGTTTGAAGAAAAAACCTGCTACATATGACATTCATACAGGGGAGAGTAACCTTGATTCCTTGAGCTCAATTAAACTTAAAATGAGTTAACAGGGGAAACCTCAGATTAATAAAACACTTTGGGTGGGATTCACAAAAGTACTTAGGCCCTACTACCCAGATTTAGGTGCCTAAGTATCAGGTTTAGACACCTCAATCCAAGTTTTGGCTCCACTGTGATCCAAAACTTCTGCCAAGCCCTGTAGATGCCTAAACTCAGTGCCTAGGTTTTTCAGAATAAAAGTTCCCTCAGCACCCATGTTTCTGCCTCTGAGCACATGCACTGTTGCCCCACCTGTAAGTATCTGGACACCTATCTCCTGCCTAAGCCCCAGAGTGATTCACAAACCAGGAGCAGACAGGCATTTAGCCACCTGAGTTGCCTATGGAGCCCAATCTTGTAGGGGCCTCTGAACATGCCTACCATATCAGGTCCATTCAGAATTGATGTGGGGGGCGGGTGCTGTCTCTCAACTTTTAGCTAAGTGATTAGAGCACTTGCGTGGGAAGTGAGAGATCCAGGTCAATTTCCTCCTCTTCCAGAGGAGGCTAAAAATTATAAGGTGGTGGCAGCAGCCGCACCACCACCTTCTCTGGTTGTTTTATGTGTAGTGAGGCAGGCGCCTAACTCTCTTGCTCAAACACAACTTAGGTGCCTGACTCCAGGCAGCAGGTTCCCATTTGTGGATCTCTGAGATGACATAGGCACCTCCCTGCAGCCTGAACTTCAGCAGCTCTCTGAGCTTGGGGCAGGGCGGCGCGCACACTCTTCTCGTAGGCTAGCTTAGGCAGAGCCTCACCTAGTGTGCTGGCTTTGTGGATTGCATTCTAGGGTGCCTCTCTCTCCCCATTCATTGTCTGGGGAGCCTAAGCGCCTAATTTAGCCTTGTGGATTTCAGTGTTATTCCAGTGACTTCCTAGGCACTGTGACCCTCAGTGTTGCAATGCCTAAGTTCCTTTGTACATCCCAGCTTTGTCGCCTCTTTCTCTTAATATAGTAGGTTTTTCAGTCCCAATTCCCCCTGCAGGACATAATTAACTCTTCATCTCTCTAACTAACCCTTTTGTTTCTTTCTCCCGTACGGTTGAGGGGAAAGGGTTACTTCTGTCGCCCATCTCAAACAAACAAACAAACAACCCTCTTCTTCCCAGAAAACCAGAAACTGGATGCTATGAGAAACTTTCTTAGCAGCCTATATTTTGTGACTGAAAGGGAGCAATTCTGCTATTGCAGCTGTTATTTCTGGGAGGACTCCATTCCTTACACTTACTTTCCTCACCGTACGATGATAAAGTTCTGATGATTAATGGTGTTGCAAATCCAACTTGCAGTATGTAGGACTGCTACACTGAAATAAAGATGATCCCATGAAAAATGGAATGGGTGGTAACACCCTTCATAAGATCTTATCAGCATCCCATATTTCTCCCTCCTAATGCAATCTGTTCCTCTTCGATCTTGTTCCTCAGATCTGATCTTCCTCTTATACTATCAGTTCACTTATAGATACATTGGTGACTCATTTTTTTTCTGCATTACACCCACCTTTTGTGCTCCTTTTTCTTTCCCTTTCCTCTATTCGCTACACGATTTATAGCAATGCTCCCTCCACCTCCAACCTCTCTGGCAGCCTCTGTGTGCACTAGCTTAGTAAACTGCTGTTTTCAAATCTTTCCTGCTTCAGTGCTTCCCTTGATCAGTGGTGCCCCACAATGCACTGTGCATATTTCACCCAGGGAAGCTCGTAGTGCCCAGAAGTTTGAATATAACATCTGGTCTGGTCCCAGCAAAGATTTCCAGATCACACAAGAGTTGGCCACTGAGCAAAGGGGTAAAGGGCCCTATGTGGAAATGAGGCCAGGAAGAGAAAAGGAAATTAAGGGAAAAAAGGGAAATTAAGGCAGCTTAATTAGGAATCACTGAACAGATCTGAAGAGCAGCAAATTGCAGTCGGGGTAGGGGAGGGAGGGAGGTAGAGGAGCTAAAGGACAAAAAAGCAGCTATGGGTCTGTGATAATGAATGGAATGATGGAAGTTATCAGATCAAGCCAGGATGTATTTTTTTCCAAACCATTTCCCCGAGCTCGACTTTCAAACCAGCGGATGGTTACATGCAGAACTGTGAATCACTAGTTACTAGAATCTACCTTCCACAGCAGTTGAGTTAGTAGACATAAGTAAACAGACAAACAAGGTTATTACTTTCTAGGAGCTGTCATCTGGAGGGAGAGAGAATGAGAAATCCGAGCAGTGAGGAGCAGAAAATTTCTTGGTGTTAATGACTGGAAATCTGCTATTTCAGTCTGTGGGTTAAGAGCTTAATATCATCACTGATAATATGAATAGGTAAATTACCATCTGCCACTTCCCATTGTAGTAATGAACAATCTTTTATAAATCAGAGCATATTTTTGTGGTATGAATGGTGTGGCTCATTTATTCATGCTTACATAAAATCCTTAAGTTTTAAGATTTTAAAAAATACAGTCAAACTGTGGAACTCTTTGCCAGAATATGTTGTGAAGGCCAAGACTATAACAGGGTTCAAAAAAGAGCTAGATAAATTCATGGAGGATAGGTCCATCAATGGCTATTTGCCAGGATGAGCAGGGATGGTGTCGCTAGCCTCTGTTTGCCAGAAGCTGGGAATGGGCAACAGAATATGGATCACTTGATGGTTACCTGTTCTTTTCATTCCCTCTGAAGCACCTGGCATTGGCCACTGTCGGAAGACAGGATACTGGGTTAGATGGACCTTCGGTCTGACCCAGAATGGCCGTTCTTATGTTCTTATTAATCACCTACTTGTCATCATTAAAAAACAGAACTCCTGTTTACATTCCTTTTCCCAAGGAAATTTTTGGAGCTCAGTTCTAATTCCTTAACTATGTTTTTTCATTCATCTGGCACATGGTCTGTTTTTAATTGAAAGTTACTCATGAGTGATAGGCTTCTAGCAATTGTTTGTTTATTTATTTAAATTAAAAAGACCATCATTTTTTTTTTAGTGGAAGGAGTGCATACCAATTATCTGGTCTTTGCAAATAAGTATAAGTAGAAATGCATTTTTTTAAATTGAAATGTTGGGCCAACTCACATATTCCCGTACTATTCTGAACATTGCACTAAACAAAACCTGAATACTGTATCCAAACCCTACCTACAAGATCTTTTGTAGCTGCAGATGATGCAAATAATGATCGGCGTTTTAAAATTTTTTGTAACTTGTGCCTGTAATTCTTAAATGTGTAATAGTTCATACTGACTGATATAAAAGGCCAAATTCTGCTCTCATGTACCCTAGTATGAATCAAGAAGTCCACTGACAAATCAAATCAGTCTAGATTTGAGCCCCAGTCCTGCAAACTACTCCTTGGGGGTGGAATGTGTGCCTGCATAGAACTCCGGTTCCCGTGAGGGTCTGCCTGGGCACATCAGTCCCTGTGTGGAGTGGGTAGCCAGTTTAGGGCCCGAGCCCTGTCTTCACAGGATAGACTTCTGTTCTCCATGAAAAGAGGGGCTGTAGTACTGAGAAACAATGCACAGGAGAAAAATAAAAGATTAAGGAACAGCAGGGGCAATTTTGAGGCCACTTGGAAGCCTGCTAGAAATCAATGGTATTTCAGTGCTATTTTTATGTGCCATAGATAAAAGGTTAGGGAGGGGGGAATAACAGAGATTTTTTGGGCAAATTAACATGATTTTGTATAGCAGCATGGCAGAGGTGGGTTTGTAAGAGTTATGTAGAGGTGGAGAGGGCAGGTAAGCTTAGGGAGGATGGAAGTGCTAGAGTATTGCCAAGTATTGTTTTGTATCATTACACCTGTAATAAAATAACCGTTTGTCTTCATTTTTGAAAACTATTTAACCAAAAATCTAAGACAGAAAAAAATGAAGTTTAATGTCTTCCACAGACAATTAATAAAATGTCACCCACGTCCTTAAAAATGACTTTGAGACAGCTTCGAGACGGAGCTTCCATGAACTTGCAAGATGTACTAACCATGGAATACCGACTGAGCCAGGCATGCATGGTAAGAAAAACGTAGAAAACATTTGCCCCTTCCAGACATCATGAGCTGGTTGCCCACTTTTGCAATTCCACACTAATTATACCAACAAATATAGCTGACAAATATATCACTGTCAGTGTCTTAGTGGTGTCTTTGTTCAAAATGACAGTTTCCATTTGTATGCCTGCTTGTGCAACTGGAAGGAAAGGTAACCAGCAAAACAAGGTTATAGGAGGGACAGTGGTTTACTAAGAAAAGTATGGTGAAGCTACAGTATGGAGAATTAAATAATAAGTAGTGTACAGTACTGAGCTTGGTGAAGTAGTTCTGGTGCAGCAGCATCGTTGTCTGAATGAAACCCTGTAAGATTCCTGACAGGAAGCCTGCTCTGTTAATTTAGACACTTTTTGTCATATAAAATATTAAATGACATGTACAAATATTATTTTTGAATTGATAGTTTTGTTTAAGATAGACCTTGGAAATGTGTGGCATGCCTCATTCATACTGAAAATATCGTCACTCCTTTCCTCAAATGAGTATTGTCACGCCATTTCTAATAAAACACAATCAGGATTTGATAGAACATAATTATTAACTGAAAAGTGTGATAAGCATACACAGTACATCACAAAACAAATGAAGACAAGGGCTCTGCCTTGAGGAGTTTACAGTGTAAAGACCAATCCTGTAAGCCTCATTGTGTGGAACTCCCATACAATGTCAATGAGATGTGCCATGGAAGGATGATCTGACCATAATTCAGTCAACCACAGTGCACAGGACAGCAGTTCAAATGATAGCAGGTTTGGAGCTATGTTAGTAAACTGGATCAGTGTAGGAAGATTTTGGATGGGAGGAGAGCACTTGGTGGATGGACTCAGAAGGTTGTTCCAAACATAGGGTGTAGCATGAAAGAAGGTGCAAAAGCCAGAATTGAGGGAAGAGATACGGGAGCAGTTAGGGGAGAATATCCACAGGAGTGTAATAAGAGTAAGAGAACAAGATGAGAGCAGTGGAAGTGGAGTTGGGTAGAGGCTTGGGTAACATGGACTTGATGCAGAAGCAAGGAGCCCCCAGTGAAAGGGGGGTGAAATGGAATGTACTGTTTTACATGTTTCTTTGTCTTTCAGAGTGGCCATGACTTCTATGAAGGTGTTCGAGCAGGTAAGGATGCACACCAGAAAGATCACTTCAAGTTAATAGTGGGTAAAACACATTACTTTATTGCTCATTTGTAGATATAAGTAAAAGTGCAGCAGTTTGTTTGACAGTAATATCCAGTACCATCATCTTAGAGAATATGGTCAGTACATTAATTTATCCTGCTCATTGTATTCCCTCCATGCAGCCATAGATTGCCCGCTTGCCTGTTGTCATTCTGTAACAGAAAGGCTAGATAGAAAAAGGCTTTCTTGTTAATGTAAAGTATTTTTAGTGTTTTATACACATGTTCCGCTTGCACCATTAACTGCTAGCACAGCACCATGAAAACATTTGCACCAGGGCATCTGAAAGGAACAAGATATATCCAGGGTGGGCAATAATGAGCAATGAGGATGTGAAGCATGATCTACCATCACTCATGCATTCAGTTCGGTTCTGGTGTCAGCCAGAGTGCTAGGCAGTCAGACTATTTACAAAATCAAAAGGTAAAGTTAGCAACAGATACATTGGTTGTTTCAGGGTGGAAGTACACTCATTAGTACAGGAACTATTTTTGGCAAATGTCTCTTATATTATTACATAAATCTTACCATAGAAAACATTCCTGGGTACATAAACTTTTGCATTTTTTTTAACCATTTCTCAGTATTACATAGGCAGGAAAGGAAGTGGCAGCATATAGCGGGGCTTTTGTCTATTGGATTGATCTGGGAGTCAGACTAAGATTGTCTCCTCAGCTCTACCATTGAGTCACTATGTGACCTTGTGCAGGCCTCTCAGTCTTTGTGTCTCAGTTTCCCTATCTGTAAAATGGGACTCGGTGGTTATTTAAGAGCTGATGCATGTAGCACAGCATGAGACACCGATGGAGATGGTTTCCTAAGGAGATTACAGTGTACGACAGCAGATCTAGTTAAGACTGAGGGACCCAGCTGAGATTTTAATTCAGAATTTAATTAATTTAAATATTATCTCCTTTTCTCTAATAATTCTTATCTACCTTTGTAAAGCAATTTAAGCTCTGTGGATGAAAGGTGTTAAATGTTAACTATTAATAAAGGAACCTCAGGCATCTTACCGTATCTATCAAAGGACATTGTGCTAGCTAACAAGAGAAGGAAACATGCACAATTTAAAAGATGCTGTTCCTAGAATATGTTCTAAATCTACGGGAAAATATGCACAATCACCGAGATATATCTGTCTGGAAAATGGCAGTCCTTGCTGAGAGGCCAAGAGAGAGAGTCAAGTACAAGGTCATTAAAATCATCTGGGAACTGGGCAGAGACAGATTACTTGTCACACTGTTCAAGATAACCACACAGACTGCTGATTGAGAAACAAGCATCAAGGAGTAACAGCTGGGAAACTTCCATTTGCTGCATAGTATCTCTTTCTTGTGTGTTAGAGCACGATTACATGATGATTAGAATAGGCCTACGGGTAACAGAAAATATTCAAATTTTATTGTGCAATATATAATTGGCAATTTTATCAATTGCTCTTGAATCATTTTTTACCCAAAGCTGCCCCCTACTCACACTGAGTAGTACCTTACTCTGTGAATAATCTCCCTGAAATCACTAAGACCACTTGTCAGATAAGGTGCTTATTTAATGTAAGAAAGCGTGGCAGAAACTGGCCCTTAAGATGAACTGTAATTTTTATATATATATTATATATATATATACATACACACACACACACACACACACATATATCATTAACAGTTTGATCTTTCAAGGTGCTGAGCACCCTCAATGCCCATGAAGAAGCTCAGCACCTCACAGGATCAAGCCCTACTTGAATAATATGTGGATTTAAAAATTAGAACAATATACTTAAGTGGTTGCCATTAAAAGACAGCATTTGCCAAGTTACCACAGAGGAGTATCATGGATAACAAAGCTTTGCCCTATATGCAAAAACAAATTCTAAGGTATTGAGTGGCACGTGTGATTAGTTGCAATAGCACAGGTAGCTAGGCAGAAATGTGTGTGTGGAATTTTCAATGCAATGTTTAGGTCTGGCTGCAAACGGTTGTAGTGCTGCTGCTGTCCATCCTGGAGAACAGACATTCTTCTCACATAGGGCTTGTCCCTGAGAAGTGCTGAGCGCTTCTCCCAGTAAGTGGGAGCAGATGTGCAAATCCCATTAAAGCCAATGCGAGTTTCAGGTGTTAATCACCTCTTAACAGCTGTCTGTAATCAAATGCATAAGCATCTAGAGAACTTGTTCTTTGGAGGTCAGATATTTACTAGTATTAAAAGTGGAGTTCATGTTAAAACAATGTTAACTTAATAACAAGTAATGAACTTGCCTTTAATCAGCTGTGGAAGTCTCCCAACTTTGTCATCTGTTCCTCTGGTTGACAACACTTCTTCTCCCCACCCCAATATCAAGCCAGATGAAACTTTGTTTCTTGAGTCATTTTAATTGATACTATTTGAGAACATTTTAACAACCCAGATCCTGTGATTATGGAATGTTTGGTTTCCATTGAAGAAAGCAAACTGTGGCTACTTGGATAAAGATTTAGAAAGGCAAAGCCCTGGGGTCAAAAGTCTTTCAGAAATCTGGTCTATGAAACAACGCTACTAACTGGCAATCAGCTGCAGCAACAAGCAAGGGAAGAAAAAAGTATGTTTAGGGTGAATAGGGTCAGCTGTGATATGTCACGCAGTCCTCAGGGTTTTGAAACTAGCCTGAAAAGGAAAGTGCTAGTTTTAAGCATAAGAAAAGGAGCTTCCTGCTAGTTGTTGTCTCCTGTTTACTGGATGAAACCTATCTTGTGCACATAGCTTCCATTAGCTCCAAGAGCAAAGGCTGTAGGGAAATGAGTTCTGCAACCCTAACTCCCTAGCTGGCCAAGTCACATTTGGTTTCAGCTGTGGTTGAAGATGTCCATAAGTAACCCTGTTAAAATTCCAGCCCTGTTAAGTGTGGCCACTGAGCCTACCGCACTCCTTTCGGGTCTAATTTAACCTGCCTCCTAAAGGACAAGAGAGTGAATATATTTGCTACAGCAGCAGATCTAGGGCCTCTGGGGGTGGCACTAGCCCTCCCCTCTTCAATAAATAAATGACTAAATGCTCAAGGTGTATAATACTTGTTAAACTACATGGCCTGAGACTTCCTGGATTGAGGTCAGGCAGGACCATTATGATTATGTAGTTTGAGCTCCAATATAACACAGGCCATATGTGTAAATAAGAAGACTAGTTTGACTGCACAGTGGTGTAAAGGACAGGAAGTTTTCTGTGCAATGCACAGAACAGGTTGTTGTGCATCTGGCTTGAATGTTCTAGGGGCAGCCACCATGTTTCAGGAGGTGAAAACTGAACCAGCACATGTTTTGAATTTTAACAGCAGAATGATTGATTTGTTTTTCTCCCCTAGAAGCAGCAGCATAGCTGCTTCATTCAAACCCGTACAGTAGATTACACTCTTTGCAAATTAAAATTCCCGTAGCCATAATATTGACCTTTGAGGAACAAGGTTAAAAGGCTTTCTGCCCACTATCTAATGAGTTCATGACTGGTGCTTAAAATAAGAAAGCCCAAGTTAATACGATCAGAGTAAAACTGAAGAACATCTTTTCTTTTCATGTGAATACATTTTTTTAAATTTAAATGTAGAGGGCTTTTATTTTTCAATAACGTATTTAGTCAAATCATTGAGCTACATAATCAGACCTGTAAGAGTTCACTGAAATTGTATACAGAGGAATCAAAGACCTTCTTGAAATTCCATTCAGATTTTTTTCCACACCATATGATATTGTTTATTGATCCTTTCTGCTGGGGGCAGTCTCTTTCTGGTTATTTAAAAGTCTCTTCTACTAACATATCAGTAACAGTAATTAGCCTCTGATTAGCTCATCTCCAGCTCCACATGGAATTTAAATTTATTATTTTGCCTTCTCTTTTTTCCTAAGATCAATTTCTTCTCCTGGTCTGTTGGGAATGGATCTCTGCATCATGTTTTCTTGTGTTATATTTTTGCGTATAGCCCATTCATTACTGATTTTTATATACAGCATTGGGGATATATTCCAGTATTGTGCAGAATATACATATTGCAATGGTAATTCTTCAGAGAAATTATATGTCTTCTATATCTCTCTATTAATAACTATATATAACTTTACTATTGATTTTCCCCATTATTATTATATTAGTTTATATGACATTCCCGTAGGAATCTAAGCGTCTACCCTCTAGTCTTCAAAAGTGAGATTCTGCATGAGGATTTAATAATTCTTTTTTAACAGAAGCATCCTACATAGAGCCCTATAATTCCATCCAACCTCCAGGAGGTGGGCTATATATGGTCGGATTGCGCAGCAGGTCTACAATAAACGAATGGTTGGAGACTTGCGTGATGATAGTATCGATCATCATGGTTTGTGAATGCTATATTGGATTGGGTTGATATGAGGATTTCTGGAGCAATAAAATAGTCCCAGTGTCATACAACTCAAGGGTGTGACTCTGTTTGGTGAACATTCATAAAAGGTTAAAAAGTTAAGCTGTTACTTAAGCCAAATACACTGTACTGCATATTGATTTTACTCCTGATATATACTAAATAGAGCAACTGTATAATCTACTCTCTTGATGTGATCTGAAGCCCTTTTGATTGAGAAAATTCACTAATAACTTCACCTCTTTCTGCTTTACCTGATAGTGCTGATTGACAAAGACCAAGTCCCAAAATGGAAGCCAGCTACCTTAGAAGAAGTAACAGATGAATTTGTGGACAACTGCTTTAAGTCATTGGGAAACAGCGATCTCAAATTATAATGAGGGTGTACAAGCCTATCAAGGGTGTATTCATCTGTATAATTTTAGGATACAAAAATTAATAACGATGCTGAGACTTTGATGGAGGTATGGTAACACTCTTGGGTCTAATCTGCTTGAGATGCATAGTCTGTAGTTTTTACTGTGTCTGTAGTACCATAAGGAGAAAACTGAATCAGGGGAATAAATTACTTCAAGAAAAAGCTTTTTACTAATTGCTATTATGTAATAAAGAACATTTGATTTTTGGCGTCATCTGTAAGTCTAGTGGGGCGATGCTGAGGAGGCAGCCTGGGTCAGTGATTAGTGTATGGGACTGGGAGGCGGGAGATCTGGGTAGTCTAGGGTCTACCACTGATCCACTAAATTGGTTCTGTGCCTGTTTCTCCTTTATAAAGTGTAGATAAAAATGTTTAACTTCATAAAGCACTCAGAGCAACAGATGAAAATGCCATGTATGTGAGTGTGCTTGGTAGTGGGTAGTATTTTCAGTAATACCAAAGTAAACAGAAGTTGCTATGGTACTGAGTTAGTATCAGGTCAGTATTATGACCTAGTATTTGATACAGCTTCATTGTCTGGAATGGAAATCCAGTTTTACAGATGAAATTGTCAGCCAACCTACTGTATGAATAATATTTTACAGAGCTGACCAGTTTTAATGGTATTTTTAATGCAATTGCCATTTACCACACTTTAGGTTATTTTTACCGTTTGATCTCTATAAAGATACCCTGCATAACAAGGCATTTACCTTGACTTGATAAATCACTAGTGAACTTTCCCTGGTTTTGTGATGACAGTTGAATTCAGTGGTGGAATAATTACCTCAAAGTGTGGTGAACATTGAGGGCCAAATTCACTGTGTCAGCAGGTGCAGCTCTGTTAACTTCAGTCATGCACGGATGAACTTGACAATGCATGATTGCAATTTAGCTGTACTGACCAATAAGTGATAATTCTGTCTCTATGTCACAGGTGTATAAGGGTCACATGCAGCCTAACGAGGAAGATCTACTGCATGGGGACAAGGGCAGGATTTGTGGAGGCTATGGAAGGGGTGCACACCCCTAAATGGCATATGCTTAGATCATGTGAGCAGAGGGACTAGAGAATACATTGCTACAAGGATCCTCACGTCCAGTGGTTTTCAACCTTTCGTTTGCTGACCCCTAAAAAGTTTCAAATGGAGGTGTGGACCCCTTAGGCATAGTCTACAGACCCCCAGGGGTCATGGACCACAGGTTGAAAACCAATGACCTAGTCCATTCCCTCAACTAGTGGATGTGGGGAGTGTATGGGTAGGCTTAGAAGCCTACTCCAGTTCTTAGACTGAAGTATCAGCTGCAGAGTGGCTCTGCTTCTGTTCCACATACAGGTTCTACTGAGTTCTCCCTGCTTAGCCCAGTTCCTGGGGCTGGATGGAAATGGAAAGGAAATGATACAATGTAAACTAAGTGGTAGGAAAACCAAGTCTGCTGCCAGGCCCAGTGGCTAGTGCACTTGTTGTCAACAAGAGTAGCTGGAAAAAGGCTGAAGGTAAAAATTGGAAAGACTCTAATCAAAACATTATTTAAAATAACTGAAAACTGCTGTCTGGCTGCAACATTCATGCTCCAGAGCTAGTGTGTAATTTTCACTTTCTTAATAAAAAGAAAGACTGGAGTTTATGAAGTTTCCCAGATTTAAGAGCTTGATTAGAAAGCCCAGTGCTGCTAAAAGCTGCAGCTAGCTCAACTAGATAATAGAAAATGAGAGCAGAGGAGAAGGAAGGGGGAAAAAACTTTTTTAAAATCATATAATAAAAAGCCCTCCTCAAATGTGCATTAAAGCTGCTGTTCCATCTCAGGCTTCCGCTGATGTTAATAATGCCCTGAAGTTCCACAATGTAACCAGAGCCAATGGATGCAGTTATATCTTTATTATGTACAATTAGCATTTCCACAATTCTGTATGTCATACATGGCTACTGATCTATGTTCTCTTTGTTCAAAATGGAGACTGTGCTTTTTATAGTTACTTAGACAGGTTAAACTTCAGCAACTCTTTTTCCAGTTATTTCTATGGCACTAGACAAGGTCATCAGAAATGTAAGTTTTTGACTTCTCTGAAGACTTTAGTCAAGAGGAGGAAAATAAGCAGAAAGGGGAAGAGCTTTTATTCAAACAAATGTGTTCAGTAATTGGCACTGCCAAAATAAAATAGAATGACAAAGCAGAAAGACCACAGAATTGTTTACAAGGTGCTCAAAGGTGTGCAGCAATTAGCCCTACACGCTACGTAATTTAGGCAGCTAGTTGACCTGTAATCTCTTGGTGCAAATAATTAAGGGAGAGAGCCAGAAAAGCACTGGTGTCTTGACTATTCACTAATAGCTCCTCTACTCAGTGGCCTCGCCTTTAAAGTGCAGTGGTAAAATTTCAGTCCAGCTGCCAGTTAGAGTAATGAGGTACATTTTGTTATTAATGGTAAAATTTTCAAAAAACCCCACCAAAACTTTAAATGATTATACGCTCGGAAGTAACGAGGTAAGTTCTCATTTATTCAGCAAAATTGTTTGTTACATGTTGCACAAGAATAATGGAATAGTCATCTATTATGTGTTTAATAAACGAGGCAAAGATTTTGAGCTCCTTGAGGCAGGACTCATGCCTTCTCTGCTTGCAAAGTACAGAGCACACTGCTGGCATTGCAAGATTTTATATGTATACATTATATACTCAGAACAGGATGTAATGTGTATTTTAATCAAATAAAAACCTTACAAGCAATTAATTACAACTTAATTTTATTCAGTTAAGAAAATGTTTTCACAAAAATATTGTAAAAATATATGGTCATACTAGAGTTTGGATCCAGCTCTGTCATGCTGCTGAAATGTCAGTTTTACAAAGTTGTGCTGTAGTTATTGAACCAAAAGTAGAGCATCAAGCAAGGCAGATAACATGCATTAGCAGATACAATTGTCATTGTTTTGTGGGCAGTCACAGAGACAGTGTAGAACGTACAGTATAACTAATGAAAAAGAATCCTTAAAATGTTTTTCCAAAACATGTGCCTGTCACGCGAGTCCTTCAATACACAATCTCAAAGGCAAAAACTAGTTGCAACTTTTGTTGTAGAACCACTGTTGCATCTCGATCATCAAAATTATACTACCATTAAAACCAAACTAATATTGAGTGGGTCTTGTGTAATTTCATTTAAGATACTTAGGTAAAGGCCTTTATCTTTATTGTGAAGGACAGTAGCAATATCCTTACCAAAAATACTGCAAAATTCTGGGAGGTGACTTTAGAATACTGTCCTATGGTCTTAAGGACACAGGCATCATTTGCAAAGGTCAGTGTCAAAACTTAAATGGCTAAAAAGTCAAATTGTTTTCCTGCTATGCAGCTATGTACACGGCTGCCCCTAGTGCTCCTGGGCCTATTTTTCATCTGCTCTGTGCTTGCCTGAAGTGCTGATGTCTTAGAAAGTGTTGTTCCTGTCAGAGACGGCTAAAGTAGCACTCTGGGTTGTTTGAGAGCACTGTGAATTGTCAGGAAGTAGGGGAGGAGAACAGGTTTGGAAGTCACAGGTAGGAGATTCAGATATGGAAAGGATTAGCAGTAGGAGACAATTTTAGTAGAGGGCCTATTGTAGGTGGTATTTGTAGGTAGCGCGTAGTTCATAGCATTGGTAAACTTAAGTATTCCGTTAGCTCTGTCTCATACACTGTTTACCTTCAGCTGGGTAATTTTCTCCTTTGATTCTTGTGCATTTAACGTGCTTTCTGATGGATGGCTGTGGGTGATGTGATTCAGCTACAAGTCTAATGCCCAGATGTCTTGTGCAGGGAAAGGTGCAATTCAGCAACAAACAAAACAAAACCACGCTCCTGGCAGAGAAGCTGCTTTCAAGCTGTGTATCTACCATCCCGGCGCTGGGAAGTGCCAGACCAGCCAATACCGAAAAGGAAGGAGGCAGTCTGTTCCTCTTGCCCAGCCTTCCTTCCTCCTTCCCTGCTCCCTTTTAGCAGTGACTTCAACAGTGGGAGTGCATTGTCAACTTGCTCTAGTGATCTCTCTCCTGCCATCCATCTCCACCCTCTGATAAACAGAGGCTGGGGCCACCCTTCCTTACCCATCCTGGCTAATATCCATTAATGGACTTAACCTCCATGAATTTATCTGTTGTGCCTACTAGTGCCTCATCTCTTTAAAACAAACAAAAAACAAACAAAAAAAACCTCTCTCACTGAAGCCTGTTCACAGTCACCAAGAATCAGGTGGACCCAACTGGGTGGAGTCAGAATAGCCCATGAGCTACTCCTTCCATCACCTCACTCCTTAAGCCATTTGGCCTTTCCAATTATGGGTGTAGACATAATTGATCTGCTTTTATAGATCAGCTTATTGACTAAGAAGCCCAGTAAAACAGCTGAGCATTCAAGTGCCTGGAACTCTCTCTCTGTGCCTTATAGCGAGCAGTCAGGCTCCTAGAAAGAAGCATGAAAGTAATCTCCTTCCCCCTTGTCTGCACCCAGAGAGCAGCAGGGGGCCACTGGAAGAAGAGAAATAACTAATATATACTAATTTGTAAATGAGGGCATCATTAACTAGAGCATTTTACTAACAAATAGTGCAGCTACTTGAGCAGGAAATGAAAACGTACTTAACTACAGATCTGTACAGGCAGCCTTTTCCCAAACTTTGTTAAACTGACACTTTATTGCCAACATCTCTGCATAAAAGGGAACAGTGCTGCAATTGGAATTCAGTTTAATATCTAATGTAGCTCATTTCTTGGCATTTCATAACCAATGCTTAATATGCAAATAATGGTGTTAAGAGGTTTCTTTTGACATAGGAATAAGCTTTTACTCCAACACAAGCTTCATCTAGTCCTCCTGAATTGGATTTGAAGTGTAATATGAAACCCAGCCTCCTACTCAAACTGTAGTGCTGTTAATTTCAGATTACAGCTAAGTGTATTTTAAAAATAAAGCATGGGGAAATGTCATTTGAGTAGCAGATGCAGTCTATGCAATTCAGTTGATAGTGATTTAAAAAAAAAATCACTGTCAGCAGTGGGACAAATTATATTTTCATGCTGTACTATACCACACATGATCTGATGCTAGGTGAGGGAGAGATTTGTTTTCCTACCTTTTCTCTTTCTTACATAGGAAGAGATTCCCTTTTTAGACTGATTAACCAAACAGTAAATTAAGACAGGATTCATTTTTTTCTGGCTGATTATTCCATTTCTTTTTTAAATTCACTTCATGTTTGGAATCACCTTTTTTAATGAGGGCACCTGTAGAGCATGACTGACTGTACTATACTCAGTGTAACTTCAGGGAGATTCAGTTATAGTGATGGGATTTAGATTAAACATGGTGTAGCACAGGCTTTGTCTATTAACACAATGGCCCATTTGAAAATACAGATATGAAGAAGATAGTATTCAAGAGGCTGGATCCAAATTGTTTTTCCTTTTCTTCAAGGGCTTGGGAAAATATTCTAAATAGCAGCAGAGTGAGATCTATGGAATTAACTTCAGTGTGAATACGAGACCTGTATGTCAAGTCAGTCTTGGGCTGCGTTATTGGAAACGACTCTTCATTTATGAAATTTACGTCTGGTAAATTGTCATTTACCTGTATATACTAACTCAAAATATCTTACGTCTCCTTTTTCAATTTGCTTCAGCTTCATAAACATCCATATTTTCTCTCTCTCTCCCCTACATGAACAGATTGTGGCTCAATCTTAACAGCAGCAAGAGATGACCATTCTAATTCCCAAACACATTACTCAAACTATCTTTTTTTGTATCAGTTAATACATTTTCACAAATGCCTTTAACTTGCCTGGAAAAGCTTTTTGTTTTTTAAATTGCAAACCCATTATTTGCCTGTTGAATGAACGGAAATATGCACCTACTTTATTGACTGCCTTATCTAGGCATTTTATTACTGACAATGGATTTTGATGGAGGAGGAAACAAATGCAAAGAACCCAAGCTCCTAAAAGGCATGCAGCTGAATATTGTCTGAATATTTGAGTGTAAAACTATGCTCATTGGCTTTATTGCATATTGCAAATGCCTGTCCTCAAAATCCATCATTGCAGCTCCTGCTTAACCTACAAGATCCCAGCTATGTCTTGGATGGGCCAGACTACAAATCCTGTTGAACAAGGGCACATAGTCTAGACTAGTTAAAAAAAAAGTTCCCTTAATGCTTTAGCCCTTCGTCATCTAGTCAGACTGACAAATCAACTAACAGATAAAAGAGATGGCCCCTCACAGTAGCATGAGAAAGGCCTGCTGCCCCAAATGGCATCCTGTCAGTGGTATTTCAGTATAAGGCAGCATCATATTTAGACGAGCTGTTCTCAGCCATTCACAGTTATACTGATTAATAAAATGAAGCTTCGGGGGCATATTTATTTTCTCTCATCTTCCTGGCTAAACTAAATATATTTGGTCTGAGTATAGTAATCATATGTAACTGATTGCTACAGCAATGAATGTTGTTAACAACCTTAATTTATGCTTTTAGGGATTAGTCAATACCCTTCACCTAGTTTGCAGAGGCCAAGGCATCAGTTAAAAGGTTCATCAGGATAATTAGGTTATCAGTGCCTTTAGAGCGTTTCCTTTTGATGTGTTTAAGAAGGGCAGATTTAATGGCAGCATAATCCATATGGTTGGTTTGCTACTTTTCACTGTTACAAAGCACATTGCCTTGGCTTAACGGTCAATTAACAATTCACGCATTTAGTCAGGTCATCCTAAAAGATCAAAGGTAAATTTCTGACTGAACCCATTCCAATTATTATGCTATAGGTCTATAATCCCGATTCCCATTTAACAGGCGTTAGAGCATTTTATCATACGTGCAATTTCTCACGTAAGATCATAGGCAGATGCAAGGCTTACATGTTTGTAAAGTAACCTATTGTCACAACAGTTTTTATACAGCACATTTAAAAAAAAGATAATTTGTACCTTATCCTTAAGGAACTTTGGTGTTGATGTTGCTGCGACCATTGGGTGGTGGTTACAGTTGCAGCAGTTTTGCACATCCATTTTCCTGACATTCATTATGACCAGACTCAGCACATACAAAGCAGACAGAACACATTCAACCTACAGTGGATCACAACTGATGTTGGATTAATGGATTCTGCTGTGGTCCAGTTGCTCATGAATAAACGGACATTTTATGCTCCCCTGACCTTCCAGACATAGTACTGTAGTTGGAATTATGCTTAAATCACAGCTGCTTCTGCTTGAACTTATTTATTTGCAATAGCACCAAACGTGAATTGTTCAACAGACAGATGGAGGCTTACTGAGAAGATAATCCTCGGAATTCAGGGCACATCACTTTCGATGAAAGGAATGTCACTATATTTGCTTTCAGTCACTGCCCATTGTTTCACAGCCTGATCAAGAATTTCATGAGAGAGCCGGTGCGCATAATCCAGCACTATGGTACTTGATGAGCCTCTCTCATCCAGCTTCACTGTAATCAGTGAAGATTTCTCCCCCATGCATCCTTCACCACCTTCCCTGCTCCTCTCATCCAGGATAGTGTTTGAGCCTGGAAAAGCGTTCTTGGACTTGATGCATCCCATGGTACGTCTAAAAATGTAGCTGCAAAGGTTAGGTTAGCAGCATGTTCTGAACAATTGAAACAGTTTTCTTGATTGACGCACAGCTTTTATTTCTTACTGCAAGCAGTTCCAGCAACTTCGAAAGAATAAACTGTCCCTTTTGTGCCTCCTCACATCTACAGAGATCTGTCAAAATAATGTTTTGTATTATTTCAATGTAAGAAATTACATCATGCTTAATATTGAACAACAGTGTTATAATCGGAAGCTTAATTCACCATAGCAGGTTATAAGAGAAACATTTTGCACATACCAGCATGGAGATTTATAGTTGTTTCCATTAGTAAGATCCATCTATTACAGTTAATACAATTTTTTTTGGACTTATCAAGCAGGCCTTGAAAAGTTCAATTGCCAATTGTGAGAAGTGAATTGTAGGCTGCCTAGTGTCTGCAGAGTTTTGTTTTGTTTTCTTTTTTAATATTGATTTCCCAGCCCTGATCCATTACAGAGGTAGCCTACCAAGCACAAACTGATGTGCTCTTTTCCTGATTCTGTAAATAAATACAAGTTAACTGCAGTGGCTCTGCTGCTGCTCAGGAAAGCCAACAAGACCCTAGTTTTCACTGTTCTTCAGAGCCCATTGGACAGGAGGGACTCTGACAATACTGGTGTCACTTTGCTGTTGCTCAAGCAAACTATGCATAGAGGCAATCACTGGGACTATTCCTGGGGAAGGAAGGCCACTATAAAATAAAAAGCTTAGGGAAATAGAGAAGCAGCACCAAGCAGGCTGGCATAAGTGTAGCAGAGACTTCTGTCCTCAACAGGCAGGTCAACGGTGGAGATAGGGAAGGGAGGAAGGGGTTGCTCTTCTTTCTGACTATCTAGAAGAGGGTTATAAATCTATCAAACACCTCCTAGGGCAGCATTACCCAGTGTGGGACAGAGAATGTGCAAGGGCTACCAGCTGGATAGATGCAAACCCATGGTGGAGGCTGTTCAGCTTTCAAAAGAGGAAGTGCTGTACTAGGCAAAAGCTAATACAGCCTCAAGCCAGGTTCACGGAGAGCACTCTGGTAGAAATCCCAGCACCTCTCTCGACAGTGGGCTGGGGTCGGAGAGGGAGGAAGGGGAGATGCGCTTATCACTACAGCATTGCCTCTCTATCTGACTGGTTAGTGGGTGTCTGCTTTGAAAGCACCAATACCAAGACTCAGGAGAACTTCAGTGAATTCTAGTGTATGCCAATATGTTTACTAGGATGTGAAACAATTTCTCAGGCCATTTCCTCTGCACAGGCAAAGCAGAATCTCACACATTTGCCTGATTTCAGTTGGCATGAACTTGCTCATTGTCATGACGGATATAATTGCCAACGAGAATAAAGAGAGTGCCCACCCAGCATAGAAACCAGCTGTCCCTGCAGCTTATTCCAGTGATTAGGTACTAGGGCCAGCCAAAGTTCAACATTTTCCTGTAATTAGTCTTAAAAGAAAACCACAAGTAATCATGGCAGTGACTTATAAAGCCCTATTCATTTGTCTTATACAGCACAGAGGAAATAGAGGATGCAGTCCTGCCACTTGATCTTTATAGGAAGATCCTTATAGCCAGAGTCCCATTTCTAAGTCATTAGGGTCTGCCTGGGCACAAGAATTCATTCATGTGGATAAGATTACAGGACTGGGGCTGTGGTGAGATACTTTTAAGATGGAAATAGGAAGAAGCAAGAAGAGTTGTCTACTCGAATAAGAATTACATATAAAAGTTTCTTCAAGGTTTACCCGCACAGGCCAGCCTACAGACATTTTTATAGCCTATTCCATCCAGGCATTTTAACAATAAGTCAAGCAATTGAATTTCTCCAAAGACACATGTTGGCAACGTATTTTAGAATCAGAGACTAGTCACTAAGCCTATAAACTTAAATCTTACCATCATAAAATTTGTAATTTTACTAAACTCAGAAAAGAGCTATGAATCTCCAAAACAGACTGCTTACAGAGCGTGTTCATTATTAGGAAAACCAAAAAGGACAAGTTGATCCCCTGGTTTCACAAGAAGAAACCATACAGGCCTAAATAGGTCTATATACGTGACATTTATACCCATTTCCCTCATCTACGTGCACTGGATAAACTGAAAATTCTTAGTCTACCTAGTAGCTATGAGCAGCTTTCATACACAAGATTTAGTGGTGCTACTATTTTCAGAGTCATTCAAACACCTGGATAATATTAATTTTGTCTTGTAAAGAATATCTTATACCCATCAAATTCTAATATCTACCATATAATAAAAAAATACCCAATATTATGATTTCCACCTTGCAGCTGTTTTTCTGAAGCTGAACCATGGTAGAGAATAAAGAGAATTACTCAGGTAACATTTAACAATCCAGCATCATTGGTCACATAACATGTGAACAAGGGTGATCCATGGATGTATTTACGGCTAAGGTTTTTTTACGGATATTTTTAGTAAAAGTCATTGACAGGTCATGAGCAATAATGAAAAATTCACGGAAGCCTGTGACTTGTCCTTGACTTTTAATAAAAATAACCATGACAAAAAGGGGTGTGGGGGGGAGAAGGGGGCTGGGAGCTAGCTCCAGGGTGCCCTCTGCTGTGACTGGGAGCTGCTGGGGTCCTCCCTGCTGCCTGCAGCAGCGGAAAGCTCTGGGGGTCTCTCTTGCCACCCACAGTGGCCGGGAGCATGGTGAATACCCCATGGCCACCCGCGTTGCATGGGAGCAGCGGGGACTGCCCCAACCAGCGGGTCCCCCCTGCTGCCGAGGGCGGCCCAGAGCAGCGCAGGTTTCCCCGGCTGCCCGGGGTGGCCATGAGCAGCGGGGATTCCCCCTGCCACTCCTGGTGGCCAGGAACACCGAGGGAGCTGTGAGGCTCCCCACCTGCCACCCATGGTGGCCAGGAGCTGCAGGGCTACCCCACAGGTTGCTGCCTCCACAGGTGAACACTGGCTGAAGTCACGGAGGTCTTTGGAACGCACAGATTCTGTGACTAAATTGCAGCTTTAGATATAGTATATTGGGACTTTCCAAAAGCCTTTGACAAGCTCCCTCACCACAGGCTCTTATCCCATGAATGCTTACTTTGCTTAAGAGGGAAGAGCCTCTCATGGATCAGTAACTGGTTAAAAGATAGGAAACAAAAGGTTGGAATAAATGGCCAAGTTTCACAGTGGAGAGGATCTGTTCAACATGTTAATAAATGGTCTGGAAAAATGGGTAACAGGGAAGTGGCAAAGTTTGCAGATGATACCGATCTTGAGTAATTTTTGTAAGTCCAAAGCTGACTGCAAAGAGTTACAAAGGGGTCTCATAAAACCGGTGACTAGGCAACTGAATGGCAGATGAAATTCAGTGTTGATAAACGCAAAGTAATGCACATTGGAAAACATAATCCCAACCACACATATAAAATGATGGGGTCTAAATTAGCTGTTACCATTCCAAAAAAAAAAGAAAAAAAAAGATCTTGACGTCATTGTGGTTAGTTCTCTGAACACATCCGTTCCATGTTCAGAAGCAGTCAAAAAAGTTACCAGAACGTTAGGAACCATTAAGAAAGTGACTGACGATAAGGCAAGTTCTCATAATGCCACTATAAATCCATGGTACGCCCACACCTTGAATGCAGCACACAGTTCTGATCACCCCATCTCAAAAAAAAATATGTTCAAACTGGAAAAAGTAGAGAGATAGGCAACAACAATGATTAGGGGTATGGAACAGCTTCCATATAAGAAGAGATTAAAAAGTCTGGGAACTGTTCATCTTAGAAAAGAGAAAATTAAGGGGGGGGGGGAGATGATAGAGGTCTATAAAATCATGAATGGTGTGGAGAAAGTGAATAAGGAAGTGTTATTTACCTCTTTGTGACACAAACCCGGGTCACCCAATGAAATTAACAGGCAGCAGGTTTAAAACCAAACATAAAGAAGTACTGCTTCACACAAAACACAGTCAACTTGTTGAACTTGTGGCCAGGGGATGCTGTGAAAGCCAAAACTATAATGGGGTTCAAAAAAAAGTTCATGGAGGATAGGTCCATCAATGGCTATTAGCCAAGATAGTCAGGGCTGCAACCTCATGCTCTGGGTGTCCCTAAACCTCTGACTGTCAGAAGCTGGGAGTCGACAACAGGAGGTGGATCACTCACTTGTCCTGTTCTGTTCATCCCCACTGAAGCAGCCAGCATTGGCCACTGTCGGAAGACATGATACTGGGCTAGATGGACCATTGGCCATTCTGGGTCAGACCATTTTTATGTTCTAATAAATTTGGGGTCAGGAACTTGATAGTTCGCAAGCTATATCCAAGCCAGTTTGATACACAAAGTCATCACAATAAGCATTGTCCCCACGTCCAAAACCCCATCCCCCTGCCATGTCACTCTCAGTTGTGATTTAATGTATTACAAGACCAAGCATGACATTCTTTAGACTTGGCCAGGAGGGTGATCATTAGCGATGTAAAGGAAACAAGTGGCTGGTTTGTGGGAGATTTGGTAGGAATACCACAGGAATATTTTGCACACTTAAAATGCAGTAAACTGCAGATGATGTAATAAATGTTTTAGGACAGAAAAGCCAACCTGTTTATCTAGTATTCTGTCCCAGTGTAATTTGTCAGAAGCAAGAAAAGTCTTACTATTTCTTAGACACAAAACCTCTATCAGCACTGTAAAAGCATAAAACCAAAGCTGGTTATTGCCCTCTCCTACTTGGAAACACTAAGCTCCTCGGTATAATCAGGTCCCTCTACACTTAAATATATATGCTGTTATACCCCAATATCTAAAGCCAGATGTGTGTGTGTTTACTGTAATGTTATGGCATATTTTATAGAAAACAATTAGAATTAGGCATACTAGCAATGCGTTTCCATTGTTATGATTCATCCTCAGCTTTTTCCTTTCTTCCACCTGTAGGTCTCTCCCTCCATCTCTGCCTTCCCTCCTCATATTTTTCACTCCCACAGTGGCGCCACAATCACTGTTCTCTCTCTCGGCCTCTGATCTCCAACAATTTGAGCCACTCCCAGGCCACACTCTTCAGAGGGCAGAAAGAAGAGATAGCAGGTGCCCCTGCTTTCTAGCTCCCTTTCTAGCTTCATTCTTTCTTGTTCCTTTGAGTTGGTTGGGTCAGAGTTTTAGCCAGCAGTTGCGCACTTTCTCTAAACATCTCTGAGTACCTATCGGGGCATGTTGGTGCTTCCTGAATGTTCAGGTCAGTTTTTGCAATGCTCTTTGCTCTCACTAAGTCAGGAGTGCAGCTGGTCAGAAAATGTTAATAATTTTTTGTCAGAAAAAGCTGTTTCAATTAAACTGAAGTTGTGTGAAGTCATATTGATTTTGATGCAGTTTCCAATAGGGTAAATATTCTGAAAAAAACCCTACATTTTGGAAAATTTTGTTTTGGATTTTTAAAATGTTTTTTCTTCATTAATTATATTTTTTATAAAAGATTTTCCAGTTAATGACATGTCAGTAGTAGCAGTGCATAATGTAGCAGTCACTACAGTGTGGACATGCCATGAAATATAAAAAAAAAGTTTTCCAGGAATTCCCAAAATATTCACTTTTGTTCCAATGCAGAGTGAAAACAATACACCTGTAAGTTTCCCAGGAAACAGAAATTCTGAGTTTTAATCAGGAGTCACAAGCACTGTGCTCCACTCTGCACCAAAAAGTGTCAGCCATGAATTTATATGCACAGCTGGGGTCCTCTGGAGAGTGCAAAGAAAATTTCCCAGTTAGTTGTAATTTACAGAGTAGAGATCTGCAATTCTGCTATAAGGTTCGGTTCTTGCAGCGCCTGAGCCATGAGTTTCCAACCTTTGCCCTAAACACTTCATTAATTAAACTAGCAAAGTTCAGAGAAGGGAAGGAACTAGTTTCTAATCTGCAGGATTATAACACTCTGTCATCCACACCCAATCAAGTTCAACATCCAAAAACATATCTTGCATCAAAGAAAGAGGCTGTAATGCAGCTGAGGTTTAACCATTGGGATTCAACATCTTCATTCTCATAGACTTTAAGGTCAGAAGGGACTATGATGATAATCTAGTCTGACCTCCTGCACAACGCAGGCCACAGAATCTCACCCACCCACTCCCTGTAACAAACCCCTAACCTATGTCTGAGTTACTGAAGTCCTCAAATGGTTTAAAGACCTCAAGGTGCAGAGAATCCTCCAGCAAGTGACCCGTGTCCCACGCTGCAGAGGAAGGCGAAAAACCTCCAGGGCCTCTGCCAATCTGCCCTGGACGAAAATTCCTTTCCGACCCCAAATATAGCAATCAGTTAAACCCTGAGCATGTGGGCAAGACTCAGCAGCCAGCACCCAGGAAAGAATTCTCTGTAGTAACTCAGATCCCACCCCAATCTAACATCCCATCACAGACCATTGGGCATATTTACCTGCTAATAATAAAAGATTAATTAATTGCCAAAATTAGGCTATCCCATCAGACCATCCCCTCCATAAACTTATCAAGCTTAGGCCTTGTCTACACTACAGGACTATTTCGAATCTACTTAATTCGAATTTGTGGATTCGACCTTATGAAGTCGAATTTGTGTATCCATACTAAATACACTAATTCGAACTTCTGAGTCCACATTAACGGGGCCGGCGTCGACTTTCGAAGCGGTGCACTGTGGGAAGCTATCCCACAGTTCCCGCAATCCCCGCTGCCCATTGGAATGCTGGGTAGAGCCCCCAATGCCTGCTGGGGGAAAAAATGTGTCGAGGGTGGTTTTGGGTAACTGTCGTCATTGAACCGTCAATCACGCCCTCACTCCCTCCCTCCCTGAAAGCGCCTGCGGGCAATCTGTTCGTGCACTTTTCTGGTCAGTGACAGCGTGGACGCCACAGCACTGCAAGCATGGAGCCCGCTGCGATCCTCGCCGTTTTCTCCTCCTCGCACTTTTATCGTCCACCTCTTCCACATTCAGCTGCTGAGAAATTGGGCTACTTTTCATGGTTCTGCAAGCACTGGGGGACCATAGGGGACGTTTTAACCAACATGAACGTCGTATGGCCGGGCAAGGTTCCTGATGCGTGTGTTCTCAGGAACTGTGGGCTGCTCAGACGCCTGCTGGAAGATAGTTTTTCTTCCCGTACCACGAAATAACTGTTGTGGATGTGCATTTGCCTATAGTGATCCTCGGTGACCCAGCCTGCCCGCTAATGCACTTGCTCATGAAGCCCTATACAGGCGCCTGGGACAGCGACAAGGAACTCTTTAAATACCAGCGAGCAGCGTGACCTGTGACTGTTCAGTTTCTTTACAGAGAAGCTGAACCTGCCCCTGTTTCTTTACCCAGTTACTGTTGACTCTCCTCTTCGTTAAATACCCCGTTCTCCCCGTTTCCTCCACTTCCAAGACACGTGTAAAAATAAAATACATGTCACACTGTTACTGAGGAGAGGTTTCTTTATTCATGACTTTTCGTTAAAGGGTCGAAACTGGAACGCAGACTGCGGTGGGTAGGGTGTGCGCTGATGTAAAGACCGCGCCTCTAAACTCAAGGAATGACAGGCTCCTGCTCCTACAGCGGTCCGCATTGCCGGACTGCTTGTTTCAACGGAGCCTGCCATCCCTCCTTTTTGGGATTCTGTGTGCGGGGGGCTATGTGGCCTTGTGGCGGAGGAGGACGGATACAGATTCCTCTGCTGCGTGACTCAGCGGTCCACGACAAGGATCGCTGTATAAGATCTGTACCTGCCCTCCCCCGCTAAAAAGTCACATCCCCACCGCCCACACAGAACCTGGAAACCACCTCCCATACCGACCACGGTGCCTGCTGACTGCACTGTGTGTGTTACCCGCTGCTGATCCGGCCCCCGTGTCTGTACCCCTGCGAAAGGTGCCTGTCCTATGCAATTAGCAACCGCACTTCCCCACGCAACCCCATTTCAAACACAGTCTTCAGTGAAGAAACAAGACGGAAACAGTACTTAACAGCAAAGTATTTTTATTACTTAAGTACACACAGTTATGGGATGGGACTGGGATTGGGACTTGTTTGAGTCCGGAAGGGAAGGACTTATGCAAACGTAGGTAGGAGAGCTTTTGGTTACTTGAGCACTCTGCTGGGGTGCAGTGGACAGTATTCACGGCCCAGGGCGGGCATCCTCCTGGTTATTTGAGGTGAGGGGGGAATGTGACTTTTGTGGCGGGGAGGGCAGTTGCAGAGATACTGCCGGGGGCTCTGTCCTGCAGCGGTCCTGCAGAACATACACAAGTCGCCGGAGCGTGTCCGTTTGCTCCCTCAGTAGTACAAGCATTGCTTGAGTCGCCTGCTTGTGTTCCTCACGCTACCTCTCCTCCCATTCGCTGTGTGAGCGCTGGTACAGAGAGACTTTCTCCCTCCACTGCCTCTGCTGGTCCGCCTCGGCTAGGTAGCAGCCCACACATTCATCAAAAATCGTGTCCCTTGTCTTTTTCTTTCGCCGCCTAATCTTCGCCAGCCTCTGCGAGGTGGATGCTGTGGCAGGTCTGGAGACAGTGGAAGCTGTGAGATGGGAAACAGTTAGTTAATTCCTTGCAATGATACTTTTTTGCGAACAATTAACTGAGTCTAGGCTGTCTCTGTGAATTTTTTGTTGAGACCCCTGTGCCTGCTGTTGCACAAATCATTTGCGCGGTGGATTCTGGGTAAATGTCGCCAGTCATTCCTTCCTCCGGGAAAGCAATGGCAGACAATCATTTCGAGCACGTTTTCCATGAAATGCCCTGGCACACGCCATAAGCGTGGCAACAATGGACCCTATTTTGCCTTTTGTGTATGTCACCGTATGTGTACTGGATGCCCGCTGACAGAGGCGGACCAGCAGCGCTACACACAGCAGCATGCTTATGCTTTTGCATGACAGCAGCGATGGTTACCAGGCATACTGCACCGTCCTACCATACCATGAACTGGTAAGAAGACGGTAATAAGATGGTCATGGTTACCTGTCCTTTTGCACTGCGCCATTTGGTGCTGTCATAAGTGCCCCTGGTCGATCAGCCAGGGGCGCAAAAGCAAAATTTGGGAATGACTCCCCGAGTCAATCCCTCCTTTTTGGGTATCTAAAAATAGAATCAGTCCTGCCTAGATTTATGGGCAAGTGTACTAGAGAACCACTGTATCATACAACCAAGACCACAGCTGCTCTCTGTCCAATCCTGCATAAATTTTGAGCTGAACGCTATTCACAGGGTGTGCTCCTGAAACAACCCCACCTGTTCATTCCAATTCTTCCCCCAGCCTTCCTGGGTTCCAATACCATTGTCCCCCCACTTGTGTGATGAAGTAATATAGAATGCATGAATAAGACACAGGTAGTCGTTTGTGAGAAATGAGTGGAAGGAAGCCTCCAGCTGCAATGATAGTCCAGAGATGACATTAAGGGGTGTGGAGGAGGGAGCCACTCATCCCCTCTGCTAGTCCAGGGGCAATTGAATCTTTTCTTTACAATGAAGTGTGGGGCTGATGGAGCTCAGCCCCCTGTTTGCAAATGATGAGGACGGTTACCAGCCATACTGCACCATCTACCATGAAAAATTAGCAACAGGCGGCCTTGACCGACCTGTTCCAAGCAAGTTGGTACGGTCGTTATGGTTACCAGTCCTTTTGCACTGCCCCATGTGCCAATAGGCTGATAATGAGGATGGATTTCCATCTTATTGTACCATCAGCCATCCATAGCGTGGGGGGAGCAAGGATGTTGGTGTTGAGTGCTGCACCATCGCGTCTATCTGCAGCATTCAGTACAGATACGGTGACATGTAAAAGAGTCAACAGAGGATTGTTTTCCCTTTAACTTCTGGGGGTCGGGGGACTGCGTAAATTGCCGAGCTATGCCCCGACCCACCGCAGACACTGTGTTTGACCCTAGAAGCATTTGGAGATCAGCCAAGAATGCAAATGCTTTTCGGAGACAGCAGGAACTGTGGGATACCTTGCGTCCTCGTTCCCCCCCTCCCTCCATGAGCATCCATTTGATTCTTTGGCTTTCCGTTACGCTCGTCACGCAGCTGCGTGCTGAGTCTGTGCTATGCCGTCTGTCCGTTTATTTATTAAAAATACTTTGGACCAGGCGTAACGTAACATTTCTTCCCCTACTTAGATGCAGGAGTCTCCGAGCGAGATCACCGTGAGGACGGGCACTGAAGGAGATAGAGAGCGCATGCGGCGTGAAATCTAGCACGAGCCACGGACCTATGCAGCCGTGCTCTGGGAGGCAGTGCTCCCTGAATACCGCATGAAAGCCTCGCGCGGAAAAGTGTGCTATCACGGAGCACCCAATAAGGCAGCTCTCCCCAGGAACCTCCTGCTGATGCTTATCGATTAACGGCAGGAGAGCTTCGTGGCATTCTCCCAGGAGGATTTCTGTTCTATCACCATATATACAGAGACCTCCTTTTCACACACTTCAGATTCCTGTTATATTAAGAATAAAAGTTAACATGGTTAAAGCACTTACCGACAGATCCTACCCCCTGATTCAGGATCCGGGTTCCTGGCCGGGGAGGGTTGGTAGGGGATCTCCGTGACGGTGATGAAATAGATCCTGGCTGTCGGGGAAACCAGCGTTGTAAGCGCTATCGCCTGCCTCGTCCTCCACAAACCCTTCCTCATCTTCCCCGTCCCGTGAACATCGTCGAGGAACTGTCCCGTCGACACTGTCCCATCATCAGAGTCCATGGTCACTGGTGGGGCAGTGGTGGCAGGCTCCGTAGCGTCCGTTGGCCGCTTTGATTTTTTGGTAGGCTTGTCTGGGGTCCTTGATTTTCACGCGGCGCTGCGTTGCATGACGGCTGTATCCTCTGTCTGGATCATGGCTTTGGAGACCTTCTCGTAGGTCTTTGCATTCCGTTCGTTGGAGCGCAGCTCCGAAAGCACAGACTCCTCGCCCCACACACCAATCAGATCGAAGAGTTCCCGGTCAGTCTATGCCGGGTCCCTCTTTCTATTCAGAGATTACATGAACTCCTCTGCTGGAGAGCTCTGCATTGCTGCCGGTGCTGCGGAGCTCGCCCCGATGTGCAACCAGAACGTCAGATTCAAACCGCCCAGACAGGAAAATGAATTCAAATTTTCGCGGGTCATTTCCTGTGTGGCTGGGCAGAGAATCCAAGCTCGGGCTGCTGTCCAGAGCGTCAACAGAGTGGTGCAGTGTGGGATAGCTCCCGGAGCTACTAAGTTCGATTTCCATCCACACCTAGCCTAATTCGAACTAGCCATGTCGAACCGGGGTGGAGTACCAAATTCGAACTAAAGAGCCCTCTAGTTCGAATTAAATGGCTTCCCCCCACTGATCCCCTTGGAAGGCTGTTCCAGAACTTCACTCCTCTGATGATTAGAAACCGTGTAATTTCAAGGCTAAACTTCCTAGTGTCCAGTTTATATCCATTTGTTCTTGTGTCCACATTGGTACTAAGCTTAAATAATTCCTGTGCCTCCCTGATATTTGTCCCTCTGATATATTTATAAAGAGCAATCATATCCCCCCTCAGCCTTCTTTTGGTTAGGCTAAACAAGCCAAGCACTTTGAGTCTCCTTTCATAAGACAGGTTTTCCATTCCTTGGATCATCCTTGTAGCCCTTCTCTGTACCTGTTCCAGTTTGAATTCATCCTTCTTAAACATGGGAGACCAGAACTGCACACAATATTCCAGATGAGGTCTCACCAGTGCCTTGTATAACGGTACTAACACCTCCTTATCTTTACTGGAAATATCTCGCCTGATGCATCCCAAGACTGCATTAGCTTTTTTAACGGCCATATCACATTAGCAGATCATAGTCAGCCTGTGATCAACCATTACTCCGAGGTCCTTCTCCTTCTCTGTTACTTCCAACTGATGTGTCCCCAATTTATAACCAAAATTCTTGTTATAAATCTCTCAATGCATGACCTTGCACTTTTCATTATTAAATTTTCATCCTATTACTATTACTCCAATTTACAAGGTCACCCAGATCTTCCTGTATGATATCCCTGTTCTTCTCTGTGTTAGCACATTCCCACTTTTTGTGTCAAGGTCAGTAATAAAACGACTAAATAAGATTGGTTCTAAAACCGATCCCTGAGGAACTCCACTAGTAACTTGTGTTTGTACAGCACCTAGCACAGCACAGTCTTGGTCCATGACTAGGGCTCCTAGGCACTATTGTCACACAAACAAATACAGGCCTAGTCCTGATGAAGCAAAGGAACAGCGAGTACAATTTTTAAAAACACCCGAGTAATTTAGGAGCCTAAGTCCCATTTTCAAAAATGATTCAGGCGCTTTTAAAAAATGTATCCAATACCTTTGTGTGAAGAAAGTTTATAAAAGAGCGTAGGCCATAATGTTGTTAAACTCAGCACAATGGGCCACATAGTTGTAAGAAATCTCAGGGCTTGTCCTCACAGGAAAGTTTTATTAGTTGTAACATTATTTAATTATACTGATATATGGGTATAAATCCAGTGTGGACATTCTTATTCTAATTGACGAGTGGCTTTTTTCAATTTAACTTAACTCCCTTTCTAAGAAGTATCAACTACACTGAAAGAAACCACTCATACAGAATTAGGTGTCTACACAGGAGGTATGATAACTGGCTTAGCTAGATTGGTTTAGATCCACACCTTAGTTTATACCAGTATAATTTTGCTGTTTAGATAAGCCCTTAACCTTGGCCCCAACATTTTGAGAGACTGTTTCCTAGCGAAGTGGTGAAGGATTGCTTAAATTAAGGCCAAAGCAGAGAGTTGAAAGGATTTGTTTGCCCACTTCTGTGATGAATCTTCTCAGGTGACCTGGCTGCCTGCTAATGGCAGCCTATCATCACAAGCAGCATCTTAGGGTATGTCTGCACTACTAATTTTTGCTGCCACAAGTTATGTCAGCATAAAAGTTGCCAGAGTTAGCATATCACTTGTACACGTGCATACTTGGCTCCCTGCGTCAGTGCTGTGCGTATTCACTAGGAGTGAATGTGTCAATGCACAGTACAGTGCATTATGGGTAGGTCTCCCAGTGTGAAACTCACCACCATCCAGCACACTGTGTTTTGGGAAGTTTTGTTTCTGCCCCACCATGCACTGCCAAGTCACACATGGGTGATTAGGAGCAAGGGGTCAATTTCCCATCATGCAACTTTCCTCATCCCATAGTGTCATCTATATCCCATAATTTTCACATTTTTTAAAAATCCATGTATCCACACAACCTTCCTCGCTGTCTGCCATCTCTGACAGACGCAAGGACCCTGCACAGCTCTGCACTACTATCATGACCGTTGCAAGCACAGGACACACAATCCTCCTGTATTTGCGGAGCTGCAAGAACCACAAAATCAGCAGGGAACATGGTGATTTTTGTGCAGGAAAGGTTGCCTCAGCCCTCCAGCCCAAGGCCACCAGAAGGAGAGTTGCACTGACAGTGGAGAGGCGAGTGTCAATCACCCTGTGGAGACTTGCAACACCTGATTGCTACCAGTCAGTGGGAAATCATTTTGGAGTTGGAAAATCCACTATGGGGGCCACTAATCATCTCCTCCTATGTAGGACTTGGCAATGTGCAGACCATAGAGGACGGATTTGCAGCATTGGGGCTCCCAAACTGCAGTGGAGTGATAGACGGCACACACATCCCTATTCTGGCATCAGACCACCTTGCCACAGAGCACAAACAAACATGGCTACTTTTCAACGGTTATGAAAGCATTGGTGGATCACCACTTCAATTACAATGTTTGCTGGTGTCAAAGTTAGACTCAGGAATCACAGTTTGTCTGACCACTCTGTTTTATTAGCACAGCGCTCTGCTAATAACACCCAGATAATGTGAACACCATGCAAGACACAAACTATCTTATTTATACAGATAAAAGGGCGAGAACTTAACAAGGTAACAAAGGAAGCAAAATCTGATAAGTTTACCTGGGCTAGACATGCATATCTTATTTCCTTACTATTACTGATCTTCTCTTATGTTTCGCCATTAGCACCATTGTTTATGCCTAATGTTTCTTTTCCTGGCACCTGTATTTCAACATTTCTAACTTCTGCTTAAAAGTACATACAACATTTCTTTAATCCATTCTTATTTTTACAATATAATTCATTCTACTGTCACACTGGTCAGGGCAGGGGCATAACGCTTGCATCTTTAAGAACACAACACTTTTCAGAAAGCCACAAGCAGGGGCTTTCTTCCATGACTGGCAGATTACCATTGGCGCTATTGAAATGCCAGTAGTGATCCTGGCAGACGCAGCCTACCCCTTACTCATGAAGGCATACACCAGCCACCTTAACAGCACCAAGGCTCATCCAGTGCAGTATGACAGTCAAATGTGTTTTTGCTAGATTGAAAGGGTGATGGTGTTGTTTACTCATACGATTTACTCTGGGAGCACAGAATTCATATGGTCCGCATATTTCTGTGCCCCTCCATACAAACATGCAAAAGAAATCGGCGGGGGTAGACATGCCTTTTCCCTGGCAGCACGTCTGTTCCAGTGTGCCTGGAGAGCCTGAGGCCTAGTCTGCACTAAAAAGTTAGGTCGAAGGAGGCCACCTTAAGTCGACATGTTAATGTATGTTCTACAGTACTAGGTCCTTTACACCGACCCAAGTTGGCTCTAATGTTGACTTCTGTAATCCACATCTGTGAGAGGTATAGCGCTTAGTTCGATTTTCATGGGTCGACTGCAAGGTAGTACAGACCAAGCGTTGTGTAATTTGACTTAATTGGCCTCCAGGTGGTGTCCCACAATGCTCATCTGTGACCTCTCTCAACTCTGCTGCACTGCAGCCAGCTATACAGGAAACAGCCCCTCCCCTGCTAAAGCCCCAGGAATTTTTGATTTCCCATTTCCTGTTTGATCAGCATTGGGAGCATACCAGCTTGAGCACAGCTGATCATGGAGACGACACGCCTCAAACGTGCTCCACCCTGGTCTGCACAGGAGGTGGTGGATCTCATCGCTGTGTGGGGAGAAGAGTCTGTGCAGGCAGAGCGCCGATCCAGCAGAAGAAACACTGACATCTATGCAAAGATCGCTCGTGGAATGGGGGAGAAGGGCTACATGAGGGACACACAGCAGTGCCGTGTGAAAATAAAAACTTCACCAAGCGTACCACAAGGCAAGGGAGGCGAACAGTCGTTCTGGTGCTGAACCCCACACATGCCAGTTCTACAACGAGCTGCATGCAATTCTCGGGGGTGACCCTACTAGCACCTCCACAAGCAGGGCTGGCTTTAGGCCAATTCCACCAATTCCCCCGAATCGGGCCCCACACCTAAGAGGGCCCTGCACCCAGTGAGAATCCCTTCCCTGGCTAGAGGCACCTTTTTAATTTTTACTCACCTGGCGGCACTCCGGGTCTTCGGCGGCACTTCAGTGCTGCCGAAGACCTGGAGTGAGTGAAGGACCCACCACCGAAGACTCGGAGCACCGCCAGGTGAGTACAAGCCCCATGTGGTTTTTTTACACACACACACACACACACACACACACACACTTAAGAGTCATCCCTGCCAGGGCCCCGTCGAAAGTGTTCGAATTGGGCCCCGCACTTCCTAAAGCCGGCCCTGTCCACAAGGAACGTGGACACCTCACAAATGTGAGAGTCTAGGCAACAACAAGGAGGACAGTATGGTGGATGAGGAAGGGGAGGAGGAGGAGAAAGAGACAGGCGAGCAATGGATCCATTCTCCGCAAGAGCCAGGAAATATTTTTAACCCTGGAGCTCTGTGGGTCGCAGCACATCATGGTGACTGACCGTGATGCCGGGGAAGGCATCTCTGAATATACAGTTAAAGTCCAGTTGAACTTTAGCAGGCACACACATTCAGTAATATTACAGGTTTACTGTGAAGAAAAAGTGAGGTGCTGTGGTTCTCTGCTTACAAGAGGCCGCTCCAGCTACACAGAGGGTAACCCCTAGGAAAAGACTCTTTATATGGACTGGGATAGCCCAGAAATCCTCCATGGATATCTCTAGGAAACTTTAATGGAGGTACTCTGCAATCCTTTGCAGGAGTTTTCTGGGTAGGGCAGTCTTATTTCTTTCACCATGGTAGGACACCTTCCCCACAACTCCTGAATTAATTCTGCTGGCATCATTGCGATACACAGCATATCAGCATAAGGACCGGGTCTATACCCAGACGCTTGCAGCATCTCCTTCCTTTCCGCCTCTGTTACCCTCAGGAGACTGATATCTCATTGGGTTGCCTAGGGGAAAACAGGGGACGTTCTCATTAAAAGTGCTCTTACAAGGGGGGGGGGGAAAGGGGAGCATGTAGACCCACCCCACCCCCATTCCAGATCGCCAAACCACGTGGCCGCTAATGTGCCTTTACTGTGCTCAGCCTGGGTCGGCAATTAGTTTAAAGTGGCTGATAGAGGACTGGGGCCTCACATGAGAGATTCCGCAATTTGAGAGTGAGAACATTTCCCCCCCGCCCCGTTCATAAACAGGTTCCTGTAGTGCTATAGAGAGGGGCCATTGTTCGACTAGCTACCTCTACTGCCAACATGAGCCTGCCACAAACGTCATTAAAAGTGCGGTCACCCATGACCTGGGGGGTGGTGGTGGGAGAAGAGGGGCCACTCACCATGGCTGGAGCAGCAAAATGGCACAGTGAATGGTTATGGAAAAAGAGGTGCTTTTTTTAAAATAATGAAAACGGCCTTGCTATGGAAACATTTTATTTCTATGCAGTGGCTTCTTTATTTTTTCCCCCCCATGACTGACAGCTGGAAATGTGTCCTTCAGTGTGTCATCAACACCTGAAAGTAGACTTTCGCTAATTAGAAGGAGAAAGAGAATGCGGGAGGACATGTAGCCTGCATTGGGCAGGAGGTCAGACTAGATGATCATAATGGTCCCTTCTGACCTTAAAGTCTATGAGTCTATATTCACTGAGATAATGAATGCCTCTGAGACAGCTGACAGAGCTGAGAACGTGGAGGATTTCACTATCCGAGAAGTTAGAAATGGACATGGAGAGCAGGAAAGCTTCCAGTGAGCAAGAGTGTGTGGCGCAGGATGAGATGCTTCTGATTATGAGGGACCAAGCAGACATGTTGAGGCATCTGGTTGAACTGCAGGAACAGAAGCAGATGACCTCTGCAGACCCTGGTGGACAGCCAGCCAGCATTGCCTGGTGCAGGATCACCCTCCCCGAAGTGTTCTATAAGGCATGTGTGAAAAGTCCATTATCCCTTTCATTTAACTCAGGGGGAGGGTACAAGGAACAGAAGGCGCCCATTCATAGACATTTGATGGTCTGGAATGAGTTATGTTACACAGCTGAAAATGTTTCTCATTCCAACTTTACAACCCCTTTTTCTTTTTTCTGTTCTTTATTTATGTTTGTTAAATAAAGTAAATTGATTTGAGAAATAAACATTCTTAACGGAGTAGAAGCAGTGGGCTTGGGCGGGGGGTTGGCTTTACAGGGACAGTGATGCAAGCCAGGTGAAGGTTTGGGAAAGCACAATGCAGACAAACAGCTCACATTACTGTGACTCATTATTGAAACTGCTTTTCAAAGCCTCGTGGATATGCAGCAACCCTTGCTGTGCTCTTCTTATTGTCCTGGTATCTGTCTGCTCAAAAATGACTGCCATGTGATCTGTCTCAACTGCCCACCCCTACGGAAATTTTTCCCCTTTTATTTCACAGATATTATGGAGCACACACCAGGCAGCTATAGCCGGGGGTGGGTGGGGGGGGCCCGTGGGGAAATGTTCTCTTCACTAAGGTCCAACCTTGTCCAACCAACTTCTCCAGCACCCTTTTAAACAACCAAAGGCACATTCAACCACCATTCTGCACTTACTGAGCCTATAGTTGAACCGTTCCTTATGGCTGTCTAGACGGCTGGTGTATGGCTTCATGAGCCATGGGAGCAAGGGATAGGCTGGGTCCCCCAGGATAACTATAGGCATCTCAACATTGTCAATGTTCATTTTGTAGTCTAGAAACAAAGTCCTGGATTGCAGCTTTATGAACAGACCCAAGTTCCTAAAGATGCATGCGTCATGAACCTTTCCCGACGGTCCTACGTTGATGTCGGTGAAATGCCCCCTGTGATCCATCAGCACTTGCAACACCATTGAAAAGAATCCCTTTCAGTTTATGTACTCTTTGGCAAGGTGGTCTGGTGCCAAGATGGGGATGTGTGTGTCATCTATCGCCTTACCACAATTAGGGGACCCCCTTGCGGCAAAACCATCCACTATGTTTTGCACATTTCCCAGACTCACTGCCCTTCATAGCAGAAGTCGATTAACAGCTCTGCACACTTAGAGCACAGCAGTTCCCACAGTTGATTTACGTACTGCAAATTGATTGCCCCCCCACCGGTAACTGTCTGGTGTTGCAAGCTTCCAAATAGCGATTCCCACTCGCAGGGCAGGAGAAAGCTGGAAGGTGGCCTTCTGCATTTGAAAGTTCTGCAGCCTGTGCTCATCGTCTCATACCTGCAAAATGATGTGGTCCCACCAGTCAGTGCTTGTTTCACAGGACCAGAAATGGCACTTAGAATGCAGCTGCTCTGTGACTGCCAGCAGCAACTGTGGACTGTTTTTTTCCCCCCAATGGCTTGCAGCAGGGTGGCTTGCAAGACATCACTATGCTCTGTGTGACGGACCCTACTTCAGCTCTGGAAATACTGCAGGAGAAGGCGCTAGGTGTTTGAGATGCTCACAGCAAGAGTGCACAACTGAGCAGGCTCCATGCTTCTGGGATTATGGCTTATGCATGGCAATTTTAAGGTGCGAAAAACCACTGGGTTGTTTGCCGTTGATATGAGGGAAGGAGCACAGTGCATCATGGGATGCCGACGCAATGTTCCCATTCTCCCCTGCGACAACATTTTGGTCCCATGAGGCATTGCACAAGTTTCCCAAAACACACTGCGGCAAGTTGCACTTTCGGATAACTACCCACGATGCACTGCTTTGCGCATTGATGCAGACACTGCTAGTTGAGGATGCAATCCATTGAGACAATGAGCTTGGTGTGGCCACGCACAATCGACTTAATTAATTTGGAGGCTCGAGCTCGAATTAGATAAAGTCAACTTAATTTTGTAGGGTAGACAAGCCCTCAGAGATGCAAATCATTGTAGAGGGAGAGGGCCTGGGCATGCGTGCCTGCCAACAAGTGAGAGAGACTCTGTCCCTCTCACTTGCTCCTGCAGCTCACCAGAGGTGTGGAGGGGTAGGTCTTTTTCTTATGCATGAGGAAGGCTCTCTCCCCGAGGCAGAAACATTGCAGCCTGCCTGCTAGTTAATTGATCTCATTCGCTGAGGCAGAAATGCAGCAGCCTGCCTGCGAGTAGCATTGTTAATATTCCTGTTGCTAGTTAACTGTTCACATTCTCTTAAGAAACAGCATCTGCCTGGTAAGTGATTTTCCTACCTTGGTCACCTTCCAATTTCACACACAGTTTCCTGATTTTCCACTCAGTGATCTTAAGAGTCCCATCAAGCTTTCATGTTTATCTTTACAGTCAGAGAATAAAGCGATCAAGGATATTAGCATTCTAATAAACCCTAGTGCTTCAGAGACCAACAATGAGAGATAAGAGCAGCCAGCTGACACAGATGGACCCTACAGAACAAACCAAATCAAAAGCAAATGTAGAGAAGAGGAAAAACAAAAGATCTGTTCAGTCTCCTCAGAGAGGTTTGTTCCTAAATAGCAAATCCACGATCCAGTCGGTCACACTACTTCATAATAGCAAGAGCATGGATTCTCACAAGGGTTGGTTGAAAAAAGCATTATGTTTACAACTTGGTATAAGAGCAGATGACAATGGAGAGGGAAATGGAACTTCTCTGACAAGGTGTATACAAACCAGTGGTGCAAGTAGAATTAATTTCTTACTGATACGCTACACCAGATAAAGAGTGTGGGGGGGGGGATTTGACCTCCCCACGTGATCCCTCGCATGACCCTGCCCCACCCCCACCCAGGGCCCCATCCTCTCCCCTCCCCATGATCCATCCCACGTTACCTGCGGGGGGAGCACTCCCAGTGGGTGGACACGGCACAGCTGCTGTGTGGGCTGCTAAGAGAGGAGGAGGGCTTGCTCTCTGGAATAGCAGCCAGTTCACAGTCACACCTGCTTTGGGAATTGCCAGCAGAAGAGCTTCTCCTGACAGGAGAATATTTTTTTCCAGACATGCTGGCAACTGAGCCCCAGGCCAGCAGCTCCTCTGGTGTGGCTGTACCACCTCCAGCCCCACCCCACCCTCAGCCCCTCCACGCAGCTGGGGGTCTGTACAGCAGCCCCACCAGGGGACAGGGCTTGGGGGGGGGGGCGAGGCTGTGGAGGCGTTACAGCCATGCCAAAGGAGCTACCAGCGTGGGGTTCTGCTCCTTTCACCACTGCAGTTCCCAGGAGAGCCCGAAACCTTACTGGTATGGTGTACTGAACCGTATCACCCTACTTGCACCACTGATACAAACATTCTGCCCACTGACCCTTGTGGCAAATTTGGCAGTAAAAGAGCCAAAGCTTTTGGTAGTCGCAAGTTACTGTATTTATTACATTATAAATACACAGCATAAGGATTTAACAAGCAGTCTTCCATACTGGTTCTGAGATATGAATTTACAATATGAGCGAGTTTGTCATTTAAGAGTGAGAAATTATGGTAATTTGTTTTCTTCTAGAAAGAGACCTGATTTGTAAAAAAATGAAAGATAAAAAGCTATCTTGGCTAAGGCTCCATGGATATCAGGGTTGATTAGTTTCAAGAATATGGAGAATACAAAAGACAGTCACATGGAAAGGGAGTTCATATAAAGAGCCAAAATGAATTAGAATACTGGCTACTGAACTTCTGCTAGTGACTCATAGTAGATATAGACACAGTGTAAAGACAGCCACGTCTCTACTTTCTCATCTGTGCTGGGGGAAGAAATGTATCTATGTGGGCATGTTATCCATACAAACACTTAGTTAGCATATATATTATTGTGCTTATGTTCTTTATGTATTTTTTAGAACAGAGTGCTGGTATACGTATCCTAAAGGAATGAATTCCCCCCATCCTCAAGTACAGTACTTCCTCCAATATTTATAAGACTATCCCTTATAAATATACCTGGTGTACAGCAGCTAGACTGACTTCTCAGTACATTTGAGTTTTCTGCTCCTAACTGAAGTTCACCCAATATTTTGCAAGTTCTACAAAGCATATGTAGTATTTACAATACATCGTGTAGCCCTAGTATGTCTAGTGATACTCACTACTTAGTTTAGACTTAGTTTAAATAATAGGGAAAGGAGGATTAAATGCATGTATTTAGATTTATACTAAGAACAGTGCCAATCCCAATATTTGGCTGCTCATGACAATTGAAGATATAGATATTTCGATGGTACTACATTGAAGTGTTTTTTCAACCACAATTTAAGATGTTGAAGAACAAAAGGAACCTGTACTTTTGGCTCAGGATGTCAATTGTTTCATTGCTTAACACTGAATTGAGATAGAAGTGCTACTTCTGAAGAGGTCAGATGTAGGAAACGTGAAGTATGACTGCTGCCCAGGACTAGTGGACTAATCTTGATTCACTACTCTCAAAAGCTTGTCCACGCAACTGTAGATGCTTTGTTTCCAAAACAAAGACAGTTCTGAACTGGTGTATAATAATAATAATAATAATAATAGTTATGGGTGTAGTTCAGTCCAAACGTTTATCATCTGCCTTTCCAGCTGGAGTTCCATCCTGCCTATTAACAGCCCATATCAAAGCAAATACATGACTTTTGGTTTCTTATACTTGTGCCAATGCATTAGGATGGCTCTGCCTTGTCTACAAGATGGTGTTGCAGCATTTCATCTAGGTACTGCAGTACTTCACCTAGGTACAAATGCCAAACAAAGATAGGTTTAGATAAACAGTTAATAATAATGAAAGTCTTTTCCTTTAGTAGGAGGCCTTCTATCAATGATGCCACTTACTTCTTCATAACCTGACCACTGTGACAATTTAGAATAGCTGAAAAGTGATCAAAAAGAAAAGAAAAGCAATATACTTGATGCTGATGAAGTCATGTTTGATAGGAAAACCAAATATGAACGTTACAAATCAGATAGGATATGGCTGCAGGAGCTTTGTACTGCCAGGGTAAGCCCTTGAAAGACATAGGCCCCATGGGACTAACTCAAGCAGAATGGAATCAGGAAGATAGAATTCCAAGGATATGTCTATATAATTAACCTGAAAAATGGGCAGCCAGCCCAAAACAACATAAACCCACTTGATCTATGTCAATCATACAATGAGATTTTAGGTTTATGGCTTCAACACAAGATCCATCGTACTTGGTATTCCACACAAGAATGGGTAAAAATCCATAGGACCATGACTTTAAGCCACAATCATGTTCTGGAGAGAACTCTAGAAACTGACCTAGCAGAAAGAGCACAATGTAACACTAGGACCAGGACACTCTTGTTGGTAGAATCTTGACCAGGATTACAGTAAAAGTAATTGTTGAAGCACTGTGATCATATAGCTGAGAACTGTATTTGTTCTATTGGTGCAAGGTAAATTCATCTGACTTCAACGTGGGCCAGTTTTCTATATGGACATAAACAAGAACTACAGCCTCATCTTCCTTCAAGAAGAAAATGATAAAATCCAAGCAAGGAACCCAACTTCCCTGAATACAAAGCGTGAAAAAAAACGTTGGTTCCTGACTCTGAATTAAATAGTAACAGTCAAGACATAGAAACGCAAAGTCTTCTCAGCTTCCATTGAAGAAATGTACCACAAAGTGCAATCCTGCATTTGCAGGATGTGGATTGGATGACCAAAGCAGGTCTTTTTCCAACTCTAGTTTCTATAAGCTCTGAATATTTTCTAAGTAAGGTTCTTAATAATTAGACTGAAATATGCTAACTACTGTATATAACCAAATACTTGTTTCCACATACTAAAATATATTTAGCATGTTTATAACTTAGTGGTAGTAGTAGAATTGCAACAGCATCTAAAGGACTCACCACGCTAGGCCCTGCACAAATAAACAGACCACTCGTTGCTCCGAAGAATTTACCATCTTTAATTCTAACTCCACCCTTACTAGGAGTATGAGTATTATGTAGCTGCCCTGCAACAATCCAGTCTCATCACGAGACAGATTTAAAATCTAAAAAATAACTTTTAAAGAAAATAATTGACAAAATATGTTCAAAGTAAAACAAAACTGATCTCTTTGAAGGTAGAGAATCTTTGAGAGATTATAGTACAAATCCAATTCTGCATTTTAAGAAATAATTATCTTGAGGAATTTAAATTTGGACCCCTACTTTTTAAAACACCATGAACCAGGGTGAGTAAAAAAAAGTTATTTTTAAAAAATTAAAAAACAGACATTTAAATGTAATACATTTGAGTTTAAAAATTATTTTTTTAAATTAAATTTGAAATAACAATCTATGTTAAAGTATTTTAAAATAAAGTAATCTTCAAGCAGTACATGTTTGCTGCTTAAATTTTCAGCAAAGTTAGACCACTGAACTGCTGGAAGTCACTGGCTATGACCCTGGAACCAGAGTTGTTGATGTGTTAAACCAGCTGTTCTAGCTTCTTCTGAATTTTTTTCATTTCAATTTAGTCAACTTTTGCAGTTCAATGACTAGTTCACTGAAAGGTGAGAAAAGCAGAGTCTTGAAAAAGCAGAACGCTTGTTTTCCCCTTCCAATCTAGGAGTAAAAACTAGGTGTGAGAGATGAGATATACTAGTTCTAAAATCTTGAAGGCGATGGTAATCACAAACAATAGGTTCAGTTCATCTACTTACAGATAATACTGTCTTTGTTTAATAAATCAGTTACTTTTAAATGCAAAAACATTTTGATAAGTTTAAAGTTTTTGTCTTGCGTATTCAACATATTTAAGCTTAATTTAATTTAAAAAAACATTTTAAAATGCTGGTTGTGCATTAATTGAATTCCAATTTCCATCCAAATGCAGCTCGATGCAAGTCACATCATACCTATACTCACTTAAGATTTGTATCTTCCTAGTTAGCAAAAAGAGGTACCCAATTTTGTGTAAAAGCTACATTTAACTGCAAAACAGCAAGTTAAAATGGTTACCAACCCATGGGGGGGGGGAACAACTCACAATATAAAAATTATTTAAATCATTATTTAAGTTAATAATTTAAAGCACTTTGATTTAAAAAAAAAAAAGTCAGTCAATTGACCCCTTGCCATAAAGCTTCTAAAAATGTTACTGTGATGGGTTTCCCCCATGGTGCTACTGACCCACCAGCCTGTGTTCCCTCTCACATTGTACTTCTGTGGCAAGCTGCAAAGACCTCCAAACTGCACTTTCACCAGCATACATACAGGTAGGGAACACAACCAGCTACAGTTACATGCAGGCTCTCTGACTAGCCCCTGCATAGGAGGCTACCGCTTGATTCCCAGCTCCTCAGGCACACGCCCTCTTGGGAGTATAAATCCAAAACTATACTGTCTTGTGCGGCACAGGGAACTGTACAGCGTAAGCTCATAAAATTCCTCTCAGTGTGGAGAGGAATGTGCAACACCCTCTGTCCCATACACTTCACTGGTTTAAATAAAGCAAAACCAAGTTTATTATCTACAAAAGATAGATTGTAAGTGATAACAGATCAAAGCAGATTACTATATTAAGATTAGTCTGTGTTTTTTGTTCATTTGCTAGGTAAAGAGACTAGATGTGAACAACAGATTCCCACCCTAAGAGATGATACAAGCAGGCTGATTCTTAAGGGGCAAGCTGAATTTGCTTTACAGCTTGGCATCCCCAGGTGTTTCACTCACAGGCTAAAAATCCCTTGAGCCTGGGTCCAGCACTTCCCCCAGTTTAGTCTTTGTCCTCAAATGTTTCCAGGAGTCTTCTTGGGTGGGGAGTGAAGAACACCAGATGATGTCACTCCCTGGCTTATACAGCTTTTGCATATGGTGGGAACCCTTTGTTCCCAAAGCTTGATTTCCAGACTAGTCTGTGGAAAAATACTGACATCCCAAGATGGAATCTAGAGACATGTGGTCTCACCATAGCAGTCATAGAGTCATAGCAGCCATACTTGGCGACTGTCTGTAGCTTCATAGAACGGCTCACCAGATGAGAGATGAGCTTCTTCTAAGGCCTATTGTTTTTCTTAATGGCCCATTGCCCAGAATAGGCCCTTCCCCACCCACTATCTAGATTGAAAGCATCTTGTCTAGTGGGCATTACCCAGGTGTAACTACACAGATACATAGTCAATATTCATAACTTCAGATCCAAAAATGCACACATGCATACAAATAGGATAATCATATTCAGCAAATCATAACTTTTCCAATTACACCTCACATGATTTATCTTGCATAAAATACATTATACTTATATAATAATCATATTAATAATGTCCATTGATGAGCTCCCAAAATCCTAATAACCAGTTCCCTACCGGGTCCTCGGCAGCACTTTGGTGGCGAAATGGGAGGGGGGTCTTCACTCGCTCCAGGTTTTCGGCAGCATTTCAGCGGCGGTCCTTCACCCAGAGCGAGTGAAGACACACACACACCCCACCGCCAAAGTGCCGCCGAAGACCCAGTAGGGGACCGCATGGTGAGTACAAGCCCCACGTGCCTGTCTCCCCCCGAATCTGACCCGAACCCATGTCCTGCCCCCGACTGCCCCCCCTCAGAACCCGCAACCCATAAACCCCCCCGCTCCTTGTCCTCTGACCACCCCAATCACATTGGACCTCATTAATAAGTTAAAAGGATGAGGAAGGAGGATTACTATATGTCTGCTCTGAAAACTCCACCTCAGAAGCTATGAGGAGTCCCATGGCACCTCAAAGACTAACAGATTTATTTGGGCATAAGCTTTTGTGGGTAAAAAAGCCACTTCTTCAGATGCAGCCCAAATAAATCTGTTAGTCTTTAAGGTGCCACCAGAGTCCTTGTTGTTTTTGTGAATACAGACTAACGTGCCTACCCCGCTGATACCTTAGAAGCTGTACAAAAAGGAAAGATTCACATCAACTATAATAAAAGGTTCTTTAGGTCAAATAATGTCTTCAGCTACACCTGTGCAACCACCTCCAATGTCTTCAGGTGTGAGTCATTGACCCTGCCACTGGGGGTAGTAAAGTTATATTAATAATGCACAAAAAGGAACAGAACCCATTTCACTCCTCATTAGTACAGTGCTAACAAAAAAAAATAAAAACAAGAACAAAAATATCACTAAACATTGTCAAACAGAGTAAAAAAGAGAAGATTCTGGATCCATACAGGGAGCACATCTGATGAGCAAGGAAGTGCCATGCCTGGGGGTGGGGGGTTTGTTTTGTTTTTTTGTAAAAGGCATAAACACTACTTTTCATTTGACTACTTGGGCCCTGATCCAGTAAACTGATCTGCATGGAAGGCCCCACATAGTCAGACAGGGGTCCAGCTGCACGAAGCAGCTTGCAGAATCAGGGCCTTCTTTTGTAGCTATTGTTCATAAAGTCATTCTTTGTAACTGAATAAGAAGATTATATAAAAGGCTATTTTTACATTAAAGCCAAAATATTTCCCCAAAGCCCTTTATACATGCAGCCCAGACACCACTGCATCACTAAGTCTAAATGCAAGGCCACGTCAGATGTTCAGAACAAGGAAAACATTGGAGTCAGGAGCCTGAGAAGCCTGTCTCAGCTTGGGGAACATCACATTTTACTTACATCTCTAGAGTCACCTCCTCCTCCCCACAACCCCAGTAAATTGCCGAGGCCAAAATCCTGCCAGCCAGTATCCAGCTCAAAGCAACGTCTTAAGGGCTCTGCAACGAACTGCAGCCCAACATTTACTTCAGTCCCCAACTCGGGCTTAATGAGGCTTAACCAGCAGAGCCTGAGCTGTCTGCTCCACTTCACGGGCACTGGAAGCAGGGGAGGTGCCTGTACTCTAAGCAGCGGGTTTCCCCGTTCACAACACAGGCAGCTACTCGACAACATCTCTTCCAAGAACGAAAAGCCTAATGGAGACAGCTTGATACAACTGAAGCCTGAAAGTGCCTCCAACGTGGGCGGGAGGGGGGAGCACTCCAAATGCCAGTGACGGCCAACCCCTCACTCGGCTCAGGGGTCATTTATCCGCGGGAGGGAGGAGAACAGCGTCTCCCCCACTGAGCACCCAGTCACCAAAGCCACAAAACCCCTCGAGAGCAGCAAATCACCGCTGCAGAGCACTTGCCCGGGGCGGGGGGAGGGAGGCCGGCTACAAGTACCTGCCGCCGCCGTGTGGAAAGAGGCCAAGGCGAGGCGAGCTCCGGCTGCCGAACACCGACAACTTTCTAGGTTTCGGGGGAAGGGCGGCTACGTGCGCAGAGAGCCTGGCGGGATCATACACGGGCATCACTTACACGGGCTCCCGGCGGCTCTCGACGCCCCCCCACCCGCAGACAGGGAGCGCCCGGCAGCCGGGCATTAGCCAGCCCCATCCCCACCCACCGCCGCCGACTCCCTCCCTAGCCCGGGTCAGACACTCACGCCGCTCGGGGGAGATCTCCGCACGGGCCCCGCCTAAGGAGCAGCAGGACCGGGAGCGCCCGCTGGGGCGCTTGCGGGCTGCAGTGCAATCTGCCGGGCTGGGAGACTAGTGGCTTTGCCCGGTTCCCAGCTGGGCATCAGCAGCACCCTCCGCGCTGCGCCGGTGGCCCGGCCAAGCCCCGGGGGCTGGGGGCCGATCGGCGGGGCCGTCTCTCAGGGAGGAGTCAACTGAAGGGAGCTGGAGGACAGGGCGTCCTTCCGCCCAAGCTACTCACTTCGCTCCTCGCCGCTGCTCCTGCCCCCGCTGCCTGCAGATCAGGGGGGCTCTCATCTGCCAAAGGAAGCAGCATGGATCGGAATCACCCCCCCTCTCCCCGGATTTAATGCATCCCCCGCTCTCCAGGGCCAGGCAGAAACTGAAAGTGCCGCTCGTTTGGGAAAAATCAACAACCACCGCCATGCAATTCTTCAGCTGGTTGTTTCACTTAACCTGGGTCGGTGATTAACCATCCCCAAACCCAGCCGCGCACACAGCTCGGTAGCGGCACCTGCTGGCCCATGAGAAGAGCCCTCACAAGCTACCCCTAGTGCGATAGACAAACGGGATTGGGAAGAAGGCGAGACAGCAACACGTTTGTTAGAATAGCTGTAAACAAACCAGGTCGTGGATGTTATCTTACAAGAAGAGGAGCTACTAGCATGTGCTTTCAAGAGATAACCTTTCTAAGCAGGATCTCTGTGTCTTTGTACAGCAGTTTCCAGGCACCAAATCTGATAGTAGGCAGTTTTAAAAAGAGTTAAATGGAAGAGATGAAACAGTCTAAAATGATACTATTAGGTTAAAATAAGTTAGAAACCGCACACTAAGGGCCTGACTTTACTCGCAAGGGCAAGACCAAATTTCTTTACCTGTGTTACAAACAATATTGTATTAAAAGAAAATAAACAAATACAACTGATTTATTTTTCACTATCTGCTGTTCCTCTACTTTTTACATTTCTCCTTTACATGGCTAATGAAAATGAAAAAGTCACATTTATTTTATTTACATATAGCCAGTTTCCTGTCAATTTTACTTAATGACTCTCATGGATTACTACAAGCTTGCAGTATTTGGGTTGAAAGACTGCAATATTTAAAAATTCTGTTTCAATGAGATTGTTGCTTTGAAATTAATGGGAATATGTTAAGAGCTTTATGTATTATAGAATGTTATGGTAATAAAAACCTGTATTTTAGCATAAGTGTGATCTACTTTTAATACAATGTTGTTATACCATCAAGTATTGAATGATTAGGTGTTGTTTAAAACAAAGGAAGAAAGCTGGGGGAAGATTAACACTAAGGTCTGGAGTGCAGTTCTCTTTGTAGGATGGGCACCTAAGGGTACGTCCATACTACCCGCCCGGGTCGGCGGGTAGCAATCGACTTCTCAGAGTTCGATATATCGCGTCTCATCTAGACGCGATATATCGAACTCCGAACGCGCTCCCGTCGACTCTGGAACTCCACCACCGTGAACGGCGGTGGCGGAGTCGACGGGGGAGCCGCGGACTTCGATCCCGCGCCGTAAGGACGGGTAAGTACTTCGAACTAAGGTACTTCAAGTTCAGCTACGCTATTCGCGTAGCTGAACTTGCGTACCTTAGTTCGAACCCCCCCCCCAGTGTAGACCAGGCCTAAGAGAACATCAAACAGGGTACAATTAGTCTAATGCAGAAAATTTTAAGTTGTAATGCATTTTCTTAAAACATTAAAAACACACTTTCCCAAAGGTGACCTCCTAGCTGTCCTACAACTCTTCCTGCATGAAAGGGCCAGAAATAATTATGCTGCTTTGACACACACAAAAATAACTAACAATAAAATGCTTCTCAAGGTCCTGGCTAGTGGAAATAGCCTCCCCCTGCTCAATAGAGAGATGATGATTATATTGCTGTATAATGTTTCTCTAAACAAAAGCTCACTGTTGTAATGATTATCAGTTTGTCTCTGATATTTACATGGCAATAATTTGTAAACCTGTTAAAACTTCCTAAATAAATAAATAGATTTTTTTAAAAAGCTTCTCAGCAGTTAGAGATGGGAATTGAATTGAAATCCCAGACCTGAAGACATTCAAATTTCTGGCAATTCTAAATCAAAAGTAAGATCAAATTTTGCACCTGGCCATGTATCTATGTTGTGGCTAGTCTTGTCACTATCAAAAATAAAATATAATTAAATACAGTACTATCTGGTTCTGGGTAGACACACAGCTTGAATAATAGAATCATTCCATTGTTATGGAGTCACATCCCTTCTGGTTGGAAAATAGCTTTCCAATATTTATAATGATTTTGTGTGCTCAGGGATGTGCTACCAGCACTTTAACCAGGGGCCCCAGAAAACTGTCACCTTTTGCCTGAGCAACCAGTACTACAGGGATGCATGCCAGGGAGAGCGGGAGAAGGGGGGGTTGGGCACTGGGAACAACAGATGAAGTGCAGAGGCAAAGAGCCTCCATGTAAATGGCACAGGCCTACTGTGGATTAAAAGTATTCAACAGGTGAGCTTTTCCACAGGCAAGTAAACCATGCAAAGATGTCCTCCCCAAGAGCTCCCTCATGCAGGTTTTACTGCAGGAGGGGATGATCTTTCTGCAGGTAGTGCAGCACAGTGTAAAACAAATGTGACCTCAGGTTATCTGCGTCTGTGCAGACTTGTAAGAGTCTCCATGGGAATTTTCATAAATATCTGCTAGTTGGTACATTTCAGATGCAAAATATTTGCTGTTCTAAACAATATTAATGACTGCAGAGATATGTCTCAGAGATGGCTTAGCAGTTTCCAGAAATGGAGCTGATGCCCATCGGTGGTAGAGAAATCAGTCCAGTTTTCCCTTCAGTTTGGGTGTGGGATTTTTAACATGCAACTCCTGGGAGCCCCAAGAACCCTGTCAAGCACCTACAGTTAAAGGACTGTCAACATTTCCATTATATATCCCTATTAAAATGGTTATAATACTCAGCAGGAAAGCAGGGTTTGCACCAAAGCACACAAGATCTCAGCCTAATAAACACTTTCAGTAACAAACAAATGTGGCTGTTCCAGACAAGTGCAGAAAGTTTACCAGATTCCAAAAGTTATTAGGAGTTTGTCATTGATTTCAGTGGAAGCAGAATTGGGGCCCCATAAGGGGACCAATACTTTTACGTATATATTTATTTCTTAATAAGAAATTAAATCAGTTGAGTAATGCAAGTTAGGACAAAAAGTTTTCTTTTCATAGCATTCTAGTACACAAGCCTATGCTTAGCCATGATTTAAATTCTTCCTATGTATTCAGCCACTACAATGTATTGTATCAATAATCCACAGAGTAGAAACTTTGTAAATTGATGATACAAGAAGAGTGTTTAACACTGATATCATTAAGCTCTAAATGGAAGCACCTAATAAATTTATTTAAATAGTACTGTTCAAAGGAAACATTACACTTTTAATGATAGACAGGGCTTCAGTGGCTAGAGCAGGGGTCGGCAACCGGTGGCTCGCGGCTCGCCAGGGTAAGCACCCTGGCGGGCCGGCCCGGTTTGTTTATCTGCCGCGTCGGCAAGTTCGGCCGATCGCGGCTCCCACTGGCCGTGGTTCGCGGTCCCAGGCCAATGCGGGAGGCAGGAAGCCGCGGCCAGAACATCCCTCGGCTCGCGCCGCTTCCTGCCTCCTGCATTGGCCTGGGACAGCGAACCGCGGCCAGTGGGAGCCGCGATCGGCCGAACTTGCCGACGCGGCAGATAAACAAACCGGGCCGGCCCGCCAGGGTGCTTACCCTGGCGAGCCGCGAGCCACCGGTTGCCGACCCCTGGGCTAGAGTGATGGTAGAGTGCAGCTTCCCATTCACAGGGCCCTGATAAAGTACAGGCACTCTAGGTGTGTTAGAGTCAGAGAACTGTATGCTGCAGAGAAAAAAAAAACAGTGTATATCATTCATGTCCATTCAAGTGTTGATGACAGAGTTTTGCAACAAGTGTGAAAAATCGGAACAGAGGGTGGAGGGTAATAGGAGCCTATATAAGAAAAAGACCCAAAAATTGGGACTGTCCCTATAAAATCGGGACATCTGGTCACTCCATTTGTATCATTGTTAAAACACACACACACACAAACCCTCCCCAAAGAAAGAAAGAAAGACTGACCAATTAAAACTGGGATACTGCCTTTGAAACCTGTAAAAGCCAGAAAATTCAGTTAATGCTTTTCATGCCATCCTTTTAGTTAATAATTAATTCAAGCTATTGCAAGGATATGACGACAGTATATGATCTTATACCCCTTACTTAAAAACAATCCATCACAGCATAAATAAAGAAATACACATTTTACTAATTACTTCCTTCAGAATCTGGGAAAAGCATTTAGCTGGCAACTTGATACGTGCTGCATTTGCAGCAGAATTTCCAATAAATCTTAATGGGAGCGGCCTACCTGCTACATTCTGAACTAAGAATTACTGGCTTATGGTTCTGCAGTATCTAGAAATCATGAATGAATTAAAGATAGGAGTGAAATCCTGGCCCCATTGAAATCAATAGGGGTTTTGCCATTGACTTCAGTGCATTCAGGAATTCATACAGAATGAAAATCTCAATTATAAACTTAGTTCCCAGTCCTGCAAACATTTATGCATGTGCTTAACTTTATTACCACAAATAATCTCAGTAAAAGTTAAGCACATATAGAAGTGTTTGCAGGACTAGATTCTTAGAACCTCATCCAAAGCTTATTGAGGTCTGACTCTAATCATTGACATCAGTAGGCTTTAGATCTGGCCCTTAGGAATTTAAGTCAGATCTTTTTGCTTATTTTAAGTTGCTATGAATGTGGAGAAGCAGGCCAGGTACACCTTTCACAGTACAGGAAATTAAATATTAAAGAAGACAGAGTACTGTTAAGGAGTGGTTACCTTGCACTGATGCAGTGATGTTACTTCACTAGAAAGTTTTCCAGATTTTAACTTAAAAAACAATTTAAATTAAATTACAATTAATTATTTTACTTACATGCAAATAGTTTTTAGATAAATAGTACTTTGAACTGAAAATTAATAAAATCTATTTAGTAACTTATAGCTACTGTATATTTTCTCAAGTCTGTCTGGAATAATTTCTAATGCATGTTTCCACTTTTGACCTCCAGTCTTGAGGCAGAGAATGTGTAATTCACATGCCAGTAACTTGTAAGACCTGGTAGCCTTATTGTACAAGCATTTCACATGTTGAGTTCCATAAACTTCAATTGGAAACTGTATGCAGAACACTTGCACGGTCAGACCTGGGTTTGCCTATCAATAATGAATCTAAAAAAATCTAACCTGTTTTAAAATCATTTCTGCATCACCTGCTTATCTCATGCCACAAGCCTGTAATGAACTGTATTGTTCAAACAACCACAGCATCAGAGAGTGAAACGGAAGAGTGCAGATGGACTTAAGGCATGGGAGCTACCTATCTATCAAGCCATTATCTTTTCATGGATACCAGAACGTTTTAAATATTTAATTAATAGCAGAACATGGGAAATAGCTTACTGTGTCTTGCGAAGCATCCAGTTGTTTGTGCATTGATTTGAATCAAACATTTACTCTATCACATTTATTTTTATTTTAAACTGAGGGGCATTGTATTCAAAATGAATATCATTAGACACAGTTAACTATGCTATGAAATGTTTAACTCATTAAGTGTGGAAATATCAGGGGCCCAGTCTTCAAGAGGACCTCAAAGCAGCCTCTAGGTTTGCACATGCAAATATCTATGTGCATAAATAAGTGAATGGTAGTTTTTGAAAATCTCCTCTTATACTACCAAGGGATGCCATGAAGTTCTCATTAACTTGGCATGGAAAATCATTTGTAAATAAATATAGTACCTGTAATCAGGGCCGGTGCAAGGATGTTTCCCGCCCTGAGGCGTCCCTCCCCCCCCACCCCGCGGCAGCTCCCCCTCTCCGCCCTGAGGCGCCCCCCCTTGCGGCAGCTCCCCATCTCCCTCCGCCTAAATGCCGGCAGCAACCGGGGCGGCCGAAGATCCGGCCGCTGCGGTTGCTGCCGAAGAAAATGGCGCCCCCCCAAATCCCGGTGCCCTAGGCGACCCGGTGCCATAGGTCGCATAAATGGTTGCACCGGCCCTGCCTGTAATCTGCCAGACTGTTAGTTTAAGACGCTGTCCACATTACCATTTTTATCTAGGTCCCCAATCCTGCAAATACATGGGTAAAGTTACATATATGCTTAAGTGTTTCCAAGATCAGGGCCCAAGCTTGTGACAAGCTGCTGACGCAGTTCGCTCTAAGCATGTTTTGTGTCCATGCACCACACAGTTAAAGCTAAATTACCATCACAACTAAGTGTTTCTCCCTGCCAGAGATCTAGAGCTGGACATTGGTTATGTTCATGTAGTCAGTATAACATGCCATATTGTTTTTCGCAGTGTGAATAGGACTCCTTATTGATACTTTTGAAATTAATTAATTTAACTGTTTTTTCTAAGCTCTCTATGCTGTAAGACATCCCAGAGTTCCACATGCTACTGCTCTGTGTGAATGTTTTTGCAGCACTCTAACCTCTGCTGAAGTAGTAGAGGATACCTGTCCAGCTTTTCCCTAGAACGTACTGATACAAACACTTTTAAACAGTAAGGTAGTTGTACATACAACCACTTTTGATGGCAGAAAAAAAATGCTGTATGGGTATAAATTGATTCAAGAAGGTTACCATGCTTCTTCTAGTTTACAAAATCATGCTTGTTATTGTCGTGTGCATAGGCCATAATTGTATACTATTCTTTGTGATGAACATTGCTAAGAAAAATAAAAATGGGATACCCTAAAGCCCCCACTTGATTTCCCAGGACATCCTTTTTACAGAGGCACTATATTTCTGTTCATTCTGTCTAAGCAAGCATAAAGGTTCAAAAGAAAAAACTGAAACGTCATCTCTACTCATACAGACAAACAAAAATTACAATTGCCATGCACAGCCACCTACTAAAATCTATCTGCATGTGCAGTAATATATCTGTTATCTAGGCTGGAAAAGATAAGGCAGTCTGAAGAGAATCAATACAGACACTAAAATGTTAAAAGAATAATAAGTTGAATCCCCCTAGTAATTGTAGTACCTGAAAGATCTTTGATTTAACATGAACTGGTTGATTTGCAAAAATATATATTTGAATGGGCTTCAAAGTGAAAAAGCCATGGCTGACTGCAAAGTAGACATACCGTATTTTCCGGCATATAAGACTGGGCGTATAAGACGACCTCCTAATTTTCCACTTAAAACATAGGTTTTGGCCTATACTCGCCGTATAAGACTACCCCCCCTTCCGAGGCTGAAGGACCCACCACCGAAGACCCGGTAGGGAACCGTCCAGTGAGTACACCCCCCACCCACGTCCTGCCCCCCCTCAGAAACCACAACCCATAACCCACCCTGCCCTGCTCCTTGTCCCCTGACCACTCCTTCCCAAGACCCCCAACCCTAACTCCCCCCCAGGACCCCACCCCCTGCCAAACTTGCCCCGCTCCCTGTCCCCTGACTGCCCCGACTCCATCCACCACCATCCCAACAGACCCCAGGAACTCCCACGCGGCACCTACCCAACCCCCCCTTCCCCATCCTCTGTCTGCCCCCCCAGAACCTCTGCCCGATCCAACCCCTCCTCCCCCGCCCCAGTCCCAGCCCTGGCCCTGGCCTCTTACCCCTGCCGGGGGCCAGGGTCGGAGCCGCAGCCGCGGGGGCCGGCTCCCCGGGCCCGGCCGACACCGGAGCCGGCGCCGCAGCCACGGGGCCTGGCTGCCCGGGCCGACACCGGGACCGGCGCTGCTGCCGTGGGGCCCGGCTGCCCGGGCCGACACCAGGACCGGCGCCGCAGCCGCGGGGCCCGGGCCGACACCGGGACCGGCGCCGCAGCCGCGGGGCCCGGCTCCCCGGGCCCGGCCGACACAAAGATAAAAAGGTAAGCCGTCCCGCCCCCTCCCCCACACGCCCGGCTTACCTGCCCACTCCTTTTTTCAGGCTTTCCGCGAACATTTGATTCGCGGGAAGCCAGGGAAGGGGAGGAGAAGGAGGGCGGAGCGTTCACGGGAGCGGTGTCATCTCTTAAGCCTGCTCGGATTGGCTGAGTCAGAAAAGCAGGCTATTACAACCTTTGCCAATCCGAGCAGGCTTTGTATGCATTAATAGCATACACCAGTGAGACCCCTCCCAGGATTGGCTCAGCCGAAGCCTGTTTATACCCGGCGTATAAGACGACCCCCAATTTTTGAGGGTTGTTTTTTAGTTTAAAAAGTCGTCTTATACGCTGGAAAATACGGTACTTTAAAGTAAAAAGAACTTTCAGTTCTCCATAAACTTGCCAGTTTGAAAAGCTGTCTTTAAATATATGTATTATTTAAATAATCTATCCTACCAGGCAGATTTTGCTCTTTGCTATAGGTAAGAATGTTCTCGATCTCATGAGTGGTTTTTTCCCCCCTCTTTTCTTGTTTTGTATTCCTACTTTTTTTTATTATTGACCTGTCTGCATGCAACTGACATTTGCTGAAGACTTTTCTTAAAGTCCATATTTTTTAAAGTATTTTTCATGTTGGTTGTAATTGTGTTGATTAGAAATAAGAATGACTCAGACTGGAATCTGTCAGAGTGTAAGGCATAAAAGAAATGCAATGCTGCCCTACTTTTCAAGTGAGTTATGATAGCTAGCTACATTACAATGGCCACTGCACATTAGTTGCAAACCTTAGGGCACAACATTGATCTGTAGACCAGTTATTTTTGGAACTTCCCTCCCTCCTGCCACTAAAAACTGGTTTAACAATTTTTACCTTTAAAATTTGAGATAGCTATAAAACAGATTTATATGTTCTAATAAAATATGAACCACTCTGATAAAACAAGACTATGCATAGGTCCCAAAAGCCATAGCCAGGAGAGGAACCACAGGGCACAATGTTTAAATTAATTTCCTGGCTCCCTCAAATCCTGTGTAGTTCATTCTTTGCAAATCTTCTATGCACAGAACTGCAGAAATGCATTTCAGGAGATTATCTAGGGTCAGAGGGCATGGCACTATATAAAAATCTAATCTAGATAGCACACCATCTGATCCACTCATGTCTCCTTCTCACGCACTTCTGCTCGGATTACTCATACTCCTGATAAAAGTAATTTATTTGGGTCTATGTGGGCAGTCTGAGGTCTGCCAGAATATCGGTGCAGATTAACTCTGCTTTAGCTGCCAACCACAGGGAAGGTAGTAGAAAGGCAGAGGGCTCAGCAGAGCAACAGAACAGAGTTGCCAATCAGAGGGACAGCAGACAGGCCTACTGGATGTTAGCCACACAAATGATGCCTCTGGGGAAGGGAGCTGAACCAGAAGTACACCACTGAGCACAGTTAAGGCTGAGGCTGAATCTCAGTTTGTTAATGCTCTAATCAGAGATCTATGAGGCTCTCTGGGGAGATTAGTGTCAATGGCTTGATATCAGACCTACCCGCTTAGTTTGGGTGTTCAGATGTCTATGAGTAGGGTGACCATATTTCCCTTTGCTGAATACGGGACACCTGGTAAAATTATTCGTATTCAAGCAAGTTCAATGGCAATCAATCAGAGCTATGCAATACAAACATTCAAATTAACATCAAGTTGACTGAGCCCCAGATAAAAAGAAATTCTGCGTAGTTGGATTCTTTTTATTTACCTTCTTATTCTTAAGGCTTTAGGGTTCACATGGGGAGGGGTGACACAGACATACATGGGGGGGGATGTGACGGGGTGACCGACCAACCTGATTCTCCCTGCCTGGCGCTCCCCACCCTCCATGCCTTGCTGGGCCCCCGAGACATACCTGCCTTTCCTGGTACCTCGCGCTGCATCTTCCTGAGGCAACATGTGGGGGAACGGGATGCAGGGTCACATGTCCCCCTCCCCAGATTTTTGCCAGGGTTCACACCAGAATGTGGCCAGCAGCAGCGTTTCGGTGCTGTGCGGGAGGGAAGGGACGTTTGCTGCTTCCAGCTGCAGGGGAGAAGGAGGGAGAGAAGGGATGACCTGGCCCTTGTGTCTTCGCAGAGCTCACCTCTTCTTCTCCTCCCCCTACACACTCAGTGTCTGGAAGCAGCTTGTCCCTTCCTGCCCACACCATGTCGAAAGGCAGTTAACATCTCCAGGCTGCTAAGGGTCACAAGCATAACCCAGTTACCTCCTGTTTCCGCCCCTTCCCCCATCTACAGTGTGGGCAGGAAGGGGTTAAGCCCTAAGGATGCATTTAACTGGCCTACAGAGGCTCCAGCGAACCGGGCCATGTGGCTCAGTAGGAGAGGATGGAGCAGCCCTGCACTCCCTGGGGGCAGGAGCAAGGGTATGGGAGGGTAGGGGGTGAAGATGGTGCTAAGCAGCCCAGGGAGCTGCTGTACAGCCTGCAGGCTCAGCGCATGAACAGGCTGTAACTTGCTGCCCACTTCAGAGCTTAGCTGAGGGGCAGAGAGGCTTCCCTATGCCATCGATGTGTGAGGCTTTGGCACATGCAGAGCTTGGTTCCTCCTGTCCAGCACCCCAGGCTGGGGGGTCTTGGGCTTTCCCGGGGCACCAGCCCAGCCAGAGGCGGTGGGGGGAAGGAGTCTGCCGGCCAGGCTGTTGGTGAGCTGAGTGCTCCAACCAGGGGCTGGTTCTCTGCACAGCGCTGGGAGCAGGATGCGCCCCGCCAGTAGCGATATGGAGGAACAGCGGGGCAGGGGGGGAGGGGCAAAGGGGCAAAGCAGGGAGAGGACAGTGAGAGAGGGAGCATGTAAAGGGCCAATGGGTGGGCAGCAGAGGTGACACATAACTGGCCGCTGCCTGGTGCCTGCCCACACTCGCCAGCCACCACAGCTCGCAGCACGCAGTCGGTGTTGGCCAGAAACGGGCCAGGGGGCAGGACCCTGCTGGCAGAGAGCTGGCGCGCAGCAGGGGCTGCACTGATGGACCATGAGGGGGAGAAGCTGCAGCTTCATCCCACCACCAGCCTTGCACACCCACCTCCATTGTCAGCCATGGGACCTCCCCCACTCACCACTGGTGGGAGGGCGAGCAGGGATCTGGCCAGCAGCACACTCGCCAGTATTAATGGGGGGAGGACAGAAAATACAGGACAATTTGCCTGTTTTTAAGAAAAAGTCAGGACACCTGCAGGAGGGCTTAAACATGGAACTATCCCTTTAAAAATGGGATGTGTGGTCACCCTATCTACAATGATAGACAGGATTAGGTTTTTTTTAGTTACAATCAGGCTGTTCAAAGGCAGTTCTCTTTGCAGAAAAGCAAGCAACAGTTCAATTTTTCGGCCAAGCCAAAGAGGGTAGTATAGCACTCTTTGAGCCTTGCAATCTTAGCAGCAGTAACAACTATTGCTGCTGGACATGAACTGACATGATTTAAAAGGGAGAGTAAATCTGGCAAGATATGATTGCAGTCATATATTTTAAAGGCAGTTATTTTTCCTAAAAGGTAAGCAATAGTTTAATTTATCAATAAAGCTAGAGAAGGCTTTGTAGAAAAATAAATTACCATTTGATTACTTGCTCCTGCAAAGAAAGAAGATTTTTTTTAAAATTTTCTGTTAGGAAGGAGATTGCCTGTAAGATTTTTTACTAGGGCTGTCAATTAATCACAGTTAACTCACGTGATTAACTCAAAAATTAATTGTGATTAATCGCAGTTTTAATTGCACTGTTAAACAATAGAATACCAATTGAAATGTATTAAATATTTTTGATGTTCTCCTACACTTTCAAATATATTGATTTCAATTACAACACAGAATACAAAGTGTATACTGCTCACTTTATATTATTTTATTACAAATATTTGCACTGTAAAAATGATAAACAAAAGAAACAGTATTTTTCAATTCACCCCATACAAGTGCAGTAGTGTTATCTCTTTATCATGAAAATGCAACTTACAAATGTAGATTTTTTTTGTTACATAACTGTACTCAGAAAAAACAACAATGCAAAACTTTAGAGCCACACTCAGTCCTACTTGTTCAGCCAATTGCTCAGACAAACAAGTTTGTTTACATTTACTGGAGATAATGCTGCCCACTTCTTATTTGCAAGGTATATACATGCCAGATATGCTAAACATATCTTCATGCTTTGGCCACCATTCCAGAGGACATGCTTCCATGCTGATGACGCTCGTTAAAAAATAATGCATTAATTACATTTGTGACTGAACTCTTTGGGAGAAAATTGTATATCTCTGGCTCTGTTTTACCCGCATTCTGCCATATATTTCATGCTATAGTAGTCTCGGATGATGACTCAGCACATATTGTTCATTTTAAGAACACTTTTGCTGCAGATCTGACAAAACGCAAAGAAGGTACCAATGTGAGATTTCTAAAGATAGTTACAGCACTTAACCCAAGGTTTAAGAATATGAAGTGCCTTCCAAAATCTGTGCAGGATGAGGAGTGGAGCATGCTTTCAGAAGTCTTAAAAGAGCAACACTCTGATGCGGAAACTACAGAACCCGAACCACCAAAAAAGAAAATCAACCTTCTGCTGGTGGCATCTGACTCAGATTATGAAAATGAACATGCAGCGGTCCGTACTGCTTTGGATTGTTATCAAGAAGAACCCGTCATCAGCATGGACGCATGTCCTCTGGAATGGTGGATGAAGCATGAAAGGACATATGAATCTTTAGTGCATCTGGTATGTAAATATCTTGCGACACTGGCTGCAACAGTGACATGCAAATGCCTGTTCTCACTTTCAGGTGACATTCTGAACAAGAAGCAGGCAGCATTATCTCCTGCAAATGTAAACAAACTTGTTTGTCTGAGCGATTGGCTGAACAAGAAATAGGACTGAGTGGACTTGTAGGCTCTAAAGTTTTACATTGTTTTATTTTTGAAAGCAGTTATTTTATGTACATAAAATTCTACATTTGTAATTTCAACTTTCATGATAAAGAGATTGCACTACAGTACTTGTATGAGGTGAATTGAAAAATACTATTTCTTTTGTTTTTTAAAGTGCAAATACTTGTAATAAAAATAAATATAACGTGAGCACTGTACAGTGTATTCTGTATTCTAATTGAAATCAGCTATTTGAAAATGTAGAAAACTTCCAAAAATATTTAAATAAATGGTATTCTGTTACTGTTTAACAGTGCAATTAATCACAGTTAATTTTTTTAATAGTTTGACAGCCCTAGTAACCAGATTTAATGCCAATATTATGATATATAATTACATTTTAATTTTTAAAAATAAATGGAATATTCAGAATTAGATAAGATAGGGATGACAAAATTAGCAGCAAGCCATGCACATGTGAGGGACCCATGACAGCCCCTGGTTTTATGTTGTAATGTAATATGATCAGTAAGTATGAATACTAAAATTTTACTATAGAAATGAGGGTTGTGAATTATTGGATTGGGTGGACTAGAAATGTATGAGGTCTGAGGAATATTAGCTATACAATTTTTCTTGTGTCCACACTCACTCTCAGCATGTGGGCCTCTTTAATCTTGCACCAAAATCTGAATCATTAGGTAACTCCAAAAAAAGATATGATTAGAGGTAACAGAACAAAACTCAGTTCAGATAGTGAGAACTGCTGTTCCTTATTCTGTTAAGGGATAGAGGCAATTTGCAAAGAAAAAAAGGGAAACAAACAAAAACCCCAAACTACAAACAAAAACTTGGGCTGGGCCATTTCTTTTTTTTTGGTTTATTTATGATGTATAAAAATGCCTGAAAAGTGGTGGTGAGTTTTTTGTTTCTACATTTCAGCTGGAAGTAATATACCTGATAACAGTAACACACACTTTGTGCAGTGGTTTTCCATTTTACTTTGAACATTTTCCTAGCTATTCACATGTCTGTGTTTGTACATTGTAACAGTATTTTGTGCTTGTACAATAGATTTATCAGTAAACATTAGTAGACTGAATGGATAAAAGATTTATGGAAGTAGATTCTGTGTTGCATCTCCGTTGAGATATAGCACAGAATGTAAAGATCAGGAAAGGTGAGGACCAAGGCGGTTTTATGATGGATTCTGAGTTGCTCTGGAGGGCCCACTGGCATCTGAGTTAAGGTCTAGTTAATAGCAGCCTTACCTGTGCTGCCAATGGGTTATTCTGCAGACCAGAATCCCCATATCACTGAATGATACAAGCAAATAACTGCCATACCCCATATTCCGGGGCCTACATTAGGGGTAATGAAGGGCTGTTTACATTAATAAGTCTTATGGTGCACTGGTATCAGATGGGAATTCTTCCCTGGCCCTCTGCGTACTGTGCATCCTGGCTCTTGAACTTCTGACCATTGTCATATATGTCTCAGAGGGTCACTACATTTGTCCACCCCCGATACAGGGGCTCGAGAAGGGACAATAATCTGGGCAAAGGGAATAATGGGGAAAAAATCTTAATAGGACTGAGGGAAGACAGCAGCCAGCCAACACATTAATTCTAAAAAAGAAATCATGGAATGACCTGACATTTGGATTAGTAGATTCAGACCAAATATAGATGTCTGTACAGTTAACATACTTTGTTATTTGAATAGCCTATTTTATATACAATGTATGTCCTTGGGATGGAGTTTTAATTAAAAAAAAGTTAGCTATCAAGATAAAACAAAAAATTGTTTGGCATTTTGAGACTGTTGTTTATGCAACTTGAGGCTGATAATAGGTGGCTTCACCATATTGGATTCTTTTCAAGAACTTTTCAGAGTCAAAGATTTTTTCTCTATAAAAATCTAATCCTGTGACAGATAAAAAATAAAACGTTAACATCACAACTTCTTCAATCAGTTTTCTCGGAAAAAAATTCAACAGTGATATACTAGACTGTTATGATTTGCAGTGCTAACACAAGAAAGGAAAGCTAACAGAATAAAAAAGCCTTAAGGTCATTTGTTTTAAAGACATGGCAAAAGATTTAAAATCCAACCACCTGTCATTCACCTTGCAGAAATGCCCAGTTTGTAAACCAAATTTCATTTTTTTTGACATTTTAAAAGCTATTACATACAACCCCTCTGCATGTCAAACTTGGTATAGTCTCAGGGGTCCTTGGCTTAAAAGCCTAATACTGCAAGTGCTGAAAGTCTCCTGGGAGGTGCTGAGCAAGGGAGGAACCAGTATGGAAGATGGTATGACTGGTAGAAATCAGTGCAGAGAAATGGGCAGAAGCAGACTTATGCTGAGCCTTGAAGGGAGGATGAGATGCCTAGTGCTTTCAAACACATATATAAGACAGACTTTTGTTTAATGAGAAGACTGTTGGACAACAATCCTCTTGCTGTTCTTGATGGAAACAAACTCATGACCACTTATGTAAAATAAGTATGGAGGGACTTTAACAATTTATGACAGTGAAGAACGTGGAAGTTTTCTGTATTAACTGAATTACTTTTATCTGTAGGTTTGGTGGTTATTGTGTTGCTGGCAAAATGGTTAAATCAGTCTTAGTTAGCTTTGGTTTGCAGAACTAAGCTTAGTGATTGTAGCCAGCCTCAATTTCTGGTACTTGTAGGTGCTAATTGCTTTGATGTTTACCTCTAGTGATATGGAATCAGGACTCTGGTTTATCCCAGGAGGCAGAGGGAAAGTCCCAGTCTGTGTCTTAAGAGGGATTAAGATGGGAATTATTAAACAAAGAGCTTGAAAGCAGTTAAAAGCTGAGCCTCTGAAAAGACAGAGGGTCATTACAACATACTTGGAAACACAGAGGGTCTGAAGAGAAGCAAGCTGTTACTTGGTCCCCAGGAGAACAGGGGCGGAGGTGGGTACCAAGGCTAAATTGGTCCTGCTTAACTGCCTGAGGGAAATGCTAAGCTTAGGTAAAACAATGTGTTAGGGTTTTCTTGTTTTAAGGTTTTTCCTCTCTGTTTGTTACATTCCTATGGAAAAATAAGTGTTATTTTGTTTTGAACAAGCTGTTCTCTGTCACTGCCCTTTTAAACTGTTCACAGCTTCCAGAGAGAAGTGTATAGGATGGAACAAAAAACTCAGCTGGCCCTGCTGAGGACTCATGGTTGGTGAACAGGGGTGCTGTGTGACCAGAGACCCTGTCTAAGGCTATGTCTACAGTATGGACCTTACAGCAGCACAACTGTACCAGTGCAGCTGCACTGCTGTAAGGCCTCCTGTATAGCCAATCTATGCTGGCAGAAGAGAACTTTCCTGCTGGGATAATTAAACCACCCTCAATGAACAGTGGTAGCTATGTCAGCAGGAGAGCATCTCCTGCCAACATAGCACTGTCCGTACCAGCGCTTTTGTTGGTGACATTTATGTCAGTCTGTGTGTGTTTTTTTACACCGCTGGCTGACAAAAGTTTTGCTGACAAAAGTGCTAGTGTAAACAAAGTCTAAGAGTGAGATGAATGCAGGATTGCACCCTAAGAGAAATATAGGCCTGGGCTTAGCAGTTGGAAGGGGTGTCCAAGGAGAGCCTGAGTGAGGGGTCAAAGGTACTGCTCATCCTGGAACCTTCTTTGTAGGAGAAGCCAGTACCATTTTTGGTCTTTCATTCTAAGGGATCAGTGCATTTGTGGTTATATGTAAGGAAATACTGTTTCGTCAGAACAATACTGCAGCTGGCTATCATATCCCTAGAAGGAAAAACTTAACAATGGCAACAAAGATATACCAGGAGGTTTGAGGAGGAAGGAAGACATGACATATTCTTTTGTCAATATATGGAATTGGACATTGGTTTTGGCAGCAGCTTCACACAGGAAGAAGTGATCCTATAAGGTGGGAAAACATTTTGGCTGGAATTGTGGGCCGTCAGCACTGTTGTAAATCAAGCCCTTAGCCTTTCTGTGTCACATTTTACACACCTGTAAAATGAAAATAATGCTCACCATAATTACTTCCCAAGTATGTTGTAATGATTAATTAGTTGTATGCACCGCACTTTGAAAACATAAAGCATTATGCACAGTAAATGCTAAATAATATCAATTTTACTAATAAGACAGCACTCAAATCAGAGAAATATTTTCTTTAAAATCACAAGAAATTCTTTCATTCACTTCTGTTTTCTCAAGCCTATACAACAATAAAAAGAAAATCCCATGTAACCCAACAGAAAGCATTCTAAGCAGTGCTAGAGATGCTCATCTTGGATGCACAACACTGGTCTGCAGCGTAACTAAGGGCTTAAGCAAACATAAGGCATTAAAATACTACAAAGAGGATCAGAAAGACTTGTGACTGAAAAATCACGAACCAGAATTATAATCAGTAGAGAAGTCAAACTGACACAGAGCAGGAAAATAATAAATCAGGGGCAAAGGAAAGCTGTGGTTATCAAAAACCTAACAACCATATTAAAATACAAGAGTTATGTTTTTTCTTCAATTCACACACTCTCAGTATCAATAATGGGAGTAGCATGTATGCAGAAGATGGAGAATACATCTGCAAGAGTATGGCTGTGGGGGAGTGAATAGATCATTCCAGGCTACACTAATAAATAGAATAAATAATAATGTATGTATATGTGTATGTGAATATATATATATAATTAATCTAAAGAGAGAGTGACACTGATTGTCATGGTAGCCAGGTTCATAGCTCCCCATCAACCTTAAAAAGTTTGCTTGTTCTCAGTCTCCTGGAATCACACTGCCTCTGGTAACCTTGGAGAACAAAGGCTGTACTGCAATATTCTACACCAGATTTGGCCACAACATAGGGCTGAAACTAGGGCTATCTCCCTTCCCAACTGAAATGTAAATCTTTGTGGTTCCCAAAAAATTATCTGACAAAAGAAGGAAAGTCACCATCCACATGGCCCATTGACATCCCCAGAATTAAGAGCCTTGTGTACTCTGAGAGCAACAGCCAAAGGACTAAAATGTGTCACTTGTCATACCAAGGAAAACAACACATACTTCCAGACATACTCTGGAAGTATGTGTTGTTTTCCTTGGTATGACAAGTGACACATTTTAGTCCTTTGGCTGTTGCTCTCAGAGTACACAAGGCTCTTAATTCTGGGGATGTCAATGGGCCATGTGGATGGTGACTTTCCTTCTTTTGTCAGATAATTTTTTGGGAACCACAAAGATTTACATTTCAGTAAATGTAGTCACACCATATAGTCACACCATATAGTAAACACCAATAGCAGTCTGAAGCCCAGCCCATCAGACGTCATTGGCTAGGACAGAGCATATAAAAACAGACCCAATCCAAACTCTTGTATTCATACTGTAAATGTTTGGATTATATAAACCAGGACATTTCTTTCAATGTTTTTCAATTTATTTTTTCTCAAGTAAGGAAGAAAGAAGCCCTTACTTATATGTAATTAAAAACTTCTGTACATTAAGCCATTACTATCACTTACCTCTGGTGCTTAATAAGAGCCTTTGGTGATGTCAGATGGGTTTAGCAGGGGTTAACTTCCTGATGGAGACATTTTACCCATACATATTACCCTCCCCTCATGTGTTTGTGTGTTTTGAACAGCCTATATAAGAGTAATAACTTCCCCTCTATTTCCCAAAGATAGTCAAGAAAAAAATAATTGTAAGAATAATAATTTAAAATACAAAACTCCAAAACAATACCTTCTCCAGTTTAAGAATCACTTCCAGGGCAGCCCACTGCAAAAATATATAAAAAAAGAGATGCTAGACATGCAACTCTTGGAGTCTGAAAAACATTTAAAAATACAAACAGATCTGACTGCAGGCAAAAATTGAGATAACTGTAGGATTGAACTACAAGGTTTGGTAGTGACTATAAATAGAAAAATTAAAACACTGTTGTATGGTTGTGTACATTCATGCATTTAAAACTAAGATAATGTGCATCTTAAAGAAATACTGTACCCACCGTGTGTAGTCCAACAGTGTGAAAGTTTTCACAGTGAGATGTCAATGTCACTAAGAACAACCTGTAAACAGCATTAAAAAAATTATGGAGCCAGAGTTTTAAATAGTTTTTCATTATAAACACAATTTTCACAAATTTCCTGCTCCCCCCACAATCACTAACTTTCCCCAAACTAAATTAACCTGCCTAAATTATCTCTGCCAGAGGATATTTTCTAGAAGTTTGTGGTTAATTGCATCAGGTACTTGTCAAGTCTGAAACTGTAGGTTTTCATTTTTGCAAAATTCCCCTAAAACATTTTGCAGCATTATATCTCAAAAACACTTTGGTCTGGAAACTGCACATTGGCTTACCCTATAATTCCTAAGGACTGATGTCTGTTTTCATAATTTTTTTTGTGTTAACATGCTATATTGTTTACAAACTTATGCGAGCACCATGGTGTTTACAACTGTGCACCTCCCTTTGGTAGTTTAAGAAATTCTGAACAGAACAAGGAGGGTACATGAGAGTTTGAAGACTTAAATCCTTTACATAACTTAATCCCCAATTATCTTATTGTCTGTGGCAGGCGTCAAGCCCATATCCTCAGCCATATGCTCTAGTAGTTCTCTGCAGGGTCCCTGTCAAAGTTAAGAAAACTTCATCAGAAGTTCTAATGAAGGGACCCTGGTAGAATATATAAGTTCTACAGGAGTAGAGATGTGCTGGGAAGCTGCTGGAGTTTTTAAGCTAACATCTTGCCTCTTACCTTTCATATACAAATAGAACAAATACCTATCCCTCCCAAACCTATATTCCTACAGCATCTTCACAACTTACCCTCTATATATATACAGTCACCAAACACCCACCACTATCTACCGCTGCTCTAAAGAAGAGCAAATCCAACACATCCAAGTCAGAACAAAATTAAATATACTCCTTCACTCTTTTCTATGTAAAGTTTATTTAAAAACCCCAACATATTTTATCTCTCAGTTTGATTCAGTGACCTAAAAATCCAAGCACTTCATTCTATAAAGAAGACTTCTCAGGTTAGTAGTTAGATTTTTACCATGCCACTTTCATGTAGAGGTCTAAGGGGAGTTAATTTGCATATAAAGTATAACAATTTTATTGTTAATTATCCCAAGGGTGTAAGTGGTGGTTGTATTTATCACACACACTAAAAGTACATCACATGTACAGAAGCTCCCCAACTTACTATTTTAAAAACAAAACCAGCCAACCAACCACTTCCATCATCCAGAGGGGTATTAATGTAACGCTCTGTCACCTATGGTGATGTTGTTAATTGACATTCAGTGCAAAGCTCACAAAACTCCACTACATCCAAATATATCCCTGACTATTAGAATCTCTCCAGGATGCTAGCAGTAGATGACTTCCCCCTACATGCTTTTCTCGCTGTTCAGTAAGTTCTATAGTTTCATGGTTATTCCATAACTGGAACAAACTGTATTTTTCTGATCTCATGATATGCTGCAGTAACTCTGCCAGGCTCAAAGTATAAGAGGGGTAGCCGTGTTACACTCAATTTTACCTAAGACCTCTCAATTTTTTAAGCTGGCAAAATAACTAAGTAATTCCTTGAAAATCTGTTTTCTAGTTACAAAATCCTTACCTACATCATATTCCTCATGATTTCTCACAATCACCATCTATTAAATCAAGGATACCAGAATGCACTGTATGGCTCAAGGAATTGGGATATATAGAAGATAAGATTCTGTGTAAATCCAGAGTAGCTCCCTAAAGTCAGTGGAGTTACTCAGGATTTACAATGGTGTCTGCATCACAGAAACCACCATCAAGTAGATATTAATTGATGACTTAGTTGGCAGTCGCAGTAGAGAAGCTAAAGGAATGATGATTGGAAAACCTCTCTCATTTCTAAAAGTAGTCTCTCCAGATCAGGGTAGAAGCTAGGGAGATCAGCAGTTTGTTATTTTAAGGGATGCCCCTTTCCTAGTGCCAAATGTCCTGTATCATGACAATTTAGGATATTGCTAAAATATCAGACTATCATCACACAAAGGATCACATACAATTATAAAATGTATGATTTTAGTCTATGAATAAGATATTCTTAATCACTGTTCCCTAAAAATAAATGCTGTCTTGCATTTTTCATACAGTTGATTACTTGTAATGTGATGTATTTGTGCTTTTATTATTCTATAATGTACTGTGATATGGTAAAATCTGATGTAATCTCCAAGACACAAATGGATCACATAAGATTAACAGCACAGTTGTCCTATGCCAGGCGATTAGGCAGTGGCCCCCAGTCTACAAGCAACAGTCATCCAGATCAAGTGTTGGTTGCAACTTGAATATAATTCTTCATTCTCTTTTTGACTTTGTTACTTTTTTTTCCTTTTCAGTGTCAGAAGTTTGTTGTCTGAAACAATGAATAAGTCGTTGTTTTCTTCATTTAGATCAAAGGTTCAAAATATGACATATGCTGTTTCACATCTTACTAAATGGAACAAATTAGTCATATGCAAACACCCTGAGCACAGGCCAAGCACTTGGATGCAGCTTCTACAATAGAACTTGTGCCATTTAGCTCCAAAAACACAAGCCTCTACTCAATTAACTCAGAAGCAGTTCAACCAGTGCAGCCAGGAGAACGAACTCTTATGCATATGAATAAGTCTGACATATTCGTTTCAGTAAAGGTCAATAGTACACATACACACAAGCCAGTCTTTCATGTAATCTCCCCCAATTAAAGCAAAGCACATCCTCAAACTGCAACAATTTAGGGTTCACAATACTTCAATCCCACAGCCCAGCATTGATTTTAGTGAGGGTTATTGTGCAACTATCAAGCATTCTGTACAGCACTTTTGTTACTTAAAGTTTCAGTTCTGTTGGGTTGAGGGAGTTTATTTTGTTTATCCTTTTAGCAGATTTAATATTATTTATTAAGGATAGGTATAAAGAGGTTCAGGCAAATAATAATAATACTTAACATTTGTATAATGCTTTTCATCTTCCAGGCTATCTTATCTATTCTATGGCACTTAATATATACTACCCAGCCTGAACAGATACCTGAAACTGGAAATAAATCAAACCATTTCCTATCTGTCTACCCTACCTATTTGTATGGCTCTCATCACCATAATTATATCTGAGCACTTTGTGGATTTTATCCTTACAAAATCCTGTGAGGTGGAGAAGTATAATCTCCATTTTAATGATGGGAAACTGAGGCATGGGATAAACTAAATTACTTGGGAGACCCAGGTTCAATTCCTAGCTCCACCACAGACTTCCTTTGAGAGCTTAAGCAAGTCACTTAGCATCTTTGTGCCTCAGTTCCCTGTCTATAAAAAGGGGAATAATAATTCCCTACCTCAGAAGAGTGTTGTGAGGATAAATATATTAAAGATTGTGAAATGCTTTGAGATCTACTGATGAAAAGCACTATATAAGAACTACATATTACTATTATTGTATAAGGTCACTGTTGTATTAATTTAGATGAAATATATGGGCCAAAGGTGTTTAATATTACCCACTCACTGTCCAACATTAAACAATGTTAAACAAGATTCGAGATTTGGTATACAGAGACCTCAGTCTGCTTAGTACCATGGCAAACACGCCATTAAAAGCATTTTATCCTTTTATTAAAGATAAAGAAAGGAAGGGAAAATATTAAGATTTTTATTTTAACAACCCTTGTTCCCTTTCCCTTTAGCTGGAGAGAGATGGGCTGGACCTAGTATTGTTGCTGTTTTTCTTAAAGTCCGACTCCCATTTTATCCCAGGTGGTGTTTGGGATTTAGATGCATCTGGTAGAGGTAGTGATTTAATGTGTGTCCCTCTTTCTGGCCCAGTCTGGTCAGGACATCTCTCAGGATCAGGATGACGAAGGCCTGGGGTCCCAGGAGATGGTGGGGGTGTCAGCCATGAGGGTGAAGCTCACTTTGGTAAGTCAATTTTTCTCCCCAAAGTCTCTGTCTTTAAAGGACCTCAAAAGGGATGATGGGTGGAATAGCCCATCACCTCACCAACAATTAGGCCCAGTTTCCAACACACCAAATTTGGTTCACATGATCTTGATACAGTTAATCAGTTATAGCAATAGGCCTTTTTGTTTGGACTAATTCATTCTCTCTGTCTCTCTTTCGTACCTTTCCACATCAACATTTATAAGTCATTATAAGTTATTGTGACTGTGACAGTGTACCCCATAAGGCTTTATGGGGGTGTGCTCATAAATGTATGTATGGCATAACTGGAATAGGGTTTTGCTACATATGCCATGTAACTTATCTGTGTAAAGGTTATGATCTACTGGTTATGTTCATCCTAGTTGTATGCAGGCACCATTTGTGTGTTCAAAGTTATGAACATTGGCTGTATAATTGCTTAATTTCTAAGTAGCCTTAGTTAGAACATTTGGTCACTTCTTGGGAAAGGCATGTGCAAGTTAAGTGCTCAGTCAGGAAGCACTTAACAGACAAAAGAGCTTGGAAGATTCCAATCCACATAAGAAGTCTACCTGAGGATGTTCAAGGTAGCATGTGGGTAATGGCTGCTACCTGCAAGTCCTGAGTCATGCATGGGCATGTGACTTGCCCATGTGATTCTGAATCTCCATTTTGTGACTGGATTCTACACAGGGTGAGGAGGGGGTCTCCACCCACAAGAGAAAGTCTATTGAAACCCCTGGGAGACCCCTCCATTTTGTCTTCAGCTGGCTAAAGAAGGAGCCTCTTCACCCACCCCCACCCACCCCCGAGGATACTTAAAGGAAACTAGAACAAAGGACAGTAACTACAGGAGGTATGAGTGATTGCTGGACCCAGGCTAAAAGGAGATTAGTCTGTAAAAGGGAGCATTCTGGAACTGGTGAGGATCTTATCTGTATTTAAGTTTGATTAGACATAGATTTGCGTATTTTATTTTATTTTGCTTGGTTACTTACGTTGTTCTGACTGTTACCGCTTAAATTCTACTTTCTGTATTTAATAAAATCACTTTTTACTTATTAATTAACTCAGAGTATGTATTAATACCTGGGGGAGCAAACAACTGTGCATATTTCTCTATCAGTGTCATAGAGGGTGAACAATTTATGAGTTTACCCCACATAAGCTTTATACAGAGTAAAACAGATTTATTTGGGGTTAGACCCCACTGGGAGCTGGGCATCTGAGTGCTAAAAACAAGCCACTTCTGTAAGCCTGTTTTCAGGTAAACCTGCAGCTTTGGGGCAGGTAATTCAGACCCTGGGTCTTTGTTGGAGCAGACGGGAGTGTCTGGCTCAGCAAGACAGGGTGCTGGAGTCCTAAGTTGGCAGGGAAAACAGGAGCAGAGGTAGTCTTGGCACATCAGGTGGCAGCTCCCAGGAGGGGTTCTGTGATCCAACCCGTCACAGTGACATCTTATGAATGCATACTCACGTTTTACAGTTGAACTAACAGGGTATATTTTTAGGTTCAATTATCACAACATCACAGAGGGTGTCAACTTTGATGGATGACAAAGCATAAACACCACAGTACTTTTCACTTGTGTAACTCCTTCCACCAAAAGAACCTCAAAGTGCTCTACAAATGAGCAAAGTTCTTTACTTAATAATTAACCCTCTCATTACCTGTACAATAAGGTAAGTAAATATCATTATCTCTATTTTACAGGTAGGAGCATAAAGCAGTAAAATAATTTGCCCAAAGTTACAGAAGAGATCAAAGTTAAAAGTGGGAATATAACTCAGAATACTAACTCTCTATTGTGCTCTATAATTTTGACAACATATCCACTTTCTCATATGACGCCTACACATAACATAGTGATGAGACCAATATCAATACCTACTTTAGTATAGATACCATGGGTTGAGATTTTTCAATGTCTAGGGGGTTAGGATGCACATTAATTTGAATGAGTATTGGGCATCCAAATCCCCTCAATAGCTTGGAAAATCAAGGCTCATTAATACAAGAAATTATTCTCACAGAGTGAAACCCATTCCAATGGATATCTGTTATAAGCACCAACCAGTCCCTCGTCACTGACCCCACCATTTGCCCACCTGGTTTTGACTTGCCCCGTCCCCAGTGGTCCCTATTGAACAGGTTCTGGACCGGGCAAGGTCTCTGTGCAGACAAACCGTATCGCTGGGGCTTTTGTGACAGCTCTTTGTGCAGCTGTGGCGCAGCGCAGACGCCGCCGCACACTGTCGATGAATGCCTGCTGACTAGGTTCAGCGGTGGCCTAGAAGAACTGCATCACGCCACTGAAGATGCCATTGCTTGGCTAGATGACTGTGCACACACTACTAACTTCAGAGTGAAATCCTGACCACACTGACATCAATGGGGCCAGGATTTCACCCATTGCATTTCTGACTTGTCTGAAGTTAGGTAACACTGGAATTGCCACAGGAGAGCCTATTCTCACAAGATTTGAAAACCAAATATGTTGAATAACTTTTAGCAATCATCTTTGAGTTTTCGCAATTACATGTGTTTATGGAGGAAAAAATGTCCCAGACCTCTGCAACTTGTTTTATATAGTTTACTATAAGCAAAGTTTTAATTAAGGCTATGCTCAGTAAACTTGCAAATATTTGGATGCATCTGATTAAGATAAAGGCCAGAGGCCAGATTCAGACCTGGCATAAGTGAATCAATGAAGTAGGTAGGACCTGGTGAATTTACCTCCATGATTCTATACATATTTTCCCTCCAGTAATCTATTTAAAACATCTTCATGACTGCTTCCACTATTTTATTCATAGGTACAAAACAATGTTACTATCACTCTCCCATACAAACAGGTGAAGAGATGTTCACTGGCTAATGCCTATTGAGAAAAGTAGCTGTACCTTAAATCCAGGACTCTGAATCTTAAATGCAAAGAAGCTGTAATCACTTCTTTTGGGGCAGTTCCACTACAGCTGATTTATTTCTCACCACTGCTGAGCTCAGGCAACCAACTACTTACTGTCATCTCCTAGCTAGGATTAGTTGCTAGGCAGGATAAGCTTCCTAGTTAAGACATGCTCATGAATGCATTATGACACAATGGCAGGCATTAGGACATTACATGTATGCAGTGGCCTCCCATTTGACTTTTCATTACAGTGTATGCTATTTCATGACTATAGCAGTTTTCTCAAGCCCAGATAGCACCAATGTAAAGTATACTGTCATGGAAGTTGTTACTTAGAAATTTGTTTGTATTATAGTAAGGAAAATGAGAACCTTCTCTCACTGTATGTAGAAATGCTCTTCTGGAAATAATTTTGGTTCAATATTCCTATCAACAGGCGTAATATCAATTTGTCCATAATCTATAACTCAAATAAACCAGATAATGAAGCATGCCAGCCATTTTACATCCAAATTCACAACCATCTTATGGAATGTGGAGTTAGCTCACTGATTGTTACCAGGGGTTGTCAGTTTTATTTCTGGTTCTTCAACTAATTTAGGATTAAATTTTCATGTCAAGTAGGGCCTTTGAATCCAATGGGACTTCTCTTGGAAGAAAGTACTGCTTGAAGTGTGGGTAGCAGAGGCCTTTAGTGTTTAAGCTCTAAGGGTCAAGGGCATTAGGGCTAGATCCAAAGTCTTCTGAAGTCAGTGCGATTCTTTACATTGACTTCAACAGCTTTTGGATCATGCCCTTATTGTATATTCACATAGCTCCATTGACTTCAATGGTGCTCATCAGCATAAAGTCATACATGCGTACATATCCATACTTACAGTATTATCTACAAATATATACGAATAAAAAACCCAGCTATACTTGTTTAAGAGTTGAATTGCACATCATGTCAGGCTTCCTCATCTGCTGTCGTGTCCTTGAGTCTTTATTACATATTTCAAATCCAGTGTCATAAATCTAGATCTTTGAGGGTGGTAAGCTGCTCACTAGTGCAAATTTTACTGAATATTATTTTGATCCAAATAAAGAACTATCAACATAGAAATATTTAACTGTTTGTGTGTTGGTGCAGTTCCTTTATCCCCCCTAGGTGTGGGCTAGCAGAAGGCTTTTTGTTTGTTTTTCTGTGGGCTTTTTTGGTTCTGTGTGCACAGGTCTTTTGGTGACTCTAAAGTCTTGTTGCCACCCCAGTGGTATTTCTGAGAAAACTACTCCATTGACGAGGTGAGAACAGGATACTGGACTAGATGGACCTCAGGTCTGATTCAGTGTGACAATTCCTATGTTTCCAAATGTTTTTATTTAAAAAAATAGTTCTAAGATGATTTAACTAATAATCTCATAATATCCAAATGAATAAGTGTGAAAGGGTTTGTGATCATTGGGAAAGTAACCTCTGATGTCACACTCTCAACAAACAATGTAACAAAAGAGAGCTGAGGAATAGGAACTATTTTAAAGGCATAGTTCCATCACCCATGCAATGAGATTTTCATAGGACAACAACAGAAAGGGATGAAGTGGAGAATGGAGAAGAGGGAAAAAATGAAGGGCCACCCACCTAATTAGCTCCACTAATTAGGCTTGGCCCCTGAGAAGATGCACATGTAAGGTGAGGTGGTGGCCTTGGGGGAGATAGGAGGTAGGTGGGAAGGGGCAGTGGGGTGAGAAAAAGGGGTGGGTGGAATTTGGGACATGCAGGGCTGCTTTCCCCAGCTCCAGGGCTGCAGCTGCTGGGGAGAGACCCCACTCCTTCCCAGTGCCAGCTCAGGGGCAGGGGAGAGAGGGCACATCCATCGCATTAGAAAGGTAAGAGTACTGATATTAAAATATGACTCATGTGCTTTTATTTGTGTGTAACTTTAGCGCCCTCGTGGCCAAGATGGAGTCTGCTCTGCAGGCAGCTCTGGCCAAGAGACAGCGCGCGCAGGAATGCAGCAGGAGAAACCCCTTCCACCCCAGGGGCACCTGTTCCAACCCCCCCCAGAGTGAACACACCCACCCACAGGAATCTGGACAATGGATATAACAAAGGGAAGTATTTATTTACAGAGGGATGAGATATATAGGGGGAGCAGTAAAACAGGGCTGCATCCAAACCAAGGCCCCACAGGCCCAGTGGTAGCACAGTTTGACAGGGCAGACACCGAGCAATGTGTCTGCACACAGAGTTCAGGAGGCCTGAGCAAAGTTTCAGTCTGGTGGTGAGTCTTGGGGGGGCTCCTGGTCGTCTTCGGCTCCAGTGAACTTTCCCCAGCAAACCCCTCCGGTGCCCTCTTCTGCCGCTCTCTGCAAAGCCACACAGAGCGACCCCCTCCCCACTTACCTAGCTACAGCCTCCCTCCTTGTTCCCAGTGCAGAGTCACCAGCCCCAGTACTCACAGCCCCACGCAGCTCTGGGCAGGCGTGATACTGGCTCCAGCTCCGGCCTGTCCTCCTCGGGCGATTCCCCCCGGCACAGGGCTCCTCCTGGCTCCTGTCCTGGGCTGTCCCCGATCAGGTCTGTTCTCCTCAGGCAGGTTCTCCCTGCTTCACTTCTGCCGGGCCTGCCGGCTGCCTCTCCCTCCCTGGAGCTCCAGCCCCGCCCCCCTGGACTTTCCCTCCTTTTTTCTTACTCTCCCCCTCCCACCTGGGAAAAAGATTTAAAGGGGCCATGCTCTCTAAACCCCAAAGGGGTTACATGTAGAACCAAAAAAAGTTAATTATTATTAAGGCTATTTTTATATAGCGCTTTTATCCAAAGCACTTTACAATAGTTAGCTAACGATACAAACAATATTTGGAAAGATCCTTAAGTGGTCCACTGAGACCCTCAGCAATTTTCAAGTGGTCCGTGAACAAAAAAGTTTGAGAACCACTGCTCTAGGCAATTCCTTTTCACTATGACTTTGACTGTGGTCTATATGTCTGTAGGTTAATTTTTCTTGTCATCAGTTGATTTAAATGATCCCTGTATGATTTATTTTCCATGTTTAAGGTGCACTAATTTCAAATACAAACTCTCTGATATTTGTGACCATTATATCAAGCTAGACGCTATTCTTTTTTTATTACTTATCAATGAGATTTGTGTGTTCATTACTTTGGCCCACTGCTAAGACAAAAGTTCTGTTGAGGTAATTTTTAAAATGAATAATCTCTGTCAAAACAGGTCACCAAAAATGACCAAACAAACCCCAAGTCCCCTGATTTACAGTGATAGTACTTATGTCTGTGAAGAACAATGTTGGCTTCAAGGTGTTAACTAATTCTACAGATTAGTTAACTATTTAAAATACATTTTCTGTGAGGAATGGGTGAACCAGTTCAGATAAAATAAAAACCAACTTGCTCCTTTAGCCATTCCTCATACACAGACCTTAGTCTTTTGTGATGGACAAAACTATGACATTACCATAATAAACAAAAAACCTGCTTTGTTTGATCACCTTTTTATGTGTCATAAGTCCCAGGCAGTATTTCCAACCTAGCCCAAACTAGGAAGTGCTGGAATGCTATGAGCAAGTTTGTTCATGTTCTGTTTCAGACTGGCTTTTCTGTTGCAGTTCTGCAGCCTCCAATTTTTGGGAAGCACTGCAAGAGAGAAGGTTGCTCCCCAAGTTGGTCATCAAACATCATGTTTGTTTGCAAGAGGCTTCCTTTTTATTGTCCGAGAAGCATCAGAACAAGTAGGGCAAGTTATTTATAGCTGGTACAGCATACCGGAAAGAGGAGCAGCAGAACATGGGGCTACTGGGCGGCCCCTCACCGGCAGCTCCTCTGCCCCCAGCCCTTCCACGCAGAGTCTCCTCCAGCTCACAGCAGCAGCCCCATCGGAGGAGAGAGCTGGGGGCAGTACAGCCGCCGGAGGAGCTGCCTGCATTCTGCCCCTTTCCTCGTTGTGGTTCCCGGGAGAGCCCTGAACCGCAGGGCTTTCCCAGGAACCACAGCAGGGAAAGGAGCAGAACATGTGGCCACTGGCCAGCCCCATGCCAGCCACTCCTCTGGTGCGGTTGCTGTACCACCTCCAGCCCCGCCCCCCCAGCCCTGTCATCTGGCAGGGCTGCTGTACAGATGGAGGAGACCCTGTGTGAAAGAGCTGGGGTGGTAGACCCATGCTGGAGGAGCTGCTCCTTTCACCGCTGCAGTTCCAAAGGCACAGTGGGAGGAGAACAGAGCCTCCCCCATCCCCAGGTAAGGGGGGTGGATCATGGGGAGGGGATGGAGAGAACGTGGGGGCCCCAAGCTGGAGGCAGGGTGGGAAGAAGTCACGTGGAGAGTCACAGGAAGAGGTCACGTGCCCACCATGGCTCCCCCCACTTACCAGTAAGAAATGGTTTCCACTTGCACCACTGCTGAGGTAGTGCCAGACAGCCATAACATAAATAATGGAAATAAAATACTCTGGGCCAGTTTCTCATCTAGTGAAGGATGGCGCTATGCTAATTTACACAAGCTGAGGATCTGGTCCTGGGAGCACAAGATCAGTTTCAGTGCTTCACTATAGTAGTGGCAATTTCTGAGGCATCTCCCTTTCTTCTCTACTGTAATACAGGGCATTTATATTTTAAATTACTCTGCTGTTTATTTTTCTACATTCTTACGATAATCATTGTGAGAGCCCAGTGAAGACCTCAGTATTAGGAACTGAAAGGGCAAAAAGCGTCCCCATGCCATGACAGTAATCCAAATAGTAAGCCTCTTCTATTGCTAATTTTTGTTTCTGGATTGAAAAAGAGTAGTCTAGCCAACTTTCCACATTTGGGGTTAATTTTAAATCAGTTGTTTCTCCTACTTGTGATGGCAAATTCAGCAGCATGTTTCTAATGTGAGTGCCCTTTCTTCCAGCGCAAGTGTTCCATTCTGATACCAGTATTGCCTCTCTGCTGAGCATTTGCCGAGTTCTGGGTCTTGCAGGTCACCTTCCCAGTGGAGGAGAAATAAGTGATGAGGAGTCTGAGTACAGTCATCGTATAACTTATTTAATTTACACACATGCATCAGTCCAGAAAGAGAGGTGGTCAAACAGCATGCAGGCCATCTCTTCTGTCTGGAACTGCAGCCAACCCCAATTCCTGGTTTCTGGGAGTAACTCTGCCTCAAGAATTGACTCTCATCAGAGACCAAAATAGACATTAAACTTTTCTGCAGCTCACATTGCTCACTTTCCAAGGACTACCACTTCCACTCAAAACCTTGCATAACAAAAAATACCGTATTTTCCGGCGTATAAGGCGACTGGGCGTATAAGACGACCCCCTAATTTTCCAGTTAAAACATAGGTTTTGGCCTATACTCGCCGTATAAGACTACCCCCCCTTCCGAGGCAACACCATTTAATAACAACAGACCCCAGGAACTCCCACGCGGCGCCTACCCAACCCCCCCATCCCCTGTCTGCCCCCCCAGAACCTCTGCCCGCTCCAACCCCTCCGCCCCCGCCCCAGTCCCAGCCCTGGCCTCTTACCCCTGCCGGGGGCCAGGGTCGGCGCTGCAGCCGCGGTGCCCGGCTCCCCGGGCCGACACCGGGACCGGTGCCGCAGCCGCGGGGCCCGACTCCCCGGGCCCGGCCGACACCGGGCCCGGAGCTGCAGCCGCGGGGCCCGACTCCCCAGGCCCAGCCGACACCGGTGCCGGAGCCGCAGCCGCGGGGCCCGACTCCCCGGGCCCGGCCGACACCGGGACCGGCACCGGAGCTGCAGCCGCGGGGCCTGACTCCCCGGGCCCAGCCGCCACCGGGACCGGAGCCGAAGCCGCAGCCGCGGGGCCCGACTCCCCGGGCCCGGCCGACACCGGGACCGGAGCCGGAGCCGCAGCCGCGGGGCCCGACTCCCCGGGCCCGGCCGACAAGACACCGGGACCCGAGAGCCGGAGCCGCAGCCGCGGGGCCCGACTCCCTGGGGCCCGGCCGACACCGGGCACCGGAGCCGCAGCCGGAGCCACGGGGCCCAACTCCCCGGGCCCGGCCAACACCGGATCCGGAACCCGAGCCGCAGCCGCGGGCCCCGACTCCCTTGGGCCCGGCCGACACCGGCACCGGAGCCGAGCCGCAGCCGCAGCCGCGGGGCCCGACTCCCCGGGCCCGGCCGACACCGGGACCGGAGCCGGAGCCACGGGGCCCAACTCCCCGGGCCCAGCCAACACCGGAGCCGGAGCCAGAGCCGCAGCCGCAGCCGCGGGGCCCGACTCCCCGGCCCGGGCCGGCACCGGGACCGGAGCCAGAGCTGCAGCCGCAGGGCCCGACTCCCCGGGCCCGGCCGACACCGGGACCGGCACCGGAGCCGCAGCCGCGGGGCCCGACTCCCCTGGCTGGGCCCGAGCCGCAGCCGCTGGGCCCAAGCTGGGCCAGGTCCGAGCTGCGCAGGCGGGACCAGCCCGAGCCGGGGGTGCTTGGCTGGGACCGAGCTGGGGCGCTCGGCCAGCCAGGAGGAGCCGTCCCGCCCCCTCCCCCACACGCCCGGCTTACCTGCCTGCTCCTTTTTTCAGGCTTCCCGCAAACATTTGATTCGCGGGAAGCCGGGGAAGGGGAGGAGAAGGAGGGTGGAGTGGTGTCATCTATTAAGCCTGCTCGGATTGGCTGAGTCAGAGAGGTGGGCTATTACAACCTTTGCCAATCCGAGCAGGCTTTGTATGCATTTATAGAATACACCGCTTGCCGGGATTGGCTTAGCGCGGTACATACAGTATCAGCACAGGGACGTTCTGTATGTAGCCGAAGTGTTTATACCCGGCATATAAGATGACCCCCGATTTTTGGGGGTTGTTTTTTAGTATAAAAAGTCGTCTTATACGCCGGAAAATACGGTAACATAGTATGCCTTCCTAAGACTGAACATTTGCTCACACCCTAAGAAAACTAATTTGGAAAACTATGTTTAACAGTGCCACCTGCTTGGGCGCCCTGAAAAATAGGGGGCTATAGGAGGCATAATCTTCTTAAACAAAAGTAAGCAGAGATACCATATAGTCCCTTTAATAAAGAATAAAACTGCACATACGGCTTATGTTTCTAATGAAAAAATCGCAATTGAGACACACGTATTGAAGGCATTGATGGCTTAGATTGGCATTTCTATAGCAGCCTGATGATGCAAATAAGGATAGGTCAAAATTCACCTTTTAATAAATTAGTGCTAAATAACTATTTCTGGGGATCTGTTTGCTATAGAGAATATTGGGCCATAGAATCATAGGATTAGAAGGAAACAAGGGTCATCTAGTTCAGCCCCCTGCCACAATGCAGGATTTGTTGAAGCTGATGCGTGAACAGTCCTCCATTTAAGACAGTTGTAAGAGTGTAGGGGTTGTAGATGTATGGACAGACACTAAGGGCATGTCTACACTTGCACAGACATACACTGGATCTCATTGAGCTAGCACATTAAAAAGAGTAGTGTAGCTGCGGTAGCATAGGCAGCAGTGGCACAGCCTCGCTTCCCCAAGCACAAACCTGCCTGGACCCCATGTGTATGTACGTGTGGTGGCTAGCCCATGCTGTCACTTGCGACTGCCAATTCTACTGTGGATACGCTACTATTTTTAGTATGAATGATGTCTACACAAACTAAGAATTATGGCTCTAGCTCCAAATGTATATATGGCCCAAGTGTTATGGGACTGGGCCATCTGTGCCTCTCTTATCTGAAAAACCCTACTTCCTACCTAGTTGTAAGGAAAGATATTTGGAGGCAGAGAATTACTCTGTTTCTAGCAACTGAGGCTGACACCACTACCCTAATCAAAAAAAGTTTGCCTGCTGCTTGCTAGAACGTAAAAAAAATGAAAGCTCTTTGCCAGGCATGTACAGTTATTCCAGTTATAATGAGTATCCAACACCACATACTTGTAATATGTTGTCCTGTTTCATCTTGTATTGTACCAGCTTGCGGCCATTCAAATAGCTCTTTGACACAGAGTACATATTACTTGTTTGGCATGGCTCCACAACAATACAGTGCTGTGTACAGATTGGGAGCTATGCAAATAACAATGTACTGTTGAAGTCAGAGTGACTATTTGTTTGTGTTCAGTACTACGCAGAGTAAGCAGAGATTGTAAAGTTGAATGCTATGTTTTTGATTTTCACCCTCTTTATGGCACTGTAATAGTTCTCAATGTTTATAAGATAACAGTAAATCTAAGCCGACATACTAGAACTTCAGGTAATTAGTTTTCAACTTTCAGTTAACTTGAACTACTGATTATTTATTATCTGCTTACTCACAATAATATTACCAACTGACACTGTAGGACTTTAGCCATCTTCAGACAATCAAAGTGCAAAGAGTTACTTGTGCCAGTGAAAAATTAGCATCTATAAACATGACATTCTTTCTACCCATAATACATCTGTGCACTTTGTGAAGGTCATGCACTGGATAGGGCTTTGTAATAGTAGTCCTTTATACTTATTTTGTTAGATATTATTACCTACTAGAAAAGTGCCTATTTTGTTGTGCATTATAATTTTGAAAAGTATACATTACATTTATTATTTACATTAATTATTTCTTTAGTGCCATTATAGTCTTCTGGGTTAACACATATATGGCTGAATGCCTATTTTAAAAACATATATTAATTTCCTTTACTAGATAAATATAAATATAAGTAGTTTTCAAAAAATGGACTTTAGACGCTATTAGAGCCATTATGATTTAATAAGTTATTGATCATTTATTTCAATTTACCAAGATACTTTCCCAGAGTTATTGTTATATCTCAGTAAACTTCACTAATTAAGCTTGTTTGGAAATAGTGAAGTAAACCAACTGCACACTTCTATTCAGTGGCTTTTAGAAAGCAAATGTGTATTAAAAGTAAAATATGGCTAGGCAAAATGTATGTAACTTTTCTTCACATGAAGTTACTTTGATGGTTTGTAGGAATTATAACCAATTATAAATGTAATAAGTTATACTCCTGTTTTTGTATTACATTTTTTAATTTGTTTTCTTTATAGCTTCCCTGAAATCTGTGTTATGAAAGATTCAGCCTCTGGTAAATATTATATAAAATGTAATTGATTAAATACAAATGGAAACATTTCTTACCAGTAAAATCTGCAGAAATTGACTTTCAAGGGCTGCTTGTATGAAGTTCCACATATTTATGAACTCAGAATAGCCTGGTACAAAGTTCACGTGACATAAAACAAATTGTGTAATCTATTACAGAGTTAGCAACTATCAAATAACTTCATATCCAGGAAACTGGAAATCTTAGTAATTTTTTTTGTTACTTTTTAATTCTTCCATATCTACAACTTAAAGTAACCTCTTTTGTCTCTCCTTCTGGGTATGATCATGCCTGTCTTTGACTAACACTATATCAGAATGACTTAAAAACAAGTCAGCATTTAACTCTGAATTAAACAATGCCCACTGTAACACTACAGTTCAATTCTTTGGATTGTATTTTTTGGGCACTGTAGCCTTTTTTTTAATTATTTGCATACACATTATGTAGTATGGGAGAGATATTTGTATTCTTTTTTATGCATATGATATGAACCTGTCCATTTGATTACTTTTTATTGGACTATCTTCTGTTGGTGGGAGAGAAAAGCTTTCAAGTCAGACAGGTCTGGGAAAGGAACTCCCAGCTTGCAGCAAAATGCAAGGTGGAACAGATTGTTTAGCATAGTTACCACATATTGTAAGAGACTAGTCAAAGTAGAATGGCCTGTTAACACTTCCGCAGTCATAGACAAAAAGAGGGGGTTAGTGGGTTACAGACTGTTGTAATAAACCACAAATCCAGTGTCCCTATTCAGTCTATGATTTTCAGGGCTGGTCTACACTGCATGATTAGGTCGACATAAACTGCCTTGTGTCAACCTAGCTGTGCAAGTGTCTTCACTTAAGTTTGGCTTCCGCAAATATAAGTGCCTCTCTATGCCAATTTAGGCCAGGTCTACACTACCTGAGCAATGCAGTTATACTGACCTAAATTCTCACGTAGACAGCGCTATGTCAGTATAGCTCCGCCTCCCAGGGAGGAGTATTAACTGTGCTGATGGAAGAAGGGCTCCCATCAGCGTAGGAACATCTTAACGTAAGTGCTACAGTGCGATGCAGCTGTGCCGATGCAGCGTTTTAAGTGTAGACCTCCCCTAAGTAACACCACCTCCCCAAGCGGCATAGAGTCACAGTTGATGTAATTAGGTCAACACAGTGACAGTGTAGACACTGCTTTGCTTACATCAACTGTTACCCGTTTTCAGGAGCCATCCCAGAATGCCCCACACTACAATACAATAATACAAGTGCTCCCGGTAGGGACGTGCACTGGCCATGCACACACACAAGCGATTTAGTAACTGTGATGAATGTATGCCAACATAAGTTAGGCCAACATAATTTTGTAGTGTAGACATGGCCTTAGCATCTAGCAGAGTAATGAATTTAAGATCCCAGGCTCATCTTTTGAAAATGTTGTGCAGGTTTCCTTTAAGGATGAGAACTAATAGTAATGGTAATTCTGGTAATTCTGTTCTTTACTATAGTTTCAACCAATTTGCCAAGCAGAAACAACTAAGATGTTTGTACGCCAATGAAAGAAGCCTGAGTAACAAAATGGAGGAACTAGAACTACTGATGCAGGAAGTTAAACCAGATATTAGAGGGATAACAGAAACATGGTGGAATAGTAGTCACGACTGGAGTACAGGTATTGAAGGTATGTGTTGTTTAGGAAAGACAGAAATAAAGATAAGCATGGTAGAGTAGCATTGTATATTAATGATGAGGTAGACTAGAGAAATTAGAAGTGATGGAATGGATAAAACAGAATCTGTTTGGGTCAAAATTACTTTGGGGAAGAAAGCTACTAGAGGTTCCTTTGGAATAGTGCTTGGGGTATGCTACAGAACCCCAAGATCTGCTTTGGATTGGATAGAGACCTCTTTAATGTTTTTAATGAAATAAGTACTACTGGGAATTGTGTGATTATGGGAGACTTTAACTTCCCAGACATAGATTGGAGGACAAGTGCGACTAATAATAATAAGGCCAATATTTTCTTGGATGTGACAGCTGACACATTTCTTCACCAAATAGTCACAGAACCAACAACAGGTGATGCCATTTTAGATTTGGTATTAGTGAGGATCTCATACAACTGGTTATAAGGGACAACCCCTTGGTCTGAGTGATCATGAGCTAATTCAGTTTAAACTAAATGGAGCACTAAACAAAAATGGATCTGCAATTAAGGCCCTTGATTTCAAAAGGGCAAACTTTAAAAAATTAAGGGAATTAGTTAGGGAAGTGGACTGGACTGAAGAACTCAAGGATCTGAATGTGGAGGAGGCTTGGAATTACTTTAAGTCAATATTGCAGAAACTATCTGATGCAACAATAAGGCCATTTCCTGTAACCATATTGTAGGGCCTCAGGCCTTTGTCTGCAGTCATATTAGGAGAGCAGCAGCCATTAGCTAAGAAGCAGGAAGTGTCATTCTCACATTTCATCTAAATTACATTAAAACAATGCAATATCAGGCTGTTAAGGAGATCCTGTCCTAATAGCACCCACCATCACCAGATAAAGAAACAGATTTTAAGATGGTTAAAGAGAACTTAGTTTGGTAGCATTCTGGCAAGAAATCACTTATCAACAGTTGTGGTTGTGAAATCCTCATTATTTTATTTTATTTTTGTCATTATGGTCCCCACTTCTCTATTGTTTGTATGGTCTCTGTCTGGTTCTTTGATTGTTTCTGTTGGTTACATAATTAATTTTGCTAGGTGTAAATTAATTAAGGTGGTGGGGTATGATTGATTAGAGAATTTTGTTGCAATATGTTAGGCTTGGTTAGTAAAATTTTAGTATAGCTAAGCAGGACTCTAGTTTCACTATATAAACTGGGTCCAAAAAGAAATCCTTAGGAACCAACTCCACGACACAGCCCCAAGATCAGAGCAGCCAGACCTTAACACTCTGCCAATGACACTGTGCAGAAATTGGAGTCCCCCAGAGTCTCCCTGATCCTGACTGGCCATCAAGAAAAGGTCATCTGCCTTATTGGGACTGAGAATGGTGAGCATAGATATATATATATAGAGAGAGAGAGAAAGAGAGTCCTTTGTCTGGTGAAAAACATTTCCCTGGAACCTAACCCCCCCATTTACATTAATTCTTATGGAGAAATTGGATTTGCTTAACATCGTTTCGCGTAAAGTCACATTTTCCAGGAATATAACTACAGCATTAAGCAAGGAGTTACTGTACAGGAAGTCAGACACTAGATGATCAGGATGGTCCCTTCTGGCCTTAAAGTCTGAGGCCAGTCAGATGGGCCAGCACTGGCAGCCAATGCTGGCTTGTCCTGGGTATGGGTGCTTAACAATACTGTGCACTGCAAGCTGGGCCAAACTGGGGTGAACTCTGTTGGAATGCACTTTCTGATTCAAGTCTGATAACATGGAAAGATCCATTTAAAAGAGTCTGCGTAGAATTTAAACTCTCCTACTCTAAAAAGTTAGACCTAAACAGGAGCCTACTGAAGCATATAGAATGTACAGACTGTCAGTCCAAAAGTTTCAAAAAAGTAAAACTGCACTGAAATCCCTGTGCAGCATTATTTTGGGTATTTAAACTTTCAAAAAAATATTTCAGATCAGCTAATTTATGGCCAAATTGTGCCCATCCCATGTGTGGTACAAGTGGCTTCTCTTTCATAACTTCCACAGAAAGAGCTAACAACTGCAGTCTTTGTGCTCCCCTATATAGAAGGGGAACTAGCTACAGTAAACTCCCCAAAAGGAGAAGAGAGATGGGTGGGGGAGCCAGAGGAGGTGCAACCCATTAGGTGACTTAGGCGGTTGCCTAGGGCTCTAGCATTTGTGGGGCGGCATTTCGGGTCCTTCGTCGGCGACTACGGTGGCTGGATCTTCAGCCGCCCCGGTCATCGTTGGCATTTAGGCGGAGGGACCTGGGGCACGGGGTGCGGGGAGGGCCGCCTGCAGCAAGTAAGGGGGCCGCGGCACACAGGGGAACCGCTCCCCACTCCAGCTCTTCTCTGCTCTGCCTCCTCCCCTGAGCACGCCGCCCCACTCTGCTTCTCTCCCTCCCAGGCTTGCGGCACCAAACAGCTGATTGGCGCCACAAGCTTGGGAGGTGGGAGAAGTGGAGCGGCAACGGCGTGCTTGGGGAGGAGGAGGAGGAGCAGAGGTGAGCTGGGGCGGGGAGCTGCCGCATGGCTCCCAGGGCTGGGGGGAGCTGCGCCTCAGGGCGGAGTGGGGGAGCTGCCTTGCGGGGAGTGCCTCAGGGTGAAGGGGAGGTAGAGAGCTGCCACAGGGCTCGGGGGTTGGGAGTGGGGCGCAAGGTGGAAGTTTCGCCTAGGGCGCAAAACATCCTTGCACCCGCCCTGGTGCGGGGGGCAACATCCTGCCCTCCCTCTCAGGGCCGGCTTTAGCAAGTGCAGGGCCCGATTTGAACAGTTTTAACGGGGCCCCAGCACGGATGACTGGAAAAAAAAAACACATGGGTCTTGTACTTACCGGGTGGCGCTCCTTGTCTTTGGAGGCGGGTTCTTCACTCGCTCCGGGTCTTCTACGGCACTGAAGGACCTGCCGCTGAAGTGCTGCCGAAGACCTGGAGCGAGTGAAGGACCCGCTGCCGAAGTGCTGCTGAAGACCCGGAGCACCGCTGGGTGAGTAAAAATTAAAAAGGAGCCTCTATCCAGGGAAGGGATTCTCGGCCATTTGCCCCCCCGGCAGCCCTGCCACTGGGCGCAGGGCCTGATTCGGGGGAATTGGTGGAATTGGCCTAAAGCCGGCCCTGCTCCCTCTAAACTGTCCCACAGAACTGGCCACCTGCAAAAGAGGGGTACACCGAATCCCCCTAAAATACATAGCAGTGGGTACCTTTCCCACCCCACACTTTGGATCGCCATGGTGTATTGTGTACTTTTAGCATAGGCCAATGCTGAGTGCTTTTGAAGATACCCCTTACAGGCACAATTAGACTCCTATTTGATAAAGAGTCATTAGACACAATGACAACTACCTTTGGGCATTGTACATTTTTTTCAACTAATATGATACTGCCACACCCACCTATAGAAATCCAGTACTGAAGACACCTACAATTAAATTTTACAAAAATTATATTTTAGTCACAACAATTCATTCTGACTAGTCCTGTTGTAACACATCATCATGTATCATTCTGTGACTTCACAATCATCAGCAATTCCAATGGACAACTGAACTAGTTCACAGGGCAGAGGGATGGGACCCCACAAATAAATGTCTTTTTAGTAAGAGGTAATATTTTTTCAATATATCTTCTAAACGATTATAATAGAACAATAAAATAAACAATTTAAACTATCCCATATACTAAAAAACACCACTTACTGGAGTTCCTATATCTTGATCGTTATTCTAGGAGTGGAGTCAGGAAACAGTTTTGGACCAAATAAAACAAAGCTTGCTGGTGCATCAAATGACTCTGGAACTAGTCAGAAATGATGGGAACATAAAAATAATGTCAAAATAGTTTCATATTTAGTTATTTAGGTGCTGAATTAGCCTTATCTAAATACAGGTCTTCCCAGCCTCCTTAGTGAGGCACCAATATACAGTAATTTTAAAATGTCATCTTGTCCATCTAACAACTATCTGTTGTAATGTAAATACAGAAAACTCTCCAGTAGAACATCTAAACTAAATGGAACAAAAGGTAAAGCAAGATAGAAATAAAAAAATAAAGTGAGGAATAATATTTTGATTAGATGATCTTTCTTAAATATTTTTTGGGCTATAGTGTACCACGTAACTTCAGCCTGAAGTAAAAGGTGATGTCCAGGTGCAGGGGAGAACTCAGAGACATTGCTGTAGAGCCACAATTCCTCTGAGCATCTCTGGTTGCGCAGAAGGTGTGAGTGGGGAATTTGTGACACCCCTTTATGACATGCAACTTATTACTCCACAGGCTCCCATGGTGGGGAGAAAAGGAGGAGCAGAACCACACCTGCACCTGCTACACTCTACCTGCTGACTTGCATTCAGGTGTTCAACTACTGCTATCACCTGAAGGCAAGAGGTGTGACCTGGGTAGCCTTGCAAGTGAAGAGAATCTCTACTCACTCCTACTGTCTTGGGCAGTCATGCTAGTGCTAAGCACAATTTAGCCCTTTGTAAGCAAAAAGGTGTTATTAATGGTGTAGGCAATATTTTCTCTGCAGAACAGTTCTGAAGAAGGTTTCATTGTCAAAATCATGCTACTAGGTTTTCCCCACCATTTACAGTGGATTTTGTTTGTTTAAAACTAAAATCCCAGAAATGTAAGTATTGTTTAGAAGGAACTAAAAATTATAGCTCCCTCACAGAGTGGACAGTTCTAAACAGTAGCCCATGAACAATAAATTGTGGTTTTTTGGGCTAATAATACTTTTAGAATATTTATGGCATTTTAATGCATGCATTGACACACACCGTTCACACACGTAAGGTCAACATTGATAATACATGAGAAAAATGATACACCATTGTGGAAGTATAGAAAGAATTGATAGGGATTTGTAGGGGATTTTAATGCATAATAGTTTTTGTTAGCAAGAGTTAGGCTAACTGTAATTTTAATAATGCGAGATTTGTAAAAGTGAGGATTGTGTAAGGCGAGTGGAAAAGAACTGTGTGAAAAGTTGTTTTTCGACCTTGTGTAAATATTACGAAACGTAGACTGGAGTTTTTTAAGTGAGAAAAACAAAATATTAGGATAACCTATGTATAAACAAAATGCAGCTGTTGCTTATTATTGTTTGTAATAAAAGTATAAATGCTGCTGTAATTGTTTACCTGTTGAGAGACCTGTCTAGGAAGGGGAGACCTTATGTCCTAGTGTACTTTTTTTCTGTTGTAGCTGCTAAACAGAATAAAGTATTTGACTTTGCTGCACTTAAACAAAAAGCGAGAACTGAGGGTTTTTTTCGACAATTTGGGGGCTCGTGAGTCAGGTGGTGATTAGCCTTGTATGCATGTTCAGGGAGTCATCTGCAATCCATTCAACTTCCTGTTGAATTATGAACAATTTACAAAATATTTTTTACAACAATAATACTGGTCTTAGACATAACTGGTCTTCTCCCCCACTCTCTTCTGAGTTTTAACTGCAGGAAGGAAGGTAGCTTACCAGTTATTGGAATTCAGTGACTATATTGTGTTGCAGAAGCACACCATTGGAGTTGTATGTTAAGCTTCACAATCCCAGAATTATTCTTATTTTAACTTTTAGGCTGCATGCACATGCACTGACTCACAATCCAAAATTCTAAGAGCAGCTATACAAGGCCCTGCACCACAACCACTCTACATAAAATTGTAAAACTCAGAAGAAGTGGGAAAGAATAGAAGGATATTCCTATAATTAAATATTTGCATAGCACCATAGCTTTTCAGAGCTTTACAAAGACGTTAATAGATATTATCTCTGCCCCGTGCGATCCAGGTTCTGTAGGGTGCAGTTGCCACATACAATCAATCTATAAGGCTCTGTACACAGCCTAGACAAAAGAGAGAAATGAGGAATGAGGAGAATACAGAGAGCAGGTTGTATAATGAGGGAGTGGCGGGAAATGAAGAGCCAAATTCATCCCAGCTATAACTCCATTTAGGTCAAAAGAATTATCGTTAGAATTATACAGCCCATTATGTTGGTGGGGCAGAGCAAGAACAAGCTGAAGTCTACAAAACAGCATTTGCTAACTTTTGTCTGAATTCTGAACAGCTGTTAAATTTGACCATCTCATTTAAAGTGGAGCATAAAAATCATTAAAAATCATACTGTTTACAGAAATATATGAAATACAGATTCTCTAATTCACAAACCTGTGTAGTTCCAAAATGATCCAGCAGGGGACAGGATGTACATATTAAATCATTTAACTCAAAAGTTTTATTTTTGTAAAAATGTTTCATGTACATTTTATATTGTTAAAAAAATACAAATACACCGATTGTTATTCTTAAATAATCCTTTAAGAATCCCTTCAGGTTTTTTTTTTAATTCAAATAATTTTATATTTGCAAGTAATGATACTTTGCCAATAAAGTTCTACTCAGGTAAAATAATAGTTTTGTAGGGGAATTCAAGATTGTTCACCAATGATATAAAGGTTGACTAGATTATTAAAGATCATGGAATGAGCTGTTAATGCTAACATAATTCTTTAAATTAAATATCCACTCAGAAATTCTGTTTTTTTGGCTATGGAATTCCAGGGAGCTTTGCACTCACAGGATGGTATCTGTTTTCAAAGATTTACCTTGTATCTGCACCTAGGCTGGCTGCTGATGAGGGAAACTAGATGGACAAGGCTCTGAGATTTTGCAAAAGGGACTGCTATGTGACATCCACTTATAAAACCCATTTCTCCCCTTTCCTCCTGAGTCAGCTGCAGCTCAGAACTGTTTTTTCAGTTATTGTAAAATATATTGAGGAGTTCTGGGCACAAATGCAGGAAACCAGGAGATATTAACCTAATGAAAGGTTGTATAGAATGTAAACAGGCTAGAACCAATAGGGTTCCATAGAAATCACTATAATAAGATCAATCATATACCACAGATGGATGCAGTATAAGAACCTGAATAGAACTCTAAAAGCCCATAGAATATAATAAAATTGAATTTTCTCTTAATATATTTTTAAGAATATTATGGATTTCCATAGCAAGAATATCCTTTGCTATTCAGGTCTATAGTGCTGTTTGATAAGAGTAAATAAGGGCAAATACTGCAAGTATTGGAATGAGCCAGAGAAACAAGACGGCTGGGTCAGGTCTCCACACTAAGGGTGAGATTCTGTGACATGCCTCTAAAAGGTACAGCACAAAGCTTACAGCTGAAGTCCCCAGTGTAACTCAGGGCTTGTCCACTTTGAAAGTGGATTAACCTAAACCACAAAAGGGTAGTCTCTTAAGGCTTGACTACCTGAATACTTAGTTCACAGCAAACTGGGGTCAAAATCTACCCTGCATTAACTGCCATATGGACCTGCCTGCTGCTGCACACGAAAAGTTCCCTTTTTGATCTAACACACAATAGGGAACTTTTAGTGCTCAGCAGGGTCCATATGGACACTTAGGCAGGGCAGGCTAGTGCAGGGCAGATTTACACCTCAACTTGCCATGAACTAAGTGTTCATTTAGATAAGTTCTTAGTGCAGAATAAGAGTTTCCACATGGGGAGTTAGTGCAGAATACCTGTTACACTTTAAATTCACACCCTACTTTTTCACACTAACTTCCCATGATTTCCCTGTGTAGACAAGCCCTTGTACATGGCAGGGAGCCTGTCTAAGTTATGATAGCCGCCACTGGGCTCCCCTATGGGATTCAATCCAGCCCAAAATCTCCAGTGCTTCTTGCTGGAGCCCTGCACCTACACAACTCACCTGTCTCACCCCTGGCATGCCCCTGTACCAGGGCTTGCAAAAAGGTCCTCAGGAGGTAGCATATGGCTGTTTTCCATAATGCCTTTGGCAAGGGGAATCCTCAACTAGCCAGTAACGGTGCTCTGGTCCTATTTAGGTGCTTTTAAGGTGCTCTGGTCCTTTTATCCAGTGAAAAGGGGAAGAGTAGGGGTGAGACTCTCACCCAATGTATCGTTTTCCTGAATTGCTATATTTTTCCATTGGGGGCTGGCAGCCATGCAACTGAACAGCGACTAAAGCAGATGGTGTTTTACCATTTCCTGTGTTTGTGCAATGCTAGATTACGATGGTCAGTTAGCATCTCTGGGCAAGCCAAGATGTTTTCCCTGTTAAGTGTAGCTCCTAAGTGTAGTCGTTGCTAAGCAGCTGGGCCCTCATTGTCCTTCAGAGCCCTTTCATCACCCAAGGGCCAAGTAGTGCATGCAAGTCCACCTGTACCATAGTAAGATGTGCTAATGATTGCTTTTATAGACAAACACGGCAGGATAGCCTCATTGGATAGTGCTGAAATAGGCAAATTACTAGAGCTAATCAACAGATTTTTAATATTCTTGATCTATTTCCCCCACAAATGAATTTCAAAACTGATTCATATGAACATAACCTCTCTCTTATTGGGTATATATGAAAGCAATTAAAAAAAACTCACCAAAATGTTGCTGATTTCCAGTCGCTGACAATGTAGCACAATGTTTAGAAGACATATAAGAATATTTTTTGTTAGAAAAAATTACAGTAGAAAACAGATTAGTTTCTTTGCCCTTTTCTAGAATTCTGAGATGTTAACTAATGATTACTTAACTCATGTACTGGTCTACTGGTAGTACTTTTCATTCAGCATATGGTTAGCAATCATCTTACAGTATGTGTATGTTCATTGTGAATGTTTCTATATGCTGTAAATCTAGCCATCTTTTCATAGACTGTTATTATTGTCACAATTTCTTGTGTAAGACTTCAGGTCAGAGTCTTATCTCAGTTATACGAGTGTAAATCAAGAGTAACTATTGTAATTTACTGATTTACATTGGTGTAACTGAGATCAGAATCTGGCTCTTAGATTTTAATTCTCTGTAACATGGCTAGTATTTTGTGAAGTGATGCTAGTTCATACACAAAAAACAAAGTGTTGTTTCTGCGCTATCTGTAAGGCACATAAACAAATAAAGAGGGAGTAGACATAATTCAGCAAATTGTAGAGCAGCTTTACCATTTCCACTATTTGATAATTTCAGAGCTATTGTAAGCAGTCTTCTTTAAACATTTTGTGGATGGTCAGTTAAAAAAAGAGGCATCAGTGTTGAATTTGTTCCTACTCAGAGGAGCAAACAGTTCAAAACTTTAAAAACATGTATTGAATGGAGATCCTCTACAATTGCTCTTTCAACTCAGCACTACTTAGGGTGACCTGATAGCAAGGGTGAAAAATCAGGATGGAGTGGGGGGTAATAGACATCTATACAAGACAAAACCCTGAATATTGGGACTGTCCCTATAAAATCAGAACATCTGGTCACCCTAGCACTACTCTGTGTGTGTGTTCTTACAAACTATCTATATCTATATAGATCACTTAATTTTGAATTGGCAGTCTATCCAATAGGGAATATTATATATTTCTAATCCCCAACCAATTTTAAAAATAACCTAATTTAAAATATTGCATGCAGAAAACCCTTAGAAAAACAAACAAAACTAGATATCTAAAGTGTATACTTATATATGAAAACATTCTTGGTCTGATTCTGATCTCACTTACTCTGGATTTTTATTGGTGTAACCAAACTGATTTAATTGAGGTGTCTCCTGATTTACATCAGTATAAGTGAGAGATGAATCAGGTCCAAACTATTTGAAATGGAATCTGCTGTCAACTGAAATATTCTTAGCTGACCTAGAAGCAGCTTTGTGGGGTGAATCTGTTCTGGCAAACAGGAGACCTAGGGTGAAATCCTGGCTCCACTGACTCACTAGGGTCAAATTTGACCACTAGTTTTAAGAGCTGACTCAGAATTCTTAAAATTCAGGTTGGTGAAGTCAGGGTGTTGAAAGAAACTGGTTGGGTTCTTGCAACAAAGTCCGATGCCAACTCTGTCCACATATCTATTCAAGTGACACCAACATAGGACCTAATCACATCAGCCACACCATCAGGGGCTCATTCACCTGCACATCTACCAATGTGATATATGCCATCATGTGCCAGCAATGCCCCTCTGCCATGTACATTGGCCAAACCGGACAGTCTCTATGCAAAAGAATAAATGGACACAAATCTGACATCGGGAATCATAACATTCAAAAACCAGTAGCAGAACACTTCAACCTCTCTGGCCATTCAGAAACAGATTTAAAGGTGGCAATTTTGCAACAGAAAAGCTTCAAAAACAGACTCCAATGAGAAACTGCTGAACTTGAATTGATATGCAAACTAGATACAATCAATTTCGGCTTAAATAGAGACTGGGAATGTCTGAGCCATTACACACATTGAATCTATTTCCCCATGTTAAGTATCCTCACAGCTTCTTGTCAAACTGTCTGAAATGGGCTATCTTGATTATCACTACAAAAGTTTTTTTGCTGACAACAGTTCATCTTAATTAATTAGCCTCTTAGAGTTGGTTGGGCAACTCCCACCTTTTCATGTTCTCCATATGTATATATATCTCCTCACTATATGTTCCATTCTATGCATCCAGTGAAGTGGGCTGTAGATACAGACTAACACAGCTGCTACTCTGAAACCTGAAAGAAGATTGAAACTCAGAGTGGCCAACTCTCATGATTTCATAAGCCTTGCAATACCTGGTGTTTTTCTTAAAGCTTTAGCTCCTGAAGTGAAGCATGAGGATCCCAGTTTAATTATTTTTTTTTAAAGTGGCACCCTCAGCTGTTTTATAGAATGGCAAAAACTGTCCCAGTGAGAACCACACATCCTTGCTTCCCATTTAGCAGTAAAATTCTACACAGAATGGCATTAGTGCCATTTTACCCAGAGACAATATTAAAACACCCTTAGAATTCAGCAAGGTGCATCTTTCAAAAAATATATTTCAATTCCTTTATTCATTTTCTAAGACCCACCTTGGATCAGTGTTTGACCTGTGTTCTCTATGGAACATTATCTATGCATTGGCCTCAGACCAACTTTTACCTTTGTACCCAACACTTTTTTTCGGTGCTTAAAAAAATTAACCAAATCAGCAGCAAAGATTCACTCTTCCTTTGCTTCTTGAAATCAGTTTGTTCAATAAATCATGACATAAATACATCAGCTCAAATTCTTTTGGTCACACTGTTGCAGCCCCATTGATAAAAAGGAATGGAAACAAGGATGAAAGTTGCTCTAATGCTAATGCACAGATAGTGCACAATACAACAGCTAGACAAAATGTTGATATGGGGTGCCTTTGCAAAAGAATAAAGGAATTGGAAAATATTGTTTGTGGCAACACGTGTTACTAAACTCTACGGATATTTTTATGTTGTATTTGGCATTAGTGCTATTTTACCACTTTAGCTGACATTGCTACATCTTACTTCTACATGCCAAGCAGGGACACATGTCTCTCAGTGAGATAACTTTTTTTGCCACTGCATGTCAGCTGATGTGTGTTGAATCTTCCTTTTTGGTTCATAATTTGTCAGTACTCCATTAAGGGGCAGACTGTGGCTGCTTCTGTGCAGACTCATAGAGTTAGTGAGAACGAGTACAAGCAGTTCTCCCATTCCTAATGCCTGTTCATGGGGCAGCCACAATCAGGGTGGGGAGTGTGAACACTGCATTAAGGCAATGTCTACACTACATTACAGTGAGCACAGCGGCAGCAGTGTCATAGTATAGACATTTGATACAGTGACAGAAGGGATTGTTCCATAACTGTAAATCCATCCCCTCAAGAGGCGTTAGCTAGGTTAACGGAAGAATTCTTCCATTTATCTAGCTGCATTTACAGTAGGGGTTAGGTCAACCCAGTTACATTGCACGGGGCACAAAAATTTTCATTGCCATGAGCAACGTAGCTATGTTGACCTAAGGTATAGATGTAGACCAGGCCTAAGATAGTGCTAGACTTACCAAAGGGGAAAGGGAAAGTGAAGTGAAAGTGTGGCCATGGCATCATTCTTTTCCCCACAGGCCAGCAGAGCACAGCAAACTAGTACTGAGGGTTGTACACTGAACTTGTTCAAAGGGGGGGTTGAGTTCCTACCCTGCTAGAGCTTCGGAGGCGGTCCTGCTCTGTACAGCTCATTCGTACTCCCTTTCAACACAACCAGTGGAATCTGTCTCAGCATTTTATTAGTGTGATGATAATGGTTGAGTCATCATTTCCACTGTGAATCCTGTTTTCAAGGGTTTATAATTCTTATAAAAATGTGCTTCACTCTGAAACTTGGCATATACAAGGTCTCTACCCAGGAGCAAATTCTGATTTATACAAAATTTTGCTGATACCACTACGATTATTTTAAAGTTACAGGAATTTGGGGGAAAAAAGTTTCAGCATTTCAGTCCCTTTCAGCATTCCTGTAGTTTAAAAAAGGAAGTGAAAGGCTAAGTCACTGGAGTTTGAAATGGGGCTAGTACTTTTCAAAAGGATTTTTACTATTAAGATGTATTTACAGCACATGTTGTGCTGTACTGGCTTCTTTATATAATATAGCAGGCTGAAAATCTATGTTTAAAACAATACATATTTGTAGCATCCATCATAGTAAATGCTGTAAATGCACATTGGGCCACATTCTATCCTGACAGAACTCCAATGAAGTATGATCTCACTTGTACTAGTCTAAATCATGAGTAACTCTAGTGTTGCCAATGGAATTAAACTGACGTAAATGAGATCACAATCATGCCTGAGGAGTATAGTCAAGTCAGAATGTGGTCAACTGACTTACGTGTGGGGTTTCGACTAAATAGGAACTACAGAATCTGGTCCCAAATCTACAGATTTGGATTTAGTGAGCCTGATTTACTTTTAATTTATACTTCAACTTTCACTGTCAACTGTCAGTAATGAATCTGCATATTTTGAAGAAGATATAAAGTGGATAAACAGACTGTTAAAGAACACTTTGGATCTCATGTTCTGTCACATCAATCTGCACATGTGGGAGGCAAGATGGGTAAGGTAATATCTTTTACTGGACCATCTTCTTTTTGTTGGTGAAAGAGAGAAGCCCAGACCTGAAGAAGAGCTCTGTGTAAATTCAAAAGCTTGTCTCTCTCATCAACAGAAGGTGGTCCAATAAAAGATATTACCTCACCTACCTTGTCTCTCCAATATCCTGGGACCAACATGGCCACAACAACACTGCATATAATCTGTGTATTAATATTTTCCTTAAATAAACATATGCAAAAAAACCTGTTTGTATAATGCTTTAGGTTGAATATAAAGTAGAAGAATCAAGGAATCTCAAAGGCGATGCTGACAATCCATTCTTAAACTCACTTTGTTAACCCACATATTGTATATATCTTGCTAAATTATATGGTTTGTTGTGCTGCAATGGTGTGAGTTAAGAACAGACTGTCCAAATTAACTGTGAATGCCTTACTTTTTGCTAGTGTACACCAGTTAGTTACATGGCAGTAAGCTTTTATGAGCAGTATGGTATATGTACATAAGGTATTTATTTAGAGGTACATTTATTTATAGTGACTCTTATGCAGATATACATCTCACTTATGCTTAAAGTTTTTCTTTAAAAACGGAAGCAAAATCTATGGTGTCTAAGCATACTGAAGACTCTTTTTTTGTAAGATCTAGGCACATGCCTTTTCAGTATGTAGAGAGCCTATAGCTTTGTAAGTATTTGCAAGTACAGTGTAGAAACACAGAAAGATACCATTTGGGATATCATAATTAAGAGATCTTTTGGAACAGAAAGGATAATGTTAGTTAAGCTCTAATAGAGATATAAGAGATGGAATAAGTATTCATCCATGATGTATCCATAGTAGGCTTCAAAACACTAAAATACTGTAGTTCTTTCAGTAGCCGGCAATGGCAATCCAAAAAAGCATATAATATTAACCAGTTAATGCCATTCCTAGAGCAATATCTAACCATGATAATATAAAATACATGTTTCAAAAGTAAGTATCTCTCAGTATTTTACTCCTTGCACAGGATCCTGCTTAATGAAAAGTTAGTGTTAAGAAAAGGCAAATTATTAAACATTTTACATAATACAAGTCACAGTACTTACAATACAGTAAACAAAGTATGTTGATTTTGGTATGTACTGATAGGATAACTGAACAGGCAGCCATGTATATTCCTTGTAATCATACATGGTTGAAATATTTCTTACAAATATTACTTCTGAATTTTTAATTTGCTTTTTGCCCCACTAATGTTTTGCAAAGCTACACAGAAATATATAAACAATGTTCAATATATTTCAGTTATTCATCAGTATAAATCTGCTGAAAAATTTACCTAATATATTTAGGAAGTAATATTTTTCATATATGGTAGTAATAATCTTTGTATTTTTAAGAATATGTTTTTTTTCAAATTAAAAAATATTGACTGGAGTTTTTAATAGTTTCAGAGACATATGGATTGATTCATAATAAAAGAAAGTTGCTACTTATTTAAGAATGGCAATGCTATGTTTCAGTACTGCTGCCCATAATCACTGGAAATATATCCTCTTCAGTATGTGAGGAGATATCCTCTACAGAGTGGTCAGATAAATCAGTTCACCCTTGGCTGTAACAAAATGCTGTCTAGTGACTTGTGACAGACAGGGCTTTAACCTCTGACAGCTAGATTCATTGTTGGTACAACAGCCAATCATCGGTTTTGACGACACAAGTCTAACCAAAGTTGGAGTATAAAAGCCCTCTTGGAAAATATATGATTCACCATTGTGGCAAGTTGTTTCTCGGATTATACTTGCCTTTAGGGATCTATCTAGTACTGAAAGAAAAAAAATAAAAAAGCAAGGAAGGGAAAAGGCTGCACTGAATGTGAGATCATGCAAAAGCTACAAATCTGTGTTTATATTTACCTGTTCATGCTGATTATACTTGATCCAGTGGCTCTTAATGACAGTAGTCAACCAAAAGAGAATGGAGAAAAAGATGAATTATGCATTGCATGTACATGGAGGCAAAATACGAAATCTTCCAGAATAGAAGCCATAAAAATTCAAATCCTCAGCAAACTTCGTCTGGAACAAGCTCCTAATATTAGCAGGGATACTATAAAACAGCTTTTACCTAAAGCTCCTCCATTGCAAGAACTGATTGATCAGTATGACGTCCAGAGAGATGACAGCAGTGATGGTTCTTTGGAAGATGATGATTATCATGCTACAACTGAGACTATTATTACAATGCCTACAGAGTGTAAGTAGTCCTGCTACTTTAATATCTCACTATTCTACTGATAAACAGTTGTCCTAGTGCTTAAGAGCAACAAATCTTGTCTCAGTCTCTTCCAACAGGCTGCTGGCAGAAGTATGTAAGAGGGAGGGAGAAGAGCATATTTTTAAATAATTTGAATCATCATCCAGTGACCTTACTGTGATCTTTTATTTTATTGTATTATTTTCCTGCTCCCTTATAACATATACAGTAATAGTCCTTAGAATCTTACCAATTGCCTAATATACTAAATAAGATTTGCAGTTTGCTGACCTTGGTATTTGCAGTATTCAAGGTATTTCCTACACTAGATATAGGAAAGTACAAAGAAATCAGTGCAAATAATGAGGTAATTATAACTCTTAGCAAGGATTTTATGGGCCACCACTTTTTAAACATTGCACTAGAAACTGACCAAAAATGTCATTTAGAACATTACAACCACTTAACTATAATACACTGTAACAAATGCAAATAAAGGTTTAAATACTTATTTCCTCTGCTGATCTCAGAAGCTAGCATTGCACCGCCCAGCTAACAGTAAAGAGTGAATGTAAACTATATTTAAAGTAAGCAGAAGAATGATAGATTTTAGATATTGAAATGCCCATGTATATCTATCAACTCCAGTAGTTGTGTCAGGGAAGAATGAAGGCATTTACTGAATGAGCAGATTCTTAGTTATCTTCTGAGTGCTAAACATCTGCCATGACTCCTATCAAGTATCTTTTGCACAGCTAATACTATAGTATCTTATGTTCTTAATCAGCTAAAGTATTTGGCTATGGCAGCTGTTTTTCAAAATAACACTTATGAATATGATGACAAAAGTTGAAAAGAAGACAGGGCATATAAGGCATAGATATATTACCAGCAACAGAGATATATAGTACACACACCTAACAGAATATCAGCTGCTGTTGCTAACTACAAAATGTACACATTTATAGAAGTTAATTGACTATAAAATATATAGGTTAAATTAACAGTGTAGGATACTTTATAGCAATACTGAATGTATTACAGTAGCTTAATGATGATGATGTAGGTAAAGGCCAACTAACCAACATTTATAATCGAGCTTACTATTTACAATAGCCTACCATTACCTAATTCTTCTTTGCTGATTGAAGAAAGGTGATCTATGCTCTGTTTGTCACTTCACAATTCATTTCACTCTTCATAGACAGCCTTAAAAAACAAATCACCATTTTTAGTGTATTAGAAAAGCTGATATTTGAAGAGATGAGGTTATGAATATTGGCACTCTGCACCATGCAAGATTATTACTTTGCCCCCCTACCCCTTGACATGGACAGTTTCAGCTGGGTCTAACAGATTTTGCACCTGTAGTGTATACCAAGGGTAGTTAGATTACTACAATGAAAACATTATACTGTAATATAATTCAAACCCAAAGAAATAAAGATCCATAGATTAAAACTAGTTTAACAACAGATAGTTTGATCATAAAACAAAGGAGGAGAATGTAGGTGTTACTGTAGCTTGAACATAGCTGCCTCTTTTTATATAATATTCTGGCACAAACGATAATGTTTGATAAATTAGAAACATCTATAACATCACAAAAGTGCCTAGTTAAAAAGTACAGGTTTCCTGTTCAATGTGTTTTTGTAAAGATACTGCAGGAGTTGAATGCCAGAAAGGTGTTAGTAGTTAGTCATTCTTAAGCAGAGTAGTCTGTACACCGTGTTCAGTCCGCAGGTAATTTTTGGCTGGAGGAAGTGTTCCTGTCCCAGACTGACTGGTACAGCTGCTCAGTTAGTATAAGTATTCAGATTCCCAGGGAATTCTAATGAAATGTTCCCCTGCAGCCTTTTTCTATCTCAATATTCCCCATCATTTTTTAATTTCAGCATGTGCTCACCCCTTAGCTAAAGAAATCAAAGTGAACAGCTTACATAGCATAAAGATCCTACTAGATTTAGTTGGAAAATGGTAAATCTAGCTTAAAACATGGTTGTTCAGAAAATGACCATCAGTTCCTTGTGATAATATGCAGTAGAACCTCAGAGTTATGAACACCTTGGGAATGGAAGTTGTTTGTAACTCTGACAAAACTTTATGGTTGTTCTTTCAAAAGTCTACAACTGAACATTGACTTAATACAGCTTTGAAACTTTACTATGCTGCTTTTAACCATCTTAATTTAAATTAAACAAGCACGGAAACAGTTTCCTTACCTTGTCAAATCTTTTTTTTTTTTAAAAACGTTCCCTTTATTTTTTTAGTAGTTTACATTGAACACAGTACTAGGGTGACCAGATGTCCCGATTTTATAGGGACAGTCCCTATTTTGGGGGCTTTTTCTTACATAGGCACCTATTACCCCCCACCTTCATCCCAATTTTTTATTCTTGCTATCTGGTCACCCTACACAGTACTATACTGTATTTGCTTTTTTGTTGTTGGTTTTTTGTTGTTGTTTTTTTTGTTTCCGCTGCCTGATTGCATACTTCCAGTCCAAATGAGGTGTGTGGTTGACCGGTCAGTTCGTAACTCTGGTAATCTTAACTCTGAAGTTTTACCATATTACTTCTAGATGGCTTAAAAATTTGAGGCACAATGATTCTGTTAATTTCAGTTAAATAATGCCATAGAGTACAAAACCTACAAAATCCTGAGTTGAGAGTTTATTTTATAATGAATTAAGTTACATGCTACATTTGCAGCCAATATTCCACTGATAACATATCTTACCAAGATATACTATACAAGCTAGATATTTTTTCTGATTTGTTTATGCACGTTCCTTTCTGCTCCTAGGTCAGTAATCTATTCTTTCCATTCCTTTATAGCTGATTTTCTTGTGCAAATGGAGGGGAAACCAAAATGTTGCTTCTTTAAGTTTAGCTCTAAAATACAATATAACAAAGTAGTAAAGGCCCAGTTGTGGATTTACTTGAGGCAAGTCCAGAAACCTACAACAGTATTCGTGCAGATCCTGAGACTCATCAGACCCATGAAAGATGGTACAAGATATACTGGAATTCGATCTTTGAAACTTGACATGAACCCAGGCACTGGTATTTGGCAGAGTATTGATGTAAAGACTGTGTTACAAAATTGGCTCAAACAACCTGAATCCAACTTAGGCATTGAAATCAAAGCTTTTGATGAGAATGGACGAGATCTTGCTGTAACTTTCCCAAGACCAGGTGAAGATGGACTGGTAAGTTCTACTGGAAAAAAAAGACTTTTCTTATTTTATAGACCTGTTTACAAAAGTTGGAATTGGAAAGCATGTTTTATGTTATATTTCGAGGAAAGAAAGTGGAAGCATTGCCTAGGGGGTTAAAATATAGGAGTAGGGGTTAACTGAAGGGTTCTGCATGCCCAGTTCTGCAACAAACTTGCTCTCTGATCTTGCACAAATCACTTAATCTCCCTGTGCCTCAGTTTCACCATCTGTAAAATGGAGGTAATCCTACGTTACCTAACTCAAAGGGATGCTGGGAGACTTCATTACCTTGTTTGTAAAGGACTTTGAGATTCGATGGAAAGTGCTAGAAAAGGGCAAAATATTTGTTATCAAATCCAGGAGTAAAGAAAAGATATTAAAATTCTGCTTAATGAAAAGTTAGTTTTAATAATATAGTAAAAAATGAGGGCTCCTGGGTTCCTGCCCTTGAGAATAAGCTGCCTCAAATCTTGCACTACTGACCAAGTTCTTGCATTCAAAATAAGAGGGAGCTTCTTCTCTCTCTGAATACATGTATTCGCTGTTAACTATAATGGCAATTATGCATGCACAGAAAGGAGACAAAAGACCACCTCACAATGGATATTGAATTAAGGACATCTTTATGTAATGATGGAACATATCATGCCATCAATTTTTAAGCATTTGAGTAAATCAAGAGATTCTGCTTAAATATCAGGGGCACAATTTGCTTTATGTTTATGACAAAGTACAAGAATAATTGACAATACAGTATTTGATTATACAACTCACTCTTCTAAAATTACATTTCTAAAAATGTAGTACTTTTTATGCCATATTATTTTCAAAATTATGTCAAAGCAGTCAAGAACCCAAAATAGGCACCTTTTTTCTTTTTGTTGGAAATCTAAATGAACAAAATAAATTTGTAAGTGTTGCACTTAAACAAAAATGGTACAGAATTTCCTTCATTGTTAATAATCTTTGAAAAGCAATAATTGCCAACAATCTGCGCAAGTATATTTCTGAACCTATTATCTACATCAATAAAGCAATACTTATCACTAGAACCCTATCAAATTCACAGGTGTGAAAAATGTGTTGTAGACTGTGAAATCTGGTCTCCCCTGAGAAATCTAGCTATTGTAGGGGGGTCGTGGTATTGCCAGTCTTACTTCTGCACTTCCTTCAGAGCTGGGTGGCTAGAGAGCAGTAGCTACCTGCAAGGAGCACAGCTCTAAAGACAGCACTGTCACAAGCGCCACAGAAGTGAGGGTGGCATGGTACTACCACCCTAATGCGCCGCCACCAGCAGCAGCAGAGAAGTAAGGGTAGCAATACCACACCATGCCACCCTCATTTCTGTGCTGTTGCGGTGGTGGCACTGCTTTCAGAGCTGAGCTCTCAGCTAACAGCCACCGCTTTCCAGCCACCCAGCTGTGAAGGCAGCACAGAAGTGAGGGTGGTACTACTGCAACCCCCCACAATAGCCTTGTGACCCCCTTTTGGGTTGTGATCCCCAGTTTGAGAAGGGCTTTACACGTTTATATTTTTGTGACAGCACAGTGAAATTCAAGATTTAAATATCCATAAGCATGAAATTCAAGATTATGCTAATTATGCTAATTTTTTTATGTAAGAACATTATTTCCTTCTTTCACTATAATGCATAATGTGCGTTTGATTTTTATATATTTTCTTAGCAATGTAATACAGTCATACTAGCTTAAAGAAAAAATGTATTGTGGAAGTTTGATTAAAAATCCAACAGAAAAAAATATTCTCATATTCCTATTCAGTTGGAATAGGCCAGTTGTGTCCTCTAGTGCTTCAAACACAATAATGCATACAAATATCAAGTACTGACTGTATCAACATGCATGAAATCATCTGCTTCTGCAGAAAGTCACAGAGGTGGAAAAAAAGCTCTGGTTTTTTCCACTCATGATTATGTCGCAATCATCTTCTTTCCTCAGCAGAGGGGTTTGGTCTGCATGCCTGGGATAAGAGAGGTGGCCTTGATAATCATGGAGCCCCAGGGTCTGCATGGAATTCCTTTCTCAAAAGTGTGGATCATGGGTCATCCACACATGTGCTGGCCCCTCTGTGCCAGTCTGAGCGTCCTTGGCTGTATGACTCTCTCAGGAGCCACAATATTAGCTTCTCTTGCAAAACCTGTGCATAGTTTCAGCCCCTCTGAGAGAGGTGAAAGGTATGGAGTAGAAATCCAGGAGAGGGTTGCTAGAAGGATCATTCATTTCCCCCCCACCATTTCCAATAGTATTTTCACCAGTTAGGCGGGGTAGCATCAACTGCTTCAACTTCTTCCCTCCTCTGGCTAAATAGGAGGTCCTTCTCAATGCCTGCTGAGTCTCAGCTGCACACTTTATGTGCAGGGAAATCTGCAAACTCTTCAGGAAGGGAGGGACCAGAATGTTAGCCTACATGTTTTCCCTTCTGCAATTTTTGGAGCTGCTTTTTTGTGTGCGTGCATGCTCTTTTGCTTTCTTCTGTGTCATGTAGATGGAGGGAGCTTTTGGCCCAAAGTCCGTAACACTGATCAAAGCCCCTCCTATCAGCTATTTGGGATGATAGTGTTGATTTCAGAAAAAGATGCTCAGGAATGGTAGCTACTGAATAGTGGGGAAATCCTGTTTTATAGTATGAAAAAGACGGATAAACCTTGAAAGTGCATGAAGTGTAGCCAGGGACACCTAGAAGAGGACACAGTTACCTTAAAAGAAAACAACACACCACTGTCACAGGATCAGAACATTCCAGAAACTTTTACAAATATTATTTGAAAATATTAGTTTAAAACAATCTGCATGTCTGAGACATTGCATATTTTTCATGTCTCAATCTGTCCCCATAAATGTTAAATACTTCATGTATCAATAATATTTCCAATTTTTTTTCTTTCCCACACAGAATCCATTTTTAGAGGTCAGGGTTACAGACACACCAAAAAGATCTCGTAGGGATTTTGGCCTTGACTGTGATGAACACTCAACAGAATCCCGATGCTGTCGCTACCCACTGACTGTGGATTTTGAAGCTTTTGGATGGGACTGGATTATTGCACCCAAGAGATACAAAGCCAATTACTGCTCTGGAGAATGTGAATTTGTATTTTTACAGAAATATCCGCACACTCATCTTGTCCACCAAGCAAACCCCAGAGGTTCAGCAGGCCCCTGCTGCACACCTACCAAGATGTCCCCAATAAACATGCTGTATTTCAATGGAAAAGAACAAATAATATATGGAAAGATACCAGCCATGGTAGTAGATCGTTGTGGGTGTTCATGAGCGCTTTGCTAGATCCATTACTTCATAAAACATGGAATCTACCAAAAAAAGTTATGTCCCCTCTGTAGTTTTGCAAACTGTGAATTTATGTACAATAGGCTATAGCCTACATCCAACAGGCTGTACAAAAGGGTACTGTACGGTACATATTCAGTACAACACAAGCTACAGAATGTGAACTAAAAGACAATATATGCAACGGCTGGTTTTTAAACCAGTGAAAAAGATAAGCTACAATCAAAATCACCGGATTTCTCAATGAATTTCTTATACTATAAGGGAATCAGTTTTCAGTTATTCAGATACCAAATTCATATACCCGTTTCAACATATACAAGTAGACAAAAGCAACCTCCTTGTCCTCCAGAGAACAAATTTCATCACAGCTTCATTTAGTACTGTATTTAAAAAACATATACTGGTACTTTTAGCATTGTCACCATACCACCATCTGAATTGTCCTTAAACACTTGAATTTTTAGTGTAGAAACACAAAAAGATGAAATTCCACGAAAACAGATAAATTCAGAAATTTGGGATGGCATAGTGTATGCATAATGTTTCCATTCCTTTTATGATTAGTCTGTTAGTAATCAATATCAATGGTGCTATCACAGCAGGCTGAATAAAAATAAAAGCAGTTATCAAGCTGAAAGAACACAGTACAATAATGAATTCCCCCTCTCCTCAGGTACAGTAATATTCCACATTCATATGAAATAGGTATTTTTTAAATTTAAAGGTGAATAATTTTCTTGACCTAGTGATATCCTGCAGTACGACAAAAGGCAGTGGAAGAAAAAGAATTAAAATATGAATATCATAATCCCAAATTATAACCTGCCTTTGCAACATTACAGTTTGCACTTTGATAAACCAATGCAAATAATTGGTTGCTACAAATATTGTAAAAATATATACATAGACTTTGATATAATAGAATTTGTGTAATATGTATACATCATTATTTTGTAAATAAATGTTTCTTTTTTAATTTACTGTTGGTATATGTTTATGGTAAGAAAGATTCAAGTTAACCTGTACTTTAGTATACACAAATACATATTCTAGCAATAAAAGCAATTTTGGATATCAGTGCAAACAAACAGTAGATAAAATAATGGATATAGCAACAAAGTAATCCATAGGATGGTTATGCTAATTTTTTTATATTGTGCATAAATGATGGGTGTTTACAAAGTTTTTATGGGTTACTGTTTTCATTTTGATCAACCATTGATTTTCCATACTTCTAATGTTGTACCCATTAATGATGATAGTACCAAAACCTCCTATTTCATTTCATTTTTTGTAAATGTAAAAAAAATTACAACAAAATATTACCTTTATTTTATAAATGATATAGCAAACTGATTTCCACGCATTACTGTATATTTTGCTACCATAATCAAAATTAGAAATCTATCTATTTTCTAGAAAGTTAATTTAGTTTCAAATGTGAAAAATGAATAATACCGGCATTGTTAAAACAACATAATTGCTGTTAAAATATTTTCATTTTTTGTATGATGCAAAAGGTTGCGGGTTTTATTCGTTATTCTGGCTTTCAACTTACATTTTTCTCTGTGTGAATTTACAGTAAAATATCAAGTTGTCTGTCTTCTTTTTCCCTTCCCCTTTACATTTATATTTCTGTAAAAGTCTAGGTAAATGTTTTGTATCACTATTTTCTATTTAAGGAAAGAATTTAAAGTTTGTTTACTAAGATTTAGGACTTGAAATACCTATCTTCTAGAGCTACTGAATGAAATTCATTATTGAACTACTGGGCATGATACTAAAATTGTTGCCACAGATATGCATCTCTGTTCAATTTCTGTCTCTCTAAATGACTGTGTTAGAATCCTAGGGCTTTAATTTATCTTCAAATTAGTTTACCAAAACCAAAATTGCAGAGAATACTTTAAAAGTGTCTATGTTTTTAGAATCTGAAGTATTGCTGAAAGCAGGCAGAAAACTAAAAATTAACTGAAATCCTAGACTCATTGAAGTCAATGGCAAAACTACCACTGATTTCAGTGGGGCCAGGATTTCACCCTCAGGCTTCAATCCTGTAAACACAAAGTACATGCAACTTTACCATGTGAATAATCCCTTTGAGATCCATGGGACTACTCATAATGTGTGTTTGCACAATCAGCATTAAATTATATAAAAAGACAGAGACAGATCTTTAATTTGATGGCAGTTTTGCTACTGACATCAGTGAAACAGCATCAAGCCTTTAAAAAAAACAAGTGCATGTCTCAGAACCCCTATAAAGGTCTACTCTAGCTGGTCCTGTGCCTTGAAATTCAACTAACTTTATTAGATTGAAATTACATACACCTGGTATGGTTCATTTTTGCCAAACATGACCAAGAATTCATTATTATAAGGCAGTACTGATTTGCATAATGTTTACACAATGACCTTATGTAAGTAGCAACATTTGGAATGTGCATTGTGTATATCTTGTAGGGTCCTTTAGTGCTTGTCACTACACTCTACCAATCCCCTAGTGCGACAGTGAGCTTTTCCAAATTTTCCACTACACTGTAGAACAACATAAATCTACAATCCCACACAAAAACTACATTAAAAGAACATTATTAGGGTTGGAAAGTCAAGCACTCAAAAGTTAGGAAATGCCAGAATTAACCTTAAATCGACCCCTGTGTGAATATGCATTGTTAGTCTTTAATTACATGTTCATATGCTGATTTTTCCACAGGATGCCTGCTTCATTCAGTGCACAGAATGGACGGTGCTCACTTAATGATCAGCTACTCCATATTTTGTTTTCTCCTTGTTGTTCAAAGTGTGGCCCCAGAGTCTATTTACTGCACTATTCAAATCCTACTCAAGATGGAATTATTAATTTCCTCATGGGCTTTTGTATGGCACCATTATGATATCATCTGAATACTTCACAAATATTAATGACTTTATTTTCACAACAGCCTTATGAGGTGAGGAAGGTGGAAATATCCCCTTTCTACAGATGGGAACTGAGGAGCAGAGAAATTGAGGACAAAAGTATCCACCTATTTTTGGGTGACCAATTTGAGACACCTATGACCTGATTTTTCAGAGTACTTAGCATTAGAGAACACTTTATATGTTCAAAGCGCAGCTCCCATGGGTTTCCACTGCAGAGGTAAATGCTCAACACTTTTGCAAATTATACCAAACAATGAGGAGCACACAATTTTTGGTGTGGTTTCAGTGACTTGCCCAGCATCACACAGAAACTCTGTGGAAGAGACAGCAGTAGAATCCAATCATCCAGGGTAGGATTCAGCCGATTTAATTCTGAGACCATCCTTTCTCCTTCAGTAATGTCCTGCCTCCTTCACTATACAGGAGCGACTTCCTGTTCCTGCTGCTGCTGGAGGAGGAAGAGCCTGCTGATGGTGTTGCAGCTGCCTAGTTATTACCACTGGTGATGGAAGAAGGGGAGTGGAATGGAGCCCTTCCCCCACCCCGCCATTCCCCTACCAGTCCTGATTGCCACCTGATTGCCTGCCTCTACCCACCTTGGGGCTGCAATGATATCATTGCCTTCAGTGCAATCCCTCCCCCCTCAATTCGCATTGGGCTGGTGGGCCTCCTTCTTCTTCCTCTGCTTGCCACCAGCTCCCCCCCCCATCAACACACACCTTGTTGTTCACTGCCCTGTCTTGCATGTTCCCCCTTGTGATATCCTCTCTGCCTCTGCATCTACTGCCAACACCTCTCCTGGTGTCATCAGCAATGTCAGGGCAGTGGCAAAAAGCACAAGCAGGGATTCCATAGCTAGAACTATCACCACCACCAATAGGGCCCTCTCAGTCAGCAAGACAGGCCCTGGCAAGAAAAAGGGCAAGGGTCCAGCCTGGAAGGCTCCTTCCATGGCAGCAGCCCTACCAGTGGCCGTGGCTCCCCCTTCATCTGCCGTCCCTTTCACCAGCTCTGGGGCATCTGCCTTTCAGTCCACACAGCAAATGCCCAGGTAGCCACAGCCCCCCTATTCTCCCCAGACTTACAGCTTGAGGTATTGAGAGTTGCCACGGTTCTGCAGGTCACCTGCTGCACTTCCGGGTCCACATGGAGGGGCTGATCCTCAATCTTGTCAACATCTATGCTCCAATACCGGGCTCAGAGTGGGTGCAATTCTATCAGCGGACATCTACTTGGCACCTTGGATCCCAGTGAGTGCCTGGACTTAAGAGGGAATTTTAACACCTCCTTGGATGTATGGGACTGCCTCGGAATAGAGAATGCCAGGCTGTCACAGACATCCTCAGGGATTGTCAACCTCCCTCGTGGACATCTGACGTGACCATCGCCGGGACCACTCCACCACCTTCACTTATGTTTAAGTGGAGGAGACTTGATTGTACCACTACTGGGTAGACAACACTTACATGTTCGATTTCACACCTTGCATGCCCACACCTCCACCATCAGGCCTGCCCCCTTCTCAGATCACATTCTTGTGGTCAAAACTGCCTTTTTGACACCTGAGCTGCTGTAAAAGTGTGTCAGGTTGCAGCCCCTCTTCCAGAACATCTTACTGAAATTCTGGCTGCATTTCCCCCCTACACCTCCTGATTCCTGTACACCCCATCCATACCCCCACAGAGTTGCAGGACCTCCTCGTCATCCTCCTCCTGGCACTGGCCAAAATGACCACCCATCACTCCAGGAGAAGAAAACTGGATGGGGGGCTACTCTGTGGCCCATTTCTGGTCCCTTGTCATCTCACGTTTCTGAGCAGAGTTCCTCTGGGCAGCATTTACTTACTCCCTGGATGCCTCTGAGAAGCTCTGGGTGCAGTCCAGGGTTCTCTGCTTGGGGTTCCCTTCTGGTTCCCTGACTTTCAAATCTTTAACCTCACTCTAGATCCTGTTTTCTCCTCTGTTATCTGCAGCAATCAGTTGTATCCTGGACTTAGTGGGTCACCATCCTTAATTGAAGGACAAGGCCTTTAAGTTATGGGTGGGCCTAGATCTGCCTGTTCCAGTACTATAAATAGTACACATTTGTGATTTCTGGATAGGACTTCCTGTTCCTAGTGTTGCACCTGCTTGGGTTTTGCTGTTACTGCTGTTGTGGTGGGCGGGGAGTGGAATGGAATCCTCCCTCCACCCAATCCATTCCCCTACCACTCCTGCTGGCCACCAGACTGCCTTCCTCCACCCACCCTGGGGCTGCAGTGGTATCATTGCCTTCACTATGACCCCCTTGGACTTTCCTCTCCTTTCTCCCCTCAGTTCACATTGGACTGGTGGGCCTTCTTTTCCTCCCTCTGCCTGCCCACCAGCCCAGTTTGACACTTACTTTGTGGGTGTTTGGCTTTGGTCTCCGCTTTTGGGAGATTCCTCCAGGTACTACACACCTCTGTGGAGTGCCTGATTAAGCTCAACTGGGCCCTGACCAAGCCCATCACCTTTGGTCAAGGGGTCTGTCAGGGCTGCTTGCTGAATGGCCAATGGTTTGCCATTGGCTCTAAGCACTTCCTCCATCTCCTCTGCAAGAGGATGATGGGGTATGTGCTTCAAAAGCCAAACTTGAAGGGAGTCCTGTCAGCATAAAACATGATCCTTGTGGCCCAGGACCTGGAGTTCATTCAGTCCTGCGAAGCCCTCTGTTGTGTGGCCTCCTCCAGCCAAGTCAGCTGGGTCAAGAACTCTGGCTTGATGATCAGGGATCGGCTGCAGATTGGCTCTCACCCTGCACATCCCCTATTGTGTGCTCCAGGAGGTGAAAGCAGCCTGGCCCCTGCTTCTCTCATATCTCAAGTGGGTCCTGTGGGAGGGCACTCCCAACCCAGATCTCATTGAGAAACAGGGAGAGACAGTCTTCCTGCTCTCAGTTCAAGTGCCTGGACCCACCATGCTTCAAAGCAATCCAGAGCCACAGTTACAGGGAAAGTTCTGCTCAGCCTGGACTGGGCAGATCCAGTTTCTAGGGCGCATGTGTGAATGACAGTTTCTCAAAGGTTTATGACTTGGCCAAATCTGGGCAGATTTCCAAGGAGATAGCAAAAGGCACATCCCTGACACAAAGGCCACCTCTTGTCAAATTTCAGGTCTCTGTTCTAAAACATGGACACTCTAGAGATTTAAAAAAAAAGGTAACTAGAATTTAACATGGGCAAAACAATTTAATTTTCCCTAGCCTTATTCTTGGAAACAGGTGAACTGTTTTGGCTAAAAAGAAAAGAAAGAAAAAACAGAGTGAGGCAGACATTTGGTATGGAAAATTTCAGCCCAGATGGTTAAATTCTGCCATAGTTGTAAAGTAAATGAAAACGAGGTCTTTAATGGGAAATATCTACCTTAATTATAGGCGATAATACTAGCCCCGCCTATAATATTAATACATAAGTTAGCAAATAGTAGTTCGTTTGTGGAAGGCACTAACAACTTAACAGACTAAATGAACTCTCTCTCAAAAAAATACAGGGCTCAGACAGTATGGCAATGGGTGCTATATAAAACCTTAGCTAGCTCTTTTTACGATCACGAGACCTTGGTTTTAAACCTCATCCAAAAGATGTCATCTGGAGCAGCACAATTCTTCGTAGCACCAATGTTTGACCACTGATTTAGTATTAACTCACACTGCAGAGCCACTTACTGATTCACCAACACCATTTTCTGAAGTTACTGCTCTTCAATACAAGGTTTCCTTTCCAACTGCTAAGACCCTAACCTTGCATTGAAACCCATGAAGAGTCCAATGGAACTTTGTGTGGGAGCCAAGGGTCCATATTAGCAGATCCTGATGCAAGATAGAAGCTCTACTTTTTGTCCCGCTTAGTTTATAAATGATCTGATGAGATCGCAATGCAAGTTGGTATGGCTGCAGGCCAACATCTGAGAATAGGAATGAATCACAGTTCTGTTTCCTCTCAGTAATTTCCAGACAATCACAAAGTAAGTGATTGTGGCATCTGCTGCAGTAATCCTTTTGTGAAAAAGCAATATATAGATGCAAACCTACAAGGGACTGTACACTAGGTAGCTGCAACTAGCCCTTGTATGTATTGATAAGTGAAGTAAGAGCTTTTTCATTGGCGGGTGGTTATGCCATACTGGAGGTATGGGGAAACATCCAGCTATTTTTTGTCACTTGTTAAGTGTGGATGCCTACTGGACCTCCAATGAGCTCACCACTCAATATTCCTGAATGTAACCCAGAAGGTTCAGTCTGGGACCAATCTCATCCACTGTAAGCTGCTGAACACCGGCTGCATAATGAGTCCTCATCTTGGTGGTTGACAAGAAAAACCAACCATCTGATGAGGGGGTTGAAATAACGTAAGAACATTTAAGACCTCAGAGAAGACAGAATAGTTCAGACTCTGCCCTACAAATTAACATCTGATACCTAAACTCGCATCCCAATACCAAATATATTAATCCTAAAAACAGAATCTTATTCTAGGTCCAAATCTAACAGTGATCCTAGAAGCATCACACCCCCTCTTACTATCCAGAACTTTTGATTTTTATTGGCAACCATTGTTTCCTATCAAATATCAAAATCTAACTACTTCCAATCATGTTATTTCTCCACTATATCTAATTTATTTATTTTAGCATTTAAAGGTTAGGTCATGCCCTCCTCTTCCAAGGATGGAAAGGAACCAGATCTAATGGAGCCACAGTGGGTAACAAGGAAGGTGAAGAACTTATGGTTCAATTGCGTCATCTTCACCTTCTCCTGATACATGGAAGCCCCTCTGTGAGCTTAACATGATAAGATTCTGCATGGGCTCGGGCTGGACTGGAATAGGTGATGACTACTCTCCATTGCATCCTGTGTTGTCTGTCCCACTGCAAAAATCACATCTCTTAGGGACATCATGGTGACTTCAAAAATCTATACTATTATGGGGGCTGACTTTTCCTGGGAAGCAGTGTGGAGGCACAAGATGTGCAGATGGCCATTATCTCCACAGATCTGGGAAGAGTCAAAAGTTTAGGGGACTAAATCCCTGACAATTTCCTGGGATGAGCAAATGCCAATGTTCAGACACAATGATAAACTGTAAATGTAAAGTTTTTTGGGCCCTTGGCAGATTTGTCAGGCAGACAAGCTGTTCTGTCCCTACATCTTTAAACTGATATATTATGAAATTTATATCTAAAATTCAGATCAAAGTCAGACAAAAGACTTCATCTATCTGTTTTGTAAAATATTGAAAGTATCCTAGCAAAACATTAAACATGATCTTCCTTTCCCAAGAGGCTTGTGCTGGCTTTGACCTTTCAGAGTTTTCAATATCAGATATTTGTGATACTTTGAAATGGTGAATTATGTCATGCACTGTAATATTATTCAAAGGTTGCAGCATAGCACTGTGTGCCAGGTAGCCTGAATGAGTGATGTGGAAGGCACATCACAGACATGCTTTGAGGCTGTGGTAAGCTGCCTACTGTATGCTGTGCCATGATGCTGATATCATGTTGTATACCACAGGCGAGGTGTTAGGCCAAAGAAAAAATGCTTCTTGATTCATTGCCATTGATGACTCATATCACAAAATGCCATAATCTCATCTTACATTTTGAATAACAATTTCTATTCAGTTATGTTTGTTCATACATTGGTGGTGTAAAACATGCAAAGTGACTTATACCTATTTTGATCTTTGAAATACCAACCTTTAAAAAATTATGCCAACTCAGTTTCTAAATATTTTTCTCAATTCATTCATGCTTGCAGGTTCTTTTTCACTTGTGACATTCTGCAATGAGGATCTGAGGAAAATGGGTAGTATTTCTCTTTTCATACCATTATAATATTGGAGAAAGTTTGCATCTGCATCTGGACTGCATTGTACTTTACATAGTTATTTACACCTGGAAAAGTGAGAGTAAAATGCTTCCAGATCCAAATTTTTTTACATCCAATTTGCAAGGTGTAAATGTGGTGTATACAAGGTGCAATGCAATGGAGAACTGGGCCAACTGTAGGTATGTGTTATTAAAATCACTCTATTTATTGGTTTGTGGACCCAAAGTCAACCTCGGAGTGTAATTTATCTACAGTTTTCTTGAATACCAGATTTTGTACTTTACTCTCCAAATGTTCAGAGATGTGAAAGTAAACATAGTAGTGCAAGACTATACAATTGCAGGCTCCAAAGAGCACAAGTTATTCCAGCTAAGTCATCATAAATTTACTGTACTCTCAGTTGGTTGCTGCCTCTCTCTGTTGTTGGCTCCCCCTCAACTGGCCTCTCAAAGCTCCAGAAACATAGGTTTCTTAGGATATGTCTATACTGTAGTCTGGGGTGTGACCGCAGCATATGAAGACGTACCCAAGCTAGTTTGGATTTAGGTAGCTGGAGTAAGAGTAGCAGTGAAGCCCTGGGAGGAGGGACTTGTCACTTGAGTACATATTCATTACTACCATGAGTAGGGACTACTCATGGCAATAAAGTTAAGCACATGCATAACTGCTTTCAGGATTAGAACCTAAATGAGATGAAAACCCTAGCTTTCTTTGTGATTTATCCTCATCTTTAGGTATCCAACAAGGCTATCTTAAGGAGGCCATATGAGAAGAGTAAGCTTTGTTTCATAGTGAAGGGCTTTTCATGCCCTCCATTTTGGTGTTATTGATAGGTAACATTTTTTTCTGGTTAGGTGGAATGAGCAATGATGAATTATTTCTTACTGTTGCCTGTTTGTGCAGCAATAAATTCTAGATTTAACTGTACTTTTCATTTTTTTCAACACGTCTTCCTTTATGTTGACATGCTATGTACCCTGTTAATGTCTCCATATTATCTAGACTTGATAATTCTGAGACATTGTTGCTGGCCTTCCAAAAAATGCTTCAGAAGATTGTAACTTTTGTGAATAGTTACAATCTGCCCATCTATTCAAACACATTACCTTATTTATACAAGAATTAATTTGAATAAGTTTATGTTAAAACGTACTACTTCTTCAGGAATCATGCAAGAGTCGGAGAATTTGTGGTTGCTCATCTGAAATTTTTCCCTTCTTTGAATTTGATAGGTCCACAGATCCTCAGAGTGGGTTGTTGCCTGTCTGTAACTGCAAAGGGCAGAATCAAAACTGATGGAGGGACTGGCCCCCACCTTCCAGAGACACCTGCAGTTTCAAGATGGTTCTTCTGGACTCAGGACTGTGAAAAAATTAATTACTGCAGAGAATTTTAACCATAAGTTCAACAAATCTCCCTTCAAAGGAGGGAAAAATTTCCAGTAAGCAACCACAAATTCTCTCCATTCTGTCTTAAGGCTAGGTCTACAGATCCTCAGTGTTGGATTTTCTCAATAGTGACAAAATTCCTAGGGAGGGAATAAAATAATGCCCTTGACAGAAAGGATACCCTTACTCTAAGGAATTAACACAGTGTGCAGGACCTGCCTGGCAAAGGCTGCAGCAGCTGAAGACTGAGAATCTATCTTGTAAGTGTCGTAAATGTATGCAGGGATGACCAAGTTGCAGCTTTACAGATTTCATTTTGAGAGGCCTATCCTTTCTCAGCCTAGGATGCTGCCACTGCTTCTACTGAGTGAGCCCACTGGAGGATTGAGTCTCTTTGCTCTATATGCCTTACCAATGCACCAGTGTATCCACTGTGAGAGTGATGAATTATATCTCTTAGCACCTCTTTCTTGGATGAAATTAGACAAGTAAGGCTGTTTTTCTTATGCTCTCAGTTCTTTTACATCCATCAAAAGCCATTGCTTCTTTTTAGGATGTGGACAAAAAGACTGCAATGAAATCTCTTGTGCTTGATGAAAAATCAAATTTACCAGTACTTTTGGAATAAAGGTGGGGCCCATTCTCAAAATGACTTTATCTTTGTGAAAGATGCAACAGGATAGATCAACTGACAAAGCCCCCGACTCTGAAATCCTTCTTGCTGAAGTGACAGCAATCAAAGAGGTAATTTCTACAGTTAAGGTATTGAGCACAAAGTTCAAATCTTAAGATGGAGGTCTAAGCACCCTGGGAGGACACAATAGCTGAACTGCTCTAATAAAGTGGCATATGCCTTTATGGATGCATTTAAAATCGCAGACACTGCAGAAACATGCCCTTTCAAGGTATTAGTCTGCAATCCGATATCAAAACTGTCCTGTAAAAACTCCAGAATGAGATACTTTGGCTACATGATTCTGAATATGCTGCTCTCTACATCAATCTTTGAATTTAGGCCATATCATTGAGTAAGCATGTTCATTGATTTTCTCCTGGATGACAGCATTTCACTGGGACCAGCAGAATATCCTTTTTGTTCTGGAAACTTCCTTTCAAATGCTAAGCTGCTAGATTTAACTTGCTTGGATACTGGTGAAAAATTGGACCTTAGACTCAGGAACAGGTGGCTCCACTGATATATTCAGGAGGTTGGAAAACCAAGGTCTCCTGGGCCAATGAGGTGAGAGCCACTAAAATCACTTCCACTGCCTCCTTTCTGATTTTCTGTATTACCCTGGTGATGAGGGACATTGGGGGAAAAAACAAAGTAAACCCTTAGGCCACTTGAATGATGGGACATCTATGCCCTGGCTTCTGGCTCCCTTTTTTCTTGCAAAGTATTGGCAAACTTTCCAGTTTGCCATGGATGCAAAAAGATCCAGAATCAGAACTCAGAAATTTCTGATGATCAATCAGCAGGATTCATTGTGAAGACTCCATTTCACCTGAACAATATTCTTTCTGCTTAGCCAATCAGCCTTCACATTGCTGGTTCCCTTGATATGCAAGGCTCTGATAGTCCAAAGATAGGCCTTCACCCACTCCATCAATGATACTGCTTACTTTTGTAGATCCCTTGATCTTGCACCCCTCTGATGGTTTACATACACCATAGCCAATATATTGTCCATCATTACCAAAATGACCATTCTGCAAAACTAGGGCCAGTTGTTGAACAGCTTTGAACTTCATTTCCCTCAGCTCTAGAAAACCGATACTATTCTTTCATTCCAAGAAGGACCATGGCCCTTGAGCCACCTACTTCTTGGAGAACACTCCCCATCCTTCAAGACTGGCATCTGTTTTTAGGGTAGATCTCTCTGACTCTCCTATGGCCATCCTCCATTAAATCTCTCTGGACTCATCCAGCATTCCAGGGATTTCAACACAAGTGATAGAATGTTCACTTTCTGAGACGGAAAAAAATAATCAGCAAATGGCAGGGAAAGAACAGCAGGCAACTCTGGAGAGTTTTCATATGCTTTCTTGCCCAAAGCACTTCCCCTAGGCATGATATGATCATCTATAGAACACTTATTAGGCTGCCTACCAATGTCCTCAAGCACCTCCTCAGGAGGGTAATTGCTGATCTGATCTTTTCACGTCTTTTGGCTGACAGAAAGATTTTGTGGGTCTCTGTGTCTAACACTCCAAGATGAACTAGGAGCGGAGATGCTTGATGATGACTCTTTCAAAAAATTACTATAAATTCATGCTGTTGCAATCAGGGCTGTCCCTAGGGGTTGCGGGACCCGGGGCGGAAGTGACGAATCCGTCGCTTCTGGGACCAACTGCGCCGGCCAGTTGGACCGGCCCGCAGGACCCCCGAAAGTGTGGAGCCCAGAGCAGTTGCACCAATTCGCCATACCCAAGGGATGGCTCTGGTTGCAATGTTTATAGATTACTGAGTCACTCAAGTGGACCCCTTCTTGGATGGGGCTCTGACTAGAATGTCATCCAGAAAACGGTATACCTGAATCCCCTTCTGCCTGAGAAAAGCCACCAGAAGGAGAACTAGACACAAATAATTTTCTCTCTTTTTATTATGCTTTTTCTTTCCATGAATGAAAACCTCTCTGTTCCGGTGCCCTTTGTGATGAGTCAGAGGAACTGGTATACCCAGAACAGGAGAGGAAGTGGAGACTGGGAACCTGAGTCTCATGAGGAGTCCTGCAAACCTTTTCTGCTAACATGCATCTCTATCTCTGCCCTTTTAAAAGCGGATAGAATACCTGTAAGGGAACATTAGCAGCTGCTGCCTGGGGCTCACAAGATGGCAGCCTCTGAGATAAAGGCACTTTTGGCACCAAATCCAAGAGCTCCCTAGACAAAGAGGGGATTTCTTCCTGAGTGGAAGAGTCCCATCTTCTCCCCTGTGCAGAATTCCTAACTTTCCCTGGGGCCAAAGAAAGGAGGCCAAATTGGCAGATGAGACGGGGGGGGGGGGGAGTGAGGGCGAGGAGATGATGATGAGACCTGTGCTTGGGAGGGTATGTGCCTGAAATGGTCTCACCAGTTAGGCCTTGCTTTGTTTAGGTGGATTCAGCTGGTCCCGCTTATGGTTTCCCCAGGCTGGGCCAGTGCCCTTTGATATAACTGCCTCTGGTGAGTAAAGGAGTTTCTTCATTTTTCTGCCGTCCTTCAAGACATTTGCAGCCTGGCTGTCAGACTCCATGCTGATGGGCAACTCCTAGGGAATGAACTCTTGGGTCAGGGTAATGCAGCCAAAGTGAAACCTTTCTGACTTGGCAGATGAGACAACTGGAGTGCAAAAGAAACAAGCCTCTCCTTCTGCACTCTCTGGCAGGGATACAGAGCAGGAGGCACACAGCTTTGGTCTCCTGTTTGGACCTCTCTCCACCATCCTCCTAGCCCATCACCTAGGCAGTGGGGGAGGAAGAGGGTGCTGTGGTAATTCCAGGCAGGAGACAAACCGCCTCTTCAGCATTGAGGGGTTTTAGGGTTTGTTTTAAATTCTTTCTTGCAGTAGATGCTGTATTCCACTGCCCTGACAATAACTACAGGAGGCAGAATCAAACTGAGGGAGTCTCCAGAAGATGGAGGCCCGTCCCTCATTAACCATCCAATCAACTTTGATTCTGCCACCTACAGCTACAGATCCATGCTGAGGAATCGGATCTGTGGACCTAACCCTGACAGAGAATTTGAGTTCTCCTTTCCGTGAGACATGTCCCCAAATTATTTATATGCTACAGATGGTAAAATGAAAGTCTAATTTAGTTTCTGTTCGGAATAAGAATGACTTAACTTCAGATCTTTAGTAACCAATTAAAAAAGTGCTTCCACAAATTTCTTTTGATTCTGTTTACAAAAGAGGTTTAGTCAGCACAACATTTGATTATGCCTTTTTCACCATGCGGCATTCATAAGGCTTCTCCAAATCCACTTCCACAGGCCCTAATTCTGATTCAGAAGCCAAATATTTTTGGCACTATTCCTGTGGAACTCAGAGATTTGGCAACACCTCCCTCATCTAGCATAAAACAACAGCTCGGGCCTCCAATATACCCATATAAAGAAAGAATTTCCTACACTAATGTTTCAAGATCCATAAACAGAGGAGCAAATCCAAAATGGCAGCTACAAATAGCATGGCAGAACTGCAGTTCCTATAATGCAGAGTCCCTTAAAAAAGGCGAGCCAATCATAAAGTGGGCTACGGTGCCTGGGTTTCTATGCCTGTTGGAAACATTAGAGCTCCAAAGTGAACTTTGAGTACTGCTATTTGCTGCCTGGGATGTCCAGTTGTGCTGAGATGCCATGGTATGTTCATCCCCACTTTTAAGAGAAAGAAAGCATCCTCACTGTAGGTAAACTACCTGTACAAGCCTTAAAATGTAGTTATGAAGTAATTACATTCGATGGTGGGATAAGGACAGGCCTGATATTTCTTTAAGACACAGGTCTACCCCAGTTTTAAAGTGATGTTAGTTGTCAGACTCTTGATCAGAAAAGGAAGCGGTTAGTGGGCCAAAGGTGGTGCAACCAGCTCTGCCTGTAATACACAAATTGGATTGCGTGTCAGTTAAGGTCAGTCTATACAAAAACATACCTAACACAGAACCACAAAATTAAAAGGCAAAGCATTTAAGAGTACATACCCTCTTCTCCTTTGCCTAGGGGGACACACCTCACCATTAGTAAAACCATTGTGCATCACAGACAACACACCACAGAATTAATACTGTTGCAGTAAGGATGCCAGTCTTCCAGCACCCTCTTCCTGAAACTCACCACCACCACAAACAAGCCACACCAGATTTCCCTTAAACTTCTGCCCTACTATCCTTTTTGCACAGTTAAGGGGAAGGAGGGGAAGAAATCACTCACTCTTGTCTGGGTTATTAAACATCAGAAAAACATTAAAACCACAAATTTGTGGCACAGGACAGTGAAACTCCTGAATGGAAGTCACTAATTTTGTGTAACTATAAACAGCCAGCACATGGCTCAAATAATCAGGCCATGCAGGGAGACCTAGGGAGATGCTGGACTCCCCTGCAAGTTGCTCTGGAGTTGCTATTACAATGTAGAGCTACAGAAGCCCTAACAACTCCTATGTCATCCCTCTGCAGAGATGCAATGGCTGATGGACCCAGATAGTTTTCATACCACCCAATCTCTAAAACCCATCTTACATTTCTTCATGGCATCAAGTTAGAATGATAAAAAGTTTGCTGAAGGTTAGAAGCCTTTCTTTTAAACTATACAAAAAGGAAGTAGGTTTGGTTGCTGTGAGAAAATTTAAGGCCCAGAAGAAAGCTAAAACAAAATTTAATGTTTGTATTGCTTAGAAGAAAAAAGTCGTTTTCAACATACTACGAAAAGCAATGATAGATTGTAAAGAAATATTTGTAAAAAAAGAAATACAAATTAATGTTATAACCTAATTATATGCATGGCATTACCTACCTATTAAGAAAAGTCAATACTGGGATAATTCAAACACAATTAGGATGTTGAGGGGACACTGAAAATATTTGGGGAGGGGCAGAAACAGAAGGGACGTGTCTGTCTCTATTCCTGTGTAATGATTTTGCAGAAAAAGCTTTCCCTTCCATACACAGTCATTTTAAATGCCAAAGGAAATCTGTATTTTGATTCAGATTCAACTGCAGGACATTTTTTCCATCTTCAATCTAAATTGCTTTTTCCTATGTGGTGAGGATTTAGTGCTGTCAGTGTCAATAGCCAGAAGGAAAATAAGCTACCCAACAAAAAAATTTAACTCAAAATTTGGATTACTAATTCTTTGCTTTTAATGTTCCTGACATTTCTAGGCTGTTTCTTGCAAACTGGAAGAGACAAATTAGCAGCAGCCAGAACTGATGCTTGAAGCCAGTGAAATGATTTAAATCTGTCTGTTTTAAAATATTGTTTTAGATGCATTTCATCAGATCAGAAGTGCCAAAAAATCAAAATAGGCAAATTAAAATGGAAACAGTTATACTCAGAGGAAACTTTCAGGAATAGTTAAGAGAAAAAGAACAAGCACAAAGTCCTCATATCTAGACTAGTTGCCACCAGTCAATTCAACTTATTGTATGATGCGAATAAAGATCCAATGTGAAAACTCAGTGAAAACTCCTGTTGGCATAAGTCTTACATTGCTACACAGAGTGACCTACAAAAAAGGCAGTTACCATCATCAGCCCCTTGATCTCACATTTTAATAGTAATCATAACTGAAAAGGACAGTAATAATAGTGAGGGGCCATCATTGTTTCTTGAGGCAATAATATTTAGATGTCTAGTACTGAGATGATAGTTATTAGCCAGTTGTTCAGGTATGATGGGACCAAATTTTCATCTCTTAAAAATGATACAGTTGTCACAAACACCACCTTCATGAAGACTTGCAGAGCACTGGCTAAGTCAAAGTACAAGGTACTGTAGAATCAGTTTGGAAATGCGAGATGTTCACCATTGATGCAAATACTTTTGATCACTGCTGAAAATGTTGATATGGAAATATGTATAATTCAGATCAGTGGAAGCTATGGTTCCACTGCTTCTCTCATTTATTCGGAGTAACTTGATTTTGAACTTCTTGTGCCCAAATAATTTGTTGACCCATATTATGCTCTGTACTGGACAGAAATACGTGAACAGAAAGTGTTGAATCAATTCCAGGAGAACCTTCTCTCTTCTGGGTTCTTGAGGAATGGAGAAGCAACTAGTTGAGGACAGAATTCAATGCAATAGATGTATGAAATAACTGATCTCACACTCTGACCTGAAGTTATTTACTTTCCACTTCTGCCAAAATGGGGCAATTCTCTCTTAGGATGAGCTTCCTTTTGGAGAATAGATAAATCATTAAAGTTTCCTTTAGGGTCCTAAGAAGCTGATGTGGTCTTGGACCTGTGTCTATGAAAATTCCTCTGGTATTGGTACTCTCCCTCTTTGGCACCAGTATATTTTGTAAGTGGATATGTACTTTCCAGAATTCTCTCTATTTCCAGCCAAAGGGTTGGACATCTCAACCCATTTTCTTTCTTTGAAGCTGAAGAACCGGGAAGGATGGACTGGTTCTCAGCTATATCCTGATAGATATGGTTAAAAAGATACTTTGGATTTGTCTTTAAAGTGCATAGTCAAAGCTGGACTTTTTGTGTGCTGCAACAGGGTCCATGTGACCTGTTAGTACATGACAGGCTACAGCGATGAAGATTCACCCGCAGCTTGCTGCACACATAATCACTGTGTAGACAAGCCCTTTGATAAATTTCTTGCCTAGGGGCCTGAGCAAAAATCAGGCTGGAAAATCGTGTTATGTTAAAAACCACTGCTTGTAATTATCCTGGAAAATATTTTGAGGAATTCAATAGCTGCCTCATAGGAAAAAAAGAACAGAAAATGGAGTGATTATTTTTAAAATATTCCTAAGATTTCAATTCAGAAGAGAGGTCCTTAAACTAGATTAGTAATGATCTCAGGATATTGGACACTGAGACACCTATGCAGAGAATTATCAATTTTTGTCTGCATTGTCATGAGAGAGAAAAGATTTCTTTAGGCAGTAAAAAACGGAGATAAGAGCTTGGAAGCCCCAGCTCCCAAGTTTCTTGGCTGCCCAGACTCCTTGGATCCCCAGCTTCAGGGCAACCTGCCACACAGACTGCCTTGGAACTGGGGCTCTCAGGATGGCCAGACCCCCGCCCTGGCAGGCTATCAAGGGCCCAAGAAGCTCTAGGAGCCTAGGAAACATTTTGTAGAAACAAACCACACACACAAAAAAAAATCCAGTGCTGCATAAAAATATAGGGAGTGAAGTTACCATAAGAAAGAATAATGCATTCATTGATGACAGTCTTTTCTGTGTATGTAGGTTGAAGCCAAATTGCTACTGCCAACATTAATAAACAGATATATTGGATTATCCCAATCCTACCACACTATTTCTCCCCCACAGCTCCTCAAACACGTACAGATTCAAAAACATTTGAGGGAGAGAATGACATACCAGTTCATGATTCAGAAATCACTGAGGAAGACTCATATGTAGTGATTCCACCAATTTTTAGTGATGTCTTCCTGTAAAAGGAATATTGCCATCAGGGCTAGTCCTGTAAGGTGATGAACATCCTCATCTCCCACTGACTCCAATGGGGACTTAAGGTGCATTACATTGCAAGATTGGGCCCTTTGAAACCTCAGATCCAAATCTAGATGGATTTCCATCATTAGGTAATGGACACTGTCCCTTTGTTAATGTAAACAAATGTGTTCTATCTGAAATAGTGTAATACAGTGCTGTAGGATAGCAGATTCTGAAGGACTCTGCTGCACTTCATACTCCTCTTATGACCAGAAAATTGAAGTTTACTGACCTTCAAGAGTACAGTATAAGAAAAATCCTAACAGACAAGAATTTGCAGGAGACGATTTTCTTATGGTGGGTGAGGTGCAAAGGGAATGGACCTATTTGTGCTGTTGGGAAATTTAATATGATCATTGATTTTAGTGCATGTCCAGCATCCAGGTGTCATAGTAAATATTCCATGAGAAATCATTTTTAGAGTTTCAAATTACCAAAAACAAGAGTCAATTTTATCTTTAATTGGGGCCAATGTATTAGACATTTGGCAGTTTATTCCCTAAATGGAACAACTAGTAAATTGATTTACTGTTTTTATATTAACAATGAGGAATCCGGTGGCAATTTTGTTACTATGAAAGGATCACAGAATGCTTCTCTCTCTTGTCTGTGCTAACCTGTCAAACCCAGGCAGTCATACTTAAAACAAACAGTAAAACACCGAGGGAAAAAATCATGTCTTCACCATTTAAGTGGCAGCTTAGACCTGGACCTTGAACACAGTTAAATTCAGATGACTTAATAGTAAATTGATTTACTGTTTTTATATTAACAATGAGGAATCCGGTGGCACATTAAAGACTAACAGATTTATTTGGGCATATGTTTTCATGGGGAAAAACCCACTTCTTCAGATGCATGGAGTGAAAATTACAGATGCAGGCATAAATATACTGACACATGAAGAGAAGAGAGTTACCTTACAAGGTCAAGTGTTAACAAGGCCAATTCAGTCAGGGTGGATGTGGTCTACTCCCAATAATTGATGAGGAGGTGTCAATACCAGACAGGGAAAAAAATTTTTGTAGTGAGCCAGCCACTCCCAGTCCCTATTCAAGCCCAAATTAATGGTGTTAAATTTGCAAATGAATTGTAACTCTGCAGTTTCTCTTTGAAGTCTGTTTCGTTGAAGGATGGCTACTTTTAAATCTGTTATTGAATGTCCAGGGAGGCTGAAGTGTTCTCCTACTGGCTTTTGTATGTTACCATTCCTGACATCTGATTTGTGTCCATTTATTCTTTTACGTACAGACTGTCTGGTTTGGCCAATGTACATGGCAGAGGGGCATTGCTGGCATATGATGGCATATCAGGGGTCTCAAACACATGGCCCATGGGGTTATTTCCTGTGGCCTGCCAAGCTCCCCTGCCCCTTCTTCTCCCCCACCAGAGATATTTCTTGAAGCACGCCAAGCTCCCCTCCCCCCCGCTCTCCTTCCTCCCCCACACAGTGCGCTGTGTCCCCGCTCCACCACCTATCTCCCAGCGCTTTCCCACTGGCAAACAGCTGTTTGGCTGTGCTTAAGACTTTCCGGGGGGGGGGGGAGGAGTGGCGACGTGGCGCGCTCAGGGGAGGAGGCAGAGAAGAGGCCGGGCTGGGGTGGGGATTTGGTGAAGGGGTTGGAATAGGGGCAGGGAGGGGGCAGAGTTGGTGCAGGGACTTTGGTGAAGGGGTTGGAATGGGGGCGGGGAAGGGGTGGGAAGAGGCAGGGCAGGGGCGGGGCCTCATAGAAGGTTTCAGTGATGCGGCCCTTGGGCCAATGTACTAGTCCTCATGTGGCCCTCGTGGTGATTCGAGTTTGAGAGCCCTGGCATATATATCACATTAGTAGACATGCAAATGAATGAGCCCCTGATGCTGTGGCTGGGTCCTCTGATGGTGTCGCTAGAGTAGATATGGGGACTGAGTAGGCAATGGGGTTTGTTACAGGGATTGGTTCCTGGGTTAGTGTTTCTGTGGTGTGGTGTGTAGTTGCTTTAGGTTGGGGGGCTATCTGTAAGCGAGGACTGGCCTGCCTCCCAAGGTCTGTGAGAGTGAGGGATCGTTTTCCAGGATAGGTTGTAGATCATTGATGATGTACTTGAGAGGTTTTAGCTGGGGGCTGTACATGATGGCCAGTGGTGTTCTATTATTTTCCTTGTTTTTATATTATTTCAAAAGTAAAGTCTCAATTCCAGATTTTGTTTGCACTGGAAATGCTTAAATAGTATTTGTTCCATGTATACTGAAAATTTGAGAAGGTATTCCTATGCTGAGGGTTTGCTTTATGAAGATTACTGAGGGTAAATGTTCCCCATTCTCAGGAATTTAGGACAGCCGGTGAAACTGATTTAGCTACAACAACAATTAGATAGAAACAAACATTTCACCTGATATTAACTGCGGCTATTTGGAAATAAAATCTGATGACCTTGCTAGGAAAGTGGTTTTATGTGTTGGTCAGGGTCCTGAATATTGTTTTGTTTCTTTGTATCTATGTTCCTACATGGACCTTAGAGAATCTGAGCACATCCCATGAGTAAAAATGACAATCACCTCTCAGAAAAGCCTGGGTGAAGAAGTGGGTTTTGCATTTAGCTTTGAGTATGGCAGGATTACTGAAATAATAATGAGGTCTAAGTTTCATAGCTTTGGTCCAGCTCTTGAAAAAGTTGTCTCCTACAGTCATATGTAATTCCCTAGTGGTTAACAGTTTCAATGTTCTAATGTAACATAGCTGCCATGCCATGGAGAACAGGATTGCACAAAGAGAAAGAGAGAGAGACTTCTGCAAGTAGTTAGGACCAATTTTGTGCAGGATTTTGAAAAATCAGGGGAGTGACCATTGATCAGTTAAACTGGAGGGGCTGTTCAGTGGGGAGCCTGGAAGACACCAGTGAACGGGTGATATGTTTCCACAACCTTACGTTGCTGGACAGGCAGGCTGCTGTAAGTCCTAACCAGCTAGAATTTTCTCAGGGTATGGGATGTCATTCTTTTATGACAGAAAAGTGGAGGAGGAGGAGAAGGATGGTATGCGAATAAAAAAAAATAGCAAATTGGTTAAATATCGCTAAAGCTTATCAAAGAACTGACTGTGATTTATATTCAAACTGTACTTAAATATAGTTCTCTAACAGTCTGTCATATTACTTTTGTTTTTTGGCGGACCATGCATATAATCCTATACTGTAATCCTTAATTAAATAAGCCTCTCCTTGATGTCTATGGAAATTCTCTCAGCAAATACACAGCAAAACATGCTAGTTCCACTGGTGCAGGATTTGCCCTAGAAAATGCCGGAATGATCATACCATGTGTCTGCATCTCTCTGAACAGGAATATAAAGATACCAAAGCAAATTATATCAAATAAAATAAATACTGTAAGAAGATTATAAGAGTCCACACTTGTCACTGATGATTGACATTTATACTTAAAAATATACAGCACAGTAGGGCATATTTATTAATAATAAACAATTATATATTTCAGGGATATATTTTCCTCTCAACGTGAGCAACATCTATGAACACTAATTGGAGTTACACATGCACATTGAAAGGAGATACACCTCTTTTCCTTTTATGTCACTATCCAAAAACATTAGAGTATCACCAGCTGCCACAAGGATCACACTGCATTTTTTGAGCTAATAGTGGTGCAGCTATATCAAGTTCTGTATACAGAAATAAAGTAGTAATTTTAAACATGTTTTTAACAGAACACTTAAAACACAAACAGCTCAATTTATAGCTGGCAAAGAGGGAGCAAATATTCTTGGCAATTGTTTTAGATGATTTTAAAATGTTTAGTAACATTGGATATATAATTATTGCTAGAATATTATTGTCTACAAGTTTTAGGTTTGCATATAGAAAAAATTATAGATTAACTCATTTACAATTCCATCCCTTTTAAGTTTTTAACATTTGTATATTTAGCATTTAATCATAATATGGGCAATATATTAAATAAAAAAGAAACATCAGAAAAATGTTATAAGAAGTTTTGTAAATGTTAACAGAAATAAAAAACAGATCTAAAGTATTACCCAAAACAATACTGCAAGAAAAAGAAATGATTAACAGCTATTCCATTTGTTTTAGTGAAGTTTTGCCATCAAGTGAGAAAGTATCTGGAAGATAAAGAATCCAGTTACATCAGATTATTTATAACAGAGCTAACTAATAACTCTTCATCTGAAAATATTTAAAAACAGCTCATAAAATATGAATTGCTTTTAAAAGATGTATCATATTATGTTTCTACAGAAAAACAACCATGACATCATGGTCTGTATTTGTGCAACACCTACCACAGTGGAGTCTTAGTCCCTCACTAGGGCTACGTGTTTAGAAATAAAAAGATTATCTGTAATTTCAATGACTGGAGATTTCACAATGAAATTGTAATGACTTTAGAGACACAAGGTGGGTGAAGTAGAATCTTTTATTGGACCAACTTCTGTTGGTGAGAAAGAGAAGCTTGAAAGCAGTGCTTCTCAAAGCCGGTCCGCCGCTTGTTCAGGGAAAGCCCGTGGCGGGCCGGGCCGGTTTGTTTATCTGCCGCGTCTGCAGGTTCAGCCAATCGTAGCTCCCACTGGCCGCGGTTCGTTGCTCCAGGCCAATGGGGGCTGCGGGAAGCGGCGCGGGCTGAGGGATGTGCTGGCTGCCCTTCCCGCAGCCCCCATTGGCCTGGAGCGGCGAACTGCGGCCAGTGGGAGCCGCGATCAGCCAAACCTACAGACGCGGCAGGTAAACAAACCGGCCCGGACCACCAGGGGCTTTCCCTGAACAAGTAGTGGCCCAACTTTGAGAAGCACTGATTTAAAGCTTATGCAGAGCAATTCCAGATCTGAAGAAGGGCCCTCTGTAAGCTCGAAAGCGTCTTTCTCTCTCTCACCAATAGAAGTTGGTCCAATAAAAGATATTACCTCATCCACCTTCTCTCTCTAATATTCTGGGACCAATAGGGCTACAACAACAATACTGCATACATGTAATGACTTTGGATCTCATCTCAATGGCCTAGTCCCTGAAATACACTTACTCGGGATTTTCCATTCCTTTTTACTAGACAGCCATTCCTGGAATGTTGAAATCTGGAAACTTACCTCTCTCTGTGGTAGCTATTCTTGACCAAGTCAATAGTGTCAAGAAATTAAACCTTAGTCCTTTGGCTTAGCATACTTTACAATTTAGCTCCCAGTTAAATAATACAATATAATTGCAGAAAAAAATCTATTTTAAATAGATATACAAATATGCAAAATATTATATCTATAGACTATTCCCCTGAAGCAAGATTAAAAGCCAATATACATTGGTAACTTGTGAATGGGATTTTTTTGAGGCATCTGTAACACTACAGGAAACACAAGCAGCTTCTCATCTTGCTGAAGTTTCTGCAGATTCACTCAGTACATTACTATATCTCCACTTATTTTGTGACAGGCTTGTAATTACTCTTAAAACTAGAAAGAGTATTCAGACACTTGAAGTACATAGTAGATCTCTTTTAATCATAAGGAAATGTATATATATTCTTGTTGGCAAAACATATTAAAAATGACAGAGGATATAAAATAAGTATAAGAATAGAAATTATGTAAAGATGGTTCATATTATTGCTCACAAACAATAACATAAAAAGTATAAATGAAATACAAACATTAGCAAGAGTCCACATCTTCAAGACAAGGGAGAACAGGCAGCAAAACTGAAACCTCCTGGCCCTAAAAATCTACATAAAAATGTTAGTATGGCAAAAATACATGTAGAATGTACTGTGTTACAGCACTGTTTGACACAAGAATTGTAGAGAAAGTCTGAGTTGTATAATATGGCACGGTGACCAACTGAAAAATGTAGGGATATGGATATCAGCTCTATTACAAAATTATGAGCAGAACTTCAGAACAGTAAGACTGGACACAGTTTGATGAAGTGAATTTGTCTATATCTCAACTTCTGGAGTGCTTTATATAATATGTTTAAATAAGATCAATTTAGACCGCATCTAGATTGAGTAATTTAGGCTCTGCTCTGAATTTGCACCCTGGTGCTGAGATTGGTAGCAAAGAGATCTGTAGGAATTACACCATATAACGACAACTGAATTTACTACCAACTCTGAGTGATCACTCATGCTGACCCAGATTTGTTGATGTGCATGTCTTTTACACTATCTAGTGCATCAATAATGGAAATACTGCACTTAGTTTGGGATGCACCATTCCAGAAGATGAGAGGCCTCCTAGAGTAGTGGGAAACTGAGGCTGTTTCTATACTGACATTATTCAGCAATGTAGTGACACTGTTGTACCTACATGGGTGCAAACCCCAGTTTAGTTGCAATGCACCAGTATAAAATGGGGTTTGCATTTGTACCAGTGCATCAAAGCCCAATTTCAAACTGGGATAAGCCATGCTGGTGCAAGCCCAGTTTTACATAAAAGCAAATTATCTATATTGGGGACACCAGTGAAAAAAATCCTTCAGAGACAGGGCCTGAAACTCCCTTTGTGATTTAGATGATAAACTGCCACAATGTTTACTCTGAGGGTACGTCTACACTACCTGCCGGATCAGCAGGTAGTGATTGATCTATCAAGGATCGATTTATCGCGTCTAGTGTAGATGCGATAAATTGATCCCCAATCGCTCTGCTGTCAACTCCTGTACTCCACCACAGCGAGAGGCGGAAGTGGAGTTGATGGGGGAGCGGTGTCAGTTGACCCCGCGCTGTGAGGATGCGAGGTAAGTCGACCTAAGATACGTTGACTTCAGCTACGCTATTCTCGTAGCTGAAGTTGCGTATCTTAGGTCGATCCACTCCACCCCCAGCATAGATCAGGCCTTAGACTCTGAATCAGTTTGCCTCTGATCAAACAAAGGAGTGTTCATGAGAGAGTGCCAAAAGATTTATTTACAGCCTAGACTTCCCTGTTTTCCAGAGGCTGTTGGTCACCAACTGGCTTGGATGTGCTCCCTAACCTAAACTGAAATTATCCAGGCCTGTGATGAAAGCAATATTGGACAATATAAAAATGATACCTTTGAGGATACTGTTCCAGTAGCAGAGACTCAGTTCTTGTCTAGAGAGGGAAATTGACCCGAACAGCTATTTTGGAATAGTTCATCATATGGACACACAATTACTGAATAAAAGTCACTTTATTCTGGAATAATTACTTTGCTCAGTCCCAATATACTGAAAAGGGAAGAGGCTGTTCTGTGACTTTTTGCTTTGCAAGTTGTGAAGACAAACATTCAAAATGTCAGGAGCCCAGAACAAATCCTAAGAATTTAGAGGGGATGATACTATCAAAAAACACTACAAAACTTTATCTTTCTAAATTGTTTGTTCATTTTTCAGAGGTCTAGATCTAGGTCATTTTTTAGAGGCACATGCTCCTTTTTTTCAAATAGGAAACTAACTACTTGGAATAAAATTCCTCTCCAGAAAGGTCTTTGGTACCTGTTCCATAGCACCTCTCAACAATATGATGTTTTAATGATATATTTTGAAAAGGACCCCTGAAAATGGATGGAAAAGTAGAGTTGAGTTTTGGCATGGATCCAAAGTGGATAGTATAGCTCTTTTGATGTCTTGGTCCAAGTAGTCAAATTCCACATCTGAAGAAAAATAGAACAAATGGCCCCCAGTTGGTAGAGAAAAGGGAAGTCAGGATTGGTATGAAGTTTCCTTCTCAAATTCTTCGAAAACTGCTGTTTTTAAATATAATATATTGTGGATGAAAGATCAGAAGCAAAAGATTATCTATCATGCCTATGACCACAATGGTATGATTTCGCAGATGACTATATCTTCCCTTCTAACGAAAATAGAAGACTGATGAGAAAGAATACTAGAGTCGTCTGTAGCAGTGTACTGCTGCCTCATTTGCTTGTTAGATAATTTAGCCCTCAAGCTAACCCAAAACTCCTTCGTCTTAGATACTAAAAGTTCATATAAAAGTCCAAAATCTTCACCTAGCCTTCTTCCCTGAATAACACCCCTCCCTCAAGTGTCAGTTTTAAATCTTCAGCTCTTCTTCCCTCCCTGAGGTATAAGAGCAATGCCCCTTGTAGTTCTCCCAGTTTCAAAGAGGAGCTCAAATCCTCTCAACTCCAGTCTTGGGGCCTTTGACAATGTAGGAAGCATCAGGTCAGACCAGCTCACCTTGTTTCTCCTTCTCCGGAACTACTTCATGAACTCTCTCTCCTTGGACTATTCCAGAAACCCTCCTGTTGCTAGCTACTTGTTTGCACAGCAGCTGGAGAGGTGTTTCCCAGCACCGATAGACAGACATGCGTTAACTCTGTTGAAGTTAGCATGGTAAAAATAGCGGCATGGCCATGGCAGCATTGGCAGTAGTTTAGGCTAACTGTCTGAGTCCCTACTCAGGGGATTGGGCAGCACTGTACTAAGGCAGCTAGCCCGAGCTGATGTCTATACCACAGTGGCCATACTGCTATTTTTAGTGCACTAGCTTGAGCTGAGCTAGCACATCTGTCTAACTGTCCTAGGAAGCACCCTCCCAGCTACTGTGTAGACATACCCTGGGCCTTTGTCCTACAATCCTTTCACAGTACCCTTCTCAAAGCTCTTTTTACAGGGAGACCAAAAGCTCCTGCCCTTTCTGGTCTTCCTCCTCCCTAGAGAAATCCAAAGGACATGAAGAGAAGAAATTCTTTAAATTGGCTATGCACCAGTGCAAGAAGCCTGGATAACAAACAAGAAGAATTGGCTTTGCTCATTTATGAGCATAAATGAGATCTAGTTGGTACTATTGAAACCTGGTGGGATAATTCACTTGATAACCATTTTTAACATGCCAATCTATTTAGGAAGTACTGAGTGGGCAGAAGGAGAGGGCCGCTCTGTCAAAATTGGCATTACCTGTTTCTGAGTTACTGACATGTCAGAAGAAAATTATCTTGAATGCTCATGGATCAATGCCCTAACAAATAAAGCACAAGATGGAGTATTAGTTTGGTGTCTACAACCAAATCACACTAGGAACAGGATTAGTATCTCTTTAAACACCTGTCTGTAATGTGTAGTAAAAAAAGCTGCGTGATCATGGGAGAACATACATTTGAGTTAGAAATGCTGGAGGTTTCATGCTGCCTGTACTAAACATCCTTGGAATTTCTAATTATTATTGATAACAGTTACCTAACTCAAAGTGTTGAATCCAACATGGGGGATTCTATATAAAATCTTATCTTGACCAAGAGAACTAGAACTTGACAAAGAACTTGATCACAGAACTAAAAATTAGTGGCAATTTGTAATGTACAAACAGAATAAAGTCCAAACTGGTAATAGTTGGTGCTTCAAAAGAGCCACTATCACAAAGCTGAAAACAATTATAAGCCAAATCATAGAATCATAGGACTGGAAGGAACCTCAAGAGGTCATCTAGTCCAGTCCCCTGCACTCATGGCAGTATTATCTAGAAGTGTTTGTCTAACCTGCTCTTAAAAATTGCCAATGATGGAAATTCTACAACCTCCCTAGGCAATTTATTCCAGTGCTTAACTACCCTGATAGGAAGTTTTTCCTAATGTCCAACCTAAACCACCCTTGCTGCAATTTAAACCCATTGCTTCTTGTCCGATCCTCAGTAGTTAAGGAGAACAATTTTTCTCCCTCCTCCTCATAACCACCTTTTATGTACTTGAAAATTATTATGTTCCCTCTCAGTCAACAAATCCAATTTTTTCAGTCTTCCCTCAGAGGTCATATTTTCTAGACCTTTAATCATTTTTGTTGCTCTTCTCTGGACTTTCTCCAATTTGTCTACATCTTTCCTGAAATGTGGCACCCAGAACTGGACACAATACTCCATCATCTGTGAGGCAGAATTTAAACAGAAAAATGTGAATGATATTTGGGAATTATTTAAGAACACTAACAGATGCCAAAGAATCCACAATTTCACAATGAAGAAAAAAGGCCATACTGGTTAAAAACATTTACCTGGCTAAGAGGGGAAGTGAAGGCAGAAATAAAAATTAAAAAACAAAACAAAACACCAATATGTTACAAAAGGAAGAAAGGGGAAGTTGATAGCAATGAATAGAAATCATAAGCTAGGAACCGTAGAAAACTGATAAGGGATGCAAAGGAACACAATGAGAAATGTATGGCAAGCAGAGTTAAGGAAATAAAGAGTTTTTAAAGTGTATTAGAAACAAAAAGAACACTAGCAATTATATTGACCCATTACTAGACAGAAATGGTAGAATTAGCAACAATGCAGAAAAGGCAGGAGCATTAAAAAATGTTTCTTTGCTGTAATTGGGAAAAAAAGATGTAGTCATATCATATGCTGATGACACTTTTCGTTCCAATAGTAACTCAAGAGGATGTTAAACAGCAGCTACTAAAGTTAGACATTTTTAAATTTTCAGGTTTGGTTAACTTGTATCAGGGCATTTTTTATGAGCTTGCTGAAGAGCTCACTGGACTATCAGTGTTGCTTTTCAACAAGTCTTGAAACACTGGGAAAGTTCCAAACGATTAAAGCTGAAGATGTGCCAATATTTTAACAGGGCAATATTTTGGGGGATACTGAATGGCCTGTGTTAAACAGGATGTCACTAGATGATCGCAACAGTCCTTTCTGGCCTTGGAATTTATGAATAAACTTACTCCTTCCCAAACACTCTTTTAGTCTCTCCACCATGGCTTGCTGCTTCCCAGAATCTCTGAACAGAGATATCCTTGCTCCTTTCCTGCTCTCTCTGGACTATAACCCCAGAATTCCCCTGTTCTGAGAACCAGCCAAATATAGAATTTATATGGACCTGGAACCTCCTTTGAATGGTCAGTATGCTTTGTATCACGTTCCAAGACACATAAGCTGATGTCACTGAAGACCAAACTATTCCACAGAATGATCAGCTTGCCATGGATACCTCCAAAACAATCCCCAACCACCTTCATTTTGGTTCAAAACAAATCAGCAAGAAAAAGGGAAAGTCTATAAACATACCATAAAGAAAGAGTCAAAACACCCCTTGATCTTCAGGGCTTTCTACTCTGTTTACCTCTCAGAGGCAGTCTGGTGCTAACTCCTCTGGCTGGCTGGCAAAACATTGTTGCTCCTTAGCAGTTCCAAGCTCTTCCTATTCCTCCCTCTTGAATATAATTGGTCTTTCCCTGAGTCACTGCAGCTGTGGGTGTCTCACCCTAATTGCTATTTCTCATAGCTGAGGTAGGGCCTGGCTAGTTTGGCTATCTCCAGTCAGGGAGGGTTCTTAACCCTTTCCTGCCTGTACTTCGTGTGAGGTTCAAAACATGAGTTTGAAACACTGAATAGCAATGAGGCTCAGTCAGATCCATAACACCCCTATACTAAGACAAGGCTGAGTTGAGGGACATAAAAGGCTGTTTGCTTTTTAATACCTTACTTTCATTGAAGTCAGGGTGAATAAAAATAAATGATTTAAAAAAAATTAAAATCAAACTTTTACAATTTAAATTAAATACATTTTTCTTTTAAAAAATAAACCCATTTAAAATTAAATTTGAGCTTATAACAACCTATGTTAAGGCCTCACTTTTCCAAAATGTATTTAAATTATTTAAATTTAAAAAACAATAAGCAGTATGTGTTTGCCGATGAAGTTGTAAGGAAAGTCAAACCACTGAATTGGTGGAAGTCAGTGGCTAAACACCTGGAACCAGAATTTGCTGATGTGCTAAGCCAGCTTTTGATAGCAGTAGCCTCTTCTACAGGTCCACAGAGAATATTTTCTTCATTTCAATTTATTCAACTAATTCAGTACAATGAGTAAGTCATTCAAGTTAAGAAACCAATTGGGAGCTGAAAAAGCAGGAAAGCTTGTTTTCCTCTTCCCAATCTATGAATAAAAATGAGGTGGAGAGGACAAGATCTACTAGTTCTAAAATCTGGAAGGACAGGATGATGAGAAACAATAAGTTCAATTTAAACAAGAGATAATATAACACTTCCTTTGTTGAATAAATGAGAGTTTTAAAGACAAAACAACTTTTGATAAATTGTATGTATGTAGCACATTTAAGATTGTTTTTATTACTTAAATTGAACTATCTTAAAATATTGTTTTTTGGACTTTTTAATTTAATTCCAATTTCCATCTAACTAAAGCTTGACACAAATCACAAATAAAAAATATTTAATTATCTAGTAAACAAGAAATTCATCATTCACCATTTTCTAACATCATAAAGATAAAATTAAGAAATTCAGTAAATGTATGTTAAGCTATATAATTGCTTAAATAAATGTGCATCGATCCAGTGCCCTCTCCTGATTAGCAAAAAGTGCCACCGCATTTACTGTAAAGGCTATATTTAATTGCAAATCAACATGTTTTAATGGTTACCCACCAATGAGAATCAACCTTTCTTTATGAAAGTAACCAAAAAGTACAAATTTAAAAAAGATTAAAATTGATGGTTTAAACAAAATATCATATTTTCTGATTTAAATCAGCGATTTAAATCAATCCACTCTGATTGAAGTATCTTGAGGCCTTCAAATTGTCCTCTCTTGAGAGAAGCTGACAAACCAGGAATTTCAATGGTCCAGTAAGGCCACCCGATCTGAATACTTAGACATTTTCTTTGGAACTCTAACCAACGACTTTGAATCCAAGTTTCAAATCTCTGAGAATTAAATGCCCTGCTGTCAAAGCTTACTCCACACCATCTGAAAGCTGAGTGTCTCTCCAGAATTCCCATAACAGGATCCAAAGGAATCAAAGATGTAAAACCACAGAAGTTTTCTTAGTTATTTTTCAACTAACACTAAACTAGCATTATCACCAATTGTCCTAAATTTAAACCTATATTGGTACAAAACTAGAAAGTGTACAAGAAGAAAACATTCCAAAACTGATTGTGTCAACAGAAGGAAAAGAGCTGAGGAAAAGGGCATAGGTTTTTATAACTATAGTTTGCAATATGAACTGACTGCAGATCTGACATGTACACCCTAAAAGATGAGCTTTAAAACAGGTTCTCAGGCATACTGGATACAGCACAAAATTCGTATCAATGGACATCAGCAGAGGTAATTGTATGAAGAATTACTATTGCTGAAACTTCTTGAAAGTAAAAGGAAATTCAGCTATTTGCTGGACCAACATTCAGCACTGATTTTATTCTAATAACATTTTTACAGGAGTATGTGCAGTAGAGTGGCACAGGAAGGGTGAAGAGAATCTCTTCAGTACCACTGCCATCCCAGTTGTAGCCCTAGTTGAGCTATCACATAACAGGGGCAACTCTCCAGGGGAAATAAAATATATTGCACCTGTTTACAAATGTGTTCAGCTATTATTCATCTTTACCTTGACTCTCCTTCTGATGAAATACATGTTTGTGCCAGAATCACTTCCCATCATGACTATGCCAATGGCCTCTTAAGGTCTTCCTAAATCCCTACTTGCTAAACATCAGGGAATCCTGAATGCTACTGTCAGATCACTCTCTCATTGCAATATCAATCCTATCATCTGTGACCTTCACTGGCTTTGTATCTATTGCCAAATCTATTAAAAAATTTCTACATATAGCCACTGCACACTTACTCTGTGATCTCATACCAAGCTGCTCCACTGCCCACCCACTTCACTGTTCCAACCTTCTCCTTGCCACATTTTGCATTGTGATATTAAAGGATTGCAGGTGTCCAGTGCTGGTACTGTAGATAGGCAACCCAAGCAGGTGCATTTGGCACCTTTTACTCAGTCATGATGTCATGGACTGGCCCTCGGACTTGCAATGAGGGGAAAAAGAGCCAAGGATCTGCCAGCTCTTTATGGCAGTCAGCATAACTGACTGGAGAGCTCAAGAGAAGAAAGAGCAGGAGGGCTACAGATTCTCTGGCTAGGTCTACACTGCGGGAGGGGAGTTGACCTAAGATACGCAACTTCAGCGAATAGCGTAGCTGAAGTCGGCGTATATTAGGTCATTTTACCTGGCCATGAGGACGGCGGCAAGTCGACCACTGCCGCTCCCCCGTCGACTCCGCTTCTGCCTCTTGCCACGGTGGAGTTCTGGAGTCGACGGCAGAGTGATCGGGGATCAATTTTATCGCGTCTAGTGTAGACACGATACATCGATCCCCAATAGATTGATCACTACCCACCGATCCGGTGGGTAGTGTAGACATACCCTCTGATGAAGGAAAGGGCCTACCAAAATAGGAGCAAAAACTGGGGAAAGAGGCTATTACAACTACTGCTGCTGCTTGCCCTCAGTGAGGCACCAGAAACACAGAACAGGCAAAAACAAAGGTTTGGCAGAAAAAAAGGGTGTGTATGGAGAAGAGTAAAAGAACACAAGGAATGACATGGGACGGGAGAGGATGCAGAGGAAGGATAAGAGAAAAAGGAGGCAGGGGAGAGACAACTAATGGAAAAGGGAAAAGCTTGATAAATGAAAGGAGAAAAACAGAAACATAAAGCACCACATTCTACTTGCTTTTTGATTTTACATAGAGTATCTATCTAGATTGTATTCATCAATGGTGTAACTCCAAATTTTTGATGAAGTTCATCCCAGATTATTTGGCCCATTAAGTTTAATTTTATTTTAGAGAAAGATGGTTATCACAATATTAAAATACAATATGTATAGATCTATAGTTTTATCTATATATCACAGGACATAGGGCTATACCTTACATCAGCTTGGAAACTGAAGGCCGGAGCAGAATGGGGCAGCTGACTTGCTGTGTGGAATTTTTTGCCAGGACCCCAGGACAAGAGGTGCCCATAATCTCCAAGAGCATGAGCTCTAGAGAACAATATAGTGAGCCTGTCTATACTTTATTATTCTATATAATTCCAATTTTGTACCCAATTCCTCTTTTTAAAAACAAATTACTACTGTATGTTTTTTTATTTGGAAAAGTGGAAAACCAAAGATCAAATTAAAAATCTTAAAATCAAACAGGAGACAAACGTTATCTGATTTCAAACTGTATTAAGAGGCAGCAACACTTTTATTCCTTGTCTCCTGTACACTATGCTTGCATGCATCTATGGCTGAATTTGGAGTTGAATGCTTTAAACTGTCGGTGGGTACTTACAGAATGGAGCACTGTGTTATAATACTCTTATATCTATGTAATACATTCGGGATGGTGGAACAATTTTTATAGTGGGGGTGCTGACAGCCATAGAACCAAACTGTAAACCTTGTATATAATGGAAACCACTTCAAGCCAGGGGGTACAGCAGCACCCTTAACACCCTTAGTTCCAGTACCTAATGATACATTTCAATCTAAAGTAATCTTAACATGCTTTAAAAACTAAAACACAGAGATCATTTCATCAACCACTGAAACACAGCTACCTCAGGAATGAAATGCAACAACTGTTTCACAGTATACAGCACAGGACAGGAAGCGAAGAAGAATGCCATATCTAATTCAAATTGCAGGGGGAATTTAGTTAGGAAGAATGTAATTATCCAGTTTGGAATTTGGCCAGGCCATTAGGGTTAACATCTTATACTTATAGAGTCCCATGGGAATTTTAACAACCACATGTGTTCAGGACCTTGGTTTCACATCTCAACCTCCAGGAGCACAGGGCTCTAACACATGCTGGGCCACTGGTTTAGTATGGAATTAAAGGGAAGGGTGCCATCTGCTGCATTACCATCACTAGTTCTCATAAGAACTCATAAGAACTAGTTGTTCCTTAGAGGTCTTCTATCCAAGTAACTACTCAAGTCAATATTGCTTAGTTTGTGACATCTGATGGAAACTTAGTAGATGATAGCATGATTGCAAGCTGCACAGTATACAGTACATCAAGACAATCCCAACTGTTTTTTTTAAAGCCAGGCAGAAAATGAAAATGATCAAAGAACATATAAAAGACCAAGACCCAGTCCATCATTTCAATTTCATAAAAATACTAAGAATTATTATCAGTGAAAAAGTTCAGGGGTCTACAATTATCTCAGCAGTTAGGTGAAACCACTGAATTAATCTTCTAAGTAACAAACTGAGATCAAATATCTTTGTTAACATAAATATACATCAACCAACAAAACACAACTCAGATGACCTTATTAGCAATAACTCATCAATATAGTCTATTTGCCAAGCTCAAGAAGCTCTGAGAAACATCAGAAGACTAAAACAACATCACTGTGCTGCTCTTTCATTTCTACACTAAATATCCATTGCTGTTTCAAGTAAGGTTGTTAGACATGTTTCTTGGTCAATGTATCTTTTATGTTCTCGGGGGTATTTGTGTGTGCTTAGACTCTTTTTGCCTAAGTAAGATATAAAATGAAAATGAAAAAAAAAGGCAATCCTTGTTTTATGTTACTGCTGAGAATTTTGGAACTCAATCAAGATAAAAAAATGAGGGGTAGGAGGAAACATCAGCCTACAGCCCACATTGTTTTCCTTTATTTTTTTCCCTGTAATCTCTAAGGAACAATTCAAAATTTGGTCTTGCTTCTGCCTCTTTGTGACAGGTGTTCAGTTCTGGTACTCATTCTATAGCAGATCTGGTTCCCTGATAAACTGGAATTGGAAGTGGACATAAGGCGGTGGCATCCACTAAAGAAGCTGAGGAATAGGGCTAAGGATTCTAACATCTGGTACAACAACAACAGGACCCCCTGACCTCAGCCCCTTAACCTTTGTACAAGGAGAAGGTGGTTGGGTATCAGTGATGGAACCAATTGTGGAGGACTAGGGAGCTGATATTCCACAGATGGAATCATCATCTGTACAAATGACTGTACAAATGACTGCAGATTAATTTACAAATGAGTTAAGTAATAAAGTTGTGGCCTAATTAAACAACATCACTTGTATCTTGTCTTTATTTCTGTGTGTCCAAGACAATGTCCAGCACATCTACAATTGTAGATGAGCCTTTTTCCACTGGGAACTGGAAGCATCTGGATCTGAGTTCCTGTAGGTAGTATGAAGGCCTCTAAGTGTTCCTCAACATTGTGTCTGCTGTATACTCATGAACATGCAGTTGCTTTACATATATCTTCTATCATATTTAGGATGATGCAATCTCCCTCACATAGAATACTTTGAGGCCTGGCAGATGCTTTTGTCTTATTGCTAAGCTTTTGAGAGTTTGTAACCTGTAAGCTTTACCACCATGTTCTTAGCCAACTTATTCTCTTTATATCATAAATAAAAGGCAACAGAACAAAGCAATAGATTTTCTAAAAAATTCTGTCATATAGGTATATATTTTGAGAGTGTCTATCTTATATTCAAAATTACCCCTTAGGATGTGGGAAGTTATCACAGATGTAAGGTAGAACTACCTCTTGAGACCTCGGAAAAGTTGGACATTTTGGGTTGTAAGTATTCTGACAATTTCGGAACTTCATTGTCCATATGGAGAGTTTGGCATCTTCTACTGATAATGTTTGCTCACTCACAGACTTTCTTTGCAAATTATAGTGAAGAGGAAGGCTGTCCTGAGGTATCAGAAAAGACATGGGTGCTTCTAAGCATTAAGCATTAAGACTGAACATTTCCCAGAAAATACATTAACTAGGTGGCTAGAGCATTCTGTAAACTTTTATGAATCTTGCAATATGGGGGTGAATGTATAAGGTCTTCTCTGGGCAGGAATAAGTCACCAAAGTATTAGCTATGACATGTAACTTAAAAGAGCTGGGGCTCAAGTCTACTTATTGGCCATCTTATGGACACTATAAGGTTCTGAAGACTGGAAAGTTCCTTATTTTCCATGAAGATTTGTGATACCACTATTTTAACTGGAGCCACATCCCTAAATATGCATTCCAGGAAATTCTCCAGAGTCCTTTCTATGGTGCTCATCATGGTAGTACAAGTGCCTCACAATAAAGTTACAAGGCAGAGCTTTACTGAGTGAGAGCAAGAGGTTGATTCTTGTTTGGAATATCTCTGATTCTCCATTATTTCCTTTTATACTGTCAGGTTGTAAGCTTATGGTGAACAGGTCTGAGTACCAGACTGGTTCCTATTGTAGATCTGGGGTAAAATTTTCAAAGGTGCCTAAGTCCCATTTTCAAAAGTTGCTTAGGCACTTAGGAACCCACTGATTTTCAGTAAGATTGATTCTGCTATGTGCCTAAGAAACAGATTTTTAAAGGGATTTAGGTGCCTAAAGATGCAGATACGCACTTCACAGAATTTTCAAAAATGCTCAGGTCCCATGGATTTCAAGTCACTTTTGCAAATTTTACCTCTGGTCTGGGAGGAATCTTTACCAGTCCTTGCACTACTATATGTAAGATGGCTAAAAACAATGGCCTCTAGGACAGTGGTAGGCAGTGATTTTCAGTTAGGCTTCTCTCTCTCTCTAGTTTTTGTATTACTCTTGCTAGTAAAGGAGTCAGAAGGAAGGCATATAACAAAAGCCCAAGCCAATCTTGAGGCACTGTATCAAGGTCAGTGTAACAACTCTCCCATTCTGGAGGAGTTTCTTTTTAAACTTCTCTGTATTTTAGACCTAGGGGAATTCTCTCTCCTAAAATGGGTTTTTGAAGGGCACTCTCAGAAAGGCCCTCAACTCTGCAACTTCTGCTACCCTCACCACCCACCCACCCAGTCTGAGAGAGCCTCAGTCTGTTAATTTTTAGGGCATGATGCAAGATGCATCAGTTTGCCTGAGAAGTAGATTAGAGAAGGCTGAATATCTGTTGGATGGGGGATTTTATTAACATTTGTTAATTAGCTTGTTGTCGAGTTCTTTAACTGGGAGTTTCTAATCTGTGTTTTATTTTTGTGCATGTGCTCAGAGATATTTGATATGCATACCTTATGAATTGAAAAAACTGTTAGATAAACAGATTTTATATGCTAGAAGGTCCATAATATATTGACAACAAATCTTTTTATATGGATTGCTTTTAGATACAAGAGATTTTTTCAGCCACACGAAGTTTTTCTAATTCTTTCCTTTTTGTTCCTGGATTATTTTACACACACACACACACACACACACACACACACACACACACACACACACACACACACACACACACACACACACGTTCTGGCCCTGGCCCTTGTTTGTTTAGGTAGTAAACCAATACATATTGGTTGAGGTATAGCAAATGGAAATGCACAAGGGCCAGAATTGTTGCTTGGAAATCTAGCTGGTTTATTTTCTAAGAAGTGTTCACCATACTCCCCGGCTTAAGTGTGGCCCTAGATAGATACCTCAGCATATGACACTGTGATTAATTTTTTCCTTAATGGTACTAGGAATAGAGTCACCTGCTCCATTATTCACAAAGCCAGTGAGGAGAGTACTTCAGTACAATTTTCACCAGTCTCATAGCTGAATCTCAGTGCCAGTTCTATTTTTTTATGCATGGTTTCCTTTGGAAAGAAATATTCTTCATTTGGGAAAACAACATCTTTCAGGTGGGATGCCAATACTGCAGCCTTTGAGAGCCATGACAAGTTATTTATCTATTTTTGATGTCCCTTTTGGAATAAATAGAATGTTCAGCACCAGCTCTTAAACCATCTAAACTTATTAGGTTGTACCCATCCTGCCTTTATTACAGTTGCTACTGTAACATTTAGTCCTTTGAGCCTAAGAAAAAGTGAGCTGATTCTCCAGTGTAGTGCAGCCACTTTGCCCAACTCTATGGTATAAACTGGCCCTAAAGTCAGGGCCGCCCAGAGGGGGCAGCATGTGGGGCAATTTGCCCCAGGCCCTGGGCCCCAGAGGGGCCCCCACGAGAGTTTTTCAGGGCCCCTGGAGCGGGGTCCTTCACTCGCTCCAGGAGCCCCGGAAAACTCTAGCGGGGCCCGGGCCCTTGGAGTTTCTTCCGCTCTGGATCTTCGGCAGCAATTCGGCGGCAGGCCCCCCCCGCCAAAAACCCCAGGCCCCCTGAATCCTCTGGGCAGCCCTGCCTAAAGTCAGCATTACTTGCCCAGGGAACATCACCCTAATGGAAAAGGGATCTTATATCCCTATGCCACACTGATTTCTGGCTGCATTTCAAGCCCCTGTGGAGCTGTTTGTTGCCCATGTAAGGCTATGTCTACACTGCACTTTTGTCGGCCAGGGGTGTGAAAAAAAACACACCCCTCTCCAACAAAAAGGCTTTAATGAAAAGCACCAGTGTGAACAGCGCTTTGTCAGCAGGAGACACTCTCCAGCCAACAAAGCTACCACTCCCTCATTGGAGATGGTTTTCTTTTGTTGGCAGGAGAGCTCTCTCCTACCGACAAAGAGCAGCTACACTGCAAACTGCAGCGTAGACATAGCCTAAGTTACAGCAGTCCTTAGATTGTTGTAACCTCGTGCAGAGTGACTGGCCCAGACCAGGTTCAGCACCAGGATTAGGGCACTGCGACACACCTCAAAATGCTCTATTAGGATCACCAATTGAGAGTCTCATGAACGGCACAAAAACTTTAATATTAATGTGTAACATACTTATTGAGCCAAACCTCGAAGTAGTTACAAAAGAAGCACACACCAGCAAACAAGACTGAAGTAACACTACTACAAAAATGCCCATTACCTCCATTGCAAATGAAAGAGTATATTATATGTTGAAGGGAAAATGGCTGGCAACCTACCACGATAATAACCATGCTATCTGCACCAACGTTGTACGCCACAACTCATGAGGGACAGTTCTAAAGATGGAACCAAAGACATGTAAATAAAATCAAGGAGGACACTGGATCTCTGTTTCTTAAGGTCATCCAGAATGCTGTTCACAGACAGAAGTAATACATGCCCACCAGGAGGAGTAATCACAGGCTCCAGATGGTGGATAACTCTCAGCACTGAACAGGCCACCACAGAAGGAACTATTCTGAAAACAAAAAAGTGACTCTGCAATTATGAAGCCATCGAGGTTCCAAGACAGTAGTCTTTGCCTGATGTCCAAAGAGAGGTCTTTCATCTATCAGGAAGTTCAGGTTGTCTCTTCTGACCTTTATCCTTGGCATCTCAATTTATGTTTTTTATTGATCAGTTGCATTATTTTAGATTGGTATTGTATTTAACTTCCTTTTAAAAAAAATTAAAAGGAAGACAATATTAATCACTGAAGTCAGTGGATACTGATCCCTGTTTAACCAACAGTGGTATTAACTTTTATAACCCTGGTGACTGCACAAGGAAATTAAATTTAATTTCTCATCAGCATTCCTGTTTGTCAGATTTTTAAACACAGACTGCACAATGTTTTTGCTGAGTTTGTTTCCTATCTATGACCTTGGAATGAGCAACAGTCAAATTGACATTCTGAGTAGCCTATTCCCTTAACTCTATCTTAACAAGAATATCATCCAGAAATTCTGTGGCAGTATCTAATTAATATCAAGATTGTTTAGATTCTTTATGAAGATCTAGACATGATGCTAAGCTAAATGGAAAGGAAGGTTACTTACTTTGTACGATAACTGGAGTTCTTTGAGATGTGTGGTCTGTATCTGTATTCAACTTGAGGTGCACATGCTCCATGTGCCTGAAATCAGAGGATTTTTCACTAGATATGGCCATTGGTCTGCACCTGAGCCCTTCTCCTCCTAGTGCTTTGAACTGACAGCATAAGGGGCAATGCAGACAAACCACCTCTTCAGTTCCCTTTATACCTCAAATAGCCCTAGGATAAGACTCCATAGTGGAGGGATACAAGGGCAGGTAGTGAAATACAGATTGGGATCACACATCTCAAAGAATTCCAGTTACTGTAACAAGGTAAGTAATCTTCATTTCTTCTTCTAGTGATGGTCCCTATATACATAGGGAGGAGGAGGGTGTGAAGGACCTTGCTTCACCACAGATTGTAGGACTGCTCTGCCAAGAGATGCAACTGCTGTAGGAGCCTGTACCAAGGCACAATGTCTCACAAAGATATGAACAGAGCCCCACATTGCTGCTCTGCAGATCTCTAGGAGAGGGATGTTTCATAGCGAGGTCACTGATGTAGCCTGGACTCTAGTCAAGTGCACCCTTCCACTTTGACAGAGAGGGGTCACAGTCAGCTCACAACAAAGCAGGTTGCAGCCTGAAATCCATTTGGACAGTCTCTGTGAGGAGAGAGGAAGCTTCCCCTCTCATATGTTAGGCAAGCAAACAATGAGTTTGGGAAATTTTCTGAATAACTGCATCCTCTACAGGTAGGCTAAAGCTCAACAGACATCCAGAGGGTGGAACTTCCTGTCCTCTCTGGTGGCATAGTGCTTCAGATAGAAGACAGGTAAGTGGATGACAGGTAAGTGGATGAATTCCAAGATTACTTTGGGAGTGAACTTAGCGTGTAACCTCAAGGAAACCTTATCCTTATGGAAGACTGTATAAGAAGTGGTAGCCGTAGGGGAGCTGGGTGCCCTTATTCTTCTGGCTGTGGTGATTGCAACCAGAGATGCAACCTTCACAGAGATGTGTGAATGAACATGAAGCTAAAGGTTTAAATGGGGTATTGATCAATGCTGATAGGACAAGATTGAGATCCCACATCAGGGTAGGTTTCAGCACATATTGGATCAGTCCCTTCAGAAACCTTATTATAGCAAGATGAGCAAAGATTGAATGGCTCTCCATCGGAGAGTGAAAAGTGCTAATGGCTATCAAGTGTACTCAGAAGGAACTGATGGATAGCCCTAACATTTTTAGAGGGAGGTGGTGGTCTAGAATAGTAGGGATCTCAGAACCTTCCAAGGTTATCTGACAATGCAGGTTACAGGTAGAAAAGCTTTTCCATTTTGCTGTGTAGTATACTTCCATGGAATCTTTCCCAGTATTGTTAAAGATGGATTGTACCACCTCTGAGCATGACTTTTCTAAGTCCATCATCTATCCAAATATCATGCTGTTAGATGATGGGATGCTGGGTTGGGATGTCTGCTTTTGTCCTGAGTCAGTAGGTTTGAGAAGAGCTAAATATGCATGTGTGGTCGCAAGGACATCTGAAGAATGCTCAGGAACCAGAACTGCATGGACCATTGGAGAGCAATCTTGTCTGATCTTCCTCAGGCATCAAGATAAAAGAGATGAGCAGAAATCTGTACATCAGTTGTTCTGACCATTGAACTAGAAATGCATCCCCTCTGGAGTTGTGGAGGCATGGGCTGGATATTTTTTTCCACAATGGGAATCCCCACTTCTTAAGGATGTTCTATATCCCCAAGTTGTGTAGTTCCCGCTCTTGAATTCTGAAGAAATGTCTACTGAGACTGCGTGACAAGTGTGTATGCATCTCTGGAAGATGCACTGCTGAATTGCACCAATTCCAGCGATTGACAGCTTCTATGAAGAGAAGGGTAGATTTTGCTCTTCCTTTTTTGTTGATATAATAAACTGTTGTCATGTTGTATGACTTAACTTGAAAGTGCAAGGTCTGAATAAATGGTTGGAATTGTTTTCCAGGCTTCATGTACTGCACACAACTCCAGAAAGCTTATGTGCAACTGGAATTCTTGGTGGGTCCAGTTTTATGTGTTTGTCAAAGTAGGTTCCCCACCCTAGCAGGGAGGCATCTGTAATCATTTTTTATCTGGGTGGAGGAGGGATGACAGAAACCCCCATGAACACAGTTGCCCTGTTTCCCCACCAGGATAGTTAAGTCAGAACTCTGTGGGGGAGCAAGATCAGTTTGTCCATGCTGTCCTTCCTTTGCACATAGACCGTCTGTGACAAAACCTGTAGACAACAAAAAATGAAGTCTTGTAAAGGGAGTCACGTAAGTACATGAGGCTGTGTGTCCTAGAAGACAAATTTGAACTATTGTCCATAGGCTCAGCCAAAACTGAACAATGAGGTCTTTCATAGCCTGGAATCTGTCCTGAGGTAGGTATGCTTTGGCTTTGATTGAATCTAGAGTTATTCCAATAAAGTCTATAGTCTGTATGTTTACATGGAGTCCTACAGAGTGAAGAACGGTAAGGACAGGATTGTCGTCCATACTTTGTGATATGACTGCCCTGTGAGCAGCCAATCATCGAGGTAGGGAACATTGACAAACTCTGACAATGCAGATGACCTGCCACTACTAACACCACCTTTGTGAATACTAACGGTGCTGCCAAGAGGCCAAAGGGGAGCACTCTGTATTGGCATTGGTTTAGGAGATTCCTATGCTTCAGCAGAGGCCTATGTGCAGAGTAGATGTCTTTGTGGAAACAAGCATCCTTTAAATCTACAGCTGTGACCCAATTGCCTTAGTTTAGTGAAGGGATTATAGAGGCCAGAATGATCATTCTGAACCCCAGGCAGCTGTCTCAGGGTACGTCTACACTACAAGACTATTTCGAATCTACTTAACTCGAATTTGTGGAATCGACCTTATGAAGTCGAATTTGTGTATCCACACTAAATACACTAATTCGACTGTCTGAGTCCACAGTAACGGGGCCAGCGTCGACTTTGGAAGCGGTGCACTGTGGGAAGCTATCCCACAGTTCCCGCAGTCCCCGCTGCCCATTGGAATGCTGGGTAGAGCCCCCAATGCCTGCTGGGGGAAAAAATGTGTCGAGGGTGGTTTTGGGTAACTGTCATCATTCAACCGTCACTCCCGCCCTCTCTCCTTGAAAGCGCCGGTGGGAAATCTGTTCACGCCCTTCTCTGGTCGGTTACAGCTCGGACGCCACAGCACTGCGAGCATGGAGCCCTCTGCGATCATCGCTGCACTTATGGCCATTGTCAACTCCTCGCACCTTATCGTCCACCTCTTCCACAGTCAGCTGCTGAGAAATCGGGTGAGGAGGCTCCGTCAGCGCGGTGAGGACAGGAAGTCACAGAGTGGCACAGACCTCTCACAAAGCAGGGTACGCCGCGCAGTGGAGATCATGGTGGCAATGGGTCAAGTTCATGGTGTGGAATGGCGATTCTGGGCCCGGGAAACAAGCACGGACTGGTGGGACCGCATAGTGCTGCAGGTCTGGGATGAATCACAGTGGCTGCGAAACTTCAGAATGCGTAAGGGCACTTTCCTTGAACTCTGTGACTTGCTGTCCCCTGCCCTGAAGCGCCAGGACACCCGGATGTGAGCAGCCCTGACTGTGCAGAAGCGAGTGGCCATAGCCCTCTGGAAACTTGCAACGCCAGACAGCTACCGGTCAGTAGCGAACCACTTTGGCGTTGGCAAATCTACCGTAGGGCTTGCTGTGATTCAAGTAGCCCACGCAATCGTTGAGCAACTGCTCTCAAAGGTAGTGACTCTAGGAAACGTCCAGGTCGTCAGAGATGGCTTCGCCACGATGGGATTCCCAAACTGCGGTGGGGCTATAGATGGGACTCACATCCCTATCCTGGGACCAGCCCACCAGGCCAGCCATTACATTAACCGAAAGGGCTACTTTTCTATGGTGCTGCAAGCACTGGTGGACCATAGGGGACGTTTTACCAACATCTACGTCGGGTGGCCGGGCAAGGTTCATGACGCGCGTGTGTTCAGGAACTCTGGTCTGTTTAAATGCCTCCAGGCAGGTATTTTCTTCCCGGACCACAAAATAACGGTTGGGGATGTGCAGATGCCTACAGTGATCCTCGGGGACCCAGCCTACCCGCTAATGCCCTGGCTCATGAAGCCCTATACAGGCGCCTTGGACAGTGAGAAGGAACTCTTCAACTACCAGCTGAGCAAGTGCAGAATGGTGGTGGAGTGTGCTTTCGGACGTCTCAAGGGGAGATGGCGGAGCTTACTGACTCGCTCGGACCTCAGCGAAAAAAATATCCCCGTTGTTATTGCTGCTTGCTGTGTGCTCCACAATCTCTGTGAGAGCAAGGGGGAGACCTTTATGGCGGGATGGGAGGTTGAGGCAAATCGCCTGGCTGCTGATTACGCTCAGCCAGACAGCCGTGCCGATAGAAGATCCCAGCGGGAAGCGCTGTGCATCCGGGAGGCTTTGAAAGCTAGGTTCCTCGGAGAACAGGGTAACCTATGACTCTCCAGTTGATTTACAGAGAAGCTGAACCTGAGCCTGTTTCAGTGACTGTTGACTTTGATCTGCGGTTACATACCCCGTTCTCCAGGTTTCCCCCCTTCCAACACACGTTTTAAAATAAATTTAATGGAACACTGATTATTAACAAAGTTTTCTTTAATTATGAATTCCTGTTCAAGGGTTGAAACATGGACGCAGACTGTGGTGGGTACGGTGTGCACTGATGTACAGACCGCTTCTACACTAGAGGAATGACAGGCTCCTGCTCCTACAGCGGTCTCTGGGGGGAGGACGGTTGCAGGTGGGTGTGCAGGAAGGGGTGGGTTTGCAGGAAGGGGTGAGGGGTGCCGTCTTTGGGACGGAATTTGGATGCAGGCTCTGGGCTGGGGGTTGGGGCGTAGGAAGGGGTGAGGGGTGTGTGGGAAGGGTGAGTATGTGTCCGTGGATGAGGGCTCTTGCTGGGGCTCAGGGCATCGGAGAGGCTCGTGGCTAGGGTGGAAGGGCATGGTAAGGGCAGCCTACCTTGCCATTTGTGGATGGCAGGCGCTAGGACCCTGGGGCAGCATACACCTCACAGACTGACCCGGGGCAGCATACACCTCCCAGACTGACCCTGGTGCCTAGTGACTGCAGTCTGTGTGTGTCCTGCTGTTGATCCTGCCCCCAAGTCTGTACCCTGGTAATGGAGGCTGTCCTATGCAATTAAAAAACCCCTCCCCCCCCTTCACACAAAGTCTTCTGACAAGGAAAACGTGACGGAAACAGTGAATAACAACAAACTACTCTTAATACTCAACTACACAGTGGGGGGATGAAACTTGGATTTTGGACTGGGTGATCCAGGAAGGGAAGCACTTCTCAAAATTTATGGCATGAGAGCTGTGTGGTACATGAGCGCTCTGCTGGGGTGCAGTGACAGTTTTCACGGCCCCTAGCGCCCCTCCTTCTTGTTATTTTGGGTGAGGGGGGGGACAGGACTTTGTGGCGGGGGATGGCGGTTGCAGATACAGTGCAGGGGGGCTCTCTCCTCCTGCCTGCGGTCCTGCAGAACATCTACAAGGCGCCAGAGCGTGTCCGTTTGCTCCCTCATTAGCCCAAGCAGCGTTTGAGTCGCCTGCTGGTCTTCCTGCTGCCACCTGTCCTCCTGTTCACTGTGTGAGCGCTGGTGCTGACATAGGGTCTCCCTCCACTGTCTCTGCTCGGCCGCCTCGGCTCTGGAGCAGGCCATCAGTTCCGAGAACATGTCGTCCCTAGTCTTTTTCTTTCGCCGCCTAATCTGCGCCAGCCTCTGTGAGGGGGAAGCTGGGGCAGTTCGTGAAAGAGCCGCAGCTGTGTGATGGGAAAAAGGAAGTGATTTCCTTGAAAAGATACATGTTTGCGAACACTGAACACAGTCTACTCAGTTTCTGTGAACAAGACCATACAGGGCACCTAGTCTCACGAGCTCTCAGGACAAGTTCGAGATTTCGGAATACGCTTTCATTGGCTGCGGTCTTGCACAGGAGATCGGACAAGCGGGGCGGTACAGCTGAATCCGTGTAGCAGCCAGGCCTGGTAAGCATAAAGCATAAAGTCTGACCCTGTTCCAGCCCCTCGCGGCTGTGCCCGGGAAAGATCACTGTATGCTTTTCCTCTGCGGCCTCCAACACGTGGCTGTTAAACGAAGGTCATTGCTATGCAAAGTAAAAGTCAAGCATTCACAATAGTAACAGTACACTAATTGCCCTAATTAGATGCAGCAGTCGCCGAACGAGATTACCCTGAGGCGGGTCACTCGGAGAGAGAGAGAGAGGATGCTGCTAGAATCCCTGCACAGACCAGGACCGTATGCTGCCATGCTGGTGGAGGCAATGATTCCGCTGTACGTTAGGATGGCCTGGCGCGGAAGAGTGTGCTTCCACGGAGCACCAAATAAGGCACCTCTCCCCAGGAACCTCCTGCAGAGGCTTTTCGAGCTCCTGTACGAGAGCTTCGTGGAAGTGTCCCAAGAGGATTTCTGTTCCATCCCTATATGTGTGGACCTTCTTTTTATATAGTTTTATATGGAAAAGTTTTTAGATAGTTTTTATATAGTTTTTATTCCTGTTTTTTAAAAAATAAATGTTTCCATGTTTATAGCACTTACCGACTGATCCTTCCCCTGATTCTGAGTCCGGGTTAACGGCCGGGGAGGGTTGGTAGGGGATCTCTGTGAGGGTGATGAAGAGATCCTGGCTGTCGGGGAAAGCGGTATTGTAAGCGCTGTCGCCTGCGTCGTCCTCCACAAACCCTTCCTCATCTTCCCCATCGGCGAACATCGCCGAGGAACTGCCCGTCGACACTATCCCATCCTCAGAGTCCACGGTCACTGGTGGGGCAGTGGTGGCAGACCCACCTAGAATGGCATGCAGTGCCTCGTAGAAGCGGCATGTCTGGGGCTGGGCTCCGGAGCGTCCGTTTGCCGCTCTGACTTTTTGGTAGCCTTGTCTCAGGTCCTTGATTTTCACGCGGCACTGCGTTGTATCCCGGCTGTATCCTCTGAGTGCCATGGCTTTGGAGACCTTCTCGTAGGTCTTTGCATTCTGTTTGTTGGAGCGCAGCTCCGAAAGCACAGACTCCTCGCCCCACACAGCGATCAGATCCAGGACTTCCCGGTCTGTCCATGCTGGGGACCTCTTTCTATTCTGGGATTGCATGGACTCCTCTGCTGGAGAGCTCTGCATTGTTGAAGGTGCTGCTGAGCTCGCCCCGATGTCCAACCAGGACATCAGATTCAAAGTGCCCAGACAGGAAAAGGAATTCAAATTTTCCCGGGTCGTTTCCTGTGTGGCTGGTCAGAGAATCCAAGCTTGGACTGCTGTCCAGAGCGTCAACAGAGTGGTGCACTGTGGGATAGCTCCCGGAGCTACTAAGTTCGATTTGCATCCACACATAGCCTAATTCGAGATAGCCATGTCGAATTTAGCGCTACTCCCCTCGTCGGGGTGGAGTACCGAATTCGAACTAAAGAGCCCTCTAGGTCGAATTAAACGGCTTCCTGGTGTGGACGGTTGAGCGGTTAATTCGAATTAACGCTGCTAAATTCGATTTAAAGTCCTAGTGTAGACCAGGCCTCAGAGCTACTATGTTCCTCCAGCCTCCCTTATTCTGGAGGATGAGGAAATATCTTGAGTAAAATCCTGTTCCCTGCATTGAAGATGTACCAGTTCTATGGCTCCCAGATGGAGCCAGGAGTCTATTTCTTGTCTGAGAGTCCTCTAATGTGAGGGGTCCCCACAGAGGAACAAGGAAAGGGATTGTAGGGATAATGAGGAAGTCCTCATAGAGAAGGGTATCACTGGTCGAAGGTTGGGCAGTCCACTCTATGGGAGAGGAAAGGTTCCCATGAAGTCTTGGAACCTCTATTGGGGCTGACTACCTATCTTGATAGTGATGGTGAAGCTCTCCTGATTCTGGATTCATCAGAAGAGAAAGAAGACTCTATATTGATGGGCAGTGCTGTCAGTACTGGAAGTCTTCTTATGCCTGGTCAATGGTACCAGTGAGTGGCGAATTGATGGTGTAGGGACCTGCCTAGTTGGGACTGGATCCAACAGTATTGGTAATTCTGGGTCCATATAAATCAGTGATTCTCAACCTATTTACCATTGTGGGATGCATATGCATCTATCTATAGATGTTATGTGGGCCACAGCCACACTATATACTACCTGTATGGCACTGAGGATGTTACATGGGCTGCACCTGTGTGCTGATTGGGCCTCATCTCCTGGCAGAAGACCAAGGTTCAGAATCTTGGAGCTGGGCCACCAGAATCTCCAGTGTAGGTGGGGTCGAGTACCATGGAGCATGTTGACAAGTTCCTCTACCTAGGTTGCAAGCAGGGTTCCAACAACTGCAGCAAACTGGACATTCTTTGATGACTAGGTCTTGTTGCCTCCTCCACGAAGTCTGTGTCTCACTTACTGATGCAAAAAATCTTTGTGTTGAGGCAAGATTCAGAATCTATCAAACCTATGTACTACCTGTATTGCTATATGGGTCAGAAACCCAGATCTTTTTCCAGGCAGACTTGGAGTGACCAAAGGCATTCCATATGCACTATCAGCATCAAATCCTGACTATAAATTGGTTTGAATTTGTGTGAAATGTCAATCTCACAGAAATCTGGTCTTCCTTCAAGCACCCATTATATTCAAAAGAAGCATTGCATGCTCTTCGGCCATGTCACCAGGATGGACAAAAATACCCCAGCATGCCATCCCTCAAATGCTCCATCACTGTGCGAAGGGGTGCATGCCCTGATCCTAGACTGGTACTGCCCATGGGGCTGCCCCAGAGATTTGTGGATTTGCAGGATAGAGCCAGATCTGGGAACTTCACTATACAATGCCTGGTGAGACACCATCAACTATGGTCATTCAGATGGTGCAACGGTCCTCAGTAGACTATACATGTGATGATGATGATCCTTTTATCCTCCTCATGTCTCCATTTGGAAGAGACTTTAGCCCTGCTCTGATTAGCCCTGGAGCTGGAGACCGCCATGCTTCTCAGTGCCCCTCACTGAAATACAGGGGAAGGGGGGAGACAGGCCAGGAGTAGGACTCATACTGTATGTCTACACTAGCAGTGGGAGCAAGTCTCCTAGTCCAGGTAGGCAGACTTAGGCTAGTTCTGCTTGAGCAAGCATGCTTAAATTAGGAGTGTAGATAGAGCGGCTCGGGTTGCAGCTTGGGCTCAGACCAGGGGTTAGCTGGGTTTGACAGCCAAGCCACTGCCGAAAATGCAACATCCACACTGCTATTTTTAGTGTGTTAGCTTGAGCGGAGATAACAGAAGTTAGTCTATCCAGACTGAGAGGCATTCTCCCAGCTGCATTGTGGATATACCCATCAGGATATACCCATGGTACTGATGCATTTAGCAAGGGAAGGACCATCAGATGTTGCACTTTGGGAGGATGTGAGCTTCCTTGAGGCACTAAAGGCAAGTTCTGTGGTCGTCACTGACTAGGGGCAGGCAACACAGATTTTAAATCGCAGGATCTTGGGTATAATTGGCACCCAATGTGGTGTGGGGGGGGAAATAGGAGGGTTACTCCCATAGCCTACAAACTGCTAAACTGTTTTGTCGTAAAACAGGTTTAATAAACTACTTACAATTATCTACAATTTTATAATAATAATAATAGGAGATATACCAATTTCCTAGAACTGGAAGAGACCTTGAAAGGTCATTGAGTCCAGCCCCCTGCCTTCACTAGCAGGACCAAGTACTGATTTTTGCCCCAGATCCCTAAGTGGCCCCCTCAAGGATTAAACTCACAACCCTAGGTTTAGCAGACCAATGCTCAAACCACTGAGCTATTCCTCCCCCCAACCACTCAGGGCCGGCTCCAGACCCCAGCGCGCCAAGCAGATGCGTGGGGTGGCATTTCGTGGCAGGGCGGCATTTGGCTCCGGCGGACCTTCCGCAGTCATGCCTGCGGGAGGTCCACCGGAGCCCCGGGACGAGCGGACCTGCCGCAGGCATGACTGCGGAGGGTCCCCTCTTCCCGCAGCTCCGCTTGAGCTCCCGCAGGCATGACTGCGGCGGGTGCGCTGGTCCCACGGTTCGGACGGAGCTCCCGCAGGCATGCCTGCGGATGCTCCACCGGAGCAGCGGGACCACGGGACCGTCCGCAGACACTTCTGCCCCGGCCGCGGGACCGGGGAAGGGCGGCGTAATTTCTAGAGCCGCTGCTGCAACCACTGAATATAGAATCCCAGCTAAAGCTGAGGACACTGAAGGTCAGTCTCAGAATACAGGCAGTCTGCACCACCTCATATGACACCAGTTCTGAGATCAAGGAGGGGAAGGGTACAGACATGGACCAACAGACACTACTAGTGAAAAAGTTTTCTGTCTCAGGTGCATGGAACACATAAGCACCTCAAGTAGAATATATATATGGCAATAGGGACCATCTCTCAGAGAAGAAACACCTCATACTTAAAATGTTAAACTAAAGGAATCTCAGTAGTCATCACCTTATTGGGATGCGAAGCCACAGCATTTACCTGTATACCTAAAGGCAAATGAAGCTCTTTGCTCTTGAATCTCTCCTATGAAAGCCATATGAAACAGACTTAAGGTTTTCCATTTTAAAAAGAATTTTCCTTATCAAATCATTTAATTTACTACAGTATTACAGCACCTTCTTCTCTCAGAAGCTAAGCAGAAAGCAATTTGGGGTGATCTTGTGGCAATGAAAATTTAGTATTACAGGTGCTTTTAAGGATCTTTTTCAGGCATATAAAATATAATCTTCAAAGGCTTCTTTGATGTGCTCTTGTCTTATCTAATGATGGATGCACACAGTGTGCTGTGCATGTTTATCTACTTTTTAACAAAATAGAAAGTGATAAGATAAAGGTAAAGTATTTTTAAAAGTGGAGCTATTTAGCATTTTTAATTAACTCCGAAATTAAATTCCCCTTAGACAAATGATCATACTCATGAACTTTTTTTCTATTTCAGATCTTATTTTCATTTATATTGGAATGAGCTGGCTCCCAAACAAAATACCAATAGGCCACAAAAGGATCTGCTAAGGCACAGAACCTTAAGGACATCTCTATATTGCAGTCAAGGAGATTAACATAAGAACATAAGAACATAAGAAAGGCCATACCGGGTCAGACCAAAGGTCCATCTAGCCCAGTATCTGTCTACCGACAGTGGCCAATGCCAGGTGCCCCAGAGAGAGTGGACCTAACAGGCAACGATCAAGTGATCTCTCTCCTGCCATCCATCTCCATCCTCTGACGAACAGAGGCTAGGGACACCATTCCTTACCCATCCTGGCTAATAGCCATTTATGGACTTAGCCACCATGAATTTATCCAGTCCCCTTTTAAACATTGTTATAGTCCTAGCCTTCACAACCTCCTCAGGTAAGGAGTTCCACAAGTTGACTGTGCGCTGCGTGAAGAAGAACTTCCTTTTATTTGTTTTAAACCTGCTGCCTATTAATTTCATTTGGTGACCCCTAGTTCTTATATTATGTGAATAAGTAAATAACTTTTCCTTATCCACTTTCTCAACATCACTCATGATTTTATATACCTCTATCATGTCCCCCCTTAGTCTTCTCTTTTCCAAACTGAAGAGTCCTAGCCTCTTTAATCTTTCCTCATATGGGACCTTCTCTAAACCCCTAATCATTTTAGTTGCTCTTTTCTGAACCTTTTCTAGTGCTAGAATATCTTTTTTGAGGTGAGGAGACCACATCTGTACACAGTATTCGAGATGTGGGCGTACCATGGATTTATATAAGGGCAATAATATATTCTCAGTCTTATTCTCTATCCCCTTTTTAATGATTCCTAACATCCTGTTTGCTTTTTTGACCGCCTCTGCACACTGCGTGGACATCTTCAGAGAACTATCCACGATAACTCCAAGATCTTTTTCCTGACTCGTTGTAGCTAAATTAGCCCCCATCATGTTGTATGTATAGTTGGGGTTATTTTTTCCAATGTGCATTACTTTACATTTATCCACATTAAATTTCATTTGCCATTTTGTTGCCCAATCACTTAGTTTTGTGAGATCTTTTTGAAGTTCTTCACAATCTGCTTTGGTCTTAACTATCTTGAGCAGTTTAGTATCATCTGCAAACTTTGCCACCTCACTGATTACCCCTTTCTCCAGATCATTTATGAATAAATTGAATAGGATTGGTCCTAGGACTGACCCTTGGGGAACACCACTAGTTACCCCTCTCCATTCTGAGAATTTACCATTAATTCCTACCCTTTGTTCCCTGTCCTTTAACCAGTTCTCAATCCATGAAAGGACCTTTCCTTTTATCCCATGACAGCTTAATTTACGTAAGAGCCTTTGGTGAGGGACCTTGTCAAAGGCTTTCTGGAAATCTAAGTACACTATGTCCACCGGATCCCCCTTGTCCACATGTTTGTTGACCCCTTCAAAGAACTCTAATAGATTAGTAAGACACGATTTCCCTTTACAGAAACCATGTTGACTATTGCTCAAGAGTTTATGTTTTTCTATGTGTCTGACAATTTTATTCTTTACTATTGTTTCAACTAATTTGCCCGGTACCGACGTTAGACTTACCGGTCTGTAATTGCCGGGATCACCCCTAGAGCCCTTTTTAAATATTGGCGTTACATTAGCTAACTTCCAGTCATTGGGTACCGAAGCCGATTTAAAGGACAGGTTACAAACCTTAGTTAATAGTTCCGCAACTTCACATTTGAGTTCTTTCAGAACTCTTGGGTGAATGCCATCTGGTCCCGGTGACTTGTTAATGTTGAGTTTATCAATTAATTCCAAAACCTCCTCTACTGATACTTCAATCTGTGACAGTTCCTCAGATTTGTCACCTACAAACGCCAGCTCAGGTTTGGGAATCTCCCTAACATCCTCAGCCGTGAAGACTGAAGCAAAGAATCCATTTAGTTTCTCCGCAATGACTTTATCATCTTTAAGCGCTCCTTTTGTATTTTCATCATCAAGGGGCCCCACTGGTTGTTTAGCAGGCTTCCTGCTTCTGATGTACTTAAAAAACATTTTGTTATTACCTTTGGAGTTTTTGGCTAGCCGTTCTTCAAACTCCTCTTTGGCTTTTCTTATTACACTCTTGCACTTAAGTTGGCAGCGTTTGTGCTCCTTTCTATTTGCCTCACTAGGATTTGACTTCCACTTTTTAAAGGAAGTCTTTTTATCTTTCACTGCTTCTTTTACATGGTGGTTAAGCCACGGTGGCTCTTTTTTAGTTCTTTTACAGTTTTTCTTAATTTGGGGTATACATTGAAGTTGGGCCTCTATTATGGTGTCTTTAAAAAGGGCCCACGCAACTTGCAGGGATTTCACTTTAGTCAATGTACCTTTTAACTTTTGTCTAACTAACCCCCTCATTTTTGTATAGTTCCCCCTTTTGAAATTAAAGGCCACAGTGGTAGGCAGTTGGGATGTTCTTCCCACCACAGGGATGTTGAATGCTATTGTATTATGGTCACTATTTCCAAGCGGTCCTGCTATAGTTACCTCTTGGACCAGCTCCTGCGCTCCACTCAGGATTAAATCTAGAGTCGCCTCGCCCCTTGTGGGTTCCCGTACCAGCTGCTCCATGAAGCAGTCATTTAAAGTATCGAGAAATTTTATCTCTGCATTTCGTCCTGAAGTGAAATGTTCCCAGTCAATATGGGGATAATTGAAATCCCCCACTATTATTGGGTTCTTAATTTTGATAGCCTCTCTAATTTCCCTTAGCATTTCATCATCACTATTACTGTCCTGGTCAGGTGGTCGATAATAGATCCCTAATGTTATATTTTTACTAGAGCATGAAATTTCTATCCATAGAGACTCTATGGAACCTGTGGATTCGCTTAAGATTTTTACTTCATTTGAATCTACACTTTCTTTAACATATAGTGCCACTCCTCCCCCTGCACGGCCTGTTCTGTCCTTCCGATATATTTTGTACCCCGGAATGATTGTGTCCCATTGATTGCTCTCAGTCCACCAGGTTTCTGTGATGCCTATTATATCAATATCCTCCTTTATCACAAGGCACTCTAGTTCACCCATCTTATTATTTAGACTTCTGGCATTTGTGTACAAGCACTTTAAAAACTTGTCCCTGTTTATTAGCCTGCCTTTTGTTATATCTTCTTCAAACTACTTTAGTCTCCTGTTGTGCAGAAGAGAACTATCAAGGATATTTGTGGTGCCTGACTGAATTACTGAGGTACAACTGATTAGGAGAGTTTGACACTAATTCTGTCCAGTTGGAGAGGCTTTCTGACCTGCCGAAAGAGCTGTATAATCCAACCATATAAGAGCAGGCATTGCCTATTTCAGGAGTGGGTGTCTCTTTAATGGCATTAAATGGAGTGACTAAAGCTTTTTCATTTGCAAGATCAGCACTTTTGTTCTATTCTGGGGATGGAACATAGATACTGAAGATCTCCTTTTTACAAGCTATATAACATGACCTGTGCATAAACTGTATCACGTATTAACGACAATTATATGCTGTGACATGTTTCTCTAAATATTTTCTGTTTCATCCAGTTATATTATATTTATGATCTAAACATCATTCTGAAAATGGACTCAATAAAACGGTTAAAAAAAGGTCCAATTGGTTAAAAGTGAACAAATGTGGCCATGTATCTTAACACCTGGAAAAACTCAGAGCATGCCCAGCTGGCTGCTAGCTGGTCACACATTCCTAAGTTTACAATTACTACCAGTGTTCTCAAACCAGGCTCATTGACAAACAGTTGCAGATGGCTAAAATGCTTATGTTTGGAAACAGCTTTACTCAGCAAAATCTTAGAAAAATAGTGCATCAATAGAAGCATTTGTATATGGAAATATCAGCATATGAGTACAGTTTTCCAGTGTTGTCACGTATGACCTGCATGCTGGTTGCAGCATATAAAATGAAAACGTATTTTGTGTCATATCATGTACAAGACAAAGGTAGCTAAGAAAAAATGCAAGTTAAATCCACCTATGAGGAAATACAGAAGTGGGAAATACTTGTAATGAGGAAGGGAAGAGAGCATGAGCAAGAACACCTTCCTAACTTTTAGTAATAGTACCATATAGCACACTTCTTAGAATGCTGGCAGCGACTGCTTGTAATCTCACAGTTTCCCTTTAAATTGCACTACTCCAACTTAATATTTCTTAAAGGCAGTGTCCTTGAAGGCAATGTGAGGTGGTTCTCTTCTTATGGTACTTGGTCTTCAATGATTGTTGGTGGTTGGTACTAGAATAATTTTTTTCCTGCATTAGAGGATACAACACACTGGCTTTAACGGTTAGAGCAGGGAAATAGCAGTCAGGCCTCCTAAATTCTGCTCCCAGCTCAGCCACTAACTTGCTATGTGAATGTTTACTTCTCTGTGCCTCAAAGCTTGTCTACATGGGGAATTCATGGGAAAGTTAGTGTGAAATAACTAGAGTGTGAATTTAAAGCAGTATGGCTATTCTGCACTAACTGCTCTTGTGGACACACACACACATTCCACACTAAATGTCTTTTTGCAGTTTAGATTAATCCACTTTGGATTCAGCAATAACTGTTCCACACTAGCTATTCTGGGCTCTCCCCCTTGTAGACAAGCATCAGTTTAACCATATGTCAAATTAGTGTAATATTACTTACCTAGCTCATACAGGTTTGTGAAGCTTAATTAATGTTTTAAAAACTACTTTGAGACGCATGGATGGAAAATTATAGATACCATAACAGAAAAGTATTATCATTGTATACGCTATGAAACTAATTTGGGAGTAGTGTAACATTTGTGGGTTGTTTTTTTTTTTAGTTCACCTTTTCAAATTATTTACTGAACAGGGAAGAAAACATAAAACTATGTTGTTCCTACTATAGTGACTGGAAAGTTCACACAATGGGAAATTATTCTGTTCTCACTATTTATAGAAATGATAATATGCAAAACAGAAGTTTCAAAAATTGCATTTGACATTTCTCATCCATCTGCAGGTGGGAGCTATCTTACTAAAAAGTGACACTATTTATGACACTGGCATTGTGGGAACAGTTATGAAAAGTGATATATTATTTTTTATCAAGTTTAAATATGTGACAAAAATTAAAAAATAGACTATTAAGGTTTAAACATAATAGCAGAAGAATTTAACTTTGAATTATCACACTTCTGACTGTTAAGTGTCAAGCATGCTAGAAACTGATTTGTCAGAAATGATTAAATATCACTTTTCAGCAAGATGGCTATAACTAGAAATTTCAACAGAAACATCTACTGAAAAACCCCCAGATCTCTAAATATCTAGACCACTTAATTAATGTTCTGATAAGAAAACAATCTGACTATTCTTTCTTCCATAACAGAACATGAAATTCATACTCTAAGTTTGGTCATAAAAAGTTAATTGTACAATTTCCTAAGTAAAGAAATTACAGGAGAGCAAATAGAGCATCAAACAGTATTCTGCTGTTTTCTGCACAAGAGTCACACCAGAATGATTAGTACAGATTAACAGGTGATCATCTTCATACATGTGATCAACAAGACCAAAGGTCACCATGGTTTTAATTTACCATATGCTATAAAATTCATATCTTAAACTGACTTAACATACATTTTTCAGATATTATGCATGCCTTGGAGTCAGAAAATCACAAGTCAGATTACACATCACTCACTGTAAACTCCTATTAATATTCTGACCCAACACAGCATGTAGTATAGAGCTGCTCCCTAGAATGTTAAGCCTTCTGTTTCCTTGGGCCTGATCTTGCACTCCTTTACACAGGCAAGCTCTCAGTGGAGATGATAGGAATTTTGCCAGGGTAAGGAGGGCAAGATCTTCATGACTGTACTGATAATTCACTCTGTACTCCTTATTACTACTATTTTGTGACAGCAATTTATAAACTCCCAATATTTTAACTTCAATTATAAGACATTGGTTTCATTCTGGTAAAGGAACTGATGAATTCTATGCTTGATTAACCCCCTTTCAAGAAGCTTCAAACATATTTCATGAATATTACATGACAAATTTCAACTTCTAATTCCCTCTTTTTCTAGTATTACTTTATTCAGCCTGCAACTCCATAGGCCAATGCTGATTCTAAATAAGTCTGATGAACTCTAAATGACTTCTACGTGTATAAATAGAACATAACAAGCTATTAAATCTTACAACAAACTGTGCTATGCCAAAATAGTTGCTCTGGATTATTGAACAGCAATTGAAAGATCTGTGTTGATAACCTACCAGCAACCTGGTAAAATAATGATGGTTGCAATATATTTTTTCAAATTAATCTTTTCTTAAATAATACATTTAATTTTATTCCTCTTTTTTCCTTCTATATTCCACGCAGGTAAAAATAGCAAAAGAATAAATTAGTACCCTAAAACTTTCACTAGCATATATTATGTCACTAGTTTAGGATTTCAATACAAGAGTGCCTTACTATAGATAGATATGCATGTAGAAATCTAAAAAGAAATGGTAAGGCTTAGTATATAAAGAACAAAATAACTAAAAAATATACAACCTTTAAAGAACTAAGGTATTGTAAAAATAAACTAAATATTTTTACTATCTAGAGAAAAGGTCATAATGAGGAAAGAAAATAGTGCATCTGCAATTTACAATAGTTATCATGTGTCTAGTGGTTAAAGCAGAGTACTGGGTGACTGGAGGCCAGTCCCCTCACCCCACCACTCTGCATTTGGCTGGATATGTCACCCTAGGAAAGTGTCTTATTTACTCTGTTTTTTTAGTTTTTGTATCTGAAAAATAGGAATAATGATCAAATCTTGATACTATATCATCTTTGTACATCATACAAATGATCTTGGTACTATAAAAGCATTTTAGATCCTTGGATGAAAAACCTGAATAAGTGCAAAGTATTATTTACCATTTTTATTGTTAGGCATTACATTCAGTTTCCCTTGATGTGTGATACATGATTTACTTATTATCAGAAATGAGCTGAAACAGGAATTTGAAATCCAAATCTCTTTGAATTTCAAGAGAGGTCAGGGGCTAAGGTTTGGATTCAAAAGCCCACCCTTACAGTTTTGATTTTGGGTTGGAGGTGTCCTATTTTCTGGTTCTGGTTCAGATGCAGTAGAAAGTTCACAAAAACAGTCATGAGATTTCAGCTCAAGATGACAAAAATCCCACAAAATTTCACTTGTCTACTGCAATGTCTGTCATTTTGACCTGAAAACTTCTAAAACAGAATACTTGCCCTCATTTAGCATTTAATCTGAATTCAGCTAAGCCTCATGCAGTTCTGGATCTGATAATCATCTTTTTAGACTAGCTCCAATTATTGTTCTTAATAAAACATTTAGTTCAGATATCACTATCTATCAAATTTTGAATATTATTTGCAGGCAGAGGCAAATATGTGATTCATGTGGTTTTGTCTTATTGAACAGTATGCAACAAATGAATGTTGAAGATGTACAGTGTTCGATAGGGCTATAGTTATCCAAATAATGAATTAAACAAGCAAGGTATTTGTGAATAATTGTAAGATAGATATAAGAAAAATGGCTGCAGATGCATGGTAATAGAAAAAGTTTACAGCCTAAAACCCTAACTGTAAACATTATTTGAGCATTTTAAGAGTAAAGATATCTTACCAGTGATATCTCTATCAAGTTCTAAGTATCTTCAAAAATTGTCTGTCCAAACACAGCATTACTGAGCTGCTGCACTGTTATACTGTTGGATGCAAATCATGATGAGATTACTATAGTATATAAAGCATTTTGGTGTGAATTGTAAACATGAATCAGTGTCTTCAGTAGAATGAATTAAATAATTAAAGTTATGGGGCTAGATTGCCTCTTCAGCCCACTGAGGTGCATATTGTCTGCTCAGCATAAACTCCTGAAGGCATTGTGGGTGAGGCAAGGAAAATGTGTCCAGGAGTGCTTGGAGAGCACATAGTAGCAGGATTTGCTACACCCATTATCAGGGTACAGCATGCATTCCCCTACAACAGCCCAGCTCTTCTAGTTTGGAAAGAGCTGCCAGCAACCTTTAAATAAGCAGTCATTTATCCTTTACTCAAGAAACTATCTTGGGACATTGATAATCTTGCCAATTATTATCTTGAACTTTTCTTTTGCGGAGAGGAGGTTGTTACCAAACAATTTGGTCTGAAATTTTAAGATGTCTTTGACCACTTTCAGTCTGGTTTTCAGCTTGAGTATGGTAAAAAGTGTATTGGTCTCATTGGGTCATTCTCTTCTGCTTGAGATGGACAATGATCAGGCATTGGTGCTGGAACTAGGAGTGCTCTAGCACCACCTGGCTTGAAATGGATTCCATCATATACAGGGTTTACAGTTTGGTTCAATGGCTCTCAGCACCCCCACTGTACAAATTGCTTAAGCACCCCTGTGATCAGGTGTCTGTGAAGATTCTTTTAAATCTATCAGAAGCTTTTGATAAGTTGACAATGAGGTTTTCTTCACTTGCTTGTGGACCAACTCCTATCCTGAATTTAACATCTCAATCTTGCCACCATTTAATAAAATTCAATAAATGATTATTTCTAAATGTAGAATTTACATTATGTTGTGAAATGATGTCATCTAAACCTATATCTTTAATGATTAATCCTGACAGTATTAGAGAGAGAAGATCATGAGGACATGTTCTTTTGAAACTGTTTTCTATTCATCTTTCCTCAGTAATACCCAGATTATTTTCAGATGATCCAATATACAGAGTATTCAGGTTAAAAAAAATAGCGAATGTCCCCTTCTCTCTTTCTCTTTTTAAGGTCACAAACTGGTAATTTTATGTTACTTGGCATCACAGAATCCCCCTCATAATGGGTTTTCTAGGGCATTAAAATCCATAAAAATCTTCTCATATGTCCAGGTTTTTTTAACCTTGATGGTCTTCATTAACACTATGATCATTTGACAAAGAAGAATAAACCCATGTATATTTAATACAATACACTGTACTCAGAATAATTCATGCACCTTATTTAAAAAACCCTTTAATACATATTTTTAATTTAAATGGTGAAGCATGAAAGATTTCGGATCTGAAGAATGTTTTAAAAATGCAGTGATTCAATTAATGCCGAGTTTATGCATGCATGAACAATTTGACCTGGGTTTGAACGCAATATTTTAATAATGCAGCTGCCATATTCATTGGTCTCTACATTTCCTGGAAGCTAATCTGCTAAACAATTTACAGTATTAATCTGCTGTGTTTCCGTTCTCTGAGTGCTGATTTGGTAATGCTCCACAGTTGCATGACATTTCATTAAATCTCTACTCTTTTTTTTTTAAATGTTGAAAACACCTACAAATACTCCAAAGTTAAGTGAATAAAAAGTGTCTTTATAGATAATGTTTTCAGCTGAAAGCAGACTAATGTCTGAGTTGCAGTTGATAATAATGAACCTCTAGTTCCATTTGATTTGTACTATAATCTCTAAAACATTATACAGTACAGCCCATGAAGTTTTAAAAGGGCAGGCATCACAGTCTGATGATTTTTCTTTTCCAAGAGACTGACCTGATCACAGCATAGTCAAAATAAAGGAACTGTATATTTCAGCACATCAGTAATCAAATCTTTATAATGAATCATATACAAAAATTAGATGAACTATTATACTGAGATTAGATAAATTAACATTGCACAGAATTACCTATTAGATATAAGTAATCCAAGACACACACTCTTATTTGTACTGACATAATGGCCCATTCTACATTTAGTATTATTTCCATATAATCAAAGATAATCATGATTTGAATTTTTGGGCCTGATCCAGCCTGTTGTGGAGAAGTTTTATGGAGGACGCCAATTTACTTTAAAAGGAGTTTGCGAATAGATTTGCAGGCTTAGACCCTAAAAGTGTAATTATTTTTTCTCAGGAGTTTAGATTTGTTTCACAAAAGAGTAAATTTGAGAGTATATAGATATAAAAGCAAATTCAGGATTTGATCCTTCAAACATTTACACACATGAGCAATTTGGTAATTTCACTCATATGAGTAATCCAAGCCAATGGAGTCATTAACAAAATTATTCATATGTGTAAGTAGTACAAGACTGGCCCTCCTGGGATGTAAAACACTAAAATAACTTTGGATACACATTCATATTCAGAAAAGAGAAATTAACTAAGAAATTCTATAATTGTAAATGAGAGCAGCAATATAGTGAATATTTCATCATATATTGTGAGACTGTTCAGTAGTGGAAGATAGGATTAACATATTACTTTAAAACATTCCATTCCTTTCTGCATCTGTTTACTGATAATAAAAGAAACAGCTGTTCTAAAACATAACATACTAACAGGTGTAAACTGTTCATTTGAGATTTTAAACAGGAATTATATTCCATTTCCCCTTTAGCTATTTTGAAATTATATTCTAAATACTACTCCCATTATTTTAAACTATTAATTTATATTTGCTTAACTTCTGGTCATTGATAAAAAAAATACACATATGGAGTTAGCTTACTTCTAGTTTTGCGCAAAAGAGTCTGTTCTTATACAGCACACATCCTGAACTAATTATGCCAGATGTTTTCCATAAAATGTTTGGTCACACAATTAAGCAGCTTTGCTTTAGCAAATGTTCTATATCAAATTTACTGCAGAAAAGCATCATAATTATGAAGTAACACTGTATCAAATTCACAGCACTAATATCTCACCATGTTTAGTTAAACTATAAATGATAATGGAGCTTGAAATTGTATATTTACCTTAAGTAAGTCCTCCAAATCATCTGCAACCATGTTGTGCTTAATTCCAAGCCATTAACAAAAGATTTAATATTTCCATATTTGAACTCCCAATAATTTTAGATATGATACACATAGCACTTAAACATAACAAAAAGCCACATCTGATAGCTTTCCTTCTACAAAACAGTGTATGCACTGCAACTTTGTTACAACCCAGTCAGTAACCCCATCTTATCAATGCTTGAATATAAATTAAACAAACCAGACTGAAATCCTTAGTATTTGTATATTAAGTATTGCTATATGCTTGGACATTTATTTCAGAATTGTATATTTATAAACAAGCTGCACTTATAAAATATGCATCAACTATCAAGGGTCAGATTTGCAACCCTGCCTCGTATCAGTGAGCACTTACACAAGTAGTAGCAACATGTATACTTGGAAGCCAAAGGTGAAATGAGACTACTCTTGTAAGTGGTCACACTAAGGTGAGGCTGCTTATGTAAATCCTAGCCAATATGCAAAATAAGATGTACAATCAAGTGCTAAATAGTTAAACCCCTTTAATAATACAACTAAAGCCCCAGTTCTACAAACACCTATCACATAGGGCTTATTGCTACCTGTGATTTGGCATTGCTCATCGAAATAAGCGATACACCTGTTTATGTTTACTGTACAGTACTACTCTGGAAATGTTGCTCCCTTTGTTCTCCACATTTAAAAAAGGAACAACCCCAAAGTAGTCTGAAGTATTCCACTCACTTCTTCTTTTCCTAAAATAACATTTCTCAAATTAACTTTCAGAAGTTTCCTTTCACAAACATGCTAATTATATAAATCAGTAAACGTTACCTTGACAACTTCACATTTACACACACAGGGACAAGAACGACCTCTCTCTTCTTTCGCTCAATAAGATCCTTCTGTAGATAAAAAGAATTTTTTTTAGTATTATTGTATAAAAATACTTTGTAAACTTGAGCTAGGCAGATACTTGATCTGGAACTACTTCATAGGAGTTGCCATACTTGCCAAGATAGTGGTACATCTAGTCCAGCAAGGCTGGTACCAGACACTTCAGAACGTTCAAGGTTGCTTGAAAGCAAAAACTGTTTTCTAAATGATTATGCTGTTGACCAATCTGAGCATATTTTGGGAGAAATTGCTGGAAGTATCATCAGTGATACCACAGTCATGTGATTGAAGATGAGAAAAGAAAGATTAGTTAGGATGAAAGATACTTTGGCTCACCCAATGCCAAACTCAGATTATATGCTGTGCATTTATCCATTCTAATTGTAAATAGTTAAAACAGCCAGCAGAGGGCAATGCAAATACTAGCAGTCTAGCCTTAAATGTCCAGCACTCTACAGATGTGATGGAAATTACTCTGTGGATGATGGTGAATAATGCATACCAGCTTAACAACTCTACAAAAGACAATCTACAATATTCATTTCAATCATTATCTCGTTGCACCGACAATGTTAAGAACTCTGAAAGAAGAGCTGAGCAATATTTGTTGCCTAAGTACAACACGATACTAGTATCGGAAAGTAAATTAGTACAGTGAAATGGTTTAAAACCGTGGTTCTCAGCCAGGGGTATGTGGACCCCTGGGGTGCACAAAGGTCTTCCTGGTCTTTTACACCAAGCTACATAAAAAGCACTAGTGAAGTCTGTACAAACTAAAATTTCATACAATTACTCATTTATACTGCTCTATATACTACACACTGAAATGTAAGTACAATATTTATATTCCAATTGATTTATTTTATAATTATTTGGTAAAAATGAAAAACCAAGCAATTTTTCAGGAATAAGTGTGCTGTGACACTTTTGTATTTTTAGGTCTGATTTTGTAAGCAAGTAGTTTTTAAGTGAGGTGAAACTTGGCGGTACGCAAGACAAATCAGACTCCTGCAGAAGTACAGCAGTCTGGAAAGGTTGAGAGCCACTGGTTTAAAATATTAGTAATATTTTATAAATAAGCATCAATGCTGTACAAAAATTTAAATGCCTTTGCATTAATAGAATCTGTTCATAGAAGAATCTCTTAAAGGAAGTAGTGGAAGACATGTGACTTGGGACAATTAGAAACAGATTGTAAGGGAACCACAAAATGTAGTGTAAAGAACTATATTGTACTGGTCAACACATGTACAAAGACCTAATAGTTTTTTCTCTCCATTTTTATGATTCATATGTTAATACCATACACAGTGTACATTAATGGTCTCCTAGATCTCAAATAGCTCCTAAGCACCCCTGAGGGAAGTCTCCATTCTTCAGCCATCTGAAAGCACCAGCTAGTGAAAGAGCCTACAGTTATTGCAGGATAGTAGTCCCTGACACAATACATTAATGAAAAGGGATAAAATAATTCCCAAATCTTTGGCCAACATCTGCATGCCAGATTCTTCTTGTTCATCTTGGAGCCATGAGAATGACATTAACCTTGATTTATGTGACCCTTTCCACAACTTTGTGCAGGAATGGGACAAACTAAAGGTATAGGTTTGATTAAAGCACCAGGGAATAGGTAGAGCATCCATTACAACTCTTCCTTATATATACCTATTGGAGAAAGGAGTCAAATTCCTGTACTCCCTTCTGAAGAGCAGGTCTCTTTTTGGCCAGCTTCACTTGTGAACTAGAAAGTGAAATAAGGTGTTTATGCAGAAGCCACTCTCCTGAGTGGAACTAACAATACCTCAATCAGTCTTCTACATAGAAAACCTGCCTTCAAATACCCTACAGTCTATTTTTACTTTGCTCAGATTAAAGAACACTAGTCTTCATACCACAGTGATTCACTCCGTATCTGTCACAGGGCACTCTACTCACTGCTGGGTGGTGCCCCCTTTGGGCGATTCTAGGGATTATCTCTGCTCAGTTCAGCACCCCCTTCCATCTCTTCCACCATCTGCAGCTCTCCTCTCTCTCAGAGTCACAGCATGGCTGCTTCACGACTCAGCCTTCTGACCCATCCACATTGTGATTCTCCCTCGGGTAGAAGTTCCTACGTTCTCTCACAGGTGAGCTTCTTTCTAATTAAGCCTCTCCACACAGCCTCAATCTCTTTCATTTGCTGCTTAGTTGTCTGATTGGACCCACCTGGCCTAATTCAGCTCTGCCAGGGTCAGTGTGGGAAATACACTCCATCGCACCTTCTTTCCTGTGCTTCTTCAGGTAGATGACAAGTTAATTGTTGTGTAAATAAACCATTACAATAAAATAGCAAGCACTTTCCCAGAGACCCATAAAAGTCCTCCTTTTTAGGATGCTTGTATCAAGAGCTGCATCTGTGAACAATTGCTTTTGTTGTACAATTATGGAGGCAAACTGGGTTATCCAAATAAGGAAGCTTGTTGTATCTTTGATTATCATTATATATAAAGACTTTCAGAAATGTACCCCCGACATTTTTCTTTGCAGCCTCCCTCTATATTAAGGATGCCTTCAGAGGGAAAGTAGTGAGCAAAACCTGTTTATGACCTAATGTTTCCTGCTTTTTAAGAAACTCTGCTTTGAGGACATGCAAAGAACCAGCCAGATACCCAACAAGCCTTGCAGGATTATGGAGGTGAAAACTAATATAGCGCTCTCCATTCTAAAGTTATTTTTTATTGTTTGTAATGTGGTACTGCCTGTATGGACCCAATCAGAATCAAGGCCTTCTTGTGCTAGACCAGGGGTCTCAAACATGCGGCCCGCGGGCCGCATGCGGCCCGCGGAGCTCTTCCCTGCGGCCCGCGGAGCTCCCCAGGGGAGCTCCGCAGGGGCCCCCAAGAGAAGAGCGGAGGCTCCCGCCTCCGCCCCTCTCCTGGAGCCTCGGCGCATAGAGCGCCGAGTCTCCGTCCGAGCGCCTGAGCCCCGCCCCGATCCGAGCCGCGTGGGGAGGGGGCGGGGCTGGGAGCTCTGGGCTGAGAGGGAGCTCCCAGCCCCGCCCCCTCACCACGCGGCTCTGAGCGGGACCGCCGGAGACGCGCTCGGGTAAGGGGGGGGGGGAAGCGGGACCCGCCGGGGCCGGGCCGGGGGAAGGGAAGCGGGACCCGCCGGGGCCGGGCTGGGGGGGGGAAGCGCTCAGGGCTGGGGCAGAGGATTAGGGTGTGGGGGGATGAGGGGTTCATGATGTGGGGGCGCTCAGGGCTGGGGCAGAGGATTAGGGTGTGGGGGGATGAGGGCTCTGGCTGGGGCTCAGGATTAGGGTGCAGGGTCCTAGTGCCTGCCCTCCGCCAGTACTGGCAAGGCAGGCTTCCCTTACCCTGAGCCTCTCCAACCCCAAACCCTCAGCCCCAGCCAGAGCCCTCATTCCCCCCGCACCCTAATCCTCAGCCCCAGCCCTGAGCACCCCCACATCATGAATCCCTCATCCCCCTGCACCCTAATCCTCAGCCCCAGCCAGAGCCCTCATCCCCCCACACCCTAATCCTCTGCCCCAGCCCTGAGCGCCCCCACATCATGAACCCCTCATCCCCCCGCATCCTAATCCTCTGCCCCAGCCCTGAGCGCCCCCACATCATGAACCCCTCATCCACAGCCCTCACCTCACACTCCAAACCTCTTCCCTAGCCCTGAGCCCCCTCGCATCATGAACTCCTCATCCACAGCCCTCACCCCACAGCCCAACCCTCTTCCCTAGCCCTGAGCCCCCTCCTGCATCATGTACCCCTCGCCCTCAGCCCTCACCCCTGCACTCCCTCCTATCCCCAAACTCCGTCCCAAAGCCTGCACCCCCACCCCCTGCCGCAGCCTGGAGCCTGCATCGAGCACAGAGCCTGCATCCAGACCCCCTCCCCCACCCAAACTCCCTCCCAGAGCCTTAGGCAGTAAATCTAAGTGCGTGTTTTGTCCTTTGAGTGAGGTGCATTACTGAGTGTATATATTTATTAAAACTGTGCGCGCTTAGGGGAGGAGGTGGAGAAGAGACAGGGCAGGGGCGGGGCCTCATGGAAGGGGTGGGGCCAGGGGCAGCAAGGGGGCGTGTCAGTGATGTGGCCCTCGGGCCAATGCACTAGTCCTCATGCGGCCCTCGGGGTCATTTGAGTTTGAGACCCCTGTGCTAGACACTGTACAAGCAGATTTTATATATTAAAAAAAACCCCAAACCACCAGTCGCTGCCCTGAAGAGCTTACAATCAAAGATAAACGTTGATCATAATGGTATCTGTGACACAACATCACATTATTTTGTTTTAAATGTAAGAATAAGACATAGCTAAATAGTGACTTTTAAATGGCAGCCACCACACACAGTTGAGACTAGCTGACAAGACATATAGCTGACAATATATAATACTCCCTAAGAGGCTGTCTGTTGAGGAAATTTAAGTGACATATCACTCTACAAAAGGTATGAGTAAGTGATCACCAATAGACCCACCTTTGGATTGTTCCTCATGTCATTATTGCAGTTTCTGAGAGGGAACCAATATGTTGTACTTTGTTTAGACTTTTGTGTAGCAAAACCTGAGATTAGGAGAATTCTAGTGTTTAGAAGAAAGGGCCTTTAAAAGTAGGGTAAATCATCTGGGCCTTTCTAGCCTTTACCTCAGGAAAAGCAAACAAAACTAATTTCCCAACTCAGTAGCGTTGAAAGTCAAATGGAAATTATCTAAAGTACTTATACGGCTCCCATCATTAGCATCACAATGCCTCACAATCTTTAATATATTTATCTTCATAATAGCTCTGTGAGGTACTATTGTATGGCTGCCATATTTTATATTGTATGGATTATATTCTCTTAACTACTGTGTACATTAAATAGCTTAATGATTTGTTAGACATAAGCATATACACACAAATGTAATGGTATCTATGTATGTTTGTTGTAAGGATGTGATAAATCTTTGAATGGGATTCAAATCATGCATTAATCCATTCAAATCATAAATATCTGAATTCCTCAAACCTTAATCCACAAGACTATGTGCCAATTCTTATTCTGTATATATTATAAAAATACAAGTATCTTTAACTGTAATTTATATTGTTTTATACCTTGAAAAGGAAACAACATAACAGTTCAGTAATCAGAGTACTGAATGTTATAACAAGTAGCTGAATAAAGTTCATAAATATATTTGTTTAAACTGTATCCAAACTCCAGAAATCTGTAGCTTGGTTCAAATAGCAGGGAGAAGTCTCCCTTTCCCAGCTTGCATCTGGTTTTCTTGTTCCTTCCCTTATCCCTGGGGACTGCTATTCATAGCCTAGCAGTCTGTACTCAGGGAAGAGTACAAACAAATCAAACAAAGCTACAGTTTTCCTCTTTCCTGTGCACAGAAACACCTGGGTTCTCCACCCATCTGCCATTTACAATGAGGTCTGCCAACTCTCCTGAGTCCCCATATTCCCACCTCATCTTCATTCTAAAGGGTTTTCTCTCCCTCTAACATCTCCCACTTTCACCACACCTCTACCTTGTTATCCCGCCCCACATGCCTCATCTCCCTGGCAACTTCACGCTGTTTTCCGTCACCTAGGTCTGCTCCCTCTTCTTCCCATGCAACCCAGCTCCTTCCCTTGCCTTAGGGCTTGGATCTTGTGGCTTAAATCTCTCACATTCAGCCCCTCCTCTTCCCCTGGGAAGCCTCCCTATTTAGGCATCTCCAGGCCCACTTCCCAAGGTCCTTCCACTCTCACTTCTCCCCCAGGCTTTCTGCCCCACAACCAGCACTCATGGCTCTCCAGCTTCACCCAGAATCTTCAGTGCATCACAGGGCCGGTGCAACCACTAGGCAAACTAGGCAGCCACCTAGGGCGCCAAAAAGCGGTGCCCAAAATGTCTGGGATGCTCACCCGGCGCTGGCTAAACGTGTAACCCGTTTCCCGCCGCTGTGCGAGGGGGCGCTGTGGGTTTGATTAGCTCCGGCCGGCAGGCCAGGAAGTGATGTCATTCCTCCTCAGGCCGCCGGGGGCGCTGCGCTGCTCCCTGCTGCTCTGGCTCTTCCCCAGGGCCCTGCCGCTGCTCAGCCCTGCCCTGCCCCCACTCCCCTGAGCTCTGCAGCAGGGCCAGGCCTGCACTCACCGGCGGGGGGAAGTGCAGAGACCCAGCCCCGGGGAGTGCTGGGGGGTGGTTCCCCCCTGCCCTCCAAGCCAGCCCCGCCCCCTGAGGCCTGCCCCCCCCATGGAAGCCTGGGGCTCCCCAGCTCCCGCCCCCCCCCAGAGGCCTGTGGCACCACCCGGGGGGGGCTGTGCAGGGCCCCAGAATATTTAGGGATGATCTTGGTACCCGCCACCCTACCTGCAGCCAGCCCCTGCTGCACCCCCTGCCCGGCCTGCAGCCAGCCCCATACCCCATCTCCAGCCAGCCCCACACCCCCTGCCCTGCCTGCAGCCAGCCCCACACCCCCTGTCTCCAGCCAGCCCCTGCCGCACCCCCCTGCCTGAAGCCAGCCAGCCCCACACCCTGTCAGGTTATTCATTTATTTTCGTTAAATATGTAGACTAAATAATGAAATTAATAAATTTTCAAGCCGACCATGTATTAATTCTAATGAACAATGCCACAGTATGCAGTATTCATTTTTGAAAGTTTATAATAAGTGATGCTCTGGGGGGAGGGGTGGGGGCGGGGGGTGCAAGGTGGAAGTTTTGCCTAGGGCACAAAATATCCTTGCACCGGCCCTGGTGCACCAGCACCTTTACCTTCCAACAGCCCCTCAGCTCTCCGCCAGCCACTCATCTCTGCCCACCCCCAGCAACCATTTATCCCCTGGCAGCATAGCTCCTGTCTGTGCCCCTCGGCAGCTGCCTCACACACCTGGGTCAGGGGAGTGGCGTCCTCCCGAGTCCTTCGCCCCCATAGGCCTCTGAAAGGAGACAGGTGGAGCAGGCAGCACTAAGCGCTCCGGCAGCAGCCTCTCATAGCACTCCCCCTCCCCCGCACAGCAAGGGGCCTGGGCACCCAGAGGGGAGCATGTTCCTTTGTCAGGCAGAGCAGGATGATAACAAGTGTCCTGACAGCTCTACCTGGGGGAGCACAGTGGGGCTGGGCCAGGAAGGGCAGAGCTAGGGCAGCAGGGGCAGGACTGACCGTAGACCAGTCAGAAAGGTCTGGCCACTGCATTAGATTTAAAATTGAAAAGGTAACAGCTGGAGACCCAGCTAACTGGCCTCTTAAAAGAGCCTTGGGGTAGGGTGGGGAGAGACAGGGAAAAGAAACACCTGTAGCAGGCTCTGCTCCCACTGACAGGCCTCAAAGGCCAGGAACCATCCAGGAAATTCTCTTACCCCCTGCATCCATCCCAACGCCTCGTGAGAGCCCATGACCCCCGCGCCAAGGTGGGGGTGGGCTGTGACGCATCCATGAGCAGCAGCCGCCTGTCAGCAGCAGGGGGCAGGTTCTGTGGCAGTTGGTGGAGGGTTAGTGAGGACGCAGCAGTTGGTGGAGGGTTAGCGAGGACGCAGCAGTTTGAGGAGCTGAAGGGAGCATGGCAGTGGGAGGAAGGTGGGTTGAGAGTGATGTGTGGGGAGCCATAACCACCGGCCTTGTATTTGGACACTGAAGCCCACATCTTCTGCAGTTCTTTTAACAGGACCTTCAGTAAGGCAGTTGTTTACTGAGGTCTCTCTCTCATTGTTAATGGTGACAGCTGCTTTAATGAGGCAGCCCCTTCTCCCATCCCTCCGCTTTGACTCCTCACACTCTTCCACAACAGCTTCTCCACTTGAACCCCTTTACACTCGCTCCCATTCCTGTACCTCCACTGCTACTTCCTGATGTTGGCCATGCACAGGTGTTCGACAACACGCAGCATGGAAAAGTGATGGGGTAACAGAGGAACCAGCTCCTACCCCTTTGCAGTTGCTAAAACCTCACATACCTGGTATTAGCCAATGGAAAGGGACGATGTGACTACCTAATCATCTCTCTCCCTGTCTCATCCCTTTACCCTACCCAAGTACTCTTCAACTGATGAAGCAACACTTGTTCACATCTACCCCTGTAGCCTCCATGCCTGGGTTTCCTTCTCTTTAAATGGGAATGTCTAACTTGCAGCTCAACACAACAACAAATACATCTTAGCCCCCCTCAGATTCACTATCAAGGTGCACCACCTGGAGACTATTATGGTCCAGCTGCTCCCATTTAGATGGAATACTGCACGCTGGTACCTTGACTACACAGGCCACACTTTCATAGTTAATATGGGCCAGGCTAGATCTGCTCTGTTCTATGCTAATTCAGAACCATGCTCAGGCTCCTGCCAAATTGATGTCAAAGACTTCAGATGGGCAAAGTCTGGGAATCTTGGCTTTAAATTATTGACAGCAGCAATGTGGTAGTATGTGAAAATTTATACAAGGGAAATATTTAATCCCACCTCCTGCCGAGATTCTCTGTCTTTGTGAGGCATTTACTCCTTTGGTCGTTGTCATTTGCACATACTGAAGTCCAATGTTATATGTTTAGGCTGAAATCTGTACACATATGATATGAATTCTCAGCATAAGATGATGAAGGAATATGGTTCACTACTCAAAGGAAAAATGATGGTCCACACTCCAAGTACAGTGCAATTTAGATGGCAAGCAGTACAGAGAAATTTGAAGAAGAAAATTTGGAATCAAATTTGCAAGTATAGGTGAATTTGCATTTTGGAGTCACAATGCAAAAGTATACATATGTATAGTTTCAGCCTCTGTTTGAAAATCTGACCGTTGGTGGGAATCATGAATAATAATAAATAAGTTAAGAGAAGTTTACAGTAAATTTTTCTCTCTCATCTTAATCAGACAAATTCATGCAGCTTCACTGAAGTCAGTGGAGATCAGGTCTGAAGCTGGCCCATTATGTTTCTTTTATATTCCTTTATTGTTTAGAGACTCAAGGTGGACGAGGTAATATCTTTTATTAGACCAGCTTCTACTGGCAAAAGATACAAGCTTTTGAGCTTCACAGAACTCTTCTTCAGATCTGGGAAAGATAATCAGAGTGTCTATTACTTAGATCAGATTGAGAGGAATGGAGAAAGCAGCGTAAGTTAATCCTCGGTAAGAGGTATATGACCAAGTAAGTAAGACTAAAGGGGTCTAGAGGTTGTTAGGTACACGTTCTACAGGCAAAACTATGTAACACACTGAAAAAACACCATGATAGTTGCAAACATTTATTAACTAAATTCTTAATGGGAAAAATAGCAATGAGTTGTAGCAAATAAGTTTCTGTACATTATTCATAGTTTATTTTCAGTTTACAAATAGTAGCTGAACTTTAAAAAATAAAAGACATTGAACTTAAGACAGTGAAAAGTTGCTGTATAAAAACTTTGTAGAAAACAGGCTGACAATAGAGAGTACAGGTCATAATTAAGGAGAAGAAATACAAACCCAAACAAAATGTTCTACTTTACTGAATAAGTTCCTTGGATTTGTGCTTGTAACTCAAATTCTGGAATATCTGTTAAGTGATGAAAAAATGGACGACCATGAACACAGCCTTTATTTTCATTTCCAAGCTGTTGCTTCATCCTGTAAATTGTGTCCTCTACATCCTCTTTTGACATATACAAGGGTAGCTGCCGAGACATACGCACTGCTTCTCCCTGTGGAGAGGAAACCCCCCCCCATAAATTTTATAGTGCTACCTTGTATCAGATTAACTTGTGGCTTCAATAAACTCATCAGGCAGTAGTAGTTTATTCAATTTTTCTCTTTTCTAGTGGTAAATTCTACTTCTTATTACCAGTATATTCAACCCCAGCATCTAAACTACAACTCTAAGCATAAGTCTTACAAGACATTTCAAGGTACTATGCAAGATATCAGGTCATATCACAAAGAGAAAGAATAGCATCAAATTAACTTTGTGTTGCCAATCTGTTGGTCATATTTGTACTTTCTTTTAGGGTCCAATCTTATGAGATGCTGAGCACTTCTTGATCTTTTTAGCTACCTTAATTTATTCACTTCATTGAAAGCTGACAACATACAAAACCTTAAGGTCTCTTTGAAGTGACATTGCTAACTTGGTATTTTAATCATATTACTTAGCCAGTATTCCTTACCCCTTGCCTACTGCCTTCCTTCACGCTATACAAAAATGAAGACGAGTTCAGGAATTTTTAAGCTTGAGCTACTTCATTCCCTCCCCAAATCCAGGGATGCCATCCCTTTTTCTCTCAGCCTGAAAGGTCCTGCATCATCATGCATTTCCCTCCAGCCAGGAGGGCTGGATGTAGCTCCTTCTGGAACTAGTAGTCAATACTGCCCCTTGGAGTTGCCAAAGGAGGGTCACTGGAGAAAAACGCAAAGTGTCCTGCTCAAATGTAGAGTTCAAAGACAAAGCTTGAACTGCCTATTTGGCAGTGTACTGCCATTAGACCACCAAGCTACCCTCAAGCCCACATCAATTTTTTTAAATTGATTTTTAAAAATTTATTGCAGGCTTTATGTCTCCCATTTAGTCTCTCTACGTGCCTACTGCTCTTATTGCTGTGCAATATCTTTCCTTGTAACAGAAATGTTCACAGGCCCAACAAATGCCCGTCTGCTCTCCTCCGTTTCAGATAGATAATCTCTTGATGAATCCGTTCATCAAGACTTGTCTTAAAAAACTAGTCATACAGGCCCACATCCAGCATAAGAAGAGAAGGTTACTCACTCTGTGCAGTAACTAAGTTTCTTCGAAATGTGTGTCCCTGTGGGTGCTCCACTTCAGGTGTCGGTGCGTCCCGGTGCTGTTGATTGGAGATCTTTTGTAGCAGTGCCCGGTTGGGACACGCGTGCGCAGTTGGTGTCTCATGGTGGCGTCAGAGTCTCTCTCTTCTTCTTTGAGTGGTGTTGCTGTGGGTGCTCCACTTCAGGTGAATGTAGAGCAGTACCCGCTATCATTGGGGGGACTTTGGAGTTCCGGGTTTGGTAGCGGCAGACAGTACTGTCTGATCTACTATAGTGTCCGCTCTGGCGTTTTGTATGCTGACGTAGCGTTTGGCAAATGTATGGTCTGATGACCATGTAGCAGCTTTGTATATGTCAATAATGGATACGTTGTGTAGGAATGCTACTGATGTTGACATAGCTCGAGTGGAATGAGTTCTGATGCCGTCAGGATGTTCAACATTGTGGATCTGGTAGCAGGACCTAATGCAATTAGAGATCCACTTGGAGAGCCGCTGTTTTGAAATAACAGCTCCTTTGGAGTGTTCTGCAGTAGATACCAAGAGTCTAGGTGATTTACTAAATGATTTCGTTCTGTCCAAGTAGAAGGCAATCGCCTTTCTACATTGAGGGCATGAAGTGCCGTGTTTTGTGGGGTTTGGGGTAAAAAGTGGGAAGGTGTATCAGCTTTTTAAGGTGGAAAGAGAACACCACCTTTGGCAGAAATATAGGGTGGGGTTGCATCGTGATTTTGTCCTTAAATAAATTTGTGTACGGGGCCATGGGTGCACTTATTTCCCCGACCTGGGGAAATTTTCTCTCAAAATAGGGGAAGAGGTTCAGCACTGCCCCAAGTTCTGTCTTCAGCCGAGGACGGTTGAGAAGGAACTGAGGGGGTTGAAACACGCGTGCGCCAGACAGACTCCAACGAAGCTGTGAGACACCAACTGCGCACGTGCGTCCTGACCGGGCACTGCTACCGAAGATCTCCGATCAATGGCACCAGGACGCACCGAAACCTGAAGTGGAGCACCCACAAGGACACCACTTGAAGAAGAAAATAGGCTGGTTGCTTGGTAGCTTGGGGGCCATTTGGCAGATTTTAAAGATGCCAAGGAATAATGGAAGACAGGCTTTTCCACTTCCCCATCAGTTCCTGTCAGTTCTCCTAAACCCTAAATTGAAATGGGAAATGGCTTATCCAAGTACAAAACCACAGCCATTAGGCTAGTCATTCAAAGGAAAGTGACTTTTTAACGTTAGTGCTTGTGCATGCACTTACTTCTCATCCCCCTCAATCATGGCTCTTATCAATATGTCTAATGCACAAATAGCTAATTACTGCCCTTTGGATGGACAACTTTCAGCATGAACAATTTCATGTACAAATAATATATAGAATATTAGATAATTTGAAATATTTAACAATATACTATTCCCCTCAGTGTTATGTCACTTTTCTTGCCTCTCCATAATGTGTTGATTGAAGATTTATTATCTTAGGCCCCTATACAGGAAAACACTTGCAGTATATACTTAAGTCCACCCCTATTTAAGTACATGCTAAAGTGCTTTCTTGAGTAGAGATGCTTTCTCAACTTGGGGTTTAAGCTTGTACATGTGTGTGTGTGTGTGTGCGCATGTGTGTGTGCATGTGTGTGTACGTACAGCTAATGATTAAATACTGTGGGACAAATCCTGCCTTGTTTCTCTGGAGGTGCAGAGGGTCCACTGGCAGTTCTGCTGTCCATAGGAGGGCACACAAAGGTGAGCAACCAGGGGAAAAGCATACAGAGGAAAAGTGAATTAAGAAGCGGTGTGGCATGAGTACGCCACAGTCTGAGGGGAAAGAAACCTTCTTTCCTTTGCCCTGAAGCTAACAAAATTTATGCAACTAAAACTTGTATAATTCGATTTTGTGGCTAGCAATAAAGGAAAAGTTCTTCACCAAGTTCTTTTTACTAATTATTATATCTACCTCAATTATATCTCTACTCTCTCAACTTTCTCTTTGCATGAATTATAGAAATTTATTTTTTGTAAGAAAACTGTGCACTTTCAGATTGTTTGAAAACTGTGTGCATCTCATTATGATTTATTTAAACTTTAGATGTAGGTCTACTTTCCCTACGTTGAGCCCTTAAATCATTTCATAATTACCAGATTAGTTATGGTGGAGCTATGACACTGGCAGACCCGGTGCCAGCTCATGCCAAGGCCCCTAGGCCTCACTGAACAATGATAAATGTATAGCTGGAAATCAGTCTGTCTCACCTGTGTGTTACTATTGTTAAAATAAGTATTAGAGTTACAGAGAAGTGTTTATTGTTGGACTTTATGAAATTCTTGTGAGTTGCTGCATATATTAATTTCATTCGAATATCTGTATCTTGTGTTATAAGGTAATATGCAAGTGTTTGCTTTGTAACTATAAAAGTGTATGCTGTGAAATTGGAAACCCCCACATTCAGGAGAAAAGCATGACTAAGTGTGAAAAACTAGTTTACCATAAGTAGTGTCATCTCCTGCCCAACAAAAGAAGGCCCATAGACACCAGACAAACCATTGTGGAACATCAGCAGACAAAAGACTTTGTTGATTGCTCTCCACCTCCCCCACCCATGAAGAGGGGACATGCACAAACCTTCCTTCCATCCCAGTTAGAACTTGGCGGGGAAGGGACTAAAAATCCCTTACAAGAAGAATCTGTATCACTGTGCTGTTTGGCATTTGGAGAGGGCAATATTTCTAAGTATAAGCAAGGGATCTCCAAGCTGCTTAGCTTGGGTTAATCCTAAAGGACATATGGAGCTTGCGCATTACGGCAGCTTCTATTACTTTTTGAAACCTAAGACTAACTCATTTGTGTGTGTGTGTTCACCTGCTTTAACCTTGTAAATAGCTCTAATTATTTGTTCCTAGTTAATAAACCGTTAGTTTATCACAGGATTGGCTACAAGCATTGTCTTTGCTGAGAGATCTAAAGTACAATTGACCTGGGGTATGTGACTGGTCATTTGGGACTGGGAGTAACCTGAATATTATTGTGATTTTTGGTGTAAGGCACTATCTGTCTATTGTCTGGGTGCCCAAGGGGACTGTCTGTGACTCCATATTAAGGCTGTTATAGTGCTTCAGGAGTCCACACTTGATACTTGGTTGGCAAAGTCTAATGATAGAACACACAACCAGTTTGGGGTTTGTGGCCTGGTTTGTAACAATCTGCCTGAGGTTGGCACCCACGTTCGAGCCATTCCAGACAGCTTGACAGGAGTTAAGAATTTGTGGCTGTGATACATAAAAAGGAACCAACCACTTTCTGGAAACTATAAACAATTTTATGATGGGACTGCGCTGTAACCTGGAGAACTGTCTCTTTGTAGTGTTTCTATATAATGTCTTATCAGGTCACAGTTCATTTATTCAAACTGCATTTTTTCTTTGAAAACTGCCAACATAAAAAGAGGACCTCTTACTGAAATATGCTTCCTGAGCATATTCAGAGTCGTATCTGATGACTGACGTGACCAACATGTTCTTACTCCTTTTAGCACAGCCAATTTCATCTGAGAGACAGTATGTTGGATTTTATTGTTTCTTGTTCATCATCATGAGTCTCTCATCAGAACAGAATTGCATTTAATTAATGCCAAAAGCTAGAAAAACTTTCAAATGGCTTCAGCAGTTTATTTAAAAATAAGATGACCAATACCTGAAAGCAAACCTGCTATTTCTTACCTCCAAGTAGTTTATCACTTTGAGAGGTCTACACTCATATACTTCCTTTGCATTTTTGTTTATCACGGCATTCAGAATTTCTTTTAAATCTGATATACCATAGAATGGCAGACAATTAGCCATTCCTTCTATTTCCAGCTGGTTTTCTGTAGCTGAATATCCTGGCAATAAAAAAAGAAAATAATTAGTATTCCTGATATCAATAAATAACATCTACATTACACGCTGTTCTGATTTATATCCCAGAATAAGCCCAATGAAAATAAAACTGATGTAAAAACGCTTAGTAAACTAGTCATTAGAATTCAATACAGTTAAGACAATTAATTTTGCCTTCCTTGGAATGAATAGCATGACCTCCTCCTGGGTTTCTTATTAATCATGTGTCATGAGTGCCTTTTCACACCACGTGCCACAGTTTACTTGAGTTCAAATCATGGTTAGAACTGTTTAAATGCTTACACCACTTTACAGTATTTCCTCTTTGGGCAGGCATTTTAATCCCATAGCTTTTATTAAAACAAATTAAATTAAGTTGAATATGTAATGATTTCAGCTTCTACAATTTGTTTTTATGAACAGTGTGCTGATGCTAGTTGCTACGCAAATGGTTTAAACATCCATCCAACTCAAGCTCAACTCTTTGGGATAGATCCAATTCCCGCTGAAATCAAAAGCAGTCTTGCCACTGAATTCCACTACCACAGAGATTGAAGAACCCAAGCCCTCACAACTGAACCTTTCCCTCAACATCAAGGGGTTGCCACCACTGCAACTGGACACCTGAATAGGGACCTCCAGGTCAAAGACCATCTTATTAATATAACTACCTACTCCCCAGCAAAAAAACTCAACTCCCTACACCAGTGGTCCCCAACCTTTTCTGAGGGGCGCGCGCCGGACAACTAGCCACCAAGGACCGTGGCCGCCAGACAAGCAGCCGCCGAAATGCTCCCGTGAAGCGGCAAAGTCAAGAGGCATCGCTACTGAAATGCCGCCGAAATTCGGCGGGATTTTGGCGGTAGAGCTTCTTGACATTGCCACTTCTCGGCAGCATTTCGGCGGCTGCTTGTCCGGCAGCCAGTAGGCGGGCGCACATGGATGCCATGGCGCCCACAGGCACTGCATGGGGACCCCTGCCCTACACCATGGGAACCCAAATCTTTAAACAAATCCAGACACCCACTGTACTATCAAATTAATCCCACCCAGGCACCCTCCTTCCATCCCAACATACACTTCTCTTTTCTTTAGGGCTCAACCCCTGCTCTCCTCATTTCCCACTCAACAAATCCCCTAAAAATGGCATAAACCTTACTCTTGCTAGTATCCATCTCAGACTCACAAAGGAATAGTGTCCATGACAATCTCAATCCATTCCCCTGTGCCCACTGAGTTTGAGAAATAGGGCACTGAATGGGGAAACGGGAAGAGCATTCATAATGAAAACCAATCCAATTCATTATTGTACTCTAAGTTGTCCCATGTAAGATAATTTTATGTAACAGGCTGAGCTGGACTTGTTTCTGAAAGTCAGCAAAAGACGGAGACACAGGGTATGTCTATACTTTGAGCTGAAGGCATAATTTGCAACTCGAGGTGACATTCTCTGATCGAGCTAACGTGCTACAACCGCAGTATAGTTGGGAAGGCGCAAGCGGCAGGAGGGGCTAGCTGCCCAGAGTACATACACAGCATCCTGGACAGGTATGTATTCAGCATGGCTAGCCCCTCCCACCACAGCAGCTACACTCTATTTTTAGCACACTAGTTCGATTAGAGATAGAGTATGTCTCCTCAAGCTAGAAATGACAACTTCCAGCTCCAAGTACAGACATACCATTAGATGGTACAAACTAGAATAAGGGCTGGTCTACGCTGAAAACTTACACTGACATAGCTATGTCTCTCAGCGGTGTGAAAAATCCATACCCTGGAGACACTTAGCTATGCCAACCTAACCTCCAGCGTAGCCAGAGACAGGTTGATTGAAGAATTTTTCAGTTAACTCTGTATGACAGGGTGCTGGGCTGGGACTCCTGAGCCAGCCCTCTGTCACGCCAGCTCCAATTAAGGGAGTTAGATTGGAGCTGCCTAGAGAAACCTGCACCTGATTAGGCTGGAAGCTGTTTCCCCTTTGCCAATTAGCCTGAGGCTGCATAAAAGCCTCAGGGGCAGGAAGCCAAAGAGGTGGCAGACAGAAAGCGGGGGCAGAAGCCGGAGAATGGAAGGAGAGGGGTAGCTCTTCCCTCCTGGCTGCAGAGATTGAGACGTCCTTAAGGCTCAAATCCCCTAGCTGTAGATGGTGAGAAGGTGCTGGGATTGCACACTATAAATAAACTGCACTGGTGATTGCTGAGCCAGGACCAAAGGGAGCCCTACTATGCCCTGTTACCCCTAGCTGCTGACTATTGGGGAGGTGGATTAAATATAATGAGGGGAGACCCCCTCCCATCAGTGTAGTGTCTACACTGAAGCACCACAATGGCGCAGCCTAAGTTAAAAGAACAGTGAAGAGGGGTCTTAAAGGCTCCTGATAAAGTCACAAGTTAATGTAACAACAAATTGAAAGATCCTATATGTGGGAGGAAATGTTTACAGCTGAAATCACAGAAATGTGTTTTAATTGGTTAATATTAATCTAATGAGGTTGCTATCCCTTTTTTGTACATTATTTATCTGGTGATCACTAAATGGTAGTGAGAGGTTTGTGCATGCTGAAAGGAGCAAGCTTAACTATCATTGGGCTGGCACCTCCACACTCTCCTGAGACCCAGATCAAGCCAGACAGAGAGAGAACCAATGGCATTCCCACCTTCACTGGCTTCGGCTAAATCCTGACCATCACTTTGAACTTAGGTTTCTGCTCTCACTCACTCCCTTGTGTCATTTTCCTTCCCCATCTTATATTTTCTCTTACCCTAGCTCCTTTTGTCTTCTGTCTCAAAAGTGTCTGGCTTAGACAGCTAAGACAATTCCATCTTTTGCAACACTGCTATGCATCTGATCAGAGAGGCAGCTAAAAGCAATGCCTTAAAACAGCCTGACACTGGTACAAGTTGGCCAGCTCTTATAGTGGCTGACAAAACCATGTGCATCGTGCTCGTGTTTCTCCAACAGGGAAGCTGGAAGTGAGACTCAGCACAAAAGATGGAAGCTGCAATTTCTATCTTTTCTATTCTTTTCTCTCCCCTTTTGTGTGTGTTTGTTTAGTCTTACTGTAAATAGGATCAGACTTCAACAACAGCAGCTCCAGCCCACTTCAACTAACTTTCTCTTTTCCCTCCAAAGAGGACACAATCCATCAAGGATACAGTATACAGGCGAAAGGGAGAAGGAGCTATGGAATATTGTTATAAATTGAAAGCCTTATTTAATACTTTACATTTCAAATTCTACAGCTGTTTTTCCTTTCTGTACCCTTGATGAAAGGTTACAAAGATTTTGAATGGTAGTCATTACAATAAGAGTAAGCCAACGATAAAATAACATAAAACTCCCGACCACTCATTACTGTTGTAACAATAAACAAAAGTTTCATTAACATCTTAGCCCTTGTTGGTCCCGAGATACCCCCTTTCATAAGACAATATCTCCCTCCTATGCAAGCATATCATCTTTGCTACTAGGTGAGAGATACCCAGTCCCTTGCCACAAAGTCTGGCTAGACATGTAACTAAAACTGCCTGAATGGTTCCTTTGAATACCGACTATCTAATCATGAGACTTAGACTAGATGTTCAGTGGCGCACATGAACAGTATGCCAACGGCATCCCATAGCTACCTGATATTCATATTTTTCTTGTAGATATTATCCAAGTAATTCCAAATGTTTTCACCTTCTATGTATTTGTAAGTGTGGATTTTAGTGCGTCTATCTTCAATATGGCTACATGTCCTATAAATAAGTTTCAGTAAGCAAACTGTTGAACTTTACTGTAAAAGTAGTTTTGCTATAGTAACCAACTATTTTGACTTTTGAATGTAAGTTCAGAATGCTCAAATCTCTCGGTGAAAAATTATCAGCTGTAACATCCCTACATCCACATTTGGGTTCTAGTTCACCAGACAGTGTACTCCTCTTAAAGCTTGAGCTGAGGCTGAGAGGTATGACTTCTGTGAGCTACATGTACAGCAGTGGCAGAAAAGGACACCCACTCTGACAGTTTTGTTGGATTCTGCATCATGCACACTTCTTATATTTTCCAGTGTGTGGTTATATTCTGTAGACTGAAAAGTGGAATATTGCATACGAATTCAAATATTTTCCTCTGTAAATCTTTACAAGAACTATTTGGCAACCTCTGAGGAAGTGGGAAGACACTTAAACCTCACTGTACATACATGTAAACTTTTGACAAAGTATAAAGACATTCTGGAGTATTGAAATATCAGTCTTTAGTTTCCACAAGTGATTTCTGTGAAATAATTTGCAATTTCCAAGGAAAATATTGCTAAGTGAACAAATGACTAATTTTCAACTGACTAAAAATGTGGCTCTCTCATTGCTGCCAGTGTCCCTCTTCCCTTTCCATACAAAGCCCTCATGGTGAACTTTGGAGCATTTTCTCTCACTGGCCATGAAAAACTGCTTCCTTGCAGCTGCCCCACCTAGATCAGGTGGCACTGTAAAGTTGTCTTTTTTCCACTCAACATCAAATATATCAAACTTCAAAAGATAAGAAATTTAGTTATTCAGTGGGCAGTGGGAACAGAGTTCACCATGGGAGCTTTTGATCACAAACAAAATGAGAGCTAGGAAGCTGCATCACAGATGTCACATTGTAAACTCTGGCTAGTAAGGCTTATGAGACAGCTAGCTTGCAAACTGAATGAACTGAGGGGTGGGAAACATTTTTTCTACAATGTAGAATGTGACTGGATATTGGGGGCGGGGGGAATGAGAGATAAATTGACTTAATTTTGCATATAGGAAATGAACTATATTTTTGTTCCCTGAAATATTTTGACTTAGTGTGTAAATGCTTTCAGCAATCTTCTCATATCCAATTTATAATATAGAGCTTTCTGATCTAACAACTGTATATACTCCAGTCATATTTGCTGAATAAGCCACACCTTTCTCAGGCAAACACTTTCAAAGCTAAGAGAACAATCACTGCTCTCTGAGGCTCAGACTGAAGAAAAGACGGACTACCAGCTATTGTGCAAATGCTATTAGTGTGACACTTAACTCCGTTTGATATGGCATCCTGTCCTAAAATAAAGAAATACTAGGACAATCTCATGCTAAACCAACCAAATATATAAAATAACACATTCAACTTACATTAAAAAGGACATTATGGCTGCAAAGTCAAGCCCTCACAAGCTAGGAAAAATGCCAGAATTGAGGCTGCCTGTGCTACCTTAATTTGGCTTCCTTCTGTTTATGTATTTTGACACAGTCTCTAATTACATGAGCACATCCTATTTTTTCCACAGGACCCTTGCCTCATTCAGTGCACAGACTGGAACTTCTCTGGGGATGAATAAGGGCTGTGTAGTGAAGGAGGCTGTTGTCTGTAGGAAAAAAAATAAAAATGAATTTTTCCCTCACTTGATTCTTGGAACCAACTAAACCATTTTAACTGACCATTTTCCAGAACAATTCAGCCTGAGGCAGACATGTGGCATGGAAAATTTCAGCTTGCATATATTCCAAATCAAGAAAGGTAGTGTAGGCCATAGGACTATCCCAAAATAATTCTGAGAGCATATCTTTTTAGAAAAATATCCAATCTTGATTTTAAAATAGTCACTGATGGAGAATCCCCCACAATCCTCAGTAAATTGGTCATTCTCACGGCTCGTTTCTGAACCCTCTCCAATTTATCAACATCCTTCTTGAATTGTGGGCACCAGAACTGGACACAGTATTCCAGCAGGAATTGCACCAGTGCCAAATATAGAGATAAAATAATCTCTAGTCCTGCTTGAGATTCCCCTGTTTTTGCATCCAAGGATTGCATTACCTATTTTGTCCCCAGCGTCACAATGGGAACTAACGTTCCCTTGTCAATTATCTACAATTACTAACTTTTGATTTATATTCATTACCATCAACTTCCCCTTTCTTCCATTTGTTGTTTTCTATTATTATTATTATTATTATTTTTACAGCTGCCTTCACTTTCTCTCTAAACCAGGCTGTTTTTTTAACCAGTTGAGCCTTTTTTCTCGATTGTGGCTTTCTGGGCATCTAGTAAAGTATTCTTAAATTATTCCCAATTATCATTCACATTTTTTTCTGATTAAGAGTTGGATGGTCAAAGTTTGGCAAAGTTATAAGCAATTGAAAATAGGTCTTATAATGGGAAGTTTCAGGGGAACAAATGGATTGTTTTGAGTTCTCAGTATTCCAACATGGACTAGTCTAGTCTGCAGGTAATTTTATCTACAGAATAAAAAATATCTATATCTATAAATAAAATAATCCCAACTCACTACCTTGCAGCTGAAGTGAGTCATCAGAAAGGTGAGCTAGAGTGTGTCAGTAATTAAGATGACACCAAGCTTGCATGCATATCTGAAAAATAGCTTTAATGAGTGCTTGCTATGGAAATGGATCCTGGCAAACTTCAAGGACCCACTAATAAGCATTCTGTATCTGGGAGGCCAGCACAAACAACTATGAAAAAGGAGCAAATGAGGAACTGGCCCCTTTTGCAGGAAGAAGCCACTGGGTTGGGATCTGCTAAAGAATGTCCTGGATTAAATTCCATGTACTTGTTGTTATTGACTTATTGCCTATTGATTTAACCAGTTTGCCAGCAGCCTCTGTTCAGGCTATATGTGGCCCAAAAGGAAGAACAGTGTTCTCCTGGAGGGACAGAACATACCGGTAATTGGCCTTTCACTAATGACTTTCTCCAGCATCTTTTTTGGACCTGTTCTTGAAGGTTTCCATATGTTACACAACATCTGTCATCGCTCTACATAGGCATGATGTGGTAACACATGAAGCTACAGCATTTCCAAAAGCTCTTATAGTGAATCTCTGCCATGGCCATCTAGGCACCGCACCCCAAGAAACTAGCCTCCTTGGGCACTATGATAGAGGAAATATCTGCTATTGATTTGCCTCTGAGAAGCCTGTCTTTGGATTTCCACTGATGGTGGGATGGCTGTAAATCATCCACTGTAAAAGTATACCCACTCCCTACTTCTGGGCTATTAAAGTAATAAATGAGAAAGGTTTGTGGTATGATATAGATTCTAATGGAGAGCAGACTGACGGGGGTTCTAAAACAGCCCTGCTATTGACCCCAAACTGAGTGCTAGCAAAAAGTATGATGATGATCCTGAAGCAAAGGCAGATCAGTGTTTAAATCTTAAAACTGCCTTGCTGGATCTCCAAAGTGTCCCCAATCCATTGCACAGCAAAGCAGGAGGCATCTAAGCTACTGGCTGCGGGAGCAAGCAAAGAGCTACTGAACTCTATATATGTTGGAGGTGGGAGTGGTAAGCACTAGGAAAGGCTGCTGGGTTTAAGGAAGTCCCACCAAAACACTGACTTGCATTCCAGAAAATCAAAGAACAGTGACTTCCATTCCAGAAGATCAAAGAACAGTGAGGCAGGAAAAGGGCATGGATTCTGGGGCCTTCCTTGAGCTGCTGAGATGTTGAGGATACAAAAAGCCTACCATAGATATTTCTTTATTTTTTTCTTATGCAAAAATTTAAAGGTTTTCCATTGTTTCCTGTGGCAAAGAATCGCTTGCAAAAGACTCTTTCACAACATCTGATCCAGCTCCCATTGAAGTCAACTGGAGTTTTTTTTATTGATGCCAGTGGGATATAGATCAGGACTACAGAGAACAAAAGAGGAACCATTCCTGTCTTTCAAAGACCTGGTTAGTTTAGCAAGTGTGCCAATAAGGAAAGCTTCACATTTCAAAGAAAACAAAAACAACTCTGTCCTTATTCAGTTGCACTGCACAGGGATATCCATGAATTATGATTCTAGTCTACAACAATAGCTTCAATACAGGAAAGACTTTTATGAAAATAAATCTGAAGTGTTATGATGTGGGTCAACGTCATCAAAGCAGAGCATGGGTTTAACGAAGTCCTCTGCAAAACATATAATGAGTGCTTCGTACATCACAAGTGGTAGATTTATCAACATTCAGTTGCAGCTTGGGCCAGTGGTCAGAGCACAGGACTGAGAATTAGGAGACCTGGGTTTTATTCCTGACAAAATGTATGTTTGAAGCTCTACTCTACCTCCTCACTAACTAGCCATCATTTTCCATTTCCCAGTGCTCTGAGTGACAGAGATGATGCTCTTAGCCAGATATCTTTGAATGCTGAGGAACTGAGGGTACAGATGGTTTGATTGGTGAGGAGATATAGATTTATAATATGCAGTCATTTCAACTATGAAATAAAAAAGTTTCAGTAGAGTCAAAATAAATACAAAACTACATCATACCTGGTATCATTTTTATCCTAAAACCATTTGCTATAAGCCTTGGATCCAACAAATAAATTGATCCATTTAATTTTTGGCAATCCTTTGTCATATTGTAGAGAGAATCCATATAAAGAGATCCACTGAACAAACTGAAAAACAAACAGTAATTTCACAAGGCTTAAAATAACAAAGAAACGATAATAAACAGGGAGACGAAGTGAACAATATATTTACTACCAGCATGACAATTCCAGGATTACAGACTGTTAACCAAATAGTATAATTTATTAGCCATTTTAAAAATTATATGTACATATGAAAAAATCCAGGGACAAATGGATTTTTATTTGTAAAAGGGCAACATTAGATTTTTTGGAAAATAGAAGTACCATAAAAACTCCAGGTCAAATCAACTTGAAAAAGACAGACTTGAGTGTGACAATTTTCTTTTTATATCCCAAAGACCTGTGTTTTATTTTTTGTAACTGATATGCTAACAATAAATTACCTGAATCAAAAGCATATTCCTATTATTCCAAGAAAAAAGCATGATTTAAAATTAAAATTGCTAGATAATAAAGCTGTTATTAAAAACTAGATGGCAAGAATGATCCAATTAAATAAAATCAAAATATTATAACACGTAGGAACTGTTAAGGTATGCAGATAAGGATACCAATTCTCTTACATTTTATATATTTTCTCTAAAAGAACCCCAAAATCTAGATGCTTAGAAATTAACATTAGACCTTGCCTGCTCCACAACCAATAGAAGTTGGTGAGGAGCTGTGGAAACAGGGAGTATTTAGCAAAGCTCTGGGTGATGAATAAAATAATTTATTTTTAAGAAATATCTGGCCCTCACTTCACAATCCTAAAATCAATGACAAAATTCCTACTAACTTCAATATGAGCAGATCTAGGTCTCTTTCTAATTTTAAAACATGATATAAATGTAAAAGTAACATTTCCCTGTAGATTTAAAAAGAAATGTTACTTACCTTACAGTAACTGGAGTTCTTTGAGTTGTGTGGTCTGTATCTACCTCATGACAGAGCCAGTGGTGCTGATTAAGGTCAGGTGGTGAATACTGGTATCACCAAATCCCTTTTTGTGATGAGGGAAGGTACTGTTGGTGTGGGCAGCATCGTTCCCTTCTTTTGCTTACTGGTACTGGAGGTGGTCCCACCTCTTCAGGGGTCAGCGGTTTCAAAGTACCGTTGGCTCTCTATACCATGAGCCAGACCTGTGCTCCCCTTGAGATCCTGACACAACTGGAACAGGATGCAGAGTCTGACCAGATTGGGAGGGTGCAGGGGAACAAGTCCTCTTCTTAGAGGAGGACTTGGGAGGGGATTTATCCTTTTTATGAGAGTGTTTGTTCTTAATCTCCTCCCATTTACTGTGCCTGCTAAGGTCCTTAGCTCTGTCCTCTCATGATCCAGAACAGGGGAGTATTGTACTCAGAGGGGCACTTCTCAGCATCTGCAACCAATGAACAGGGAGTCTGATGATCAGGGTTGGCCTGGGGCCTCATTGAGCAATCCAGCAGGGATTTTCTGAGCTGGAACTCTCAAGATTGCCAGGTTCATAGGGGAAAGGAATGCCAAATATTGCAACTTGGAGGGGATGTTGATCTCCCCAGGCAATAGAAACAAGTGTCATGGAAGTCACTAACTGGGAAGACCTGGGGACAGGCCACATAGCTCTTGAAGCCAGGGATCTTAGACATACCAAGTACTCCAAATGGTGGGAATATTGGGGTGGAGGAATGCCCCTCAAACCTCTACTAACACTAGATAACTAAACACTACCACTAACTAACTAGATAAAGGTAAAAAAAATTACAGAAAATTTTGAAATTGAAGCAGGAATGCTAGTAAAGATGTGGACAGTGGAGGGGTTCCATCACAGACCATGGATGGTAGAAAGCAACTGAAGAGGCAGGAAATCCACACCACCCCCTATGCCCTCATTTTGGAACACAAGGAGACGCAGGCACAGACCAATGGACACTGCTAATAAGTCTTATGGTCTCAGGTGCATGGAGATCTTGTGCACCTTGAGCGAGGGACCATCACTTAAAGAAAAATTTGTGTCTATGGCCTCCACAGTGTTTACAGTAGATAATTACTATGTGATACTTAAAAAAACAAAACCAACCACAAACAAACAAAAAATTAAAAAAAAAACCCACCACAACACCCTTGCTCCACACTACTATACCTGTCAGTTAATACAATTGGCTTGTCTAGTTTCTCTACAGGAAGTTTGTGTTGCTCCAGTAGTTTTTTATAAAGTAGGGCTTCTTCCACTCTATACGGATTTAGCAACATGATTTTTTTTTCAGAAGCAATTATCCATGCATCAGGAAAACTCAGGTGACAGATCAAGCAAGACTCGTTTTTATCAAAATTTCTCTTCTCAAGCCTCTGAAGTTTATGTTTGAAAGAACTCATAGAAAAGGGCACCTGTACAATTTTCATAGCTTGGTTGTGTCTCTGTTTCTTTTCAATTTGAGACTGAAAAAGTTTGTCAAGTTTCTGCTGGTCAGCGAGAGAAGTCTTTAGTTTGGGCTTGTATCTTTTTTCTGTCTCTTTTGTTGATCTCTGTATTCTCTGCTCCACAGCTTTCTTGGTTTGTGTGTTGTATCGTTCCAGGTCTTTCGTGGCTTTTTCTTCATACCTAAATGGAGAGTGGGGCAGGGTGTGGAAGAGAAATCACAAATGTAACAAACTAAAGGCCAGATTGTGACACCCATTCTAATACAGTCATGCACCTCCACTCTTTTTCATAGCCACATTAGTTTTCTCTGCACCCTGACCCAGGTACTCAGCACCCCTGTACTCTGCCCCATTGACCAAGTGGGTGAGAAGTGTCTGAACAGTGGACGGAGCCTTGCCTCTACCCCAGTGTGACAGCCAGAAGAGATGAGCTGTTACTTCTGCTTTACACCTAAAGGCTCAATCTAACCTTAAATTTATAACCAGAAATACAGTTTCAGAAGTACATGTTCAACTTATAGGCACTTAATTTGTATTGCAGAGTAAATGCCACTTGACATTTTGACTTCAAATGGTTTAAAATTCTTTGATTGTATAAGTATAAAAAACTGACATACCTACATTCATAATTTTTGGGGACTATAGATAATAGCCATATCAATCAACTTATCAGAGAAGTGCAGGCATTTGGTAGCAAACTGCTATGGAATACTGCTTATCCAGCCCCGGGGCTAAATTATAAGAGCTCCAGGAAAAGACTTTCTTCAAGCAGGATTTCAATAAGAGCCTAGTCTATGAAGATCAGTTTGAATAACTGAATAACTTTATAAAGAAATAAAATTACATTGATGTAGTTTATTGTAGAGATTTTTTAAACACATTTTAACTATACAAACATAAAATAAAGCTATGGATCAGACCATCTCTAGAAAGACCTTAGTGTGGGGAGAATTTGAAAAAAGACTGAGATTGCCAGGTATTCTAAACTAAACAAAGACATAAATTATGACTGGTACAGAGAAGGTAAATGAGGATCTCCTATTTACTCCCTTTTATAAAATAGAAGCAAAGGGATACTCAATGAAAATGAGAGCAAAAATTTAAAAATGATAGACTTTTTGTTACTCAACGTATATATTATTATCCTGTGGAACTCACTGTCACAACATATCATTGAGTCCAAGTGCACAGCAGAATTAAAAAAAATTGATTCATTTATATGAATAATGAAATGATCCACAGTTACATTAGATAGGCTAAAAATAATACAGGATATAAATTATCTTGCTTAAGCCAACCACTAACTGACTGGGGTTAAGGAAGAAACTTTCCTATAAGCAGGCTATTCTTTAATTGTCCACTCTGGGATTTCTTATACCTTCCCTTGATGCATCTAGTTCTAACCACTGTAAGAAACAAGGTACCAAACTACACTGGCTACTAGTCATTGTTATGGCAATTCCCTGTGTTCCTCTGTAGCTGTACATACCAGGTAACACTCAGACCCTTCAAGTGAGGACCTCTTTTATATCAGTGCTTAAGTATAAAGGGGATTGAGTGTGTGTCTAGCTATGCAACCCTTGCATTGGCTGTTGGTGAGTACTTAAGTGAGTAATCGTATTGACTTAATGGGAGTAAGCAGGAATGAGTGCTGAACAACAGGGATGGGTATTGCACAGTCAGGCTCTATGACACTTAAAAAATTGCTATAAGCTTTCTTGTGGACACGACTAAGAAAATAACCTTAACATTATTTTAGGTTATATATAAAGGCAGGGACTTTACAATACAGATCTATAGGGCTGGTTCCTCCCAGATACAAATCTTAATTTTTGAAGACCTTAGCAGCAATTTGCTCAGTTCTCCTTTCCTACCTCCATTCAATATCCTGGATTCTGTCTAGTAATACAACTGATTTCCAGTAAGAAGCACTATTATCCTATATCAGTATTGGAAATAAGTATTTTAACTGGTCTTATGTTAATTTATTCATTGATACTTGCTGGAACAGTCAGGTTCAATTATCTGCATGTATGGTGGAAAATAAGGTCCACAGAAGGGTCACCATTTGTAATTAATTATAATGTGCTAACATTCACATATGGTACTAATATTTAGTTTACTAAAGCAGTCATCTTGGGATGAGCAATAAATCATGTCCAAGAAAAATATGGAGTAAATGTTAAGATAAAAAACATCTGCTACTTGTAAAATTAATGGGTGAAATCACTTGAACAGAAAAACGTAATCCTGAATATTGGGTTATAACTTTGACCTGATCCATACTCATTTAATTCTGTGGCTATTGGGTTTCCAATAACATATTAAAACTTTAAAACCCCACACATTTAAGGAACACTTGTTATTATAGGTTTAATTCAGGAGAAACTCCAGCCCTGCAAGTGTTGAGTTTGGGGGGTTTGTAGGTATCTGACAGTGTCCAGTCTAGATTCAGAAAGTAAACAGCAGGGTCACTAACAAGGAAAGCTATCCATTTCCTTTTTCAAGAAAGATCTTTCAGCATAGGCAAGTGTGATCCAGAGGGGCCACGAGAAATACAGGTAGTTGCCTCCTGGCTAGTTGGAGGTGACTTAGGAAGTTTGATTAGAGATGATGCTGGAATTCTCAATTCAAAAGCAAAGAATTTTTTTAAGGAAAATATCAGGCTAGTTCCAAAAGGAGCTTTGCTCAAGGAGGAAAAATAAGGCTTCCTCCCATGTGACTTACCCTACGTTTTACTATTTCTCACTTGTACCTTAAGCCCAGATGGAAAGATTTAGCAAGCAGTGAGAAATCCATGAGATGGGAATCCCAAGACTGTTATAGAGAGGAAGCAAGTAGGATAATTTGAATAGGGCATCCTTTGGCAAAATTTGACCCGAAAGAGCCCCAAATACCCCAAAATAAAATAAAGAGGACATCCTTTGGCAAGTCAGTTCATCCAGATAATGCAAGTCACTTATTTCAAACTCTACTGTATTTGATAAGTATGTCACACATACTTATCAAATACACATAAGTATCACCTTTTAGGGCTGCTTTTGAGAAAATATACCTCTTCTATGACAATAGCTTTTGTCTCTTTACTTTTACTGGAAGCTTGTAAAAGTGTATGGACTGTGGATGACAATCTGTATTTTCTTAGACTACCCTTTTAAATACACAATCCCCTTTTTACTATGTGGTTCTCAACCAGGGGGCCGGGACCCCTTGGTGGCCCACGAGCAGGTTTCAGGGGGTTCGCCAACCATAGCCAGCATTAAACTCACTAGGGCCTAGGGCAGAAAGCCGAAGCCCTGTTGTGCAAGACTATAGCCCGGGGCCCTCACCTGGGGCTGAAGCCTGAGCAACTTAGCTTTGTGGTGCCCGGGGCATCTGCCCTGCTTGCTACCCATTAACGTCAGCCCTGGCTTTTATATGGAGAAAAACATTTGTAGCACAGGTGGGCTGTGGAGTTTTTATAGCATGTTGGGTGGGCCTCAGAAAGAAAAAGGTTGAGAACCCCTGCTATTGGTGACCTAATTTATCCAGACTGTACCTGGTAGACCGAGTTAGTAGAGAACTACATTTTTTATTAAACATTGAACAAATCTTCAAGATTCCTATCTTTGAGAAGACAACTATAGATCTTTCTGCTTTGGTAGCTTCTCTTAGATCTTTGGTCTCTTGGATTGTTGCTTGCCTTAGCCAATACTTATGCACTGAACCATAAGACTTAGCTGTTATATCCATCTGAAAGAGGGAAATCTGTAAAACCCCCGACAATAGTTTTGATGAAAATAAAGAAAACATTAGGGAGCTGACCTTTGTACCCAAATTGATAATTGGTAATTTTTTGCAAATGGGAAAAATTAGTTTTAGTAATAAATGCTAGCTGGATATTCCTTATATTCTGGAAATTCGTCTCTAATATATCTTTAGGATGGAATTATACTAAATGTTGCTTTGCTGGCAGAAGATGACAAGTGTTACTGCTGGTGTCTATCACAGAATATTGTTCAAAGGTATTATTAATTTAATTAAATTATATGGAAATCAGCTTCAACAGATATTCTATATATAGTGTATATTCACTTTCTATCCAAGAATAATCCAATTTTTGTTTAAAATTAAATGCTTGTAAAATATTAAAACTGAGATTTTAATTGCAGAAAAATTATGAAAAAAATAGAATTTGGGTTTCCATAACAACATGCCTGGCTTGGGTAACCTGCCAGGAGTTAAAACTCCTATTGACATAGATCAGAGGGTTATTGGTGCACACAAGCCTTCCCAATGCGTCAAGGTTCAGTTCGCAGGGAAGGCCATATAATGCAAGCAAGCAACATTTTTAAGGTCTTGAAATGTGTGAAAATATCGTAAAATCAGGTTAAAAAAATTTGGTGTCAATATGAATTACATATCTAGAGATAGGTCTTCATTTTAGGTAATATGGAGATTCCAGTATTCAGGATTTGGTAACTCATCTGTAATTTCATTGGAGGGGACCATTTATAGTGGAAAAAGAGCAAACTGGATATAAGGTTCAATGATTTTATGAACAAAAGTGACAGTTACAACTATACAAGTTGATAAGTGTAATTGAGCTGCATGCTTCATAGTACAAAATGATTAACTTGTGAGGTCAAGAAGGAACTGTTCTTCCCCTGCTCCCACTGACTATGGCATTGCACTACGTAACTGACTAGGTGCATTATGGACTGTTTTCTTCCCTCAGCGTCTCAGACAAAACTGGCTCCTACCAGAATCAGGATGTTAGAGATAATGGAAGAGTTTGAATTAGTATTGCAAATCCCATATTCCTAACACTGTTTTAGCTTTTAAAAGCAGCTTCTCAGTGGCAAGCTTCATAAGCAACCATCACATCCCACACAGGAAAAATTCTCTCATTCTTTTTGCTCCTAGCAGCAGTTTAGTTGGAGAAGAACTAAGCTCTGAAGTCAGTGGCAAAACTTCCACTAACTTCAGTGGGAAGAGAATCAGATGATTAAAGAAAAATATGAGCAAGTGACTGTTTTAGAGATATGGTAATTTAATTCTTCCCTACAAGCCACAGAGCCTCTCTGTGGCTGGTGCTTAAGACAATCTACTTGTTTGGATGCTGGGGAGAGCTGAGATCTCTGAATCGGTGGAGATTTGGGTAGAATGAAATATTTCTCAGAATTCATCATCTGATGAAGTTTTTTATACATAGTTATGGGGACTGGGATACCTTCTGGACTTAAGGGGCTTTGGGTTTGTTTTTTTTTGTAATTGTATTTAAAAAAACAGAACAACCTGTTCAAATTCCTAGAGCCTGGGAAAAGTTCTTTTTGTATAGAGCAATGAAAAAAATAAATAAAATAGGAGATGGAGGAGAGAAGGATTGGGGAACTACATGGTGGTGGATCCTCAGCTGCTAACCAATTCCTCCCACAATACACCCAGAATGACAGCCTCTTGTGATTCAGGCATTGTACACCTCCTGCCTGATTATCCTAAAATCTGGACTTACTCAGCCAGCAGAACTGCGACAGCTCAAGAGGGTGGGGGCACCCCAGCAAATGCACAGATAAGGCCAGGATTTTGCCTCTATAAACACATGAGAATGACAAGATCGTTATATTTTATTGAAAGTAATGGAGAGTAATTGTTAAAAAAAATGCAGTGACATTCTGTGCGATCTTATACACCTGTGCAATCCCATTGACCACAAAACAGCTGAATGGGATATAAATCAGCACAGTGAATCTGCCAGCCCTTGGAAAAAAGTTGCCCAAAATGTGCCTTGGTATTTGGCAAAAGAAGGTTGGTGATAGTAACTGCTCTGAGATGTGTATAATTATATTTTCTTGTAGACAAAGACCCTGTATAATTGCCATCTTACTTTGGTAGATTTTTGATTTATTCTTTAAAGACTTGGCACATGTTGTGTTCTCTCTGTGCCATTTTAATGAGTTGCAAAAATTGAAGTATTTTACGAAAGACAGCAACATATTTAAATTGAAAAACAGAGTGGAAAAATTAGTAATATCAAAATGAGTAATTCAGAAACCAGTACATATCTGCACACAGTAAACATCGTAATTAGCAATACAACCTTTAGCCAGGATGGTGTTCTTGGCAAGCCAAAAATAATTTTCCATCCTGTTTTTTATAAATGATGTGGATGTAATTTTTCATTTTTTGCATCCAGTGAGTCACCCAGAATGGAAACTACATGGCTTAGAGGTCAGGTGCAAATTCTTGAAACTTACTTCTTTTTCTCCTCTCTGCTCAGTTTCTCCCATAGTCCTTCAATTTTCAGCATCAAGTCCTCCATGTTGGCCTTTGGATTATCAGTTAATAATCTAGAACGATATTCTTGGGTGAACAGGGCAACTGCTGACATGGGTTTCCTGATTATTTGATTACTAATTAAATCATAGGCCATGATCTGTCCTGCTTTATCATTAACCACATTTGTTTTTTTAATATTTTGATTTGAACTCTGCTGATCATGATCTTGTTCATCAGTATTTTCATTTGCCTTATGATTTGTTATTCCTCCTACTTCAGGTATCAAAATCTTTACAGGTTCCAGGTTCTCTCCTGTAGCATTTTTAAGTGCATTCCCCTTGCTCCAATTATCAGCAGAGATTTCAGATACATACTCGGGGACTGTCTTTGCCTCATTTTTTTCCACTTCATTAGTGTGACTGGCTCTCAAAGGATGCTCACTTCTGTTTTTAGATTGAGTGTCCATGTGAGTACTGCCATCTAGGGTTAATGTTACACTATATCCATTCTGGCTGTCCTCACATGATAAATTATTTATGGAACTGTCTTGAGATATATCACTCACAGTCACGTCAGTGCCAGAAACTTCTTTTCTATTGAGGAGACCCTGAGTATTATCACTAGAAAATCTTTGATGCTTTAAGCAGACCTCTGTGTTTTTTCCTGCTTGACCATTTTGCACATCATTACTGAATGAAACGGATGAAGTATGTGCATGTGGATCACTGTTTCCAAATGGTTCCATTTTATTAACAAGCACATCTGTTTGTTCTGTTTCATTAACAACTATGTCCGCTGAGGTAACATCTGTTTTATTAGTTTCACAAGAAACTGTATCAAGTGGTAGCCCATACAGCGATGTCAATACATTTTCAACAGCAGATAAGACAGATTCCTGAAAAGAAAACTCATAAGCATTAGGACAAATTGTCAATGAAAATGTACTTGACAGTTGTTGACACAACACAATAGCAATAAAAAACCAATTCTATTCACTGTATTTTTTGAGTTAATTTAGATTGACTGTATTATGAAGTATTAGTAGTTCATACATTCTCATTAAAACATGCCAAACATTCACTAATCAGTGAGATCCCTTAGCCTTAAATCTTTCACTATAAATACTTTTGCTCCACTGATAAATTTTAATACCACGAAACAGATGTACTGCTTTCTTTATGACCTAGTACTTGTATGTTGTTTCTTTAGAACAGTATTAGCGTATCTATTCTCACTCAGTATACACTAATTGGAGTTAGAAACACACTATCAGGGTGGAATGGACTAACCACCAAGTCAAGTTAGCATCACAATTTCCTTGAGAGTGTTCATTCACAGAATGATTCAAAGACTGTTTTTATATAAATGGTAGAAAATTTTAAAAAGAAAGAAAACTTATTTAGAGTAAAAGGAGAGTTTTAAACAAACTTAAACGTGAAAATAATCTGCTTATGTTTAACAGATGTATTAGAGCATAAGCTTTCGTGGGTGAATGCCCACTTCGTCAGACGCGTCTGATGAAGTGGGCATTCACCCACGAAAGCTTATGTTCCAATACATCTGTTAGCCTTTAAGGTGCCACAGGACTCTTTGTTGCTTTTTACAGATCCAGACTAACACAGCTACCCCTCTGATACCTGCTTATGTTTATTTTCACACAAATTATATTGAAATATCATTTAGCCTGTGATTCTAACCCACAAAACCAAGAAAATGCATTGTTAAGAGAGGTGGCAACCTATTAGTCTAGACTGTGCCACCCTTAAGGCTTGTCTCCCATAATCCACGCTATGGGGGTATGATTTCTAAAGCATACTAATGTGCTGTGCATTAATTGGGCTGTTTCAAACAGCACTACGTTAAAGCGTGCTAGGGAACCTTTGATGTGAATCTAGTACTATGCAACACAGTGCACGTTAGAAATCATACCCCTGTAGTGTATATTATTCCATTGTGTAGAGAAGCCCTTATCTACCTTGAGCAGTGTAAGCAAACCTACTGATTTCCATGGTACTACTCATGATCTAAGGTGCTATTCAGTGATAGTAAGTGTATCACAATCTGTCTCTATGCGATCTCTGATACAAGACTCAATGGGCCAAGTTTCAATCTCAGTCTTGAATATTAAATCCTGTAGCCTCCATGATGTGAAAGGGCATGCCACACACACACAATGGCAAAATATGGCTCTAAACAGAAACAACTCAAGTTTTTAATATTAATGTTATATTTAAATCCCCCACTTAATGTAAGTAACTATAAAATTATGAAAAGAATTGTGTAAAAAGGACATAAATCATATTTCTGTTTACAGACTAGTCATTATAAAGCCATTTGAAGATGAAAAGTGCTATTGTGATATAAGTACTACGTATGACTGATTTAAGCAGTTCTGTGAAGACAGAAATGAACTTATGACTTAAAATAATTGATGTTATAAAGTATATAGCAGCAGGAATATACTACCAAACACCTGATCAGGATGGTGATGGTGATTGTGAAATGCTCAGGGAGATTAGAGAAATACAGAGACAGAAAACACAATAATAATAGGGGATTACAACTATTTTCATATTGACTGGTATGAGAGGGCTACAGAAGAGTGTTCCTATTGAGAACTGGAACGCTAAAAAGCCCCTCCCCCCAGCCTAGGGAAGAGCTACTAAACCCAGAATCCAACGGAGTTTGGGGGACAACAGAGGCAATAACAGGAACAGGCGTGGGAGTCAAAGGGCCAGAACTAAGGAACTGGAAGGGGACACTGAGCAGAGAGCCTGGGACAGTGCCCACTGCTCCTCGAAAGCATCGAGAGAGCCGGCGGACGCTGCCCAGAGGAACTCTGCCCGGATATGTGAACGGATAAAAGAACGAAAAACAGCCCCACAGTCACAGCACCCACCCCCCCGACAACCTCCCCTCCCTGGTGTTACGAATGGCCACGGCTAGGAGGAGGCTGACGAGGTGGTCCTGTGACGTAGTGGGGCCTCGAATTGGGTGTGCATAAACAAACAAGTGCGGGGAGACGTGCAGCCAGAACCTCAATAAGCGATTCTGGAGGAGCTGGAAAAGGGGCTGCAGCCTGGCACACTGAAGATACACGCGCTCCAGAGTCTCCCTCACGCCACAAAAGGGACAGGCTTCAGGGACAGAGGTAAACCATGCCAAGTACACACCCGTGCTCACGGCTCCGTGGAGGAGCCGCCAGCTGATATTGCCGCGGGACTAAGATGGAATATAAACTGGCCCACCGGGGTTCCCCACCTTCCACCGCTCGTAAAAGGTCCTGCCACTTGGTATCAGGGTGGGACACGAGGGTGGGGTAATAAAACGTGTGCAGCACGAACGTGTAGAGATGGTCCATTGGCACGGTTTGGAAATGAACCGGCTGCATTGCATGCAGCCGGCTCGAGGTGCGAGCAGGGAGAGGCCGGGAAGGCTCATGGGGAAGGGGGCTGATGGAAAGTTCCGGAGGGCCTGGAGTGAGGGGCGGGTGGGGCGCACCCTCTCGCAGGACCTGCTCAGGGGAAAACCGAGCCACAGGAGGCAGGGCTGCCTCCACCTTCTGGAGTAAGGGTGGAGAGCCCCATGCGCTGACCGAGCGCCTGGGGATCCATCCAACCCCCCAGGTCGTAGTCCAGGAAGTCTCCGATCTTGGTGACTCCTGCCAGGACCAATCTCTGGCATATCAAGGGGGACTCCGCTACCTGCACACGAAGATGGAGATTGTGTAGCAGGGGCTCCACGAGGAGATCTACCCCCTCGGCGGCCACAAGGGACCTGGTCGCTGAAACCAGCCTCCAGGTCTGGAGGAGGTGCTGGTAGAAGACCGGCAGCTCGGAGAGGTCTTGCGGAAGACCTCTCGGATGGAGAAAAAAAGAGCTGCCGGTCATATCAGAGCCCTCGCAGGCAGCGGAGGAAGGCGTGTGCCAATATGCTCCCCGCCAAGCCACCTGCACTATAAAGGAGTCTCTGCAGGGCCTGGAGGCGGAAGACATGGACCTGCGTGCGCATACACGTCAGGCCCTGTCCTTCCTCTGCCAGGGGGAGATGGAGAACCCCTGCAGAGACCTAGTGCAGTCCCGGACAAAAAAACCCAGAACCAGCCTCTGGAGATTGGCCAGGAACACCGGGGGTGGGCACAGGGTGTTGAGTCAGTGCCAGAGCATGGACAGGACCAGTTGGTTAAGCACCAGCACTCTTCCCAGGAGGGAGAGGCACTGGAGCAGTCCTGTCCAGCCTCACAACCACCCAGTCACCCTGCCCTCTAAACCGTGCCAGTTCTCCGGTGGAGACGGATGCGTGGCAGAGAAGTAAACGCCAAGATAGAGCAGCGGACGTGCGGTCCACCGGATGGCCTGAAGCACAGGTGGGAGGAAGCTCGCCCACCACCCGGCCCCGACCACCAGGCCAGAGCTCTTGACTCAGTTGACCCGGGCGGAGGAGGGTGCTGAATAAACAGCTTGACAAGCCTCTACCTGCACCAGGTCGTCTGGGTCCTGGACCATGAGGAGCACGTTGTTGGCGTATGCTGCCGGGACCAGCCGCACCTCCAGCTCATGCAGCACCAACCCCGTCAACCTCTTGCAAAGGAGACGAAGGACGGGCTCAATGGCCAGAGTGTACAGCTGACCCGACAGCGGGCAGCCTTGACGCATCTCTCACCCGAAGCTGACAGGTGCAGTCAGGGTCCAGTTGAGCCTGACCAAACACTCTGAGGAGGCGTACAACACCTGGAGAAACCCCACAAACTGGGGCCCGAAGCCAAATGCCCAAAGAGTGCCCAGGAGATACCCGTGGTCCATCCGGTCGAACGCCTTCTCCTGATCCAGGGACAGGAGGGCAAACGACAGACCATCCCTATACCCAAGCTCCAAGAGATCCTGGACCAGATAAAGATTATCGAAAATGGTATGGCCTGGGACGGTGTAGGTCTGGTCTGGATGGACCACGTCTGCCAGCACGGACCACAGCCGCAGCGAGATGGCCTTTGCCACGACCTTACAGTCCGTGCTGAGGAGCGAGACGGGATGCCAATTCCGGAGATCGTGGAGGTCCCCTTTCTTTGGCAGCAAGGCGAGCACCGCTCGCCTGCATGACGGAGGACTCCACTCTTCAAAGACTCGGCCCAGATGGTAGAAAGGTTGGGGCCGAGGACGTCCCAGAACACGCGGTAGAACTCCACGGTCAGACCATCCATGCCCGGAGATTCATTGGTGGGCCTGAGACGGAGGGCTTCTAAGAACTCAGCCAGAGTGAGGCAGCTCCAGCCGGTCCCGGTCTCCCGTGCTGACTGTTGGGAGTCCATCCCAAAGCACTCCAGAGGCATCGGCGTCAGTTGGATCTGGGGAGAAAAGGCCAGCATAGAAGGCTCTGGCCCTCTCGCGCATCTCCACTGAATCCGTGAGGGGGGCACCGTCCTCCGCCAAAAGGCAGAGGATGTGCTTTTTCGCCCCCCTCTTCTTCTCCAGGGCGTAGAAGAAGCGGGAGCCGCGATCCATCTCCCGCAGGAGATGGATGCAGAATTGAACAAACAGGCCCCGGGCCCGAAGATCGTCAAGGGCCTGGAGCTCCTCCCGGTACGCTCCACAGAGGGGTGGATCCTCAAGCCTGGCAGCCAGACACCTCTCCAGCTCTAAGACCTCCTGCTCCAACTGCTCTATCACCACATCTCTCTGCCAGCAGGCGCCCCAGGTGTGGCTCGGGCGGAAGAGCCAGGCACGCATCTTCCCCACATCCCACCACTGCTGCACTGAGGGAAAAGCATGCCTTTGTTCCCGCCAGGCCAGCCAGAACTCCCGGAAGGACGCCACAAAGCCCTCATCCTCCAGCAGACTGTTACTGAATTGCCAATAGGCTGGCCCCGGCTTTTCCGAAGAAAGAAAGATTGTCACAGCCACCAAATGGTTGTCCGAGAATGGGGCTGGCCAAACGCTGGAGGAGTGGGCCTGTGAAAGATGACAATGAGAAAAATAAATGCAGTCCAACCAGGAGTGGCTTGACCGTTGTTCCTCCACCCGGACATAAGTGAACATAGAGACATCATCCGGGTGGTGGTCACGCCAGACGTTCACCTGGGAGTGATGAACTATGATCTCCCTGAGGACGTCTGCAGTGGCCGGGCTCGGTTCAGTCCCTGTGCAGTCCCGCTCCTCAAGGGTGCAGTTGAAATTTCCAGGGACTGGAACGGGGTCAGGGACAGGACACAAGTCTAGGACAGGAACGGGGTCAGGGCAGGGAAGAAGGACAAAATCAGGGGTCCGAGCGGCAGAGCCACTGGGACACGGTGCCTCTTGACCCAATGCAGTGGGCCAAGGGGCAACAAGGGATCGGGGCGCCCCCACAGTGCCAAGCTCAGGTGCCCCACTGAATGAGGCTCCCAGGATTACAGCCCAGGGCGGTGGGGGCAAGGGCTGCGGCCCTGACTCATACGGTAGAGCACCTGTAGGCCCAGAGCCCTGTCACTCGGCGTCAGCCATTGCCTCACTGGGCACGGCGGTGTCGGCTGGATTACCAATTATCTGCTCGGGGCTGAGCAGATGGTCAGGTCCTGGGGCGGTGCAGTGGCCAAAACAGGGGCATCCACCCAAGATGGGCATATCAGGGGGGCCACCCCCGAGACCTGAGTGGAGTTGACAGCAGTCACAGATGGAGGAGGGGCGACCCCAGGGTCCGGGCAATCAGAGCTGCTGGCGATGGTAGAGCCGACACCCTTCCGGGTATCGGGGGTCCCAGATGCCCCTCCGAACCGGGCCGGGGGCAGTCCCTCCGGATGTGTCTTGCTGCCCGGCAGAGGAAGCACTGGGCCTCCTCCGAGGAATAGTAAACCCGGTACTGGGCCCCTTGATGGGGCACCAGAAAGGACCCCTCCAGAGCCACTCTGTCATGCGCCACCGGTGGCACTTGAACCTGCACCTGCCGGCGGAACGACAAAATGTGGCGGAGGGCGGGGTCCTTACAGCCCAACGGAAGGGGGCTGAGGAAGGACAGGGGCTTCCCCAGGGTGGAGAGGAACGGCAATAGGGTGGCATTGGGGAGGAAGGGAGGAACAGAGGAGAATACCACCCTTATGGCCATAGATGAACACGATATATTGGGGAAGAGTAAATAAGGCATTTGTAAAGGTATATCATGCCTCACCAAACTATCAGAATTCTTTGAGGGAGTCAGTGTGCACATAGACAAGGGTGATCCAGTCGATTCAGTGTAGTAGAATTTTCAGAAATCCTTTGGAAAGGTCACCCAACAAAGACTCTTACACAAACTAAGCAGTCATGGGATAAGAGGGAAGGTCCCCAGGGTTAAAATATACAAAAGTCAGTAAACAGGGGTCAGAAAAAGGGGTGAACAGTGAGGTGGCAAAATTTGCAGATGATACAAAACTTCTCAAGATAGTCAAGTCCCAGGCAAACTACGAAGAGCTACAAAAGGTTCTCTCAAAACTGGGTGACTGGGCAACAAAATGGCAGATGAAATTTAATGTTGACAAATGCAAAGTAATGCACACTGGAAAACATAATCCCAACTATACATATAAAATGATGGGGTCTAAATTAGCTGTTATCACTCAAAAAAGAGATCTTGGGAGTTACTGTGGATAGTTCTCTGAAAACATCTGCTCAATGTGCAGCAGCAGTCAAAAAAGCAAACAGAACGTTAGGAAAGGGGTAGATAATAAAGCAGAAAATATCACAATGCTACTATATAAAGCCATGGTACACCCACACATCCAATTTTGTGTCAAGTTCTGGTTGCCCCATCTCAAAAAAGGTATACTAGAATTGGAAAAAGATACAGAGAAAGGCAACAAAAATGATTAGGTGTAGGGAATAACTTCCATATGGGCAGAGATTAAAAAAACTGGGACAGTTCAGGTTGGAAAAGGAGATGATTAAAGGGGGATATGATAGAGGGCTATAAAAGCATGAATAGTATGAAGAAAACAAATAGGGAAGTATTATTTACCCCTTCACACAACACAAATATTAGGGGGTCACACAATTAAATTAATAGGCAGCAGGTTTAAAAAACAAACATAAGGAAGTACTTCTTCACACAACATATAGTCAACCTGTGGAACTCTTTGCTAGGGAATGTTGTGAAGGCCAGTAGTATAACTAAGTTAAAAAAGAATTAGATAAGTTCATGGAGGATAGGTCCATCAATGGTTATTAGAAAAGATGGTCAGGGATAAAACCCCAAGCTTCAGGTGTCCCTAAATCTCCAACTGCCAGAACTTGGGACTGAATGGCAGGAGACAGATCACTCTGTTCATTTCCTCTGAAGCATCTGGGACTGGACACTGTCTGAGGCAGGATACTGGGCTAGATGGACCGTGATCTAACTCAGTATATTCTCAGGATGTTGGGCTCTGAAGGGAGCATGGCTGAGACAGGCGCTAGTATGACAGTACACAAATGATCTTTAAAATCAAATAAATGGTTACTCATTTGATTCAATAATTTTCAAATAGTCATGTTACAAGGGCAGCCTATCATATATGAACTACTAAAGCCTCACTCCTGAAAAGGCTAATGCGTGTGCTTAATTTCAAGCACCTGATTAGTCACACTGAAGCCAATGAATTATGGATGAGCCTAAAATTAAACGTGGTAAGCCTTTGTAAGATCAGGGCCTAAGCAAGCAAATCCCAATTTAAAAATAAATTAAAATATAAATTACCTTATTATGAAGTAAAACTTGAGTTTTATCAGGTGTTAAATTAACATCCACAGCAGAGGCCGGTACAGTAATATTAATAAAGAAAACAGGATACGAACGAGAAGAATCTTTATGTGACTTCAGATTATAGTACCGTCGAACCAGCTACAGATAAATGCAACAAAGGAAAGTCAGTAAAAGTAGTAAAATAGACCCAAAAGGTACAGAAGCAAAATACTACACTATACAAACAGTTCTTAAATTGTATTTTGTCAAATTAAAGAAGATACTAAAACAAAGAAGTTAAAAATGTCCTTTTGGGGAGATCTGCACACCAGGAAAATCCTCAGTAGGGCATTTGCACGTGGTTTCATTGCCTCTGTGCCATGTAAGTCCCAGAAAATCTGCTCCAAAGTATTAATTGTGGCTCCATGAACTTTCTGAAATAATATATTTAGCCCACTTGATATATCTGGAGAAAAAGGTACTGTATGGTTCTATTCAATGCTCAAAGTGGGCAGGAGATCCAGCACTTTTTTCTAGGACAAATGAACACCATTATCTCTGAATTTTAAAAAAATGAAAATATATGTATATGTTGTAATATTTTGAAATAAATATTGTTTTCTTTCAGGAAAGAAAAAGGATGAATGAGAAGGTGGCATTCCTACCAAGTCCACCAATGTCAAACTCACTCTCTTCCTCAGATCAGGATTCATTTGTAATTTAAATAATAGAGATAAGCTCTCTCTGGAACCCTGGCTGTGACTAAGATTTTCTCCAGGTCTCCCCGCCCTTCTCACTTCTCTTATTTCCTGATGGAATTAAACCGTCTCACCTGCCACCAACAGACTACAGAACTATTCAGCAGTTATTTTCAGGGTTTTATCTCCTGTTAACAAGGTGGGTGAATAGTAGGAGAGCCCTGCATCTTTATGCAGGATCACAGATCCTTCTACAGGTGCCCATATTTTTTGGGGGGGAGGAGGGAAATCAAGCAAGAATTATGTAATAGTACAGAGAAGAACAAGGAAAAAAAAGTTAAGGATAAGGGTGAACTGCAGAACAGATCTTTTTAAATCCTGCAGTTGTAATATACCCACGTCACCCTCAAGTTCTGCTCTCAGCAACAAACTGAACTACAGTTGTATGATATATACAGGCCTGTCGATGGGGGCGCACAAAGGGGCAATTGCCCAGGGGCCTGGGCAATTTAAAAGGGCCGAGGGGCCCCCGGCCACCACTGCAGTAGTGGCGATGGGTGGGAGCCCTGGGCCCTTTTAAATCACCCGGATGGGCCGTAGGGCGCCTAGGCGTGCGAGACTGCTCTGGGCCCTGTGCTTTGGGTGGTCCTGGGCCCACCCCCCACCCCCGCCCAGGACGGCCCTGGGGCCCAGAATTTCTGTTGGCGGGCCTGGAGATATATCACTTTTTTCTTCGTCCTTAGGATAATAAAGTGTGAAACTAAAATCACAGGCTTACATACTGTAGTTCAAGTACAACAATGATTATTTCAGCATAACTTGGAAAGATTTTTTTCTTAGTAGATACACTTTCACTTGTGACCCAAAGCTGTATAAATAAAGCTTTCGTTATAAAATCTTGGTGAGGGAAGGGGAGGAACGCCACTGCCCCATTCTACCTCAGAAGACAGCTCAAAATAGGGCACAAAAGTATTATTATTATTGTTATTTATATGTATTATAGTAGCACTCAGACCAGACACCCCAATCAGGGCTGGGTAAACATTATTCTGGGCACTACACAAACATAAAGTTTCTATCCCAACAAGCTTAAAGTCTAAATAAGATGGGAAGCAGGGCCTGTGGGATAAAGGAGGCAGAGGTCTGACTTGACTCTTCTTAGAGGTTGTGAACCTGATTTCAGGTTGTGCTGAAGAAAGTTTCATATAACTTTGGGTCCCAAGTGAGAATTATTTGATTTTCTCCATCACAAAACCAGGGGGATTTGATGTAGTCTTTAATTTTGTTCCCACAATCAATTGTAGTGCAAATAATAGTGTTTAGATGCCTAAAGTACCCAATTTGTGTATGCATTTAGACTTTCAAAAGCTAACGTTTGTACCTTCAATTAATTTACACCAGCTATCAATTGTGGGCAGAAAGTTAGAAACCTCTCTTTATTCTATTGAATTAGAAATTGGGGTATGGTACCTTTAATATTTCCTTTTGATATACTGGCCGATTGTTTATATAGATGAAACTCCTTTCTGAACTTGAAAGACTTGTCAAAGAATTGTCTGATTCAGGTTTTGGAAGAAATCCAGAGAGAAATACCTATAATTGTAAAACAAGTACAATTATCAATAAGAGAAGTCTCCCACACACATTTTATTTGTAAAGAAAACAGATAACTCAAATTAATTAGCTCAGGATTCAAATGACCCAAACGTGCATTGCCTTTCAAAATTATCAGAGAAATCAATAAAGAATTCTTTTAAAAGAGCTGAAATAGTTTGTGTTTTGCCTCTATTCCTGTTGAATTTATTGAGAAATCCTAGGCCCAGATCTTCTGCTACACCAGAGCGCTACTCAGGGCAGCAGAGGAGGTGTTGACTGGGGCCTACAGAAGTGTCTTTACGCCATCTTTGCTCTCTCCTTTTCTAATCCTTGGAGCAGTCTCAAGGGCTATTCTGCAACAAGGATCTATCAAAGTATGATGCCACCTTTGTGTTTGTCTGATACCTATGGTTGCCACTTTGACCCGTGTACATTTTAGAGGCATCATTTCAATGACTCCATAGGCAGGAATTGCTCTAGACACACCCTCTCCTGCTCTTGTCCACCCTCTACACTGGAAGAAACCAGGTGAGCGTAACATAAAGCAGACTGCATCAGTTCTCTGCTAGCCAGGGATTCCCCAGCATTAGGACATCTCTGAAGTGGTTTTGTATGGCCAGCAGCGCAAAGCAGCTTTAACAGAGGCCAGCATCTGGTCCCTCAGGTCAGTCTTACAAACAGATGAATATTCAATTCACTTTGCTTCATAGTTTTAAAGTTATGTCAAATTTACGAAATTTAAACAAGAAATCCTTGAGGCATTCTGATGCCTGTCTGAAGCATACGGATGTGTTCTTTTATGTGTTCTAGTCTCATTTCAAGATGCCAGCACATTCCTTGTGTTCTGCCTGGTAAAGCTAGTATTTAATAAAACAGAACTCAGAGGATTGATAAATGATTAGCAATGGAGTATGGGGCCCTTCACCCCTATCATCTCTAAGTCATCAGTTCAAATTCAAGACAGACTCAACGCACATTAATGTTGCTACCATGGTGCCTATACAGTAGCCTGTGTGAAACTGGTCTCCAGTCCAGTTCCAAATAGACATCATCCACATTGCAAAATCTTCTACAACAACTGGCATGCTAGTTGGCAGGTTCAGCAGAGAGGCCAGGGAACGAATGGACATGGGGATTAAGTCACTAGCTCACTTCCTTGGGTTAGGGCTGAGGCACACTTGCAGGCAGAGTGGGGAAACTTGATCTGCAATTGCCTCTCCTGTACCTGTTCTACCTGTAATGTGGGTGAAATAGTCAAACAGGGATGCCTAAAGTTAGGCACTTAAAATCAAAGTGGCCTGATTTCAAAGATGCTGAGCACCCATGCCTCTCGCTGACTTCAATAAGAGCTTTGTCAGGATACTGGTATTGAACCAAAGCCCACTGGTTCCCTGGACAGCACACCTAGCCTCTGTGCTGGGGGTTGGGGGTGGGGGTGTGCTGAACCATCACCCCCGGCCAACACTATTCACTGTCAGGATGCCAGTATTGAACTAAGACCCATCACACCCTTAGGCAACATCCCTAGAAGCTACACCACAACAGTGCACTATATTGCTGCCCCTGACCAATAGCTTTAGCGCTAAAGGCCTACAGCCACACAGCAGCCATGCCCAAGGCCCCTGATTGGCTGGAAGGACAGCACTCTCATTGGGTACCTGGACTATATAAAGACCTAAGGAGGAAGCGGAAGATGTCTGAACAACAGGCCACTGCCTGTGAGTTGCTGCCTTGCTACCTGACCCAACTTTGCCTACCTATCATGCTAACTCACACCCTTGGATTGGATCGCCCCGCTCCTGACCCCTGTGAGAAATCCAGCCATTGCCCTTTAATACTTATGGACTTCCTGGCTAGCAGGTCACCCACACATCACTTGAACACGGGGCTCTGGTCTGCCTTTAGCCCAATTCAGCCACTGGCATTACAAGCTGTGAGTGCTCAGCACTTTTGAAAATCAGGCCAGTTTGATTTAGGTGCCTAACTTTTGGAACCAAGACTGAAAATTGTGTCATGATCTTTTTATTTACTTAAATCAAAGCTAATAAACATATGAAACAGAACAGATAATCCTTTGGCTTCAGTGTAATCCTTTGTGATTCCTGGTTAGCTACTTCACTTCAGCAAGCTATTCATTCCCCTGGCTCTGCAATGAACATTCTGTGCCAAAGCTGGAGTGTTCTGGTCAGCAACGGTTATACACATAACTAAATGCCATTGGTCAAGTTAAAGAGGTGTCAACTGTCTGTTGGACCATTATCAGGAAAAACAACTAGCTGCTCTCTTACATTTTATTCTGCAACTCTGTCATAGGCAATCTAAATGTGTCTCTGTTTTATGTTTCAGCTTCTTTTTTAAATTTTAAATACTAGACACAAGTTAGGTCACTTCAAACAATAGCTTGGCTAAACAAATGGACAACATTAAAACACAGCTGGAAGGCTCTAAAATCAGGCAGTTAAGAAGTTGCCATATTCAGACTTAGCTGACTGTTACTAACTGTTTAAAACTAGTTGGGAAGTCAGCATGCACCGTAACAGAGTTAATGGATTGCACTGGATTGCACTGGTAAAATTGTCATCCATTAAATAATCACACTTACGATAAGACAGTTTTAGAAAAAATATATAAGCAAGGAATCTTGATTTTAAGTTAAACCAGTTGTTTAAAGTGACTTATGATTATTATATTATTATAAGTGGGATTTGTAGCCCCACCTCCCATTATATGACCCTTTTTTCAAGTTGCTTACAACTTTGCAAAACTTTAGCTGTTTGGGTTGAAATTTTCCATGCGTTGTATCTTTTCGGGGAACATTTCACCTAAAATGGTTCAGCTCGTTCAGAGAAGAGAGGGAGGGAAAGACATACGTTTTAATAATTATGGTGATCTCTTTCTTTAAGAAGCTCTAGCAACCCCATGCTTTGTGGCTTTAAATCTCACGGGTGGAGTGGGTCTTTGTGTCAGGGATGTGCCTTTTGCAACCTCCATGAAAATTCACCCAAATTTGGTCAAGTTAGAAGACTTTGGGGAAAAAATCAGTTCGCACATACTCAGTAGACACTTGCTAGATCACAGCTTAATTCCCCAAAGATTCTGTCCACACTGGGCATCCTCCAGGTAAGGGCTGAGGAGGACTTTCCTTGCAATTGCAGTTCCCAATTGTTCTGGGCCATGCTGGGTCCAGGTCCAGATCCAGTACCTGGACTGAGAGCAGGGAGCCTGCCTCTCCAGTGCTCTTAATACCCTGCTGACATCCAGGCAGCCACTGATGTGGAAGGTGCCCGATGCAAAGACAGAGGACACAAGAGCTGGACCTGGTTGGGGAGGGAACATGGTAGAATGGGGCAAGGAACCTGGTGACGGGAGACTGAGGTTGGTGGGAGAAAGGGAAACTGGGAGTTGATGGGGGAGACTGGGAACTAGTAAGGTGGGGAGGAGGTGATGGGGATAAGAGAGAATGAGATCACAAGAAGCCATGGTGCAGAAGAAGAACTGGGGCAGGCTGCCAAAGAGATTGGAACAAAGAGCTTGGTGGAATATTGAGACTGAACAAGAGGCCCGGTAAGGGAAAGTGGGACTGTGAGCCCGTGGGGAATGTGAGTATGGGATGCCTGGATTCGGGGTGGGCAGCACAGATCAGATGAGGAAATGGGAGAGGGGAACTAGGAATGGCTGGGCAAAGAGACTAGGATGGGGAGTCCAGAAGAGGAGACTAGGACTTGCTGGGCAATGAGACAGACTGGGATGAGTGGAGACAACAGGTTGGTAAGGAGAATGGAAATGGGACAAGGAGATGGAGCAGGGACAAGACGGGACAGGGACAGGTTGGAGGGAAAGGCAGAAGAATCTGTGCCTACTGGTGCACACTTCCCTCCAGAGTCTGAAATGGAGCCCAAGATTCTTGAGTCTCACAATTCCTCTAATGTAAGTAAACATATGTAAAATTCTTGGGCAAAGCTTATCATCCCCCTTTAGTGCTGGGCCATAGTGGATCACAACCTGCTACTACTATCAGTTACTCTCTTAGCTCAAGTGGGAAGGGACGGTGAGGTGGATCCAAAGGTTCCAATCCTGCTGATGACCCATGTGGCTCTCAATATGATGCCACATGATAGAATCATAGAAATGTAGGGCTCGAAGGGACCTTGACAAGTCATCAAGGCAGGACCAAGTAAACCTAGACCATCCCTGTCAGGTGTTTGTCCAACCTGTTTTTAAAATCTCCAATGATGATCATTCCACAATCTCACTTGGAAGGCTATTCCAGAATGTAACTACCTTTATAGTTAGAAAATTTTTCCTAATATCTAACCTAAAGCTCCCTTGCTGCAAATTAAGCTCATTACTTCTTGTCCTACCTTCAGTGGACATGGAGAATAATTGATCAACATCCTCTTTATAACAGCCATTTACGTATATGAAGACTTATCAGGATCCCTCCCAGTCTTCTTTTCTCACAGTCAGGTTTTCTAAATTTATCATTTTTGTTGCTCTCTACTGGACTCTCTGCAAGTTGTCCACATCTTTCCTAAAACGTAGTACCCAGAACTGGACACAGTATGGCAGCTGAGGCCTCAGCAGTGCTGAATACAGCAGGACAATTACCTCCCAAGTCTTACATACAATGCTCCTGTTAATACACCCTAGAATGATATTAGCCTTTTTTGCAACTGCATCACATTGTTGACTCATTCAATTTATGATCCATTATAACCCCCAGATCCTTTCTGGCAATACTACCACTTAACCAGTTATTCCAAATTTTGTAGCTGTACCTTTGATTTGTCCTTCTTAAGTGTAATATTTTGCACTTGTATTTATTGAATTTCATCTTGTTGAATTCAGACCAATTCTCCAATTTCTCAAATTTGTTTTGAATTCTAATCCTATCCTCCCAAGTGCTTTCAATTCCTCCCAGCCTGGTGTCATATGCAAATTTTAAAGCATACTCTCCATTCCATTATCCAAATCATTAAAGAAAATACAGAATAGCATGAGACTCAGGACAGACCTTTGCAAGACCCCACTAGATATGCCCTCCCAGTTGATGAGTACTCTTTGAGTCTGGTCTTTCAACCAGGTGTGCATCTACCTTATAGTAATTTCATCTCTAGACCATATTTCCCTAGTTTCTTTATGAGACTGTCCCGTGGAACTGTCTGAAAAGCCTTACTAAAATCAAGATATATCACATCTACTACTTCCCCCTTATTCACTAGGCCAGCAACCCTCTCAAAAAAGGAAATTTGTTCACATATTCACGCTGGCTATTCCTCATAACCTTATCATCTGGCAGGTGTTCACAAACTGATTGTTCTATAATTTGTTCCAGTATCTTTCCAGGTATCGAAGTTAGGCTGATTGGTCTATAATTTCCCGGGTCCTCTTTGTTTCCCTTTTTAAAGATAGGTACTATGTTTGCCCTTCTCCAGTCTCTAGGACTTCATCCATCCGCCAGGAGTTCTCAGAGATAATTTCTAGCAGTTCCAAGATTGCTTCAGCCATTCCTTAAGTACTCTAGAATGAATTACATCAGGCCCTGCCGACTTGATTACATCTAACTTATCTAAATATGCATTAACCTCTTCTTTCCCTATCTTGACTTGCATTCCTTCATGGAGAATTTGTTTTTTTCATTTTGCTTTTTAAACAGTCTAGGAAATTATACACCCACATCCACACTGTTAAAAGAATGTTAAGTCTGCAAAGTGAAGCACTCAAAAGACAGGAAATGCCAGAATTAAGGTTGTCTGTGAAATCTTAATTCTGCCTCTCTGTGTGTGTATGTATTATGGTACAGTCCTCAATTACATGATCAAATGATATTTTCCCAAAAAGATGCTTGCCTCATTCAGTGCTCAGTTCAGATGAATCAGGATGGGGATGAATCAGAGTTGTATAATAAAGGAGACTTGTCTGTGGGATTCTGCTCCATTTGTTGCAAAAGTTGGGAGGTGTGTACTGAATGAGGGAGGTAACTGCAGGAAGAGAAAGGACAGTCTCAGAGATAAGGCAGCTGAATTCTGCCCAGCAGAACTAAATTCTATCCCTGCCTCTGCTACAGAGTCCCTGTGTGATGTTAGGCAAGTCACTTAAACCAAACTAATCAAAGGCGGTCACTAATTGTGTGCTCCTCATTTGCTGGGTGCCTGAATTAAGACCCTGTGGTATGATCTGTAGAAGTTCTGAGCAGTCATGGAAGCTGGGAGACATTCCAGAAGACTGGAAAAGGGCAAATATAGTGCCCATCTATAAAAAGGGAAATAAGGGCAATCAGGGGAATTACAGACCAGTCAGCTTAACTTCTGTACCCGGAAAGATAATGGAGCAAATAATTAAGCAATCAATTTGCAAACACCTAGAAGATAATAAGGTGATAAATAACAATCAGCATGGATTTGTCAAGGACAAATCATGTCAAACCAACCGGATAGCTTTCTTTGACAGGGTAACAAGCCTTGTGGATGGGGGAAACAGTAGATGTGGTATATCTTGACTTTAGTAAGGCTTTTGATAATATCTCAAATGACCTCCTCATAAACAAACTAGGGAAATACAAGATAGATGGAGCTACTATAAGGTGAGTGCATAACTGGTTGGAAAATCGTTCCCAGAGAGTAGTTATCAGTGGTTCACAGTCATGCTGGAAGGACATAACAAGCGGGGTCCCACAGGGATCAGTTCTGGGTCTGGTTCTATTCAATATTTTCATCAATGGTTTAGATAATGGCATAGAGTGAACACTTATAAAGTTTGCGGACGATACCAAGCTGGGAGGGGTTGCAAGTGTTTTGGAGGACAGGATTAAAATTCAAAATGATCTGGACAAACTAGAGAGATGGTCTGAAGTAAATAGGATGAAATTCAATCAGGACAAATGCAAAGTCTCCATGTAGGAAGGAACAATCAGTTGCACACATACAGAATGGGCAATGACTGCCTAGGAAGGAAAACTGCGAAAAGGGATCTGGGGGTCAGAGTGCATCACAAGCTAAATATGAGTGAACAGTGTAACGCTGTTGCAAAGAAAGCAAATGTCATTCTGGACTGTATTAGCAGGAGTGTTGTAGGACAGATACAAGAAGTAATTCTTCCATTCTACTCTGCGCTGATTAGACCTCAGCTGACAATTGTGTCCAGTTCTGGGCACCACATTTCAGGAAAGATGTAGATAAATTTGAGAAAGTCAGAGAAGAGCAACAAAAATGATTAAAGGTCTAGAAAACATGAGCTATGAGGGAAGACTGAAAAAAATGGGTTTGTTTAGTCTGGAGAGGAGAAGACTGAAGGGGGATATGATAACAATTTTCAAGTACATAAAAGGTTGTTACAAGGAGGAGGGAGAAAAAATTTTCTTCTTAACCTCCGAGGATAGGACAAGAAGCAATTGGCTTAAATTGCAGCAAGGGCAGTTTAGATTGGACATTAGGAAAAACTTCCTAACTGTCAGAGTGGTTAAGCACTGGAATAAATTGCCTAGGGAGGTGGTGGAATCTCCATCATTGGGGATTTTTAAGTGCAGTTGGACAAACACCTGTCAGGGATGGTCTAGATAATATTTAGTCCTGCCTGACCGGACTAGATGACCTTCCAATTCTATGATTCACAGATGGAATGGAAGCTGTGCTTTGAACACATAACGTACTATGTCATGCTAAATATTCTGGAAAATCAGATCCTGAGTATTTCAAATTGGGTACCCAAAATTAGTAGATACTTTTGACCTTAATGTCTCTATGCCTCAGTTCCCCATCTGCAAAATAGGAATAATAATATCCCCACACCTCATGGGGTGTTGCAAAAATAAATTATTTAATATTCCTGAAGCACTCAAATAGTATAGCTATGAGCATCATAGAAAGCCAATGAGGAAATTAACAACTCAGCCTTTAGACCAAGGTTTGAATAGCGTAAAATATAAAAGGCATAGGGCCACCCATTGAACAGTAAGGAGAAAACAAAATATTGAATAGCTGTTCCTTAAATGAGCATCATCCATTCTGTGCACTGAATGAGGCAGCAGTCTTGTGGAAAAGACATGGGATCATGTAATTAAAGCCTGTATTAAAATGCACACGCACAAGGGAATTTCCCAACTTCTAGGAAGCCTGAGCTTGGGCTCTCTTGCTCCTCCAACTTCTAACCAAGGCATATGCAATACCTCACTGATCTACCAGCTAGTGGTTTGAGGATTTGTCTTCTCAGGTGAACTCACATAGCTTCCACTTTCTCCTTCATTCCATTCAATTCCCTACTTATTGCCTCAGATTCCTCCCACATAAATGCTGAATGCCCACCACATACAACAAATATTGCGTTTGCCAGTCAGAGTGCTTTCTTTGTAGTCCTGTTCCTATGCCAGCTGTCAGAGGAGAGCACAAAATCTAAAACAGTTTCATTTTCCTCATTCAGTGTATATGAGGGTTCACATAAGCTCAGTTTAAGAGTGACATCTGAATGAACAAACTAATAAAACAATATTCTTACGGACATGCTAAACCACCATTTTTACTAAACAGACTATGCTTCAATGCTCTTTATGCTAGTCTAGTCAGCCTTTATAGCTGCAAGATAAAGAACAAAATTAACAATTACTAGACAACAGAGGAGCGAGTCACTCCTTTAAGTGATATCTAAAACTAAATAGAGGATTTCTGAGTTAAAATATACCTCTGAAAATATTAGTAAGGTATCTCCTGCAAAGGAAGCAGCAATTGCAAAGCTCCCATTAACGTCAATAGGAGCACAGTAAGATGAATGCAGAGCACTTCTGGAAATCGTATCCGTTAACTCTTTTAAATTTAGATTTAGGGGGTAATTTTGCACATCTTCCTTTAAAAATAATTGTTGTTTTTGTAATGATATGAAAGTATAGATAACTAAACAGGCCACCCATCTGCACATAGGCCATGTATCCTACATTAGAGAGTACACAGTAATCAGTAATTCTGCATTTGTCACAACTATTTTTGCTGCCATTTGAACACTGCCACATGAGTCTTGATTAGATTATTCTTGGAGTGCACTTTCAATCATCAAACCAATTAATTTTAGGGATTGAGCAGTAAAGAAATTAAATCAATTTTAGAGGCCTTTTCTTTTTAAATGCTGGGTTTGTTCTTTGTTGGAGGTTTTTTCATGGGGGCTGGGAGAAGAACGTTTCAAAAAAATTTACCTCAGGATCTTCACAGCGATGTTGAAAAGGTACCATGCTGCCCATAACGGCAGTTCCCAGAACTGACATAAAGGACATTTTGTGATCTGACACCCTGGTCTTTTGCCAAATAACTGCCTGAAACAAAATGGCACAGAGTCAAATTTTTGACATTATATTTAAGTTTGTTGAACTCAAGTCATCTGCAACATTTCACGACTGAAAACATATATACACAACTGCACACTTATACAGGACATGTAATGTTCTATACTTTGATCCTCTTGCATTCATAGCTTTAGTATGAACATACACGTGACAGTACTTTATGATATATCATCTCATAAAATCTTACTCCTAGTTTAAATAAAGAACAAGAAAATGAAGGAATCTGTTCCCACATATATATTGATCCTGGATGTAACTTTAACTTACAAGGATTTCTGCAAGAATTGAAATTTGTGCAATTGCTGAAAAGTAATCAGCAAAAGAATATATTATGGATCCACTCCGCCCTCACATACATTCATGTAGTCAGTGGGTTTGTATGGCTGTAACTGAATCAGATTGGGGGTCCTAAAAATGCATCTTGCATATTCTTCCTACTGGCTGGCATCATAATATAGGAGTTGTGATGCTCATAGTACCATGGCCAAAGTATAAATCACTGGCCTGGGAATCATTAGGTTAGATTTCTGTTCCTAGACTCAATGTCTAACTATCACTCTCCCTGCCTTAGCTTCCTTATTTGTGTAAAGAAGGAAATTATGCTTGCTTACTCACATCTTTGTAAAGTGCTATACAGTTGAGAACAATAAAAAAGGCTATACAATTAATTGTACACCTTGCTATGTTGGTGCAAGCCCCTAGATAGACAAGTTACACTGGATTTCAGTTCCCAGAGAAGACAAGGTCCAAGACAGAAGTACAGACTTAGCTTTGAACCTCTTAGCTTTTGTCATTTTGTGCCAATGTTAACATAGAACCTTGAATTTTAGTTAATCCCCTTGTTTTGGGAAGTTAGAAGAAAAAAATGGGTGGTATGTATTAAGTGATTTTATTTATTTATTTAAACTGCTCCTAGATACCTATGAGATTTAACATGAAAGATGCTAAGGACTGCTGCTCCTGTTACCATCTATACTGTTCAGACACATATTCAGGTATACAGGAGTTTAAGATACAGGTATGTCTACAGGAATTTATTTTTTGGCATCCTGGGGTGTAAATCTACCCCACACTAGCCCACCATACACTAGCCATGTGGACCATGCTATGGCACAGTTCCCTAGTGTGTTTTAATCTACTCCCGTTTCAAAGTGGGAGAGATCAAAGCACACTAGAGAACTTTTAGTGCACAGCAGCAGCATCTATACAGACACTTAGCGTGCAGCAAGCTAGTCTTTTTGGCAGGGCCCTTACCCTTCTTTTTGCCCGGGCCTTTCCCGCCGGCTGGGGGGGCTCCCCCAGAATTGGAGGGGGCGAGGGACATGGCAGCAGCGGAGGTCACCCTGTTGCCTGCTGCTGCCGGCGCCACAGCAGGGGCAGTAGCAGCTGGTTCGGCAGCGGCGGTAGAGGTAGAGGGGTGATGGGGGGGCAGGTGGAGGAGGGGCAGCGAGGTCTGCCCAAGGGGTCCCACCTACCTTGTCCCCTGCCATAATGAGAGCGGGGGGGGGGGGGGGAGGCATCCCAGCTTGCCACAAACTAAGTGTTTGTGTAAACAAATCCACAGATGAATGACTTGACAAACTACAATAGCTTGAGCTCCCTCAGAACCATTACAGCAAATAACTGTTACAGATATTAATGACATACCTTAGTCGAGGTTTTCAAAGTAAACTAGAGGATTTAGCCACACAATTCATGTTGAAACTAATGAGAGTGGTCTGATTAAATCCCCTCTCCTAGTGAGCACTAAAAATCTTTGTAATTATACATAGACTTTAACCAGTGCTTCATGTTGACTATAGTAATCAAATAGCTGCATCTAAGTGTATTTTAGTGTGCAACATTCCCCAAGGGCTTCAGCACCTAAGCACAACAGGATAAATTAAGATAAAAAATGTTAGATTTAACCTGAAATTTGTTTGCATTACAATGCTGAATTTAAAGTGTCCGAATATGTGCAAGGCATCCAAGAAATACAAAGTGAGTTCATAGTATTCAAGTACCGGATGTGATTTACATATATGGTAACTGAGCAAAAAATATACCTACAACCTCAAGAAATACAATAGAGAGCCTTAAAATCCCACCTGTCCTCCAAGTTATTTCCTTGCCTTGGAGGGTGCATTCCATTGAAGAACACTGAGTTCCTGTAAAAATGATACTCGCTTTCTCCACAACAGGTGGAATGTTCAGACTGCAGATATAGGAGACTACAATTGCTCTCCAGTCTTTATTTCTTCTAACTACACATCAAACACATTGAGCACTGTTTGTACTGCTGGACTTGCTACTTGAGTCTAACTCACTTAGAGTATAAGAATATAGTCATAGGACCATTGTGACCATCACCTTCTCCTTCCACTGCAAGTTTGAAAAGCCCTGAATTTGGTGGTTCTGGTTCACTGGTGGTGGATAGCAGGATGAGAAGAGCCACATTTCTAGGAGTTCCACAGGAGCTCCACTGAGGTTCCCACTGTGCTGCTGAATGGCGAGCACAGTAGACAGAGGGGCAACTGCTGCCTTGAGGATTTAGCAGCAGCTCTGAAGTGGTATTGCTGATGCTTCATAGCGAGTAGTGGAGGAGGGAAATTCTTCCTCCCTGAGCCTCTCTCTACTCCCTGCCCCATAAACATCCTCAAAACAGTGAGGAAAGAATTTTCCCTTTAGAGTTCCTCTTTAAAAAAACATACTTGTTACTGCTTCTATTTTGAGTTATATCTACATTTTAAATGATCAAAAGTGCCAAACAATTTATCTTTACTAGATATTATATTTCAAATGCATGTGACCAAACTGAGAAAGATGCTTGTGACACAACTAATATAAACATCACACTGTTTATTTTAGCTTGTATTAAGATGATGCCACAGGTACAGATATAAATCCTAGCTGCTGATTAATGCAAGGATGTCATTGCACTGCCTGACCTGCTGAATGGCTCAAAAAAGTTCATTTCAATAAACTGCCTTAAGAAAGCTATGGAACATAAGAACTTACTAAATGCAAACTCTGTAAAAGAGGAAACTGCTAATAATTTGGGGGCACATTTTTACTGATCAATTATTTCTTAAATATCAGGATTAAAAGCTGTAGGTAAAACTCCTGAATCTAGTTACTAGAACACGTTAGCTCAAAGTTCTCACATTGCAGAGGCCAGTCAACTAGTTAAACGTGCATATCGGGTAACCACACAACAGATTGGCTTAGATTCATTTTCAGAACTGGCTGCACACTATGAAACAACACGGCATGATACTTTAAAAATAACTGGTAATCTAAAGAATACATTATAAATTCATAGACTTCACCAACAGGTTTTGAAAAAGAAGAAGAATCAAAGCTGTTAAGAAGAAATGCTACTTATATTTATTTTTGAAAGTGTCAGTACTTCTCAGTGAGTTTCTTGCAACAGTTGATTTTTATAACCTTGGTTATACCCTGAAATTGTGCTAAAAATATATACACACACATCCCCTTATATTTTCTAGGTCACATAAGCCTGGTGTCTGTGATGAGCCAAGGAAGAATCTGACTCTAGTCAGTATGATGACACTGCAAAAACACCCTAATTAAAGATATATTATTACATACAGACCATCTTAGGTTTTGTTGGAGCTGACCAAATATATCCTGGCTCCCTCCCCATTTCATTGAGGGGCACTGCATGAATTAGAAGGCATAAAAAGCCATAACACATATAAATATCTATTTCACGGGCACAGATTAGTATATTGACACATTCAGAGTTTGTGTATACAGTACATACATTTTCTATAATTATACCCCCCCACACATGTCATTCAGACCATACATCTCTGTTGCTAAATTTTAGAGCACATATATATAGGCCAAGATTATTCTTGGTCTTTTGAGCAGGTGCATAATAAGTGGGGGAAGAGTCCCTCATTTGCATCCTACAGCAGGAGCTGGGAACAATGCTTTTATGCTTGTGAAGAACAAGAGCTCTTCAGAGTCATCCTTTCCAAAGACAATAAGGAAGGTCATAGGGCCAGACCCCACTCCTCAATCAGCCTTGTTTTTTAATACTCTGACCAGCAGCCATGTTAATACTTTTACCGGCATAATTGTGCTTGTTTACCAGCAAAAGAGAAAATCTAATAGTCAAAACAGAGAATCAGAGGTCAAGGGAACTGGATTCTATTTCTGACTCTGTCACTGATGCACAGTGTAACTTTCAGTGAGTCATTTAACCTGCCTGAACCACAGTTTACCTAGCTGACAAATGGGAGTAATTAATCTTTCCTGCCATTGTAAAGCACATTGAGATCCTTAGCTGAAAGGTGCTACATCCATAAAGGTTTTGTCTTCACTGCCAAAAAAAAGGTGTGCATTTACCAGGTGATAACACATGCTCGCTATCATGCTCTAAAATCATACTGGAGACAAGTCTGTAATTTTTACCGTAAAGTAGCTAGGTGAGGGAAACATAATGCAGTAAAAACTAGAGTGCCTTGTCTCAGCTGGCATTTTATAGCACGATAGCTAATGCATATTACATGTGGTCCTGAATAAGAATAGATTTAAGTGAATGCTTAAGTGTTTCTTGAATCAGGCCATAAATCTTTTTTTGAAAAGTGGAAAGAGGCTGCCAGCTTTTGTGGGGGTTTTACAGGATGTGTGTATAGACAAACTGCAAATTTCCCAAATTTTCCTATACAACTCCAGATTAGCTGGATTATTGAAACAGAAAAGTGACAAGTTGGCGACAGCCTCCAGCAAGCATTACTGAAAGTCACTACTAACCACTGAAAGAGAAATATTATAGCCTGTCTACTAGGAGGTATGGAAAATGAAAATAAACTGGCAGGAGAAGTGGCTAGAGCTGTAGGGAAGGTAAAGGAACAATCACACCACCTTCTCCTTATGGTGAATCAATAATCATTAATACATTTTTATGGGGAAGAAACTATAATTGAGAGTCTTGTCAAGGTAAACCTAAGGGCATCTAAATTAAACTTACATTACCACACTTTCTTCTGCTTAGCAGGCATACACATGCATGTTGGATTGTCTCCCTGTTCTTGTCAGCATTAGTGTATTTATATGTTTAATAATCTGCCTTGAAATTAGAATTGGGGAAATTAAATTTAGGTTTTGTAATGACCCAATCACTTTGTCATTACAAAATCTAATTTCCCCAATACTAATTTCTCCCTACTGTTACTCACACCTTCTTGTCAACTGTCTGTAATGGGCCACTCTCTTACCGCTTCAAAAGTTATTTGTCCTCCCTTGGTATCCTTCTGTTAATTGATTTATCTCGTTAGACTGACTTAACACTTGTTAAAGCAACTCACATCCTTTCGTGTATTTATACCTGCTCCTGCATCTTTTAGTTCAGACATCTGATGAAGTGGGTTCTAGTCCACGAAAGCTTATGTTCAAATAAATTTGTTAGTCTCTAAGGTGCAACAAGGACTCCTTGGGTTTTTTTTTTCCTGATACAGACTAACACAGCTACCACTGAAACCTGTCACCAGTTTTTAATAGTAATTTAAAGGGTGGGGGAACCTCTCCTCCAACCCTCAAATATTTTAAGGATTCCCTAAGGATTAAGGCTCAATTGTCCTATCCATTCTATAGATGGAAGGGACCCAAAAAGAGGTGGAATTGAAGTGTGCCACCTTCATGGCATTAGCTGCTCCTTCTCCACATACATCTCCCCCTGGACTCCAACACAAACATATGCCTCAGTAGATATCAGCCACTGCAGAAAGGAAGGGGTGGGCTACAGGCAAGTTTGGGGGATAGTAATTTTCCACAGCATTATCTCCCCCCCCACCCCAACAAACCCAAGGGATTTCCTGAGTAAATTAATGCTGACTCTGTCAGCACTAACTTACTCACTCAGGTTTCCCCTCAGCGATGTGAGCACACCCTCCCAAGGAGGGAGACATTTCAGAGAAGCAGGTGGTGGAGAAGCTCTTGGCAGCATGATGTCTAAGAGTCATGCTTGCTAAAGAACCGGAAGGTGTCAAGAGGAACTGGAAGGCACTGCAGGGTCACAGGGCCTCCCTGTGGATAGCCCTAGCCTCCAACAAAGCCCCCCAAATCCACACAGATTTTAGAGGGAGCTGCAAGTTCTCTGACCAACCCACTCTGCCAGATCCATAGGGAAGGGATAGAGAAACTCTGCTCTCATGCATGACAGAATAGGGAGCCAATTCTGCAAGTAAAACTCGCAGTGTCCAGATGTGATATCTCACCAGGGGTAGTGGTGGTGGTAATGTTTTAGCATTAAAACAGTAATATATATGGATTCTTAAACTGTAGGGAAAAGTTCACAGGTCCACCTTGTTTCTGCAGAGGGGTTGATCAAATAAAAACTCCTCTGGGGCTTTGTCAACACAAGATGTTTATTTATTTTTGGGGGGCAGAAGAAGTAGATAGTTTGAATCAGTGAGATTACACAAATTGCAGTGGGAGACTGAGAACTGAATCCTATTTTTAAAAGCATTTAAAAGCCTTTGCTTTTTAGTATTTATTATTAGTCAACAAAAGCAACACAGGTTATCACTGTAACAAAACACAGTGGCAAGATTATAAAAAGGCACACCTCCAAGAAATTATTATAAATAATTTCCTCATGGCTTCCTCTCCTAATCCCTCCCCTGTGTATACAAAGTAAAGCAGTCTGAATGCCTGCAAGAGCTGAAGACATGTATTAGGTATTGCAGTACATACTGTACACTTGAACCAGTCATTGTTACGAGATTTCTCATATATACTGTGCTGTCACTTGAAAAGTGTGATGGATGGGAAACTGGATGGCTCAAGGAATTAGTAATAGGATACAGAGCATTTCACCTCTAGGTCACCAGTTCGAATTCAATCCAGGTTGGTAATGACCAAAGGTTGTTACCATCTGACAGCTGTTCGGCGGCTGATGTAAAATGAGTTGATGGTCACTGCACAGTTCCTAGTAGGCAGGTGCTCACATCACAAAAAAACCATACCATAATTAGCACCCTGTTTGGCTTCCTCGGCAAAGAGGCTGTAGAGTGAATGGACATAAAGACTAAATTACCCTCCAGGTTAAGGCTGAGGCACATTAGCAGGGCCGTTGGGAAGCCAACACCACCAGCATATAGGCTCTGCGGGTATGCAGTTTGCAATGTTGTCAATCCAGCACCTTTCACAAAACTCAAAGTCCTTTTTAATTAAAAAATAAATAGGTTGAAGGCTCATGACAAAACAAAGTCTGCAGTGTCCTGACTGCACCCACCATGAGGTAGCCACCATTTTAGATTCCTGTACACTAATATACTTAAAGATTGTTATAGATTTAATGTGCCTCTTTGAGGATTGCATGTATGAAGATTACAAACCTTCAAACACAACTGCAGAAGACTTGCTCCTCGGAGGAAAAATTCCAAATCAAAGGGCCTGATTCTTCATTTGTTGCATCTCATTTGGGTCTAATCCAAAGCCCACTGAAATCAATGTAAAGACTCCTATTGATTTCAGTGGGCTTTGGATCAAATCAATAGTCATATAAAATACACTTTAACTCTACAAAGTGCAGGGCACTGGAGGAGCAGCCCCCACCCTGTGATGTAAGCTGTTTTTGGGCTCCTGAGTCCTGCACAGTGTTAAAACAACACCGTTAAACAAAAACAGTTAATACTGAAGTAGTAAACTGGAAAATTTTGAAGACTAAAACCACAGTCAGGTGTAACTGCGGACATAGGAATTCAAAGTGCCTGACCTGATTCACTACAGCATTACTCTAGATCACCAGTTCTCAAACTGTGGGTCGGGAACCCAAAGTGGGTCACGACCCCATTTTAATGGGGTTGCCAGGGTTGGCTTAGATTTGCTGGGGCCTGGAGCGGAAACCAAAGCCTGAGCACCACTGCCTGGGGACAAAGCCGAAGCCCGAGGGCTTCAGGCCTGGACCACGGTGCTCGGGTTACAGGCCCCCTGACTGGGACTGAAGCCCTTGGGCTTGGGCTTTGTCCCCCCTCCGCTCCCCTCTCCAGTCAACGGGGTTTAGGTGGGCTCAGGCTTCAGCCGCCCCCCACCCCCCCGGTGCTGTGTATTAATTTTTGTTGTCAGATGGGGGGTCGCGGTGCAACGAAGTTTGAGAACCGCTGCTCTAGATTTATGACAAAACTTCATTGATAACAATTCTAATTTTCCCTTCTGAGAAAATATTACATTTTAAATATCTAAAGCACCCAAACCTAAGTTATGAGCCAATTCTCAACCATAATTCCCCTGTATTCTTTAAAACTTCTAGTTTAGAGGCCTAATTTATCACTCTTACGCTCCAATTTTACAGCATCACCACAAACTGAATGGCATCTAAATTGATCCTATCAACTGAGGAAAAGGACCTGAGCATTACTGTGGATTGCTCAATGAAGATCTCTGCTCAGTGTGCAGCTGCAATCAAAAAGCAAACAAAATGAGAGGATGCACAAGGAATGGTATGGAGAATAATACAGAATATATAATACAATAGAACCCCATTTATCTGAGCCTCCCTTAACCAGCTCTCCGCATTTACCGAACAACCAGGACTCCAGGTGATCTCTCTTGCCTCTACTAGATGGTGCCACAGCATCACATTGTCCCATTCTCTGGTTTATCCGGTGTTTTGATTATCTGATCTGGCCCTGGTAATTAGACCAGATAAATGGGGTTCTACTGTATCATTATATAAATAATGGTTCATCCCCATCTCAAAAAAGATCTTACAGAATTAGAGTGTGCTAATGAGACAAGCAACAAAATAATCAGAAGCACTGAAAAATTATTATATTAAGAGAGACTTGAAAGGTTGGGATTGTTCACTTTAGAAAGGAGACAAGAAGGGACATGATGAAAATATACAAAATAATGAATGGTACAGAGAAGGTACATGCATAATTTTTATTCATGAAATGTTATGATATGAGAAATAAGGGACATTCCATGAAACTGAAAATAGCACATTCAAAACTCATAAAAATAAATACTTTTTCTACACAGAGCATAATTTGACTGTGGAACTCATTGGCCCATGATGTCACTGAGGCCAAGAACTCACCAAGATTCAAAAAGGAATTGGACACTGATATGGATAACAAGAATATCCAGAGTTATAATAGTTAATATGCTTTAATAAATGTTTTGGAAAGGAGACAAAAATACTTCAAGGCTTAAGACAATCCCTAACTACTACAGTTTAGGACCACACTTTCATGAGGGGCAGATTATTCCACATCTGCCTACTGAGAGGTTTCTTGCACCATCCCCTGAAGTATGATACTGACCATGGTCAGAAACAAGACACTGGAGAGATAGGAACTGCCATACTTGATAAGACCTATGACAGATCTTTTTATAGCTGAATGTGGAAATAAAAATTGTAGTGGGGTGCATGTCTCCAAGACAAGTGCAAATTTTAACCTTTGGAGGGAAAAAAAAAGCCAACAGATCCTTAATTTGTGAAATCTGAATTTCCCCATACCATAAATGATATTCATTCCTGGGCAAAGGGGCCAGCACAAGACCTATTCAACACTTAAGCCCTATTTTGTGCACTGATGTGGCAATTTCAAGTGGTCCATGGGCCTTGTGCTGGCCATCTGCCCAGGGGTGAATTTCACCCCACTAGAATGTATGACAAACATATTGAGCTGTTTCAATTTGTACGAAGATAAAATTACTTACCGGGTTCCACTTTCATTTTTGTCTTCTCCAAACAAGTATTTTTCCTTCAGCAGAAAATAATACTAGATTTATATAGTGTGTTTGGGGGTTAAATCTTAGAGAATTTGACCTGAGCAATGCATTTTGCTTCAATATCAATTTGAATTCCATTTTATTAAAAGGTTCAAGTTTGTGCTTTACAGTTCTCAGTTACCACATTGCTCATCTTTTTGGGGGGCACAGACTCTGGATGTGCTAACCAAGTTAACTTCACACAATTCAATTCATTTAACATATAAGGGAAAGTATTCTGATTTAGGATTATTTTATCTAGCCCTCCGCTAGAAGTTGAACAAGTACTACACAAGATTCTGTGTAACTTAAGCAAGACTCATATACAGGAATACCCAATACACAGCTTTATGATATGACAAGATATTTGTTTCTATTGATTGGGTTATTTGATATTTATTTTTTTACCCTACAAAAATACAAAGTTTGAAACAATTAAAATAAAGCTTGAAAATTTAAGATGGCTGAAATATTTGTATCATCCTAGCTCTCTGACTCAGACGAGGAAATCAAGCTTTAGTTAAGGTTTTGTTTTGAAAAGGAGTACACACTTGGTAATAATGGAGAAATACAATCAGCCTTAAATAACTTATATAGAAAAGAGCAAAGAAATAAGAATGGACATATTTGCTTTATACAAATGTAACTGTGCCACTCAATTCATTTAAATTTACTTATCAACTCACAATTTTTGTCCACATACTTACTATCATGTACAGTACTGCACTAACCTCCTACGTGCAGAAAAAATGAAAGAACGGACTATCAGGTTGAACAGTAAAAAATTAAGACAACATTTGGTCAACAATATTTGTGTCAAATTATCATAGAGCCCACAGCCAAACAAAGATGTATCGCCACACATGTTCCAGAAAAGAGACACTCCAAAATACGCTAGGCTTGGAACTTTTTGGGGAAAAGCTCAACTGTCCCCCATACTGGTCTTCCTCACACAGGGACTAGGAAGTTCTGTTGCCCCAGTCTCGGGTATGGCCAATCTGTGCTTGATGTAGGATTTTGGGGTGGACAGGTCTAGAATGACACAGGTGGTAATATCTTTGCTTCGAGCTCCCCCAACCCTAGGGGTTGCCAAGTGATAGTTCAGCCCTGACTCAAATTAAAGCAACCATCAGTCTTCTCTAATGTACAATGGAAGTAAATAGGATTTTACATCAGCAGAAAACCACAGTGCAGTGCACTCAAACCACACTTTTTCCCTTCCCTGACATGCCCCGATGCTAGTCGAGAGGCCCAGGAGAGAGTGAAGCAGAGCTGTCAATGTCAGAAATGGCATACAGCTAACTATGCCAATGCAGCTTTGTGATCTTTAAGGATCATATTGGGAATCTCATCCCACCTATCTTAGATATCTTAGAAATACTTATCACGCTGGTATTACTTGTGGAGTTTCCATCTGATTATTCCGTTAAAGGAGGTTTAATCCTGAAACCCATTGATTTACCAAGATCTGCTGGGGTCTAAAACCATCTGTATGGAATCCCTTTATCCCTGAATTATCTTCTAGTCCCATGGCAGCAGCTGCAACTGCCGTGCTGGGTGCTGCCTCCAACCCCTCTTTCGAGGGCAGTGGTTCATTGCAGGACCTGTGAGAAATGATAGCTCATAATCACTCCAAGATGCTGTATCTGAAATTGTCAGTACTTCTACAGTAACTTTAGCAACCTAAAACATATCTTGACTATTTGTGGCTGGAATGGAACTATTCATTGTGACCCACATGGAAATTTTATGTATCGTCTTCCTTTCCACATGTTAAGGAATTTGACAAACAGCAGATCAAAGTGCATGCAAATGCTCACATTTACTAGTGATTTAGCTAGTTGCTACAGATTTTACATTTGGAGTTGTTGTAGCTGCTGTGGCAATGAGAAAGTTCCAATGCCAGGGGACAACCATCTTTATAGTGCAAAATATACCAGGAGTTTACAGATGGCTGTAATATGGCAAATGGGACTGAAAAGTCTGACACTGTTTAAACAAGAGTAGCTAACTCTGGAATGTCCCTGGTTCTCCATCAGGTAATGTCAACTTTAAATAAACTCTCAGAATACTCTTGTAAATTGTTTCTATTTGTCTGTCTCATTATTCAATATGCTCTCAAGGAACACGGTGATGAAAGAAGAAAAAATACCTCTTTCTAACATAACCATACTGGCAAGAGGATCAACATTATCAGTATTCAAAGAATGTCTTGGCAGGATAAACCTTCATAAAAAGAAGGAGCACTAGTTGATCCAAGCTGTCAAAACAGCAATCGTACTTCAAGGGCTGATTTGCAAAGTGAGTCAATATTTACTGCTAACGCAAACAAAACATTTTTAGCAGACACAAAAGCAACCAAGCATTTCCTATTTCAGAAATTCATTGATAAATATACTCAGAGTGAGAAAACAAAGTGTAGTTTTCTAGAAATTAATCCAAAAAGCATGAAGAGCTGTTGTTGATTCTTCATACAGAATTTTAAATTTTCTTTTTTATATATAACAAATGGATGTGACAAGCAAGTGGACTGCATAACAGCAAGACAAATTTCTAGAAACTTCAGTCAGAAGGAGCATGACACCCACTGTTTAGTAAATCAAGTGGTAGAAATGGAGCAGAATACAGTATGTTCTTAAACCTATGGCCAAATGTTTTAAACCTAAGGACCAAAAGATATAAAATCTTCAGAAAGGCAACTGAATAAGAGTCCTGATTTTCAGAGATGCTGAGCACTTGGTAGACCCTATTAACTTCACAGGGCTCAATGGGTTTAAAGGCCTAACCTCAGACTTGCACATGTGAAAGACTTGGCCTATGAATAAGCTCTTTGCACAGGTACAGTACATCCTTTCCCAGGTAAAAGTTGTGTTTTTTCACTCTCCTTTAATTCCTTAGCCAGTCCTAGCCTTTGGCCAAAGACTCCCCTTCATCTGTACAGCTTTTACTGCTTAGGGCTTGTCTACACCATGTGTTAATCTGCACCACAAGGATGTAAATTCTACAGAGCACCAGTGTGCTGTGCACTGACTAGCCTATGTGGACCCTGCTGGCACACACTAAAAGTTCCTGAGTGCCTGGTTAACGTGGTACTGTTTGAAGGGTCCACACTTTTACCTGGGAAAGGATGGGAAACCAGAATTTACACCTCTTTGATGCGGACTAATGCACCATGTAGACTAGCCCTCATTGTCAAGGTCCCTGTTATGCAGTATATTAAACTATCCTGACTGCATTCCCAACCTTCTCTACTTCTCTTTCTACCCCATTCCCTCAAATTCTCCCTTCACTCTCTCCTGCTTTCTGTTCAGTCTCTTCTTTTAAAAAAGCAGCAAAAATAACCCCCTGAATGAGCCCAGTCCTCAGAGCTGATTTGGCTGCTCTTTGTGCCCAACAGACACCCAGAGGAGTCTCAAGCCACCTATCCACATATGCAAATGAACATGCAAACCACCAAAAAGACTATGGCGCTTTCTGCTTTGGAACCTGAGCTCGTTCCTGATGTCCTTTTTCTTCCACAGCAGCACAAGGTATTGGCACAGCTCCACAATGCAGGATTCTAGCAATGCCTTTGAATGATTATATATAACCACTTATTTATTTAACAGGTGGTCTTAGTCATAAATCCAGGTACTCCATGAGAAATGTTGTTATCCCAAGCTTACCACAAAATACTTAGAAAATACTATGTTAGAGTACATTTCTAGCACACAGTATGACAGTAGGATCAGAATGAGGTAGACAGATCTATTGGTGTGGATTACTACAGCCTTGTGATAATGGTGTTCTTCAGCTTCTGAAGAAAGAAGACAAATAAGGTACTATTTATAACAGTGCTATTGCTGTAAAAGGGTAAGTATGTAGAATTGATGAAAGAAATTACAAGCTGGAATTTAAGTAAAGAATGTTGAAGTACTTATAAAAACTAGAGTGAAACTAGAAAGAAGTTAAATCTATTTATCAAAGTATTTGCAGTTTGTATCTTCAAACAGATCTTAACAGCAGTAAAAATGGAGCAAAGAAAATGAATCCATACCCAGACCATTTTAACACATTAATAGTTTTAAAACAATCAGAGATACCCCTTGGTTTGTGCCAAACCTTGTTTGCTTATGGTTTTCCCAGCTCAGCAATAGCTAATGAGTGACCTCTTGTGTTGGAAAATCTCTGGTTTTCTTGGTTTTTTTCTTTATTTGTATGTATTTTTTACAAAAATCAAGTGCTTGTGAAGATGAACAGCCCTAAAAAACAATGTCCTATCTTTATCCTCAAAGCAAATACAGCATGTAAGTAGGAGCAATACTAGTGTATTGTCCCATATTGCCCCGAATAGTGTGCCTGAATCCTGTTATGGAATAATTACCTCTGAAGATGAGAAGATAATTCATTCTTCATGAGAGGCCAAGATAATTCAGTGCTGGTATCTTTCCCAAAACTGCCAGAATGGTTGATAGTTTGATAGAGAAATTTGCTCACATGGAAACAGACTAAGATTTCCATTTGAAATAAGCACCAAGCGCCCACCATACCAGAAGGCCTCTTGGTCCCTACCACTTTTGGCCACAGTTCCATTATCCTGAACCATTATCAATCTACTGAACAATCTTATCCTCTAAGTGTCCTTGTTTCATAATGACAGGGAATCATTTTAATCCATATTAACAATGCAGTATTCTAAAAAGACTGGGTTTGAAGGACAATCAGACACATTATTACTCAAATTATATAGTATGTAAGGTAGAGATGTAGGAACCCATGAAAATGCCAATGTTGAGTATTCCTGATTCTTTACTGACAGGATCCTAGCGTTTCTCAGCAAACTGCCCCCTCACTTTGCTATTAATCTCTGCCCGTTGTGATAAACTCAGGACAGACGGCTGCAAGGGTGCAGTAGAAAACAGTCAGAAGGGTAAAAAGCCCTCCTCCCTATCAACTGAGGAGGAGTGTCTACAGGTCAATCAGGTTCAGCTGAGAAGGGGTTAGCAGAGATCAATTAGGATCAGCTGAGAGAGTTAACTGAGGTCAATTAGGATCAGCTGATTCCAACTAAGGGCGGCCTGAGACCTTTTTAAACCCTTCCCTGTTGGGGAGAGGGAGAGGGAGGTCAAGCTGCCAGTAGGTGAGGAGCAGCAAGACAGCGAGCCTCACCAGGAGGGAAGGCTGCATTCCCTCCTATAAGGGAGAAAAACAAGCAAAAAGACTGACTGAGAGAAGAAGCAGACTGCCTCTGTGCAGCCAAGAGGGACTGTTTTACCCCAGGACCACCTCGCCAAGGCGAAAAACAGCTGAGGCTGGTGAGACCGAGAAGGTGCCTTGCCACACATAGTGTCAGGGGTGGGATGCTCTGAGTGAAACTTCGTGGTGAACCATCTCAGGGCAGGGTAAATCACCCCCAACGAGAAGACAAAAAAAATGGAGGATGTAGTGAAGGCACTGGTGCAGGCCACCACGGCCCAAAAAGAGGCTACCAGGGTTCAGATGCCTACCCAGCAGGAGTCAGTGTGAATACAGCAGGAGACGAATCAATTACTGATGAGCCAGGCGGCTCAGGATCGAGCCACCCTGCATGAGGTTGTGAACCAGCTAAAGGCCCTGAGCACCCTGATGTACGGCCCCCATGGGACCTGGCTCCTGCGGGCCAGCAGCTACTTACAGAAGATGACGATGGATGACGATGTAGAGGCATATCTCCTCGCGTTTGAGAGAACGGCCCTCCGGGAGGCTTGGCCCCAAAACCAATGGGACAGCATCCTGGCTCCTTTTCTGTGTGGGGAGGCCCACGACATGAACACAGAAGCAGCTACAGATTACCCCCAGCTGAAGGCGGAGATCCTGGTGAGGTCTGGCATGATGACAGCTATAAGGGCCCAGCAATTCCACGAGTGGAAATACCGGGGCAGTAAAGCACTGAGGTCCCAGATGTTTTACCCGAACCACCTAACCCGAAAGTGGCTGTGCCCCGAGACCCATGGCCTGGAGAAAATTGTGGACAGGTACATGAGAGGGCTACCACCGGACATACGAGGATGGGTCAGTCAAAATGATCCCTCCTCCTATGATGAGCTAGTTGCCCTCGTAGAGAGACACCTAGCAGCCCAAGAACTTTCTCGGAGAAGGAATGCACCAGAATAGGAGGCAAGTCTCTGTGTTCAGGGCCAGAGTTGCCATAGCCCCAGGCAGAACTATGGAGGGGAGGAAAGAGGCTGAAGAGCGGCCAAAGATCACGAAGAGACTTGGGGTGTGGGGGAGAAAGACTCGGGGGGTAAGGCCCAACAGCCCAAAAAATAGGGGGCTGCCCCGAGCAAGGTACAGATGTTATGCATGTGGAGAAACAGGGCATATAGCTGCCCAATGCCTGAACCTAGAAGAGCCATAAGGAAGAAAAACAAGCAAAAAAGACTGGCTGAGAGAAGGAGCGGACTGCCCTTGTGCAGCCAAGAGAGACTGTTTTACCTCAGGCCCATCTCGCCAAGGCTAAAAACAGCTGAGGCTGGTGAGACCGAGAAGGTGCCTTGCCACACCGTATTAATATTACTGAAGGATTTTTTTTCCTAAATTTTCCCAAGCTTTGAACTGCAGTTCAACTCTAAAAACTGACTATGCAAAAATGGCATCTTCTTTCCCAACAAAGTTGTTACCTGGATGAATTCATAAATGCACCTACTGACATTACTGCATTTTAATCCCATGAACTCTACAGAGTCATCAAAACTAACACTGAAAGTTGGATTCTGTTCTTTCCTGTCCATCAGCAAAAAACTGGTTAGAAAGGTCAAATCATTTACATCTATAAAAACCCACTGCAGGTTAGTGTGAACGCACAAGTGCTCTTGAAGACATAATATGAAGAGTTGCAGAGGTTTAAATGAGGCCTCCAGAACCTCCATTACTGGTATGATGCACCAAATGGAAAGAACTGAACTGGACTCTTAGAACACAGGGTGCTTTTGCAGGGCTGGCAGCAAGAAAAAAAACATCTTTTTACTTGTCAACTGAGCAGATCTGATGTAGAAAACAATGAGGAACAACATGGAACCCACCATTCCATTTTTACAGTCAGTTTTCAGAGCAGAACATTTCAAGTATTGTTAAAGAAACCAAACAATTTTGGAATTATTCACAAGAACCACCCATCTCCCATAAGTCACCAGATCAGAGAAGCATTCAGCACTGCAGGCATTTAAAATTATTTTTTTTGTTTTTTAAAGTGAGAGATGCCAAGACATAGTAGGAATAGTCAGTTCCCACTCAAAAAGACAACTTTGTGCTGGAGATATCACAGCAGCCAAAGAGCCAGCCCAGGGAGAGAAGTCTTCTTTTGGTTAAACAATATTGCAGTTTGTTTAAAAAGGTTTTTATTTGATATCTCTTTAAAATAAGGTTTAAAATGAAGATATTTTAGTGATGTGAGAAGTGAGAGAGAAAAATAAGAACGTTTTATAAACACACAATATTGTTTAAAAAGAATAAAATTAAATGAAAACAAATCTATTGTGCCCTCATGACAAGCTTCTGTGTTGGGCAGTTTTCTATGCTGGTTGCAATTTCACTAGCAGAGGGAAGCAGAGAGGAAAAACAGAAGAGACAACAGTACAATTAATGTGTTGGGGGGTGGAGGTGAAGGAGGAGGACTAAAGTCCAGAGACATTTTCTGCTTCAGTATCTAGAATTACAGAGGAGTACAAGAAAGAGGTTCTTGATCAAGGTATCTGTGAGGATAACAGACTTTGCATTAAAACACAATAGAGAAAAACATGGCATAATTTGAGGAGAAAAGAAAGGGAAGGCAGAAAAAGAATCAAGACACATAGTAATCAGCAACTAAATCAGAATGGGATTAAAATAGACACAGAGGATAAAAGCGCCCCTGTGAAGCCCTATCCTAGAAAGATACTCCATGTGTTCGATCACTCTCATGTTCTGTCTTTAGAACTTCAGCAACACTTTTATTGTTTGTCATACCAAAATAGTTTTTAATCTGAAACAGAGAGCATGTGGGGAGTAGGTCCCACTAAGAAGCTGATTGTGATCCACAGCAAGAATGGAGGGTCAAGAACTTACAGCAAACAAGCTATGTTTTAAAATGACAAATGTGCTACGTCTCTTTATTCTGAATACTTGAGGTCATTCAGCACATAATTCTAAAGCCTTGAGTTCAGTAAGTGTTTGCAGCTTATTTTTCATTCTTTTTCGCAACTATTAGAGTGCCAAGAAATTGGACAGTTCCAGTTAATTGTTTCAACTAGACATAGTTATTGTTGCTCTAAATCAATGTAATCAAAGTTGTTTTTTAGAGACGGCTGAATACAATTTTCCTTTAAGGTCTGTGGACCCAGGTATAGGGTTGCCAGGTTTTCAATTGGAATGCCCCATTGAAAAGGGACCCTGGTGGCTACGGTCAACACTGCTGACCGGGCCATGAAAAGTCCATTTGGCCGCCTGCAGTGGGGCAGGCAGGCTGCCTGCTCAGCTCCACGTGGCTTCTTGAAGCAGATGGCATGTCCCTCTGGCTCCTAGGTGCAGGGGCAGCCACGGGGACTCCACACGCTGCCCCCGCCCCGAGCGCCAGCCCCACAGCACCCAATGGCCGGGAACCCCTGCCCCAGCCCAGAGCCCGCGCCCGTATCCTGAACTCCTCATTTCTGGCCCCACTCCAGAGCCCGCACCCCCAGCCCAGAGCCTGTACTCTTTCCCCTACCCCAATCCCCTACCCCAGCCCAGAGCTGCCTCCCATACTCCAAATGTCTCGGCCCCACTCCCCAATCCTTCCTGTAGCCCAAACGCCTCATCCCCGGTCCCATCCAAGAGCCTGCACCCCCAGCCGGAGTCCTCATCCCTTCCTACACCCCAACCCCCTGCTCCAGCCTGGTGAAAATGAGCGAGGGAATGAGGGTGGGGGAGAGCGAGCAATGGAGGGTGGGGGATGGAGTGAGATGGGGCGTGGCCTCATAGAAGGGGCTGGATATAGGGCGTAGCCTCAGGGAAGGGATGGGGCAGGGGCAGGGGCAGGGTGTTTGGTTTTCTGCAAGCAGAAAGTAGGCAACCCTACCTGGGTATAAGTTTGAGATTTTGCAATCCACAGCAGAACTATCATTGATCGCAATGAAAGATTTACACTAAATTGCATTTATGGAGTACCTCAACTTTTAGTTATTATTTATTCAGTATTTTATTGTCAAATACATAAGATCACTTGTCATTTCCACTGACAGTGTGAACATGAAAGATTTTTAAAAAAATATTCTAATTGATAGAAATAAAAAATTGAAATAAATGGTGCAGTGAATTGAAATAATGCTTTAACTCTCAGATTGCAACATAAGAAATTATTCAACCACCATAGAGAGAAATTTTATTTTAAAATGGAAAAAGAATCACTTTGGTGGAATCTTTTTGACCATTAGGTGTCACTCTTTACTTTCTGTGGTAGCATGGAAGTTTATGGGCCTAATTTTCCTCTCACTTATGCCAGTGTAAATCAGTAGCAGTTTCAATAAAGTTAGTGGAGTTAAACTAGTATAACTGAGAGGAGAATAGGTCCAAAGTACCATTTCTGCAGATTTGTAGTTAATATTTCTGATAGACTTCTCATGATTAATAAAAACTTATTCATACAACATTAACGTCCAAGTAGCTTTTGAATTTGTGCCATCAAGTCTGGGCATAAAATGAGCAGTAGCTCAGCCATAATTGGGCCTGATTTTGCTTTCCTTAAATTTATGTACATCAGGCTTAACTGTATTGTAGTCAATGCAATTACACAGGTGCCTGCCTGGCCTGATTTCAAGTCGCTCCTGCAGTAATCTGTTATAATTCAACCCTCAGAGACAAAACAATGCACACAAGTAGCACTATCTACATGGCCTATTTCAATGCCCAGTAAAGTCAGTGGGAACCTTTCCACTGGCTTCAATTAGCAAAAAATCAGACCTTTAGAAAGAAAGGTGGAGGTCAGTGATGAGCTGCCAAAATCTTAGGAACCAGTTCCCTACTGGGTCTTCGGCGGCACGGCTCCGGCAGCTGAAGGACCCACCACCGAACACCCGGTAGGGAACCGCCCAGTGAGTACACCCCCCACCCACGTCCTGCCCCCCCTCAGAAACCTACCCAACCCCCCCTTCCCCATCCCGTCTGCCCCCCCAGAACCTCTGCCCGATCCAACCCCTCCTCCCCCGCCCCAGTCCCGGCCCTGGCCTCTTACCCCTGCCGGGGTCGGGGCCAGGGTCGGAGCCGCGGCGAGCGGCTGGAGTTGGGGCCGGGCAGTGGCTGGAGCAAGACCAGGCGGCACCTGGAGTCCTCATCGTGCCCCACCCAGCCCCAGCTCACCTGCAGGAACGGCGCCGCCCGGCCGGGACCCAAGCGGCCAGGAACGGGGCGGCCAAGAACCGCACCGCCTGGCCCGGACCCGGCCAGCCAGGAACCGCGCCGCCCGGGCCCGGACCCGGCCCGGACCCGGGCGGCCAGGAACCGCGCCGCCCGGCCCGGACCCGGGCGGCCAGGAACCGGGCAGCCAGGAACCGCGCCGCCCGGCCCGGGCAGCCCAGACCCGGGCAGGAACCGCGCCGCCGGGCCGGAGCCAGGGAGGAGCCGTGCTGCCCAGCCGAGGTCGCAGCTGGACCCTGGGGGCAGGAGCCCAGCTGCCCGACCCCAGAGTCTCGCTACGACCTCCGGAGCGGCGCGCCACCTGGAGCCCTCCTCCCGCTGGCACCCCCGCCCCCAGGCCCCAGCTCACCTGGTGGAAGCGCTGCTTGCTTCTCAGCCATCCCAGCTTCCCACGCGAACAGCTGATTCGCGGGAAGCTGGGGAGGGGGAGGAGATGCCAGAGGAGCTTCAGTAGAGGAGGCGGAGTGAGGTGAGTTGGGGCTGGGGGAAGGGTACACTGCTGCTAGAGCTTTAGTTAAATTTAAAAGCCCTTTTGGAACTAGTTGTCCCTCCAGGAACAACCGGTTATAAAGGGGGCTTCTAAATTTAACAACTGGTTCGCGCGATCCGGTGCGAACCGGCTGCAGCTCACCACTGGTGGAGGTATGTCTCTGCCTCTTTGTTCTGTACAATAACAAGCGAGTTATCAGTGCCCAATAAATCATAGCATTGTCCAACCTATAGACACTAAATTAGGTTTTTGTGGGAGCAGAGTCCTCTTTGAAAGATTGGCACTGACCATCTAAAACTCAAACCATCATAAGCTAATAAATTCAGATGTAATGATGGACTGGGGGGTCTGAGCCACCCTGCAATTATAGCAAATTCCTAAAAATCAAACATCTGATGACAAAATGCAGTCACAGTAATGAAAGTCTTGATGAACTGACCAAATTATCAGTCTTTATTTTCTTTAATTTTGAATTTGAGATAGTTGGCACAAGAAAAGTCACTTTTACCTTGTTATGTGTAAAGATTATCCGTAGTTCTGGCTTTATGATGCCATACGCCATCAAAAGATCTTGGATTTTTTTTAATTCCTCCTTACATTTTTTAACTGTTGAGTAAAACTGTTTTCTTACAGGAAGATTCTTAAATAGCTTCAGTGCAGCTACAGTTGTACCTGCAAGTGGGAAATAAAAGAGTGTAAAGCTAACATGAAAAGTGCAGGACTGGTTGAGTGTAAAGAAAAAAACCCCCTCACTTGTGCTGAAAGAGGCTATTGTTCCATATAGGTGCGTGCACATAATTCTTATTAACATTAATTAGAATCATACGTGCATGAAGAGAAGGACATACTGCTACATTAGCATTCCCCTCCACAGCAAGCTGACTGCTAGATTTCACAGCTGTGCAAGCTGATCATGTCCTTCAACTGGAGCTATTCTCAAGCTACTTGACACCTAGATTACACATTTTTTCCATTTCTGGCGAGCCATGAGGATTTACTGAATTAATCTTACTTTACGTTTTGATTTTTCTAGTTTCATCCATATCTCTTTCTCCGGTATTAGTAGACACCAATAAACTGAAGTTAAAATTTCATCTACAGTACATCTGCTCTAGTGCAGACCCACTAAGCTCTCGCCATATGTCTAATCATAGCCTCTTCTAATTCTGTAGCAAACTTTTCTACATCTTCCCTAGCACCTGCCTATAATATACCTGAAATGAAAAACAATCCCACAGATTTGTTCTTGAAGCAAAAACCCACCATGTGAAAGTCAGCAATAAAATATACAAGTTGTTAGTCAAATTCACCTAAATAAGAAAAAAAAATCTTATTAACTATAAACAAAAGGAAAAATGCAGCAGTGCATTTCATTAAAGTTCTAAAGGAAATCCTGCTTCAGAAAGTGCTGATTATATTTGCCATTGAATTAACAGTAATACATATGAAATCAGCAGTATAAAATCCAGATAATAAAACAGTCACAGTTTATAAAGAGGCAAATTTGCTATATTATTTCATTATGAGGATATTTATATATTAACATCAGGTCATGATAATTATCTCTCATATTTAATAGGATGCCACAAGGAAGGCTTTTTATACCTGAACCAAATACAGAATTAAAAATGTACTAAAACTAAGAGGTATTAAAAATCCCTGTCTTTGAAAAACAGCAAACAATTTAAAATATTAACAGGCAAACTGAAGGAGGCACTATCATATTTTACAAGAAAATTCTTAAGATTTAACTGTGCTGCTCTCTCAATTTAGCACACTCTATTTAAGCCCTGATTAAATTCCAGTCCTGCAATATGCTTCCTAGTATATTTTATACCAATTTAAAGAGTCAGCGATTTAGACCTGTGATATAAAAATATGTGGTTTTGATTGTGGTGTGAAGTTTTCTTTCTTATAAACTGACTGTAGTACAGATCAGGTCTTAAATCAAACTAAAAGCTCTTTCAACATGTTGTCAATCTAACTTGCATTTCTGAGTTACACAACACACCAGAACATTCCACTTTATGTGTCTAGGAGGGTAGGGGAAAGGGTTGTAACCCCATTATAACACTTTAATGTAAGTATTATTCTCTGTTACCAGGTAAATTTACTCAAATACCACTATTTTTTTAATCGCATGCTAATAATTTTTATTATTTGTATGGGGGTAATGCCTAGATGCCAGGACACTGTATTAAGATGGTCCCCGCTTACATCGTTTATGTACAGTGTATATTAACTGACAAGGAGGGCTATTGGCCTACCCAAGCCAATCAGGTATAATTTAAAAAATTAGCCTGTAAGAGGTATATAATTTTATCTTACATTAAAAATGTACTTAAATGAAGACTGAAGTACTCATATTTCAGCAGTAGTCAATCATTCAACCGCTGTGGTAAATATAAAGGCCAAGATAATATAGCTCTTATCTAAAGTTTGACTTCAGTGGGCTTTTACATCACAGATTATAAGGCCCGAAGGTACCACTATGATCATCTAGTCTGGCCTCCTGCATAATACAGCCACAGAATGTCCCTGATACCTGTTTAAACTAGAACATATTTTTTAGAAAAACATCCAATCTTGATTTAAAAATTGCCAATGACAGAGACTCCACCATAATCTTTGGTGAATTGATTCAATGGTCAACTACACTCTCTGTTAAAAATGTACATCTTATTTCCAGTCTGATTTTGACTAGTTTCAGCTTCTAGCGAGATCTTGTTATACCTTTGTTTGCTAGATTTAAGAGCCCATTATCAAATTTTTGTAACAAACTGTTTGCTTGTGCCCAGCTTACCAGATGATCCAGATCACAATCAATAACCTGTCCCCTTCAGTATTTACAACTCCCCCAGTTTTTAGGTCATCTGCAAACTTTATCATAATGATTTTAGGTTTTCCTGCAGGTCATTGATAAAAATGTTAAATAATGTAGGGCCAAGAACCAAACCCTGCTGGATGCCACTAGAAACACACCTGCTCCCCTATTTACAAGTACATTTTGAGACCTGTCAGGCAGCCAGTTTTCAATCTATTTAATGTGTGCCATGTTAATTTTGTACTGTTCTAGTTTTATAAACAATTTAATTGCAGTATCAAGTCAAATGCCTTACCGAAATCTAAGTATATTACATCAAACATTATCTCATCAAAACCCAATATTGTTACTTTTGCAGGATCTATTTTTCCATAAACCCTTGTTGATTGGCATTAATTATATTACCCTATTTTAATTCTTTATTACTCAAGTACCTTATCAGCTGCTTCATTATCTTGCCTGGTATCAATGTCATACTGACAGGTCTGTAATTACCTGGGTTGTCCTATTTACTCTTTTTAAGTACTGGCACAACACATTAGCTTTCTTCCAGTCCTCTGGAAGTTCCGCAATGTTCCAAGACTTATTGATAATCAACATTGGTACAGCGAGCTCCTAGGCCAGCTCTTTTAAAACTCTTGAATGCAAGTTAGCCATACCTGCTAATTTAAAAGTGTCGGACCTTAGAAGCTTTTGTTTAACATCCTCCTGAGTTATTGGAATGGAAAGTGTTTCATCATCACCATCATAGGATATGACTAGATCATATTTTTTCCCTCAAACACAGAACAGAAATATTTAGGAAACGCTTTTGCCTTTTCTGCACTATCACTGACAATTTTACCATTTCCATCTAGTTATGGACTAATGCCATTATGACTTTTGTTGGTATCAACTGCCCCTTTCTTCCATTTGTTTATGGTAAACTGTTCTTAAACAATTCCCATTTACAATTAACATTTTTTCTGTTTGAATTCTTTCTCCCAATTGACTTTGGCTCATAACCAAGTATATGTGTGCGCGCGCGCGCACGCGCACGTGTGTGTATAAATACACACACACAATTTTATTTTTGTATATATAATAATAGTTTGAACTTTATTCTGTTTCCATATAACAAATGTGATCAAGTTGTGATCAACTGTACCTAAGCTACCACAATTTTTTAGTTCTGCGATCAATTCTTCTTTATCTGTCAAGACAAAGTCTGATACAGAATTTCCCTGTGTTGGATGCAACATCTTCTGAGTTAGGAAACTGTCATCTACAGATCTAGACAATGACAATGAAAAAGCACTTAGTGCCACACTACAACTGCCTCAGCAAAAGTGAATTGGTGTGGTAAAGAAAAGGAAGGTTCTTCCTCCTCTATCGCTCCTGTGCAGTAGGCAGCCAGAATCCTGCAGTTGTGAGAGTGCAAGGATGTGGTGAGGTTATTAGTGCTTCTGGCAGTGCAATGAATGTTGGGGGGAGAATGGCTATTGCTCTACTTCACTCTACACCTAAGCTGCACCATGAGTCCATTGCTGAGGGGACAGCAGACTGCTTGCTACATATTTATGTAAAAGTGCAAGGGCTGCTAGTGAACACACTCACCCCAACATGGCAGGAAGCATCATGCCTGATCTTGGTCCTGCAGCCATACATACTGCTTCCACCCATCACTTCTCACATGGTGTGGCAAATTCTACCTTCCTCACCCAAGAATTTCCATAAGTCTCTGAACATTAATTTGGCCCTAGAGTTTTATTCATTTCTACAGCAAATCTGCCTGGGCCTAGGACACTCTTGCATTTTAAAGAGCAATTAGAATATTTTATATCCTTTATTTCAGCTCTGCCAGCTCAAAGAAATGAGTCAGAGAAATAGCAACCTATTCATAATTACCACCCGAGATCTATTATTTCTAAAGATAACAACAAGTTCTCAGTTTAATAAAGAATGTAAGACATAAAGTTTATAACTGTTAAGGGTAGCCACTCAGCCTTTAAATGCTGCAGAGACCCTTCTGCATCTGATGGAGAGAAACAAAATAATCATGTTACATTTGCCTCATTTGTTTGGTCACAACACCCCAATTGATTCAACTACATCAGAGGTTCTCAAACTGTGGTCCGCGGACCACGGTGGTCCGCAAGCTCCATTCAGGTGATCCGCAGATAGTTCCCTCTAAGGTGTGTGCTTGGGCGGCTGCACACAAGAGAATGAAGGGCTACCCACCTAATTAATGGAGCCACACAGGCATGGCTCCACTAATTAGGTGCCTGGACCCTGGAGAAGACACACATGTAAGGTGAGGTGGTGGCCTTTGGGGAGAATAGGGGGTAGGTGGGAGGGGACAGTGGGGTGAAAAGAGGGGGTGGGGGAAATTTGGGACATGCAGGGCTGTGATGCCCAGAGAAAGAGGCCCAGGTCCAGAGCTGCGGCTGCCGGGGAGACAGCCCTCCATCCCAGCCCCAACTTGGGGGCTACTGCAGTGGCAGAGAGAGGGAGAGACCCCCCCTCCTTCCCAGCCCCAACTCAGGGGCAGCCACAGTGGGGGAGACCCCCCTCCTTCCCAGCCCCAACTCAGGGGCAGCCACCATGGGGGAGACCCCCCTCCTTCCCAGCCCCAGCTCGGGGGCTGCTGCAGCGGGGGAGAGAGGGCACATCCATGTGGCTTGAAAGTCATAAACTGAGTATCATAACACTAGAGAATTTCTTTGCACTCCCTCCCTCCTTCAACCATACCTTATTATAATTTATATTACAGTGACACCTGTAAGCTCCCACATATAAAAGACACCTCAAACACCCTGCAATCTCATTTACAGAAGGTGCAACAAGTGGGTGTAACAAACAAAAACCAGAGGGCATGAGGAAGGAGAAAAGGAGAATAGTAACAAGAATGTGTGTTTACAGAGGGCAAATGAATAAGACAAATGTCAGCGTTCTATAAGGGCCCCATACCTAATCATTACCTGTTGGTAATTTCATCTAAAAGCATCACAGGAGAAGTAGATCTTGAGGAGACAAGAGTACAGGGTAACTGATAAACAGATTAGTTAGAGAACATTCTTCCCCCGTCATCTTTATACATAAAACAAAGATTGAAAATCCTGTTGGAGAAGCAGACAGAAAGAGTGGTGGAGGCTGGTATTGTTGATGGAGGGCAGGAAGCAAAATAATAAGATACAAGAGCAAATAAGTAAGGAGGAGAAGTTGTGGCGGGCTTCCAAGGCAAGAATCACAAGCTCGTATTTTGACCCAGTGGAGAAAGGGATGCCAAATTGCGTAATAAGACTAAGAATGACAGGCGGTAAGATAATCTTAGCAGAAGTGTTCTGAATGGACTTGAGGGGAGACAGGGAGGACGATCAGGGCAGAAGAGCCTACTATAGTCAAGTTAGGAGACAATACACTGGACAGACATGGGAGTTCATTTTAAAAACTGCACTTCTATGTGCCTAAAAATTGAAAAGGGGACCCAAAATATACATTTACTGCTAGAAAAGTTACCCTTTTACCTTTCTCCTTCCAAGTTCTCTCTGGAGTGCAATATAATTTAGGCTGGAATTGATGTGCAAGATAATCTACATATTCTGTACAAAACAAGGACAAAGGTCTACTGTGAAAAAGAAGGGAGAAAGGAGGTTGCTAGTGGAAGGGTGCTGTCAATGCATCAGATAATTTATGCTTGTGTGTGTTTTACTACTCCTCAAGAAGAAAGAATGTGAGATAGAAAAACATGGCTCTTGTACTACTGAATGCACCTTCTGTATTCAGACAATATATAACTCACCCATTGGCCTCAATCTCAGCCATGTATGAGCACCTGTGTATGGCTAAGAGGAGATCAGTAGTTCTCCAGTGCCCTGAGAACTTCCAAAACTTTGGGATTTAGAAAATAACTGTGATTGTGCCTGTGAGTACGTTATCTAGCTTTTCAAATACAGGAAAGACATGGGCTAGACGTTCAGCTGAACTGAAGTGCTTAACAATGCAGAGACGTTTCTGTGATAACCTCTTTTCTTTTCCAGGTGCAACTGGATTTTTTCCTGCTGGAGATGGGGGAAAAATCTCGTTTGTGAGATTTGTTTGTTTGTTCCTTGTGTGGGGCTGTGGGAGACTTTTCTGTTGTCATTACTGGAGTCCTCAGAGATTTGTCTGTTTATATGCTGAGGCTGTAGGACACTCATTGATTTGATTCTTGCAGGACTTCTGTGAGATTTACTAGTTTGCCTGCTCTCCTTTTGAGAATTATGTATGTTCTGAGGTTGAGACAGACTTCCCTCCCTATACAATAATATTTTCCACATATATAGCACTTTTCATTCTTAGATCTCAAGGCTCTTTACAAAAGGTGGATATTATTACATATTTTACAGGTGGGGAAAACTTAAGGTACAACTTTGCAAAAATGTCCATGCTTTTGGGAATTTATCTCAAATCACCTACAGCCTGATTTCCAGAGGTTCTGAGAAGCAGCTGGTCCCCACTGGTCCCCACTGACTTCAGTTGTAGTTGTGGATGCTCTGCTATTCTGAAAAGCAGGCCCACGTTGTTTCAAAATAGACACCCAGAGTTCTAGACGCCTAAAATTACTGAACTTTAAAAAAAAATGTAGATATAAGTGACTGAAGTCACCCTGTTCTTCTGACTCACAACCCTGTATTTGTTTCACAGCTTTCCACTGCTGGAGTAGTGGGATAGACTCTGGCTTGATGCTACACCATCCAGACCATTAAAAGCTTTTTAAAAAAGAACAATTTAGCCATGGCAGAAAAGAGACTTGTGGGAATTCTGTCTTGTGCCCAGTAGTATCATCTGCCAGAGACCCTTCACAGGATTACCTTAACAGAATTTCCCAAATACAGTGTTGATGGCTATTAATGTTGTAAAAGAGAGATCTGGGGTTCAAAGCTTTCATCCCTTATGTTTAAAAAAGTTACAAGGCTAGGAAATGAAGGAAATCTGTGGTTCAAGCATGCACAATACATTGTGAACTAACAACACAGCATGTCTTCACAAGACTGAACCTTTTCCCACACACGAAGAAAAAGCACTTGGAAGACTAGGTATATGCAACAGCACCACTTGGTGACAACTGCCATAACAACAGGAATATAAGGAGGAACCTGGAAAGTTAAAGATGGTAACTGGTGTTTGAGATCTCACTGAGTCACTTCTTAAAACCAACCACCGGACTCTAATCTCTGTTACTCTGTTTTACACCAGCATAACAGAGATCAGAATCTGATCTTACAGCTCAGTCATTATTACACAGAGATACAGTTGCTCACATCTCAGCCAAGTACTCTGGCCCCAGCAGGACTAACAATGAAGAACTAAAAGAGAGCTGTGTGTAGAGGAAGTGGGGGTTGGAGAGACAACTGTGCAAGCAATCAGAGTTTGTTCTCTGCCTGGGTCTCATATTAGAATCAGTTCTTGAGGCAGAATTGCTCTCTCTGAGCCTGTCATTTGGCGCTGGGCTAAGGTTCCTGAAATAAGGATTTCCCTGCATACCATTTGACCACTTCTGCTACCAGAGGGGTGTATGCGCATGAATAAAACAAACTAAACTTAGCATCTAGTCGGACTCCTTGTCACAGATTTTCCCCCACCACCACTAAGATGCCAACTTGCAAGGCCCTGGACATCTGATACTGCTTGGTAGACTGGCAGTGTTGGTGTCAGAACAGGACATTGGTATTGGAGGAAGGGACAATACTACTCCTCTATGGCTTATACTTCTTAATGATTATCCTTAGTCTGAAATTCTCACTGCAAAACAGCATTTTTTAAATGGAGATTTATGAATTGTTGACTCCGTTCTTGTGAACATCTCAGAAATTAGTACCAAATGTTACCTCTTATTGAATTTTATCAGTTACCCCCTGCTATATGGTAGAAAAGAGAGCAAACACATGCTACTGGTGTGGAAATGAGACCACAAAGCTGTGCAGAGAGGGAAAGCAGCTATGCAGCATGCTCTCCCCCTTCCTCCATTGCATAGCTGGCAACCACTCTATGCTGAAAACATGCCATTTGAACAGCCCATGAAAATCAGAGGCACAGAGTTAAATCAGCCACTCTGCACAGTATGGTAACAAGGAAAAACGTGTAATGTTCATAACAAATCTATAGGCAAGTTAGTATTGAGTACGTCAACATTAGCTCTCACTGTGCAACACAACAGTGAAGAGACCACCTCCCAGTGCTTAATTTGTAATGAATGAGGTGCCGGGGCTCAAGCAGTTTTTCTACTTTCATAACTGACATGGCAAGCCTCATCACAATTTAAGCACTGCCACCTCCATACCATGGCTGTGTTGAAAGCCACTGGCAACATGGATTGTGAGCCTACCATTTTACCAGTGATTGGGGGTGCTGGGGCATCTACAGAAGGATTTTACTGGTCTATGTGGACACTTGAAGGCCATGCACCCTCTATTCTATTTAGGTCTTGCAGTCTCTAGTCACTGTGGTATCTAAGTGCTACTATCCTCTTTTTATACTACAACCCTCCCAGCCCCACTGACTTGCTTTTCAGCTCACAGAACCCTATAGATCTTCTCAAGTCCCCAGGTTTTCCCTTCTATTGGTTTTTGCACAGAAAGCAGCGCTATGGCCCTTAGAGATTATCATTTAGAAGTGAGGCACCTGTAAGTATTTTACTTTGGTTTCTCTTTAGCACAACTGCTCAATTTGGTTGTGCAGGGGTAGGTTTCAGAATACAATATAGGGGCTAAAAACTTTCAAATCTGACCAATTGTTCTTATAAGAAGAAAACACAAAACATCACAATAAGCATACCTTACCTTGCCCAAGATGAGAAGGCTTCTGAGAAGTTACATGCCCACTGCTATCCAAGATGTACTGGGTGCTAAAATCATCAGCAGCTGTCTTTGTTGTGATCAAAACCTGGAAATAAAGAATCTCAAGTCAATCAAGGATTTCAAAAGTTCAAAGTGGTCTGAAGACATTAGATATGTTCTGAGATGATTCTCAGCATCAAATTACTTTAACAAAAAAGAACAAAAATAATTTGATAAAAGTCTGTTTTTTCTTCCATGAACATCATATCAGCTGGGGGACTATGGGTATCCCCAGGATTCTTCCCAAGATTTCTTTTCCAGGCTTGAACCTATGTTGTTCCAGGTTTCCCTGTCCAGCCCAGTCAGGATCCCTGAAACTTTCCAAGACCTTTCAAGGGTGGCTGGTTCATACCCAAAGTTTGGCCACTCTGATGCTAATCCTCCCTGTTAGGCCTCCTGACCCACAAGCTGCTTCACCCTATGTGCCCTTGAGCCAGCCTCAGAAGCCAAATAATTCTTCATGATCTGAACTGTCTCGGCGAGTGTCTTGGCATACTGAGGCACTGAGACATCTCTTCCTGCAACCAGGAGTATCTGCACAAACTGTTCTACCAGTGTACGTTCAGTGATCTGAATGCTGGTCCAGGTTTCCAGCTTCAGCCACCTCCAGCATAACATCCTCAATTACTGGGCAATCACACAAGGTCAGGCTCTTGGGAGATACTTTGCCTTTCAGAACTACAGGTCAGATGCTCTCCTCCACCGCCCTGTGAACCACCATTGCCACCCATTTGAAGGTCACAAGGAAGCCCTCTGGATCATCCTCTGGGCCCATCTGAGTGAGTTGCACCAGCACGGCTGTTGTTCCCATGAGCCCCAGAGAGGAATACTACATTCCCTTCCCCACCCTGGCTCCAAGCTGTTGCACTGGGGTCACAACTCATTGAACCAACTGTTCCTCCTGCTCCTGACCACCTTGCTCATGGACCAGTTGCTGCAGTTCAGCTGTCATCTGTTGCGGGAATTGTTGCTGTTAGTTCTCAGCCATCTATTTCAACAATCACTCCAGGTACATGTTGTCCCCAGCAAGACAAACTCCTGCTTCCCACCTTGGTATACTTGACAATCCAGGTCACTCAAATCTCCCCCTTCTGCAAGGTTAAATCATGCCCACATTCTCCACCATATGTGACCATGCTCTTTAGGTCAAACACAAACTACAGGGCAGACTTGAGTAGGGTGCAAAAGTCCTTATTGAAGTAGTTCCCCACACCATCCTAGGCAGGGGTTCCCCACAACAGTCTCCTTAAGTGCTGCAGGCCTGTCCAAAACAGTATAGACAGTCCAAAAGTCCTTCTTGTAGTAAAACAAAGAAATAGTCCTAAAAATAAACTCTATATTCCTGTGCCAGGCCTACCTTCCTCTGGAGGGCTCTGGCAGTCTGCAGTCTCTACAGATGTTCTAGGTAAGTCCTTTCCTCAGGGAGCAAAGGACGGGAGGTCCGTTCTCCTCCATCATCAGCCCACTACTGAGCTATCCTCTTCCAGTTTAACTGCCCATTCATTTCCTTACAGGGAGTGCAAGAGTAGTGGGCCAGGGTTGGGCAAGCCGATAGCAGCTCATTAACCCTTTCTGGCTTGGTGAGGAGCTGGTGTACCCCACCACACTTACATACGACACTCCTCGTCATACATCCCAGAAGGACATCAGCCTTTTTCACAACTGCATCACAATGTTGGCTCATGTTCAATTTGTCATTCATTATATACTCCCGATCCTTTTCTGCAGTAATACTGCCTACCCACTTATTCCCCTTTTCATAGTTGTGCATTTGCTTTTTCCTCCTAAGTGTAGTGCTTTGCACATAAATTTCATCTTGTTGTTTTCAAGACCAATTCTCCAATGTATAGAGGTAATTTTGAGTTCTAATCCTGTCCTTCAAAGATCTTGGAATCCCTCTCAGTGTCATCCACAAATTTTATAAACATAGTCTCCATCATCCAACTTATTAGTGAAAATTCTGAATAGAATCATACAAAGGACAGACCCCTGTGGGACCCCACTTGATATGTCCTCTGAGCTTAATAGCGAATCATCGATAACCACTCTTTGAGTACAGTCTTTCAATCAGTTATGCACCCACTTTATAGTCATTTAGTCTAGACTATATTTCCCTTATTTGCTTATGAGAATGTCATGTGGGACTATGTCAAAAGCCTTACCAAAGTCTAGATATATCATATCTCCTCCTTCCCCCCATTCATTAGGTTGGTTACCCTGTCAAAGGAGGAAATTAGATTGGTTTCACATGATCTGTTCTTGAAAAATCCATGCTGGCTATGATTTATCACCTTATTATTTTCTACGTTTAATAATTTGTTCCAATATCTTTTTGAGTATCAAAGTTAGGCTGACTGGCCTATATTCCTGGATCCTCCTTTTTCCCACTTAGGTTTGCCCTTCTTCTGTCCTTTGGGACTTCATACGTCCTCCATGAGTTCTCAAAGATAATTGCTAATGGTTAACTACAGACAGCAAATTAGGTAGGCAGCCTGCAATTACAAACATCACTAGTATTTAAGTAATGTAATTACTGATGCTGAGACCAGTACTTAAGATACTAGTGTCAACTCTGCTCTCTTGTGAAATGTACAATGGGGCTTTTTAATGCCCAAAGCAGATGATATCTTGGTTTGACATCTCATTTGAAAGACAACACCCACAGCAGCATAATGCCCCGCATCACCAGGCTAGATCATTGGTTCAGTGTCTACTCAGAAGGGGACAATAATCCAGCCAAACAGCAGCACTTTCTGAAGCACCTGGGTTTTCTTTGGCAATTTTCCATCCAAATTCTGGACCTAAGTCTACCTAGTTTCTAGTGTGATCAAGGCCAAGGCTCCATGGGCGCATACACTCCCACACTCAAACCTCACTCTTATATTCCGTTGTTTCAGTGAAAAGTAACTGTCATGGGAGGTCATGATTGTCCTGTGGCTAGTTTGGGCCTATCCCACAGAGACTTTTGAAGATAGAGATGGAAAACTTGAACTTGACTCAGTATTCAGGTGGGAAGAAAGTGCACAGAAGAGCAATGGGACAACGTGCTCTCAACGCTTTGTACTGCTTAGTAGACTGGTTGTTGTATTTTGAAAACAGAGCTTTTTTGTAGTAAGCACTTTCATTCCTAGATAGTAGTGCAGTTGTACTGGCCACAAATACGTGGATCACTGTGACCAGGTGAGAGTGTAGGTTCCTGGCTACTCAAAGGTGAAACAGGGTGTTTTTGCAGCCATAGATATTTGAATAGCCAGGAACAATGAGGAGCCCAAGCAGGCACCACAACTGCAGAACACACTGATAATTTAAAGGCAACTGATGTAAGAACATCGAGATTGAATGATGAGTCGGAGAATTCTGGAGAGCCTCAGTACATTGGAGTCAAAGGAAAGGATCAGGGCACAGTGCAAATAGTTGCCTCCCCAACTGAAGGAAGAAAGTGAAACACTGCCAACTACTAAACTGATCCGATAAGGAGTCAATGACTCATCCCAAAGTGAATTCAAAACGAGCAAGCTTCACAGATCTGTGGCTTCACTGGAGCAGAAGAACCATCAGAGAGATATCAAACTTTCCAAATTCTACATTTAAAAATAAAAGCCAGCATTCTACTGTGAGGTTGTGGGCACAACCTTAAGTCCTCACATTTATATTTTGTAATTAAGGGAGCAAGAAAGTCTGACACATCTCACCTCAGATATGCAGCAAATTGATCCCAAGGCTTCACCACGAAAGCCATATGTTGTCAAGCTTTCAAGATCCTCAGGACAGCTTATTTTTGAGGTATAATGCTTAACTGCCATAACTGGAACATCAGCAGCTTTGATGCCATCACCATTGTCTCGCACCTCTATCTTATCAAACCCATAATTCTCCTGAAAAGAGTAATAATACCATCAATCACAAAAATACATCTCAAATGCAAAATTAGATACCATATACAATGGTTACTCCACATGTATTGAAGTAGTTAAGGGTCCAGTCCTTTAGTCCTCAAAATAGGCAAAATTCTGACATTTCCATGTGGAAAGACTGCAGCACATATGTGCACATAACTTGTCTATAGAAACATGTATAGAGCAAAAATGAAACAGTTAAGTAATTTTATGCTGTTCCAAAACAAGTAATGTATTAAACTATGTAGTTCTGAGGAACCATTACTATTACAGTATGGGCTAACACACTAAAAGTTATTCCAACATCTAGCTCATGACTTAAAATGACTAAAAAAATATAAACTGAGAAAAAGATCAGTAGCTGGAATGTTAAAGATGGTTCATTCTTGTTTCATCTTCCCTCCCTTTTACAAAGGGAAATGCATGTTTTGTTAATGTATTCCACTTTATCTAATCATCACAGGCTAGATTCTGCACATACTAAAGTAACTGGGACCATGTTACCATGTTAAATGACATCTGTGTACTTTTTTGGTTCTTTATGGGATATAGAGAAGGTCTGGATGTTGGGGTGGGGTGGGTATGGAAAGCAAAGGGGTTAAGTTTTTGTTTTGCTCATTTCTTCACCTTAGAGATCTCAAGAATATGAAGTCAGCTCTCCCTCTGCTTTTAATGGAGGACTTATGAGAGGTATCTGTGATATTTACTATAACCTCTGGCAACCTTAATTGAAAGGGGCAAGGATGTTGAATCTTGAACAAAAGCTTACTTTATTTAAAACATTAATCATGGGATTTAAATTGTTGTTAATAAAAACAAAACACCAACAATCTGACTACAAATCCATACTCCTCTCATTGTTCAACTTTCACACTCTTTGCTTTTATGAGATTACCATTTCACTAGTTCTCCAATCATCACAGAGTAGTCCATTTTACACTAAAGCTGGTGTTCTGTGTAAGTGACCAGAGGAGTGGGGGTGGGGACTTAAAATTTCAGGCTTTCTTTATGGATCAGAAATAAGCAAACTTTTTTTTCCTCTTTATAGGTTACCTTTAATGTAAAAAAAAAGAAAAGAAAAGAATGAACAGTGGATCGTGCTGTACAATTTTTTTGTCAAAATGATGCTTTAAATACACTCAAACAAGTCTACTGTGATAGATCCAAAAGACTTGTTAATTATCCCTCTAAAAGGCAGATGGCCCTTCAAACAAACAGGACTGAACATCATGATTCATCTTATTGATACATTATATATAGTTTTCTAGCTGGGAGAAGTTTTTCCACTATTTTATTTTTGAGATGACAAATGTTAACATCTAACAAAAATTAATATTAAAAGATGCAGGTCTCAAATCATAAATAACTAAACCAAGATGACTAAATTAAAGAAAGAACTTAAATGAGAGAAACTACACAACTCAGGGGAGTTATAACAAAGTTTTGCTGTTTGCTGTACTGTAATTTGGATATATCAAAACAAATGTTATAATGCAGGTTATGCAAACCACAAGCAAGGAGATTCACAGTCATAGAACTACAGGATTTCTAAATCAACCCGTTTCTTCCACTTATTGAATGGCTCTCTGAACAGATAATGATCTAACATACAATATGTGTCACAGCACAACAGGGTGAGTTAAAACTAGTGTGATAATTTTAAAAGAAATCAGCACTGACAGGCTACAATATCTTGGATCAGCAGTTCCCATACTGACCATGTGGTCCACAGAACAATTGCCTGTGGTCTGTGAAAGCTAACTGGCTGAACAGTACTGACTTTTTCCTTGTTTCCAGGTGCTAAAATACACTCAAGACATTTCTAGCACTACTTTTCCATGTAAACAAATGCCATAAGTGCCACTGGGATGTTATGTAATCCTAAAATGGGAGGGAAGGTGTCCAAAAACAATCTCTTTATTGAGATATGTCTGCACTATGGAACAATTTAAGAACCTCTGAATTAGACTAAGCTTATTATATAATTATATCTATAAAAACAAATGGGCAACATCAGGTTTTAGAATCCCTGTTTCCAAATGGTGCTGGTGCTTTCTCCTAGTGAGAACAGATATTTTTCCCAATAATTCAGTTAGTCTGGATCTCCTACTACAAAGCTAACTGAGAAACATGAAATGCAACGCACCACTGGAAAGAATGGGAAAGAGAGAGTGCCAAAGCTTCAAAGTTGCTTTAATCCAAGTGCTATTCTTTAAACATATATGTGGCTAATTTAATAATGGTGGCTTAATCACTTTAAAATTAAACAGTTTTTAAGACAGCCATTACCTTACTATAACTGTAATTCCGTATCATTCCCATGCTTCCCCATTGTGAGCAACATTATCTGTCTGATTTACATTCATTCTTTTTTGTTGTATCTCACACACCGTAACCTGTTTAACCTGGTTTCCATTTCTTTGTAATTAGAATAATAAACACTACTACTTTATAGTTCTATAGCACCTTCATTAGAAGACATCAAAGAGCTGCACAAGCATTAATTTGTTAAATCTCCTCCTGAAGTAGCTAACTTTTAATACTACCACTTTAGAGCTGGAGAAATTGAAGCAAAGAGAGGCCTCGGTGATTTGTTCAAGGTCATTCAGCAAATCAGCAGCAGAGCCGCAAATAAGAGCCACATCTCCTAAGTCCCATCTCCAGGCTCTAATCACAAGAAAAGACGGTTACTCACCGTAGTAACTGTTGTTCTTCAAGATGTGTTGCTCCTATCCATTCCAGTTAGGTGTGCGCGCCGCGCGTGCACGGCTCTTCGGAAGATTTTTACCCTAGCAACTCCGGCGGGCCGGCTGGGCGCCCCCTGGAGTGGCGCCGCTATAGCGCAGGATATATACCCCAGCCGGCCCGTCCGCTCCTCAATTCCTTCTTGCCAGCTACTCCGACAGTGGGGAAGGAGGGCGGGTCTGGAATGGATAGGAGCAACACATCTCGAAGAACAACAGTTACTACGGTGAGTAACCGTCTTTTCTTCTTCGAGTGATTGCTCCTATGCATTCCAGTTAGGTGATTCCCAAGCCTTACACCTAGGCGGTGGGGTCGGAGTTAGATGTTGCAGAACGCAACCGCTAAGCCAAAGGCTGCATCAGCTCTGGACTCCTGGACCAATGAGGCAAAGGTGTGGACCGAGGACCAGGTAGGTGTACAACACATCCCCCGAAAGGGTATGCGAGCCAGGAAGGCAGCTGAGAAGCGTGAGCCCTGGCGGAATGTGCAGCAAGGTGGCTCTATGGAACATGGGCCAAAACAGAGGAGGTGCGGATGCACAACGTCATTGAAGATGAAATGCTCTAGGAGGAGACAGGTATGCCCTTCGTCCGGTATGCCGGTACGATGAAGGTTTTGGGGGCATTACAAGAGGGCTCTGTCCGCTAGATATAGATTGCGGACGCCCTACGGATGTCGAAGGAGGGAAACCGTTGCTCTCCTTGCAAAGAGAGTGGCTTCGGAAAGAAGACCGGAAGGAAGATATCCTGGTAGATATAAAAGGCCGACACCTCCTTAGGGAGGCAGGTTGGACATGGTAATAACTGCCCTTGTCCTTGAGGAACACAGTATACCTTGGGCCTATTGTGAGAGTCTGAAGCTCGGAGACTCGTCTGGCCGCATGAAAGGCTACAGGAAAACTGTCTTGCAGGACAGGTATATCAATGAGCATGTTGACATTGGCTCGAATAGGGCAGTCATAAAACTGGTTAGAACCAGACTGAAGAGCCAGGTTTATGGCGGGGCCCCACTGGGGGGGGGGGGTATAAACGCTCCAAGCCCTGAGGAACCAGATGGAATGGAGCGGGACCTCGGCGGGAGAAACATTGCGCGTTTCAGAGCAGCAGGAGAAACGCTTCCACTTGGCCAGATACTTTAACCAAATGGAAGATTTTCTACCACCCCGGAGAATCCTGTAGGACCGAGGCAGAACAACGTAACTCAGATCGGTTTAGCCACGCAGGAGTCCTGCTGTGAGGTGCAGGGATTACAAGACCGGGTGGTGAAGGTTGCCGTGATCCCGCGTCATGGGGTCTGTGCCAAGAGGGTTGCTACCGACAGGTGTAGCAACATGGTGTGCCAGTGCTGCCCAGGTTACGCTGGAGAGATCACGATCAGGGGCGCTCTGTCCCTGCGGAGTTTTAGCAGGACCTTGTGAACCAGCGGGGACAGTGGAAAGCGTACGGCAGATGGCTGATCCACGGCCTCAGGAAAATCCTCCAAGACCGAGCCTGGGGAGAGGCCTTGGAACGAGGAGAATTTCTCTCTCTTTCCGTTCTCGCGAGAGCGAGGAGGGCTATGCGGGGAAAGACCCACTTTTGGAAAACGGAATAGATAAAGACCGGAGGAAACTACCACTTGTGAGACAGGAAGGATCTGCTGAGACGATCCGCCAGCTGAATCGCCTGGTACACAAGGCAGACTGCTCTCAGCTCTCGGACATTGATGTGTAAGGCCAGCTCTTGCGCTGACCGAAGGCCGTGAGTGCGAAACTACGCCAGGTGCGCACCCAGCCGAGAGATGGGCTGTCTGTCATGAGGGACCCCGAGGGGTGAATGAAACAGCATCCCTGGATACACCAGGGAGGACGCTGACTCCTGGTCGAGGGAGCCTAGGCTGCTCGGGGGGAACGAGACGACCACGAGTATGCCATCTCTGCCCGGGTGGCACACCCAGGTGAGCCACGATTGAAGTGAACGGAGGCGAAGCCTGGCATGTTTGGTTGCAAACGTGCAGACAGCCATGTGACTCAGGAAACCTAGGCAAGTGCGAGCCCAAGTTGGCGGGAAGGTCCATAGACCTTGTACAATTGTTACCCTCGCCTGAAACCAAGGCTGAAGTAAGCAGGCTCTGGCGAGTCTGGAGTCCAGGACGGCCCCAATGAATTCCCTTCCCTGTATGGGAATCAGAGTGGATTTTACTATTGATCATCAGGCCTAGACACAGGAATAGGTTCGTGTCGATGCTCACATGACTGGTAACTTGGGCCCGGTGGTTCTTCAAATGAGCCACTCGTCTAGATACGGAGAATGTGTATCCGACGGTGGCGAAGAAAGGCGGCGACTACAGCCATGCACTTTGAATACCCCTGGGCTGTATAGAGGCCAACCGGGAGGGCCGGGTTGGGAATAACGATGGTAGGCCCCAAACTGAGGGTACCTTCTGTGTGGAAGAGAAATGGCGACGTGAAAACACGCACCCTTCATATCGAGGGCGGCGTACCAGTCTCTGGGATCCCAGGATGGGATGACGGTCGCCCTGGGTACCATGCGGAACTCATCTGCATTGTGACTTGTTGAGTTCCTGCAGGCCTAGGATAGGTCTGAGACCTCCCTTCGCCTAGGGGATTAGGTTTCGCCCTTAAGTACCTCCTGTATAGCTCCGATGAAGAGGAGCGTCCGCACCTCTTGCCAGAGGAATCGCTCGTGAGAGGGGTCCTTAGGAGGGGCGAGGATGGGTAGGCTTTTGCCCCATTGGTGGTCAGAAGGACCCTAATTTCGGCTCCTTTGGGGTGTGGAGTGATGGCCACGACCGTGTAAGCCACGCCCGCTGGCCAAGTCCTGACTTTGTCAAGGCGCAGGGTAAGAGTGGAGGTTGGGGACAGAAACGTCGGCGCTGAATCACCGGCGTGTGCATGCCGAGAGAGAGAGAGAGAGAGCAAAGTGACCCTGCTGCCCTTTAGGTTCTGCAGCCTAGGGCCAGTGTTGTCAGAGAACAGGCCTGTGCCATTGAAGGGCAAGTCCTGTATAGCGTGCCGCAGCTGCGAGAGAAGGCTCGACAACTGGAGCCATGAAACGTGCCGCGTGGCAACACCCGAGGCCAGGGTCATGGCAGTGGAGTCAGCTGCGTCCAACGAGGCCTGGAGGGAAGCTCTCTCCAGCTCCGTCCTTTGCTGCAGGAGGGCATCTAACTCTTGACGGGAGTTCCGAAGAACCGACTCTGTAAATTTGCCCACCGCCACCCACAGTAGCGGATAAGCAGGGCTTGCTGGTTCGCTACACGAAGTTGCAGGGCCCCCTCCGGGTACATCTTACGGCCCAGTAAGACCACACGCCCAGCCTCTTTGGATTTAGGGGCTGGTCGCATTTCGATTAGAGGAGGGCCGGAGGGGTATGTTCCTGCCCCCGCCTCATCTGGGGAGGAGGAAGAAAAAAGGCCAGGGACAAGCGGGTCCTGTGTGGGCTCGAGCTCCTGGACGACCTCCTGATCCGGTGGGATCTGGGAGCCCCGTGCCGAACCGGGGGTTGCTCTGTACCGGTCGGACGGGGACGACTAATTGTCATCTCTGGCACCCAGAGCTCCGAGGGAACGGAGCGAGATGGGATCACCGGTACGCCTCTGGCGTGGTAGTACGCCCAAGGTGACTAGAATGACCACTGATAGGTCTCCTGGAAGACTCTGGAGGGCACATCGGAAGACAGTGCTACGCATATGAAGTGTCCGCACGGGACGACACTGATGCGTGGCTGGATGGCCCTGGAGGAGCTGAAAGCTCTTGGTAGAGTCTCCGTCTGTAACTGACGTCGCTCGATGCGGCACCGGGGATCGGTACCGGTAGACAGACCGGTACCGAGAACGGGACCTGCCACCGAAGCTGTGCCGGGCGGTCGACCGAGGGTGCGAGGCTCGATGATCAGGAGTGGCTACAGGCGTCCCGGTGCCTCGGGCGGTGCCGGGAGCTGGATCGGTGCTGAGTGTCCCGGACTGGCGAACGGGATGCTGACCGGTGCCGCGAGTACTACTGGTACCAACATGGAGAACGGTGCCGAGACTGTGAGCGGCGTCGAGACCTAGATCGGTGACGGGACCGAGAACATCTGCGGGACCGCAACCCTGAACGGTGCCGCTCTGCGGTGCCGACGTAGGGTGGTCTGATCAAGGCAGGCTTGCCCATCGACTATGTAACCCGCACCGGCGGTGCCGGGGGTTGAGGCAGCGCAGATGCTGTCGTTGCAATCAGCTCCCTCGCCGTGGACACTGTCTCCGGCGTGGAGGGAATAGTGAGCTCGACCACAGCTCGCACCATGGATGCAGCTTCATAACGAGCTCGACCACGGTCCGTACCGGGGAGTGTTCCAGCACCAGACTCGACGGCTTTTGCCTGGCCGGAGTTAATGGTGCGGGCATTGTCGGTGCCGCGGCAGACATCGGTGCCGGGCGATCCGACGGAGCATAGCGCTCGGCTGCGGAGCAGGCGGCTCGGACGCAGCTTCGTAGTGAGCTCGACCACGGTCCGTACCGGGGAGCTTTCCAGCACCGGACTCGACGGCTCTTGCCTGGCCGGAGTTAACGGTGTGGATACTGTCGGTGCCGCGGCAGACATCGGTGCCGGGCGATCCGACTGGGCATCGCGCTCGGCTGCGGAGCAGGCGGCTCGGACGCAGTTTCCGGGCGAGCTCGACCACGGTGCGTACCGGGGAGCTTTCCAGCACCGGACTCGACGGCTCTTGCCTGGCCGGAGTTAATGGTGCGGATATTGTCGGTGCCGCGGCAGACATCGGTGCCGGGCGATCCGACGGAGCATAGCGCTCGGCTGCGGAGCAGGCAGCTCGGACGTAGCTTCAGAGCGAGCTCGACCACGGTCCGTACCGGGGAGCTTTCCAGCACCGGACTCGACGGCTCTTGCCTGGCCGGAGTTAAAGGTGCGGATATTGTCGGTGCCGTGGCAGACATCGGTGCCGGGCGATCCGACGGAGCATAGCGCTCGGCTGCGGAGCAGGCATCTCGGACGCAGCTTCAGAGCGAGCTCGACCATGGTCCGTACATGGGAGCTTTCCAGCACCAGACTCGACGGCTCTTGCCTGGCCGGAGTAAATGGTGCGGGTATTGTCGGTGCCGCGGCAGACACCGATGCCGGACGATCCGACTGAGCATAGCGCTCGGCTGCAGAGGCGGCGGCTCGGATGCAGCAAGGATATTGTGCCTCTTCATCCTCCAGGTGAGGGATCCATGCCAAGGGTACGTCGGAGCCAGCGACGGTCGTGCCAGGAGGCCTTGGCGGTACCGGCGATCTGGTGTCGAGGGAGCGCGCCTTGAAGACTAACTAGCGCTCGGCGCCGAGAGCGGAGGAGCAAAAGCTGCCTCCCTCAGGAGCTGTTTAAAACGAAAGCCCCGCTCCCCTTTGTTCACGGATTAAAGGCCTCACAAATGCGGCACTTATCTGTGAGGTAAGGTCCCTCGAGGCACTTAGGAGAAGATCTCTTGTCGGCAGCGGCTTGCGGCCAGCCGAGCATTAGAAAACCCTGTGGACCAGGCATCGGACCCGGCACCGGGTGAGGGGAAGGGGATAAACCCCGAACCCCTGTAAAATAAATACACTACACTATTCTACAAACAAACAAAGTTAACTACAACTATAAACAGAACGAGAGAAAACTACGAGTAGCTAGGGAAGTGGAGGTCAGCTGAGCTGTGCTCCACTGTTCCAACGGCCGTCACGGGCGGAAAGAAGGAACTGAGGAGCGGACGGGCCGGCTGGGGTATATATCCTGCGCTATAGCGGCGCCACTCCAGGGGGCGCCCAGCCGGCCCGCCGGAGTTGCTAGGGTAAAAATCTTCCGAAGAGCCGTGCACGCGCGGCGCGCACACCTAACTGGAATGCATAGGAGCAATCACTCGAAGAAGAACATTTTACTTCACCTTTTATTTGACGTTATAGTTTTATTTTAATTATAGTGTTTTTCTTTGTGGGTTGAAGTCAGACTTCCATTATTATTGCAAAATTGTTTCTTTTTTCTCATGTTTAAGATGTTATTCAAAAGGGTGACATACAGACAGCTTGGAAAGCTAAGGCCATGTGTACAATAGTGAGCTTACAATGGCACAGCTGTACCAATGCAGTTGCACTACTGTACGATTGCTGGTGTAGCCGCCCTATGCTGCCGGGAGAGTCTCTTGTCGACATAAGGACACCTCCACGAGCAGTGGTGGCTATGTCGGCGGAAGAAGCTTCTCCTGTCGACAGTCCACACTGGTGCGTCTGTGGTATAACTTATGTTGCTCAGGGGGTATTTTTTTCACATCCCTGAGCGATGTAAGTTTTACTGACAAAATTGGTAGTGTAGATATGGCCCATGTCTGCTCTTTATTCAGAGGTATAGCACATGCAGTGGCAATGTAAACTTTTCAACACTGCCCCACCAATGAACTAACATGCTTCAAACCTGACCTGGAGCAAACAAATCAAGAGAGTAGCAGAGACTGAATCCTGGGCTAGCTGCTGAGACAGCGATAGCCAACAAGGAAGCCAACTCTGATGTATACACTTGTCCGTTAGGAACTGGACTGATACCATCAACTCATTTTGTGTCAATAAACAGAAATCAGGTGGCAACTTTCAGAAATTCCCTTGGCTGAATTCCAACCAGTGACCTAGCAATGAAATATAGACACAAACCAGATTATCCAAATTGCTCTGGGAACTTATGCAGAACTCCGGTGTGAGCAGATGCCTTTCCCTACTTTCTGTAAAAGAAAGTCTGAACACATTGTAGTTAAAAACTAATTCCCCACTCCCAGGGGTTTAGCTTTATTAATCAAGAAACTAACAATAAAATAACAGTTGCTCAAGCTTTCTTGCCAGGCTTGGTTGAGCTAAAGGTTCTTACATCAGAAGACAGTTCTGAGGGGTTCTCACAACAAAATTTTTGGTGGCCTCAGAATGCAGCTACCAACTCTTGCTGGTGGACGCTTTGACAAATTTTCCTAAAATACTTCATTAACTTTAGGAAAAACAAATAAATATGCACAGATACATGTCCAAATTGTAATTTATTTATGTTGGAGTTTTTTGCGGACTCAATAATAATGTACAGTTGTATGTTGGTGCCCCTAACCCTGCTGCCTTTCTGTGTCCTCCACAGATCCCCCTGACCCCTGCTGTCTTCACCCACTCCCCTCGTCTCCCCATCACCCCCACAGGCCCCACTACTTCTTCCCCGCATTGCCCTCAGCTCACTTCTATGGCCTCACATCCCAGGCTCACCCCACTCCTTGCCTCTTGACCATGGCTCCTAGTAAGACTGGCCCTGCTGAAGCCCAGAACCAGAGCCCCATGGCTAAAGCTGGGGGAGAGGGGGCTGAAGTCCAACCTTGGAGTCCCTTGGCTTTGCCCCTTCCCCCATCTCTAGCCAGGAGGCTGTCATGGCCGCAGGAAAACCCCTTGGTGGCCGCATTTGAGAAACGCTGCCCTAGACACACTCTATCCCAAGAGCCACTCCCACCTCCATTGTATCTGGTTGGACTAACAAGCCACCTATCTCAGTGAGTCTGAAGAACCCACCCACAGCTTTTCCAGCAGGACCAACCCCTGTTAACAGGGTGGTATATTTCAGACAAACACCATCAGTATAGGACATGGAATTTCAGAAAAGTCAGAGCTCATAAAAAAAACAAATTTTAGGACATTTCCAAAATTTGGATAATCAGAATTAAACTATATCTGTCATCTGAGTCACCTAGTCCTCCTTATGCTGGAATCCTTACTCAGACAAAGTAGTCTCCTTGAAACAAGTAAAGATTACTCCTATGAACAAGGTTTGCAGTACTATGCCATTAATTTTCTTCGGAGGGGAGGGTAATGGACTCCTCTTGTAAGGATTACTCCTATAAATGAGGAAGTGGGCCTTTAATATTCTTTGGAAGAGGAAAGGATTGAACAGTAATTTTGTAAAAGTTTCATGTTCTCTGCTGCACTCTGGAACCTATGCAGCGTTAGTGTAATTGTGGACATGCATTATGTTTTCAATCTTATTTAAATTATGGCAAATAAAAATAGTATGTCAATATAAAGTAATCTTATTTCACAAAATCCAAACAAAATAATGAGAATCCATGGTGTTATAATGTGTGGCTGTACAAAGAACCTCCAGAGCCTTCACAAAATCTTGATCAGCAAATTTGTTTTGAGTTATTAAAATCCAGATTAATCTAGGGCGTCTCCACTGGACTGCTGATTCAAATGCTTCCAGTTGTAAAGAAACTAGGTATTTTGCAGTACAATTTCTTTGGATTTGGGCTGAGCTGTCTGCATCTATGGTAGCAGAGCAATATCTTGAGGTTACAAAGTTAGTTTTTTTAAGTTTTAGCCCATATGACTCTCTGAGGGTACTGGGGTAATGGGTGAACTGTAAACCACAACCTGAAATTCAGACCCATGTTGCCAGGGGCTAGTGAGAAACAGCATGAGAGGGTAGGGATGAAGGAGAGGTGTACTGGGTCAATTGCTGGTGGAGACTGCCAACGTCTACAGATTGTTTATTAAGCAAAAGTTATATACAAGCTTCCTAAAAATCAGATGTCAGCCTATACTCCCCTCAAGAAGATGCTGGCAATTTAGCTCACTATCAAGAAGTTTTGAATCTTCCTCTTTTGATTAAGATCAGTATTAAGTAGGTTGTGGCAAGATAACTTATACAATATCTAGACATATCATATCTCCTTGAACCTTGTCACACTAGTTCCAGATGGGGGTATGACACAGAAATAGCCCTTGTTGCTTTATTTGATCTCCTTCTTGCAATTGGTAATAATAATAATACCAGTATGGATGTTTGATATCTATCAACTGCCTTCAACACCATGGATCATGAGCAGAAGTGGCTGGGCTTGTTCTTGAGTGGGTCTATTCTTTCCTAGCTGAGAGATCCAGAGGGCTCTTTCTTATTGCTGCTGTGGGGTTCCTCATTTTACCCCTCTTGTTAGAAGTACACTTGATTTCACTATGAGAGATGGGGTCATACACAATGACCACAGAAAATTCCTATTGACTTTCTATGGTCTTCCATGAGTTTTGAACAGGTCCAGATTCCATTACTCACAAGTGAAATACTATTGTACTCCATGAGCATTCCCAATGGAGTAAGATACTACTGAACATAAGTAGTCAGGAGGCATGAATGACAACAGTACCTTCAATAAACCAATCATAAGAAAATATTGTGTCTCCATCTCAAGTGATGCAGACAGTGCAAGTGAGCACTTTGTTCAGTGTTTGAGGGAGGCTGGAGCACAGATAGGAGATGCTTGAAATCCTATTCAGATAACATAGTGATATTTGTAGCTTAGGGGAAGCAATCCAAGAAGTTGGTGGAAATTATATGGCCCCCATGTCTGCCACTTGGTATTTGAGTTTACAATTTGGGAATAACTCAAATAGCTACTATATTTTTTAGGAAAGGACATTGGGATTTCTACATTGTGAACAAACTAGTTCTTACAACACATATCAGTGATATTTTGTACTTAGCAAAGAAACAGTGTTATTTTTCATTAGCTGAAATATTTCAAGAACAGAAAAATTTCCTGCATCAAGAGAAACTGATCTATTTGCCAAGTTTTTTTGTCTGGGAAAGAAAGCATTGTTTTCTTCTAGGTAACATGCTAACTTTTAAAATATCCTGTTAAAAATATTACAAAAGGTACTGATACATTGTTCTGACTAGTACTATCTGAAAACTTTGAAAAAATAAAAAGTTAAATGTTCTTGTTACAGAAGCCTGAAAAACAGCCTCTGACATGGCCAGTGACAACATTTTGCATACTTGTTTTTCTACTGCATGCCAAGATTGCATACTATTAATCAAATGTGAAATGTGACAACTGTGTAAAATTCCATTGACTTCAGTGGGGCTCTAAATGGGCCTGGAGGTCCACCAGGTGGTTTTCTTTGCAAGAACGGGGTTTAAGTGTTTGCACATTTGTGCCCATCACTGTGAAAACTAAACTAGTATGGCCAACAATCTCTAAACAAGCAACTGTTCAGTCAGAGTCATTTCTGATGTTTTTATAAAGACTGACATATTAAAGCAAGTTTACAATGATTCATTAGGTCTGCTCATTGGCCCAAATTATGTCCTCAGTTACACCCCTACATGCCCAGCGACATTAACTGGGATGCACAGATGTAACTCCTGGCAGAATTTTGCCCATTAACTTTAGCATTAAAATATGCACATTTATAAATGATATATATTTTTTAAAAGGAGACTTTTACACCCTTACGTAACACAGGAGAAATTTCCCCAGTATATTACCATCCAGTTTTCCATCTTAAGTCTAACTTAGTACCAGAGAAGACTTACCAGTTTAACATCAATACTTGTGGCATTGGCATCCAAGGAATTCTCTATCAGCTCCTTCACTACACTGACAACTGACGTGATCACTTGAGAACTTGAAAGGAGACGGACAGTTTCTGCTGACAACTGCTTCATCCCTGGGCTTTTAGAATCAGAGGAGCTGGATGGAAAGAGATAGCAGAACAAGAATTTAAAGACTGTATTACAAACATGATGACATTTCTATTCAATCATTTTTCAATGATCAGTATGACTACATTTAGTTAGGTGAAGCATGCAATTAGGGAAACAGTACCAACTATACATTCACAAGGAGAGATCTTGTGTAGGGTCAGGCCCTATATCAGAAAACATTAGTTTGACAGCAGAGAATGCCTACGTTAGACAATGCAAGGATTCAGAGTAATACTAAGCAATGGGCAAAACAGTACATAGTCCCATGGTTATCTTTTCAGGTACATTTGTTTTCTGTTCAATACTAATGTGAGCACTTACATGTTCCTTGACTAAATGATTACAGTATATGGTCCTGATCCTGCAATCATATCTGTATAGGTGGACCCCTCTTGACCATCAGGAGCCCAAGATTGGTGCCAAAATCTGAAAGTCACAAACCCCTCTTTTTTCTAACCCTTCTGAGATCAGGCTTTTTAAAATCTACCTAAAATTACTGAGCCAAATTCTTGTGCTCAGCTCTGCCTGTGTAACACGTACTGACTTAACTGGAGTTATGTACAATCTAAGAGCAGAATATGGCCCACAGAGGGTTGGGTTTTGGTCTGTTAGAAATGGTCATATTCAGTGATAGCGTGGACTAGGGCAGAAGCCAAGGACTCCAAAACTCTAATCCTGACTCTTATATAGACTCACCATGTGCCTCAAGCAGGTCATTAATTTCTCTGTCTCTCAATATCCTTTATCAGTAATATGGGAATAATACTTACCATACCTGTCACAAAGGGGTGCTATTATTACTTATAAAATACTTACATACTGCCATAAAACATACATGGTGCTTCACAAATAAAGATAAAGACATATTCCCTGCACTGAAGCGTTCACAATCTAACATCCTGATCCTGCAAACGCTTATGCATGTACTTACCTTTACATACCTTGAAGCTAATTATACTCACGTGTAAAGTAAATGCATAACGGCAGAATTGGGGCAATAAAGTGGATATTAGTTAATGTTTGGGGTGTATGGGGTGCCCAGGAAGGGGTAGTACTTCTGATGGGGGGACTTGTTGTACCCCTTTGGGGGTAGTCCGTCCACTTTGGTCCCCACCTGTCACTCAGCTCTCACCTGTGGCTCCAAGTAGCTGCAGCATGTGCAGTGGCCACACCCCGGGCAACGGCCTCGACAGGCCAGCCAAACCAGGTGAGAGTAACTGATGGGACTCAAATCCTCAGTGAATTAAGGATATGCCCACTCACATGCGACGTCAGCTCCGGTGGACTGGGTGAAAGAGATCACTAAGATCCAACGGCCAAGACGGCAGTTCTGCAACGCTTTGTGGAAAGCAAAGGGCTTGATGAGGCACGAAAGACGTCAAGGCCATCCACTGCAACCAAAGAAGTTACCAGTCGTGACGATTTTTCGTACCATTGGTGTCTGGCTTCTAAGGTCGAGAGAGTGGGATTACTCCCGTGCAATGGCTCTATCACTTAAAAAGCTTTCACGCACAGTTCCTGTGCAAATCAAACATCATCATCATCATACCACCCAAGTCCTGCGGCGATGGGGGAGGGGCAAGGCGACAGGTGGAGGTTACCACTGGGAGTCGTAGTCCCAATCCTGCATGCAGGCGGCCTGTGGATAGGTGGTCATCCAGCTCTGTACTTGGGGCAGCAGAGTTGCCTGGCAGCATCCCAGGCGTCTGAGCAGCCCTCTTTAGGACAGCACTGCTCACCCTAGTAACGGAGGGGCCTAGAAAAGGTGGCCTAAAAATTGCCTGCCCTACAACAACTGGCCAGTAAGCCGCAGCTGGCAGTTCAACCCAATCTGCGGCCGAAACCAAAAGAAAAAGTTGAGAAAACTCACCATTGGTGTATGGAATATTCGTACCCTCATGGATCGAGACCTGAGAGAAGGACAGCTCTCATTGCTCGAGAACTAGCCTGCTACAACATTGATATAGCTGCATTAAGTGAAACAAGATTGCCTGGGGAAGGTTTCTTGAGCGAACCAGGAAGTGGTTACACCTTCTTCTGGAAGGGTAAGACTGAGACAGAGGACAGAATACATGGAGTTGGCCTGGCAATAAAAACCTCATTGATGCATCAACTCCCAGACCTTCCAGTGGGTATCAATGAAAGATTGCTGAAACTACGCTTCCCACTAAATGCCAAACGTCATGCCACCATCATTAATGCATATGCCCCCACTCTAACATGCTCTGACAACTCAAAGGAACAATTCTATGAAGATCTCAACAGACTGATCAAGGCCACACCTGTAACAGACAAACTACTCCTACTTGGAGATTTCAATGCCCGAGTCGGGGCTGACAGCGAGAACTGGAAAGGAGTAACCGGGCCACATGGTGTAGGCAAAATGAACAGCAATGGACTACTCCTTTTGAGCCTTTGTTCTGAAAATGACCTGACCATTACCAACACTCTGTTCTGACAAGCGGACAAATACAAAACGATGTGGATGCACCCTAGGTCCAAACAGTGGCATCTGATTGATTATGCCATTGTCAGAAGGTGAGACATCCGAGACATACTGATCACCAGAGTAACGCGAGGCACAGAGTGCTGGACAGACCACGGATTAGTCAGGACGTCTCTTCAACTTTACATCGCTCCCTCTCGGCATAAATACCCTAAGCATGTGCGACCTGCTTTCAACACAGCCAAACTGAAGGATGCTCAATGTTTCAACAATTTCCAGAAGAGTCTTGATGACAAACTAACATCCTACGGACAACTGATAGGTACTGTAACCGAAAAGTGGGACCAGTTCAAGCAGATAGTGACTGATACAGCAATAACATCTCTTGGACCAAAGAAAAGAACACATCAGGATTGGTTTGATGAGAACCAAGAAGAAATATGCTCAGCACTGGAAGTAAAGAGAAAAGCCTTTATCGAATGGCAGAATGATCCCTCCTCAGTCTCTAAACAGGACCATTTCAAGTACCTTCAGAGCAAAACACAGAAAGACCTCCGTCAGATACAAGACAACTGGTGGGAGAGCAAAGCCAAAGAAATTGAGCACTATGCTGAGACCCACAACTCAAAGATGTTCTTCAGTGCTATTAAGACTGTCTATGGATCTTCTAAACTAAGGACCACCCCATTGCTCTCATCAGATAACACAATGCTGATTAAAGATAAAGAAGGCATCAACGAAAGATGGTGAGTACACTTTAGCAACCTTCTCAATAGACCATCAACCGTGAATAATAATGTTCTCAATGAAATTCCACAACAACCTGCTCCGACAGATCTTGACTCTCCACCCACTATAGATGAGATTAAGAAAGCTGTTAGCCAGATGAGTTCAGGAAAAGCTCCTGGAAAAGATGGGATACCAGCAGAGATATACAAAGCAGCAGGTCCAGCAGCACTAGCAGCATTCCACAGCTTGATCATCAGCATCTGGGAGGATGAAAACATATCATAGGACCTCCGCGACGCTACTACTGTCTCTCTTTTCAAGAACAAAGGCAGCAAAGCAGAATGTGGAAATTATAGAGGCATATCCCTCCTCTCCATTGGAGGGAAGATCATCGCCCGCATCATCTTGAACCACCTAATTTGCCTCAGAAATACTGGCTATCTACCTGAAAGTCAACGTGGTTTTCGACCTGGCCAGAGCACAGTCGACATGGTGTTTGCTGTCAGACAAATACAAAAGAAGTGCATTGAACAGAACATGCACCTGTATGCTGTCTTCACAGATCTGACAAAGGCGTTTGATACCGTCAACAGGGAAGCCCTTTGGACTATTCTAACACAACTTGGCTGCCCAAGAAAATTTGTCCTGATTATACGCCTTTTTCATGACAGCATGACAGGCAAAGTATTGTCTGATGGAGCCACATCAACCTCCTTCAACATCACCAACGGCGTGAAACAAGGATGTGTTCTCGCTCTTTTCTTATTTAACCTGTTCTTTGCATGCGTCCTCAACCATGCAATGAAAGATCTGGATTGAGGTATATATTTGAAATACCGGCATGATGGTTCACTTTTTGACCTCCGTTGCCTGAATGCAAAGACTAAGACAGTGCAGAAACTCCTTCTTGAGGCACTCTTTGCCAAAGACTGTGCCCTCATGGCTCACACTGAAAATGATCTTCAGGACATTGTCAACAAGTTTGCCGAGGCCTCGCAACTTTTCGGACTAACTATCAGCCTCGGAAAGACAGAAGTTCTCCATCAACCTGCACCTGGATCAAATGCTTCTGTCCCGAGTAGCTCCATTGACGGCACTCAGCTTAAAATAGTGGAGAACTTTAAATACCTGGGTAGTGTCTATCCAGTGATCCATCACTGGATATATGAGATCAACGCACGAATATCCAAAGTAAGCCAGGCACTTGGCTGTCTGCGTGTCAAAGTTTTAAATCACTACAACATCCAGATGTCAACAAAACTGCTTGTGTACAGAGCTATTGTTCTTTCATCTCTTTTGTACGGGTGCGAAACATGGACACTATATAGGTGTCACATTAAGCAGCTTGAAGCATTCCACATGCGCTGCCTCCGCAACATCATGAAGATCCGCTGGCAAGACAAAGTGCCCAATCTTGAGGTGCTTGAGAGAACCCAGATGACAAGCATCGAAATGATGATCATGAAGTCACAGCTACGTTGGACCGGTCATGTCAGTCGCATGGATGCCAACATAATCCCCCGCCAGCTTCTGTATGGTGAGCTCTCCCAGGGCATCCGGCATATAGGTCGTCCACGGAAATGTTACAAGGACACCATCAAAGCCAATCTGCAGTACAGCAGTATCAAACCTAGGGACCTTGAGGATGCCGCCAGCGACAGAACACAGTGGCGTGCAACAGTCAGAAATACCTGCATCACCTTTGAGGAAGACCGCTGCCGGCGTCTACAAGAGGCACGCGAATGACGTCACAGAGCACCAGCAGCGCACAATCCACTGACCGCAAACTTCCCATGCACCATCTGCAGCAAAATGTGCACCTCTAGAATTGGCTTGTATAGTCATCAGAGGGCACATCATGAGACCAACAATAGATGATCTGCACAGATTTGTCATCATCGGATCGCTGGACTACCAAGACTTAATGTTTATACAGCTCTTTAAAGATTTAAGTTGTTATATACATGCAAACTATAATATTATTGGCTTTGTCTTTAAAAAGGACAGTGTCAGAGAATTTCAATAAGTATTTCAAATAATTTTTAACTACTGATTTTACAGTGTCCTCTCAGATGCTTGAGCATTTCCTCTGCCAAGTTTACCCTTCATCAGTTGGCAAATATTGATATTTCCCCACTGTGTTTTAAATTGAAATTAACATGGCTGATTGTGTAAAAACAAAACAAAAAACACCAACTTCAGCTTGCTGAATGTTTTTATTTGACCGTGAGTATCACTGGCACTAAGTTCTGGGGACAGGATACGTTGACAGAAGAAGCGGTGGAGCTATAGAAGGGATCTCAGCCATAGCTATACATGCACAACAGCCCCACATCTTGCCCCCTTCCTCTGTGAGAGCAGATGACTCTATGCAGAGGACACTCCATAGGATAGTGGTAAAACTCACACTCTAACATAAGGTGCACACTACCTGCACACTATGGAGTCTGGCTCCACATGGCCTACCTGAAACTGACTTCAGAGGAAGAGAGGAGGAAGGAGGGCGGCTACATAGACTGCTCCATAAGGACATGGAGCAATACTGGATTTACAATGGCGCCACTGGTGTCGGGCCCACAGCAGTCAAAAGAGGCCACGGCCTGCTCTTCTCTGCCTCCGACTCTCTCCTGTGGGGTCAGAGAACCTTGACCCTGGGGGCTGCTGGGGCTCCATAGCAGCCTCTGCTGGCAGCAGCCTGACTCCTCCCCCGCCTCTTTCCCCAGCGTGCTACGTTCCTTCCTCCCCCCTCCGCTGCCGCCGATCAGCTGGAGCTGCTGCTTGCCAGCAGGAGTGGGGGAGGCCAGGGAGGAGGAGGAGAAGGGGGGAGTGAGGCCTTGGGGAAGGGGCTGGAATGGGGCATACCCGCTTCAGCACCCTGCGTGAGTACCCCCACGACCCCAGCCCACACCCCCAGCCCCGACCACTGCACCCCGCTCACATACCCCTGCCCTGACTCCTATACCCCCTCACCCAGCCCCCTGCACCCCCTCACACACATCCAGCCCCCTGTCCTGACCTCTGCAGCCCTCACACCTCCCCTGCCCTGACTTCTGCACCCCCCCACATCCCCACCCCCATCCTGAGAACCAAACAGGAGCTGCCCCATGTAAGTGCTCCACACCCCAACCTCCTGCCCCAACCCTTAGCCCCCTCCCTCGCCCTAGCTCCTGCCCAGACCCCGCATCCGAACATTTTTTTACAATATTTGGAAAGATCATTAAGTGGTCTGTCGAGACCCTCCGTGATTTTCAAGTGGTCTGTGGAAAAATAAGTTAGACTACAAGAACAATCAAGGTACCTCACTTTATTTTCATTTACTTGCTATTACTTATAGGAGGAGGAGGAAGAAAAAAAGAATGAAAAACAGGGGCAGGGGGAGATAAGGGAGAATGTTCTTTTCCTTGGCTGGGTCCCAAGGAAGGAGGAGCCCCAAAAATGAAGCTGAGCACAAGGCTGGGGGAATCCACTAACTCTAAACCCACCACTGGCTGTTACGTCACCTGGGCTGGGGATACTGTCAGGGCCAGTGTAACCACTAGGCGAACTAGGCAACTGCCTAGGGCACCAAGATTTGGGGGTGCCAAAAAACGGTGCCCCCCCAAAAAATTTTACACTATAATGGAGTCACATCTTACACGGGGGTTAGGTTCTAAAGTCACTGCATAAGAGGAAAATCGCATATAGTGAAAATTACCATAAAGTACAGTATACACTAGAACAGGGGTCCTCAACCTAAGGCACGCATGCCAAAGGTGGCACGCAAGGCGATTTTTTTTAATGGCAGGCTGCGGGTCCCTGCCGCCGCTGAGCCTGCTGCCGGCCTGGGGTTCTGCTCACTCAGCCGGCAGCGGGCTGAGCAGGGCCAGCAGTGGGCCAGCTCCTGCCAGCCAGGGTCCTGCCCTGCTCAGCCCACTGACGATCTGGGGTACCAGCCCCTTGCCAGCCAGGGTCAGCCTGCTGCCGGCCTGGGTGAACCTAATCCCCATGTAAGATGTGACTCCACTGTATTTATTTTTGAAAATTTATAAGCGTTGCTCTGGTGGGGGGGAGGGGAGGGGGCAAGGTGGAAGTTTTGCCTAGGGTGTAAAATATCCTTGCACCCGCCCTGGATACTGTGTCAGCTGATCCCCACAGTCTCCAACCTACCTGGGCAGTACAGCAGCCATGGCCCTGCCCACTAGCTCCTCTCCACTCCCTAGCCCACCTACCATTTCCTTCCCCCCCCCCAAGCCTTAGCCCTCTTACTTTTAAAAATGATTGCTTGCCCCTCTCCCCACCCCCTCCTCAGGCTTTTCTGGCAGCCCTCTTGCCAGGTATCCAGTTTTAGACTGGAAACTCCAGTAGAAAATGGGACCTGAGTGTCTGGTTAGCAGTGCTGACTGGAAACTAAATGTCCGGTTATAGGAGTAACCACATTAGCCTCCACTCCTCCCACTCCCAACGCCCACCCCAGAGGGCTGGAAGAGAACCTGTCCTGCTGCTGTGGGAGGAGGGGCAGCTCAGTGCAGAGAGAGACAAAGAGAATGGGCTAAAACCGAGTAGGTACCGGCTCTATGTGTGCAGGGGGGATCCTGTTTACCCTCCCCCAGCCCTGCTGCGCTCACACTTTACCCGACCCCCCCCTTGCTCCAGAGACCAACCTGAGCTCCTGCCCCACTGTGCTTTTACCCCCGGCCCCTTTTACAATCATTCCCCAGGGGAGCCCACAAATATGTTTGGCACCGGGCCCACAAAAAATTAATCTGGCCCTGGACATGGGAGCAGTTCTGATGCGGCTCTGAGCCGCTAGATCAGAGGTGGGCAAACTTTTTGGCCTGAGGGCCACATTGAGTTTCCAAAATTGTATGGAGGGCCGGTTAGCGGAGGCTGTACCTCCCCAAACAGCCAGGTGTGGCCCGGCCCTGCCCCATATCCGACCCTCCTGCTTCTTGCCCCTGACAGCCTCCCCGGGACTCCTGCCCCATCCAATCCACCCTGTTCCCTGTCCCCTGACAGCCCCCGGAACCCCTGCCCCTGACTGCCCCCTGCCACTCCATCCAATCTCTCCTCTCTTCCTGATTGCCCCCCTGGGTCCCCTGCCCCATCCAACCACCCCTTCTCCCTGACCATCCCCGGAACCCCTGCCCCTGCTGCCCCCTGCCGCCCCATCCACCCACCCACCTTCCTGACTGCTCCATTCAACCTCCCTGTTCCCCACCCTCTGACTGCCCTGACCCCTGTCCACACACACCTCCGACCACCACCCCGAACTCCCCTGCCCTCTATCCAACCCCTCCTGCTCCCTGCCCCCTTACCGTGCCTGGAGCACCGGTGGCTGGCAGCGCTACAGCCGAACCTCCCAGAGCACCAGGACAGGCAGCCATGCCACTGCACAGCACAGAGCACCAGGTCAGACTGGGATCTGCAGCTGCGCTACCCCAGCTCACAGCCCCGCCACCCAGGCACCCAGAGTTTTGCACCGGTGGCAGAGCAAGCTGAGGCTGCGGGGGAGGGGGAACATCAGGGGAGGGACCGGGGATGGAGGGGTTGCCTCCCGGGCTAGGAGCTCAGGGGCCAGGCAGGAGGGTCCCGCAGGCCATGGTTTGCCCACCTCTGCCATAGATGGTGGGTTTCTTTCCTCCATACAAATACCCTTATAGAGAAAAGGGCATTTGGACTGGGCTGTGGAAAGAGGAGTGGTCTCTATGTATCAGTCACAGAGACATCCCTTCAACCTGGGCATCCTTCTGCCTGTTCATTAAGAGCAGTCAGTCTTTAAATAAAAAAGACAAGATAATTTATCTCATAGGACAAGGGCAAAGATCAAAAGGTGGCAGAGCTGGACTCTGGTGGTTAAACCAGACACACTCAACCAAAGCAGGTCATATGTAGAAACTGGTTGAATTACAATTGTTGTTGTGAGGGTCATAAATTTGAATCTCTGGATCTCTGTTCATGGAAAATTTCAACCATAATGTTATTTTAACAGTATGTGTATGGGGAAGGGGAAAGGAGCTGTTACCCCATTAGCTGGTAATACAGTGTATATCTACTTCTAAGATAATCACTACAGCTGTGAGAACTTCATGCTTTGGAAAAACCGTTGCAAAAACTAACCATACACACAGGCCTCTCTCAAGTCCTAGCCTGTTCTATTCTATATAGATTATTATGCCTCACCCATCACCATAGTGTCTGAGTGCCTTCCAGTAGTGTGTTTTTTAAATATAGATGCTGCAATGTGTTTGTTAGAGAAGGCAGGTCAAAGAAGTGTGCCTATTACCTGGAGAAAAAGTTGGTGAAGGTTTGTAATGGTCTTTAGTTCTTGGGGGCGTTCATTCCCATGGTCTCAGACTGCCCCTGAAAAAACTCTGTTTACTGAATTATCTACCCCCTCCCCTCCTTTAAACCCACATTTACCTGCTTATCTCACAATCTAGTATCATTTCACTTGTACTGTGGTGCCTTATTCAGATCCAAATGTGGAACTACACAAATGAAGTGACAGCAAATACCAGCGAAGCTAACAGTCCAGTGTCATTTTAAACTCCCTGCCCTAGTCAATGAAACGTGCCCCCCTCAGCCTGTGCTCTCCTCTCCACCCCCTAGGCCTGGCTGAGGTTGAGGGGTGTGACAGCGCCGCCCAGTTGTTCACCTCAGGCCTCGTTTCCAGAGGCGCTGGGGGAAGACCCACAACACCTGCTACACTCGGGGGAGGCTGCTCGGCGTTTCTGAACATCAGACTCCTGAAGTCTCGCTGCCGGTGCGGCCCTTCCCCCGGTGCCAGGCCAAGCACTTGTCTCTCCCCTTCCCGCTGTTACCTGTGGCCTGGCGGAGGCAAACAGCGACCCCAGACAAAACCCTGCTGCACGTGCAGCGCTAGAGCCGCCTTCCGGCCCAAAGATCAACCCAGCGCCGCTCCATTACCTGCCGCTCCCGCCGTGCCCAGCTCCCGCGTCCCGGCCCCGGAGCGCTCTGCAGCGCGGAGCTCGCAAGGCCCCAGGGCGGAGCAGCGGCCCCGCCTCGCTGCTGGCCCCGCCTCCCCCAGCCTGCACCACTGGGCGGCTGGCGTGGACGGCAGCAGCTCGGCAGCGGGCAGCCGGCCGGAGAGCTGGTCGGGAGAAGCGAGCTCGGCAGCGGGGAGATCGGGTCGGTTCGGCGCCGCGGAGGGGAGGCGAGCCCAGGCGGTAGGTCCCCCCTTGCTGTGGGTCGGACGGAGCAGCGGGGAGGAGGGTTGTGCCCAGGGGAAAGGGGGCTGCCGTAGTTGTGCGAGGTGGTTTGTGTACAGCCTAGATCCAAAGGGCCCCACAAAGAGGGCTGCACTGCTCCGGTAACAAAGCAGCAGCAGGCCCCTGCACACACACAATCTCTTGCACTGGGGCTTGGATAGGGGCCTACCCCTGTATTTCTATCAAGGCTCCTACTTTTCAGTGTATGGGATCTCTGCTCTGCAGCAAATGGATCTAGCTTGTTTGCGGGCTTCGACGTCTGCCTTTGCCCTGATTGAATGTCAGATTGGCCACGATGGACTAGAAAACGAAACGAAGGTGAAGTTTTCAGATTCACACTGAATGCAGGTAGCTAGAGTCAGGATCTAGAGTGGCTATTGTCTGTGAGTGAAGCTCCTTTGTAGAGAGAGAGTGTGTGTAATCTCCCATGCCGCAATCAGCAAAATAGCGACGATGCATGATACGTTGGGGTTTTTTTTGTTTTTGTTTTTTTTGTTTTGGGGGGACGGGGGGAGTAAAGGGTTTTACCTGTATCTGCCTCTCAGTTGGGATATAGAGTAGCTGGCCTCTTGTTTTAACAGGGAACTCATTGCTAGTATATGATGGAAGGATAGATATCCCTCTTTTCAATGATTGGAGCCTGCCTCAAAATCTCTGTATTCACGTGGTCAAGAACTACAGGCCTGGGGACACTTACTGTGTTCTGAAACGTTTTAAAATTCCGTGGCCAGATTCTAATCTCTATTACCCTGAAGACTGTATCTGGAGTTAATTCCATTGGCTTCACTGGGTTTGCTCTGGATTCAGGCAGGTGTGACATTAGAATCTGATCTCTCTTTGGTAAATTGTGTGTGACAATGAAGCTGGAAGGGGCAAAAAGAATTGAGCAACACTTAACTTGATAAATGGCTTTTCAAACAGATTAACTGTAGCAGTGGCCACTATATGTGCATATGCATATGCGAGGAGAACATAAGAACGGCCATACTGGGTCAGACCAAAGGTCCATCTAGCCCAGAATCCTGTCTTCCGACAGTGGCCAATGCCAAGTGCCCCAGAGGGAATGAACAGAACAGGTAATCATCAAGTGATGCATCCCTTGTCACCCATTCCCAGCTTCTGGCAAACCGGGGCTAGGGACATCATCCCTGCCCATCCTCGCTAACAGCCATTGATGGACCTATCCTCCATGAATTTATCTAGTTCTTTTTTGAACCCTGTTATAGTCTTGGCCTTCACAACATCCTCTGGCAAGGAGTTCCACAGGTTGACTGTGTGTTGTGTGAAAAAATACGTCCTTTCATTTGTTTTAAACCTGCTGCCTATTAATTTCATTTGGTGGCCCCTAGTTCTTGTGTTATGAGAGAGTAAATAACACTTCCTTATTTACTTTCTCCACACCAGTCATGATTTTATAGACCTCAATCATATTCCCCCCTTAGTCGTCTCTTTTCCAAGCTGAAAAGTCACAGTCTTATTAATCTCTCCTCATACGGCAGCCATTCCACACTCTAATAATTTTTGTTGCCCTTTTCTGAACCTTTTCCAAGTCCCATATATCTTTTTTGAGATGGGGCGACCACATCTGCATGCAGCATTCAAATGTGGGCGTACCATGGATTAATATAGAGGCAATATGATATTGTCTGACTTATTATCTATCCCTTTCTTAAGGAGGGTGGGAATTGTTTTGCTTTTAAACATTCTGTAACTGGTTTTTCATTAATCAGATCTTACTGTGAAGTTTTGTTTTACAGTTGTGCTGTACTGTTCCCTAAGTCTCTATCTGGGCTTGGAAAAGCCCTTGCTGCAGCATGGTACCAAAAGGGGTTAAAAAAAAAAAGTCAATAGCACTAAATCACTTCTGCCCCATTTACCCCTGCCCAGCCTCAGCACTCAACATGGGAGAGGCAGCATCAGCATGTGAACTAGAAACACAATTTGCCTTAAATATATGCTGAAAATAGAGCTAACAATTAGAGTTTGACTAGGAGGTCTCTTGGTCAGGGGCCATCTGTAAAAGAAAAGGAACTATAGTCCTACTTGTCAGACTGAGGGGATGGCACCTAGAGTCCCTGAAATCAGAGGACCAACTAATTCCTTTTTCATTCTGAGACAGTAAACTGCATGGAATTCAAGTTACCATATGCGTCTTTCAGCTGACACCTTAGAACCGAGCTCTCACCAGCTTGCATTGACAATGAAAAACATATGAGGCTTTTCATAAGAGTACGGATTACACTATTCTCACTGCCTAATATATCCTCTTTCCCCTCAGTTCCCCAAGGATGGTCACCTCTCATATGCGCATCTCATACACCTTTTTCTGAAATGTGCTGAATGCCATTTGGCTGCTGTCTTCCACTCTAGAGGTGGCTGCCTTTCTCTGGTGCGGCATGTAGAACTTTAAAGTGCATTGAGATGAAAAGTTATACAATTTTATACCCATTAATAGTTTATAAAGAATAGTTCATCCATTGTGTTTCATTCCTCTTACAAAGTTTAAATGTGCCAAAATATGGCTTGGATTCTGGCCAGAACCAGGAGGTATAACAGATGTGGTATACCAGAGCTCATCTTTGTGGGTGAAAGAGTGTGTCTTTTATCAAGCTGAAATAAGAAGACCTTGCAGAGGCAAAGACCTGGGTGATTTCTACAATTTATATACAGTACTAGAACAATCTGGATTCTCCTCTTAAACTGTGTTGTTGATGGTGGGGACCACGATCACATTTGTAGGCAGAGAGTGTTTCTGATTTGAGCGTTGTAATTCATCCTTTGCATGTGCAGATTTGGAAATACGTTTGTGTAAGAACTCACTGCAAACAGCATCACCCCAGATGAATCTGTGGTTTGCAAGATCGATTGATCTAGCCATCTATAATCAAGCTAGGCTGATAACTTCGGTTAGCCTGTTTTAGGCGGAAAGAAATATCTTTTTCTTGGAAATGAATAGAAGTAGTTCTAGCCTTACAGGCCATGGCAGCATTTTTGTAAACAAGTGGTGGATAAAAATGGAAGAAGTCATTTTAGTACCCAGGACCAATGGTGTTGGGCAGAGAAGGGCAGGGACTTCTCCAATAAATACTATCTGCTCCACCTCAGGTGCCTCACAGGCAAATAATTAAAACTTTAATATTAAAATTATTGTGAAGGACTTTTCACTTAGAGATCTCAAATCACTTTGCAAACATTAAGCCAAACAAAACCCAGTCAGTTAGGAAAACTGAGGTACAGAATGCTTGAGTTATTCTAGTAGCTGAATCATGAAGTCGTGGTTGGGTGTGTGTTGTTTTTTTTTGTTTTTTTTTAAGTAACAAATTGCAAATCCCGGTGGTAATTGAACCTGGTGATAGCTACAAGCATGGCTGAGAGGTCTTTTTGTTTAGACTATTTCCATCACTTCACACTGATTCAACTGACATTGTAGTCTTCAGAGTGATGTTTGGGGGTGTGGTATGGATGACTGTTGATTTATGTGTGGGTTATGTTGCACTGAGAGAGTTGTATGGATTTGTGCAGATGGAGAATGAGGGGTTTGTGCTGCATGTGTTGGGTGTTTGTGTCTAGGGAGTGGTGCTGGAAGATGTGTGTTGATTTGTGTGGGTGGCAGTTGGATGCACAGGTGTTGCAGTTGGGACAAATATTCTACCATGCATGCAGTCTCCCTCATACAACCTAATGAAATTGTCATATGCAAATTTTCTGTACAGTAAGGGTGGTGACCAGTTGAATTACCTATGATGTAACAATGGTCTCTAGGGCACTTGGCATAACATACATACAAGTCATACTGTAGCTGTACACCACATAGGTGCAATTCGTAAAGTTAAAATGGGTGAGAACTTAAGAATTGGACAGTAACAGACCATGAATCCCACCGATGACTCAACCAGGGAATATTATGAACTTCAGCCATGGTTGTAACTGTTTCCATCACTACATACTGACTCTTTGGACATTCTAGGCTTCAGAATGACAGTCCTCAAATCTTGTTGTATAGATATTCAAGATCAAACTGAGTCAGTGTCAGAAGACGGAACTCTTGACTTCAAAATCCTGTGTTCTACCCAATACACATGCTCTTTCTAGCTATGTTACCCCATTATAGATTATTTATAATAATAGTCTCTCTCCTGGTCTTAAAATTAGATGTGGGATATACTGAATATCTCTAATATATGAATCCTGTGATATCAGTCTTCATACAATTTTTTATTTTTATAGAGCAAAATGAACGTAGGCGTTGCCCATAGTGAGGTAAATCCAAACACCAGGGTGATGAACAGTCGTGGAATGTGGCTGACATATGCACTTGGAGTTGGTATGCTTCATATTGTTTTGCTCAGCATTCCCTTCTTCAGTGTTCCTGTTGCATGGACCTTAACAAATGTGATTCACAATCTGGTGAGTACAGAACTCTGTCTTGTAACATACATTAAGAAATTAGCTGGCATTTATGTATGTACGTACATATGTTTGTGTGATGTAGAAGAGGAAAAAGATACAATCGACTCTAGGTTGTGTAGACAATGAAATCCTAAGTAGCCAAACTGTCTTATCTTCTGCAGTGAACTTATTCGCAATCGAGAGTGTTAGGCATTTACAGTGGAAGGAACAATAGGTTACTGTTTTTAACAAGGGCAAAAAAACAGAGAAGGTAAAAGATGGGATTATTGATTTTAGTGTTCAACCAAAAGCCTTTGAATCAGGGAAACCGTTTAAAATGTTTTTAAAAGCTTTTAGAAAATTAACCAGAATGTTACAAAGCAAGCCAATTGGCATTTATGATAAGAACTATGCACTCTGTTCTATTTGTAAGTAGATAAGCCTTAAATATTAGTGAGAGTAGCACACACATTGAAGAGAACATACTCTGTGTGTAACCCCCTGGTGTTAGCTATTAATCTAGCAGAAGAACTCTGAGGCAACAGAAAAAAACTCCAGCATTTTACACAATATTAGGATGGAAACATCTGCTGGGCTTTATGCTTCTTGTTTACACTTTGGAAGAAGAGATTATATTAGTTCTCCATAATTTAAAAAGAAACCCCTATCTTCACACAGGGCCTGATCCAACCCTCACTGAAAGCAATAGAAAGGTAACTGACTTCAGTGGACTTTCATTCAGGATTATAATTAAAATATTTGACCCAGATCCTGAAAACACTTAAGCAGTAATTCAGTGGTACTACTGATTTGTATAAAATTACTCACGTGCATAAGTGTTTGCCCACTCAGAGCCTTGAAAAATAATTCTCGTAGAGTCATAGAATTTAAAGATGGAAGATGATCTAGTGGTCCCGAGTCTGACCTCCTGTATATCACAGACCACCACCATCATTCAGCATCTGTGCACTAAACCCAACAACCAAAATTAGACCAAAGTATGACAGCCCACAGGAAACTAGACTGTTATGGTGCCACAGGCAGAGAGTAAGAGCGACTGAGGTGCACCAGTGCTCAAGGCCCCCACAATGGCAGAGAAATTATTAAGTGAGATATACCCAGATAATCTGGGCAACTGACTCACACCCACATGCTACAGGGAAGGCAAAACCCCCCAAAGTCACTGCCAATCTGACCTGAAAAAAATGCCTTTTCTTTTGCTCAAACTGCCTTTTCTGCCTTAGGATGCCATAATTTTGCAGTGATCATTTAAAATTTATAGATGTGAGTATAAATGTTATGTCAAGGTTAGAGAACCAGGAGCCACAGTCCATCAGCTTGTGCCACAATTGAGATTCATTTATCTAGCATCCTGAGACCAGCAACAACCCAGTATCAACAATAAGGGCATATCTATACATACAGCGCTCCTGTTGGCATAATAAAACCACCTTAGTGAGCAGTGGTAGCAGTGTCAGTGGGAGTTGGTGTAACTTACTTCGCTCAGGGGGGTGATTTATTCACACCCTTGAACGACATAAGTTATGCCAACATAAGCTGTAGTGTAGACATGGCCTAAGACTTTTCCCTAGATAGTGGCAGATCATGTAAAGTTTGCTATCCTAAAAATGCAGTGTGAGCATAGTTCTATTCAAGGGCTCGTTTTACTAACTCGACCAGTTTGTTTACTGCCACGGTCAGCCCCCTAGTGGGCCAGGCCGGTTTATTTACCTGCCGCGTCCGCTCCCACTGGCCACAGTTTGCCGTTCCAGGCCAATGGGGGCTGTGGGAAGCGGTGCGGGCAAAGGGATGTGCTGGCCACTGCTTCCCACAGCCCCCATTGGCCTGGGATGGCAAACCGCAGCCAGTGGAAGCTGCGATTGGCTGAACCTGCAGACGCAGCAGGTAAACCGTTCCGGCCTGCAGGGGGTTTACACTGGCAGGCCGCGTGCCAAAGGTTGCTGATCCCGACTAGTCTAAAAGTTACCGGGGGGCTTTATCACATTCTCTTCTTCACTACTGACTTTAATATTGTGTTTTATGACTACTGATTAGCAGCCCTGAACTTGTTAGAGCTCTTACTTACAGTCTGTTTCATCATCTAATCTTTGCTGTGTAATCTAGTGCAGTGCTTCTCAAAGCCGGTCCGTTGCTTGTGCAGGGAAAGCCCCTGGTGGTCCAGCCGGTTTGTTTACCAGCCACGTCTGCAGGTTCGGCCGATCGCGGCTCCCACTGGCCGTGGTTTGCCGCTCCAGGCCAATGAGGGCCGCAGAAAGGGCGGCCAGCACATCCCTCGGCCCGTGCCACTTCCCACAGACCCCATTGGGCTGGAGCGGCGAACTGTGGCCATTGGGAGCCACGATTGGCTGAACCTGCCGATGCGGCAGTAAACAAACTGGCCCGGACCGCCAGGGGCTTTCCCTGCACAAGCGGCAGCCTGACTTTGAGAAGCACTGGCCTAGTGGATAAGGCATGAGATTGGGAACCAGGAATCTTTGGTTCTAATCCTGGCTTTGCAATTGACCTGCCGACCTGGAGCAAGTCACTACTCTTCTTTGTGTGTCTTTCTCCTTCAGCCCTCATGCCCCCTTCGCCCTGTTTCTATGCTTTGTCTGTCCAGGTTGCAAGCTCTTCATGGCACGAACTCTCTTACTATGTGCCTATACCTGTACCTGGCACAATATGGCTCTGATTGGGGCCCTGAAGAGGCTACAGTAATGCAAAACATTAAATAATAATGCCACTTTTTACAAAAATTTCTTTCCCCAGGGAATGTATGTATTCTTACATGCAGTAAAGGGAACTCCTTTTGAAACACCTGACCAGGGGAAAGCCAGGCTGCTAACACACTGGGAGCAACTGGACTATGGAGTACAATTTACATCCTCACGAAAATTCTTCACAATCTCGCCAATAATTCTGTGAGTTCTGAACTATTAGAATCATTCTATCTTGTGTGTATGCTTGAAATTTTATATATATATATATATATATATGGAATAAAAACCTTCAATTAATCAATTAGTGGTACTTTACATCTGTTAAATCTTTTTCCTAATTTATTTTTGTTTCTATTTGATAGATTTAGAGATCATGTGTTTGGAGATTAAATTAGTTTACAGTCATTCTTTTCTATGCAGTTTTGAACCCCGTTATTGAAATAGAGGCCCAATTTAGCAAATATTAAAAAGCAAAAGGATCTGTAGAATTGGGCTCTTTATGAAGCTTAACAGTACATTTTCCTCAAAGTACCATGTGCATGCTGAAAACAGTAACTCGAGTGTCAGCATTTGTGATTTTATCTTTTGTAAGCATCAAAAGTGCCTATCTCACATTTTCTGTGAACTTTGCCATACTTCTTAATGAGTCAGATCCATAGCACTTCATGTCAGTTTTGCATTCTGCTAGTAGGACTGTTTCTATTTACACAAGTTATGTAACAGTGTAAATACAATTGATTAGAAACTTCACACACCCCAGCCAGTGTTGGTGGAATTGTAACGGCAACAAATATGCAAATAGAAGGAAAGTCAGTTAAGTACTAAGGGACCAATCCTACAAAGTGCTAAGCCGCACTTGCAGGATCATGTCCTACACCGCATTTGAAAAACTAATCAGATACCTAGTAGCCCAAGGACTGAATCTACTGGTAAGCAGCCAGATTTAGTGATAAGTTTCCACCAGCAAGATCCAAGGACAGTGTGCTGATGAGAGCCCTATCCTTGTCCCCAGCTGTTGAGAATCAAGGAGCATGCCAGGATTCCTAGCTGCTCAGGGCCTCCAGAGGCTTATATGGAAGATGCCTAGTTGTTTTTGATAAAACTTGAAGCTTCCTTCTGCTTTTCTGGCTCTTGGGGAGAAGGTCCTTCTTGCTGTTCTGCACCTTAGAGCCTCCTGGGAGATAGGATGCACACTGCCCTTTTCCTCCCTAGCCTTCTAGGGGAACAAGGTCTGTGCCAATCTGCCCCATCCCAGAGACTGTTTTTTTTCTGCCCCCTCCTCCCAACCTCAAATTAGTCCAATACCTACCTCTGGTTGTTCATAGACTTTCTAAGCATCAGCTTAATGAAATCGACCCGATTCTATCCTCAGGATGCTAAATTGCAGCAATAAAACATCTCAGAGTCTTGCTATAGTTGTCCTCTTCTACAGCTTGTAAAAGGTGTTAGCAGCAGCACTGCGCTGCCTGCAGACTTGGAAGGAGAACTCTACATTGGCTCATATTTAGAAGGCTATTTCAAAATCATCTGGGCAAGAAACTTCTTAAATTTTTAACACTACTACACAGAAATGGATGTCATAGTCGTCTCTATTTTTTCAGGGAAAGCCTACCACTTGCAAGACATGGCAAGAATGCAAGAGCATTTTTCAAGCCCTGGCTTGCACAATGTGTAAAAACGTCCCATTATACCACTTTAGGCAAAGAATACCCCCCTCCCCTCCCCAAAAGGAAACTCACAATATCACTTTGTTTTGTGGCTCTTTTTAGCAAAGAAGTAGACTGTAACAGCAGAAAAAGGGGGTGAGAATACCGGTTCAATAAAAGTGTGAGATAGCTGGCAAAAAGCTGGAATCTATGGCATGCTCTCTAACTTTTCCAGTTGAACTGGTTGTCAACTAGCTAAAATACAATAGCAAACTTGCAATGGAAACATCAAAAGGGTTGCAGACTTTTTTTTAATACTTTGCTGACTGATCACCAGTATACTCAACTTCAGTGTCCTCTTTGCTTTAGAGCAGGGGTTCTCAGACTTTTGTACTGGTGACCCCTTTCACACAACAAGCTTCTGAGTGCGACCCCCCCTTGTACATTAAAAACACTTGTTTATATATTTAACACCATTATAAATGCTGGCCGTAAAGCGGGGTTTGGGGTGAAAGCTTACAGCTCGCGACTCCCCATGTAATAACCCCATGACCCCCTGAGGGGTCCCGATCCCCAGTTTGAAACCCCTGCCTTAGAGGACTTCAAATGCCTGGTCACTGAGTTTAATTAATATTTATGAGAAATTTATTTAGGTTAAAATATAAAACTAACACCACTTTGTGCCATTTAAAACCTAAGTTCTCAGCTGGCCTTGTAACTTTTGAGTTTCAGAACCTCAGGTTGAAAGGGTAGGGGAGGGAAAATCTAGCTTTTGCTTTTCAAAACCCTGACCCTAGGGTTGTGGTAGAAAGATACTGGGGCCATAATTTGCTGAAAGTATAAAAGCATCTTAAAGCAGGAGAAATGTTTCTGTTCTGTCCTTACCCCACTCCCCAAATCCTTGGAATCCGTTCTTAGTCCCCTGATGACTTTACAGTTTTTTAAAATTCTCTTCATTTAACAAAAACCAAGATTTGTCAGCTCTCTTTACTCCCTTTGTTTCTGCAGGTATTTCCTGGCAAGCTTCTATACCAAGTATGATCCAGCACACTTCATCCTAAACACAGCTTCTCTCTTGAGTGTGCTTATCCCCAAGTTGCCACAGCTTCATGGTGTAAGAATCTTTGGCATCAACAAATACTAATTGGGAGATGTGAAACTGAAGCATTCTGACCAAAACCTGCCATGGCTACTGCTTTTTCTCAGGTGAAGGAATGGGTAGTCTGCTGTGCCATTTATCTAGTAACATACAATGAGATACTTTCACACCTGAGATCTAATTGCTACTATTTGGGATGCTGTTTGGAAGACCAGTAGACTTTTACAGGAAGATGCTTCTAAGTATTTAATGTGAATGGTAAATCTTTCAGAGAGAGGTTTTCCGTGAGGAACTGGGCAGGCCCAGCTCTAAAACTTAATCAGCGCTAAGAGAATACATATGTCCAGCCGACACAAGTGACTTGCAAAGAAGGTGTGAATAACTTAGTTGAAATGTAGGAGCAATTTTCACAAATCATCCAGATAGCCATAGTAAAAGCAAAGCAAGTTAATATGTAAACCCAGAATCCTCTGTTGAAGAATGGTGAGGCCTCATGCTTAGATTATGTAAAAGTAGCCAGTTACTGCTTTTGGATTACGTATAAATGGTTCACTTTTGCCAGTTTAAGGGTTGTCTGTCTACCTCTAGATGTTGCCAACATAGTTGTTTTTTTTTAACCTGGCAGCTGCTGTGATCTAATGGAGTACTTTTATGTCTATCTGTTCCTTAGTTACAAAGACATCTCCAGTCGTATATGTCAACTCAGGGGATTTCTGCATCAGCTTGCTAGCCCACTTTTTGTATACTAATGAAATGTGTCAACATTGTTTTATTTGTTTTTACTTTCCAGACAGGGCTGCTAATCTGTTTCGAGAAACTGAAGCACAAAATTTCTAAAAACAGAAAACTTCTCATGGTGTAGATTTGGGCAGTCTTCTTTATTTGACTGGTAGGCCATGTTTTAGTGGTTAAGAGGTCTGTAGTGGCCTTTTTTTTAGAGGAGAGGCAGTCCAGTTTTGCAGGTTGCTGGAATATCCCACAGAAACCACTTTCTTTAGCTAGTTAAATCACCAAGTAAAAGCCCAAACTGGTGGTGGGTAAACAGCCAAGCTATAGATCTTACCTGTATGGTCCAGCAGAAGAAAATGTAGATGTTTGCCTTTCCTGGAACACCTTGAGAAGAAGTTCAAGAAATCTAAATTTCAAGGGTGACTCCACTACTGTATAGTACTGTACTACCCTTGTGGATAATCAACTCTGTGATTAGAGTGATGGGTGTTTATGCTGAGGCCTCAGCATTTAGTTTTGTGTCTTGAAAAAGAGATCCTGTAAGATATGCGCAGTAACTGCCAAGTGAAAGCAGCTTACCACATTTTGAACTGGCTTGGATTTGGGGGTGGGGGGGAGAGGCATGTGTCATAAGAACTGTGTCCTTTAAGAGCATGGCCCTAGTTTAAGCCTTGGCTACAGGGATTGCACAGGATGTGTTCATGCAGCAAAACCAACACCTATATAAAGATTTGCCTTGCAAAATTCAATCAAGGGTTTAGCCACTGGTGGGCATATTTGTCTCCCTTATTAGAAGAATTTTTCTGGCTGCTTTGGCTGATGGAAGATTGGCTGTAAGTTTGTCAGCAATGAGCTATGAAACTTCATAGCAACTGAATGGCTCGTATGAACAGATGAATCTTCAAGTTAAACTAATAATTATGAACATAAAGTGATAACTGGCTACTTTAAAAAAATCAAGTTTGCTTCATAGGGCTATGCTAGCGCTCTGAAAGTGTCTTGTTTTTGAAAATGTTTTATATAAAGGATAAGTGATAATGACTTTGAGACTGGGAATCATATCAGCATTGTACTTCGTACTTTTATTCATTTTAGCAAAAAATTTACAACTGGTGATGTGCTTTTGTAAATAGATCATTGATAGTAACATAGGATTAGTGTTTGAAACACTATGTAAAACTTGCCTAGAATTGAATAGGAAAACCTTTTCAGTAATTGTGCAACACATCATTGTAGTAAGCTTTTTCCTTTTCTCCTCAGATACTTTTTTCCCCAATGGCTTACATGGTTCACAGAATTTAAAATAATATGCCCTATGATGGTTTTATTTCTTTGTAGTATAAAACAAGTTGTTCAGAATACACATCTGGCTTTATCATCTCCTCTGTAAGAACAAAACACTGTTACATGGTACATTTTACTCCAGCCAACTATTCAATTAATGAGGAAACATTAACACACACACTCTACCTCTACCCATGTAATTTCTACAGATAGCAGTTAAGGGTCTTGTCTCTTTGCATCACATATGTTATAGGGTACAACTGAATGATCATATAAGCACATGAAGAAAATAAAACAACTAGTATTGAGTCTACTTCCAGATTATTAAACCCACTTTAATGGGGCAGAGTTGTCAAGGATTAAAAAGATCCCGTGAGAGCCTTTTTAATTCAAGTGCCATCTCAACTCTCAGTCTTTCCATATCTATGCAAAAAAACAAACAAACATGAAAGTAAGGGACAAGTATAATACTGATTACGTGGATGGAACTCTGCTGGAAGCTTTTGGCGTATCAATATACAATAGGGAGAATTAGTACCTATAGTTAAGGTTACCCTGCACTCTGTTATAAGATTCTTATTGCAGATATAGGCCTTTCCTTTATAAAACCTTGCATTTCAGCCTGAATGGTTGAAGCTTGACAACTTCTGCAACAAACGAGGCAGGGCTCTACAGAAAATATCCTCATTCACTACTCATACATGATTCTTTGTACACTCTCCATCCTATGCATTGAATGAGGCAGACGCCTTGTGGGAAAAATAGTATGTGGTGATGTACTGAGTACTGTATCATAATGGATATGCATAAGGGGGGGAAACTATGATTGCACATGAAATTTTAACACTGATATTTCCTAACTTCTGAGTGTTTGACTTTGCAACTTTAACTTTCTTTTAATGTATTTTTAAAATACAGTAAATCCATAAATACAATGTGCACTAACCTAACTAATGTAAATTCTCACAGCCTTTGTAAACTGAACTTTCTTCATAGTTACCTTCTCTATGCAAAATCCTAAGCATCACAGAATATTAGGGTTGGAAGGGATCTCAAGAGGTCATCTAGTCCAACCCCCTGCTCAAAGCAGGACTAATCCCCAGACAGATTTTTACCCCAGTTCCCTAAATGGCCCCTTTAAGGATTGAACTCATAACCCTGGAGTTAGCAGGCCAATGCGCAAACGGCTGAGCTATTCCGCCTTCACTCATGCCTGCCATAAAGCCCATGACTAATACTAGAACAGTCATGTAACAAATTTTAAGTTTACATAAAAAGCTGTACTTGAAACCATAATCTTGATCACACAGTACGTGATATTCTATATCTTGTTTAAAGTGCAAGTTCTTGAGGCAAGGAGTATATCCTCCTTTGTGTTGAATATAAAATCCAGAAAATAAATCTGAAACCAAGCCACAGCACAGTGAGTCGGTATGAAGGAGTGTAAGTTTTTTTGAATGAGACATATTACTATTCAAAAAACTTAAAGGACAACCAGCTTTGAACAGTCAGCCAAACATCATTGCTTTCAACTGCTTGCTGCTGCTGTGCATTTTGGAGCAGTGGACACGATTAACAGCCTCAGCAGGGGCAGGATAAATCTGGACCATAGCTGATGTGCCCTTTGGGTGGGTGGTTGGAGGCAAGCAGCCCGTGCGGACCTAGGCTCTGAGGCGGTGTCTGCGATCAGCGCTGCATGGCCTGCTGAACTACGGCTGCCTCCGTCCGAAGCGGCTGTGCACGGAGAGCACAGCTGCAGACGTGGCACTGACAGCTGCACTGAATGGCGTCGGCCTCCGGAAAGGCAGAGGATGAGTGTGCTCGTGTGAGTGCGGCGGGGCCAAGTCTAACTGAACCGGGATCCGCCCCTGGTGCAGTGGTGCGCGCCGCGAAACAGGCCCCGCAGAGCCAGCGCGCGCTAGAAGCAGCCTAAGCAATTGCCTCAGGCCTCAAGCAGCTCCAGGGAGCCCGTTATATTCCTCCTTAGGCCCCGCGCTGCCCCTCTCCGCCCCTCTGCAGCGCCGTGGAGCGCAGGTGGGAGGCGGGCAGCGGCGGTGCCAGTGTGGCCGGGCGGGGGGAGGCTGAGCCCTACCCCCAGGGCCTGGCATCTGTGTCTGTTCTCGCCTGTGCCGCCCGGTGGGGTCTCCCAGTGCCCCGCCCTGCCCCCGCCATCGCTACGGGCCGGGTCACGCCGCTGCGCCCGCCCTGACGGCTGCTGTAGCGCGCCGGCTGCCGCCCGGGGATTAACAAAGATGGCGCCCGCGGCTACTTACCTCCAGGTTTTTCCTTCTAGTTGCCTGGACCAAAGATGGCGCCAGCGAGCGGTTCCCTGCCTCTCCCCCAGCGTACGTTCCTCCTTCCCATTGGCCCAGCTTTGCCATGTGACCAGGCCTGGTCCGCTTGCTCTTACGGGGAGGCCGGTTTTAACCCTTGCGGGACAGAAGCTGCTGGATCTTGTCGCAGGGGCGGGGCAAGAAGCACAAAGTAAGAGGGTGGGGGGGGGGGAGAAGATGGATGAAACCCGGGCCAAGGGAGGCGGAACCTTCATCTAGCCCAAGACTGAGGGGGGGCGTCTCTGGCGCGGGGGGTGGGTGTCAGGCCCGCCCGGGTCTCGGTTGCTGGAGCGGGAGAGGCCGGGGTGTCGGACCCGCCTGTCTGATTCCCTCAGCGGCCTCCCCCTCGGCGCTGGGTGACTTTGCGCCCGGGGGTCAGCACAACAGCCCCCGCGCTGCTCTGGGGCGGTAGGGAAAGGGCTGCCCCCCTCTCGTTGCATCCTCGCCGTCGGAGGTTACGTGACCTGCCCACCCGTTATAGTCAGTTCTCTCTGAGCAGCATCTCATTGAAATTGCTGGTGGAGTAACCGCAGCATTGCACCTGTCCCGACTGCCGTGCCGCTCTCCTCTCTACCGGGAAACTCCTCTGTCCGTTTATTCTCCCAAGAATGCAGCCACGAAACAGTCCCACGTCTCCGGCCCCTTACACCAACCTTCCTCTTCTAGTGCCCCAGTCAAGGTTTCATTTAAATAATTTGCAGAGCAGAGGAGATATAACACTTGTAGGGCTTTGTTTTTTCCCTTCCATTATAAGATTATGCCATTTAATTCATCCTGGCCCCCTCCAATGGCAAAACCGATTTCCTTTCAAAAATATTTGTGAGCCACATTATCCCTGTCAGATAAGAGCCAGAAAGGGACTGAGATAGAAAAGCAATAAAGGGGAAGCCCTACAGCTCTGCATTATTAATTCAAAACGGACCCACCTGATTGTATCTATTCAGTCATTGTTTCATTTGGGGAGTTGAAACAGTCAAGAGTGTAGAAAGAACCATGACACTTGTTTACATGCAGTCTGGTTTTTTTTTCCCCAACTCTGTGTAATAACCTTCTACATATAAACATGCTATTGCACACAATATGATTGCTACCATAGTAGGTGCACTTAAGCATAGAACTCTAGGAATGTTAAAAGAGCTAATAAACAAAACTCCTCCCAGTCAGAACATCATTAGAAATGTGCTCCCAGCAAAGAAGGATCATTCTCCAGGTATGTCTGTCTACATCTGTGTTAGCAGTAACGTTGGCCATCAGTTCCCCAAACCTATTTGTTATCTATGTAGATTAGGGGAAGGCAGGTACACATTTTTTCAATAGCCCCATACTAAAAAATGTTGTATAGCCACTACCTCCAGTTTAATAGCCTCACTGCCAGACTAGAGATCTGTTATTGAAGATAGTTAAGATACAATTTAACCCTGAAGCAAAAATTAAATAAGCAACCACTTTCAATCCCAGAATAGCCCTGTTCATTGAAATTAAAGATGGAACAGGACTGAAATACTAGACCCAACCAGTTACCAACAAAATAGATGTAGATTTTCAAAAAACTTCTTATCTAGTACTGGAAAGGTTATGTCTTCAGTATTTAGTGACATAACACAAAACAACTGTTTGATGTTGCAGCAAGTATTGTCTCAACAGTAGCAATTTCCATAACAAGAATAAGAAAAAGCACAGAAATACACCTTGTAGTAGAGTAGTGGGAGGGGATCAAAAAACTCTTCCTTTTGTTCAGGCTTTAGTTCCCCTTCATTCTGGACTTTAACCACAAGATGTAATATGTTGAGAAAATTAATTTTAAGATAATTAACAGAATGTGTGCATAACATTAAGCATATCTCATGATATTTTTCTGTTGTAACTCATCCTTCCATACCGATTTTCTCCTCCCCTTGTTTGTTAGTCGTATCTGGTGCATTAAATCTAATTGTAATCGCTTCAGGGCAGGTACATGTCATTTTATTTGTCTGTAAAGTACCAGGGTCAGATGTGGTGTTACATAAATTAGACATGATAAGAAGTCGGAAAGGAGAAAATGTTGCTTAGCATGTTCTCTTCTTTTCTGTTGTTTTTCCTCACATGATGTCTTAAGGTGGGTTTTTCTATGTAGTTATCTAACCAAGGCCCTTGTGCAGATAAGGTCTAGAGGATCCCCACTCTTTCACTTAATGGGAAGCAGTGTGATCCAGTAGCTAGGGGAGGGAATTGTGACTTGAGAAATCTGGATTTTGTTTCTGGTTGTGCTGTGACTAGGCAAGTCACTTAATATCTTTCTATCTCAGATTCCCCATCTATAAAATAAGGATAATGAGTGAAGTACTTCAAGATCTGTGGATGAAAATATACTATTGATTATTTTGGTACAGCTATCTTAACTCAATTGCTTCCCTTTTCTTTTTACAGTCATGCTTCATTTTCCCTGCCTGGGTGCTTCACATATTATGTCAAAAATAAAATCAGTATCCTTGAATAGTTAGTGGATGCTCTTGAAAGTAGCACAGATAATTATGTTATCAGGGATCACTGTCCTGTTTTTTAAAAGGCTCAGGATCTAATCAGATTAGTTTGGATTTAAATTAGTATCCACAAGGGCATTTCTCACAGCATGTGTAATAAGAGTTGGACTGATTAAAAATATTGGCTGGAGTGATGTGTAGGGAAAATGGTTATTTTAGAAGGAATGTTTTTACATTGTGACATGCTGTAACAAACGTGTTTTGATCCCACTCACGGTGAAATCATTGGGTGTTTTCCTGTTGATTTCAGTGATAGCAGGACCACAGGGAATCGCACAGGAACCAGTTCTGTGTGGGTGGTGGAGGAGGGACAATTCCCTCTTTCTCACCCTCTCCCCGGAAAGCACCACAGCCACTATTCCAGCCCTGTGACTGGAGAAGGAGCCACTGCACCTTTGTACCCTCGGTGGATTCATGGCCCCTGATTCCATATAATCACAGATGCTGTGGCCACATATCCCCTAATTTACAAAACAAGTATTTATGAATTATAAACAAGTTATACTATTGTTTATTCTTTTAATGTTTGTGGTGAGACTACTTTAAATAAATAAAACAAATACATTCTCCCACTACATAGTTCCTCTTCTTGTAACTGGCTTGCTAGTATGATGTTGCCCAGTTATTTGATTGTTTGTTGTCTGGAGTAATACCTTTCTGAAAGCTTGAATACTTTTTACAGTGGCAGTGACTTATGGTAAGTCTTATTCCTTCTAATAATGGAGTATTCAGGCATATAAACGGTAAGGTGTTACTTATACAGTTCAGAATTTAGGAGTGTAACCAAGCACATCTGCATGTCTATACATAATGTCTATGCGTTGCAGAGTTTTCTGAGATTTACTCTGTGTTCTGTGTCTCTCTCACAGAAAAGTGTAAAACATGGTACCTGCAGTTGGAAACACTGAACAAAATCTGTTTTGAAACATGTTTTGGGTGCAGGTAACCACAGACCTCCTAACCCTTCTCAAAATGTTAAGTATTAAGAAAACATTTCCTTTTCTTTTTCTTATTTCTTAGAAAACACGTTTTAGCTCAGTAGTTTGTAATAGTAAAAAAGTAAGGGATACACTATTCAGGTCAGTTTCTTGAGCTCTAAAATTATGACTGTTTTAGAAAATGAAAGTTATATTTTTGTTTGACCTGAAACTTGATCTGCTTAATTTCTTGCAATTTTTTTAAGTCAGTGTAATTCTGTGTACAGTAGAATAATAAGAAAGCACTCTCGAGAAACCCTCCAATAAACCAGTATGCATGCACAAAGGAGAAACAAAACTGGGAAAGGGAACAGGTATCACTTTCAAGCGTCCAAGGGGTTACTTTATAAAGAGTGAGGAAAAGAAATCATTTTTTAAATTGCTAAAAATATTTTGGCATTGGCTTTTTTTTTTCAATTAACTTTTCATATATAGAAAGAGGGGGAGAGTGATTTCAGTTCACTTTAAGAAATATCCATTTGGTTAGTCACATCTACTGTACAAACCATTTGTGTTTTGTAATGTAACTCAGATTAGGTTGTTAAAGCACAGGTATTGTACCTACATAGTGTTCATCTCACAAATTTGCCAGAATGGGACGATGTCTTACTACTGAGAAAATAGGAGAGCATTTTAGAAGCATATTAAACCCCAAAACATTTTTTTTCTTGCCTTAGGTGGTTAGGTCCTCCTATTGTTTCTACCTCTTCTTGGGGCCTGAGTTGGAGGACAGTGCTTCTTGTCTATGTAATCCCTCTAATGGGACGCATTTTCTTTTTTTTTCTTTTTATAAAATTCCTTTCGTTTTCTCTAACTTCTTGTTTCTTTTTCCCCACCACCACTTTCCTTCCCGACCAGGAATTCCCCCCATGTCCTCCACCCCACAGGATTTCTAGTGTTAGATGCAGCAGCAGTTTTAAGCTCTATTACTAAAAATACCATGAGCACCGGGCACTTAATGCTACTGGTGCTAATATTGATCCTTGTTGAAATACTACGTCATGATCAGCAACTGTCCTAGTACTGGGAGAAAAATTGAATCAGAGGAGGACTGTGGCCCAGATCTTAAAAGGTGTTTAGGAGTTGTATTCCTATTGAAATCAATGTGTATTAAGATCTGAAATACTTTGGAGGATCAGGCCTGGGTACCTAAGGCATGCTCCAAAATATACTTTTGATAGAGCACTGCCTAAAGTTAAGGTGGCATGGGGATTTTCATCCTAAAGGGTCATTTTCAGAGGCCTATCAAAACATATCTTTAGGGCTGAAATTTGGCACATTTGTACTAAGCACAGTAGTGAATATTTTGGGAAAGTCTGCACAGAAACAGCTGAGTTGATTTGAATTAGGAAGACTGTGTGGAAAAAAATACAAGTTTGCTATCATAAAATAAGATTGGTCAGTGTAAAAGAAGTGTTTTGCTACTAGCTCCAAGGATCTAGCCCAGCATGTTGCTATGTATCTCACTATAGATATGCAAACGGGGAGAGAGAATATATGTAATGGTTCTCAGGCACGATGAAGTTTTTATTGCCACAAATATACGTTCTTATTACTCATGAATGGTGGAGCTCATTGAAGGGAGCAGGAGAATGGGTCTGCTTCTCCTTGGGATTTATACCAGTGTAAATCATGAGTCAATAGAAGTACTCTGGGGTAAAAAACCTGCTGAGAAGAGAATTAGGACCCATATATGATGACTAATTGTTAGATCTCATTTTAAGAACCTCTGCTTAATATAAGGGAAAAGATATTCTGGTATCAGCTAAGCCTGTTCACTCAGACCTCTAGTGGTATAATAAACAATGGAATAGCAGAATTTTTAGTCTCTTCCCATTTAAACATGAACCCATTAAAGTCATTATTGGTGTAACTGCATTAATTTTGAAGTGACAGTTTGCATGAATTTGGCCACTGCTTTTAAAATTACTTGTTACTAATATGTCTTTGCCTGACTAAATTACTGTTGTGGAATTTGAATTCTGAGGATGGTATCTGTACAGTTCTTTTCTAGGCATGCCTCTGTGCAGAAGATTTTAGCAATAAGCAGTGTAACCAGATGCACTTCAAATTCAGTTAAACATGGCCGGTCTGTGTGGTTAAGAAGCATTTTCTTTAACTCTGTCAAATACTATCCCACTAAATTAGTTCTGGGAATTGAAACCAGTTGTGATGATACAGCAGCTGCTGTGGTGGATGATACTGGCAAAATCTTAGGAGAAGCTCTACATTCTCAAAATGAAGTCCATTTAAAGTAAGTAGACATTATCATGGGTGCTTTATTTTCTAAACTGCACTTGTAGTTTAATATTACTAATGTGATTGTCATTTATACTTGTCATATTCCATCAAGGGGCAGGTTCTTAAGAAATATGAATTGGTTCTGATTATCAAATTTGGTAAAATTCCCCACACCCACCAATCCTGAAGAGTATGTTATTTACCTGTCTCCAATTTTGGACAAAGGTAAATCAGAAGATGGACATTCCTTGCTAAATTCATGATGACAGAGAGGGGTTGTGGATACCAACTCCTATAAATTGTCTTGGCACAGCCTAGGGCTAAATTCAAATGGGGCATAAACTAAGCAAGAGCAAGTTGAATCCTTGTATGGCCTTCCATTGGAAGTGATGGTAATCTTCACTGCATGGAGCATTTTAAATAGGACTAGACAAAGCATTTGAGAATAACTGTAGAGAACTGTCATGAAGTGGAAGGACTACCAAGTCTTTTCCATCTCTCATTTCTATGATTCTGTTTCTGTCATAAAATATGGACACTTCATAATTCTTTGTTTCTAATTAGAACAGGTGGGATTATTCCTCCAGTGGCACAGCAGCTTCACAGGGAAAATATTGAGCGAATAGTAAAAGAAACACTCTGCGTCAGTGGAATCTCTCTCAAGGAGCTCTCTGCTGTTGCAACTACTGTAAAGCCAGGACTCGCTTTAAGTCTCGGCGTGGGATTAGAATATAGTTTAAAATTGGTGGACAAGTATAAAAAACCTTTCATCCCTATCCACCACATGGAGGCACATGCACTTACAATTAGGCTGATAAACCAAGTGGAATTCCCTTTCTTAGTTCTTTTAATCTCTGGAGGCCACTGTATCCTGGTAGTAGCACAAGGAGTTTCAGATTTTCTTCTGCTTGGACAGTCAGTGGATATAGCACCAGGAGACATGCTTGACAAGGTAACATTTCTGTAGGGATTCGTTTATGCATTTTATACAAGTACTTACATTTGTTGTATTATTTACATAATAGTTTGTCTGTTTCTTACAGTAGCAAAAGTAGAGGTATGTATTCTTTAGGAAACTGGGATTCTGGCATTGCCTTGGGTAAGAATTTGTGTAAGCTTTAGAGCAGCTAATGTTTTTTCCAAAAGGGGAAAAACTGTGGAATCCAGTAACAGGTAAGGTTAATCACTTGTGTAGACGAGTCCTACTCTGTGTTTTATTAGCAATTTTTTATATTTGTGCCCAGACCCTAGATGGATACCTTAAATAAATCTGAATAAATTAATTTTTAAATATTCCCTGCTTATAAAATGGGCATTGTTAAAGGAAGGATCTGATTTGGCAGGTGTATATTTAAACTCTGGGAATTTTCATTGTAACCACAGAGGTTGGAACAAGTTAGCCAGTATGCTTTCTAGAATATCACCTACAGTCAACATAAAGAAAACAGTACAATACACTATAAACGTCAATTTTTTCCTCCAATTTGAAATACTAGAGATGTTGTAGGCTTAGAGGCTACTAAAATCTATTCATTATATTTCTTTAGTTGGCACTAGTTGTTTTCAGCAGGCAGCTAGCCATAACCTGGATGGCCAGCCTACACTGAGGCTGGACATAGAAAGTTCAACAATATATGCAGTACAAATGAATCTGACTAACAGTGATATTTAAAAGGATGCTGCTGTTTAAAATCGTGTTTGATTTTTTTAAATGTCCTTACTTATGTTACTAATTGTGCCTGAGAGAGTTTGAAAAGTCTAGTTTATGTTTCACAAGTTATATTGTGTTGGTCACTGAATAAATAAACTTAAGCTGGCCAGTTTCTGTTTCTTATTCTCAAGCACTAGCACAGGTTTGCAAGGAAATTTTTAAAACAAAACAAAAATAAAAAAAAAAGTTTGAAATCCTTTCTATTAGTGTTAACTTGGCAGTCTAATATACCCATGAGTGTTCATTTCAAACAGAATAAGAATTAGATTCCTCATGTTTCTTGCAAAGTTTGAGGACCCTCATATTCACCCAGTTTACTATAAAATTGGATTTGATGTTAAACGCCCTCTAATGTTAGCCTTAGCATCTATCATTGGTCTTTTCCTCATAAGACCTAGTTCACAATTTATAAACTCTGGGCCAAATTCATCCTTAGTGTAACTCCATTGACTGGAGTTATAATGGAGCAGTGCAGTTACATCAGGGATTAATTTGGCCCTATTTTTCCCCAATTCTTCTTTCCAAGTCTATTGTTAGCATAATTATATTCTTTTCCATTTTTCTAGGTAGCAAGAAGACTCTCTCTAACAAAGCACCCAGAGTGCTGCAGAATGAGTGGTGGGAAAGCTATAGAGCACTTGGCCCAACAGGGAAACAGGCTGCATTATGAACTCGGAGCTCCCATGCGACATCATCCTAACTGCAATTTTTCCTTTTCTGGACTTCACTCCAATGCCACTAGAATAATTATGCAAAAAGAAAAGGAAGAAGGTATTTTTCAAAGTAAGATATATACAAATTGTACACCTGACCTGTGGTTATATTTGCAAAAACCCCTTTTGCTCACAATCTCTTTAGGTTTACAGGAGGGACACCTCCTGTCCTGTGTTACAGACATTGCTGCTGCAGTACAGCATGCAGTAGCACTTCATATTGCCCAGCGAACACACCGGGCCATTCTATTCTGCATAAAAAGTGGCATCCTATCACAACCAAATGCAACTTTGGTAAGTACATATAACTTTACTATGCATGTCAAGGGGTACATGCTGTCATACATTTGAATACACGTAACAGCACCAGGAGAAAGTGCAGCAAGGCATCAGCACCCTCCTTCACATTTCCACTTATAACACAGCTCCAGCATTAAAATAAATGCATGTGATACATTTAGTTGAACATATAAAATAAATAAAACCTGCTGCAACAGAGTGTACAGCTGTATAGAGGATTGCAAAGTGCTGCATTGTTAAGTAAAGTAATTTTAAAGTTTTCTTACATGTCCATTTTTCTTGTATATATTTAGATGTATTAGAAACATCTATCCACAACTTTAACATCTTTTACTCCAAACAATCTCAAAGCATTGTATAAAGTTAACTAACTGATATGAAAACTACATGTAGGGATAGCATCATCCTCCATTGAAATGCAGCCATCGGGTGAAACACATCATTTGTTTCAACTGTACAGAGCAATACTAGAAAGCAGTTTAGGAGAGGAAGTGAGAATAATATATCAAGCTGAAATTTCAAGGGGAATTTATAGGTAAACAGAATATGATTAACCAAGTTTAAATTTGCCCAGGACACTAGGATTAACACCTCATCTTGTGCACTATGAGATTTAATTACCAAAAGTGGTCATGACCATAGTTCTCTGTCTCATCCAAAAGAGAGTACCTCCAGCAGAACAGCACCCTTTCTCTCTTCCCCCAGCCCCCCGCCCCCACATGCTGGGATATTTAATAAACATTGACTTATTGGGGAGAGTGGCGCCTATTGAATTGCCAACACTACTTCCTTTAGTATCTTGCTTTTCCTTGTAGCTTTCCTATCCCAGTCTTGACATAATTCAACTCTACTAAATTTGTGAAATCTGACAGCCCAGTGTGGTCTGGCTGCAGGGTTTTGCAGGGGTACTGATTCAGAATTCTTCATTTATAGTTACTCTCTCACATTTTGTCTTAATAAATTGAGAAAAAAATAGTATTTTCTTAATCATCACACTGTTAGTGCTACTAGGCCATGCACTTCTGTTCTTGTAATTTGTCAATGATGATTAAAGCTTTATGAAATATGGTGAAAAAATTAAAGATTTTTGTGAACATGTGAAAATGTCTGCTAATGAACTTAATTTTATAACTTGTAAACTGAGTTCAAATTTTTTCGTATTATTCAGTTTCACTAACTTCTCTTCAATAATGTAACTAGAGCATGTTAGAAAATAGGACACTCTTTCATGAAAGTTCTCCTCTGCTCCCCTCTCCCCCCCATTGGCCTTTTTCTTGAAATATTTCAAAAACTTGAAATTTTTGGACTAACTCTAAAGGTAAAAAGTGTAGTTGCTATAAAGCCTTGGAGATTACTTACAATTAAGTTGCTATAACACATAAAAAGGTAAGTGAAAAATGTCTAAATTAAGCATAAAAATTGTTATATGCCAAATTCAATAAAACTTCCAATAATATTCTCCACCTTACAAGGACATACATGTCCCAGAAAGCAGAATTTTCAAGGACTTCTACTATTGAATGCATAAAAAGAAGACAACTTTTAATTGACTCTGGATCTGTGATGCTAGAATTACGTGATTTTTTTTTTAAAAGGATGGTGTCTTTGCCTGCTACACAGGACCAGAAAGTCATCTTTAACAGCTAGCATTTTTACAAGACACTTAAAATATATATATTAAAAAAAATTAAATAATTTCATAGACTCATTTGAATTAGATTCCCAGCACACAGGAGCACTGATTCTGATTGAGAACTCTGTGCACTATTTAATACAAATAATCATTGGATGTGGATAATCTAATCCATTCCTAAATCATCCATAATACATGGGTATTAAGTCTAGTTTTGAATATATAGTGATGATTACATGGCTTGCTATTCTTACTTTTTTAGCATTTTCCTCTAATAGCTTAAATGTGCTGTGCTGCAATTTACACCCATTACTTTTGTTCTGTCCTACTTGAATAACGTGATTAAGGCCAGCTGGGACCATTATGATCATCTAGTCTGACCTCCTGCATAACAGAGGCCCTAATGCCTGATTTTTGATAGCTGCCTTACTTACACATCCTTTACATGCTGTATTTGTAGATAGTTGTATCTGTTCAGTAATCTTTTAGGCCTGGTCTGTACTGCCGCTTCTAAGTCACCCCCTTGAGCGACGTAGCTTACATCGACCTAATGTACACTGCACTGCACTGTGCACTGTGTCAGCGGGAGATGCTTTCCCACCAGCTTAGCTTCTGCCTCTCGGGGAGGTGGAGCACTGATGCAACGGGAGAGCACTCTGCCATCAACTTATCACATCTTCACCAGACCCAATAAATTGATGCCACTGCATCAATTGCAGTGGCGTCGATTTAGCCTGCCAGTGGAAACAAGCCCTTACTAAGACTACAGACACCCAATTCTCTTATCCTTTTCTTTTCTATTAGGTCTTGATTTCCCTATTATTCTCTTTGAAATTAGGGGTATGGAACAGCTTCCCCCTAGTACATTTCACCTTGGACTAAGGGGGGATATGATAAAGATCTATACAATCTTGATTGGTGTGGAGAAAATGAATAAGGAAATGTTATTTACTTCTTCACATAGCACAAGAACTAGGGACCACCCACTGAAATTAATAGGCAGCAAGTTTAAAATGAACAAAAGGAAGTACTGCTTCACACAACACACAGTCAACCTGTGGAACTCTTTGCCAGAGGATGTTGTAAAGGCTACAACCATAACAGGGTTAAAAAAAAATTAGATAAGTTCATGGAGGATAGGTCCATCAATGGTTATTAGCCAGGATGGGCAGGGATGCAACCCCATGCTCTGGGTGTACCTAGCCTCTGACTGCCAGAAGCTGGGAGTAGATGACGATCACTTGATGATTACCCATTCTGTTAATTCCCTCTGCAGCATCTGACATTGTCCACTGTCCTAAGATAGGATAGTGGGCTAGATGGATCATTGGTCTGACCCAGTATGGCCTTTCTTATGAATTTTCTTCAATGTCTTCATCAAGCTTTTTTGTTGAACTAGTGTACTATCAGCTGTTCCTTATTTTTTTTACTTTTGAATGACTTGCCTGTCTTTTTAAAATTGTTGTCAGGTTGTATCAGGAGGAGTTGCAAGTAATCAGTATATCCGAAGAGCTCTGCAAATTGTAACAGATGCAACTAACTTCAATTTGCTGTGTCCTCCTCCCAGACTCTGTACTGACAATGGTGTTATGATTGCCTGGTGAGCAAAGACTGTGTTTCTATGTTGTTGTTTTTTAAATGTTCTATATAGCAGTGGTACAATGCGAAAAAACCAGTTGACGTAATTGTGTAAGAATTTCTGCTTATTGTGGTTAAGCCACATGTGATCCAGACAAAAAGACACATTTGTATGTTAAATATGAACTGCATTTTAAATTTATGTTCTTCTCTATTTAGGAATGGCATTGAAAGGATGCGTGCAGGTTTAGGTGTGTTACATAGCACAGATGGCATACGCTATGAACCAAAGTAAGTGGCAAAGCTCCTACCAATCCATTTTCTCGTATGGTCATATTGAACTTTAACTTCCTACAGTCATTTTAATTTAAGCCTCCTTCAGTTACACAATCAGATTTTATTATGTGAAACGTCTTGTGATGCAGCTGTGCTTTTTAAATATCAGTAACTTTTCACTGCAATTATATAAGATACAAATAATACTTAACACTTATTTACCCCTTTTTGGGCATAGATCTCAAAGCACTTTATGAAGTTGGATAAATATCATTATTCCTATTGTAATATGGGGAAACTGAGACATGAAGAGGTTAAGCAACTTGCTTATGGTCATTCAATTAATTGGTGGCAGAGCCAGGAATAGAACTAGAACTCAGGCATTCTGTCTCTGAGCTCACTGTCCTATGCACTGAACCCTGCTGCCTGTTCATGATCAGCCATCCAGTGCGAAGTTCAGATTGGGTTTACATTCCTGAGATGGAATATCTGTTGGTGGAGGCTGCAGTGGCACACAGCAGTCCCAACCTATTTTGCTCTAAGGAGCTGGAGACAGGCTAGCACTTTTCCAAAATTGGACAGAAGGCATGTGAAGGATATGTTGACCTCTCAGTTGCCTCTTCCAGTTGGGATGCTGACAAGCCTGAGCCATTTAAAAAAAAAAAAAAGAGCTACTCCCCAGCATCCTGATGGGAACCCTGAGGGATGGGCAGCAGTAGACACCCTCTCAGCAAAGCCACACTGTGCATCAGTCTGGCCCCAGGTGTTTAGACAAAGTTAAAATACTGCTTTTTAACCAGAATACCTTTAATAAAATAACATTTGATGTAGAACAATCTAATGATATAAAATACCTCTACTGCACTTTAGACATTAGTATCCATGGCATGGCCTGTTTTATGAGGTTATGTAGGTTTTGGAAGGAATGGAAGTGGGGTTGAATTGAAGCAGAGTGTTTGGGAAACTTTGGAGGTTCCCTATTTTTAAAATGCTAATTGTGATCTGTATTATTATGAAATAGGTTTTCATCTTTTCCCCTTTCCTCAATAAAAACAGACATTTTGGGAACTTCTCAGGAAACACAGATTTGCAGTTTTCTGAGAGAACAAAGATGTTGGAATGTTATGCTTCAGAGAGAACTTATGTAAGGCTTCATTCATTAAAAAATAAGGTTACCTTATTTTGCTGCAATCCCACAGAATAGATAAATTGCACAGGTAAATACTCTTGTGAACTTCTGCTATATCTTGCATTCACAAGTGTTAGCAATGGGATGCAAACTGCAAAATCTCAACTAGCATCGAAGTGAAAAAGAAAAGCGACTTTCTGGGGGGAAAACAACCACCACCATAGCCAGAGTTCATCTCTTCTGCTATGTTCCAGGTTCCAGTTCAGACCGTAGGGTAATCTCTTCAACTAGGACGTAGGGATAGAAACAGCAAACTCTTGGAAGTGGCTGTAAGTAACTTGAGCCCTTCTAGTTTGCCTCAGTAGCTGTTTTCTCTCTCCAGAAAGTCAGGGCAGACAAGCTTCTGGTTCAATAATGCTAATAAATTTGATTTGACCTGGCCTGTTTTTTCCCTTTCATAACACTATGAATTTGTGTTTTTCTCCAGCTGCTGTTCTCCTTTATATTGGATATTCAGTCTCTTTACTAGACCCTCACCCATGCTTATAGCCATTTGTTCACAAGTTGTTGTGTTGCTGATTTCTTTTGACCTTGATTATTCTCTGGCTAGCTGTCAGATACCTTTGGCCAGTTGCCCATTTCCCTTCCAACTGTATATTCAGTCTATTTTAAATGAGATTAACCATATCTTGAAAATGTACTTGTCTGGCAGGAGCTATTATTATGCCACTTGCTTTTTTCTTAAATCTCATTCAGTCAGAAATTTTAAATTGAAACTAGTTGAAACCCTTCTTGTTTAAGATGTTTGCAGTGTTTTACATTCACAATTCCTTACCTCAGTTAGAGGAGATACACTTGGGAGGGAAGCTGAGAAAATATTTCTCCTTTAGAAGGTATTTGCTTTTCTCCCCCATTCGAGCACATTGGGGCCACTTCAGCAGTCACAGATGCTCAGGGTATAAGGAAAGCCCATGTTCCTTTTCTCCTGTGCTGGCTGCAGGTAGGAGTTGGTAGAGGAACTTTTCTGCCAGCTCTACTCAACTGTGGGATCCCTCTACCCTGGGGTGGTAGTCCTGTGACTGGACAGGACAGCTTTATTATTTGCAGAACATATGTGGGTTAATTCTGAGCCCATTGATGTCTATGGAAGTTCTGCCATTGTCTTCAGTGGAACCAGGATTTCACCCCGGTGTCACACTTACCCCTGACATAACCTGGGACAATTCTCATTGACTTCAGTAACAGTGCTGCCCCTTTAATTGCTTGGGCTGAGGTTTGGTTCATTTTGCTAACAAAAAGACTGATTTTTGAAAGGACTCACATTTCATGTTTCAAATATGAGGTGAGAGAGAAAAGCCGAGATGCATAGAGATTACATTTCTGGGCTGGAGAGAACATGTTTCTTGTTCTGGGCAGATCATTTGTGTTGAGACATTTAGTAGACAGTACTGAGTTATTCATATGGAAGGAAAGAACCTGCAATACTTAACTCATTGTCACTGGTGAAGGGGAATGCTATAAAAACATTATGGGTTAGGTGGAACTCGTGTACATCATCATGCTATGAACAAGGAAAGTCTTTCATAAAAGGGAAGTTGGACAAACTAAAATATAGAAGGTGCTGTATAGATTTACAAATCTTCATTGCCTGTATAAAGCTCACAAGAGTCAAGCACCAAATACTCTCTCATAATGCTGAATACTTTAAATAGGTAGCTTCATAATTGAGTAGATGTGTAACTTTATTACCATAATTATAAAAAATTGTTTGTTAAAAATAATACAGTGCTTGTTATATTATAGAGCTTCTCTTGGAATTGATATCTCAGAACAAGTTGGAGAAGTTTCCATCAAGGTACCAAGTCTAGAAGTCTCCCTAAATGAACTTTCAACTATCAACTTATAACACATCCAGTTTGGGAATTATTGTTCATGGCTGTTATTAAAATGTTTTTGTTTCCTAGTCTTTTCTTACTAAGACATATCTGACCAATGTAAGCACCCTTACGGGCTGCTGTGCTATTTAGTAGTTAAAACAGGGAGTTGGAAGTCAGGAGAGTTATTCTATTCTCATATGCCATTGACTCCTTGCATGACCTTAGACTTATGTCCCTTATTTTTCCCCATGTGTAAAATAGGAATAAGTTAATAGTGCAATAATTACCTTTGGAAAACACTCAGTTAAAGTTCTCTAGATAAGTGAAAAGTATCAGCCTTAATTATTATTAACTATATACTCAAATATCCTTTTGTAACACAGAACAACGTTTTATAGAGGCAAATTTTCATAGCACTTCAAGATTTTGGCTACATGAGTCCATTGATCTTGAAACTCTGCACAACATTTTAAAAATTTACCCATAAGAGTGGATATAGATTAGTTTGAGAGTGCCTATCTGAAGATAGAAGATGCAAGTATGCGTAGCAGCTGTTTTGCAGCTCTTGTATCTAGTAACAGAAGGCATTGTATGATTAGAAATAGAAGCTTAAATTCACCAAAATATAAAACAACCTGCACACAATAGCCTTCATTGATGCCTGTGAGTGATGAATTTGAAATTATTTTCAATGCATTTATTCTTTACTACTGCATCAAATTTAATTCTTCACAGACAGACCGCCTTCTTCCATCCCACACACAACTCTCTTGTGAAAAGAGTTTAGGTTTCCAAAATTAGGCATCTGTGTATTAGCAACTGCCATCAAGAAATTCTGTTCCGAAAGACTATTCCCAAATCTACAGGATATTGCATGGATACAAATACTTATCTGCTACATTGTTGGCACTGGACTCAAGCTTTCTTTCCTGGTGAATTAAGCCGGAGCTTGCTGACATTAAAAATTCTTGGTCTTGAAACTTTTGTGATGTCGAAAGTTGCATGTGCAAATGAATGAAGTCCAGTGGTTCGGCTACAGGGTTTGTCTGTAGTTCTGAGTTTTCCCATTAAGTGAGCAGATATAGGCATTAAAAGAAGAGAGTCCTTTGGATGAAATTTAGCTTTGAATTGTCTTCTACTACTAATACTTCGTGATCTCTCTGCAAAATAAAAATAGTGTAATTTATTTTACATTTATATCATCAGCAGAACATTGAGTATATGTCCCTGAACACTATGACCTAGCAGATCTGTGGCTTTTTAAAAAAGAGAAGACAATAAAGTTGAGGCCGACTATGACAAATAGTAAGTATTTTACATTTGTACCAGAAACTTTTATATGCTTCTTACATTTACCTATACTAACTAATTAGCTAAATTAAAAAAATTGAGAATTCTAACTAAAGTCACCTGCCCACAGTTTCAAAAGTTAGGAAATGGCATATAGTACATGTAGCCTCATTATGGAGGTAATTTCTAAAATAAGTTAAATGTTCGACTAAGAAAAAATTGCCTTTTGAGGAGTGGTTCGGCAGATCCCCATTCTTGGGATGTGTTGATAGCTAATTAATAAATTCATCTGTGAACTTCAAAGTAAGTTAAATACATTCTATACCTTTAGTATAGGTTGGAACTGCAGGGGGTCCTCCATTTATCACCAAACTGTAAATAAAATATTTACAACTTAGGAATTCATGATCGTTAAAGCACTCCGGGTTTTTTTTGGCCTAATAACATGAAGGCTCTGGGTATTTTTTTTTAATATATTTTCAGCATTTCTTATGAACTCATGGAACTCAAATGAGTTTGATTTTTTTAAACTAATCTGCATTGATACATTTATTTGATTTTTGGCCTATAAACAAACACATGATTCTCTTTAAGCACATGAGTACTCTCTTTGCAGTTAATACCTTTATATCTAGGCATATAAGCATTTTTAAAATCCCAGTGTTAAAAGTTACAAATACTTAATTACTAATTTAATACCTCAGTTTGTCTATAAAATCAATAATCATCTCACAGAGATGTTGAGAGACTTAACTATTGTTTGCAAAGTGGTTTGATATTCTCTAACTAAAGCTGCTTATTAACTGTTGTAAGAATTAAAAAAAAATTAAACCCAAATGATAATTAAGAGGGTGCTCGTTAAACTCCTACGTGGACATGCTGATATCTATATGGATTCTCGATGCTTCTGGCCCATGTCACTTATTGAAAGAAATATGATTCAGTATCCTTTTTATACATCTTTGTAAATTTAACAAAAAAATAAAATCAAGGAAGTATATCAATAAAACTAAAATCCCATCAATATTACTAAAATAAACTAAGCAATACTATTATCAAATCAAGATCAAATAAATTAGTAATTTGATTAAAATCAAATGATCAGATTAGTTAAATCATCAGATTGATACAACAAAAAACTAAACCTCATAAATCCTAAGTAGTATTCTAAGGAGGTTAGCTGTCTATTTAGTTATAAATTCCCAACTAAAGAGTTTTACCAGAGGCAATGAAATATGAATTTAGACTTGGATGAATATTTTATACTGAAACCAAATTATTGTTTAACATCTACTCCACAATCTCAAAACCAATTAAAATTTATGTTTCAATTCTTATGTGGTGGATAACCCCTTACTTCCCACCTCCAACAACAGATAACAGGCCTTAATAGAACATTCTGATAAGTAGGAGTTGTCAAAGTTCTGATTAACAGTTTACAACTGGCAATTTTAAGATTCTTAGGACACTTACACAGAATACAGAACACAAGTATTTTTATGAGGCAAAGTTTAGAGTTCTTTAAACCTAAAGAGCTTTCTTTCTGGTGCTTTCTCTGTGTGGATTTTACAGGAGCTCGTGCACACACCCACACTGCCACTTTCTAAAATTAAAAAAAATAAAAGGCTGGAACTTTCCCCAGCAAATAAAAACAAAAAGGGGGGAAAATATTAGATACTTAAGAGAATGGTGTTTGTGAACTCTTAAGATCTCACAATCTGCTGGATTTTTCTGACATAGATGCTAGAATTGCAGATGAGAAGCCAGAGGATAATGTTGCTGGCACAGTACCAGTAGGCTTTCAGGTACAGGAAGACTCGTCAAGGGCTGGTATAAGCCTGTTAATTGATGGTGTGATTTCTTTCCTCAGAGGTGAAATCTTGGAGTTCTGGAACATAAGTCTTCCCTCAGATAGCCTGTTGACCTAAAAGGAGCAAAGGCCCTTAGCCTTACACTTAATTTTTACTTACCCTACTGTAGCGGGGTGGTCACCCACTCCTGCCCTAAAGGGCTTGAAAGCAGCCCTGCAGAGAGCTGCAGCTCTGAAAGGTGGGCTGATTGGGGAAGTAGCCACAGCTGGGCCACACCCCAATCAGGCTGCAGCTGGCCCTTATAAGAGGGCAGTGGACTGGGAGCAGACAGAGTTTCTCCACCTTCAGAGAGGGAAGGAGTGAGTGGCCGGCCGGCCGAGCTGAACTTCTGGGAAGCTCAGGGTGCCTAGAGTGAGGCAGGGTTGGGGAGTGGCTAGAGGAGCTGGGGAGTTCCAGGCTGGCAACTCCCTAGGCTGCAGGGCCTTGTCCAAGGCCCCATAGAGGCACTGGGTTGCAGAGAGAGGCAGGGCCGGCTCCAGACCCCAGCGCGCCAAGCGCGCGCTTCGGGTGGCATTTTGCTGGCAGGGTGGCAGGCGGCTCCGGCGGACCTTCCGCAGTCATGCCTGCGGGAGGTCCACCGGAGCCGCGGGACAGGTGGACCTCCCGCAGAGGGTCCACTGCTGCCGCGGCTCCGGTGGACCTCCCGCAGGCATGACTGCGGAGGGTCCGCTGGTCCCGCGGCTCCGGTGGACCTCCCGCAGATGTGCCTGCAGAGGGTCCGCTGCTGCCGCGGCTCCGGTGGACCTCCCGCAGGCATGACTGCGGAGGGTCCGCTGCCAGTGGACCTCTGCTCCACCGGAGCCGCGGGACCAGCGGACCCTCCGCAGGCACGACTGCAAGAGGTCCCCCGGAGCAGCGGGACCGGTGTGCTTGGGGCGGCCAAATTCCTCGAGCTGCCCCTGGAGAGAGGCAGCAGGTCCAGACCCAACCTTGCCTATGATGAGTGGCTTTTACATTGCAGCCTGCCCCAGGGAGTGGGGGCTTGATGATGATTGGCAGTAGCTCAGACTGAGGCAAGGTGGGGATTAGAGGGTTGGGGGTTCCTCAGAGAGGGGAGACTTAGAGGCAGAGTGTGGGGGCAGCACCCCAGATAAAAGGGCACTGGGGTCTGGGAGGGACACGGGGCTGGAGGCAAGTGGGACATTGGCCTGCAGAGGGTGCTCCGGAGGCTGGCAAGCTAATTCCCTGAGATGACCAACAGGAGGCACTGCAGGGATGAGTCCCACATTGCTACACCCACCTTAGAGCAACTTCCTTGGAGATCTTCAGGCAAATCAGGTATAAAATTTACCTTGGATTCTGACAGCATGGTCTAATCAGGTCAGAGTTAGGTAATATTTAGGCTAACCAGTTTGTAAAGGTCCTGCTGAACCAAGCAGTTCTTTTTTTTTTAAAAAAATATTAGTTGTGGTGTACCACATGCACTGTGAGTCCATGATACTCTAAAATACATATATAAAAAAGAGACCCAAGACCACTTCAGAGGATGTTAACGTTCCTCTGCTGAAAAGGTCTTATGCTAGCATCAACATACAGAAAGTGGGCCTTATAGATAACTGATTGCAAAGACCCTACCAAACACAGAAGCCACTCAGCATGTATCCATCAGCATTCAAGAACATTAAAAAATAAATGACCAGATGCCCTTTTTTAATTTTTGAAAACGACAATTTAGCAATCTTTATCTACTAGGTTATAAATCATACAGAAAAGATTACTTTAAAGCTCCCCAGATGGAACTGATTTACAATAAAAAATAAAGTTTTAAACAAGGTTTGCATTCTCTTACTCTCTCAAAATATGACATTATGAGTGTTACAGAGTTTTATGGCCACTTTTAAAGAAAGATCGGTATGATTCAACTACCGTTCTATCACTCACTAACAACATCTAAAACTTACAGATACACACTTTATAGCTCCACCGCCACAAATATATGCATAAGGTGGCAAAAGTCCCATTGACATCAATGGGAGCAGAATTAGGCCAGTAATGAGTTTTTTTAAATAAAATCCCAGCCATACTATTTATATCTCAAAATATACACACATTTCAAAAATCTCAGTTTTTAATACAAGAAAGGATTGTGGCTTACCCATATCACTCTCCAGTTCACTTCTTTTGGTTGTGGCACTAAGATGCCTGACATCAGATGAAAAGGTTAGTCTAGAATGTGGTTAATAAATCCTTGTTACAGGTGCTTCATGTGTGAATTAGAGAGCATAATGGTCAGTCCTGTATTGCAACAGTATTAAAATTCTGAAGGAGAGGTGAGATGATCAGCATAAATTCACAAAGGATACTACATTCAAAGAATTACCATTACAGGCAAGAATCCTGTGTGTAGACATTGCAGGATTGGACTCTAAAGAAAGTAGTCTATCTGCATACAAAGCTCCTTGACTTCAGTGGGAATTCTACGTACAAAGCAACTGAAGGACTGGGCTCTCTGAGATTAAAGAGGAAATCCTGCTCCAAGTGAACAGTTGAAGTAAGTGGAAGAATCAGGGGAGAGAAACCTGTTTCATTGGCAGACTACAGAACCTTTCCACACTTGCCCCAGTTCTTCCAGTGGCTACAGTACCTCACTCTGCATCAGGGGGGTTGCCTGGCAGTCCAGAGTTGTTGTTGATCCACAGGGCACACCACTGCCACCAAAACCTTCTCCACGCTGAGACTGAGGAAACCCCTGCACAGCTGTTCTCTGCAAGGAAGAGGGGCTGCAGACTTCCATTGCTGGCTTTCTACATCAACATCCCAAAACTTCTGCATTGGAACTATACTGGTACCAGTATATTCAAGGCAATACCCAGCTCTTGCCTGGACCAGAGAATTTGACTCTAAAAGGCTAAACAATTACTCTCTGTAATGTTATAAAACTATAAGGATAAATGTGCAAGTCTTGTACAATCTTGATTTAGATTTTGCAGGAGTAAGCAGGAAAAAAATACTCGAGGCTTGCAGACTTTTTAAGGTGGCAATTCAAAGCATTTGGAACAATGCACCAATAGCCCTCTCTAGTCCTTTAGACACGTCAGTGGTATTTGGGATGCCTTAAAATCTTTTTAAAAATTATACTGTGCACAGAATATGGGATGTGCTTTATAAAAATATGAACAAATAACACTGCTAAGAGATGCTCAAAGATGAAAGGGGAGTTACAGTGAAACTACCTCAGCATACACAAATCCTAGACTGTGACAAGAAAAGGAAATGTCCGCGTGTGATCCCACTTAACACAGAGGCCTGGTCTACACTGGCGGGCGGGGGGGATCGATCTAAGATATGCAACTTCACCTACGAGACTAGCGTAGCTGAAGTCGACGTATCTTAGACTGACTTACTTCGCATCCTCGGGGTGCGGGATTGACGGCCGCCGCTCCCCCGTTGACTCTGCTTCTGCCTCTCGCTCTGGTGGAGTTCCGGAGTCAACGGGGAGCGTGTTCGGGGATCGATGTAATGTGTCTAGACGAGACGCGATACATCGATCCCTCAATAGAGCAATCACTGTGTAGACATACCCAGAATGTAAGTGAAAAAGGACTTCATACATATTGGGTCAGTTCCATATGATCTCATCACTAAGTTAAGTATCCTTCATGTCTTGCTTTGAGAGAGATTCCAGAGAAGCAATAGACAGTCACTCTCCCTGTTTGAAGCAACGTTTAGTGGGAGCATGGGAGACTTTCTGACCTGTGCTATTCTTTGGCCATTCAGTTCCCTCTTTTGCTCCCTACCCCGCATCAATGTTTGAGCTTTTGCTTCACCTTAATGATTGTTGAAGATTGACTCTAATGGTTGAGAGAACCTTTTGTCACTGCACCTTATTTTAATAAAGGTGGATCAATTACATTTAACTGTGGCTGCTAATGCTGTTTTACCGGTGTGGCTAGATGGAGGCAGTTGAGGTACCTGAGGAAATGTGGATGCTCTTACTTAATGATAAAGAATTTCCCCTAGAGAGGAGGTCAATTTCCCTGTAGTAAATAGTCTATATGGGGTTTTGAGCAATGTTGAAGGGAAGACCAATTTTTCTGGATTAAAACAAAATCATCCCAGAAAAACAGCTTCAAAAGAAAAAAGTTGGAGTTTTTTGCAGTAGCCAAACAGGCAAAAGGTGCAAAGTTGACAACTTGGGCATTTTTTGAGAATATCATGTTTGAAATATGTCAGGTGTTTATTGCTTTGGTACTTCTACAATTCAGATTTCAAGGCCAGAAAGGACCATTAGATCATCTCTCTGACCTGTGATATTGCAAGGCAAATACATTCTGTCTAATTAAAAGTCCTTTGTAGATTTAAAACTGCAGGTAGCTGCATTTCAGTGTTCAGTGCAGTGACCCCTGCCTGATTTATAAAGTTAATTCAGTACATTCCAATTGAGATAAAATATTCTGCAGAATGGAGGCTTTCATGTGTTCTTGATGAGAAGATATTTAGGATTGACTTCTCCAGTTCACATGGAGCCTGGACTTATAAGGACATCAAGGGTTCTTTTAGGTCTGCTCTCCAGCTCATTTGCATCAGTAGTAAACATAGTTGAAGGCTGAGGAGCTTGAAAGGCATGCTTTTAAACAGGTTGTATTACTATTGTCTCAGAGAGAGTCTGGACAAATTTTGAAAAGAAGTTGAGCAAAAGTGCCCATGCAAAAATACCCATTGTATGCAGTCACAGATTTCTGCTTATACATCTTTGCATGCTTGCATCCTCAACTTGTATATACACTATATGAATTGCATGTATATCATGGTGCACACAAAAGCATGCATGTTTGTTTTAAGATCTGTGCCTGACTTTGTGGCTACAGGGATGCAGGGATATATTGGAAGACAATTCAATAACTATTCAAGGATATTAAAACATAATAGGCGAGTTATGGAGAAGAAATTTTGTGGAGTACTTCTGGACATGCTAATGTTTATCATGATATCTGTCATTTATCTTGAAGCAAGAGAGTCTTGTACATATGGGAAAATGTAACAATCATCTTAAGTCTTTCTTGGCTTATTGACGCTTTTCCTTAGTGTTGCATAAGCTGTCACCTTACTCAACTGCATGGGTTATCCGCATTGCCATAGCCTATGCGGGAATGAGGTGGTAGCTGCTGCCAGGCAGAGTCCAAAAGTGGGCAAAGCCTTGGCTCTGCACACCCCAATCTGTCAGCCAGCCAGCACAACAGAGCTAGCACAGACCAGGGAATATACTGTGCAAACAAAAGGGCTGATGCAAATTAATTCTCCCCTGGAGCAAAGTGGGAGCCTGCTCGCCAAGTAACAGTCTTCACCCAGATCCACAAACAGACTTCTTATTGCACAGGTTTTGCAGTGCTGACCAAACTAGTAAAAATCTTGACTCCATAAACCCTGGGTTAAGTGCCTAAGCTATACCATACCTGTAGAAAGATGCCAGAGAATGGGATCCACAAAAGCCTGCTTGGTAGGTGGAGAGCCACCTAAGCTGGCCAATGGAAAATGCTAACAAGAGGTATGTGTCCCTAAATATTGTCCCTCTCATGGAGTTGGGTGCCTCAGTCTGTACTGCAGGAAGGCATCTCTCTCTGCTTGCAATCCACAGCTGGGAACGCCTCTCCTCAAGTCAGGCACCTAAGCCGTTTCTTCCAAGATAGGGAGCAGCAAACACTTAAATCCACACAAAACCATCAGGGGAAGGAGGAGTACTCCCTTAAAATGTTTAGCCCAGTGGGAGATAATGATTTAATTCCCCCTCTCTGCCTGGTGAGAAGGGATTTGAATAGGGGTTTCCCACCTCTCAGGTACGTACCTTAACCACTGCACTCTAGAGCCATTCACTCGCTCTCTGATCCAATTAATATTTAATTCTACAAAGTGGAAATGCTTCAATAAGAGATTGAGGAGGAGTATTCGGAGGTAGATCTCTCTCAACAGGCAAAGGGCGGGGATTAAACTGAGGTCTCCCACTTCCAGGTGAGTTTCCCAATTGCTGGTCTAAATGTTATAAGGGAGGCCTCCTCTCCCCATCCGACTCATCACCTATTTTGTGTGGAATGCTCAGAGCAAGGCCTATTAGACTGAGCCCCACAGGCCAGATAAGCAGGGCAATACCTGTCTTCACCTGCTTTGATGTTTGCGCTGTGGCTTATGAGATAGATGCCTGAGTGCCTGCCTGAAGCAACAGTGCACATGCCCAAAGGCAGCCTCTTAGGTGCTTAGGAAACTGTTACAGCTAAAATTTAGGCACTGAGTGAGTTTAGGCACCTACAGAGTTAGGTGGCAGCTGAGGGGTTTTGTGGATTGCAGTGGCACCTAAATCTGGGGTTTAGGTGCCTAAGTCCCTTTGTTGATCTGGGTCCCGTTCCTGCTTTGTTCCTGGGGCAGTGCAATTACACACTGTCTCTTTCTCAGGCCAGATTGTAGTTACAATCCAGCCCATAGTGGTTGTGCCACTTTACCACCTTAAGTGTTATATACAATACACACAAAATAATGACAGGTTTCCCCCCCCCATATATAAAGTGGTATAGAAGAAAGTGTACAGGTAGTTGTAAGGGAGAAGAGGACCAATAGACGATCTTTGATAGTTCAGATTAAATGGTATAGTTAAAGATAACTTTGGCTCCGTAATAATCCACCATAAGAACATGTTAAGAGTTAGACCCTCTTAGCCATAGCCCTTTGGGAACAGTGCAGGAAAGATGACTGTTGCTAGAACAAAATTCCCCTGTAGATTCAGTAAGCCAGTATTTGACAGCAGCTGCTAGCCTGCATGCTCCCATCCTCCAGTTGTGAGGGTGGAGCCTATCTCCCACCTCTACAACATGGGGTTGCAATGGGAGACTATCCCCACCCCCTTATGCCAATTCTGGGTATGGGATGGGTTGTGGATATGAGAGACCTACTACTTCTTTCCCTATTAATTCCTTACAATTTCATTTTAAGTTCTGAGTGATGCTTTAAAGCTAAAAGGAACATTTGAGGAAGAGTGTGCTTAAATTTATGTCTCAGTAATAAACAAAATAAAAGCATACTTCCAGACTGGAATCAGAAAATACCATCCATTGTTCAAGGACAGTGTGACATAAATGGAAAATGGATTGAATGAGACTCTAACATTAGACTTATAAGACAACATACGTGGAAACAATTTGTAGATGACATCAGCTAAGATTCTGATAGGATCCCCCTCCTTTCCTTTAAACTAACATGTAACAAATATAAATACATTATTCCCACACAAAAACCTCCTATGTGGTGGTGGTGAGATTTCAGACATATATCAGTACTTTAAATTTCAATAATTTTTTAAATTAAAAAAAGAAATTTTTAAGATTAAATTTACACCACCAAATTTTGAAAGCCTTGAAATTCAAAGTTAAGATAGTCAAACTAGCTAAGTGTTCTATAATTAGGGTCAATTTTGTATGTTTCGGATACTAAATGTGATGACTTATCACACTAGCTTTTGTTTTTAATGTAAATGCTTTAATATAATGATCTGTGTCTAAAAAGACTTAGATTAATAGCTGCCAAACAGAGTCAGAGGCCTGATGCTATGAGGTTCTCAGTGCCTTCTGTACTCAGTGCCAGCTGCTTATGGTAGGCAGATGACAGACTAAACTCACTGCCCACTATGCAAAATATGCTCATTTTACTATTACCTTGTCCTCCCACTCTCTTCCTGCCCAACAGTTTGTTTCTTCTACCTCTTCTGTCTTAAACCTAGATTGTGAGCTTTTTGGGACAGGGACCATCTTTTTGTTAGTCATACAGAGCCTAGCACAATGGGGACCTTACCTTTGACCGAGTTTCAATATGCTACTGTAATACCAATAATAAACTAAATACATTTAATTTCTAAATAAGTTATTTTTATGTTTTCACTTCAATATGAATGACTTTTTTAAATTATAAATTTGTTTTGGTTTTTTTATATGGGATTGGAGATGCCCATAACTTACTCTAAATTTTACCATTAATTTTTTGTAGTAGCTCTGAATATTGAATGGATTTTTATAAATAATAAACAGAGCATTTAAATTTGATGTACAGCTTTTTGACAAGGAGCTAAATTTTGCCTCTATGAATGGCCCCACAATGAACACAACCCAATACGTATGCTAAAAAAACAACATTAACATACACCCATTTTGGCCAAGAATGAATCCTGTCAGGAGATAGACCAGTCTGTGGAGAGTGAAGGGGGCCAACGACGAGTCAGTTGCATCTATTCCAAAAATATGTAAATCATGTTCCAGAACAAACCATCACCATTTCTGGAGGACCTGTGTGTTTGGGGAAAGCATCTTAGCGATGTAAAACTTCTGCTACGTGCTCCCCGTGCTGTGCACAGTATTCTGATTCATGCTAATGCACAGCGTCCTGACAGAACTTGCCCAAGCTTATTACTCTGGATTTTGTCCAATTGACTATTTTGCCTAAGATATCTGCAAATGATAATGTTACATTAATATTTTGGGACTGGTGTTACTGGTTCCTAGTATATCACCTAGGCCAACTTTCACATATACATGTACCCACTTTTGCCAAAGCAAATTGACTAACTGTCTCCACAAAAGGCACTTGCATTAGCAAATATCTTTTTGCATGCACCAATGGCTTAGTTGTATGCACATGCATTTTTTGCATACAGACCTCTGCTGCCATATTTGGAAAATTTATCCTTAAATATAAAATCATATGCACCTCTACCCCGATATAACGCAACCCAATATAACATGAATTCACATATAACACGGTAAAGCAGTGCTCCGGGGGGGGGGGGCAAGGCTGAGGAGGGGAGGGATAACTCAGTGGTTTGAGCATTGGCCTGCTAAACCCAGCGTTGTGAGTTCAATCCTTGAGGGGGCCACTTAGGGATCTGGGGCAAAAATGGTCCTGCTAGTGAAGGCAGGGGGCTAGACTTGATGACCTTTCAAGGTCCCTTCCAGTTCTAGGAGATTGGTATACCTCCAATTATTACCTATCAAAGCAAGTTCGGTATAACACGGTTTCACCTATAACATGGTAAGATTTTTTGGCTCCCGAGGACAGCGTTATATCAAGGTAGAGGTATAATTATTTCTATTTTTTAACTTCAGTAAACACACACCCATATAAATGTACAGCATATGGTACCTTAAAGAAGGCAGCCCCACTTGTCTTTGCCTTTGGAATTCTTTTACAAAGTCCTGGCTTATTTTTGCATCCCTGCTGAGGTTATTCATTAGACGTGTGAACTGCTTGGGTTTGTTCCTGCATTCCACTAATAGATGGCGATAAGCAGTGCGGTTAAATGTTAAGTATCCAAGAGCACCAGCTGAGGCGATACGAACCTAGAAGAAACATAAATGTTGTCCCTGATAATGGTTTGAGGCTGATTATAATTCTGATTTCACATTAAGTAAAACAACTATATTATCAAAACAGAGAAAGGATGCACGTTCACAGCTCCCAACCTGACAAAACCACCAAATGAGGATCAGAATAATAGTCAATAATTTAAAATAACAGAAAAAAACCTCACCAGTAAAACGAAGATAAATTTGGGTCTACCACTGGTAGCCTGATGTACACTTCACGCCTGATCCTACACCACAGGGAGTTTTACTATTGACTTTAATGAGAGCAAGATTAAGCATCTTATAATGAGGCACATGTTGGAAAAGATGAATAGCCATGGGAAGATGAACAAAAGTATTTGGCTTTAATCCATGTTGATAAGTGTGCCTGATTAGGCAGTTTAGAAATAATAAAAAAATTTAATTACTATTAATTTTAATATTTTGGCTAATTCTTAATAATGCTCCATCTATATTTACAATTCTATATTAAAAACAACTTTAAAAACAAGTAATAACAGACCTGCAGCCATACAGTTATCTCAATGTCTACAGCTACTGGACCTCCTGGTTTCAAATACAGATATCACCCCAGGGGTGAGGTGCCTCTAGGTGTTTCTCCTGTAAGTATGGAACAACTCACCAGAATGCATGCAAGATCAGGTACTGGTTCCCAACCAGATGCTGACCTCTCTAAGGTGGTGGGCAATCCCACAGAACCGCCGTAGGAGTCTTCCCATATGCCTTCCAGACCCCCAGTTACTTACAAGCAGGGGCACCGGAACGGGGAGGGTGGGGGCCATGGCCCCATCACTTTTTACCAGCTGTAAGGGCGAGCGATGGGAGGGGGTGAATGGGGGAAAGGAGCGAGTGGAAGGAAGAGCCTCAGGGAGAAGGCGCAGCATGGGGGGGTATGGTTTGGGAGTCGGTGGCCCCCCCAAACACTTTTAGGGAGCTTCCACCACTCCTGCTCACAAGTGAGGCCATCCTGTCGGGATGGAGAGCGCATTGGGGTTGGACAGCACAGAACTCCAGGGAAAGGAACCAGAGCATCAACCTATTGGAGCTTAGAGCCATCAAGCTAGCCCTACAGAGGTTATAGAACTACTTAGAGGTAAAAAAATGTCCTGGGGAACACAACCAATGTGGCATATATCAACAACCAATAGGGAACAAGGAGTGTTACTATGCAAAGAAGTAATGGAGATAATGGAATGGGTAGAGAGGACTCTCCCTTTCATAAGGCCAATATACATAAAAGGAGAGCTGAATCCAAAGGCAGACTGGCTCAGCAGACGCATAATCAAAAACTCAGAATGGTGCCTGATTTTGCAGAAATTCAGCCTTCTGGCAGTCGATCTATTCACCAATCATAAAGATGCTACGTGACTCTAGTACTTCGCCAGGGAAGCAGACCTCAGATCTTTGAGAACAGTTGCTTTTTCGCACATATGGCCACAAGGCCTGTTTTATGCAATTCTGTCCTTTCCATTTCTAGGCAAGGTGATCCAGAAGATAAGGCGAGAAGAAGCAAAGATAGCTTCACACTGGACAAAGAGATCATGATTCTCCAATCTGATAGAACTGAAATTGGAACCACCAGTGCAGCTCTCAGTGAGACCAGACATCCTTTACCAAGTCCCATTTCTCCATCCACACCCAGATTAAAGCATCTAACCAATGAACTGAGGACTTTCCCAATGATTTGGAAGCAGCCAGAGACTTGACTTAAACCAGCAGTTTATTCCATCTCTGCTACAAGCCTGAACCGAGAACTTTGCATTTATTGTATGTATTTGATTCCTTTAACCAATTTTAACTCTCGCTTCTTTCTTTTTTCTCTCTCTTTCTGTGAATAAACCTTTAGTTTTTAGATACTAAAGGATTGGCATCAGCGTGATTTTTGGGTAAGATATAACTTGTATATTGAGGTGGGTGTGTGGCTAGTCCTTTGGGATCAGAGGAACCTTTTAGTTGATGAGACTGGTTGTAAAGAACCACTCACCTTTAAATCCAGTGTTTTCAGTGGTAATACAAGAACTGAAATGACAGAGGAAACTGCTTTTATTACTTCTTGTTAGCCAGTGTGGTGAAACAGAAGTTTACTTTTGTTGCTGGTTTGGTATATCTTAAGGGGGACTGGCCATCAGTCTTGGGGTGTATCTGCCCTATTTCTCAGCAGTTTGTCCTGAATTTGGCATCCTCAATTGTGACCCATTGAGGCACGGTTACAATTATCTACAACTGATAGCCTACTAAGAGAGAAGCCTTAGCTGTGCAAGTGATCTTCCAAAGCGATTAGAACTCTTCTCCTCCAGGCAAGATTCAACACAAAAGGGCTGCTCCTCCATCTGGACTATGTTTAGCTCATGGTGTGAAGAACATAATAAAAATCCCAAGGATCCTGATATCTCAGATATCCTGGACTTTCTTCAGGAAGGGGTAAACAGTGGAATTCAGCCCAGCTCCATACCACACCAGGTGTCAGCAATAAGTAGCCTCCTATTTTCTGGATCCTTTGGTGCCTTAACAGAGAACCCTCAATAATCCAGATTTTTTAGCGCAATCAGACTGGCTAAACTTGTGGTTAAACCATTTGTTCCCAAATGGGACCTCCCATAGGAATTAAAAGTCCTAACCCCACACCCTTTTGAGCCATTGACATCAATATCTCTATTCTACCTATCCATCAAAATCTGTTTTCTGGTCACCATCACATCTGCTAGATGAGTTTTTGAACTGGTAGCTATATTCACATAGGAATCTCACTGCATGTTTCATGATGACAAGCTGGTGTGAAGAATACCAGAACCATTCTTGCCTAAGGTGAATTCATTTTCCCATTCCTCGCAGGAGATACTCCTTCCTTCTTTCTGTCCAAAGCAACAGCATCTGAGAAAAAGCTATGGCACACTTTAGATGTTCAAAAAGCACTAATGAGCTGTAACATGTGCCCCAAATCAACAAGAAGCTAGGGCTCCTTGTTTGTATCCTTTCATCCAAAGAACCAAAGGCTTAGGGTATCCAAGCTATTAGTAACTATATGGATCAAGCTACGCATCATAGAAGCATGCAAGATGCCAGGTCCAGAGGGCATAAGGCACATGCCACAAGAGCTATGATGACTGTATAGGCAAAAAGAACTTATGCTTCTACTTCAGAAATCTGCAGGGCAGCAATGTGGTCATAAGTTAACACCTTTATTAGATCCTATAAAGTGGACTTTCTGTCCTTCACTGAGGCCTCCTGTGGCAGGGATATGCTACAAGCAGTGATCTAGTAATAGCATTGCCATTTGGGGCAATTAACTTGGGGTTGGGGGCAGGGGCGGCTCCAGGCCCCAGCACGCCAAGCGCGTGCTTGGGGCGGCATGCCCTGGGGGGCACTCTGCTGGTCGCCGGGAGGGCGGCAGACGGCTCCGGTGGACCTCCTGCAGGCGTCCCTGTGGAGGGTCCGCTGATCCCGTGGCTCTGGTGGACCTCCCGCAGGCGTCCCTGCGGAGGGTCCGCTGGTCCCGCGGCTTCAGTGGAGCATCCGCAGGCACGTCTGCGGGAGGTCCACCGGAGCCGCGGGACCGGCAACCAGCAGAGTGCCCCCCGCGGCGTGCCGCCGTGCTTGGGGCGACGAAATGGCTAGAGTTGCCTCTGGTTGGGGGGCGTGTCTCCTTATCTCAATCTTGTTTCTTATTTCTTCCGACTTCTGTTCACTGCTCACTACTTCACATACATCTCAGAATAGTAGTAGATACTACTATTATAAAGGAAATTATCAGGTAAGAAATTTACCATTCATGATCAGGATTTAAGTATTTAACAAGCATACACTGAAACCTTTGGGGGAAATCCTGGCCCCACTGAAGTCAGTGGAAGTTTTGCCATTGATTTCAATGGGGCCAGGATCTTTGTCTTACACAGTTATCTTATTTTTAATATGGTTTTTCATTGTTTAGTGAGGTTTTATAAAATATTTATATTACTACATATAAAGCTAACATTCATCAGCTAATTTTTCTAACAAATAGATTTAATTAATAAAGAAGAAAAATAAATTTAAAACCACAACATGAACATTTTATTTTGGGGAGATGGGAGAAATTTTACCTCTTCTTTATCTGAGTACAAATGATAACAAAGACGTTTGATAGTTCCTAGTTCAGTAATTGCTTCTGGAACACCTGCTCTTGTATGAGCCAGGCTAGCCAATAACTTCCCTACAAATTAATTAGACACTGGAATTACACATCATATAATGTCAAACATATTATCAGTTTGCTCACTTCTAGTCTCCTGCATAATCTTAATGAAATGCTTTGTTTTTTCAAAATGTGTTTAAATATTATCAGTGAAATCGTCATACCCACAGTCTTTTGTCTTCTGTCATTATTTCTACTGTGATATTCTCAATACGTTTTATATATCTATTGCATCTAAAATGTTGATTTCTGCTTCCAAGAAATTTGCTTTTGTACGAGGAATCATTTTAAAATACTGTAGCAATATTTTATTAAATTCATCTCCTTTATCATCTTTGAGCAAAATCTTGAAATCCTTCTTCAGTTTTTACTCATTTATTACCCAAGTAAAACTCTCATTGATATCTATATGAATTTTGCCTGAGCAAGAATTGAATAAAAATGGAGGGCCATAATATAAATCTACAGTTTGCCCAGGGTAAGGGGCAGCAGGTAACCTGTCCTGCCCCAGAAACAGATGAAGGACTGAATTGTGTCTCAGAGTCACAATTCAGTCCCTGGGTCCTACCTTGTTAGGGGGAGAAAGTAATCTGCTAAATCTTTTTTTCCTAATGCAGATTACTTCTCCCTCTACATTAGTTTAATTATGCTAGGCAGACCATAGGGAGGCATGGGAGTGGGAGTAAAAGCCCTGCAGAGTGACTGCTCCTCTCTCCCTCATGCTGTAACTCAAGATGTCGGTAGCCATTGCAGCAGACCAAGAGATGTCTTATGTCAGGAGTGGGCAAACTTTTTGGCCTGAGGGCCACATCAGGGTTGCAAAACTGTATGGAGGGCTGGGTAGGGAAGGCTGTGCCTCCCCAAACAGCCTGGTGCCCTCCCCCTATCCACCGCCTCCCACTTCCCGCCCCCCGACTGTCCCCCTCAAAACCCGCAACCCACCTTGCTCCGTGTCCCCTGACCGCCCCCTCCTGGGACCCCCACCCCTAACGCCCCCCCCAGGACCCCACCCCCTATCCATTCCCCCCGCTCCCTGTCCTGACTGCCCTGACCCCTATCCACACTCCCGACCCCTTACAGCCCCCCTCCCCCCGGACTCCCACGCCCATCCAACCACCCCCTGCTCCCTGTCCCGACTGCCCCCGGGACCACTGCCCCTTATTTAGCCCCCAACCCCTTACCATGCTGCTCAGAGCAGCAGGAGCTCGCCGCCTGGCCAGAGCCAGCCACACCGCCCACGCTGCCCAACAGGAGCGGTGGGCCAGAGCGCTGGTGGTGTGGCACTCTGAGGCTGCAGGGGAGGAAGGGAAGCTGGGGAGGGGCCGGGGGCTAGCCTCCCCGACTGGGAGCTCAGGGGCTGAGCAGGGGTCCCGCGGGCCATAGTTTGCCCACCTCTGCCTTATGTCCTCTTACTCCTTTGTGCAGGCATTTTGGAAGAGCCAATCTTCTGACCTGAGTCTGCCATCTAATATTAAACAGTAAGTTTCACTATCCTACTGTTCAATATCTCATTTTGGAGAAACAACCGTATTTTATGGAAATGCGTTACTTTATATTGCTATGAGTTTTTGCTCATCTTCTATAATTCTTACCTGTTAGAACAAGAGTAGCTGTCTTTTTAGAATTTAGTAGTTCAACTAAAATAGTAACACCTCTTGCAGACAAAGTAACTTGGTCCACATCCACTATGACTCTGGCTAAAACAACAATCTGAAATCAAAGGCAGACAATTTTTAAAAGATACAGATTGTTTAAGTAGGTTTCTTCCATTTCCTTTTTTCCTTCTTGTGTATAGTGCTGTACGTTTACATGACACTTTCAACCCTATCACTTGCACTTTGGACCTTTGCCTATTGGCAGAAAAAGGCAAATCCTTAATATAGACATGTCAGTGCAATACAAGCAATTTTATCCATATAATTCATACATCTTCAGGTTTTACAGACTTTTCCACTACTCTATACATTTGTTGGTTTGTTAAAATGATCTTGATACGATGGTTACTCTTTTCTTATGCTAAATTAAAAACACATAGGGAAAAAACCTGCACTCCTTAATCAGACAGAATTCCTATGGATTTTTGTCTGAGTAAAGATACAGGATCAAGTCTATAGCCAACATTTTCTTCTACCATCAAAAACAGTCCCAAGTTCTGATTATTTTTGAAATAGTTTATGACGGAGACTTGCAGAGAAGACGAGGATCTTTAGAATCTGTAATGTAATCTACACATTTTATAAGTGTTACTATATTCGGCCATTTAAGCTCTTTGAAAAGGACTTTATATTAATATTTTTGTGTAAAAATCAGTTCTATCAGTTATACTAATAACCATAACATTACACATAGGCCCAAAATGTGTAATCTGTTTTGTGTGTTATGAGTAAAAGCCCTATTCGTATACCTGAAATGCAGCCATTGCTTTATCTGTCTCAATTTCTGATCGTAGAAAAGGTTCAAATGTAGACATCATAATTGCGCCGGTCTCCAATATCAGGAACTGTTGGACAGGATTGTTGTATGCAAAAAGGGCTAAAGCATATCCAGCTCGTAAACAAATATCCTTAAAAAAAAACAAACCAAAAAAACAAATACAAAACCCCACAGAAACATGCAAGCTCTGAAGTTTTCATACTATCTAAAAATTAAAGAATAAAATACTGTATTCTTTGATATGTTAAAATAGTTACCAACCCCTATCATCATATTTTTGTCTTTCTTTTTATTGATTTTCATATAAATACTGCAGGCAAAACCCTCAGAGACTGGATAATGATAAGAATAACACTCACCACACTGACATTTCTCTTTAACCAAAAAAATCCCCAATCAAGAGCAAAAGAAAAAAAAATCCCTCCTGAAACAGACAAAACAAAAAAGGAAATAAATAAAAATTTAAAAAACAAACCCTATCCCTGCAGATTTTCCTGAAGTGTCCCTGAAGTGTCAGACTCCATACAGTCCACTAAGGACTTCACTATTGCTTTTGATTTTACATTGAAATATTTCAGATACTATGGTGAGGGGCAGCAGTATAAAACATAAGGTAGATGTTGTACAGCACAAACTGTGTGATTCAGCTAGACTCTACAGCTGCAAAGGTCTGTTTGTCCCCAGAATGAGAAAGAACACATGCAGAGGCACCCATATGGCTGTCTAGCCTCCCTCACCCCAACTACCAGAAGCTGGAAGATGCTGTTGGGAAGGTACTGAGCATGTGCTAAGCCTCCCCAAATCCACTTCAGAACACTGACACTCTGGCTGACAGCTGAGAAGACTGGATGGATGGAGCAATGAAGCCCAACAGTGATTTTGCAGCTCACTGCTTTGAAATGGAAGTGAGAGTCTGGGAGTAAAGTAAAGGATCTTCAGCCTGAAGAAATCCCTCTCTCTGGTGATAGGGGCAAGAGGAACATGCACATACTCTGAATCTTGCTAACTCCCAACCAATATAATTAACCTTGCTTTTTGTCCTGTGTTAATGTTAGGGACCCGATCCTGATCTCCCTCTGCCCCCTGCAGTAGCAACAGTAAAAGGTTTACTGATGCCTGAAGTGCATCCACAACTCCAATGAAGGGGGAAAGGAGAGTCAAGATCCATAAAGGGCAGCTTTGGGGGAAGGGCTCAGAGCTCAGTGGCATGAGCTCTCTTCCCGCCTTCTATTCATGGAGTGGGTGCAGATCCCCTCCAACATCCTTCCACATCAGGCACAATTGTCTTCAGGAATTATTAGCATTTCCAGAGGATGTGTCCATAATGGAAAGGACTACCAAGTCACTTACACATATTCTGGGTTTAAGGTTTGACCCTGTTTGCAGTAGTCAGTAGCTTCTTCCTAAACTGAGGATCTTGTGGTCATGAATTTAGTGTGTGCCTTGATTCTGAACAATATATTAGTCTTGAAATTGTGATAGCATTTATACCATTAACCCTGCTGCAACTACTTCAGCCTATCATATACATTTTTAATTTCAAAACTATATGTCCAAATCTAAATAAAACTATAGAACTTATTAAATAATTATACTGTTACCCCTTTTGACTCAAGCTGGTAGCCAACAATTTGAGGTCTTTGTAAGCTGTTCCAGTTAGGAGGAGAAATTTGTAATGGAGTTGGAGTTCTTCTCTGATGCAATTTTGTTTATTTACAAAGAATGTACTGTTTCCCTGAACACACGAGGACCCAAATAATATAAGACTGTTTCCTTACTCTAGGATTCTGTCAGGGACACACACCGTGCTGGACCAGGCTATGTCTGCAGCTTCCTTCTCCATATGCCTTTGTTTTGGATGGGGACTGCTATAAATGAGCTTAACTGTTTCTTACAGCTATCAAATTAAGAGCAGCTGTTACACCCACCGGCTTCAGTAAGGTTTAACCCAAGGCGTAAGAGTATTAAAAAATAGTTATATTAAAAGGACACACTTTTGATATGTGTGTCTCACATGTGAAGTTCATACAGTAAACATTTGGAGCTACTGTATAGTAAATTTGGTATGCCAAATATAGAATACTTTTTCCTAAATTAATATTGCTACTTTATCAAGTACAGTACCTTATCAGGTGCATTAAGAAGTTCAAGAACATCACTATAATTGAAACCTTCCTCCTCTTGTAACACAGTTTGTAAATTACTGTTCCTTAAAACAATGCAAGCCAAGGAATATGCAACTTCAACCTAAATATATATTTTAAAGAAAAATGCAGATATTATATGCTTACACTTTGCAGAGCAAATTGATGGCATATTTTATTTAATAAACAACAAATCAGTTTATACTAGAAAACCTAAGTATGTAGGAAAACTCACTTCAACAAAATATAATTGAGGCCAAGACTTAGTAGGTTTAAAAAAAAAGATTCAGTATTTATATGGATAATGGAAACATCCACATTTACACTACACAAAATTTACAAAATATATTATTTTTAAGGGATATAAACCTTCATGCTTCATGGCAAAGGTGTTAAGAAAAAACTTCCTGTATGGTCAGGTTACTTCTTAATTGCCCTCTTCAGAGTTTCTTGCGTCTTCCTTTAAAGCATACTGGTCTGCTGATTGATCTCTGGTCTGGACCAGTATGTGAATTCCTATGTTCCTGACCTCAAATCATGATCAGCTTGTGCCTTGAAGTGAGAATTGATTGCTCTTGTAATTTATATACCATAAACAAGTGGTATTTTGTCCATTACAACACAAATTCTTTGGTTAATTGGTTTATTTATGTAGTTTAAATTATACCTATACTTTAGGATTAGAGACACAAAATGACCCACTTGTAATTCTTGTTCTTTGAAGATAGCAGTAACACTCACATGCAGAGCCATGCTTCTGTATGACCAGATTCATATACGTTTTTCAGCCAATCCTCACCACAGCTTTAATGTCTCAAAAAACCGCTTTAAAGCATTCTGAGCCTGGTCATTCCAAGCTTTGTCATATTCGAAGGAATGAAGACTCCAGAATTGTGGCTATATTATACTTCGACTTACTGCACCTTTAGAGAAGCAAAGTATTCACATACCCTCATAGGAGGACAGCTAGCTCAGTGGTTTGAGCATTGGCCTGCTACACCCAGGGTTGTGAGTTCAATCCTTGAGGGGGCCATTTAGTGATCTGGGGCAAAAATCTGTCTGAGGAGTGATCCTGCTTTGAGCAGGGGGTTGGACTAGATGACCTCCTGAGGTCCCTTCCAACCCTGATATTCTATGACCAGCAGGTAGGTTTGGTCCCATATGCCTCACTGGGCACTGAAGATGTGCCAGCGTGTATCAAACTGTCATATGTTATTCCCTGCATAAAAAACACACTCAAAAGGGATGTTATGAATTAGCACAGGGAAGTCCAATATTCATGAGCAATGAGCTCATCTAGAAAAAACAATTTACTCAAGATAAATCCACAGGGGAAAAACAGAATCCTTTGACATTTTAAATTACTTTTGTGATTGCCTTCATACACTTAAAAGTAAATAGTTTTTTAGGCATAGTTTGCAATTATTCCTCAGTAGCTGGCTTTTGAGGTGTCTTGTTAAGGAGGGATATTATTTAATTTTGTTTTCTCATGCTCTAAGCTGCAAAAAGATGTCAAGAAGTGTTCTCAGAAAGTTCAGTTCTCCATATTTTTCAGCCACAGAACATGTTCACACATACATACACACCCCCTCACACACACCATTATTCCACACCTTTATCTGAAGAGAATTATGATTTTTAAGCAGGTGAACCAGTATTGGTAAGGCCTGTTCATCCACTATGTTTTCCTGGCTGACTGGATTGTTTGTATGAGCCACACCTGTAAAAGTCCACATGTCAGATGTAGCCCGTGTAAGACATTTGTGCAAGAGAAAAACAAAGCATAAAGAAAAATTGTCCAGTTTATACCTAATTGTGGCAGATTACGTAAGAATAAGAGTACTATATGCTTTTTACTTGAAATACCTAAGTATCAGAGCTGATCCAGGTGTTTTATCTTTATGTACAAGGACCGTGTGTACATAAAGGTATGCCTGGCTTCTGTTGCTGACAGCTCCCTAGAACAAGATATATGGAAGAAAGGAAGGTAAATTTGGAGTAAATTCAGAGATGCCCACCAGATGATGAATTTTCATTAACATATTACCAAACATTAAGTCTTGGAGACTGTAATGAGCACTAATTATCCCAAAGGTTGGCTGCCTGAGGGTATTTCTAGTTATAGAGAAACTGGAGAACCACTTTGCCAAAAAAGTCCATCCTACCCTAAATAATAGTGCTGACTAAATCTAAGTAATGATTTCCAAATACATGTACAGATATTTAAAATTCCAGAGACTTGACTATAAGCTGCCTTCAGTGTCACTTTTACTCTTAGCAATTGAACATAAATATTTTCTAGAATGGGTACCTCTGCTTCCTTGTAATTGGGTACAATGCATTTGACTATTTCAGATTCACTGTTTAGTATGGTTTATCCAGCTGATCTAGCCTCATATGACAAGAAGAGACAGGACAGAGAGCTTATTTTAAGAGGACAAATACATTTTGCCAAACCTGAAGACTCATTTCACATCTGTTCTAAAAACATGTTGTTCTTGGGAATGTAGATTGGGGGAAAGGAAATGATCTGATCTGGTTTATATTAAATTTCAAGAAAATCATAGTAAGGAATTTGGGATGAAAATACTGAAAATACCTTATTTTTATAAAATACCAAAAAGAGTTTAGACAAGAAGGTTTTGAGAGCTTGTTAATTTTCCTGCTGTACACGACAACAACAAAAATGTCCTCTTCAGCGGGGTTTGAAGTTGGGGAGGAATGCTGGTACTCTCCAAACAAGTAGTAGATGCAACATTCACTTTCTCATGTCTCTCTCATAGAAATAGCATTAGAATGTGAATGACATGGTTTTCTATGGTTGTCAGGTCAATCATCCAGCGTGACAATTAATTTGGTGGACATATAATACACTGCTGTAAAAAACATTTTGCTTTAAAGGAAAACACAAAAAGTACAAAACCCAAGAGTGGTTTTGTACCTTTTTTCTTCTTTATGATATACAAAAAAAGTCCTGAAAGGGAGGCAATTCTCGTGGCAAAAAAGTATTTTTCCTCCTTTTGCTTTTTATTTAGAAATTCAGGTTTTGTGCACCTCGGAAAATTCTATGGATGTTGGAGAATTAGTAGGTTTTTACATCAGAGCAATTGTACAAGTAAAACTTGAGTAACTGAAATAAAAAGTGATTTTTATTTAAACTTTTTAAGATACTGGTTTTTGGCTTGGGGCTTTTTTTTTTTTTGGTTAACACCTATTTAAAAATGAAAGAAAATATGACTTTATTAAGGATTCAACACCTTCATTTAAGGGCTGTGAAAGCACTCAATCCACATATTTAGGTTATCAAAGTCTTCAACAAAAATAGGCATGACAAGACTTGACATTTCTGATATTTTGAGGATGAAAACAAGGAGAAAAAAGCCTTTCAGGACTTTTTTTATACACCATAAGGAAATAAGTTGGCATAAAATTAATATTTTTATTTTTATAATACTCCCAAATCAGATTGCAGTCCCAAAAGAATTTACATTCTTAATTTTTAGATGTGGCTTAACAAATAAGGGTAATAAAAAAGCAGCCAGGCAGGATATGACAAGAATTACAAAAATAGGAACACACAGACGGCCAGAGAACAAGACCAACAGCTAAAAGATTTCATATTGCAAAGTTCATCTACATATTCATCAAGGAGTAGCCAGCTCCATGTACTAGAACCTTTCTACATGAAATTCACGAGACAATGCAGCACACACATTTTTTTCCTTTCACTGGGCTGGCTGTTATCAGTGTCTTTTTTAGTGCATGATCAGCCTGTTAGGGTACACTGTATTTTAAAACCCATGGCAACAAGTCTCGGAGCCCAGGTCTACAGAATCTGGCTCGCAGGGCTCATGATACGCTATTACAAAAAAAAAGTTTAGACAATCTGGCTCAGGCTGGAGCTGGGTGCAGGTTTCAGTGCCCATGCCACAATGTCTACACTGCTGTTTTTAGCACTGTAGCACGAGCCTGAGTTTTTAGATGTGTACTCAGAGACTCGCTGCCATGGATTTTAAAAACTGCAATGCAGATGTACCCCAAGTCTTGTCATGGCACTGCTTGCCAAACTCAGCAATGGCCTACTTGTTAAGTCATTCCATCACCCAGTCATAGACCAAGGTACTCTAAATCACACAGAATTCAGCTTAACTATCTCCCCAGATGGTCCCCAGGACCAAGACAGCTGGAAGCAGCATGCTCATAAGAAGCTTCTTCTGAAACATACTGATAGAGAAGCCAATTATGGCAGTGGTAAGCTGGAGCTGGTTCGCACCAGTTCACAAGAACTGGTTGTTAAATTTAGAAACCGGTGTAGAACCAGTCATTAAAGGGGCTGTCGGGTGGGCAAACTCCGGTCCGCGAGCCATCCTGTCCCAGGCCCTTTAAATTGCCACCAGAGCCCCACCTCTGGAGCCCTGGGGTAGGGCTGCGGGGCTCTGGGGGCTATTTAAAAAGTCCGGGGTTCTGGCTGCTTCTACTGCCCCGGCCCTTTAAATAACCCCCGGAGCCCAGGAGTAGCTGGGGGCTCCCGCGGCTATTTAAAGGGCCCGGGGCTCCAGCTGCCTCAGCCGCCCCGGTCCTTTAAATAGCTGCGGGAGCCCCACCACTTCCCCAGGGCTCCCACAGTTATTTACAGGGCCGGGGCGGTAGAAGCAGGGGAGCCATGAGCCCTTAAATAGCCCCCATAGCCCAGGGCTGCTGATGCTACACCGGTGGTGGGGGGGACACTTACCTTACAGGGTGGGCTGGGGCTGGCTCTGACTCTCTCAGCCCTGCCCATTCTGCCCTAGGCCCTGTCCCTTCCGGGGGGCCAGAGCTGGCCTTACTTTCACCCCTGGTCTTGGGAGGGGATGGTCAGGGGACAAGAAGCGGGGGGGGAGGGGTTTGATGGGTTGCAGGTTCTGAGGGGGACAGTCGGGGGCAGGACGTGGGTTGGGTCGGGTCAGATGGGGTGGAGGGGAGAGACAGGCACGTGGGGCTTGTACTCACCGCGTGGTTCCCTACCGGGTCTTCGGCGGCACTTCGGCGGCGGGGGGGGACACGACTGTGTCTTCACTTGCTCTGGGTGAAGGACCCGCTGCCGAAATGCCACCGAAAACCTGTAAAGAGTGAAGACCCCACCTCGAAGTGCTGCCAAGGACCTAGTAGGGAACCAGTTATTAGGATTTTGGGAGCTCATCACTGAATTATGGGATAATAACAATGCCAGAAAAGTAGCTGATGCTGACAAAATAACCACAGATTAAGACAATGGTTTATGCAGGGAAATTTCTATAGCAAAGTGCCAACTGGAAACCTTTATCCCAGATAGTAGATCAGAAAGTACACCTAAGCAGTGGCATTGGGGGATTGGAATGAGATTATTTTCACTGTTGGGCTGCTACACCAAAACTATTTGTCTACATTGGCACTTAAGTGGTGGAAATTGGCAAGGGGAAGGACCACATGGTGTTTAGCTATGGCATTTTAATCACACATCACTGAAAGCAATTTTGTGTTACATTTCATAGGTATGCTAGGAGCTCCAAACAGTGGTTACCATGACAAAATTATGTAATGTACACAAAGCACAAATTTTGTTCATGGCAAATGATATTTCCTCATATTGAAAAGTTATATTTCAATTCTATCCAAATTTAATACTAAATACAATATTTTCTTCTTTCATTGATATTGTTTCAAACTGGTTTGCATTTTTCCCATTCAAAACCACTTAAGGTTGGTTGGTTGGTTTGTTTTTTAAAAAAACAACTTAAAACATAAGAAATTCTACAAACCAATACAAATGGTCCCCAGAGCTCTGATGACACTCAGGAGCGTGCCCTCTGCTATCTTTGTGCTTCTCAACAATCGAACCAAAGGACCAATTCCATTTCCTTCACATATTTGATTTTGATGAAGTTTGCTATCTTTGCTAAGAGCTATGACTGCTTCACCTCCTTCCAAAACAAAGCAAAAATGTATGTTTAAAAACCTCCCAATAAACTGTCCAATATTTTGCAAAATTATGCAAAACAAAACAAGATCTTACCAACATACTGCATTTTATCAGATGGTGACAAAAGCATATCAATAATAAAGTTGTACCCAATCTGTTCTGCCATAAGCTTTTGCTGCTTCAGTGTTTGTCCTGCCAGTGCCCACAAAGTTGTAGCACCTTGTTCCTTAACTGTCAAGTGAAACGCCTGAAAGTTTGAAAAAAGCAAAGTTTTTCCTTCACTAGCAGAATTTTAAGTCTTACACATTTAAAAAACTATTTACTCCATGATATTAAGGGTTTTCCAATTATTCCAAGTAACTCCGCCTATTTTACGCTTTTTTCTAACGAACAAATTGATTTAAGACTTTAGAAAAATAAAAATGCGAAATAAATTCTTGCCTTCAAGAGCTTTAAAAGATATTTTGTTGCTGATTTTTCCAGAAACAGTTTCTGTATATGAGTATTGTTATCCGATAGTGCTTCTATAGCCATAGCACCTTTCACTTGCACAGTGATTTTCCTTCCACGGAGAAGTTCAACCACAGGACCAATTGCATCTGCATCTGCAATGGCATCCTGCATCTTCTCATTCCCCCGAGCAAGCTCTGCAAGAGCTGCTGAAGATACAGCCTGTAGCACATCTTTAAATGCATAAGTATTAGTCAAACAGTGATAAGAATCAACAAAATTCTCTCTTTTTTTTTCCCTTAGAAGATTTTATTTCAGATTAGTAGTAATTATGTTTCAGAGAGATGTTAGGGCTAATACACTTGCAGCATACTGATACAGAGAGCTAAAATGCTGACTAAACATTTAGTCATTTCTGACTTCAGGATATTCTTCAAATTTAAATCCTAAGGCTACGATTGTCAGATGCCCCAAAAATGTCATTCACATCACTAATGTGGCCTTGTGAACTTTAATGTTGGCTAAACTTGGTGGTTGCACAAAGCAGTACTATCTTGATTTTATAGAAATCTTGCAAGAAGAAAATATTTTTACAGATCAAGAACATGGGAGATTAGGCAGAACACTTCTTGTAAGCTTTTTGCAGATAAATTATTAACCTTAATATTGCATTAATATTGTATTATCACCCATGTATAAATTGTACATATAGGACTTGTTCTCATATACTTTGGGTTGTTATAAATGAAAACCAAAGTATGAAAAAAAAAATAGTGAGTAAAATTCTACACCAATGCAACTCCACTCAAATCAATTACCCGTATTTATCGGCGTATAACACGCACTTTTTTCCCCTGAAAATAGGGGGCAAATGATGTGTGCGTGTTATACGCCGATATAACCTTAACAGGGCCGGCTCTAGGATTTCTGCCGCCCCAGGCAGAAAAGAAAAGCGCCCCCAGCGGCGCGGAGCGGCGCCCTAGCCCCTGCCCCACTCCCGAGCAGCGCGGCCCTAGCCCCCCCCCAGCGGCCCGAGCCCCCGCCCTCTCCCCCCCCCAGCGGCGGGGCCTGAGCCCCGAGCCCCGGCCTGCGCGAGCCCCCACCTCCCGAGCGGCGCGGCCCGGCCCTAGCCCCCTCCCGAGCGGCCCGGCCCGAGCTGCCTTAGCCCCCGCGCCCCTCCAGAGCGGCCCGAGACCCCGTCCTCCCTCCCTCCCCCAAGCGGCCCTGGCCCTAGCCCCCGCCCCCCTCCCGAGCGGCCCGGCCAGAGCCGCCTTAGCCCCCGCCCCCCTCCCGAGCGGCCCGAGACCCCGTCCCCGTCCCCCCCCCCCGAGCGGCCCTAACCCGCGGAGCACCGCCCTAGCCCCCGCCCCCCTCCCGAGCGGCGCGGCCGGCCCGGCCCGAGCCCCCGAGCGGCCTTAGTCCCCGACCCCCTCCCGAGCGGCCCGAGATCCCGTCCCCCCTCCCCCCCGAGCGGCCCTAGCCCCTGCCCCCCTCCCGAGCGGCGTGGCCCGACCCGGCCCGAGCCCCCGCCCCCCTCCCGAGCGGCGCGGCCCGGCCCGGCCCGAGCCCCCGAGCGGCCTTAGTCCCCGACCCCCTCCCGAGCGGCCCGAGATCCCGTCCCCCCTCCCCCCCGAGCGGCCCTAGCCCCTGCCCCCCTCCCGAGCGGCGTGGCCCGACCCGGCCCGAGCCCCCGTCCCCCTCCCGAGCGGCCCGGCCCGAGCCCCCCTCCCCGCGAACCTTATTTACCTTATACGTGGTAATAATATTAATAAAACAAGTTCTGAGCTACCCTTATTTTGCTTCAAAGTCCTTTATTTGAAATTTAAGTTTTTTTCCTGAAATTTCCCCCTTAAAATGAAGGTGCGTGTTATACGCCTGTGCGTGTTATACGCCGATAAATACGGTAAGTTGCACAGGGTAGAATTGAGCACAGAATTTTCCCTGCCAATCTACCCTCCTATGTCTTTTTCTTTCAGGGTCTGCAAATTATTCTGTATTAAAGCCTGATTTGTAAACAAATTTACCCAGTCTGAAGGCAATTTTAAAGTAACTTGCATGGAAATATTGTGAAAAACTAGTCTAAATAGCAAAACATTAACATAGGCAACAAGGGCCTGATTCAAAGCCCACTGAAGTCAATGGGAATTTTTTCAACTGACTCCAGTGGCTTTGGATCGGGCCCTACAACAATCAAGCAAAAATAGTTACTCCTGGGGGAATTCTGCACCTCTGTGCATATGCATAATTAATCGAGGGAGGGAGGGATAGCTCAGTGGTTTGAGCATTGGCCTGCTAAACCCAGGGTTGTGAGTACAATCCTTGAGGGGGCCATTGGGGGGGGGGAATGACACAAAACTGTCAGGGACAGTACTTGGTCCTGCTAGTGAAGGCAGGGGACTGGACTCAATAACCTTTCAAGGTCCCTTCCAGTTCTATGAGATAGGTATATCTCCAAATATTAGTATATTATATTAAATGAGTCATGCATATTTTTATTTTTTTGCTCAGAAAAAAGCTTCTGCCGGAAAGTTGCTGCAGTTCCACCTTTTGCCCACCAGAGGGTGCTGTGGTGATAGACCAGAGCAGCAGCTTCTGGCCGGCTAGGGAAGAGAAAGAGCCTGCCTTTTTCACAGCGCCTGTCGGGTTAGGTCAGGAGACAAGAGCTATGGGGAGATAGACAGCGTGAGGCTGCTGGGGAGTCAGATAGAGGCTGATAAGGGCTAGTGGGGGAGGACAGAGTGGGGCAGGGGCTGAATGGGAGTGGAGGCGCAGGACCACAGGGAGGAGGGAGGTGCAAGGGCACATGGTGACGGAGGAGGGGGTGGCAGGGCCACATAGGGATGAGGGGAGTGGGTGTCTGAGTGGAGGTGGAGAGACATATGTGGACCAGGACAGATGTGCCTGACTGAATGGGAAAGGCTAGGGGTCAGCCAGGGTCTGGATGGGGGAAGCTCCCTAGCACTCCCTCCCCACCCCCCAAAAAAACTGTTCCATATTTTTCCCATCCATACCCAACAACCCTCCAAGTCAAGGTGGATAAAAATATTTTTTTATTTAAATTGGATTTTTTTGATAAAATGCTTTTTGAGGAAAACACCTATCTAAAGATAGTTTTAATTAAGATACATTATAACTCAAAGATATCTCATCATGGAATAGGGATTATAAATTCTAATTCTATAGTATGAGACAATATGTTCATGTAATGTTTAAGAAAAGTTTTGTTAATGAGTTCCAATAGTTCATGAATTAGAGATCCAATCTTACGGGGATCAGGGGCTTCTGTATAGATTATTTAGGTTAATCTTTCTATCTACCCAATGGGACTCAGTGCTCAGTCTAGAACAGGGGTCGGCAACCTGCGGCTCCCGGCTCGCCAGGGTAAGCACCCTGGCGGGCCGGCCCGGTTTGTTTATCTGCCGCGTCGGCAAGTTCGGCTGATCGCGGCTCCCACTGGCCGCGGTTCGCGGTCCCAGGCCAATGCGGGAGGCAGGAAGCGGCGCGAGCCGAGGGATGTTCTGGCCGCGGCTTCCTGCCTCCCGCATTGGCCTGGGACCGCGAACCGCGGCCAGTGGGAGCCGCGATCGGCCGAAGTTGCCGACGCGGCAGATAAACAAACCGGGCCGGCCCGCCAGGGTGCTTACCCTGGCGAGCCGGGAGCCGCAGGTTGCCGACCCCTGGTCTAGAAGATACCATCAGAGATGCTTAGTTTTGCAGTTCTCAAACTGTGGATTTGTGTCTCCAGAGATAACATGCTTGTTAACAGCAAAAATGTTTTTAAATAAATAAATAATATATAGAGGTGAGAAATAGTTAAATAAAACAATTTAAATGTCTGTTTGGTGATGTTCTCCTAATACAGCATGGCAAGAAAATCCTCCAAATATTAATGATTAACCTGTTGAATTGGAGATAGTTCACCTCCCAATGGCTTCATAAATATCTGCTTCAATTACCTTTGGTAAATGAAATAACCAATCATTCATTTTCCGATATAGCTGTAAAACTAATCTGAAAAGTTTTCAAAATAAATCACTTTAAAAATGTATAGTGTGTACCTTCTAAAAATGAAACCTACATCTATCTCTGAGCTGTGAAGAATATGTATTAAGGTTATAACAACCAACAAGAATGCACTTTTATGTAGAAACCAATGATTAAATTGAGTCTTCCTGACTAGTGATTTAAATCAAATCCACCCTGTTCCAAGTTCATATCCAGGCTCCTTCCCAGCAATTACTTCCCTCTTCCTCAGCTCCTCCGTTACCCCTGACTCCCCCAAGCCTTTGCACTGCTTCTGAGAGGTGTGGGAAATACAGTTCTGCATTGTAGTTGAAATGAATTATTACTCAGTTCTGTATTAATATGACTACTAAGTAATCTATTTGTCAAAAAAACATTTCCTGAATCTTTTTTGTTGTTTGTGTTGTTACAAACATACTTGCTGACAGGTATATTGAAATAAATGACCAATAATAATTGAAACTGGTGTGATTAGATTATGTTATTTTGACAAATAAAACATGCAGAATTTGAAAATATTATGTGCAGAATTTTCAATTTTTTGTTGCAGAATTCCCCCAGGAGTATATAATAATACTCAAACCATTACTAATATGCAGTGTTTCCTTTTTTCCAAATGTCTACAGTAAGAATATTAAACAAACATGTAAAAATAAAAGTTTACCTGATTGTGAAGTTAGAAACTCAACAAGTGCTGGAATACCCTGATGTTCCTTCACTGTGATTTGATTCTGTTTGTTCTGGATGCATAAAACCCGGATACAATTTATTACATTAACTAACAAATCCTGTAATTTAATTTTCAAAAGATTTATCAAAGGAGGGATTCCACCCTAAGGAAGGAAAAAAGCATATGAATGTAATATGGAACAATCCCAAAGAAAGAGCCATTGCAATTACATTCCATGTGCCTCATAGTATATATAAATTAATGGAACAAAAGATGTCAAATAAGTTTCATCAACTATGAAAATTACCTCATATTGGAAAAGCAAAGGATTTTTTAAAAATCCAGTCCTTTTTAAGAAAGTAAAATTTGTGAACATAACTAACAGTTCCTGAATTAGGCTTACCAGCTCAGTAATGACATTTTGATTATTGTCGAACTGGGCAATATCGTATAGGATAACAGCACAGCGAGATTGCAGTTCAGGTTCACCAGAACCCAACAATTCAATTAATACTGAAATGCCTCCTGCTTCTACTAAAGCTTTAGAAATGGTGATGTGTGGTGAAATGTTACTCAACACCCCTGATGTTATACATGCCAGCTTGATCTGGTGGCCTTTCAACAGATTGATTAGAGAGGGGATAGCACCTGCAATAAATAAGAAAACAAACTCATGATTATAGCAGTGTGACAGGCATCCAATATCACGTTTGCTTATTATTTATTTTAAACTGAATTTATGAGAGTTACATGAAATATTTTAGTAATTTCAAAAATAAAAACAAATGACAGGGACACCTAACATGCCAAGGCCTAAAATTTAATCCACCTACAAATATTATAATCTAATGGAAACTCCATTCCAACTCCAGACACACAATAAAATACGACTTTTGCCAAATGAACAAGGACTAAACCAATGCAGAGGCATTTTTATTTTAGAGGCCCCCACCAGACCCTTATTTATGTCAGTTCTTACTACTTCTCCTCACTCTTGAAATCCTGTTTTAAAGCCTTCCTTCAGGTTGTTGAAACTATCCTTCAAGTTAAGCAGCTTTTTTACACTTGTAACCCATGCTAGAGTTTCATTTAATAAATATTATACACCTTTGGTTTTGAACTGAGCTGGAATTATCACAGTTTTGCTGAATGTAGCACCTTTGGAGACTCTTTGTTTATGCACTAGTATTGTTGACAATGAATGGTGACATGACAGCACAATTAATTTTACGAAAACTTATGACTTTAAGATGTTAAAATAAAATCAAGTACACTTGCTACGCTATTTATATCACCTGAATCCAAAATGCATTTCCAGTAGAAATCTTTTGCTAAACAGAGAACTTCCAAGGATCTAACTGCCATTTCTGGCTTCATAGAGTCTTCACACTGTAACATCTCTGTTGGGAATGTAAAACATTTTAAAAACATTTTCATCTCATAAAAACACAGCTGTCACTGAATGGGAACTTTAAAGATTATTTGAACTTAAAAATAACATAATTATCAGTTGTCCTTTTTAATAGGTTTTATAGAATCATAGAATGTCAGGGTTGGAAGGGACCTCAGGAGGTCATCTAGTCCAACCCCCTGCTCAAAGCAGGACCAATTCCCAACTAAATCATCCCAGACAGGGCTTTGTCAAGCCTGACCTTAAAAACCTCCAAGGAAGGAGATTCCACCACCTCCCTAGGTAACCCATTCCAGTGCTTCACCACTCTCTGAGTGAAAAAGTTTTTCCTAATATCCAACCTAAACCTCCCCCACTGCAACTTGAGACCATTACTCCTTGTTCTGTCATCAGGTACCACTGAGAACAGTCTAAATCCATCCTCTTTGGAACCCCCTTTCAGGTAGTTGAAAGCAGCTATCAAATCCTCCCTCATTCTTCTCTTCTGCAGACTAAACAATCCCAATTCCCTCAGCCTCTCCTCATAAGTCATGTGCTCCAGCCTCCTAATCATTTTTGTTGCCCTCCGCTGGACTCTTTCCAATTTTTCCACATCCTTCTTGTAGTGTGGGGCCCAAAACTGGACATGGTACTCCAGATGAGGCCTCACCAAGGTCGAATAGAGGGGAATGATCACATCCCTCGATCTACTGGCAATGCCCCTACTTATACAGCCCAAAATGCCATTAGCCTTCTTGGCAACAAGGGCACACTGTTGACTCATATCCAGCTTCTGGTCCACTGTAACCCCTAGTTCCTTAGGTCCTTTTCCTTTATCATAAGGATACGCCAATCAGGGATAAAAATCCTGGCTCCATCAAATTTAAATTACTTCAATGGGGTCTGATTTTACTCCACATATGTTTCCATGTGGGTAAGAAAAAACAATCCTTGTTGGAGCTCATAGTTTTAAAAAAAGTTTCCAGTTTACAGTGTTGTTCCACAGACTAGCAGCTAAGTACTATGATAGGAATGAGTATGTGTGTGCACATATACCACTTTGTTACAATGAGATTCACAATAAAGGAAAAAATCTCTTCTTGGATAGGAGTGCTCTCATATTGCACCAAACCCCTCCTATGCAAAACTTCCATTATTGTCAATGGGAATTCTCTGCAACTCTCAAATGTTGTTACTCTGATTGCACTTGAAACAATATAAACAATCTGAATTTATCTTTAAATCAACCTTTCAGTTATGGCTTAAATTTCAAATAGCCAACCTGTACTTAACATTTAAGGTGATTTTCAAGTTCTAATAACTGCCTTCTTCCCAGCAATTTTACATATATCCATATTTACTTTTTAGTTTGGTGATCAATGGTCTATATTCTCAAAAATAACCATAGGATCAGGGAGTCCAAACATTACATTAATGTGTGTGCTATGTACTGGTTTTCTGTGTGTGTCTTTGCATATAGCAAATAGTCCACTTTAGCAGTCTACTTTAAAAATTATATCATGGCAGCAACCAGATTAAGTATATGCACTCTCTACATAAATAATCAAAGAACAGTTTGTTGCTGTTAGGTGGTATTCATTTCAGGCTCCAAATTGAACAATATTTACCAACACCACCTCTCATTTCAAAAATATTTTAGTTTGGGGCAACCCCAAAGGGTATGGGCAACTGTTTACATTCTCTCTAGCACAAATTAAATAAAAAAAGGTTTATGGAGAGGTAGGATAATATGACAAGTGCTTCATTTTAACATTATGTTTCTATTACATTGCTTGCATTGCTTCTACTGTAAGAAACTATATCCTCCCATCTTAATCCTCTTCCTAGTATCCTCACCTAGTAAAATCATGAACTGCCATTAGCAGGATTTAAATTGAGTGTCCCATATAATCTTCCTTTAATATTACCTCTGCTGTAGAGTATTTATTCTCTTTGAATATTATGATGTAAAGTTGACCTGCTTAGTTCGAAGCAAAGCTATTTAATTACATGTATAAGTACAAAGGGAAATTATTTAAATGAAATCACAATTTGAACAAATACCCCAACTGAGAACAGTTTTGAATAGCATGTAAGGCCCTGTTTGTCTTTGTGGAACCCTTATTCACGTATGCCAGAAGCAACTGAACTCATTACTATATAAGGAGACAACTTGATGGATACGCAACTCCTTCTTCATTGTATTCCAGATTGGAGTTAATTGCCCTAATCCAAAGCAAAGCGGACCTAAATCAAGTAACTCTGGTCTCCCTTACATATAAGGATACTCAGGCAGCTTTTATATCACCGCCTGCCAGTGTTGGGGCTGTGATTAAGGACTGGAGGTCTGGCCTGTGGTTCCCTGTATCTAGGAATCCCTGTTTGCCATAATGGCCCCCTTGGCAGCTGACATAGATTGAGGCAGTATTCAGCAGTTCCAGTTCTATGAGATAGGTATATCTCCAAAAATTAGTATATTATATTAAATGAGTCATGCATATTTTTATTTCATCATATAACAATTAAGGACCAGATTGCCTTCAGTAATGCCTCTGCAACTCCATTCAAATTAATGGACTTCACAGGGAAAGCTAGAGATACAGTTTAGCCCCAAAACATTCAAAATTCTGTTTTTCATTATTTGTAGCTTAGTTTGGAAAGTACATTAACTATAGATATTTTCACCATTTTAGGGAAAATACCATTGGTTAAAATGAATCATACACAGACTTTTTATTTTAGAGAAAATGTATGTGCTTACCTACAAGAGTATTCCAAACTGGAAGATCTGGATTATCTAGCTGTATTAGATGCTTGAGAATTTCTGTGTGAAAGTACAGCACTGCTAAATGAATTATATTGTTTCCTTCACTGTCAGTTTTCTTCCAGTTGGCACCAAGAGAAAACAAATATTGAAGAGTGTCTAATGCTCCAGATGTGGCTGCAAGCAATAGTGGAGTAGAATGATATCTATGGAACACAAACATATTGTGGTATAAATTAATATGTAATAAAATATGAAGTATGTAAACAAGTTTATTTCATATAGTTATTTCAGCTAATTATAAACTATTATTTTTCAAAAATGGAATCCATAAGGATGTGAATGCATAAGCTCTCTGTTCAGATTAATCTGTCTTGGATTTACAGTTTCTGCTTGTTTGATTTTTAATTGTTCATTTGATTTCTGACTTAGCTGAGGCTCCCTGGTGGTCATACCAAATTCTACTAAGTCAGTGGTAGCTTTTACGCTGATTGCCACTGAGATTGCATTAGGTCCTTCTTTTCCTATTTCTCAATGGTAGATATCTGTGCAGTATCATGACTGAATGACACTGAGAGTGCATCTTCAAGATTTCAGCAGGTCTCCTCTTCTTCTTCCCCACAAAATAATGATTTTATGCTATAGCCTAAGTATGTCTCAGGACTGTGAGGGCCCAGTTCTGACCTCATACAGAAATGTAACTTCTGTTGACCTGAGTGGGTGCTGCACAATCCTATTGGACGGCAAAATTAGGTCCTGAATTTCTATGGCTTATAATATTCCTTCACCCATCCAGAGCATAGGAACATCATGAGCAATAGAAATTCACAATCATGAGTATGATAACACCGAAGTTGTACAGCCTAGAGACAATGGGGCCCCAATGCATATAACTCCCATTAAAGCCAAAGGAGTTGCTCCCATATAATTAAGGACATATATGTGAGCATATAAATACTGTTATTTTACTCCTCATTCTAGAAAGGCTAATTCGTTTTCCAATACGGGGCTGTATTTGTACAGCAAGACAGAAATTTTAGGAGAGGAGGCATATTTGTGGTCTTTCAAATACACTGTATTATATAAATGATAAAGCACCAATCGTCACAGTGATAAAAACTCTAGTGACTTACTCAGCTGTTGTTTCAGCCTCTAGTAGATCTGGGTCTTTTCTACAGAGAACCGTGATACAGGAAATGTTGTCATAAAATGCAGCAAAATGTATAGCCATCCATCCTCGATCATCCGTTAATTTATAATCTGCCTTAAAGGCCAGAAGACAAGTAAGTGCTTCAATGGATCCACACTGAGCTGCCAAGTGTAAAGCAGTAGGGCCTAAAGCTGATGGATATATAAAAAACGCTGATACAATGGGCATAATTTTCAAAGTGATGCACCTAAACTGTGCCTGCAAAACATGTAAAATCTCCACGTAACTATTTGCCAGTTTTACCAGCACTGTTTTCATGCCATTCTAATCACAGAATAAGTTATTCATCTCTACGAGGTCTTGATTTAATATCAAATTGAAGCTTTTGAGATAAAAGGAAAACATCTGAATGTATCAACATATTTAAAACTAAAGATGTCCGAAGTTATAACTTCAGTGGTAATAATACAGTATTTTATACTTTTCAAAACAAACATCCTGCCTTCCATCCCATGCAAGTCATGGAAAAATCTTATTTTTATAGCTTTCAAAGCCTTGGACAGACTTAAGCAGTGTGGAAACACATTTTCTTAAAGTATAAATGCCTTAGTTTTAATAAAAATATTCCATTTCTCTGCTCCTTAGTTGTAATCTTACTAGCTTCCACATGCTGCATAGGTAAAGATAATAAAGGTAATATTTGATTTCTTTACCACTCACCAGTTCTTTCCCCAGAGGTCTCCTTTTCTTGCAAATTTGGTTTTCCTGAAAGTGAACATATTTAACATAATCAGATATACTGGCACTACTCCGAAGGCATGGCAGCCCAGGACTGTTACAGGTAGTATCACAGACACACAGTCTCCAATCTGTGCTATGCAGCCAGATCCCTATAGAAGCCTAGGCAACTTCAATAGGGATTCTGTGGCTGTGTGGAGCCTAACGAAGGACTGGGGTCATAGTATACTTTTTTCTAAAACGGATACTGAGCTGTGTTCCACCAAAGGCAAGGTTTATAGTACAGTGCATGAAAGGTGAGGTTGTAGAGACAACTACATAGACTCTATGGCCTGGTCTACACTAGGACTTTAAATCGAATTTAGCAGCGTTAATTCGAACTAACCGCTCAACCGTCCACACCAGGAAGCCATTTAATTCGAACTAGAGGGCTCTTTAGTTCGAATTCGGTACTCCACCCCGACAGGTGGAGTAACGCTAAATTCGACATGGCTAGCTCGAATTAGGCTATGTGTGGATGCAAATCGAACTTAGTAGCTCCGGGAGCTATCCCACAGTGCACCACTCTGTTGACGCTCTGGACAGCAGTCGGAGCTTGGATTCTCTGACCAGCCACACAGGAAATGACCCGGGAAAATTTGAATTCCTTTTCCTGTCTGGGCACTTTGAATCTGACGTCCTGGCTGGACATCGGGGCGAGCTCCGCAGCACCTGCAACGATGCAGAGCTCTCCAGCAGAGGAGTCCGGCCAAGCCAAGAATAGAAAGAGGTCCCCAGCATGGACAGACCGGGAAGTCCTGGATCTGATCGGTGTGTGGGGCGAGGAGTCTGTGCTGTCGGAGCTGCGCTCCAACAAGTGGAATGCAAAGACCTTCGAGAAGGTCTCCAAAGCAATGATAGAGAAAGGATACAGCCGGGATGCAATGCAGTGCCGCGTGAAAATCAAGGACCTGAGACAAGGCTACCAAAAAGTCAGAGCGGCAAACGGACGCTCCGGAGCCCAGCCCCAGACATGCCGCTTCTACGAGGCACTGCATGCCATTCTAGGTGGGCCTGCCACCACTGCCCCACCAGTGACCGTGGACTCAGTGGATGGCATAGTGAACCTGGACAGTTCCTCCTCGATGTTCGCCGATGTGGAAGATGAGGAAGGGTCTGTGGAGGACGGCGCAGGCGACAGCGAACACAATACCGCTTTCCCTGACAGCCAGGATCTCTTCATCACCCTCACAGAGATCCCCTACCAACCCTCCCCGGCCGTTAACCCGGACTCTGAATCAGGGGAAGGATCAGGCGGTAAGTGCTATAAACATGTAAACATTTATTTTTTATAAAACAGGTATAAAAAAATAGAAATACTATATATAAAATTTTCAATGAAAAACTATATGAAAAGTAGGTCCACACATATAGGGATTGAACAATAATCCTCCAGGGACAATTCAAGAAAGGTCTCATTTAGGTCCTCAAAAAGCCTCCGCAGGAGGTTCCTGGGGAGAGGTGCCTTGTTGGGTGCTCCGTGGAAGCACACTCTTCCGCGCCAGGACATCCTTATGTAGATGGGAATCATCGCCTCCACAAGCATGGCCGCATATGGTCCTGGTCTCTGCAGGGCTTCCCTTAGCATCCGCTCTTTGTGACTCCGAGGGACCCGCATCAGGGTGATCTCGTTCATGAAATGCTGCATCTAATTAGGGCAATTAGTGTATTGTTACTGTTGTGAATGGTTGACTTTTACTTTGCATAACAATGACCCTCGCTTAACAGCCACGTGTTGTAGGCCACATAGGAAAAGCATACATTGATCTTTCCCGTGCACTGGCGGGAGTGGCTGGAAAAGGGTCAGAGTATATGATTTCCAGATTGCCTTTAGCGGGAGGGCACAGCTATCCATTAACTGATAAGCAGAATGTACTGTAAGGCTTACCAGGACTGTCTGCTAGACGGATTCAGCTGTTTCTCCCCACTTGTCCGCTCTCCTGTGCAATGCCGCAGCCAATGAGAGCGTATTCCGAAATCTCGAACTTGTCCTGAGATCTCGTGAGACTTGTTGCCCTGTATGGTCTTGTTCAGAGAAACTGACTAGACTGTGTTCACTGTTCGCAAACATGTATCTGTTCAAGGAAATCAGTTACTTTTCCCATCACACAGCTTCGGCTCTTTCCCGGACTGCCCCGGCGTCCCCCTCGCAGAGGCTGGCGCAGATTAGGCGGCGAAAGAAAAAGACTAGGGACGAGATGTTCGCGGAACTGATGGCCTGCTCCAGAGCCGAGGCGGCAGAGCAGAGACAGTGGAGGGAGACCCTATGTCAACAGCATCGCACACACATCGAACGGGAGGATAGGTGGCGGCAGGAAGACCAGCAGGCGACTCAAATGCTGCTTGGGCTAATGAGGGAGCAAACGGACACGCTCCGGCGCCTTGTTGATGTTCTGCAGGACCGCAGGCAGGAGGACAGAGCCCCCCTGCAGTGTATCTGCAACCGCCCTACCCCGCCAAGAAGTCCTGCCCCCCCCTCACCCAAAAGTACAAGACGGAGGGGCGGTAGGGGCCGTGAGAACTGTCACTGCACCACTGCATAGCGCTAATGTACCACACACCTCTCACGCTATAAATTTGTAGAAGTGCTTCCCTTACAGGCTCACCCAGTCCCAAATCCAAGTTTCATCCCCCCACTGTGTATTAGATTATTAAAAGCTGTTTGCTGTTATTCACTGTTTCGGTCATGTCTTTCGTGTCAGAGGATTTTTTTGTGTATGGGGGGGGGGAGGGGATTTATAATTGCACGGTATAGCCTACATTACCAGGGTACAGACTTGGGGGCATGATCAACTGCAGGGCACACACACACTGCAGTCAGTAGGCACCAGGGTCACTCTGTGTGGTGTATGCTGCCCCGGGTCATTCTGTGATGTGTATGCTTGTCCAGGGTCCTAGCGCCTGCCACCCCCTTAATGTTAAGGCATGCTGCCCTTACCATGCACTTCCACCGTAGCAACGAGCCTCTCCGCTGCCCTGAGCCCCAACAAGAGCCCTCATCCATGGACAGATACTCACCCTTCCCCCACACCCCTCACCCCTTCCTACGCCCAAACCCGCAGCCCACTGCCGTCATCCAAACCCCTATCCAAAGAAGGCACCACTCGCCCCTTCCTGCAAACCCACCCCTTCCTGCAATCCCTCCCCTTCATGCACAACCACTTGCAACCGTCCCCCACCCCAGAGACCTATGTAGGAGCAGGAGGATGTCATTCCTCTATGGAACAAGCGGTCTGTACATCAGTGCACACCGTGCCCAGCACAGTATGCATCCATGTTTCAACACCTGAACAGAAATGCAAAGTAAAACAAAGATTTATTAATAATGAGCGTAACAATTAATTTGCTTTAAAACGTGCTTTGGAAGTGGGGGAAACTTGGAGAACGGGGTATGTAACCGCAGATCGAAATCGACACATACAGACACAGGCCCAGGGTCAGTTTCTCTTGAAAGCAAGTGGAGAGTCATAGGTTACCCTGCTCTCCGAGGAAACTTGCTTTCAAAGCCTCCCGGATACACAGCGCTTCCCGCTGGGATATTCTCTCGGCATGGGTGTCTGGCTGAGCGTAAACTGCAGCCAGGCGATTTGCCTCAACCTCCCATCCGGACAAAAAGGTCTCGCCCTTGCTCTCACAGAGATTGTGTAGCACACAGCAAGCAGCAATAACTACGGGGATATTCTTTTCGCTGATGTCCGAGCGAGTCAGTAAGCTCCGCCATCTCCCCTTGAGACGTCCGAAAGCACACTCCACCACCATTCTGCACTTGCTCAGCCGGTAGTTGAAGAGTTCCTTCTCTCTGTCCAAGGCGCCTGTATAGGGCTTCATGAGCCAGGGCATTAGCGGGTAGGCTGGGTCCCCGAGGATCACTGTAGGCATCTGCACATCCCCAACCGTTATTTTGTGGTCCGGGAAGAAAGTACCTGCCAGGAGGCGTTTAAACAGACCAGAGTTCCTGAACACACGCGTGTCATGAACCTTGCCCGCCCACCCAACGAAGATGTTGGTAAAACGTCCCCTATGGTCTACCAGTGCTTGCAGCACCATTGAAAAGTAGCCCTTTCGGTTAATGTACTCGCTGGCCTGGTGGGCTGGTGCCAGGATAGGGATGCGAGTCCCATCTATAGCCCCACCGCAGTTTGGGAATCCCATCGCGGCGAAGCCATCTATGATGTCCTGGACGTTTCTGAGAGTCACTACCTTTGAGAGAAGTTGCTCAACGATTGCGTGGGCTACTTCAATCACAGCAACCCCCACGGTAGATTTGCCCACGCCAAAGTGGTTCGCTACTGACCGGTAGCTGTCTGGCGTTGCAAGTTTCCAGAGGGCTATGGCCACTCGCTTCTGCACACTCAGGGCTGCTCGCATCCGGGTGTCCTGGCGCTTCAGGGCAGGGGACAGCAAGTCACACAGTTCAAGGAAAGTGCCCTTACGCATCCTGAAGTTTCGCAGCCACTGTGATTCATCCCAGACCTGCAGCACTATGCGGTCCCACCAGTCCGTGCTTGTTTCCCGGGCCCAGAATCGCCGTTCCACACCATGAACTTGACCCATTGCCACCATGATCTCCACGGCGCGGCGTACCCTGCTTTGTGAGAGGTCTGCGCCACTCTGTGAATTCCTGTCCTCACCACGCTGCCGGAGCCTCCTCGCCCGATTTCTCAGCAGCTGACTGTGGAAGAGGTGGACGATAAGGTGCGAGGAGTTGACAACGGCCATAAGTGCAGCGATGATCGCAGCGGGCTCCATGCTCGCAGTGCTGTGGCGTACGCGCTGTAACTGACAAGAGAAGGGCGCAAACAGATTTCCCGCCGGAGCTTTCAGGGAGGGAGGGCGTGATTGACGGTTCAATGACAACAGTTACCCAAAAGCACCCTCGACACATTTTTCCCCCAGGAGGCATTGGGAGCTCTACCCAGCATTCCAATGGGCAGCGGGGACTGCGGGAATTGTGGGATAGCTTCCCACAGTGCACCGCTTCCAAAGTCGACGCCAGCCCCATTACTGTGGACTCAGAAATTCGAATTAGTGTATTTACTGTGGATACACAAATTCGACTTCATAAGGTCGAATCCACAAATTCGACTTAAGTAGATTCGAAATAGTCTTGTAGTGTAGACAAGGCCTATGTCCACTGGAGAATTTCCGACACCTGGAGACTCCTCAGTAAGGAAGTGGAGTTTAGAATTGAGGTTTTAGAATTATGGGGCAACTACAGTGCCACACACTAGGGGATATGTTCCACCAGAGAAGGCATAGTCCCTTAATGCTCCTAACTATCAGTTCCTTTGTCAAGTGAAAAGGATTAAAAGATGTACTTAACTGGAGTTCAAAACACTTAGATTAGGTTTGAATTGGGAATGTATCAAGGAATAAATAACATGAACAGTAGTCAGGAAGTAGTTAGTTTCAGATAATAAGACCTATAAAACCAGAACTTATCCATTATTTAATTAATGGACCTCCAGTCTTGGCAGAATAAGTGTCTGCACTCCATCTTCTTTTTCTTAAAGAAAAGGAACATAAAGTGCTGTTCAGCCTCTTAACTTGCAATACTCATTGAACTGGCTGAGATCACTTATATCAAGAAATTTCTCTGAAAAATTTAAGAGCAGTCAGGCAACTGGATAGTTTAAAAGAAGGCTTCCCTACCTCAGTAAAGATCACATTGAATGCATTGGCTTTGGATTTCAAAGCAAAGCAATTATTCGCTTAGTACTGAAACACCAAGCTCTAGAGGAGAATTAACTATCTTCCATGTAGTCTTAAACACAGCAGATGACAAGCCAAAGAATTCTAAAATATGAAACCTATACCCTAGAATGAAGGTGTGGAAGATAGGAGCTGCTGACAAGTGAAATGTAGAATTTTCCAGTGCAAATCCTATAGCTTTCCTCTAATGTTTTCATGAAATCCCAGTGACAGTAATCATGAGACATCACATATTGGGACTGCCTTCTCATGGCTGGAACTTAGTTTACTACTGATGAAAGAATTACAGAAACTTTTAAGTAGAACTCTGAACAAGTCTTCCAAGTTCCCATACTATACGTGCCCATCCCCCACTCAGCTTCCCCTTCTTTTACATCAAAATCCTAATGTATTTAGTCAAAATTCATGGCTTCTGTGGGAGTTTTGCTTCAGTAAAAGCTGACTAGAGACAAGAATTGGCCAGTAGACTCTACCTTCTAATTTTCATAAAAATGTCAAATTTTCCCTTTCTTGAGATGAACTCTTTTTTGTTTACATTGTATATTTATAACAACAAAAAATACTAAAAGGTCTCATAATATTTAATGTACTAATTACCAGCTCTGTCCCCCTTAGTCTCACTCTTCTGTGAACGTCTTCCTAAAACAAAAATATATTTATGATCATTAGCTACAGACTAAATGTTTTTATAGTATTGTATATTGGATATATTCTAATTCTATATATTTCTAATGATATTTGTATACATGTCATAAATCAAGCAAAATAGAATCTTAGAGGGCTACATTATGGCAGTAATTTAAAGAAACTGAAAAGCTGGATAGTGATGACTGTAATAGAACAGGCTGAAATTCACAAAGAGAGATTGATAAATTTATAAAATTAGTTGTAAAGCACATTTTGTCCTATGCTGTATGTTGCAGAAAGAAAGCAAAGAGTGGTCACAGAGGAGGGTTCTAATATTTCTAGGGAGGAAAACTTTTCTGTTGCCCACAAATACTCTGGAACCCATACACCCCAACATGTTATTCTAGTGCAGAGGAATTTGTTCCCCCTTTCCTCCCCCCCCACAGAAGAGGTCAGGGGTCCAGTGATAAATTCATCATTACTTAGAGTCTTTAAATCTTTATTGCATATCTTTCTTAAAAGTCCTCTGATTCAACCTCCGTTCATGAGCTTGATAGTGTTCACTGATGTAGTAGGAAAAAATAATTTCCTCCACTATAGGAATTACTAGATGAAATGTATTATGCAAGAAATCAGACGAGATGATCACAGTAGTCTTAAAAATCTGTGCATCTACAATCCCACGGATCTTGGAAATCTGCTAGATACAAAGGCCACCCACATGAAAGATACTTTCCTCTATATTGCAACATGGCACTCCTGACTCCTTGCAGTACCTAACAAAAGAAAGTGCAGCCACATGTGCTCCCCCAACTGCCAACTGAAATGCCCGAAGGTGTAGATTTAATAGATCAGTAAGTTAATGTGAATTCAACCTGCAGTAATTTACACTGCTCTGCTCCACGGTTTTTGAAGAGGAGAGAATGAAATATAGAATGAATGTTGCCCTCTGCCTCTCACTTCACAAATCTGGATCCCTGTGAAATTCCTGCAGAGAGGCTTTCACAAGGTTTAGAAAGAAGAAACATTTCACTGTTCTGGTATTCCCTCCTTCCATGACTCCCCCCTATCAGAGAGCTCCCCTCTGGTGATGGAAGTGACAGGGAACATGGGGCCCCCACAATCATAGCTTCCCGACATATATATATCATATCTTACCCGGGTTAAAGTGAACATTGCGCCTCTGATTGATATTCAAATGAGATTTAATCAGCTGACAGATAATTGGCACACGGTTGTGTATGGAAGCATGATGGAGAAGAGCATAACCATATTCATCTACAACACTGAGACTGGAAGTAGATGTTTTACGACAAAAAGTATGGAAGATAGCAGATAGTCCTCTCTCAGCAGCAGACTTCATACCATAAGGTAAACTCTAAATCCATGTAAATAGAATAAGAGACAGTATGTCAAAGAGGAATAAAACATTTACTGGAAAAGGAGACACTGGGAAGAGGCAACTTCCAATTCTTAAATTGTGGGTCTATATTGAGGACAAGATCTTTAGCAGATATAAATCCAGTTAACTCCCTTAACTTCAATAAATGTGTGTCAATTTACATCAGATGAAGATCTGGACCCTGAAAATGACTATTTAAAAATGGCAGCATACTACTCAACGGATCTGCCCCCTGTGTATTCAGAATCACATCTATTTACTTGAGACTAAACAACATCATTTTATTCCATTTTACTCCTGTTTACACTGTCGCATCAAAGATGTACGATAGGAGAGTGAACCAATTTCTATTCTGTTGATAATGCATAAAGCAATCAATCGAGTTACAAGTGCATAGTCAAATTTTTGCCCTTTGTTATACTTGTTTAATTCTATTAAAGAGAATGGAGTTGCTCTTGTGTAAATGAGAACAGAATGTGAGAATAGTGGGTTTAGGGAGATGTTACTGAAGCCACAATTTTGCCTGCAGAATCATCACTGATGATCAAGTATCAGAGGGGTAGCCATGTTAGTCTGGATCTGTAAAAAGCAATAAAGAGTCCTGTGGCACCTTATAGACTAACAGACGATAAAACGTCTAACAGACGTCAGTTAATCTATAAGGTGCCACAGGACTCTTTGTTGCTTATCACTGATGATGTGCATGAGCCTCAAGAAAATACAGCTTCACTGTTAGATTCCAGGTGGAATCTGCAGCACTGGCAGTTATTAAAAAAAATCATTGTTTTACTTGTAAACTGTGCAAACTTATTCTGGAATGATTGAGAGACATTCAACATAAAGCCATTTTTAGAGTCAGTTTCCAGAGTATAAATGCTCTTTCAGAAAAAGAATTATACAATAAGTAGGATACCTTGCATTTAATAGCTTTCTTATAACCAAATCTTTTCTTGAATTGCTCCAGTGACTGGATATCAGTTAATGGAAGCCTTTTAGGCTTCAGAGTGCTTATTATTTCATTTATGGCTCCCCACCATGGGGTCTTATATAGCTGCTGATAAAAAGTTTCCAATTCAATGGAGATCACATAGTAGCTGTAACAAAAAAACAAAACAAAGAAGTTTAAAAGGAAACATTTTAGCTCTTTTGTGTACTTTGTGCTTTTATATATAGAATTAAAATACACAGCCAGGTCCTCAGCTGATAGAAGTTGTCAGAGTACCTTTAAAGTCATTGAAGCTACACCACTTTACACCAAATGAGGATCCAGCTCTGTGTCTTTACATATAAAAATATTTTCAATGTACTGTCATTGACAGAAGACGAATAAAATATATAAACAAAAATCATTATACTATACATGTCTGAATAATCAACAGTTTAAGAATTTTTCAGTAGTTGGTATAGCTGAGAATACTTATTTCAAGTTCAATACATCTTATTTAAAACTACTGAATATTTACATAAAAACATTCTTTCCTACAGAACACTAACATTACAAAAGTTTAACAAACAACAATTTTAAAAACTAAACATTTGCCTCAGACTGTTTGTGCACTTTTACATTAATTTTTATAATACAGTTGTGTGAATTCATTCAACTGCTGGGATTTAAAACATGCTTCTTTTCATATTGTCTTGGAACAATATTTCTGAGACAGAATCCTAATTTTATATTATGATTCTACAGAATTTAAGAATATTTCATAATTTCAAGAAAACTTAACCAAAGTTTACAAGCTAGGGTATGAGATTTAAAAAATTGTGTTTACACATAAATTTAATCAAGTAACTCAATTAGCTTTATTACTTTAATATATTAAACAGAACATTATTTAGACTACTAAAATTAAATTTTGATCACATCACATTTTCTCAAACACTACTCTGTCTTGGTGTTCTTGACAACTGTGATTTCTTTCATTTCTAGTCATCAGGTCCAAGTAATCAATAATTGTTTTGAAAACAGCAGTAAACCAGACTAACACTTTGGCAATTTTTACATAGTTTAAATATACAGTATGAGGCATGTTCCTACCTCTTTCCATCAAATTCCATGGTTGGTATGGAATAATGTTCTCTGTATGGTATATCCGGGTCTAACAACTGGGCTACATGGTTTGATGCACAAATCTGTATGTCATCAAAGACGGCCTAGAACAAAAGAATTGTTATATTAACCAGCTGTAAGTGTTTACATTTATAAAGTGGTTGTCTGAATGGCTAAGAACTGACCAGAGCCATTGGATCACTAAGAGCCCAACAACTTAAATTTTGTCTGTGTTATGCCAAACATACAAGCTGAAATCCATTCTGATCACTGTGCATCTACACACACAGGCTGCTTTCAGAGACTGTTGAAAGTTAAATCCACACCCAATGTGAAGTCTCACTGAGGGAATAGTCTTGCTATTGGATGTGGATGCAATGGCTGTGCCTAGCACACTCTCTCTTTAGTACAGACAGGAACTTTGATCCCTGGGAAATGTGTAGGGATATTAAAGAAGGTTTATATTAAACATGGTTTATATGAGAAATGATTTATTGATTTATTGTTGATTAATACTTTATAACTTAAGGTTTATGTTAGAAGTAAATTTGTGATCCCCAACATTTAGCTTCTAACCTGCAAGCCACCAGCTGTGTCTGTGTAAAGCCTGCTCAAAGAGATACTTGGTATAAAACTTGTTAAGCTCAAAGAAATACTTTGTATAAAACTTGTTAAACATTAATTATCTCTAAGTAAGCCAAAACAGTAGCTGTTATAGTGTATAGATAGAGACCCCCACCCTCTGTAAGTTTTCATCTCACTTTATCTTTGCTTGTTAAAAGACAGGGAGTCTCACATAAATTGGTAACACCCCAAAAGGTAAAGAGACAGTGAAATAGATGTGATTAAGATAGAGAATGTATGTGAATGCATGCCTAGTTTAAACAATGAATGAATGGTTAGGGAGTCACCAGCCTGAAGAATTCAGTGTCGGCTGAAGAAGGTGTCAAGTGGGATCAACCAGATGACCCCCGGAGGGCAAACTGGAATCCACCCACCACACCTCAAAGGAAGGAAAAACAAAACATCTAATAACATGGAGCCAGCCATCTGCTGATTGATTTAGCAACAGCAGAATGAAGCAACTCCTATGAACTAACATAGGGAAAAATCCCTATAAAACTGGACTCTAAAGACTGAGGACTTTGAGTCTATGGTTCTGCTGCCAGCCTCCAGGAGCATCAGATGCATCTGACACAGACTCGGCTCCATCCTCATGACCAAGATACCTGGCCAGTAACTTGGCATGAGCAACATCTAGGCTGGTAACTATAACATCTATACAGAACCTGAATGAATGATTGTGTGGATGAATATATGTGTGTGTGTGTGTGTGTGTGTGTATAAGGAATAAGTAGTAATAGAAACAAGTAGGAAAACATTGTCTTTTGTTTTGTTATGGTATTTACAATAAATGTGGCATCTTTGCCTTATCCCTCTTAATAAGATCCTGCTGGTTTTTATTATATTGGTATAACAAATGAATGGATTTTGCCAGCCCCTTTAACTGCCATGTTTCCCCTCAGGGTGGCCATGATACAATACCATGCATTGTGTTGCACAGAGAGAAATCTGTCCCTTGTATTCTATGCATCCTTTAGGGCAATACTACCTCTGTAACCAAGGATACCAATCACGGCAGGTAGAAACAGCAATCATCATTCTGTGTATGTTCATTCTGTCCTGTTAGACTCCTGAACTCTAGTATTAGTCATGTCTGTGAAGAACATTCAGCTGCAAATGGCATGGGGACCTTGATGGTGCTCTGGAGCAATGGGTTTATTCAGAACAAACTGAATTCCATTATCCAAAATCAGTAGCTGTTTGACCTCACAGCTGAAATTCCAGTAGAGACTAATGGTGAAATACTGATTCCACAGAAGTCAATGACAAACACACCCATTGACCTCAATGGAGCTAAGGGCTTGGCTACACTTACAAATTTGCAGCGCTGCAGCAGGGTGTGAAAACACACCCTCTGCAGCGCTGCAAATTGCGGCGCTACAAAGCACCAGTGTAGTCAAAGCCCCAGCGCTGGGAGCCGCGCTCCCAGCGCTGTCCGTTATTCCCCACAGGGAAGTGGAGTACGGACAGCGCTGGGAGAGTTTTCTCCCAGCGCTGGTGCTTTGATTACACTTAGCACTTCAAAGCGCTGCCGCGGCAGCGCTGCCGTGGCAGCGCTTTGAAATGCAAGTGTAGCCAAAGCCTAAGACTTCACACTAAGGTGATAACTGTGGCTACAGGACAGAAGCCCTGTCCTTTCTATAGGACGGGGTAGACAACCTATGGCATGCGTGCCAAAGGTGACACGCGAGCTGATTTTCAGTGGCACTCATACTGCCCGGGTCCTGGCCACCAATCCGGGGGGGCTCTGCATTTTCATTTAATTTTAAATGAAGCTTCTTAAACATTTTAAAAACCTTGTTTAATTTATATACAACAATATTTTAGTTATATATTATAGACTTATAGAAAGAGACCTTCTAAAAACATTTAAATGTATTACTGGCACATGAAACCTTAAATTAGAGTGAATAAATGAAGACTCGGCACACCACTTCTGAAAGGTTGCTGACCCCTGCTATAGGATATAATTTGGGGATAATGCCACGGACTCAGCCTGTTTGCAAATCAGAGCGCTCCCAACTCTCGATAAACTGTGAAGATGCAGATGAAAGTATGATGAAGACTGAGAACTGGAGCCAGACCCACACTAAAGGAACTGGTGAAAGAGAAATGTATGTGTTTTGGGGTTGTTGTTTTTTGAGGGGGGGAGAAATACTGTGTCATTCTCCCCCCACATATGCAAACCTAACTTCCTGAAAATTCTTGCATTGTGCACTCTGTATATTCAGCTGAAGTCAGCATACATAACAGTTGTGCTACAAACTAGTAAACTGATGATACTGAAGATTTACTATAAGGAAATATTGCACTGTTACTTTAGCCTGGCTCTACTATATTTCTCTTACCAAGAAATCTGCATTCATGAGCACATGATTTCCTTAGCTCTCACTGGTATTTTTAACAAAAGTAGAATATTCTCTTATACTATATTAGCTGCAAGTACACACACATAAATCATAGAAAAGATATTGAACCAAAACCTTTATCTTTTCTGAAACATCCTCAAGAGAAGGTGTACCAACATCAAATTCAATTCCTCCATGAACATGAAAATACTCATTCTTTATGTAATGAAAATGTTGGCATTTAAAATCTGGCCCAAACACAAATGGAGGCAATTCTCGTTCAGTCTTAACTTTATCATCTACAAAAAGAGGACATTTTTTTAGAGCACAACAGAAGGTTAAAGTACTACAACGTAATTTCTTAATGCGGTCTAAAAATCTTAGGTGCTAAGCAATTACATATTAGTGTGTTTCATTGAGAAATGATTGTGTAATACTAGTTTAGAATAAATATTTCAGTCCAAATTCAACTGTGCTGTAGCTTCACAGACTTCAACAGAGTTACATCAGGGATGAATTTGGCTCCCTGTACACAATGAGCATCCAAGTTATCTACCACGGTCTGAATTAAGTTATTTGCAGTTGCTATTCTTAGAATGTAAAAAATAATAGTTTCTCCGCACTTAAAAGACATTCACTTTCTTATATAATTATAATTTTATTAAAATTTTCAGAATACATGGTCAAATGATTTTCAAAGTACTGTAATTTAATATTATATGAACAATATACAATTTGAAAATAAAAACTTAAAATTATAACCTGTCTTTTGTAAGCTGCGTACCTGAATATGGTTGAAGAAGCTGATTTAAATTTGGAATTTTCATCTTTCTTTTTAAGCCAAGTAAAAATGGAATCAGAAAGCTCACTATTTTTAGATATTCAATATTCTTACGGATTTCTGCTTTTTTCTCTAAGTGCTTCTTCACGAGTTTTTGCTGAAGAATTAGTCTCTGCTGCAACCTTTGGTATGTTACTGTGTCAAGGTGATCCTCAGTCAATCTTATCACATTAGAAAGCACATATGCTGCATCAAATTTACACACATTTTCATGCTGCTGAACTTGTATAGTACCAAATGTCAACTTAAATAGTATATTGTCTGCATACTGCATAAAGAGATTTTTTTCTTGTGCACTGTTAGGGTCATAAGTTGGATCTTCATTCATGTTTTCATCATAGATTCCCTCAAAATCTGGTTCATTGGAAAGATCAATTAGACCTGCATCACACAAACAAAAATCTACATAAATAACCATATAGCTACTGGATGTAAGTAAAATATATTTTAAAAAACTAATGCCTGTCAAAAAATAATTTAATACAACTGTTTAATTCTGATAAGTATATTTTTACTTTTTACATTGCAGAATTGTACTTATCTTTATATTAACATATTAAACATCACCTTGCTGTTATATACAAAATTGTATCAAATCAGACTGCAGTTTAACTATATCGGGGGGCGGGGGAGAATTAGGGAATTTCCCAGTAAGAGCTGCTCCTTTTCCTCAGTGCTCTAGTGGATACACTGGGCATCCTGATATCTTTTTCTCGAGTAAATTTAGTGCTCATGAAAATGCTAAATAGACAGCCCTGGAAAAATGAATCCCTCTACTTAGCTACACAATAGGCAGAGCTGTAGCTGCAGCACACTCCTCCCCACTCCCTTGGCAGTGGCCTTGTTCTTGTTCTGATGGGACTACCAGTAGGGGTGAGAAAGTTCCTCTCTGCTGAGACTGCCAGTTATGACTTGCTCTGATTCCCATTTAAGTCACTGGAAAGTCTCCCATTGATTTTAATAGGATTTGGATCAGGTGATTACTGCCAACACTGGGCACAATTTTGTAATGTGTATACTTGTCACTAGGAACTGGATTAAGGCACCAACTAATTTCTCATAAACCACCAAAGAGTAATGACAGTAAATCAGTGGTTCTCAACCAGGGGTACGTGGACCCGTGGGGGTAGGCATAAATCTTCCAGGTGGTACATCAACTCATCTAGATATTTACCTAGTTTTGCAACAGGCTACATCAGGGGGCGGCAACCTCTGGCACACAGCTCACCAGGGTAAGGACCCTGGCGGGGCAGGTCGGGCCAGTTTGTTTACCTGCCACATCGGCAGGTTAGGCCGATCGCAGCTCCCACTGGCCGCAGTTCACCGTCCCAGGCCAATGGGGGCGGCGGGAAGTAGCGCGGGCTGAGTGATGTGCTGGCCATGGCTTCCCACCACCCCCATTGGCCTGGAGTGGTGAACCGCAGCCAGTGGGAGCCGCGATCGGCCGAACCTGCCGACGCAGCACGTAAACAAACTGGCCCAGCCAGCCAGGGTGCCAGAGGTTGCTGACCCCTGGGCTACATTAAAAGCACTAGTGAAGTCAGTACAAACTAAAATTTCATACAGTGACTTGTTTATACTGCTCTATATACTATACACTGAAATGTAAGTACAATATTTATATTCCAATTGATTTATTTTATAATTATTTGATAAAAATGAGAATGCAAGCAATTTTTCAGTAATAGTGCGCTGTGACACTTGTATTTTTATGTCTGATTTTATAAGCTAGTAGTTTTTAAGGGAGGTGAAACTTGGGGGTTCACAAGACTGGAAGGGGTACAGTAGTCTGGAAAGATTGAGAGCCGCATTAAATCAATATGAAACTGAGCTGGATTTTAACCAGTGACCCTGGTTCTATATTTCATTAGCAATCTCTACCATCAGTTGTTCTTGAGATATATTTGTGAGAGCCACAGGATTTCTCTCAGGTGTTTTTTGTCTTTTATTTAGAAATTTTTTTTTTAATTTTAGCCCAGTCTTATTTGTTATATATTAAAAGAGTAGCTAATTTTAATTCTTAATAATAAAGCCAAAGTTGTGATCTAAAAAACCCTTTGTAAAAAAATACATACAAACTTTTTTCCAAGTATTTAGAGCCATATTTTCAGAAGGGTTCAGCACCCTGCAGCATTAACTTCCCTGAAATGAAACTACAGAGTGTTGACCACTTTTGAAAATCTAGCCGCTTAATACCAGTCTCAACACCATTTTGAAAAAAATGATCTTTGAAGTATTTTTTTTTAGTTTCCAACTTGATGACTTTTCATATTATCCAGCAATCTCTTGTTTTTTCAGATAATGACCCCTAGCTCTTAGGAATATGCTAAGTACTTATCACTTGTAAGATTATTTTTCTTTAAATGGGCTATAGTGGCTGAAAATACCAGAAGAAAATAACTGGTTTTTTACTCACCTGCTGAACAAAACTCTGAAAAAATATTTTTTTCTGTTTGCGGATTCCCATCCATATCAATATCCATACTGGAACGCCACAATTCAGAGAACCTGACACGCTTCTCTTTGGGCATATACACACCATGCCACAGTGCTTTTAACATGTAGTCAACGCTGATCAAGATTTGTCCAATTCTGGTGTCAATGTAAGCTGGAGGAAGCTGACAAGATGTGCTGTGATCGTAATTGGAATCTAAGCTGATGGAAGGAATTTGGTTTAAACAGTAAATTCCTACAGCCAATTCTCTCAAAATCTGATGAACTTCTTTACAGTCCAAAGGTACATCTGGCACCACTGGTGCTAGGAAAATTGCAGTTGGGGAACTTATGTTTTTTAGCTGACCCATAAGTCCACTGGGAAGTTCTAATGGCAGGTGTAGGTCATCTTTAGAAGCCAGCCAGCTACAAGAGGTAGTGGTAAGTAATTCCTGTAATTCACTTCGGTCAAATTTGTCAAAGAAGGCACTGGCATTTCTCTGTACTGCTAAATTTGCTAAGTAGGTTGTCTCATCTGCTTGTTCATTTCTAGGTAATGTTTTTTTGACAGACCTCAGCATTCTCCAATCGTTCCTTTCTGCAGTGTCTAAAATTAAATACTTATAGAAACATAAGACAAATAAGTATAATAGTTATTTAATTAGGTATTAATATTTGTAAGAAAAATGACTTTCTTTAATAACAAGATCAAAATATACTACAGCATACATGAGGTGTTCCAAGCTATTTCAAGGCAACACATTTTTGAAAATGTTATTTTCCTTGAACCAAGAACTTCATTTTGCCTATGATATCCAAGGATTGAATTGGGCCAACTTGCAATAACCAAGTGAACTTTTTAAAAATATGTATTTATGGAGCCAGGCATTTTGTGCTTTAGAATCTAAGACGGGTAGGCAACCTATGGCATGTGTGCTGAAGGTGGCATGCGAGCTGATTTTCAGTGGCACTCACACTGCTTGGGTCCTGGCCACTGGTCCGGGGGGGCTCTGCATTTTAATTTAATTTTAAATGAAGCTTCTTAAACTTTTTAAAAACCTTAATTACTTTACATACAACAATAGTTTAGTTATATATTATAGACTTATAGAAAGAGACCTTCTAAAAATGTTAAAATGTATTACTGACACACGAAACCTTAAATTAGAGTGCATAAATGAAGACTTGGCACACCACTTCTGAAAGGTTGCTGACGCCTGATCTAAGATGTCATTTAAAAAAAACAATATGACCCTCATGGCTGGAAAAACAAACTTCAACTGTGAAAAAGTACAAATCAATGCAGTGATATTTACAGACAGACTGAAACAATTGCTCTGGGCAAGTGTCACTGCCCGATTACTCTGAAATGGTTGTTGAAGATGAAGTCTAGTAATGATAATTTAAATATCAACATTTTAAATTTCTTTCTTTCAGATTACCCTATAAGGTAGGGACTATGTCTTTGCTTGTAATGCACGGAACACCTGCGAATGAATTCTCAAATCTTCACATGGTGTTTTCTAATACAGAGCAAACACTAAACACCATTTACTACCCAAGGCATACATTATTATGTATCTCATAAACAGGACCACCAGATTCGCATGACATAAAAGAAATGTATCATTTCTTATCTTCTTCCTACGCAAGGTCTTGAATACGGCAAGAAACCACTCATTCCCACATTGTCCCTTTGAACTCTCACTTTCTACATGCTAATCCTTCTTCCTGTAGGGGATTGCTCACTCAAGCTGTTTATGGAAACATAACTCCCTACAGATTCAGGACGTATGTCCTGTCTTACACAGAACCCAGAATAACAGAGTGACAGTCACTTGAGCATCCAAAAAGAGAAATCCTACACCCAGAAAACCTAGCAAGTGGTGAAATTTTAATTTTGGAAGTGCAGAAGCTCTAGAACCACCTACTGAAAAAATAGAGATGATTTAGATCCCAATAGTTACAGCAGTGTAATTCTGGCAGGGCCTTGGAGTGACATGAAAATTAATACTAGCATTTTAAAACTTAGCTTTAATAGTCCTTTAAAAATCCGGGAGGGAGTTCATGATTTTGAAAGAAAATCCCTCTTGGGAAAAAAAAATCATATTTCAATTTATGACTTTGAATTTACTATTGTTACAAGTAACCTCTAAAAATATATACTGTAACAGAAAGAGTAAATAAAACATAAACCATAGGAATTGCGACACTGGATCAGACCACTAATTAAATATATATGCTGTCTCCAACTGTGTCCAGTACCAGCTCCTTCAGAGGAAGGTGCAAGAAACTCTGGAGGAGACATTATGGGATAATCTGCTCCCAAGTAAATTTCCTCCTAGCCCTCAACAGTTAGAAATTAGCTAATGTCTGGAAGCTTGGAGATTTATACAGCTTCTAAAACTTGTTTATTGGTGCTGGTCACTATTATAACTACAGCCATTGGTAGCCACACCGACACTGAACTGTTTTTGGAATCCTGTTAAACTCTTAGTCTCCATCATATTGTGGCAATGAGTTCCACAGGCCAGTTAGGCATTGGGTAAAAAAGCAACCAATTTGGAGGCATCTGGGCCTGGGGGCGGGGGCAGCACCGCCACAACCGCCTTCCCAGTCCGGGTGGCTGAATGAGGTATCGGTTGGCAACCTCCTGCCTCCAGGGACACAGACAGCACCGTCCCCAGCACAGAGCGGCGTCCCCGGGGGTCCCACGCCGGGCTTCTCCCCCAGCTCTCCTCCTCCTCCTCCTCCTCCCGCGGGTCCCTGCCCTCCGGCTCACCAGCCTGGCGGCGAGGTGGGAGCTTCCATAGGGGGCCAGGCTCCGCTCTGGCCGGTCGTGGCGGCGAAGGGAGGGAGTCCCGCGGCCCAACCGGGAGAAGCGCGCGCGGCGCCTGGCCTGGCGGGAACCTTAGCAACGCGGGACGCCGCCGCCGCCGCTCCCCCTTGGCAACCCCCGCAGGGGGAGCTGTGCACGACGCGCTGGTCGTGCCCGCGGCCGGAGCGCGTCCCCGCGAGGGAGAGCGCGCGAGAGTCGGGGCTGCGCGCCAGGCCCAGGCGGGGGCAGTGGCTAGAGCCGGCTTCTCTATTTCGTGCTGTGGGGCGGGGACACCATCGCCACCCGGGAAGCTGCCAGTGCGCCCTTCTAAACGAGGGCGCCGCCTTCTGCTCGCTTCTGAGGGAATCCGTACCCGGCGGACCGCCTGCGCCAGCTTCCCGGCGGGGGGGTTAGGAATAATTTATCCCTGATCACACATCACCCCAATTAATCTTTGATGAAATGTAAACAAGTGGCAGCAGGAATAACTGTGGCGGGGTGACTCACTGAATGCAGGGATCCCGTTACCGCTATAAAACCAGTAGCTGCACACTTCAGCTCGAGTCAAAATGGGAAAATTGCACAACAGGGAATTAGCGCTCCAACAGCACTGCTCGCAAACCCGCCCCGGTAGCTAGGCTCTCATCTAGTGCTTTTTTGCTCGCAGCTATTCCAGCACTGTGGGCATCCTCTCATGACTCAAATCTCTGCCCCCCTCACGTTTAATCCCACTAATTCTAAGGTAACTGAGTCCAACAATAACAGGCCCTGGCCTTATTCTGATCTACTCTGAACTATTCTCAGGGCTTTAAAATCTTACCCCCTACACTACAGCGGGGGTCTCACTCACCCCCTTCCCCAGTGGCTAGGAGGGGAACGAAAGCCCTCCCATTATATAGGACTCCCATCCAGGGATCCTATAACCAGCATTCTTTAGAGACCTTGCTGCTGCCTCCTTGGACTTCCTACTATAGCCTGTCAGCAGGCCTCTCTATAGCCTCTAATTTCAGCCTTTTTTCAGGGCTGGGATTCCTAGGACGCTTAATCCCCCAATAAAATCCTAAACCAACTTCTTCCATCTCAACTTTTCACAACTCTAAATTTCCCTTGCTCTATTCCTCCACTGAATAGCTTCCTGGACTCTTTCCCTTGAAGTCCAGATCCTGCCCATTTATTAGATCTCTCCCACTTCTTCCCAGATTTCCCAATCCCAAAATCAAATCTGCCCCTAGGTATTTTCCTTAAGCCTCCCACTTTCCACTCCCCAGAGAAGAACTATATGGTTCCTTCCCTACAGTCCTTCTAATACTGTGCTTCCTTTCTTTATCATCATCCTTGCCCAGCTGGGGTGCATCTTTAATTAGGCCTGGTCCACCCTTTGGTGCAGCCAGATGTTAATTCGCATCTTTCAGAGCCAGGATGGGGTATACACTCTGTCACACAGCCTTAATTTATGTACAGTTTGGGGAACAGAGAGACACATTTAATACATGGTTTACAAATTATTTGTCACCCCCTCTTCCCCTTTTGAATTTCAGGCATTCCCTTTCCACAAGTATTTATGGTCACTTTCTCATTTGTGCTTGACAGTCTATCCCAGGGGTCAGCAACCTTTCAGAAGCGATGTGCCGAGTCTTCATTTATTCACTCTAATTTAAGGTTTCGCGTGCCAGTAATACATTTTAACATTCTTAGAAGGTCTCTTTCTATAAGTCTATAATATATAACTAAACTATTGTTGTATGTAAAGTAAATAAGGTTTTTAAAATGTTTAAGAAGCTTCATTTAAAATTAAATAAAATGCAGAGCCCCCCGGACCAGTGGCCAGGACCGAGGCAGTGTGAGTGCCACTGAAAATCAGCTCGCGTTCCGCCTTCGGCACCCGTGCCATAGGTTGCCGACCCCTGGTCTATCCTAATCAGGATGGGTGTCATTGTAAAACAAATAAAATAAAGTTACAATGGAAGAAACATGGATTTGTATGATGTACATTGTTCATAATACTTTCTTACCATCACATCACTGCTAAACAATAGTGATATAGACATTCATTTTATGAGTATCTCTCTATATTATAAACCAGATGAGAATTATATTACTTGTATTAAATCTTGACTTTTCCCTAATCCTAACAATCACTGTTCTGACATGGACTTTTTAGTATCTTGAACTAAGAATTTCTTAGAGAGTTTCATTTTTAAAATATATAATACTAACACAATTAAAATGTTAAATGTAGAGTACATTTCAAATGGACAATGCAATATTGATAAAAGAACAGAATGTATGTGATATACAGTACAAGGTGTAATTACAGTTAAACTGATTAAAACCAGTAGATAAAACACAATTCAAAAATGTTGAGGATTTATTGAATATCCACACATAATAAAATACAAAATTTTAACCATAAATTTCCCATAAGATGTGCTGTGAACAAACCTTCAATTGCAGCCTCATAAGTTAGTCTACTGAAACTGACTGAAGTCTGCTGCATTTATCAGATGCCTTTTCACTGCTGTTTTCCATTTTTGCAATCCGGGTTCCAAACTGCATGGCCCTCTTTGGCAGAATAGTAGAGGCCGTGAGGCCAAGCTCCTTAGCTGCCAGGCGCAAAAGTAATTTCTCACCAATTCCTCGAGGTAGAGTCAAGTCTGCTTTTTCCGAAACAGGCAGAGAGTTAAGAAACGAAACAACATCTTCATCTAGGAAAGGAAATCTAAACAGAAAATATTGTGAAAAACTGTTACCTTGACAACATTTAAACTCAAACAAATGTGTAGTGTACGAGACAACTGCTTTTAGAATACTCAATTCACACTATAGTGATCTGTAGAAAATTTGGACTTTCAAGCCAATATCCATTCCTAGGAGATGCAACATAAATCTTGGTGTTAATGTGGTGTGGAAAAACAGAAGTGTTGTGGAGTCTTGGGGACATAAAAGACTGAAACAGCAATACACAATAAGAAACTTCTTTTAAAACTTATCTGATTTGAAGTTTTAAAAGTCTTGCCCAAGAAAAATAATTTGTACTTAAATAGGAGCAAATGACAGAATTTCTGTTTTTATGCACAGCTCTCGTCACCACCAATAAAGATACATGGAAGAGAGAAAACATAAATGATGTAGGTGCAGGGTTGTTTATAAATAGAATGTTTTCCAAGATCAGAGGATTTTTAAATGTTAACCTTAATCTACAGCTACACTGGGATAGCTCAGTGGTTTGAGCATTGGCCTGCTAAACCCAGGATTGTGAGGTCAATCCTTCAGAGGGCCAGTTGGGGACTGGTCCTGCTTTGAGCAGGGGGTTGGACTAAATTACCTCCTGAGGTCCCTTCCAAGCCTAATAATCTATGATTCTATGAAACAAAACATATTTAGACTGAAAATTCTGTGACATCATGCTAAAGGGGAAAAAAAAAATCACAAAAATTTAAATGCCTACTGTCAGTTTTTACTTTGCTAAAAAGGTACTTCCTTCTTAAAGATCCTTTCACATGTATCATAGATTTATAACTCCATAGGTCACTCCCCCTGGCCCAAGATATTACACATTTTCTGCTAGTCACAAAATCACGATTGGTGACCTAAGATCAATTTTTTCAGTTTACTATACAGAAAGAAATTCTCCCCAGTGCAGAGTTAATATGCAAAAACCTCCAGACTATCACTTAACTCCAATGGTGGGATGATTAGGTGGGTCAAACAGGCATGAAAGGAGATGTTTTGTTTCTGTGTAAATTAAAGTGGGGCTACTGAATCTAGGCCAGGGGAGTGCCGTGGGCCCCGCACTGCTCTCAGAAGCGGTCGGCACCATGTCCCTGAAGCCCTGGGGGAGGGAGGAGGCGACAGAGGGCTCCGTGCATTGCCCTTGCCTCCAGGCACTGCCTTCCCCCCCCCCCCCCGCAGCTCCCATGGGCCAGGAACGGGGAACCGTGGCCAATGGGAGCTTCAGGGGAGGTACCTGGAGGTGCAGCAAGGGCAGTGCACGCGGAGCCCTCCGCCTCCCCTCCTCCAGGGGCTGCAGGGCTTCCTGGAGTGGTGCGGGGCCGGGGACAGGGCAGGCATGCAGGGAGCCTGCCCTGCCCCCATTGCGTGCCGTTGCCACCCCAGAGCCGCTTTAGGTAAACAGTGCTGGGCCAGAGCCTGAACCACTCCTGCAGCCCGCCCCCCAACTCCCTGCCCTAAGCCCCCAGGTACATCTCACACCCCTCCTGCCCTGAGCTTCCTGCTGCACCCTGCACCGCTGTGCACCCCAACCCCCTGCCACATCCCATGCCCCTCCTGCACCCCAACCTCCTGCCCTGAGCCCCCTCCCGCAGTCCACACCCCTCCTGCACCCCTGCCCTGAGCCTCCTCCTGCACTCCACACCCCTCCTGCATCCCAACCCTCTTCCCTGAGCCCCCTCATGCACCCTACACCCTTCCTCTGCCCCAATTCTTTGCACTGCACTGCACCCCCTCCAACACGCCACACTCCCTCTCACACCCCAACACCCTGCCCTGGCCCTGCATACAATTTCCCCACCCAGATGTGGCCCTCGGCCCAAAAAGTTTGCCCACCCCAATCTAGGCTATACCAATCTAATGGTTAGGAACTCTAGTGGAGAGGTGTGGAAGGGCAGCCGCTGCTGTTTCACAGTCAGGAATAATGGCTGCAAGAAGTTGCATGTATTGCAATCCCACAGCCTATGTGGTGGGTAGAGTGTGTGGATTGCATTTCTCTAAAGTCATCACTTAGTTCCCCATACAAAACCAGATTATGTAGACTTTATGCAGAACAATGAATGATCCCCTATAAAGTGACAAAATCAACTAAATAATTCAGGTTTCTATAAGAACACCTAACAGCATGTATGGATTAAAAAAAAATTCTGCTCCCTTCCTGAGGTTTAGAAGTCTGTTGGGCCAAGAGCAACACCAAAAATGCTCAGGCATCTCCTTCCTCCCTCTGGACATATCTGTCTGCTGCCTCTTCAGTTTAAGCTTTGCTGCTGCTGTTCCTGTTATACTAAACCTGGGGGAAAGTGTATGAGACCCTAAGAACTCCTGTTTTCCAACAGTAACTCCCAACCAGCCACACAAACTCACTATACCTATCACATAAGAATGGCCCTACTGGGTCAGACCAAAGGTCCATCAAGCCCAGTATCCTGTCCTCTAACAGTGGCCAATGGCAGGTGCCCCAAAGGGAATGTCACCCAATCCCAGCTTCTGGCAAACAGAGGCTAGGGAAACCATTCCTGCCCATCCTGGCCAATAGCCATTGTGCAAATGTGAGAGTAATGTCATCATACTAACACGAGACTGGAAGTAAAACTTTCAGGTGAAAATGTGATTTTCAAGTTGCTATGTCTTCTTAAGGGGTACTGTAAGCACTTTAAATTAGTACAGGCCCAATGTCTGTACACACACAACAAATGTTCTCATGGAATTTTAAAAAAATTAAGACACGACAATTTTGATTTAAAATTCCACTGCAGTGCTAGAAATGGAGTTCTGAGTTGAAACGATTTGCTGCATGTTAAAACAGTGCTACCTTGCTTCTTTTCCATGATCTCCAATAATCCTGTCATCCCGGCCAAGATTTCTAGAAGAAATGCGAGCCAGCTCCATTCCTAGTTCCTTATTCAAGCCATCTAAACCATATTTTCTGAAGCAAACACGATGTCGGGAATAGCCTGCAAGCTGCTCATCTGCTCCAATTCCTGTAAGCACAACCTACAGAAGAGTATAAAAAGTGGTATTTTATTATTTATCTAGGAACTCTAATTAAAGAGGGGAAAACATGTTATAAATTCTCAAAATATTCAACTGTAACAATCTGAAAATAAACCCAATAAATATATTCAAACACAGTTAGATTAACATAATAGAATAAGCCTGCATTTATTAATTTTTATAGGGCCTGATCATGTTCCCATTGAAGTCACTGGGAACTCTGATTTAAATTGGAGCAGGATCAGACCTGAACAGTATACCCTCAGGCTTTAACTCATTAAAGAAAAACAAAAAACCTGCTCTGTTATAGTAAACCATTTCAGCCTATTTAGGGAAAAAATAATTTGAACTTTTTGAAAAATTGAGAAAAACTGCTAAGTAAATCACGTCACTTAAAAGACAACTAAAATAAAACCAGTATCCACATCTTTAGGTGATCCACTCTGATGGATAAGCCATTATAGGTTGTAGCACAATCTAAAAATAAAGCAAAATCCATTCAACTGTGCTTTAAATCCTTTATTATTTGACTCCAACCATTTAAAACATTCCCATTAACTGGCAGCAAATAGTATAAATCTCCAAGATGATGCAGAAGTGAACTCCAAATATGCAGCATTATTTAAAAAAAACATTAATTCTTTCTCCATCCTAGCTACCAAAGACAAATGGGAGGAAAGAAAAGAATTCTTGAAGTGGCTATCAAATTACTGAAAGAAGTTGCCCCCTTCAAAACAGCAAGAAAAATATCAGGTGGACACAGGGGAAAAGTTGCTCTTTAAATGACTGTTTAAAATATGTCGGAAGCCTTCAAAAAACAATCCTCTCCCCTCAATAGTAATAGCAATTTTTTGGGCACATACCAACCCAAATAATGATATTGTGGGAATTACTGGTTTGTGGGCTACCAGCACAAAACAAAGCTGATTAACTAAATTTTCTGCAGATTTAAATATTTCAAATCTGTTTAGGCTGGATCTGATGGTACAATTCTTCTCTACTACGTCAATTCAAAAATTGAATATTTCAGGCTGAAGGTACTGCCTTTCCCAGTTCTACTGCTGTATACTCAAGCTTACGGAATAGAATAATTCCATGCCAAGGAACTGAATGCAGAAGTCCTGCATTTTTGGAACTGCAGACAGTTACGCACTTATAACAACTGCAAAATTTACTTATATTCCAGTGACCTTGGATATTTATTCTGTACTGACTATTGAAGCTAAATTGCACTATACTTATTTTTATTGACCAAGTATAAGACAGACAAAGAAGATCTTATACCTTTGCAGAACTTTTATATGGTTTTACATCCCCCTGGGTAGTAATAAAACCTTCTCCCCTGGAAGCAAACCAAACTGCACAACCAATGCTGTCATCCAGAACAGTATCCAATGGATAAACTAAGTGGCTTATGCGCTGTTGTCTCATTCTTTTCAGTTCCTCAAGTGTAACATTAATTTCCACAAAATTCCAAGTTCTTGAAGGATTAATAGTCTCTAGTTCTTCCAGTCCTGCCCTGCCAGTGATTCTGTCAGGCACATTGAAGCGAGACAAGTTATCAACAAGTGTAGTATCAAGTTTTTTAAAGCATTCCTGACAAGAATGCAATTCATGTTGTTTTTTCTGCTTGCTTTGTTCAGTCTGTTCTTTAATCATGAAGGCTACATTAAGAAGATCAATTGGTTCCTCCGAAGGAATATGTCGATCAGCTAGGGTTGCAATAAGCATAGAATCAATGCCACCAGAAAACAGTATTGCAACATGTGCTTTCTTGGTAGGTATACTCAGAATTTCTCCTGTTAGCTCATCTGTATCTCTAAACAGATATAAAACACGTCTCTTTACTGCTTCACTTAAAACATCAATAAGCTGATGGACCAATTTCTTCTTGTGCTCTTCTGCAAGAAATCCATGAAGATCTTCTACAGTAACTAAACTATTAGTAATATTAGGGCAATGAGAGTCAACTGAAGTTTCAGGAACTGTCCTATTTAAAGGAACAACTGGTGTTATTAGAGAAAGTTTTGACTCACTCATCGTAAGAGACACATAGGCAGGTAAATCTTTTGAAATCTGATCCAAGCCACTGAGGAATGTTTCTTCTATTGCATTTTCTCTGGAATGGTATTTCCAGGGATATAATATTAAAACCAAAGATTCAGATATAGCACAGGCCTTGAGATCGATTTTGTAAATTCCAGATGCTGGAACTTCCTGCCATTGGTTATCAGATTCAGAAAGAGCACTTACCGACGACAGACAGAGAGCCCTGTCTAGCTCATTATTAAACTGCCACAACAAACTACGACGACCAAAATAATCCCTACCAAACCACAAGTAGTGTCTAGATGCTTGATAATAAATAAAAGACCATGGACCCCGAACAGATGAGAAGAGTGACAAAATATCAGATTCACTACTACATAATGAAAGATGATGAAACATAACTTGAGTGTCATTCTCTACTGTCCCTACGTGAATTCCATTGAAGACTTCTCCATTCCAAAGAAACACATTGTTATCAATGTCTGTCAGAGGCTGGGGAGTCATCAATCCCCTCAAGTGAAGTATATGGCCAGAAAACAAACACTGGTAGGAGAGATCAGACACAGTCTTTATCAGATGCTGGCTGCTATTAGGTCCTCTTCTTCTAAGGTTGCACAGCAGATCATCTTTGAAGAACCCACCAACAGTGTGCTGAACAGACAAGCTGACAACACAACAAATGCCACACATTGCTATGTAGAATTTAAATGGTCTATTTCCTGATTTTGGTCTTCTCTGAATTTTCTATCTCCTGATGTGCCTTCTTCAGGTCATCTAATGTGTCTGCATAAAAGAAAAGAGGAAATAAATAATCATTGAAAATTATTTTAATAAATCAATAAATTTAATTAATAAATTAATAATTATTAAAAATAAATAATAATAAATGTGATAGAATACAAATGACTTAGAGGGATAGACAGTGAGCTCTTTGGGGCAGGAACTGTCTTTCTGGTCTATATTTGTACAGTGCCTAGCACAACAGGATCCTGGTCCATGAAGGCCTTAAAAGCCAGAGGCTAAGCAATCAAGGGGAACTAGCGAACAGGGGACCGCAAACAGGACAGTTTGAGAAGGGGCGATCCCCCTGCTGAACAAACAAGGTGCGAGTACTAATCTTGGGGTGAGTGAGTTTGTTTGGCTGCTTGTGTTTTTTCTTTCTCTTTCAGGTTATTTCAGTTGCAGGGTCAGTTGGGATTGTGTGTCTGGAGACCGTTTGAGCCTTTGTTCCCTGGCTCATCCTTGATCAGCCTCGTGATCACCTGCCCCTATGAGATTAATGAGGGGGTAGGGCTGACGTAGGAGAGAAGGCCTTAAAAGCCAAAGACTAAGTGACCAAGGGAAGCTAGCGACGAGAGGATCACAAACAGAGGAGTTTGAGAAGGGGTTTGTGGGAGGGAGACGAAATAAAATCCCTATGGTTAGGAAGGGCCACATCGCCATTGCTAGCATTGCTCCTGTCTCCTCCACCTGAGCCTGTATCCAGCAGACAACCTAACCATGGATGCCTCTACCCAGATCCTGGTGTGGATTTCCTGAGATTGGGGCCTGCATTTCCCACTCACAGAAAGCCAGGCTGGGGGGGACCATCCAGTGTGAAAGGTGCCTGCTGGTGGAATCTCTCAGGAAGTCGGTGGGAGAGCTACAGGAGGAGGTGGCTACGCTGAGGAGCATCCGTGCCCAATTCCTTGAGAGTATTCATAGGGAGACATCCAAGGCTGAGGACACTATACAGCTACAGAAGACTGATGTCACACCACCGAGGGAGGAGGATATGGCTCTGTCACAGGGAGGACACTGGCTCCTGGTTACTTTTGGCAGCAGGCAGTGCTCCATCCCTACTCCCAACCCACCCACGATGGTGATGGAAAACTGATATGCTGCCCTGGCAACGAGCGATGAGCAGTCACCCCCAAAAGTGGAGGAGGAAATGCCATATACTTCCAAGGCTGGGAGGATCGCAGCCACCACTCCCCGAAGGAAACGTAGGGTAGTGGTGGTTGGTGACTCTTCTGAGGGGGTTGGAGGCACCCATCTGTCATCCTGACATGGCATCCCAGGAGGTATGCTGCCTGCCAGGGGCCCGTATCCGAGATGTTACGGAGGGATTGTCAAGGATCATCCCCATGCTCCCCTACTACCCCATGCTACTCATCCATGTGGGCACTAATGATACTGTGAGGTATGACCCTCAGCAGATCAGAAGTGACTACAGGGCTCTGGGAATAAGGGTGAAGGAGTTGGGAGCACAGGTGGTGTTCTCTTTGATCCTTCCGGTCAAGGGTAGGGGCCCAGGCAGAGACAGATGCCTCCTGGAGGTGAATGCCTGTCTGCGAAGATGATGTCGTCAGGAAGGCTTTGGCTTCCTTGACCACAGGATGCAGTTCCAGGAAGGAAGACTGCTAAGCAGAGATGGGGTACACCTATCGAGGAAGGGGAAGAGCATATTTGGATACAGACTGGCTAACCTAGCGAGGAGGGCTTTAAACTAGGTTTGAAGGGGGCAGGTGACCAAAGCCCACAAGTAAGTAAAAAACATGGGGACCTGAGAGAAGGATCAGAATTTGGGTGGAGCATGGGTTTCTTATAGCAGGGATAAGGGAGAGAAAAGACAGAACTGGCGGTGGGGGAAATCAGATCAGTAGCTTAGATCTGTATACTAATGCGAGAAGTATGGAATATACCTTAATACCCCAATATAACGCAACCCGATATAACACGAATTTGGATAGAATGTGGTAAAGCAGCGCTCGGGGGGGGGGGGGGGGGGGGAGGGGGCAGGGCTGCGCACTCCGGCAGATCAAAGGAAGTTTGATATAACGCAGTTTCACCTATAACACAGTAAGATTTTTTGGCTCCCGAGGACAGAGTTATGTAGGGGTAGAGGTGTAGTAGGAGAGAGAACAGCAAAATAAAGTCAATGGATTTCAAGAAGGCAGACTTCAGTAAACTCAGGGAGTTGGTAGGTAAGATCCCATGGGAAGCAAGTCTAAGGGGAAAAACAACTGAAGACAGTTGGCAGTTTTTCAAAAGACATTATTAAGGGCATAAGAGCAAATTATCCCATTGCATAGGAAGGATAGGAAGTATGGCAAGAGACCACCCTGGCTTAACCAGGAGATCTTCAATGATCGGAAGCTCAAAAAAGACTACTACATAAAGTGGAAACTTGGTCAAATTACAAAGGATGAATATAAACATAACATACATATGTAGGGACAAAATTAGAAAGGCCAAGGCACAAAACGAGATCAAACTACCTAGAGACATAATGTATAACAAAAAAACATTCTACAAATACATTAGAAGCAAGAGGAAGACCAAGGACAGGGTAGGCCCGTTACTCAATGAGGGGGCAAAAACAATAACAGAAAATGTGCAAATGGCAGAGGGGCTTAATGACTTCGTTTTGGTTTTCACCAAGAAGGTTGGTGATTGGACATCTAACAAAGTGAATGCTAGTGAAGATGAGGTAGAATCAGAGGATAAAATAGGGAAAGAACAAGTTAAAAAATTACTTAGACAAGTTAGATGTCTTCAAGTCACCAGGGCCTGATGAAATGCATCCTAGAATACTCAAGGAGCTGACTGAGGAGATATCTGAGCCATTAGCAATTATCTTTGAAAAGCCATTCAAGACGGGAGAGATTCCAGAAGACTGGAAAAGGGCAAATATAGTGCCCATCTATAAAAAGGGAAATAAGGACAACCCAGGGAATTACAGACCAGTCAGCTTAACTTCTGTACTTGGAAAGAGATGCAGCAAATAATAAAGCAATCAATTTGCAAATACTGAGAAGATAATAAGGTGGTAAGTAACAGTCAGCATGGATATGTCAAGAACAAAATTGTGTCAAACCTGATAGCTTTCTGTGACAGGGTAACAAGCTTTGTGGATGGGGAGGAAGCAGTAGACGTGGTATATCTTGACTTTAGTAAAGCTTTTGATACTGTCTTGCATGACCTCATAAACAAACTAGGGAAATGCAACCTAGATGGAGCTACTATGAGGAGGGTGCATAACAGGTTGGAAAACTGGTCCCAGCGAGTAGTTATCAGTGCTTCACAGTCATGCTGGAAGGGCATAATGAGTGGGGTCCCGCAGAGATCAGTTCTGGGTCCAGTTCTGTTCAATATCTTCATCAATGATTTCGATAATGGCATAGAGAGTACATTTATAAAGTTTGCGGACGATACCAAGCTAGGAGGGGTTGCAAGAGCTTTGGAAGATAGGATTATAATTCAAAATGATCTGGACAAACTGGAGAAATGGTCTGAAGTAAATAGGATGAAATTCAATAAGGACAAATGCAAAATACTCCACTTAGGAAGGAGCAATCAGTTGCACACGTACAAAATAGGAAATGACTGCCTAGCAAGGAACACTGCGGAAAGAGATCTGGGGGTCATAGTGGACCACAAGCTAAATATGAGTCGACAGTGTAACACTGTTGCAAAAAAAAGGAAACATCATTCTGGGATGTACTAGTAGGAATGTTGTAAGCAAGACACGAGAACTAATTCCTCCGCTCTAGTCCACGCTGATTAGGCCTCAACTGAAGTATTGTGTCCAATTCTGGGTGCCACCTTTTAGGAAAGATGTGGACAAATTTGAGGAAGTCCAGAGAAGAGCAACAAAAATGATTAAAGGTCTAGAAAACATGACCTATGAGGGAAGACTGAAAAAATTGGGTTTGTTTAGTCTGGAAAAGAGAGGACAGAGAGGACATGATAACAGTTTTCAAATACATAAAAGGTTGTTTCAAGGAAGAGGGAGAAAAATAGTTCTTCTTAACCACTGAGGATAGGACAAAAAGCAATGGGCTTAAATTGCAGCAAGGGAGGTTTAGGTTGGATATTAGGAAAAATTCCTAAGTGTCAGGGTAGTTAAGCACTGGAATCAATTGCCTAGGAAGGTTGTGGAATCTCCATCATTGGAGATTTTTAAGAGCAGGTTACCGAACACCTGTCAGGGATGGTCTAAATAATACTTAGTCAGGCCATGAGTGCAGGGGACTGGACTAGATGACCTCTTGAGGTCCCTTCCAGTCCTATGATTCTATGACTGGGCCTCTTAGGCACTACAATAATACAAATAATAAATAGTAATAATAATGGTTCCTGATAAGTCAGTAATTATAGCCAATAGTCCAAACACAAATTTAAAGACACATAAGAAAATATGAAAGTGTTTACATCAGTACCATAGCACAAATCAGTCCATTGCAGCTTCCTCCCCTTAAAGATAATCAAATGTAGATATATATTCTTATTGTTTATGCACATTTTTGTTTACATGAACTTTAAAATTGTGCATCATTAAATTTGCATTGATTGGGCTATTAGCTGTAACTACTGACTTATCAGGCACCGAAATTATTCTTTATTATTGGTATTATTATAGTGCCCAAGACCAAGAGTCTCAGTCATGGACCAGGACCCTATTGTGCTGGGCACTATACAGGCATAGAACAAAAAATCCCTGCCCCAAAGAGTTTACAACCTATCCCTCTAATCTAAGTCATTATTATTGTACTGCATTTTTAAATATAAGGCTTTTATCAGTATCAGAACCTGGTGAACTCCTAGCTACTGTCAATATAAGAGTTGCACTTTACTATCATAACAAACTGAAATGAACTATCTTAACTAAAGCCTTCTCAGTGTAAACTAGCTAAAAACACTCTAAGAAATGAAGATCAAGCACCATTTGTTCTGTCCAGAAATTACCAAGTTCATTTACATCCTGGAATTCATTCCACACCTGACCCTAGATTTCTCATCTAACTGATGCTTCTTGGTCTCTATTTAACCATCAAGTCTCTCTCTCATTCTCCAGATGCTTCTGTCCTGGATCCTCAACCCTCCACACCTCCATAATCCCAAAGCCCATTCCTCCAGCCCCCTAAGGTATCCAGTTCAACTTCAGTTTTCTTTCTTCCCTAACTCATGCTACTTTCAAACAGGTTTATTCTTCCTATATGGGACCAAATGCTGCAAGATGCTGATTGCTTCCTGAAAGGAGTTGAGGGTGCTCTGCATTTCAGAGGACTGGGCACTAGATCTACTATAATTTTTACGGGCAACCCTTCCTACATTTTTAGGACTGGCAGCTTTTCATTTTAAGTACTTTATCACACATATATATAATATTGTGATTACTTTAATCTTCTGTCCTATCCAGACAAATTAAACACAGCAATCATACAGCTTTGAATAAACAAATTATGATTGTTCATTTTGATCTGCATGGGAAATCCTACTCAGTTACGAATACCACCTTTAAATATTGGTAGGCAACGTATGTTAAGAACTTACTTTTGCATTCAGATAGTGTTTCTGTTCTGTCTACAAGAAAGAATATGTTGCTATTGGGTTGCTGTTTGTAAACTTTCTGAAAAATAAGAAGGAAATTGGGATAGGTTAATGTTAATAACAAATCCATAGCAGAAGCCTAATGTGTTATCAAAACAATGGTTTTACCATCCACAGCATTGTTACCTACTGCTATTTTATATTCTTCTTCCCTCACATATGATGAGTCAAGTGCCACTATTTCAAATATAAATTAAATTGAAAGTAAACATGTTGATGGATACTTAAAGTGTATGAATGGCTAACATGATATTGGCAAATATCAGGCCAAGTTAAACATTTTAATCAACAATTTAGATAAGACATTACTGAAAGTATTGATGCCAAAAGGACACACAAATTCTCATTCTTTTAAATGGCAAGTGTCCATCAAGAAACTACATTAAAAGGCACTGTACTAAAAATAGATGTATGTGATACAAAAAAATGTAGGATAAAAGATAAAAATATTAAAAAGTTAATTCTTTGCAACACATATTATAGTTGTAAAATCTATAACGGAACATGGCTACCATTTATACTGACAGTGTCCTGGAGCCTCTACTCACTCAAAACTTCAGTGAGAGTTTAGAACAGATCAGTGGTTCCCAAACTGGGGTTCGTGAACCAAAATGTTACAGGGGGTTCCCAGGAAAAAAAATCCCTAATGGCGAACAGGGATCCTGAACAGCACGGGGCCAGCAGCCTGGAGCCCCTGGACTTCCAAGAGCTAAGCAGATCAAAGCAAGCATATCTATCACACTGAGGAGATTTAAACTTCAAGACTCCTTTTAAGAAATGGAAAGGGAGGTGGATATTTTTTGCTGTTCTTAAAATTAAATAGGCAGCTAATATTGTTGTTTAAATTATTATGAAAAACAAGTTTAAGCTTTGTTGTAATGTGCATTGTTTGTCTGGACTGCTCAAGCCCCGAATGCTTGTGTAGGAGGAACTCTTTGGATTGGCTTCTTAAATACCTTCATGCTGTTTCACATCTGATACTCCTTGATGAAACACAGGAGCCTTGTCTTATAACAGGCTTATTCAAAGTGATACAAGCTACAAAAGTGAGATTGCGGAAGAGTGTTGCCGTTTTCATAATGTAATACAGAAGAACATAAAAATGGCCATACAGGGTCAGACCAAAGGTCCATCCAGCCCAGTATCCTGCCTACTGACAGTGGCCAATGCCAGGTGCCCCAGGGGGAGTTAACCTAACAGGTAATGATCAGTGATCTCTCTCCTGCAATACATCTCCACCCTCTGACAAACAGAGGCTAGGGACACCATTCCTTAACCATCCTGGCTAATTGCCATTAATGGACTTAACAGCCATGAATTTATCCAGTTCTCTTTTAAACCCTGTTATAGTCCTAGCCTTTACAACTTCCTTAGGCAAGGAGTTCCACCGGTTGACTGTGTGCTGTGTGAAGAACTTCCTTTTGTTTGTTTTAAACCTGCTGCACATTAATTTCATCTGGTGGCCCCTAGTTCTTATAATATGGGAACAAGTAAATAACTTTTCCTTATTCACTTTCTCCACACCACTCATGATTTTATATACCTCAATCATATCCCCCCTTAGTCTCCTCTTTTCCAAACTGAAAAGTCCTAGCCTCTTTAATCTCTCCTCATATGGGACCCATTCTAAACCCCTAATCATTTTAGTTGCCCTTCTCTGAACCCTTTCTAATGCCAGTATATCTTTTTTGAGATGAAAGGACCACATCTGTACACAGTACAGACACGTTTGTTGACCCCTTCAAAGAACTCTAATAGATTAGTAAGACATGATTTCCCTTTACAGAAACCATGTTGACTTTTGCCCAACAAGTTATGTTCTTCTATGTGTCTGACAATTTTATTCTTTACTATTGTTTCAACTAATTTGCCAGGTACTGAAGTTAGACTTACCGGTCTGTAATTGCCAGGATCACCTCTAGAGCCCTTTTTCAATATTGGCATTACATTAGCTATCTTCCAGTCATTGGGTACAGAAGCTGATTTAAAGGACAGGTTACAAACCCTAGTTAATAGTTCCCCAACTTCACATTTGAGTTCTTTCAGAACTCTTGGGTGAATGCCATCTGGTCCCGGTGACTTGTTACTGTTAAGTTTCTCAATTAATTCCAAAACCTCCATAGTGACACTTCAATCTGTGACAATTTCTCAGATTTGTGACTTACAAAAGCCGGCTCAGGTTTGGAAATCTCCCTAACATCCTCAGCCGTAAAGACTGAAGCAAATAATTAATTTAGTTTCTCTGCAATGACTTTATCGTCTTTAAGCGCTCCTTTTCTATCTCGATCGTCCAGGGGCCCCACTGGTTATTTAGCAGGCTTCCTGCTTCTGATGTACTTAATAAACATTTTGTTATTACCTTTTGAGTTTTTGGCTAGCTGTTCTTCAAACTCCTTTTTGGCTTTTCTTATTGTATTTTTACACTTAATTTGGCAGTGTTTATGCTCCTTTTTATTTACCTCACTAGGATCTGACTTCCACTTTTTAAAAGATGCCTTTTATCTCTCACTGCTTCTTTTACATGGTTGTTAAGCCACGGTGGCTCTTTTTTAGTTCTTTTACTGTGTTTTTTAATTTGGGGTATACATTTAAATTGAGCCTCTATTATGGTGTCTTTGAAAAGTGTCCACGCAGCTTGCAAAGATTTCACTCTAGTCACTTTACCTCTTTTAATTTCTGTTTAACTAACCCCCTCATTTTTTCATAGTTCCCCTTTCTTTAATTAAATGACACAGTATTGGGCTGTTGAGGTGTTCTTCCCACCACAGGAATGTTAAATGTTATTATATTATGGTCACTATTTCCAAGCGGTCCTGTTATAGTCACCTCTTGGACCAGATCCTGCGCTCCACTCAGGACTAAATTGAGAGTTGCCTCTCCCCTTGTGGGTTCCTGTACCAGCTGCTCCAATAAGCAGTCATTTAAAGTATCAAGAAATTTTGTCTCTGTGTTTCGTTTGATTCTAATAAAAATACTGTAATGATAAATAATAATGAATAACAAATAGTGTGTAATTGGCATGTCATAAAAACAAATTTTATATTTCCAAGATCACTGCTTTTATAATTTATGCTCAGGTAAAGGAGAAAATCCCTTGAAATATTCATTTTTTGGAGGGGGTTTGCAAGACTTGACATTTTAGTGAAAGGGGTTCACAGGTTGTTAACGTTTGGGAACCACTGGAATAGACTGATTAAAAACTACAGGATTTGGCCCAACATAAATTGTATATACAGTAGAGACTCTATGTTACAAACTAATTGGAGACTGAGTGCAGAAAGTCAAGAAGTTCATAAAATTGAACATAAAAAAATTAGTACAGTGCCTAAGTTGCAGTATGATGCACTGCATCATTTTCTTGTCTTTCAAACAACTGCAAAGCAATTTCCAACACATTGAAGACATCAGAATATAAAGGGATGTTGACTTGTTCTTCACTGACGTCTCTTTTGTTGTGATCCTTTGTCCCATCAAGAAAAATGGTTCATGTAACTGGTGGTTTGTAAAATCTGGGTTTGTAAAAACGAGGTTCTACTATACCATAAAGACAATTCTTTATCAAGTTGTATCCATGATATTCATCAAGTACACAAAGCTACACTGAAGTATTCAGTCATGGTGATAGGGAACAAAACTTGTGATTTCATATCATACCTACTGTGCATTTAATCCTGAACAGTTAACCAAAACACGAAATAGCAGTCTCAACTGGCATACTATAAACACTCCAAAAAAAAAAAAGGGGGGGGGTGTTTGTGAAACTTCAGATGGAGAGTCCTGGAGACTGAAGTCCTCTATCCACAGAACACACAGACCAGAAGTGGCAGGTACATGCTTTCTTACACTGCCCCTTCAATGTGCTTCAGTATCCATCCTCCATCTCTTCCATACTCTCTGCTGAAACTGCCAATGAGTCAGCCAGTGGTGCCAACTCTGATGTGAACATGTCCACCAATAACTGTACCAAGAAAAAAATGGATCTTATTTGACAAAGACCCATTATCAGTCCTGAGCTATCCAGGGCTCAAACTAATTCTGCTTTTGTCAGGAATTGTTTACACGTTTCTGCATAATTTACCTGCACCTGGAAGGATTTATTTTTAAGAACAGGTAAGTCCATTTACATTGATTATCATTTTTTCTGTGCACTGTTGAAATTAGATAGTTGGTAGGTAACGCATAAGATATCTCTGAAAATATGATTTGCAAATGACATTTGTATATAGTTAACCCTATCTTTATTTTTAAAAAGGTTTTAACTTGTGCATATAGGGTAGGATTTTCACACATGCTCAGTATTGGCTTAACTCTGCTCCCCTCAAAATTAATGGTAAATCTCTCTTATTTCAAAGAAAGCAGCTAGGCCAATGGTAAGGACTTCTGAAAATCTCACACATGATGGACATGATTAATGGCAAAACAAATTGTGCTGATCCAAAGAGAAACTAAATTAATTTTTCTTTTACGAACTTTAGACACTGATTAATCAGACTGATAAATATCGGAACACAATCATTTTGAAGTAGTCATGGAAAAGCTGTCCTGCTTTTCTTAAATATTAAAATGGGAGCAGATATTTCCCCATCATGTAGGTTATACATCTTTATCTTGGAGTTTTAGCCAATATAAGTTATGCTTAGAGAAAAGGAAAGTATTTATTTGCTTATCAGTGCACATAACATCTGTTTTCTCATTTCTATCTACAGCCCTTCACCAACCATTCTTGCATAATGGTCAAAACTCAGGGGATTTATAGAGGAGGATAACAGCAGAGAAGGTCTTCTTTTTTATTTTAAAAAGCAACTTTAAACAACGTTTGCCTTCAAAATTTTGTGACAAATATTATGGGTTTGACATAAAAATTTGGTATTTCCCCTGATAAAAACTAATTCCTGCACAGCTTAGTTCTGAATCTAATATGGAGAGTAATTCCCTCACCACTTAGAAAATGTACAGTAAGAGTTGTCTTCTTTTTGGCTTGAAGCATTGAGATGTGTTGGAAGGGGCACTCAAGTGTTTTACTTTGATCTAGGATGTGCTACACTTCATCACTATCACAAAACTGAATGTGATCACTTCCTGGAAAATAAATCTTCTTTGACAAGGAGTGTAAACTAGGTTAATAATATCAATATAACAATAACTAAATGCTGTCTTAAAAAATGTCAGACTGATAGTGGGCATCAGCTATTTTGAAGTGTTTGTTTTCTCGTGCTTTCCCACCTTCATTTATCTACCTGCTAAACAACCGGTGGGGCCCCTAGACGATCGAGATACAAAAGGAGCACTTAAAGACGATAAAGTCATTGTGAAGAAACTAAATGAATTCTTTGCTTCAGTCTTCATGGCTGAGGATGTTGGGGAGATTCCCAAACCTGAGCCGTCCTTTGTAGGTGACACATCTGAGGAATTGTCACAGATTGAAGTGTCACTATGGAGGTTTTGGAATTAATTGATAAACTTAACAGTAACAAGTCACCAAGACTAGATGGCATTCACCCAAGAGTTCTGAAAGAACTCAAATGTAAAATTGCGGAACTATGAACTATGGTTTGTAACCTGTCCTTTAAATCAGCTTCTGTACCCAATGACTGGAAGATAGCTAATGTAATGCCAATATTTAAAAAGGGCTCCAGAGGTGATCCCAGCAATTATAGGCCAGCAAGTCTAACGTCAGTACCAGGCAAATTAGTTGAAACAATAGTAAAGAATAAAATTGTCAGACACATAGAAGAACATAACTTGTTGGGCAAAAGTCAACATGGTTTCTGTAAAGGGAAATCATGTCTTACTAATCTTTTAGAGTTCTTTGAAGGGGTCAACAAACATATGGACAAGGGGGATCCAGTGGACATAGTGTACTTAGATTTCCAGAAAGCCTTTGACAAGGTCCCTCATCAAAGGCTCTTACGTAAATTAAGTTGTAATGGGATAAGAGGGAAGATCCTTTCATGGACTGAGAACTGGTTAGAAGACAGGGAACACAGGGTAGGAATAAATGGTAAATTTTCAGAATGGAGAGGGGTAACAAGTGGTATCCCCCAAGGGTCAGTCCTAGGACCAATCCTATTCAACTTATTCATAAATGATCTGGAGAAAGGGGTAAACAGTGAGGTGGCAAAGTTTGCAGACGATACTAAACTGCTCAAGATAGTCAAAACCAAAGCAAACTGTGAAGAATTTCAGAAAGATCTCACAAAACTAAGTGATTGGGCAACAAAATGGCAAATGAAATTTAATGTGTATAAATGTAAAGTAATGCACATTGGAAAAAATAACCCCAACTATACATACAATATGATGGGGGCTAATTTAGCAACAACTAATCAGGAAAGATATCTTGGAGTCGTCGTGGATAGTTCTCTGAAGACATCCACGCAGTGTGCAATGGCAGTCAAAAAAGCAAACAGGATGTTAGGAATCATGAAAAAAGGGATAGAGAATAAGACGGAGAATATCTTATTGCCCTTATATAAATCCGTGGTATGTCCAGATCTTGAATACTGCGTACAGATGTGATCTCCTCATCTCAAAAAAGATATACTGGCATTAGAAAAAGTTCAAAAAAGGGCAACTAAAATGATTAGGGGTTTGGAACGGGTCCCATCTGAGGAGAGATTGAAGAGGCTAGAACTTTTCAGCTTGGAAAAAAGGAGACTAAGGGGGAATATGATAGAGGTATATAAAATCATGAGTGGTATGGAGAAAGTGAATAAGGAAAAGTTATTTACTTGTTCCCATAATGTAAGAACTAGGGGCCACCAAATGAAATTAACGGGCAGCAGGTTTAAAACAAATAAAAGGAAGTACTACTTCACACAGCGCACAGTCAACCTACGGAACTCCTTGCCTGAGGAGGTTGTGAAGGCTAGGACCATAACAGGGTTTAAAAGAGAACAAGATAAATTCATGGCTGTTAAGTCCATTAATGGCTATTAGCCAGGATGGGTAAGGAATGGTGTCCCTAGCCTCTGTTTGTCAGAGGGTTGAGATGGATGGCAGGAGAGAGATCACTTGATCATTGCCTGTTAGGTTCACTCCCTCTGGGGCAGCTGGTACTGGCCACTGTTGGTAGACAAGATACTGGGCTGGATGGACCTTTGGTCTGACCCAGTATGGCCGTTCTTATGTTCTTAGAGAACAAATTGCAGTAACTGCATACACTTTCACATGATATTGGGTTGGAAGTGAACATGTCAAAGATTAAGCGGATGCGAAATGAGCATTTGAAGCAGGAATCATCGGGAAAGTAATCGAGGACGTTGACAAATGTATTTATCTGGGTCAGCAGCTGAACAGAGACAATTCATTAGAAGGGAAATGCAGGAGGAGGAGAAAGGCGGGGCAGGAAAGTTTCAACAAAATAAAGACATCTCTAACTGATGATGAACTGCCCATGCATAAAAAGGAAAAAACTGTTTAAATCCACTGTTCTGCTAGCAATGATATATGGAGTGGAAAGCTGGTCAATGACAAAAGCAGAGGAAGAAAAATTCGCTGTCACCCAGAGAGCAATGGAAAGGCAAATGTGCAAGATATCGCTCTGTGATAATATACCGAATGAGATCAGAAGGCATATAGAGGGTACTGATGTAGTGCAGGTGATGTACAACGCAAAGTGGAGATGGGCAGGTCATGTAGTGTGCAGGCAAGACAATAGACCACACAGACCACAAGCGACTGCTGGGCAGACCAGAAATGCGCGGGGCTGATCCCATGACAAAACTCTTTGGCCAGAAATGGAAAGAACATGCTCGTAATAAAAAATAATGGTGTGGCGTCGACCTGCGTTTGTGGAAGGTCGGACGAGGACAAGCCGGACAAGGTGATTTATCTAATGCAAAAGATGAATTGATAAAAAACCACTTTGTAATCACTCACCCGGTTCTTCTTCAAGTTGGAAAGCTCATCAACTACAACTTTCTGCTCTTTAATCTGAAAAACATAACAGAATTCTAGATTTATGACAGATAAATCAGTATGTTATAACCCACTATTAAACACTCCAACCCATGTTTTCAGATAGGTAAATGCAAATGTTTGTCTTATTCTGACAGGTCCAGGAGAAATTAGATAGAAAAGTGATGGAGTAAAGAATGGAAAGTAAACTGAGACATGAAAGATGCTGTTTCCATAGCCAATATAAACATAGCCAGTAAGATATTCTGGGGCATATGACTGATAGAAACCGAAGTAAATTTTTCTGAAATTAATTTGATCTCAAAAACTATGTATCTGTAGAAGTCTGAGCCAGCAAATCAGGAGGGAGTAAATCACATTTTCAAATACCTGCTTTAGAAGGGAGGTAATTTGTATACGACCTGCATCTTTTTCTCCACAATTGCATGTGATCACTACTGCACATCTAGGGCCTGATTCCAAAGCCTACTGAAATCAATGGGAGTCTTTCTATTGCTTTCAATGAGCTTTGCACTAGACCCTAATAAAGCCTACTACTCTTGTAGATGGGGTTACTATGTAGGCAAATATGGTATGTTTTGTAATCAACAGGGATGACAGAACAGGCTAGGAACTAGATTGTGAATTATTCTGGTATAAATCAGGAGAATTTCACTGAGGTTAATGCAACAACAGCATATGAAAAATCTGTTTTTTGTGGGATTTTCTTCTTTTCAGGGGAAAAAATGGGTTTCTTCATGATTTTTCTAACTTTGTCATTCTGAAGCACGCAACAGTACAAAGAACTGTGAAGCCAATTTTGTCAATTTCCTGGGAATGCCTCTAGGACAGGGGGAATCCTTGGAGTGCAGAGCTGTTCACACCTTCTTTCCCTGATATTCACTGTTGGAAAAAAGACGAAAGAATCTCTACTATTAGAGCTATTACAGGCTGCAAGAATGGCCCTTGGAACCATAGGCAACTGACATAAACAAGAATAGCACAGCATCTCCTCTAGTTTATGCCATGGACTGAACAGTACCATAACTGGTTCCAGAATTTGGAAGTCACAAAGTTGGCATAAATCCACCTTTGATCCCATTCCTGTCTCTCAGGTGATCAAACCATAACACACATTTTGCACCAATATCCTCCACTGAGGACTCTATGGAGAAGCAGTAAATTTACAAAAGGAAAGTGAAGGAGGTTCCTTGGGATTTAACAGACTACAGACTGATGACATTACTGTCTCTACAGTAAATATTTAGTGTTTGTAAAGAATGCCAGAATGACAACTCCAGAGGCTAAAATATTATATGTCTCCATGGAGCATGTATGGGATGAGTAGCTACTCAGCCACAATTCCCTGACCGTGTATCTCAAGCTTGGAGTGATCAACACTAGGCATGACAAAGCAGTTCTACCAATATGTCCATTTAGCCCTTTACTAACACAGCCACTAAGGCCATTAATTAGGGCCAAATTATGGTGGAAGTTTTTCTACTGTGAAAATTTAAAAAAGCCAAAGAAATCTCTGCTTTTTGGTGGTACTGAGTCCCTCATTTTTTCCTGCAGGTAAAAATGAAGTAATCGCCCTTATAGTCCTGCTGCCCTGCACCCCCATTTTCACAGCAAGCGCCCAATGCCACACGGTTTCCCTGAAAGTAGTCTCAGGGCCAATGTAACCCCCTGATTCGCTGTGGCGGCATTATGACGCTACACCTGGCAGCGTGACATCACGGCGAACGCTCTAGTAGTGATGAAGCCAAATAAGCAAGATGGCGTCATGCTGGTGCCCCCCTCCCTCCCCACTGCCGCACCTCCCGCACCGGGCCCCACCCTCCCAGCCGACAGGGGGCCTCCCTCCTCCGCACTGACCCCAGCCGGAACTGGACCAGTTTCTCTTCTGAAGAGGCCGGAACCTCCGGTCTCGCGAGGGCCGTGTGCACGACTGTCATTCGCGCCCCGCCCCCACCTTTCGGTTCAGCTCCTCCTTCTGGTTCAGCTTCGCCCCCTCCTCCTCTCTCCGCGGCTCCCGGCCCGACATTCCCGCCTTACGTGTCCCGTTGCCAGCGGTGTCAGGCGCGAAACTCACGGGCTCGCGCTTCCCTAATCCTGCCACGTGCGGGGGGAACGACTACTTCCTTCAAACGCCCCGAACCCACGAACTACGCAGTCGCACTACACGCAAAGCCACGAACTACGCTCATCCAGCTAGGCCGGTGGAGCGACGGAGCATGCGCGAACTTTCCGAGCATGCTCAGTAACAAGTCATGCCTCCGTGATATTTGCCCCTGAGCATGCGCGAGTGATTTGCGCATGCTCACTAGCAACGTTTGAAGCCGTTGCCCTAACTAGTCTGCCCTTACCTGCCATCTGCAGGGAGGTGGAAATAGGGCTCGTGGGCCACAAACGGGGCAGGGCGCAGGAAGGGCCTGGCTGATGTGGGGAAGAAAGGGACTTAAGGAAGACAGGGGTTAATAGAGGCCGCTCCTGTGCTCCTCCTTGGGTGGTGCATGTGTGGCAGGAAAGCCACAATCTAGCCCAATGCCTAGCTCTGCATTTCCCAGACTGAGCCAGGGCTCCCGGGGGCCCTACCAAGGCCTCGAGGGGAAGCCACCAGTATTGGGGGCAGAGAGTGAATTAATATGCCTGTCTCTGTTCTTTTCTAATGATGGAGACCATTAAACTAGGCTTAAAATTACCTTATCTATAGGCACTGGGACCGCTCTGTGCCCCCTGGAGTGTGGGGACTTCAGCAGAGAGACTCCCTGCTGGGGGAAGCGCCCACAGGAAGGCTCTTGATTGAAAGCCCCCCCCCGCTAGAGTAAAGGGCAAAGTGAGGCTCCCAGTGCTGACCAGCACCAGCAGACAGGGGAAGGGAGGGATAGGTGCTTCATATTTTTTGAAACTATAAGTAGTTGCAAAAGTGTTTTAACTCTTTAAGTCAATATCCTTGAAGCTAGTGTCTTGACTTGGTTAAAAAATGTTATTTGGTTGTGAGGAGCCATCAAGTTTTAAAATTCCTGGAAGGGAGCTGCAATACAATAAAGTTTGGGAACCCCACACCTTGAGAATCCAGTTTTATCAGAAAAGCTGCCCCTAGGGAGCTGTAAACGGCTGCCTCCTAGAATAGGGGTGGGCAAACCTTTTGGTGCAAGGGCCACATCTGAGTATGGAAATTGTATGGCGGGCCATGAATGCTCACAAAATTGAGGGTTGGGGTGCAGGAGGAGGTGATGGCTCTGGGGTGGGGCCAGAAATGAGTTCAAGGTGTGGGAGGGGGCTCTGAACTGGGGAAGGGGGGTGGGGAGTGAGGGCTCCAGTTGGTGGTGTAGGTTCTGGGGTGGGGCTAGGAATGAGGGGTTGGGGCAGTGCTCTGGGCTGGGACTGAGGGGCTCAGAGGGCAGGAGGGGGATCAGGGCTAGAGCAGTGGGTTGGGGTGCAGAAGGGGATTAGGGGTGCAGGCCTCAAGCAGCTCCTGGAAGCAGTGGCATGTCCCGCCTCCAGTTCCTATGTGGAGGCATAGCCAGGCAGCTCTGTGCACTGCCCTGTCCACAGGTGCTGCCCCTGCACCTCCTATTGGCCGGGAACTTGCTTGGGGTGGGGGCAGTGTGCGGCGCCCCCTAGCTGCCCCTACATGTAGGAGTCGAAGGGGGGACATCCCGCTGCTTCCGGGAGCCGCGTGGAGCAGGGCAAGCCCTGGATCCTGCTCCCCAGCGAGAGTTTGAGGGCTGGATTAAAACGTCTGAAGGGCCAAATGTGGCCCCCTGGGCTGTAGTTTGCCCACCCCTGTCCTAGAGCCTTGATTCAATGACTGTCTTAGGATATGTCTATACCACAATCAGGTGTAACTGTAACATGTATAGACATACCTGATCTAGCTTTAATTTAGCTATCATGAGTACCTAGTGAAGGCTCAGTGGCACAAATTTCAGCATGGGCTGAATTACACAGGGGTTTCAGATGGGCTTGTACAGACCAAACTGAAGTCCATACTGCCACAGTTTCACTGATAGCTAGACCAAACCATGTGTCTATACATACTGCAATCACTCCCCTGATTATAGGGTAGTGATATCCTTACTTGCACACATGGTTAAGCCTTTCCAAACATGGTTTTGACATTTTGAATAAATCCCTGGTGTCCACCTACACTAGCTAATATGTGAACATATAACTTGCCTACACTAGGGTTTTAAAAAACAAACTTTTTTTCCTAATATAAGCAAGACCAGAAGGAAAGAAATTGGTTAGAACTAGTGCTACAATTTGAGAAGATAGGCCTCAAAAGCTTAAGAATGAAAAAACCACAAAAGTGTAAAAAAAGAATTAAAGGAAAGATTCTAATTAGTGTTTAGAAAAAAACTGTTCACTTCATAGCCCTTTACCAGAAATGGACAGCAGAAATGAAGCAGTGAAACCTATAGAAGGGTATTTATTAAACCCTTATATGGGTTATATGGGTTCATGGTTTTAAAGGCTTCCTTTTTCTTGGCTAAACCTATTATTTTAATAATTACTAATAGTAGTATATTGTTTTGCATTTCTATAGCACCTTGCTTCATCTGAGTAGGTCAATGTTCTTTACAAACATCTAATTAGATCTCACAACACAGATGGCTGAAGCAAGGCACAGAGAATTTAAGTAACCTGATGGTAAGTCAGTGGCAAAGCCAGGAACAATGAGTCCTGGTTTCCTAGTTTAACTATTAGATGCCACCATCATAAATTGGTTACATGGAAACTGCTACCTGTAGGCCTTGGTGATCAAGTAACTAGAAGTGTGTGAACACTGACAATTTTAGTTTGTGTGTGGTTCATTCACCAAACCTTGCAAATGCAGTTCTTGGGTTGCTAATGGTCCTAGTCCCCTTTACATAAAAGCTCAAATTCAGCTACCTAGAAGCTCCCCAGGGAAGTCCGACAGCGCATCGCTGCTATCATTGGAGCTGGGTCACAGAAACAAAAATGGAATTGCCTGTTATGAATAGTCAGGAAAAGACAGGATTTCCCTTCCCACAATACCAAGGCTCAGTGTTTTTCTCTGCTAATTCACTTGAACAAGAAGAAAATGAGGCTAGGAATCAAAGATTGAAATATGAGTTTAATGGGAAAAATGTAAAAGTGAAAAAGCAAGGAAGAAATAAAGCATTATCAGAGTTCATGCACCTTTCTGTTCCCCTATTAAGCATTGCAGAGGCCTGATATACCCAGCCAGTACCGTGTGTAAGGTGCTTGTGCCCTTGGTTGCCAATCATCAGAAGACAGACATAGAAGGCAAAATCCTGTATTTGACTCATGTGTGGGGTCCAGTCAAGTAGGTGTGCTCAGAGGCTGCCTACTGGAATGGGTCTCTAAGTACCATTGTGGATCAGGACCTGTGTGACTTTGGGTAAGGCGCATGGCCTAATTTCAAAGCATCCATAGCTCCCACTGAAGACAACAGACGTTAACTAATACGTTATAATCCAAAATCCAATGAAGCAAATGGGCTTTGCATCAGGCAAATAATGCACAACACTTAGGGGGATTAATCCAATGCCAATTGAAGTTGACTGAAAGTCCGTTGACTTTCATAGGTACTGGATCATATTTTTATCAACAGGGAGGGTCAACAGAAATCAGAGGGAAATTTAGGCAACATTTGCACAGAATTTTCCCACAAATCTGTGGGATTTTGTCAGGGCTTTTAGCCAAAGTCAGTGAGATCACTGTGACGATGTCCCCTTTACTTTTTGTCTCACCTTGTCCTTTCCCTCTATTTTAATACTAGATAGCATTGTAAGGCCCAAGGAGAGTCATTCCAAAATTAACATGAACTGCTGCAGCTAGGCCAAATTTATAGAAACCCCACCATACCCCACAAGTGTCACAGCAGGAAACCCACAATTCGTAGCTGACCACTGCAGACATCACTTTTGCTCTAATTTTTAAGGACATTTGGATTTAAATTATTTGAATAGTTGAAAGACTAATGTTGCGTCTAATGCTAAGTGTTACTGTTCATTTGTATGCTTCAATGCAGAATGCTTTTCAACAAACAGCTATTTGAGAAGTGTACTAGAATCCAACTGAGACATTTACATGTCCTGGCATATGCCTGAATTCTTTTATACAATATACTTAAATTCTGGACAATAATTTTATACACTCATCTGCATTCTTTGATGCTATTGCTATAGTTCGCTACTTGTTCGGTCTGCAATGTAAGTGGTGTAATCTGAATGCTTCTGAACACTCTACTGCATCAGTGATTTATTTGCTATTGATATGTACAAAGGTTGACAATTGAGTAACTGAGTAGTCAAAGTATAATTTATTTCAAAGTATGATTACCCTTTTTATGTTCAGTTACAAACACAATTAAAGTTTATTAATGACTAATTCATCACAATGTCCCTGTGTTTGAGCGTTTCATTGATTAGTTTGTGAGAGTGCAGATAAAGGTTCCTGGTCCTGAAGAGTGGGTGTTTTCAACTTCTGTCCTTACCAGAAATTATTGACATTTCCACTAATTCTGAGTATTGACTGTGTGATTGACAAGTCTTCTTAAAATAAATGCATTCCTAATGCATGATTAAATCTAACAGATCACCCCACCTTCACATCCAAGCAAGATAAGAGCACTTTTGCTGTCTGTAACTGTTAAGTTTAAAAATCAACAAATGAAAAAAGAGTTGTGTTGTCCAAGCCAAAGTCTCTCACTGAGGGCTAGATTCTTCCTGGAGGTTCAGCCCTGACCCTGAGTGAGAGGTGGCATATAACTGCTCTACCCCAGGAGAAGTCCTGGGACAGGTATGTTACTCATGGTGCCACCTAGTGGCTAAACATTATAATATAATATAGTTTAACATTATATTATTGGTACAATTTAGTCCTAATGACTTCCTGACTGTATGAAACATTTATAATTTGGGGGTGCTACCTAAAGAGGTCCTAGTTTGTTGCACAAATGAGGTTCCTGACTGAATGGCTTTTGAAAACAAGATTAAAGATGCTTGATTTATTATACCTTAAAAATAAAAAAAACTAAGTTAATTCCCTTACCTAGCCATTGATTTCAGTGAAAAATAATGACTAGGACACTTGTTAAATTCAGTATTGAGTAAAATGCCCTTCTCTTCAGCATCTGGGGTCTTTACAAAAATATAAAAAGATACAAAATTAAATACAAATTACTCAACACAGGTAGTTTATAAACAGCAGTCACTGCTGCTGCAAGAAAACATTTGCAGCCAAATTACCTTCCTGACTGCAAGCAAACAATAACAGTTAGCAAAATGCCTGTCCAAATAAGCATGCTCAAGATCACCAAATCCATAGGGAGCAAATTGCACAGATTAGGGCCCTCCACTGGAAAAGCTCTGCTACGTGTCCTGGGGAGTTTGCTTGTAGGAACTGATGCCCAGGGCATACCAGCTGATCTTAGCTGATCTGACAGAATATAAGTTGCCAGGTGTTTAATAATACACCACTACAGGAAGCTGGTAAGCAAAGTCATCAGGGCAAGCATCAACAACAGCAAATGTACCTGGATTGAAAGATGAAATCAAAGTATCCCCAAGGCTCAATATGGGGACCAATCCTGTCAGAAACTGCAGTATGCGTCTAGAAAGTGGGACAAGTTTGCAGATGGCATCAAGACAGAAGGGGTGGTCGTTACTAGGGAGTATAGAGTCAACCTGCAGCTGACTGAGGCAAGTTAAAGAAATAGGAAACTGGTTGGGTAATGTTTGCATGCACCAAAGACAACTACAGGTGATGTAAACATTGGACTTTTGCTGGAAGAGCCAAAGAAAGAGACTTAGGTGTGTCAGAGACACAGATGCCTAGGTGTAGTGAGGAAGGTTGGGTTTATAAACAAGGCAATGACTTACATATCTGAGGATGAGGGGAATGGCATCCATACAGAAGCTCACTGTCAGACCTTAGCTAGCATTCTGCATGCAGAAACCTGGATTGGGAAAGGAAATGTATTTCACAGTTTCCTTGAACCACATGTCTTTGATGTTGTTCTGAAAAGAAAGTTAGACTTAATGACAATATCTGATCTGTTCACAAAAGAAATTGAATACAGGCATAATGAAAAAAGCCTTTCCCCTTCCCTCCCCTCATCCCCCATTCACTGCCTAATTGTGTTCCTGAGACTCATTTTAATTCACTTTGAATTACACTGGAATTTTTGTTAAGGCTCTGTATACTGTTTGGAGCCTCTAAAGCATGCACTCACTTCAGTTTACATATGCCGTAAGCACCATTAAAAGTGTATGCTTACTACACAATATGAACCTCTCCCACAGTGCTTAGAATAGGAAATATCATGAACACTACAGTAAATTCCAGTACTGTGTATAATAAATATCCAGTTTTTAATCATGCACATCATATGGAATTTTTTAAAATAATGAATGCTCAGTAAATTTCTGTTGTCAGAATTCAGATTCTAAAGAATCATGGTTGTCATTTGTGTACTGAAAAATTGGCGTCCACTTAATTTCCAGTGAATATGCTACGCAGCTTCATAAGCGGGAAGTGGCTTTCCCATAAACTATCTTCTTCAGATATTTATTGGAAGAAGTCTCCCAGAGCACTGGAGGATAGGCAGAATGCGTAACATGATTCTATAGCCATCATTCCCCTGCCCCCCTCTCCCTCCGAGATAATCTTGTCTGACCCTCGCTGGATGCTTCCGACATTACCACTCCATCAGATGATAAACTAGAGGATGCTACCTTCCCCACAGAGCCAAACACATCACATGTGACAGACTGGCTCTTTACTATTTCAAGGAGTGTGTGGTCCAAACATTGTAGGTTTAAACCGAACCCTCCATCAGGTTCATGGAACTGGATTTCAACATCAAGCAAATTGCTGCTCCAGTAATGGCTGCTAGCAACAGCCATGGCCATGCAGGTTCCAGTCATGGTCAAAGTCAGAATGAAGCATGAGGGTTACAGCAGCTGGAGCTGTCTGGGGAGACTGCAGAAAAGAAGGTTGGTAGGGGAAAGGACAGCAATAGTTAAATTAGGCATTTGCATTTATGTATTATTTTAAAAATTTAAATGGAACATTTTACTCTCCAACCCTGGGGTCATAATTTATTGGGGGTTCTTGTGAAATCAAAAGCCAGGAGAGTAAACCTGGAAATAGAAATAAAGCTCCTACATTCATCTCTCTGTTTCTTCATTCCATAGTTTAACAATTTAATTATTCACGCCAGCTCAGTAACAGCTGGGGGCCAGAGCCTCAGCAGGAGTAAACTGGTTTATCTCCATATACTTCCCTTTATTAATCTGACTGAATGGTTGACATTCAAAGGAGCTATATCAATTTACATCAATTTACAATTGAAGCTCTGGCTCTGAATATCTAAGCCATGTAAACACAGGCTTCTATTTGTTTTCTTGGCTTCAAGGTTGGTGAAAAATTGCACACATACCAACTCCTCTACTTCACTCCTACCTCTGACAATTAAAAATAAAATCCATATTTGTACACAACTCTTGATTTTTCCAACAGGAATGAATGAATTTCTTCATTTTCTTGTGGAAGTCTGTTGAGCCAGTGGTGAAAAATGGCTAAAATTTCACACAGGACCAAATCTGTGAATACTTCTGGCATCAGAAGTTTTATCTTTTTATTACTCCTTTTTACCAAGCAGCCCAGTTTCAGGTGTTTCCAAGACAGCCTTTCTGCCTAGGTGTGGCAGGTTTGTATAATTTTGGTGGTGCCCGGAACAGGTCCAAGTCCCGCACACACACACACACCCTGCCTTATAAGCCAATATATATATTTTTTAAATAATGTAAAAATGTGAGGGCTCTGGGTTGGGGCTGGTGATGAGGGGTTTGGGGTGTGGGAGGGGCTCAGGCAGAGGGTTGGGGTGCAGGGGTGAGGGCTGTGGGGTGGGAATGGGGATGAGGGGTTTAGGGTGTAGGCAGGCCAGAGAGGAGGACTCCCCCCAGCCCTCTTCCTGTCGGCAGCAGCAAGTTCTGGGAGGAGGGGAGGAAGGGGGCCTCTTCCTCCCAGCAGCACACTCACCTCACACCACTGCCACTGCATGTGCTCCTAGGGCCCCTCTCAGGTCCAGGAAGCCCCTTCGCTTCCCCTGTGCTGGGTGCCAGAGGGGGGCTTCCATCACATGTGCACCTCCTCCCCTGCTGCTGCCCCTCACTGTAGCCTCACTGTGGGTGGCGGATGGGGCTGCCCCTTGCCCAGCATGGGACAGGAGCAGTGACTCCTGGCGGGGAGCCCCCTCTGCTGGTGGAGGGTCCTGCCGGAAAAGGGAAGGGTCCGAGGCAGAAGGGCAGGGGCAGGGGCAGGGGAGGGATAGCTCAGTGGTTTGAGCATTGGCCTGCTAAACCCAGGGTTGTGAGTTCAATCCTTGAGGAGGCTACTTAGGGATCTGGGGCAAAAATTGGTCCTGCTAGTGAAGGCAGGGGGCTGGACTTGATGACCTTTCAAGGTCCCTTTCAGTTCTAGGAGATTGGTATATTACCTAGTGGATGGGGGGCACTAGGACCCTGCAGCAGCAGTTGATGCTGGGAGCCAGAAGAGTGGAGGCAGCTTGGAGCTCCAGGGAGAGGCAGGGACACTCCAGGGCCTGGGGGAGGTGCGCAGGGACAGCAAGTGGGGGCTGGGGGACACTCGGGGGAGGTGCATGGGGGCAGCAGGTGGGGCCAGCGCACCACGGGCCCATACAACTCACCACCCCTGTTTCTGCCAACATTCAGAAAAGAGCAGGTTTGTATTAAACAACTTTAGACATAGTTAATACATCATTTCCTATGAGTATTTCTGCTGGAATTTAATCCAACACACCAACATTTAAAATGGCTTCCACACCTTCCAAACTCCAAGTGCACTTTAGCTAAAGGCACAGTGGTTTTACAGCTTCCCAATGCCAGGAGCTCTACACTTTCTTCCTGCAGCCTGTCAGTCTTCCTGACCATGCTCTCGCTAACCAGAGAGATCTGGGCACCAATGTCTCTCCACCCTAGGCATTCTTTGCCATTCACTTTGACAACTTTAATAAACTCAGCAGCAACCTCCAATGGGCTGGACCTTACAAAGGTTATCAGGAATGTTTCAGGCACCTCTGTGGGTCCTCCGGTGACCAGATAGCAAGTGTGAAAAATCAGGATGGGGGAGGGGAGTAAAAGGAGCCCATATAAAAAAAGCCCCAAATATCGGGACTGTCCCTATAAAATCAGGACATCTGGTCACTCTAGTGGGTCCTGTGTTTACAACAGCCACATTAATCTGAGCGTGGCTGGATGGTTGTAGGCTTAGATTCCCTTTGTTTAGAGCAATTGTCTCTCAGGTGCTTGGTGGCAGGGCCGGTTTTAGGAACTGCGTGGCCCGATTCGAATACCCGGTGGCAGTCTGGGTCTTCGGTGGCACTTCAGCAGTGGGGGGTCCTTCCTTCGCTCCGGGTCTTCCACGGATCCCTCGCCACCAAAATGCCGCTGAAAACCCGGAGCGAGTGAAGGACCCTCCTGCCACCGAAGTACCGCCGAAGACCCAGACCGCTGCCGGGTGAGTAAAAAAAATTAAAAAGGCGCCTAAGGCGCGGAGCCCGATTCCGGGGAATTGGCCTAAAGCCGGCCCTGCTTGGTGGAATTACATGTGAAATACTTTCTGGGTCTGTTCTCCTGTGATGTGGGTCTGCAAATGTGATTTCCAGGAGGGCATAGGTTCTGGAGAGGTGAGTGCCTGGGCTCCCCTCCACCCTCCCACTTGCCTCCCTTGTGCCCTTCCCTTGGAGGCTTGTGCTCATTGGAAACTCTGTCTTGTGCACAGGAATCAGCCAGATCAGCAGCCTCTTGCACAGACATTAGGGATTTATCCCAAAGAGCAGCTCTGATTTCATCAAAGCATACATACACTTAGAAAATGCAAATAGTTCAAATAACTGGTTGTAATTCTCTGCCCCTTTCCCTTCTACCCATTTCCTCATCAAATCATACATATATTCTCTACAACTCATATTAACATCCTTTTGAGGTTTCTGAATCTCACCCTGTACACTTCAGGGGTAATTTGAAACGTTTGCAATACAGCCTTTTAAAATTCATCATATTTCAAACCTATTCAATTGGCATTTCATTAAATACATTTAATGCTTTATCCAAATGCCTTTTCACCAGCATTGGGAATTTCTTGTCTTCTGGGACTTTATGCAACACACAGAATCTTTCAAAAGTAGCAAGGTATTCCTCAATGTAATCTGATTTTGTATGCAGAGCATTGCTTGTCCCATCTGGCTATTCCTGGGGAAGAGAGAGTACCTGTGGGCTGTGTCCATATTTATCCATCATATCCAGGTTATACAGCCTCTCTCTCCCCCTTTCTTGGGCTTCTTTCTCTTTTTAGTTCCATGGTTCATTAGTGTGCTTCCTCCTGCTGTTGCTTTTCTGCCTCCCTCTGCTTGTCTCTCAGATCAGCGTTTTTGGCTCTCTGGTCTGTTTCTCATAATTGGTTTTGTTTATCTTGCTGTTTGGCTTCCCATTTTTGGTGATCACGAGCTGCTTTTGCAGCTTCGCATTCTTTCTCTGTCTGGTCAGCCTCCAATCTGTCCAGTTCTAACTTTATGGTTATTCCGCTGCTGCTTATTTTAAAATTCCTTTTGTTCTATTTCCTTGCCCAAAATAAACAAGCAAAAAACAATAAATCTGTAAACTTTCTTTGACTCCACTCGGCCTTCTCACTGAAAAATCGCTTTAAAATCTAGTAAATCAGTGTTTTGAGACAGACATGCCAAACTCGTGAAAAACACACAGAAATTGGGCTTGTTTTTGGTTTAATTGGCTTGTGAGTTTTTTGTTGGCTAGTTTTTGGCTTGTAGCTTGTTGCGTGTTGTAGCTTGTTGCTTCTGTTTTTTTGATCGGCTCCCGGCAAGCAGGAGCGCGGGGGGGGGCAGGGGGGGGGCAAGCAGAGGCAAGGCGGGAAGAGAGTCAGGGGCGCACAGCAGGTCCACCACAGTGCACGCTGAGGGGATCTAGTCACATAGAGTGTTGGGGTTCTTAGGTATTGGCTTGTTTTGGCCTTGTTTTGAAATGGGATTAGCTTGATTTTTGGCTTATTGTGAAAGTCGGGGTGCTTATTTACCACGTGAAAGTTGGCAACTGTGGTTTGAGTGTGAGCCAAACAGCAAGCAGTAAACAGTAAATCCTGTTTGACTATGCCAATGTGACGCTTTGGGAGTTCACCACTGCCTGCCCTGTAACCCAGGGTGCTTCTGCGCTGCACAGCTTTGGCTCAGAGCCCTGATGCAAGTAGCCTTCCGCCAGCACAGTGGCCTCATCCTAGCTTCCCCCATCCTGGTTACTCCTTGCAGGGTGACACCAACAGCTCTTCCAGTCCTGAGTCTCCCCCAAACCCTCTCCCCTCTGCAGTTTCCAGCCCCTCTCACTGGACACTCACAGAAGTTATCAAGTTTTCTGCTGCCAAAGAGACAGAGCACACACCAGCCCGTTAGTTTAGCTGAACACTTCAGTTTAATACACAGCACTACTCCTGGGGGAATTCTGGGCCAAAAAATAACAATTCTGCAAAATTCTGCTTATTTTATTTGTCAAAATAACACTATATATTCAAGACAGTTCTAATTCCTTTGGTAATTTATTTCAAAATACCTGTCAGCAACTATATCTATAACAATACAGACACACAAAAAATTCCCCCAAAGGTAGAGAGTTACAGAAACCCCTATGAAACAGTTCTTGTTTCTCTGCACTCTCACCCCCCACCCCCGAGCCCAACTGCGGGGCCAGACACCCACACCCCCTCCCCCAGAGCCCAACCGCAAGGTGCCCCCCAGCCCAGACACCCTTACCTCCCAGAGCCCAGCTGCTGGCTCCCCCACAGCCCAACACCCACACCCCCTACCTGCTAGAACCCAGGGATCCAGAGGGAGAAACAACCTGATGCTGGGTCCCAGGCTTGTGTGGAGTTTCCTGCATGCCACCTCCTTCCTTCAGGGCATGCCAGGAGTTGCAGCTGCCGAGAACCCTCCAGCTCTGTCCCCATTCTCTTCGCAGTGTCTTTTATGTTGGAGCTGGGCTCTGCCAAATCTAGTGGCGGTCAGTAGCTCAGCAGCCCATTTCTGTTGGGGGGGAAAGGAAATTCTGCGCAGAACATTAATTTCTCGGCCGAACCTGCGGACGCAGCAGGTAAACAAACCGGGCCGGCCCACCAGGGGCTTTCCCTGCACAAGCGGCGGAACAAGTTTGGGAACCACTGATCTAAGCAATTTTCTCACCCACAGTCAGTTCCAGCTACTCTTGGTTTTGGGGCCAAGAGGATCCATTTTTCATGGACTCAAAGGGTGCAGCTTCCTCTTTATCCCCTAGTGACGCATGCCAAATGGCTTTCTGCTTCTGCTTATATTTCCCAACATCTATTGTCTCTGTTTCAAAAGCCAGGAATGCTTCCTGGGGAATGCAGACTCAATCCCCTGTCATGATAGTGAAGTGGTCTTCCCCCCACCCCCAGCCCCACTCATTTAGCTTGATGGCTTTGTTTCCCTTGTATGTAGATGTACTTTTCATTGTCCTGATGCTTACCTGGCTCAGTTTACACTGGAGACACAGAAAAACAGGCGAAACAACATTCCTTTGTCTAAGACAGGTTGGGGTTGTGAATTGCTTCCAAAACACCTTTTGAGAACATATTTCCAGCAACACATCTAAATCTGTTTATACATCACCTTTACATACAGCATACAATAATATTACTGACCAGTGGCTAGCATATGATACCTTACATAGCACCTTTTAGATACAGATGATGGCAACAATGTATTGGGACAATGAGTGTCAGGCCTGAAGTGAGTTACAGTATGATGTGCCCTCTGCCAGTTGGTATTGAGTGACTCCCTGGGTCGCAGATAAATAATATTATCTGCATTTTAAATAAGGGGAAACTGAGCCACAGAGTGGTCAAGTGACTTGGCTATGATCCCGCAGGCATTCATGGCCGAGCTGAGACTAGAACCCAAATTTTCTGGCTCCCTGCCCAGACCCCATTCACTAGTCCACACTTACTTTAATGGATGAGACTTATTTTTGCTCTATTAATTTATGACCATCATTAGGAAACTAGTGAGCCTGAACAAGTTCCCTTCACGGAACAGGAACAGCAAAATAAGCTGTTGCCCAACCTATGCTTTATCTACGTTTAGTTTTCACTCCCAATCTTTCTAAATGTCAAGTCAGCACTGAAGAGTCCGCCTGTTTTTCCCCACATTCTTATCTCCTCCCTCACTTAGCTCATGGATCTTCTCCAACATTTTTTGATACATAAGAAATATTAGTTCAGTATTATGGTTGTCAGTGCCCTGTAAATAATCAAGTCCTATGACCAGTGGTGATGGTTCCGGCAGCAGTAAAGAAAATATTCAGAGTAAGCGCTTGAGGGAGGACAGCAAGGGGTTCTACAGCAAGTAAGATGCTGAGTACAAGAGACCGCACAGAGTGTGCACTGAGAGTTGAGCCTGCACAAGATAAAAAAATCTGGTATTTTTTTGCCATCACCAAGCCAGCAAAATGGCAAAATTCATTACATTTTTCTCTATTCACTACTAGCATTATCTTCTCGTTTGAAACCTATTCAGAAAGCCTTCACTGATTTCCACTGCTGCCCTCTTGTGACACATTGTCAGTATGGCTTGAAGTTCTAACCACACTTTGCCAAATTTTACTACAACTTTTGGAGCCAACTACACTGATTTAGAGTGACAGTCATAGGTGGCGACTTCCCCTCTGCCCAGTGGTGCTCAACACCCACCCCCAGCCCTGCCCTTGCCTCACCTCTTCCCGCCCCCTCCCCCATCCTACCCCTTCCCCAAAGTTCCCGCCCCACCCTGCCTTTTCCCACCCCAACACCTCCCCCTTCCCACCCCCATTCCACCTCCTTCCCCCAAGTCCCCAGCCCTGTCCTGCCTCTTCTCCGCCTCCTCCCCTGAGTGTGCCGGGTGCCTGCACCTGCCCCTCCCTCCTGGAAAGTCCTAAGTGCCACCAAAGAGCTGTTAGGCAGTGGGGGAGGAGGGAGGGAAGCACTAGGAGGGAGGGGGAGGAGCAGGGACGTGGTGTGCTGTGGGGGGGAGAAGGAGGCGAGGAGAGGGGAGCTTGGCTGCCGGTGGGTGCGGAGCACCCGCTAATTTTTCCCCGTGGGTGCTCCAGCCCCGGAGCACCCACGAGTCAGCACTTATGGTGACAGCTAAGGAGGAACATACTAGTAGAAATAATGGAAGGCTATAAGCATTGTATATGATTTGGGTAGTATCCCTTTAAATAATTTGGGAGCCCTCTGATGACCCTCTACGTCTTCTATGGCAGAAGCCACTAGAACCCAACACAGCAGCAGTGTATAGAGGTAGCTGTGTTTTCTTTCTTTTATATAGATTGCAAACATGGTTATTTGGAATCTAATTGTGTCACATACTTTCCACATATTTTTAATGTTGTGTAAAGAACAAAGACACAACACACAGAAGGAAGAGAAATTCTTTAGCATATAATTCCTATCCTGTATTTTAGTACAGAGTTATTTAGCATAACAGCTAAGATCTCTGAAACAGAAAGGATGAAATTAGGAAAAAGAAAAATTAATCTGAATAGAAGGGAGACTGGAAAAAGGTGAAGATAGTGCCAATCTACAAATAGGCAAATAAGGACAATCCGGGGAATTACAGACCAGTCATCTTAACTTTTGTACCCAGAAAGATAATGGAGGGCTCTGGGGGTGGAAGCCAGCAGGGCTCAGCTTCAGCCAGTTGCCTGGGGAGCTCAAGGCGGCCTGGGGAGGTGCTACAGCTGGCCTGGGGGTTGGCCCAGCGGTTTGGGCCAGCTTGGCGCTGGGGCCAGCATCTTGGACAGGCCTGGTGCTGGGGCTGGCTCTGGCTGCTGGGGCTGGAGTGGGCCAACTGGCGGCTTGGGGTGGCTAGGGCAGGTGGGCTGGGGCTCCTCCATCCATGGTCCCTTCCAGTCCTACGATTCTATGACTCTTGACAGTGAGGTCCTTTAGAAGATTATTCCATCTGCTATGTGAGTGATAGAGGCCTCATCACTTTGCAACATTTAAAATTAGAACAGCAAACCATTTGTACATATATATTCATTACTTTAATGAGAGCCCTTGGGTGCTCAGCACCTTTGAAAGTCAGGCCACTTATTTAGGTGCCTAAATAACATAAAGGTGCCTACAGTTAGGCTCCTATATGCTTAAAATCTCACCTTGTACATATTATGAGCTTAATAAGGCCACACTTGTTTTTGTTTAAAGAGTACTAATATATCCATATAACTTGGTTGGTAGAGATATTTAGCAGCAGTGGCCTGATTCTCCCATTCACCAGTGGAAGTAACACCATTAAAGTTACACTGGCGTAAAGCTGTGCTAAGTAGGAGAAGAATCAATCTGTCTATGCCACATTCTGTTCATGGTGCTGTAAAAATGAAATAATGCCAATGATTTCAGTGGTGTTACTCTCCCAATTTACATCAGTGCCAATGAAAGGACAATTTATCCAAGTACCGACCCAGCATGTAGAACTAAGCTACAGACTGTGACCTGCTGGTAAAACATAGAACAACTATTAAAGGGAGTTGAGAAACACGTGATGGAATTTGCTCTCGGCTGAACCAGCCCAGAGAACAGATATGGGAAACAAACTGGTGAGCAGAAATCTCTAGCATTATTCCATTTCAAAAGTGCACCAAGGTCTCTCAAAAGAAGGCTGTGTTTGTATTAAAAGTGCTTGCCATATTTGGCAGCTGTGTTTCCCCACCTCTGTATCCTCTCAGCAAATTCCATCATGAATTTCGCAACTTTCTACAACAGCTGTTCTATGTTTTACCACCAGAAGGTCACAGTCCGTAGCTTAGTCCTACATGCTTGGTCATTACTGGATGAAATTTTATTTACACTGGTGTAAGTTTGGAGTAACATCATTGAAATTATTGGAGTTATTCCATTTTGACAACCAGTGATGTAAATGGCAGTTACTTTCAACACTTATTGGGGAAGCTGGGAGAGGTTTTTATTTGTCAAATGTGGCAGGATTTTCTAGTGTAGGTCACATTGTATGTATAGTCCTAGAGCCTCCTTACACTTCCAACGAAAAGGAATCCGTAATGGTGTTATCTTTAGCACAAAACTATCTCAGTTAAATTTATAACTGAATTACCATACCATAAAAATCCTGCCACTCTAATATTCTTCACATGAAAAACAGAAATAAATGTCCCTGTAATAGCAAACAAGAAGGATAAGCAAAAATATTTTGTGTTTTTAAATGCTCATGTATTTACCAAAATGTCAAAATATGTCAAATGCTTTTTAACTTTGAAATCCCATTGGTTCCTTTAACAAGCTAAAGTGTTTTTTGTTTGTTTAGTTCACCATGTCTGCTACTGTTTTCCAGTTGCTGATAAAGAAGGAGGTGGGTGTGTACTTTTTTTCAGAGTGGAGAGTGCAAGTGTGGTTTGGAATCTGCCTTTGGAACTTGTTTCATGATTGTTACAAGCAGCCCAGATGCACAGGTGAGGGTTTTTCTCAAGAATAACTGTTGCTTCAGTTTTATCCAGGTAACTTGGCCCTTCTTATTATCATTAATTTAGTATTGCTGCAATTCTGTAACCCCAAAACATGCCAGAAAGGAAGCCACAGTTTTCACCCAATACTTCCCTCAAGGCTTCAGTTATGCTCTGTAAAAAAGGTTCTTTTTGGAGGAAGTTCACCACTAATATTAATAATATGTATAGCACATTATATCTTCAGAGCTACTAATTAACTCTCAGAACATGCCTGAGAGGCATGTAATTTAGTACTGTCCCCATTTTATAGATGCTTAAACACAGGCACAGAGCGGTTAACTGATTGGCACAAGGGCATATTGTCAATGCCAGAGCCAGGATTGGATATTGGCAGTTCCTAACTCCCAATCTCATGATCAGTCCACAAGACAATGCTGCTTCCCCTTCAAGAATACTATATTCACTGCTCAAACTTTGGGTGCTGTGGGTTGTAACACAGGACAAATAACCCTTGTTGATAGTTGCCAGCCAGGTGGCAACCATACATTTTAAACAATCCCTGGAAGTGATATGAAGGCAAGTGAAAGGTAAGGTGAAGTTGACATAACACCACTGAGTTCCTGAGGAAACTACAATCCATTGGTGATCTTCTAGAAAACACCATCCTAGCCACTATGGATGTAGAAGCTCTCTACACCAACATTCCACACAAAGATGGACTACAGGCCATCAGGAACGGTATCCCCGATAATGTCACTGCAAACCTGGTGGCTGAGCTTTGTGACTTTGGCCTGGTCTACACTACGAGTTTATATTGAATTTAGCAGAGTTAAATCGCATTAACCCTGCACCCGTCCACACAACAAAGCCCTTTATATCGATATAAAGGGCTCTTAATACCGATATCTGTACTCCTCCCCAACGAGGGGAGTAGCGCTGAAATCAGTATTGCCATTTCGGATTAGGGTTAGTGTGGCCGCAATTCGACGGTATTGGCCTCCGGGCGCTATCCCACAGTGCGCCATTGTGATTGCTCTGGACAGCAATCTGAACTCGGATGCACTGGCCAGGTAGACAGGAAAATCCCCGCGAACTTTTGAATTTCATTTCCTGTTTGCCCAGCGTGGAGCACCGATCAGCACAGGTGACCATGCAGTCCCAGAATCCAAAAAGAGCTCCAGCATGGACCGTACAGGAGATACTGAAGCTGATCTCTGTATGGGGAGATTAATCTGTTCTATCAGAACTCCGTTCCAAAAGACAAAATGCCAAAGCATTTGAAAAAATCTCCAAGGCTATGATAGACAGAGGCCACAACAGGGACTCAACACAGTGCTGCGTGAAACGTAAGGAGCTGAGACAAGCGTAATGGAAAGCCAAAGAATCAAATGGACACTCACGGAGGGAGGGAGGGAGGGGGGACTGAGGACTCTAGCTATCCCACAGTTCCCGCACTCTCCGAAAACTATTTGCATTCTTGGCTGAGCTCCCAATGCCTAAAGGGTCAAAAACATTGTCACGGGTGGTTCAGGGTATATGTCGTCAGCCCCCCCTCCTCCCCCCCGGGTGAAAGAAAAGGGAAAAAAATTGTTTCTCGCCTTTTTTCAATGTCACCGTATGTCTACTGGATGCTGCTGGCAGACACGGTGCTGCAGCGCTACACAGCAGCATCCCCTTCCCTTCCCTTCCCTTACGGACGGCAGATGGTACAGTATGACTGATATCTGTCATTGTTGTCCCATGAGTGCTCCTGGCTGGCCTCAGTGAGGTCAGCCGGGGGCGCCTGGGCAAAAATGGGAATGACTCCCGGTCATTCCCTTCTTTAAGCTTTGTCTCCTGGAGATTCAGTCCTGCCTGGAATATCATAGCAGCTGGAGGCTGCGCTCCCCTCCCCCCCTTTAATGTCTAATGGAGATTCAGTGCTGCCTGGAATATCATAGCAGCTGGAGGCAACCTCCTCCCCATTTTATCTCTGCTTGCAGATGCAATAAAGTCAGTGTTGTTTCTTATTCATGCATTCTTTATTACTCCATCACACAAATGGGGGGATAACTGCCACGGTAGCCCAGGAGGGGTGTGGGAGGAGGGAAGCAACGGGTGGGGTTGTTGCAGGGGCACCCCCTAGAATGCCATGCAGCTCATCATTTCTGCGGGATGTCTGGGGCTCTGAACCGGAGCGGCCGTTTGTCTCTCTGGTTCTTTAGAAGGCTTGCCTGATATTCTAGGCAGGACTGACTCTACCTTTAGACAAAACTTAAAGAAGGGAGTGACCTGGGGAGTCATTCCCATTTTTGTCCATGCGCCCCCAGCCAACCTCACCGAGGCCAGCCAGGAGCACCCATGACAGCAGCAGACAGTACAATATGACTGGTAACCATCTCTGCTAACTTGCAAAGGCAAGGGGATACTGCTGTGTAGCACTGCAGTACCGCGTCTGTCAGCAGCATCCAGTAGACATACTGGACAGTGACAGTGAAAAAAGGCTGAACAGGCTCCATGGTTGCTGTGCTATGGAGTCTGCCAGGGCAATCCAGGGAAAAGGCGCGAAATGATTGTCTGCCGTTGCTTTCACGGAGGGAGGATTGACTGATGACATTTACCCAGAATCACCCGCGACACTGTTTTTGCCCCATCGTGCATTGTGATCTCAACCCAGAATTCCAATGGGCGGGGGAGACTGCGGGAACTATGGAATAGCTACCCACAGTGCAACGCTCTGGAAATCGACGCTAGCCTCGGTACATAGATGCACACTGCCGAATTAGTGTCCTTAGTGTGGCCGCGTGCCCTCGACTTTATACAATCTGTTTCCAAATACCGATTTCTGTAAAATCGGAATTATCCCATAGTGTAGACATACCCTTTGTCCTCACCCACAACTATTTCAGATTTGGGGACGATTTATACCTTCAAGTCAGCGGCACTGCTATGGGTATCCGCATGGCCCCACAGTATGCCAACATTATGGCTGACCTAGAACAATGATTCCTCAGCTCTTGTCCCTTAGTATCCCTACTCTACTTGCATTACATTGATGACATCATCATCTGGACCCACGGGAAGGAGACCCTTGAAGAATTCCATCTGGATTTCAACAATTTCCACCCCACTATCAACCTCAGGCTGGACCAGTCCACACAAGAGATTCACTTTCTGGACACTACATACAAATAAGCGATGGTTACATAACCACCCTATACCAGAAACCTACTGACTGCTATACTTACCTACATGCCTCCAGCTTTCATCCAGACCACACCACACGATCCATTGTCTACAGCCAAGCCCTCAGATACAACCGCATTTGCTCCAATCCCTCAGACAGAGACAAACACCTACAGGATCTCTATCAGGCATTCTTAAAACTATAATACCCACCGGAGAAGTGAAGAAACAGATTGATAGAGCCAGAAAGGTACCCAGAAGTCACCTACTACAGGACAGGCCCAACAAAGAAAGTAACAGAATGCCACTAGCCATCACCTAGAGCCCCCAACTAAAACCTCTCCAGTGCATCATCAAGGATCTACAAGCTATCCTGAAGGATTATCCCTCACTCTCACAGACCTTGGGAGACAGGCCAGTCCTCACTTACAGACAGCCCCCCAACCTGAAACAAATACTCACCAGCAACTACACGCCACACAACAGAAACACTAACCCAGGAACCAACCCCTGCAACAAACCCCGTTGCCAACTCTGTCTGCATATCTATTCAAGGGACACCCCCATAGGACCCAACCACATCAATCACACCATCAGGGGCTCGTTCACCTGCACATCTACCAATGTGATATATGCCATCATGTGCCAGCAATGCCCCTCTGCCATGTACATTGGCCAAACTGGACAGTCTCTATGCAAAAGAATAAATGGACACAAATCAGACATCAAGAATTGTAACATTCAAAAACCAATAGGAGAGCACTTCAATCTCCCTGGACACTCAATAACAGACTTAAAAGTCGCCATTCTTCAACAAAAAAACTTCAAAAACAGACTTCAACAAGAAACTGCAGAACTGGAATTAATTTGCAAACTTGACACCATCAAATTAGGCTTGAATAAAGACTGGGAGTGGCTGGGTCACTACAAAAAGTAATTTTTCCTCTGTTGATATTTACTCTTTCTTGTCAACTGTTGGGAATGGGCTACATTCACCCTAATTGAATTGACCTTGTTAGCACTGACACCACCCCACACTTGGTAAAGCAACTCCCATCTTTTCATGTGCTGCATATTTATACTTGCTTACTGTATTTTCCACTCCATGCATCTGATGAAGTGGGTTATATCCCATGAAAGCTTATGCCCAAATACATTTGTTTGTCTCTAAGGTGCTACAAGGACTCCTTGTTATTATTACTGATACAGACTAACACTGCTATCCCTCTGAATACTGACCCTGAACTTCAGTGAACTTCAGGCTCACTATCTGAAATGTCCAGTGACGTTTCAAATATCAGCATCAGCCTCTGAAGATTCTCTAGCTATTTGTCCCAGACAAAAACAAACACACCCAAACCGCAAAAGAGCATAGTCACTGACTCAGGGGTTTACTGGTGAACAGAATTACAGTAAAAAATGTGTCATGCTCCTGCTTGAAGAAACTGAAGAGCATACAATAGGATTAATGGGCAAAATAACCATGTCTGACAAACAAATACCTCATGGTATGTCTTGTGTTTCAAACAAAAAGAAAGAACAAAAAAAACCCCAAACCCATGGCTATTGTTGACACAGCTATTAGTGAACAATTACTGCATGAATTGCATAGAAGAGTATGATTTTAGAAAACAATATCTTAAACAGAGGGCTTCATGATCCTTTCAAACTTCAAGTGGTGATGATCATTAATAAGTGGACTTTTATTGCAACTCAATTAATGGATCTCCAAAGTATCACAATAGTCCATAAACATATAGCTATATGTGAATCATCCACTACCAAAATGCATCCACTTCTGGAGTGGAGTGCAACAGCTATTTAACAATACCCAGCAATATTAAAAATAGTTTAGGATAAGAAGTGAAGAAGAATGCTATATCCAATTTCTGCTGAATGTAACCTGTACCTACTGACTTGTCTTGTGTAGTTTAACTTTAAATGGAGTGAAATACCTGCCTTGCTGCAGTCATTTAGTATGTGTAGATGTAGTCTGTTAGACAAGAAACTCACACACTGTGTATTCTCTCTTGGAGGTCTTACTTTTGTTCTTTTACTACAAAAGAAAAGGCAATATAAAAAGTGTATTTATGTATGGTTGCTCTTTGTGTATGGAAAAAAGATAACATACTAAGGGGAATTTAGGAAGGCAGAATGTAATCTCCTGAGTTGGTATTTGGTCAAAACACCAGGGTTAACAATCCTACACTTGTACAAAGAGTCATGGAAACTTTATTGACTACAACTGAAAAGGAGCTTGATTTTATGTCTTATCTACCCCCCAATCCAATTACCACAATAATGGTAATTGGAGGGATAGCTCAGTGGTTTGAGAATTGGCCTACTCAACCCAAGGTTGTGAGTTCAAGCCTTGAGGGGGCCATTTAGGGAACTGGGGTAAAAATGTGTCTGGGGCTTGGTCCTGCTTTGAGCAGGGGGTTGGACTTCTGAGGTCCCTTCCAACCCTAATCTTCAATGATTAGAATGATTTAGCACTTCTCTGAGAGGTTGTTTTGTCATTAGGAACTTGTCATTGTGATTTATAGAAAGCAGGGAAATATGGAGTGGCAGCTTTCACACAGGCAAGTGCATATCCTACATTCAAATATACAAAACTTCAGAGGTGTCTAATCATGATGTATAAGAGGTAACGATTGCTAGGCAAATGAACATGAAACTGAAAGAGAGACACTACATACGTGTACGATAGCGTGACACTGGAGTAATGATAATCCATTTCTGAAATTGGAATTAAAAGGTAAGGCCTAGGTAGGGCAAGATTTTCAAAAGTGACTAGTAATTTTGGGTGCCTTATTTTTTGGTGTCCAAGCTGATACCCCTTAAAGTGGCTTGATTCTCGGTGGGTGGATGCTCAGTTGTTTCTGAAAAATCAGTCCCCTTTAGAGGGGTCTCAAGTTGGACACCCAAAAATGAGGTACCCCAAATTAGTAGGCATTTTTGCAAATCTTGATTATCTGTATTCAGAAAAAACCCTTGGAAATTAAATTGGTCTGGGTTATTCAGCTTCAGAGATCAATTGACATAAAGTACATCATCTTCTTATAAAGCAATTCAAATCTAACAATTAATCTTTCAGACATCTTGAACTTCAGTTTATCAGTATTCCATTTTCCTATGAGATTTTTCTTGGTGTTAACTATGGGCCAGATTTTGAGAACTCTTACTCATGTGAGTAGTCCCATTGACTTCAGGGGGTCTATATGCATAAACAAGGACAGCAGCTGTCTTTGCTGTTTTGCCAGCCAAGGCAGAAAAAGTTTTTCACGCTCCCTCCCGCCCTGTGAGCAACCGGGAGTGGGGGGAAGGCTGACCAATCAGCAGAGCAAAAATGGCCACCTGATCAGAGAAGTGCAACAAACAAACAAAACAGAGAAGTGCAGCTATGGCACCCCAGGGAAGCTGGCACCCAGGGCTACTGCCCTGCTCACCCACTCCTAAAACTGGCGCTGTGTAACGGCTACTCGCATGAATCAGAGTTTGCAGGATCATGCTCTAACTGAGAATCTAAATCACAGTTTGTGTTCATTAGTTCTTTGGAAGGTCTGAAGGGGAGTGGACAAAATTAGTTTCAATGGCTGATTTAGAACAGGAGAGAAACATCTGCCAGATTCATAAGAAACTTGCTGGCTGAGTTCGGAGTTGGCAGCAGACCCTCTGCAGTTTTGGTAGATTAGTTCACAGTTAAAATCTAAACACTTTAATGAACAACTGCACTTATTTTTCTCATACCAGAATTGTGAAAATTAAGACGCACTTCCCTGAATGTATTGAGAAATCAGTTTTATTTATAATTTGAAATCACATTTGGTATTTTTGAGCATAGTGGAAGCTGCTGCCTTCTTGTAAATTAAGGGTATTTGCAAGGCTAGCAGTACAAGAGCTCAATGAGACCCTGGAAATCAGTGTCCCATTTACTTTGCTGATGGCTAATAATCATCAGAGTCCAAATTCTGCTATCCTTACTCATGCCAGTAATCCCATTGAAGTGTCTTTGGTGACTACTGCTTACAAGAGCAAAGTGATTAAGATTTAGCTCCAAAAGAACTTTTTGGTTTCAATGTATGATTTCCATAAGGATCATAGAGTGCCCCATCCTGCAAGCCTCATGCAGGCAGAACTCCCACTGGTTTCAACAGAATATATGGGCAACTATGGATCCTTGTTTTAGAACATAGTGCCGTATTCTACAGTAATTGTCCCAGACCCTGCAGTAATACTATTTAAAGCTGTAGCATTTTGGATCTTTGTTGCAGAATACACTGGAGTGGGGGGGTTTGTTTGTTGCAGATTCAGATGAGGAATCCACAGTTAAACTCTAAAGAAACAAGATCCATTTCCAGGTTAATATCACTCATACTAGTAAAGAGAAACACAGAGGAAGATAAATACCAGATATGTAGTCTGCAGCATTTCTCAGTAGGTTGTTTTTCAGTCTTTGTCACAAGGCGTCAACTGTTGTTTAACATTACAGGGAAGCAGAAAAACAGGAATGAGTTAGGGCTGAGCTCTGGTTAAGATGCTTTCAGTTTCTTTAAATCACTCCGGTGTTCTGCCCTATGAAATCATTAATGAACATCCAGCAGCAAGGACAATACAGAATATTGCACATTAAAGTGATGGAAGATAATGTGGGAGTTGTAAATGGTGCAATAAAATTATACATTAAGAAGAGCCCCAGGAGAATCATTAGGAATTAAAATATAGCTGATTATGTGATAGAGATACTGAGCTTGATTGTAGGGCAACATCTCTATTTACGTAATATTTAGATGAAGGATGGACAAACTTGCTCAGATAAAAATCAGAACAGATTAGAATCTATGTTTCAAACTCAACCCTATTCCAAACCTTTTGTGCTTTTAGTTAGGTCCTGATCCAGAGACCAGGGCAGGCAATAGAAAGATACCTTCTGACTTGAATCGGCTGTGGTTCAAACCCTAACTAAATCTGTATTTGATATGAGGGTATTTTTACTTGAGAATGGAGATTCCTAAATATATTTAGCTACATTGTAAATCTTACCTTCCATATCCCCATGAGACCCACAAGTTTTCTGACACACAGAAGAACACTTCAAAAGAATCTTGTTTCATCGCCTGGGAGTGGTGGATTGAGAAGTTCTGACTCCTGGGTTTCAAGGAAATCCTTAAACAATGTTGAATTTTGTGCTAATAGCTTGATAAAGAGATTACTGCAAAAAGGTAGGTGTTTTATGCAATGTTATTAGCCCCAAGACATATGAGGAACCACACCATGTGATAGCTTTGTTTCTCTTCCCATTCTCCCTGCAACACTGAAACAACATAAAGTAATGCAAGGCTGTGTACAATTTTGCATTAACAGTAGAGTACATTGGAGTTATTGGGGCTCTGTCTATGTGATGCTCCTTGCAAGATCAGGTCCTAATGATAAGAAACCACTATTATGAATAGCTGGTCTTCAGAGCAAGGAATCTGGAAGTTATTTATGAAATAAGCCCGAGGTTGGTATTGGGACCAATATCATATAAAATATTTATTAATGATTTAAAGGAGAAAAGTTGCAAAATCTGCACATGACTTTATGGGTGCATCTACACTGCAGGGTTTTTTTTTTTGGCAGCACATAGCATGCATACACACACTGCCCCCCAGCATGGGTGTAAGTAGCAAAGAAGATGGTGAAGTATGGATTAAAAATATATAAGCTAATTAATTTTATAAGCATTACCAACATTTTTTCATTCTGTAGGCTAAAATAAGGGTAAAATAACGTAATGCTTCATGATACAGTATAAGCTGATCAGCTGTGGGGGTCAGGAAGGAATTTTTTAATCTCCTGGGCCTCCCTCTGCACAGATACATGCATGTAAAAATATTGAATTTTATAGTTGGCACTAACAGAAGTTTCCGTCTGCTTCTGTAGCATCAGCTATTGGTCAGTCTGGAGCCTGGATGCCAGACTCTATGTCCAGGTGTTCTGATCCAGTATGACAAATCCTATGCTCCAGTAGCTAATGTTTCTATTAAAAGGGCAAAAAGCAAAGGAAACAGAAGGGGACAATCCTATATTGTGCCTTGTGGACTTGGGCTGGACCTACATCAAGCTAATTCTTAAGTAAATACAATGAAATATTTTAATAAATAACAGTTCTTTCTTTTCACATAAAAAGATTGGCACTTGTTGGCAACACTATTTTTAATTCATCATTAATTCTGAGGTTGCCAGTGCACTAAACAGAGTGATTACAAAATAACTGGATTCAAATCAGTGTTCTTTTGCAATCAAATTTTGAGGTTAAAGAGTTTCCTTGTTTCTTTTCTTTTTTGTTACTGAAACATTTAACGTGCACTGTTTAGCAACAAAGATATTAAAAATGAAGCCTGGAGGAGTTTTAATCACTCACATTTCTAATGAATCCCTCACTTATTCATATTCAGAAATAAGATTCTATTATACTGTACACAATAGTTCAATTTTCAAATTAGCAATGGGGTGCAGTTTCCTACTTAATTTCTGGTGTTTGGAATAGCTGTAAAGCTGGTTTGAAATGGCATTTGCCTTATCTGATGCATGCAAAGGTGATCTGGAAATAAAAGTGATTCACTGATATTTTATTCTATAATTCTTACATTTTTTCATCCAGACAGTAATTTTTTTGTTAATGAAATCATTGCTTACTCATCAGCCTGTATGGTAAATGAATGATTCCATGAGCCAGGTTCATCTTTAGTGTAACTCTACTGAAAATGGTTGAACTCAGTGGTTGAATTTAATGTTATACCAGGGTTGAATTTTGGTCTGTTGTATTCAAGTTATTTTATATTATATTTCATTTAAAAATATTTTTCATATATTAAGCAGGCTTCTTATTTTTTTATATTGGAGTTACTGCTCTACATTATTAAGTTGTGAAATAAAACCTCACCCCAGAGAATTAAATGGAAATTTTAATCTAGCACTCCATCTCTTATGCATTTCCTGTCCTAAACTTTTGGGTAGTATTGATGTGCACTATTGAACAGCTGCTACATTCCATCCCAGAATGGCTGCATTTTGCTTGTGGATGAAGTGATTCCTATATGCAGACAGAGCTAAATTCTGTCCTGGGGTACGCTGCCCTAAAGGAGACGAAGGTGATCAGGAACAGTCAACATGGGTTCACCCAGGGCAAGTCATGCCTGACCAACCTGATTGCCTTCTATGATGAGATAACTAGCTCTGTGGATATGGGGAAAGCGGTGGACATGCTATATCTTGACTTTACTTAAGCTTTTGATATAGTCTGCCACAGTATTCTTGCCAGCAAGTTAAAAAAGTATGGACTGGATGAATGGACTAGAAGGTGGATAGAAAGCTGGCTAGATTGTCGGGCTCAACGGGTAGTGATCAATGGCTCCATGTCTAGTTGGCAGCCAGTATCAAGCGGAGTGCCCCAGGGGTCAGTCCTGGGGCCGGTTTTGTTCAACATCTTCATTAATGATCTGAATGATGGGATGGATTGCACTGGACTCTCAGGAAGTTCACAGATGACACTAAGCTGGGGGAACAGGTAGATACACTGGAGGGTAGGGATAGAATCCAGAGTGACCTGGATAAATTGGAGGATTGGGCTAAAAGAAATCTGATGGGGTTCAACAAGGACCAGTGCAGAGTCCTGCACTTAGGAGGGAAGAATCCCATACACTGCTACAGGCTGGGGACCAACTGGCTAAGCGGCAGTTCTGCAGAAAAGGACCTGGGGATTACAGTGGATGAGAAGCTGGATCTGAATCAACAGTGTGCCCTTGTTGCCAAGAAGGCTAATGGCATATTGGGCTGCATTAGTAGGAGCATTGCTAGCAGATCGAGGGAAATGATTATTCCCCTGTATTTAGCACTGGTGAGGCCACATCTGGAGTACTGCGTCCAGTTTTGGGCTCCACACTACAGAAAGGATGTGGACAAATTGGAGCAAGTCCAGCGGAGGGCAACAAAAATGATTAGGGGGCTGGGGCACATGACTTATGAGGAGAGGCTGAGGGAACTGGGCTTATTTAGTTTGCAGAAGAGGTGAGTGAGGATTTGATAGCAGCCTTCAACTACCTGAAGGGGGGAGTTCCAAAGAGGATCGAGCTAGGCTGTTCTCGGTGGTGGCAGATGACAGAACAAGGAGCTATGGTCTCAAGTTGCAGTGGGGGAGGTCTAGGATGGATATTAGGAAAAGCTATTTTACTAGGAGAGTGGTGAAGCACTGGAATGCTTACCTAGGGAAGTGGTGGAATCTCCATCCTTAGAGGTTTTTAAGGCCCAGCCTGACAAAGCCCTGGCTGGGATGATTTAATTGATGTTGGTCCTGCTTTGAGCAGGGGGTTGGACTAAATGACCTCCTGAGGTCTCTTCTAACCCTAGTCTTCTATGATTCTATGATTCTATATCCATCCAATCACAAACCTCTACAAAAGGTACCCAAAGAAGCCTATCTCCAAACAGCTCTGATGATACAAGCTGAGGAAACATCCTGGTTCATAAAGCTAGATTTGGATCATTTGCTAAAATCTACAAAGCTGTTGCTGTACAAAACTGTTTCAGAGAGTCAAGTGGCACTACTGCCAATATGGGCCTGGTGAAGAGCCAAACTGCCTAATGCAATAGACTAGGCAAAGAAGATAACTCAATAATATTGCATAATATTATTGCATAATATTGCACTTTTCTTGGCATTCTGGTTGTAAAGCATGATCTAACTTCCTGGGATTACTCTGGTCTGTTTCAATTGCATGGAGTTTGTTGGAAACTGTGTCAAGTATTTTAAATTTTCATAGGCAAAAAATGCTAGCAGATGCTTTCTCTTCCAAGTGTAAGTCATGAAATCAAGCAACAATTAATTGATCTTGTGGTATAAGAGTAATCAAATTTCTGCTCAATAAGATGATACTCCACCCTTATTCAGAGTAATAGGATATGTTTATTTCAGGCTGTACCACTCACCGCATTATGCTCAATGAAATACAGGACTCCCCCGCCATGTGGTAGGTCTAATCATATATGGGAGGACATAGCCATGGACGAGTTTGTCATTAGAAGTTTTTTGTTATAAGATTTATGATCTTCTATCAATAGCTCTGTTATAAGTCAGTCTTTCTATGGGTGATTCTGAAGAGTCAAAATATTTAGTCACATATTTTCTATTGATTTCCATTTTCATAAAGCTGCAGTCTTCTTGAGCTAGTGCTTCTGTGTAACTTCAATATGTGTATGCCTTGAGTTAATGGAATAAGAGGATAGCAGAAGTAAGTCGTTCCAAGAATGTTTGGCTTTATGAGGTTGGTAATATAGCTGGTTAAAAATTTTCAACACAAAGTCTTTTTAATCTCCAAACCTGCATAAGGCAGTGGTCCTGTGGTCATATAATTAAAAACTATCATAATGCATATGAAGAAAGGGACTGAATTATGGTTGCACAGGCAACCTGAATTCTGACTTTTCCTAACTTTTGAGTGCTTGATTTTGCAACCTTAATAATGTTTGTTTAGCCCAATGTTTTTGGATATAATATAAAAATATTATAAATAGGTGCATATGAAAAATAGGTGTATAGCATATAGTACATATTTATTAAATCTTATATTAATTCTTTTACCTATGGTATTATGTTCTTTAGTACCCTAGTAGCTGTGAAATTATTGCCAAGAATAACTTAGATTGAAAGATCTTTCTTAGTAAAAGTGGTCACATGGCAATCAGTATTAGCTGTAACACAATGTACTGTACATACCTTTAAGCCCTAAGTAATAAAAATTCTTGAAGGAACCAACCAAAGTCCTTAAGACTGACTTCCATGCCCTGAGATCAGCATCATTAGTTGTTGGTAAAACAGGATCATCCTCTTTCCTGACTCTTTTGATGGAGTTGGAATTAGTGCGGTAGTTTCTTAAAAATGAAAATATACAACACTTCTATCAAAGTGTGTGTTTTAAGAGTCTTCCTTTCAGTGCCGGGCTCGCTACAGGAAAGGCTCCTTGTTTTCTATTGTCCCCTCTGGTTGAACAAATGAGGGTACCTACTGAATTTAAACACTATTTGGTGGTCTTTTCCTGAGCACAACTCCCTTGTGGTGGCTTCTACCTCAAGATAGGTGTGAGGGCAAGAAAGAAGGTTGTGGACTGTCTGCCTTCAATACTCTTGTCTATTCACTGAAGGAGAACACATCTTGATGGCTCTCTCTGCTGAGCCCACCTACCTTCATACTATTTAAACCACTGGCAGAAAAGGGGAACAGCATGAATCTGCCTTTTTTGGACAGGACATATTCTGACACTGCATTGAGAGTTCCTCTAAAATCAGTCAGCCTCAGATCTAGTAATGCTATATAATACAATGGTTTGATATGATTATCATTCTCTTGTAGTTAATCTTACATTATAAAATGGTACCACAGCATTGCACCAAGATACTATATAACATTTCCAATATGTCCTGCCCGAGAGCTTGAAATCCTGGAAAAAGAAGTAAAAGTGATTGTCATGGGGTCCACTCACCGCAGATGGTACCTCCTGCTGGTCAGTCTGGGAATCAGCTCTCTTCAGTTCCAACGCCCCCTTCCGCTTCTTGCTGTATGCTCTGTTGCCGCTCTCTCTCACAGCAACTCCATCTTTGTGCCTTGGCCCTCCAGCCAGGTCACTCTACATATTTCTTCAATCTGGGGTATCAAAGTCTTTCCTCACTATCTATCTCTGGCCATCTTCCCATTCACTGCCCCCATGCCTCAGTGGTTGGCAGGGGAACCCAGGCCCACCCTCTACTCCAGGTTTCTGCTCAGGGACCCTTTAATCTGCAGCCAAGGTCGGTTCCAGCTTTACTACCTTTCCCTGAGCCCTTTCCTTACCTTCTATCTCTCCCCCCTCCTCTGGGTTTGCCAACCTCACAACTCCCTCTTCCCAGGGAGTAACTGTAAGCTGCTGGTTCTAAACCAGTGGTACACGTACCCCTGGGGATATGCAGAGGTCTTCCAGAGCGTACATCAGTTAATCTAGATATTTGCCTAGTTTTACAACAAGCTACATAAAAAGCATTAGCAAAGTCAGTACAAACTAAAATTTCATACAATGATTTGTTTATACTGGTCTATATTCTATACAGTGAAATGTAAGAACAATATTTATATTCCAATTGATTTATTTTATAACTATATGGTAAAAATGAGAAACCAAGCAATTTTTCAGTAATAGTGCACTGTGACACTTCTGTATTTTTATGTCTGATTTTGTAAGCAAGTAGTTTTTAAGGGAGGTGAAATTAGAGGCATGCAAGACAAATCAGACTCCTGAAAAGGTTGAGAGTCACTGCTGTAAGCTACTTGCTTCTGTAGCCCCAAACACACCTCCCTTCTCCCAGGGAGTGTCTGCAGCCTTTCTTCCAGCTGCTCTCAGCTACCGGGCTTTATACAGCCCCTCTTCCATCCTGTCCATATAAGCCTCATTTAATTTATCCCTGCTCCCTGGCTCCTCCTCCATGTGCACACTGGAGAGTTAACCGGCACAGCTAGCCACCTTAACCCCTTCAGGGCTTGTGTGGCGTGGACACCCCATCACATTGAGCAATGGTGGTTTGTAGCAGGGTGGTCACCCGCTCCGGCCCTGAAAGGATTACAGCCAGCCCTGAGAGAGGGCTGGGGCTGAAGGAAAAGCCTAGGGGAAGGCATCCACAGTTGGGGCCACATCCCAATCAGGCCACAGCTAGCACTAAAAAAGACTGGGAGCCAAGTACTCAGGCAGTCTCTCTCTAGATGCTGAGAGGGATGGGCCTGGCCGCTGGGAGCTGGGCAGGGTACCTAGACTGGAGCAGGGCTGGGGAGCTCCAGACTGGAAAACCCCCAGACTGCAGGCCTTGCTAAAGGCTGGAAAAGGTACTGGGGTTCCAGAGGGGCAGCCCAAGGGTAGGCAGAGGCAGCAGGTTCAAACCCTCCTTGCTGATGATGAGTGGCAATTATACTGTAGTCCACCCCAGTGAGTGGGGGCTAGATGGTGACTGGCAGTAGCCAAAGACTGAGGCAAGATGGGGATAGGGGGTTCCCTGGGGAGGGGAGGGGAGACCCAGAGAGACTGTGGGGTACTGCAGGGGGAAGAATCCCGGCAGAAGGAGCACTGGGGTCTGGGAGGGACATGGGGGCAAGCAGCAAGGTGAGACACTGGCCTGCAGAGGGTGCTCCAGAGGCTGGTGAGCTAATTCCCTGGATGACCAGCAGGAGGTGCCGCAGGGGTGAGTCCTCATCCTGTTACATGGTTGTACTGAATGTTTCCACAAAAAGGAAGATGGGGAGATTTAGGGGGAACATGTTAGTGTTAAGGTCACCACTAAGTAAGTGGCTTGGTCTTTGTGTTCACCCCATTGCTTTACTGCAAACAAGCAGACCCTCAGTTAGTTGAAAGGTGACAAATTTAAAAATTGATAAAAAGAAATATTTTAATGCAATGTGCAACTCACCGATGCATAAGATTATGGAGGCTAATAACTCAACAAGACTAGATGGGACTTAGGTCTGACCCATTATGGCACTCCTTTGTTTCCTGCACTGGGTCTTTTATATGTGCTGCTGTGAAGAGAACCAACACAGAGCACCACTTCTTTGCATGTAGGGGTGTAGCGTCCCCCTCTGAGGCCTTTCCATGGCCTGTCATCTTTTCCAGCACGGCAGAACTGCTGTGACTATACTGTATTTTAAACCTTGCATATCTGGGCAAGGTTATTAGCTGGGCAGGATTTCCCTCTCGCTGTATAAAAACAGCATCTGCCATTACTAGTCTGTCTAGAAAACAAATGACAAAATTTGCGAAGGAAGCAGGTGCCTGGGGCAGCCAATGAAAAGGGGCAGCAGTGCATCCATGTCAGGGCAGCACATCCGGATCGGCGGCATTTCGGCGGCAGGTCCTTCACTCGTTGTCTTGCTCCTCAGCGGCACTTGGTGGCCACTCGATCAGGTTCTTCTTCTTCTTTTTTTTTTTTCTCGACGCTTGGGGCAGCAAAAAAGCTGGAGCCGGCACTGTCTACACAGTGCTGAGCACTCTGGCCACAATTGAGAAAACTTGGGCAGTTTTTAACTTTAAGTATTTGAGTTATTTCATTAAAGACTATGTAAATTATACTATGGGGAAAAGTTTGTCTACATTTAATTAAAATACACATGGTATAATACCTTATAGTCCTTATATATTTCCCTGACTCCTTCCCCAGCTGCTGCTCCTGTTTTATTCAGTTTCTCCTGCTGCTCAGAAAGCAAAATGCATGACATAAAAACCTAAGAACGGCCATACTAGGTCAGACCAATGATCCATCTAGCCCAGTATCCTGTCTTCCGACAGTGGCCAGTGCCAGGTGTTTCAGAGGGAATAAACAGAACAGGTAATCAAGTGATCCATCCCCTGTTGCACATTCCCAACTTCTGGCAAACAGGCTAGGGACACTTCAGAGCATGGTTTTGCATCCCTGCCGTCCTGGCTAACAGCCATTGATGGCCCTATCCTCCATGAACTTATCTAGTTCTTTTCTGAACCCTGTTATAGTCTTGGCCTGCATAACATCTCCCAGCAAAGAGTTCCACAGGTTCACTGTGTATTGCGTGAAGAAATGCTTCCTTTTGTTTGTTTTAAACCTGCTGCCTATTAATATCATTTGGTGACCCCTAGTTCTTGTGTTATGAGGAGTAATAACATTTCCTATTTGCTTTCTCCACACCAGTCATGATTTTATAGACATCTGTCATATTCCCCCTTAGTTGTCTCTTTTCCATGCTGAAAAGTCCCAGTCTTATTAAGCTCTCCTCATATGGAAGGTTTTCCATACCCTTAATCATTTTTGTTGCTCTTTTCTGTATCCTTTCCAATTCCAATATATCTTTTTTGAGATGGGGTGAGCAGATCTGCATGCAGTATTCAAGATGTGGGCGTACCATGGATTTATAGAGAGGCAATATGATATTTGCTCTCTTATTATCTATCCCTTTCTTAATGATCCCCAACATTCTGTTTGCTTTTTTGACTACTGCTGCACACTGAATGGATGTTTTCAGAGAACTATCCACAATGACTCCAAGATCTCTTTCTTGAGTGGTAACAGCTAATTTAGACCCCACCATCTTATATATGTAGTTGAGATTATGGTTTCCAATGTGCATTACTTTACATGACCTCTTATTCCAGAGTTCCTGTTAATGCTTATTATTCTGGCAGGAATGCTCCCACAGCTGCTTCCCCTCCTTCCATCAAATGACCCTGGAGACCAAAGTACTGATTCTTCAAGAGGATCAGAATACTTTTGATTCCTACTCAGTGGAGTCAGGGGGAGCTGAGGGTGATGAGCTCAGCACCCACCCAGGTGACTGGTAGCCAAGAGACTTGAAGAGTCATGTACACCACAGAAATGGTTTAGCTTTGTGGGGCAGCAGTGCCATATGCTATTGCTTTACAATTTCAAGAACAAAGGTTTTTAAAAGTCACTTTAAAATGTTGCTGCTTCATACTTTAATTGTGTTCTTATTATGTGTCACATTGCTATATCCCATACCATCTATCACATGCCGAATCTGAACACTCAGCCAATCTCAGCCAATTATAGCCCACTGACAGGACAGAAGAGCAGGCACAGGCTACTAACATGACTGCAAGTGGGTGGAGGAGCAGACATTGCCACTGGCTTCCAAGCTGGAAAAAAATGGTTACTCACCTTCTCGTAACTGTCTTTCTTAGAGATATGTTGCTCATATCCATTCCAATTAGGTGTGTGTGCGCCATGTGCACAGTGGTCAGAATGTTTTTCCCTTAGCAGCACCTGTCGGGTCGGCTGTGGAGCCCCCTGGAGAGGCACCTCCATGGCAGTGAATATAGGTACCTACCAACCTGCTGCCTCCCCCAGTTCCTTCTTGCCAGCTACTCCGACAGAGGGGAAGAAGGGTGGGTTTGGAATGGATATGAGCAACACATCTAGAAGAACAACAGTTATGAGAAGGTGAGTAATCGTTTTTTCTTCTTTGAGTGTTTGCTCATATTGATCCCAATTAGGTGACTCCCAAGCCCTACCCCGGAGGTGGGGTCGGAGTTATGGAATCGCTGACTGAAGCACTGCTCTACCCAGGGGCGGCTCTAGACATTTTGCCGCCCCAAGCAGGGCGGCATGCCGCGGGGGGCGCTCTGCCGGTCGCCGGCCCCGCGGCTCCGGTGGACCTCCCGCAGGCATGCCGCCCTCCCGGCGATCGGCAGAGCGCCCCCAGCGGCATGCCACCCCAAGCACGCGCTTGGCGTGCTGGGGTCTGGAGCCACCACTGGCTCTACCGAATGCTGCATCACCTCTGGCATGCTGGGTGATGGCGTAATGAGAGGTGAATGTATGAACCAAGGACCATGTTGCCGCCCTTCAGTTCTCTTGAATAGGAACCTGGGCGAGGAACGCCACCGTTGAGGCCTGCGCCCTTGTGAAATGTGTCATTAGTGCTGAGGCTGGAACCTTAGCTAACTCGTAACACATCCAGATGCAAGACGTGAGCAATAGGAGATCCTCTGTGATGAGACCGGGAATCCTTTCATCTGGTCTGCCACCAATATGAACAGCTGGTTCGACTTCCGAAATAGCTTTGTGCGCTCGATGTAAAAAGCCAGTGCTCGACGAACATCCAGTGCATAGAGCCTCTGGTCTAGGCTATTGTGAGGCTTAGGATAGAATACTGGTAGAAAAATGTCAGGTGGTGTGGAATTGGGACACCACCTTTGGAAGAAAGGCAGGGTGAGTTGGACCTTGTCCTTACAGAAAACTGTGTTGGGGGGGTTCAGAGGTGAGGGCCTTTAACTCAGACACCCTCCTCGCTGAGGTAATGGTTACCAGGAAATCTACCTTCCATGGTAGGTAGAGGAGCGAACAAGTCGCCAGTGGTTCAAATGGGGGCCCCATTAGTCTGGAGAGGACCAGGTTAAGGTCTCATGCCGGAACCGGTTGTCTAACTTGCGGGTACAGATTTTCCAGACCCTTAAGGAAATGGCCGACCATGGGGTTGGCAAAGGAATGCCAGCTGCTCCTGGGTGGAAGGCCAAAATGGCTTCCAGGTGCACGTTAATGGATGATGGTGCTAGACCCTGCTGTTCCAGGTGCTCCGGGATGAGCGGTATGGGCGCCTGTAGTGGTGGGGTGCGGCCTTGAGTACACCAGAATGTAAACCTCTTCCACTTAGCCAGGTAGGTAGCCCTAGTGGAGGGTTTTCTGCTACCAAGTAAGACCTCCCTCACTGGCTCCAAGCACATGAGCTCTATGGGGTTTAGCCATGAAGCTTCCAGGCTATAAGATGGAGGGACTTGAGGTTGAGGGTGGTGAAGGCAACCATGGTCTTGGGTGATCAAGTCCAGGAACAGGGCCAACATGATCGGGGCATCCACTGACAGCTCCAGGAGTGTGGTGTATCAGTGTTGGCGAGGCCACACTGGTACCACCAGTATAACGTCCGCCTTGTCTCTGCGAATCTTGAGCAGGACCTTGTGTACGAGTGGGAACTGTGCAAATGCATACAGCAGACATCCCATCCAGGGGAGGAGGAACATGTCCGCAAGTGAGCCTAGGTTGTGCTTCTAAAAAGAGCAGAATTACAGGCACTTTCTGTTGCCTCGTGTGGTGAACAGATCAACCTGGGGAGCTCCCCACCTCTGGAAAATGTTGTGTATGATGTCTGGGTGGATAGACGATTCACGGTTGTGGAATGATCTGCTGAGGCAGTCCACTAGCTCATTCTGGGCATCTGGGAGGTAGGACACTTCCAGGTGAATGGAGTGGCTAGGCAGAACTCCCACAAAAGGAGGGCTGGGCTCCACCCTGCTTGTTGATGTAAAACATCGCAGTTGTATTGTCTGTCATAACTGCCACGCACTGGCCTTGCAGCTGGGCCTGGAAGGTTTGGCACGCTAGTTGGACCGCCCTCAACTCTTTGATGTTGATATGAAGCAAGGGCCCGTCCTGAGACCAGAGGCCCTATATCTGAACATCTCCCAGGTGCGTGCCCCATCCCACCACTGACGTGTCCGTTACCAGGGACAGAGAGGACTGAGGTCTGTTGAAGGGGCCTCCCTAGTACACTTTTGAGGGTCAAGCCGCCATCGGAGGGACTCGAGTACTTGCACCGGAATGGTGACCACAGAGTCTAGGCTGTCGCACCTCGGATGGCAAGGCAAGCTTGGAGAGGTCCGAGCCTCAGTCTGGCATCCTGTACCATGTATGTGCATGCCGCCATGTGGCCAAGTAGACTCAGGTACTCCTTTGCTGTAGTGGTAGGGTACTATCTGAGGCCTTGTATGATGTCAGTCATTGCTGGAAGCGAGCATCCGGCAGGAACGCCCCAGCCAGACTGAGTCCAACACTGTACCAATAAACTCTATTCTTTGGGTCGGTAGCAGGGTTGACTTGTTCACATTGAGAAGGAGACCCAACCTGTTGAAGGTTGATTTGATGAAGCATAGCTGAGACTCAACCTGTTCCCTGGAACAACCCCTGAGCAGCCAGTAATGAAGGTATGGGTATACCTGCACCTGCCTCCGATGGAGGAAGGCTGCTACGACTGACATGCACTTGGTGAACACTCAGGGGGGCTGTTGCCAGGCCAAAGGGGAGGACCATGAACTGGTAATGGTTGTGGTTGACCACAAACCAGAGGAATTGTCTGTGAGCAGGCCGTATGGATATGTGGAAGTACGCATCCTTGAGGTCAAGGGCAGTGTATCAGTCTCCCGGATCCAGAAAGAGAATAATCACACTTAGGGAGACCATGTGGAACTTCAACTTTTTCATGAATCTGTTGAGGTCTCGCAGGTCTAAAATGGGTCTGAGCTTTGGAAATTAGGAAATATCAGGAGTAGAATCCCTTGCTCCATAGCTCCTGAGGAACCTCCTCCACTGCCCCTGAGGTGAAGAGCACCTGCACCCCCTATATAAGGAGATGCCTGTGAGAATGGTCCCTGAAGAGGGATGGGGGGCAAAGCAGTATTGGAGGGAATATCCCACTTCTACCATGTGGAGAACCCAGCAGCCCAATGTTATTTGGGACCAAGCATGGTAAAAGTGGGACAGACAGTTGAGAAAACAAGGGTAAGGATCTGGTGCTTTGGCTGGTGCACCATCCTCAGGCACACCTTCAAAAGGCCTACTTTGAGCCCGAAGAAGGCGTAGTCGGGCCCTGGCCTTGGCCCTGGCTGGGTGGAGGATGGGACGGCTTGTGCCTGCCATTCCTGCCCCCCTTTCTCTAGAAATCCTGCCTCAGCCGAGGGGGATAGGAGCGCTGTTGCAGCTGGGGCTTAAAATGTTTACCTTGGGTTGCTGGTGTGTGCATGCCCAATGATTTCATAGTAGCCCAGGACACTTTAAGGCTGTGCAGCCTAGAGTCCGTTTGCTCCGCGAAAAGGCCTGCACTATCAAACAGCAGGTCCTGTAGTGTTTGCTACACTTCCGGGGGAAACCTGGATGCCTGAAGCCATGAGCTTCTTCTCATAGTGATGCCCAAGGACAGGGTTTGTGCGGCAGAGTCCGCAGCATCCAGTGAGGCCTGTAAAGAGGTCCATGCCACTGCCTTGTCCTTCTCCACTATTGCCGCAAACTCTGATCTCGAGTCGGTGGCACCAATGCTTTAAACTTCAACATGGAGGTCCATGAATTCAAGTTGTACCTGCTGAGGATAGCTTGCTGGTTATCTATCCTCAGCTGCAGCCTCCCAGTAGAATGGACCTTTTGGCCAAAAGGTCTGTCTTTTTCGACTCCTTAGACTTTGAAGTCGGTCCCTGTTGCCCGTCTCGCCTTCTCATTCACTGCAGACACCACTAACGAGTAGGGTTGCAGGTGCGAGAAGAGATACTCATACACCTTCGAGGGTAAGAAGTATATCCTCCCCACCCTCTTGGCTGTCGAGGGAATGGATGCAGGGGTTTGCACAGAGTTTTGATATTGTTTTGGATTGTTTTTATGAGGGGCAAAGTGACCCTGGATGGCCCTTCCAGTGTCAAAATGTTGACCATGGGGTCCTCAGACTCAACCACCTCCTCTGCCTCCAACCCCATGTTGCAGGCTTCCTGTGTAGCAGGTCCTGATGGGCCCTGTTATCAATGGGGGGGGTGCTCCCTAGGCTGAAGCCCTGCCAGCACTTCATCCAGCAATGAAGATGACAAAGCCAGAGGTGGCGCCGGGCCCTCCTGTCCTTCCCACTCTCTGCTGTTGTCCTGTTTGCCACTGTGGCTCTCGGTGCTGATTCTTTCAGAAGGTGCTGGGGATCAGCGCTGCTCGGCTGGTGCTGGGAACCAGTGCCGCTCAGCTGGAGCCGGAGACCGGTGCCTCTCCATCTGTGCTGGGAACTGGTGTTCCGGTGCCAGTGAAGGGGGGCGATACCTAAATGGAACTGGGGAAACCCCATCTGGAAACTGATGCCAGAGAACGGTGCCATGATGGCGGTGTCAAGGAGCAGTGCCATGGAGGGAAGTGCCATGTTGGTGAAAGTCACTACCTCATCATGGCAAGTTTTCTTCTAGACAGTGCCGCTCGCTGCGGTGCCAGAGGCCTGTTTGTGCCAGCCAGGAACTGAGGTGCTGTCATGGCCTCAAAAGTGTCTGGGGTGGAGGGGAGCTCCAACACCTCCACCTGGCACTCCCGGTCAGGAGAGTCTATGGGCACTGGACTCAACGGACTCCTTTGAGGGACGAAGTCAATAGTGCCATCTCCTGCAACTCCGGCACCAGGTGCTCCTGCATTGGATGCACTCTGGTTGCGCCAGCTGGCACTGCTGTCTTTGGCGCAGAGGAGCAGCCTCTGTCCGTCTTTCTGTGCTGCTTGTGCAGCACTGGGGAGTGGAAGCGGTGTCAAGTTGCCTCCATGGGCTTCGATGCCATGGAGCACTGGTGTCAAGGGTCTCTTTGGCCAGAGTCCTTCCTCAGCACCATATCACACATAGAGGCCGGAGCACTCTGCATGGATGCACTCGGTGCCAGACCCTGTTGGCCTGAGGACGAAGAGCTGTCTCCATCAGGATCTGCTTGAGCCTCAAGTCTCGCTCTTTCATTGTCCTTGGGCGGAACGCCCTGCAAATTTTGCACCTCTCTGTCTGGTGCGCTTCCCCCAGACATTTAAGGAAAGAGTTGTGGGGGTCACCCATTGGCATGGGCCTGTGGCAGGTTCCGCAGGGCTTAAACCCGTGGGACAGAGGCATGCCCCATAGCCCAGGGGAAGGATATGGGGGGGACACACAACACTCCAACTATTCCTATCACTAACTAACTCAACTAACTACTTAACAACTATAAACTAAGAACTATGAGCTATAACAAATAACAAGCTAAGGGAAGCACTTGAGAAGCAAGCGACCGCAGTTCCCACAACCATCACTGGCGGTAAGAAGGAACTGAGGAGGCAGCAGGTCAGCAGGGACCTATATTCACTGCCATGGAGGCGCCACTCCAGGAGGCTCCACAGCCGACCCGATGGGTGCTGCTAAGGGAAAACTTTCCGACGACTGTGTACGAGGCATGCACACACCTAACTGGTATGGATATGAGCAAACATGAAGAAGAACTCGCACTTATTTGCAGGAGAGACAGATGAAGAAACAGCATGGCTAATACTGCTCAGCGCTGCTCTTGACTGTGACCTTTCTGGAAGTTTAGTGTAGGGAAACTCAGACACATCAAATATTAACAAATTGAGACCATTATACTTTTGTTTTGGTTGGCAGATGGAGGTGATGGGGGAGGGTGTTAGATGGGTCAGCTTGCAGGTTTTCTCTAGCATATTGCCTAATTGAAAAGCTTGATTCTGCAAGGTTAAATGGTATTTGAGGGTATGTAGCACCTCACAGGAGATGCTCAGAACCTGCTAGGATCTGGCCCAGAACTTCACCTCACTGATTCACCTGAAACATACCTGTATGGGGTCCCTGCATTGCCCCCTGCCTCCTGCAGGACTGCTCAATCCCCACAATGCCCTGTGGAATCGCTGCCCTGCATCCAACTCTGATTTGAATATTGTATGAATCACACTCCACCCACAGGATATGTCTTTACTTTTCCAAATTTACCCAAGGATCTTTACAAAGTTAAATGTAGGTTTTTCTTCCATGTGTTTCCATTACATTTTACTCTTAATGTTCTTGTGTGTTGCCCATTATTGAATCTAGTCTCCTATCACATAATTCCTGCCCACTCCAGTCTGACAATGATGCCATACGTGACACCTTGTTTATCGACTTCTCCCACAGCCATGGCTGTGCTTTTCTTCATGTTTTCCTCTCTGGATTGCTCTCTCTAAGTTGGTCTGCCTGGACCTTTTAAATTCAAACCTTTCCTTATTGCTCACATTTGTCTGCAAGAAATGAGTCAGCAATGACATTTCAATCTTTATTTATACTAATACCCTCCCCCCCAACCCTAACACACACACTTTTTGCTTCCTGGTGATGCGCACTAACCTTTGTTGAGAAACCATGTAATCTTAGCGCTTTCACTCTGTCCTTCCTCTTGCAACTCTTCCCTTCAGTTTTGTAACTCCTTATCCTGTGTCATGTTTGAAATTAGATTGCAGCAAGCTCCTTGGAGAACACATCTGACTTGTTTATACTGTGAGGTCTGGTGCTGAAAAATAATAAATAGTCATTTAGAAATGTTGGTACTTAAATACCCAATATTAATCAATATTTCTGAATAGCTTAGGCTAAATATAGAGAGCCAGATCTTCCACACCCAACCTAGATACTTTGTGCACAGGAGAGCTCCCTGTTCTATGGGCACTATGTAAACAACAATATTAGTAGCTCTAACTTTTTGCCGCCTCAAACGCCAAAAAAAAAAAAAAAGGCACCACCCCGCTGAAACAAAAAAAATCCTGAGCACCGCCCCACCCTGACAAAACAAAAAAAAAACCCCCAAAACCCCCGAGCGCCACCCCACTCCAACCCCCCCCAAAAAAACGAAACAAAAACCGAGCGCCGCCCCGCCAAAACAAACAAACAACACCCCCCCAGAGTGCCTCCCCGTCACCCCAAGATTGCCCGCCCCTTACAAGGTGCTGCCCCAAGCACGTGCTTGGTCGGCTGGTGCCTGGAGCCGGCCCTGCTTCTCTATAAGGAACAAAACATGAGTGTGCACCAGTTTAGATGGGGACTTTAAAAAGGTCTCAGCTTTGGTCTGATTCTGCTCCTATTGAAATCAATGGTAAAACTCCTTTTGACATAACTGGGGACAAAGCTAAGCCAACACAGAACAGAAGAACAGCCATACTGGGTCAAACCAAAGGTCCATCTAGCCCAGTATCCTAGCCAATGCCAGGTGCCCCAGAGGGAATGAACAGAACAGGTAATCAAGTGATCCATCCCGTCACCCATTCCCAGCTTCTGGCAAACAGAGGCCAGGGACATCATCCCTGTCCAACACAGACCACTTTCAAAATTCCCCGGCTTAGCACACCCCATTTTTAAGCAGAACTGCCCATTGACCTGGATGGGGAATTCTCAAACAGGCAAACAAAGAAACAACAACCTTAATGACTTAATGGCACAATCTGTCTTTTAATTAGGAGGGGGTACCAAGTGATTGTATCTCTCAAAGCTTATGCTGAAAGTAGACATTTGAACTAGCCCAGAATCTAACCTCATTTTAACATCCCTGGTTTATAGTCACCATTTATACAGTACAGTATTGTATGATGCAGAGTTTCAGCTGTTGATCCATTTGGTTATTACACTTGTGCCAGGTTATAATGGCTGTTCTAACATCGCTCATGGATACAATAACATCACTATCTTCCTTTTTCCTTCTGCTCTGTGCATATTTATAGTGCCTGCCTTCCCAGGGTCTCAAAGCACTTTACAGACATTAATGAATCTAACCTCTGAAAACCCTTGTAGTTACTCACAAGGAATTATTATTCCCATTTTACAGATGAGAACACTGAAATAAATATAAATACTAATGACTATAAAATGACAATAATACTATGAATGCACTTTACGTGACACTTATCACTTGCAGATTTCAAAAGGCTAATAAGTCAATATCTGCCTGTTACAGAGAGAAAAACTGAGGCACGCTGGTTCAGTGACTTGCTCAAGATCACACAAAAGTGTGTGGCAGAGCCAAAAATAGATTTCAGGTATCCAGATTTCCAGTCCAGCATGATCCAGTGATTCAAGGGTGCTTATAAAACACAGAGGGTAAAGTAACATAGTCTGTCAGTGGCAGAACCAGGGGCAGAGTCCAGCACTCTTATGTACCAAACTACTAAACTCTAAATCACCCTCCCTTTTGGCATCCATGAGGCAGAAAGAAAGATGGCATTATCAGCAGCCACAATTCAAAATTCAAACCATGAAAACCAGCAAAATGTTACTTTGTCTAATATATAAAAATAAACCAGCAGTGCATAAACAGAGAAGGATTCTTGTTTAAGAAAACAAGTTCTGAAAATTAAAATAATTTGCAATATGCCATCCTTTTGTAAGAACTGTGTACGTACTATGCGTAGAAAAAAATCACACACTTGTTTACTTCCTGGCTTGGAAATGGGCTCAATAAACATAGGTTTGCTTTCCGATTGGTCAGCCTCTTGGCCCTATTTAATAATGCTCACCACAGGCCTCTTGGCTTGTAGAGACAAGCAAGCTGTTTTCCTTCAGAACAAAACAAATCTTGATTCTTTGCATTCGCTAATAGTTTTGGTCTTTAATTATGACCATTCTTGATGCTATGATTCATAAGGTAGTGTTGTTTGTTTTTCCCCTGAAATGAAAATTAATTAGATGGAGAGGCTAAAAGAAGCAGAAATTAGGTTAATTCTTTGAAGACTAGTGTAGCACGTCAGGTTATTAATAAATTCATAGGTTCATCTGAGTATAGCTCACCAAATCAATTCCCTGCCATTTCAAAGGCCATGCGGGCACTGGTGTACCTCAGTCACTTCTATTCTCTGCGTGTGGCACACAATAGTTTAGTCTCCTGAGGGCTGTAATATTTTCATCTAATCTGGGTTATTGGGCTCAGTACAAGGATAACTGGGTGGGGTTTAGTGTCCTATAATGTGCAGAAGGGGATCTCGTTGTCCCATCTGGACTTAACTCTAAGATTCTGTGATTTTATGTATGCAAGCATATTTAATTGACTATCAGAGCTGGTAAAATTATTAGCTCTTTTTTTCGCTTTGTCTACAAACAGTTCATAGCTCTTACAAACTTGTTTGCTATTCAGAGTTTTTTGCCGAGTGGATCGTGAACAAATTTCAGGCTACAGATAACTGTGAACTGCTTGCAGTGAGTACTGTCTTTATTCAGCTATTCAGAATTATGGACTCGCTATCGAGTTGTGTGATTGCACAGTTATATGGGTAAATCCTGACATATCAAGATGAGACTATGCTCTTACAATGAGTAGTCTTGTTAAATTGGGCGTAACCCAAGGCTGACGTTGTCTAGCTATCTACAGGACACAGATGGTGTAGCTAACTACACTATTTTGCTTTCCTGAATTACCTCAGCCTAAAATAGAAGCATCACAAGGGAAGATAAGTAATTCCATACTAGCTCAACTCTGGCCTAATTCTAAGCAAGTAAACAACACTGCCATACTGTACCACAAGGCCCTAGGCTTCCGATATGAGCTAAAATAATAAATGCATAAGTACAAAAACATTATAAATAAAATAGTAATAATAATACTGCAGTACCACACAAGTCCCAGGCACTGAGCAGGACCTCATTGTGCTAGGTGCCATGCAAACACAGAACAAAAAGATGGTCCATGCCCCAAAGAGCTTACAACAAAATACATTTATAGTAGCACTTTCTTACTCATTCACTACTCAATCACTCACTCATTATTATTTGTATTAGAGTAATGCGTAGAAGCTTCAACCAAGAGGAGGCCCCAAGTACAGACATGCAGTAAACAATTACTCCTCCTCCATAGCATTTACCATCTTACGTCCGATCATACAGACAGTTATGCATGTGGTTAACTTTAAGCATATAAATAGTCTTATATACATAAGTATGAGCAGGATTGGGGCTTAGTTAAAGACAAGACAGCAAGGTGAAACAAGGCAGTGGAGAAAAGGGATAATAGTTTTGACATAGATTAGTCGTGTGCACATTTTATAAGTATTACAGCATTTATTGTTTGTTGATGGACAAAAATAAGCAAATCAACTTGGCACCTGCAAAGCCATTATCATGAAATTAGACCATCTTCAAAGCACTTTACAAATATTAATTAATATTTACAACACTCTATGAGATGGGTAAGTAAATATCGACTGCTTATAGATTGAGAAACTGAGGGAGAGAGCAAGAGATGAAAAGATTTGCTTAAGGCAACACAGTGAGTCAGTGACAGATCTAGCCTTAGAATTCAAGACTTCCTGGCTTCCAGCTCTCTGCTAAGTCACTAAACCACACCTCTTTCTAAGCAGTGTCTTAACTTTCTCTTCTCCAACTCCGTCCTCATTTCCTTCCAGTTTGATTTCTGCCCACTCCACTCCACTGAAATCACCCTGGCAAAAACTCTAATTATATCTTCCTCCCCAGATGTAAAGGTCTTGTCTCCATGTTCATTCTCCATCTTTCCACTGCTTTTGCCACTATAAACCTAACCACTTCTCACTGAGACTGTGTGTTCCTTGAGGGTTCTATGACGGTAGCTTTGCTGATTGCTCCTTTAGCATTTCCTTCAGTAGATACTCTTCCTTCTCCTCTTCCAGGTTTCTGCTCCCCAGGGTTCTGTCCTTGGCCAGTGTATTTCAGTATTAGTAATAAATCTACTGTAATACATAATGTATTGTTTAAGTTGATATATCAGAGCATAATTAAATGATTTACTAATTAAACTGAACTTCCTGACCAAACACACAGAAGACTGAATTCAACAACATGAATTAGTGAGTGAAACACTCAAAACACTTTCCTTTTTGAGATTCAGTGTGTTGCACCAAGCAAACCAATTGTGAAACAAATGAATCCATTTCAACCCGGACTTAGAATGGTTTGTACAGCCTCATGTAATATTGGGCAAGTCACTTAATTCCTCTGAACCTCAATTTCCCCACCTGAAGCATAGGTATAATGCCTAGCTCAAAAGCGTGTTGTGAAGCTTAGAACAGTAATGTTTGCAAAGTGCTCTGAGGTTCTTGGGTAATGGTGCTATAGAAGCACAACTGATTATATAATTAAATATGTAGTGACGTATAACAACTTCAATATCTGTAGAATATAGGAGATATTTCTTTAGCAGACTCTGTATGATTTGCAGCCACTAAGCAACATATTGAAACCATCATTTTGAAATTAGTGATAGGTAGTGGAGTAAACTAAACATTTCTTTCAAGACAGCAGGTATAGAATCTATCATTGATGGTAACAGACCTGATCGAACTGGAGGAGAAAGTGGGAAACGATGAATAATAAAGCTTCATTCCTCACAATGGGTTTTAATAGTCTGTAAACAGGAATTAAAGTTAAGAGAATCAGTTGTATAAATATTTTCCTTTATAATTATATGTTGCGTTGAACCTTTAGTTTGCTTGAGGTTAAATACCTCACAACAATGCCTGTGACCTATCTGACATATCTGGTTGCGATTTCATCTGATAAACACTCTCTACTTGTTTATCCTATATAATGTCACATTTTTTGGCTTTCCCACATCTATTTAGCATAGGTATAGACTCTGAGGCTGCAAACACTTGGGCACATGCACATACTTTCAATACAAGACTATTCCGAATGTAAAATTATGCATGTGCAAAAGTGTTTGCAGGATTGGAACCATAATTAGTAAACAGCCCATAGATGTAGAGGAGTCTTTGTTTTAAAAACTCATCCAAAAAAGCAATGGAAATAAATTACACTTACAGTAAAGCAAGGTCCTGCTTCAGCCCCAATAAAAGTCAGTAGCAAACCAACCATTGATTTTAATAGGAGCAGGACTGGGTCTCAATGTAAAGTCCATTGATCTGATTCTGATCTTACACTAGGGTAGAACCATGGACACATTCTGTAAGAATGTTGCTAATACACAACTATTCATTCCAACTTGTGGGCGACATAGAACTTTAGATCCTAAGGTTTTCCTCCTATCATACCAGGCAAGATGTTACGATATTTCCTAACACTGGCAACATAGGATTCTCCAGAAATAAAAAAACAAACAAATGTAACTTGTCATCTGTATCTGGACTTTTGTCCATATTTTTAAAGATATTTATGTGTTGCTTTGCTCAGCATTGCAACATTTATGTAACTTAAATGGCTAAATCCCATTTTCAAAAGGACTTCAGAAGAGCCTAAGTCTGATTGAAAGTCAAGTACCCATCGCACTGAATGCTAAGTCTCTCAGAACACATTGTCATACTAGTTTGGGAAGTTTCACGAAAATCCAGGATCAAAGAAAAGAATTCAGGTATTCTGATTGACAAAACTAGCTATTTTAATCCCTGGGCCATGTGCCAATTCAAAAATCCAGCTCACTGAGGGGTGAAAGTGGCCAGGCCATTTTTAAAGGATGGTCCAGGAAATATTAAATCCGCCTTGTCCTGATGTATAGACTTGGAAGATGGACTAGATAATTTGCTAGATTTTTTTTTTACAAGACTAGTCTATAATCATAAAACACTGTAAACAGGTGCTTTTTCATTGTATGGACCTCTCCATGAAAGAAAGATAATTATCATAGACCATTTCCTCTTCAAGCACCCCAATTCTTTACTGAGTGTAAACAATTCATTTTGCAGCTCACCAGGAAGGGCTGGTCCATAGACCACAGCTTAAGAAAGATCCAGTTCTACAAATTACAAAGCTTTCACTGTCACCTCTTCTTTTGGAATCCTTGGTGGGTACTTGTGCTTAAATGTAGTCTTCCTAAATGAATGATTAAACAGCATCACATACATTAATTATTCCATCAAACGTTTTACCTTGTCTAGCTATGCAGGTTAGGATCATCGCTCAGGCCTCCTATTTGCATCTACCCTAATGATAGGGTGGATAAGTCTTATGGCAAGGAAGCAGGAAGCCATTAGTCATATTTGTGGGTTTTTTTTGTACTATAGGTAGTGAGTAGATTTGTACATAATACACTGAATCACTGAAAACTACAATTCTTGTAAACCAGATTCTCCATTTTGCAGAACTGTGCTTGTCACAGTGCTGAAGGGGAAAACAAATGGGGTTTTAGCCAGCAAGGCTGGTCTCCTGGTACAGAATGGAGTGGCTCAGAGGCAGTTCTAAATTGTGCCAGCTGCCAAAAGACTTTGGAGGCTATTCTGGCAGCTGGAGATCACCAGCACACAGGGACACTCCAGCCAACTCCCCAGGATGCCTCTGGGATGACACTGCTATGCATTGCCTTTTTAACATGGACTGTCCTTATAAGCACCATCTAGGCCACAGATATCACTAACTGACAGGTAATTAGAATGGGAAAGGAATAGCCATTGCTTCCCTCTTTACAGTAATTTTATTATTCTTTTTTTAGATGAATTGCAATAGTAACACAAAAGTATTAACTTGCATTCTTTTGTAGAAGAAGCTTGCAAACAAAAGCTCCTTCCTAAATATACAACCTGTTAGTTATCTTCCTAAATCTTGTTAATACTTAATGAAAATAGCCTAAAGACAGACAACATATTTGATAGCAGCAGTATTTATAATTGACATAGTATTTTTTATTTTTAAGAGTGAGAAATTCAAAGTCAGAGAGATAAAGACTGAAACAACAAATAGCCATTTACCGTCTGCTAGCTTTAATGAAGTCAGCCACAGTCAGAGCTGGAAGAGTGGCAGGCAGATACTGATGTGCAAAACTGTGAAGTGCTCTTTGAAGACTCGGGCAGCTAAGTATGAGAACTGAGAACTCAGTAATATAGAGAAAGAGCTAATGAGTAGATTGGCTATATTAGTGGAACCACCCCTGTCTCTAAAGGATTACAAATAATGATGCCCCAAGCGAAGGAAGGAGTGGAGAGTAGAGAGGGGGTTTAATTCTTGAGATGACATGACTGACTAGACCCTAGAAAAAAACAAGCAGAGATAACATGACTGAGCAGACCTGAAGCAAGGCTGACAGCCACAGCTCAGTCCAGAGGAAGATGAGAAGCTGTACAGCACAGATGATCACCAGTCACCATCAAATACAGAACATGGTCTGGTCTCTTACAAAGTCAGAGACTAGAAAGAGACTATTTCTGACATATTCACACCCATAAACTAACATAACATCAAGCAGTTCCAGAACCTGCCTTGCTGAAGTTGTATGCTGTGAAGACCTAAGGCCTTAATCTTGCAAGCTGCACTTCTGGGGAGCCCCATCACCTTCAGTGGGGTTCTGAATGAACACATGGTTTCACCCACATTGAGCAGCTTGCAAAATCAGTGCCAATGATACCAGCACTGAAGCTGCTGTTGTCTGATACCTGTAAGAGCATCCTGCCACCAAAATGAGGTTAACATTGTTACCCTCATAGGCACAGAAATAGCCATTACATGCGTCTGACAAAGCGGGTATTCACCCACGAAAGCTTATGCTCCAATACATCTGTTAGTCTTTAAGGTGCCACAGGATTCTTTGTTAAATTAAGATGAATATTTGCTGACATATCATTGTTTCCTTTAGAGTAGCAGCCGTGTTAGTCTGTATCCGCAAAAAGAACAGGAGTACTTGTGGCACCCTAGAGACTAACACATTTATTTGAGCATAAGCTTTCGTGGGCTACAGCCCACTTCTTCGGATGCTCATGCTTATGTTCAAAAAAATTTGTTGGTCTCTAAGGTGCCACAAGTACTCCTATTGTTTCCTTTAGTAATTCTATACAAGCTTATTTACTTCTCTGTTGCTTTATGCTGTGCTTGAATCATTGGTGAAAAATTTTACTGCTCCTATAAAAAGGGATGTGAGTGGTTACCATGGAATGCAGGGTATGGAGCTGCTGTTCAACCACAAACATTAATGATGGGTTATGTGTTGTCTCTCACTATTTAGCTAGTAGTAAGAAAAAGGGACTTGGTTTACAAACAGCACTTATGAAGTCAAATTCTTTATCATAAAAGTGCACGAGTACAAACAGGCTTTAAATGTAGTGAGACAGCCTTCTGAGACGTTCCTTTAAATTTTAATTTAATTTAAATTTATTGGACTTTTAGTCCCTAAATCAACCTTATAAATAAAAAGCCATGCCTTGAATTAGACCAGAAACAAACTGATAGCCAGTGCAGTCTAAAGACCACAGCTGAATTACGCCCCAAACAGGAGCCGCCTCTAAAGGCCAGATTTTACTGCATTGTTCCTGTCGAGTAGTCCCTTACACTACAAGAAGTTCCATTCAAACCAATGGGGCTAAGTACAGAGGCCCCAAATCAGCAGTCCATCTCTATTCAGAAAAACTCTTTAGCACATACTTAACTTCAGGCATGTGCCTAAGCCTCAATGAAGTCAGTGGGATTTAACATGAGCCTAAAGTTAAGAACATCCTTTAGTGTTTTCCTGAATCAAGGTAAGAATAAGGTAATACTGGAGGTTAAGTGGGAACATCAGAATCTAGCTGAGTAAGCACGCAGCCATGATCTGCACTAATTTAAACTTCTGAGTGATCTTCAAGCATGTAGAATGCATTATTTCCAAGAAAGGCATTTTCCAAAAGTAATAAAAACCTTGTCTGGTTTGTACTTGTATTTGATGTTATCATTTGCAGTAAAACTCCTGAACAACTGTTTAAGACACACATGTAGAAAAATGTATTTTTGGAGGTGTGTGTGTGTGTAAAAGTTATGGGGAGAAAATGAATGATAAATCCCAATGTTTTCTCTTTGCAGGTCAAAATATATCCAGTCAATAAAATCCTGATCATTAAACATTTTGCATTGCTTAGTCATAGGGAACAGTAATGCCCTGGAGGGGACAAATTGCTGTAAGCGGTAAAGAAAACTAAACAAAATACGCTTGAATTACAGCTAGCCTGTCACTGAATGCTGAAGAGTGATTTTAATTGCTTCCTCCAAACATAGTGTTCCAATTCAAGCAATCACTTTCAGACTCTGGAGAGTAAATGTTTACAGTGTGATGTAGGGAGCTGTTTGCAGAAATATCGTTGTCGTTTGTATATGGCATGTCCACTCATTACTGTTAACAAAATGTGACATTTTACTCTCTTTTTAATCACTCTTTTACGCTTGGTACAAGAATCTTAAATTGCACCTGTTTAATGCACAGTGCCTTCTTTTTTTATGAATGAATATATGATCAGTAGTCAAATAGCAACCAAATCCTTTTTCCTGCAATAATTTTTTCCTCAGAGAAGCATCCTCCATTGTCACACACTGTCATGGACATAGATTTATGTCACTGATGCCACCCTTTGTATATTCCATTTTTTAATTTTGTGAAATTTCAAAGAAAAACCTTGTTCATTACATTATACTGGACACTAATGTGTTCTTTTTATTCATAATGTGTATTTTTAAATTAATAAGCAGTATCTTACATGCTTAGATATCATTCCAGAATATTCTGTAACTTCTATTTTTTGTACCATCTGCTACTTCTGTCCCTTCTTTTATTTATTTTCATGGTTTCTAGAGCACTGTTGCCAGCACAACTAGTCACTTATTTACAACATTTTCAAACACATTAACTAAAGCTACTCGTGGTGGTAGCATTCATATAAACCACTGCTTCAGCAGTCAGAATAGTAGCAACCATATTTTAACAGAAAGGAAAATCAACCCAAAGCTATACCAAATAAATGCAACTTGCCTGATATTCTGAAGACTGCTAGTACTGTGCTTTGGCAGACGACCAAAGGGAGTGAATTCCAACATCAAAGACTTTTAACTGAGAAAGCCCTGCTGGAGGACCTGGAAGGTACAGTATTGGGAGCTGACAGCAAGAGCCTTGCAGCTGATATGAACAGCCACAAAGAGTATAGGACTTAGAGACAGTCTCAGGTAATCAATTTCACTCCAATCTGATCATTAAACACTTTTCACCCAACAACACCTTGAACTGCACACAGAAGCAAACAAGGAGCCAGTGCAGACACATTAGTATAGGGTTAATAGGTGTTTGGAGAGGTCTACTCAATTCAGGCAAACTATTGTATTTTGCACTAGTTGAAGCTTCTGAATGGTCTTCCTATTGAGTGTATCACAGTAGTCTATCCTGGTGGTGACAAACTTGAATATGCCCATTATAAGGTCTGTTTTAGACAAGAATGATTGCAGCCTACCATCTAACTATAAATGAAAGGTCCAATGTGTCATCACTGCCATCTAAGAATCCAGGAGGAACAACAGATCCGGTAAGACCACACGGTTTTGACTAATTTTAGAAAAAGGTGGGAATATACCAAGGTTGGCCAAACTTATTTACCCTCGGAGCCGCATACGACAATCTTCAGAAGTTCGAGAACCTGGGCACACTTGCCGGGGCTCAGGGCTTCTGCCCCGTGGGAAGCACCTGCTGGGCTCGGGGCTTGTTCAGTCCCACTCCTGCTGAAGCCCCAAGCCTCAGCAGACACGTCTGGCGGGGCTGAAGCCCTGAGAGCCCCTGTCCCTGCTGGGCAGAATCCCCTGCCCCCCAACCCTGCTGCAAGGCAGAGGTCCCGAACTTCCACCCTCCTCAAGTCTGGTAGATGGAGAATGGGGCCAGATGTGGGGGGCTCAGCGAGCCACACTTTAACTGTAAAAGAACCTCAAATGGCTCGTGGGCCACAGTTTGGCCACCCCTGGAATATACGTTCAGCTGATGGTACAAGCTTTACCTCTACTAATCCTATTGCTGGATTCTGATTTAATTCTGCAACTGAATCCATGTGAGTATGTACCTGCACAGAGCCCCATTGATTTCAGTGGGGATTTGCACAGGTTTAGGGGTCTACCCATGCTGTCAGCTGCAGGGGCAGAGTCTTGATAACACATAAGCAAAGTTTGGGGGTGAAATGGATGCAAGAGAGGGTGAGTGAGCTGTGAACTTGTCATGCATCTTGCTAGTTCCATGATTTTTTGTTCAGTTTTATTTCTTTGTTTTTCACTCACCCCCTGTTACCTCTATTGTTAACACTTCTTTGAGTAGGGTCCTAAGCTGTTTGGCAGAAGTGTATTTCAGGGAGGAAAAGATAGAGACATAGTGACCTCAGTCAGAGATGAGGCTCCAGGGATACGGGCTGAATGGAATAAAGCCCATTGGTAAGATGGGGAGAAGGATATGAAGAAGGTAGATGGAGGGACGTGAGATATGAAAAGAGGTAAGAACAGAGAGGTGTGCAGATTATGTTCTAGAGAGCAACAGTTGATAAGAAGAATGTGCCTAGCCCTGAATAAGCACATTGGGCAGGAGGCCTGGTGAGCATGAGGAACTTTTCCACCCCTCTTGTTTCCCCCATACAGGGGCTAGGCATATTCTTGGTCCTCATGCTCCAGGTGTCAATGGACTAGGAGACTTACTGCTGATAGCAAAATCCATAAAGTTAGACAAGGACAGAGCCATAGCACTACTGCCTCCGCACATGGGCCAGCACAGTAAGGAGTTTCATAGCTCCCCAGCACTACTAAGCTCTGTCTACACTAGCGTAGTTCACAGAAAAACTCACATTAGAATGGGAACCCTAATACAGAAAGGGTTCCAGCAGCCTCTGGTGCTTTTTACCATCATGTTAAATAAACTTACTAAAATCTTTAAGTAATCTGGACAGAGGATCTTATTCTACATGAAGTCTCACGCTGACACTAAGACTTCTTCTGAATCAGTGGTAGAACTGGTGGGAATTATTTTGTAAAATTCCCTAGCATAGATAGGGCTCTAGGTTGCAGCATCTCTGCTACAGCCTCAGTGCTTCTAGATACTGCCACCAATGTGGGCAATGGCTCAAAAGCACATACTATCCCCAAATACTTTTTATGTTATTATTTTTCCAGGAAATATATTTCAATATCCCTTTAATCTAGTTTATGTTACAATTACACACATACTAATAATTAAAACACTTTCTCCTTTTGCACCTTTGCAATGTTATTGTTACAACAAACTGTTAATTGGAGACAGTTTGGATATGCCACAGTGTATTTTATATCTTCTGCTCATTGGAGAAGTCCTTTCTATTGTGTGTGAACTGCAAATTGTTTTAGTTATTAATCTGTAGTTTAAAAATCCAAAACCATTTCAACAGTTGCATTTCTTCACTTAGGCTATAACTGAGAAAACAACTTTATCTGTTTGTTAAATAAAGCCTGAGAGCTTTTAGAACTGTTGATCCAATAAACAATTTATCTAGGAAGATTATAATGTGTCTACAGTTTATTTGTGTTTATTCCTGTGCCTGTTCGGAGAAAGCTTTGTAGAATTAAAAGAGCTTTCAAAACAAAGGACAGCATTTTAAAATTTCCTCTGCATAATCTACATGTAGGTATTAAACAGAAACTCCAAAAGATTTTTTTTTTCATGTGAAGAAATATCTACATGATGGTATCAGTTTTGGTTTAATTAAAAGGAAATGGCCCAATCAACCCTTCCTATGGGAAAACCCACATGATGGAGTAAAGGGGAGGAAATATCTGGATTATTAATTTGGAGGGTGGAGTTTGCTCATAAATATACATATGCCAGGTGATCTGTGGGAGGCGGGGCCAACTGCAAGGAGGGCCTATATCTCTGCACTGGCTCTGGGCCCCGGTAAATACAGACACATGATCCAGGAACAGAAACTAGGCTTTCTGAATCCAAATTTCATACTCTACCACAAAACTGGGGGGGGGGGTCATCTGTGCAGTAAAGGTGCAGAAGAAACAACAAGGATATTGTTTTCAATCTTACAATATAATGCACCATTTGTAATGTGTATGGAGTCATTCTTGTTATTTGTATTCTTTATATTGTATTTTTATTGTATTTGTGTTTTTGTATTTTAATTCATCCAGCTTTCATCATGGGAAACTCAGGAAAGAAAAAAAGCACGAACAAAACTCTGGTTTAGTAGTGTTTTCCTGACCTGGTTCATTGGCATCAAATGTATTTGAAAGATCATAGCAATTTAATAGAAAAATATTTAGGGCTCAGTTCTGCCTCTCAAACACAGAAACATTGAATACTAGATCAGAACCACCCTCCTTTGAGGACAGTATCCTCTCTCTGACAGTGGTCAGAATTAGATGCTGCAGAGGTGAGAGTGTTAGAAACCAGATATGGGATAATCTGCCTTTCACACAGGTCTCACCTGGCGTCATATAGCTAGAGATTGGTTTAAACACTGAAGCACAAGGTTTAATATCTCTTGAGTAATGTCTTACTCCACAGGTACTCCCCATGAAATCAATGGGACTACTCAAAGAGTAAAGTACTATTCTTTGTGAGTAAAGGATGCAGAATCAAGCCTTTAGTAAATAGGCCTAATCATCAACTAAATATTGGTTATTTTTTTATATATATTTATTTAATATATCATAATAGTAACAAAGAAATTTTACCAGCTGATGAAGTACAGTACAATGAAGGCACTTAGGCTTTGTAATATGGGCATTCCCAAAACTTCCTCTGCCTTTGAGCCCAACCTGAGAGAAAGATTTGGTGCATTTTCTAGTTAGTAAACACTGTGGGAAAACTACTAAACTAATTTCAGGATGTACAATATCCCCATAAAAATAGTAATTGTAGTCCTTTTTTATGTGCAGGTGTATTACTTTTTCCAAGGCGAGTGTTCTTTTTATACAAAGAATAAACTGTGATTCATTGATAAAAAATGTAGCCACGTCTTTAATAGAGAAATACTTTGAACAGGATCACAGGCGTGACCATACCAGAATGGATTACTGGTCCATAGAGTTTGGTATCTTGCCTCCAGCAATGACCTATATACACCTCTACCCCGATATAACATGACCCGATATAACACGAATTTGGATATAACATGGTAAAGCAGCGCTTAGGGAAGGGGGGGCTGTGCACTCTGGCGGATCAAAGCAAGTTCGATATAACGTGGTTTCACCTATAACGCGGTAAGATTTTTTGGCTCCCGAGGACAGCGTTATATCGGGGTAGAGGTGTACCTAATATTTCTGGGGAAGAAAACCCTCTCCCATAAATTCACCAGGCCAATTTTGCAATGCACAGGGGTTCTCAAACTTCATTGCACCACAACCCCATTCTGATGACAAAAATTACTACATGTCCACAGGAGGGGGGACCAAAGCCTGAACCCACCCAAGCTCAAACCTGCCCGAGCACCGCGGCTCAGGTGGGGGGCCAAAGCCCAAGTCCCCCCGCCAGTCCTGCTGCCCTGGGCAGGGGGAGGTCGAAGCCCAAGGGTGTCAGCCCCAGGAGGGGCCTGTAGCTTGAACCCCGCCGCCCCGGGCTGAAGCCGAAGCCTGAGCCCCGCTACCCAGGGCTGAAGACAAAGCTTGATCCCACAGTCCTGTGGTGCTTGGGCTTTGGCCCTGGGTCCCAGCAAGTCTAACGCCAGCTCTGGTGACCCCATTAAAATGGGGTCATGACACATTTGGGGTCATGACCCATTTTCGGGTCCCATCCCACAGTTTGAAAACTGCTGCTCTACAACGGGAAGATAAATCTCCCACATGGTGCCATCAGGAGCAATCACCATGAACTGTAAAACATTTGCATGACATCCTAGCCAGAAAAACTGCATATTGTAAATGTTTATTTAAATATCTACCATTTAAAAAGTCTACAAAATTATTTGTTTCTGTAATTTCTGCTCACGGTGAATGCTTCAGGTTGCCCATATAGTACGGAAAGAAGTACAGCGAAACCTGTAGTAGAGACCATCTTTACTGGGCTATCTCTGGTCTTAAAATATCCCCCTAAACCAGTGTTTTTCAAAGTTGGGATTGGGTCACGGACTCACGGCAGGTAAGATACTGGGTTGCTCTGGTCAGCACTGCTGACCGGGACGTTAAAAGTCCCGTTAGTGATGCTGCCCAGCTAAGGCAGGCTAGTGCCTACCTGCTCTGATACCGCGCTGCTCCCCAGAAGTGGCCAGCAGTGGGTCCGGCTTCTAGGCAGGGGAACCACAGGGCTCTGCACACTTCCCCCGCCCCGAGCATTGGCTCCGAACTCCCATTGGCCAATGGGAACTGGGGAGGGCGGTGCCTGTGGGTGAGAGCCATACAGAGCTGCTTGTGCACCTCCACCTAGGAGCTGGACCTGCTGCTGGCCGCTTCAGGCGCAGCGCAGGCCATGGTGCCAGGACAACCGGGAAGCCTGCCTCCCTCTGCACGGCGGCTGCGCCACTGACCGGGAGCCACCAGAGGTAAATCCGCCTGCCCAACCCCACACCCCAATCCCCTGCCACAGCCCTGAGCCCCCGCAAACCCAGAACCTCTTCCTGCACCCCAAACCCCTCATTCCCGTTCCCACCCCAGAGCCTGCACCCCCAGCCCAGAGCTGTGACCCCCTCCTGCACCCCAACCCCCTGCCACAGCCTTGAGCCCCCCCCAAACCCAGAGTCCCTCCTGCACTCCAAACCCCTCATCCCTGGCCACACCCTCGAGCCTGCACCCCCAGCCCAGAGCTCTGACCCCCTCCTACACCCCAGTCCCCTGCCCCAGCCCAGAGCCCCCCCACACCCTGAACCCATTTCCAGCCCCACCCACAGCCCTCACCCCCACCCTCTTCCCCAGCTCTGAGTCCCTCCCACACCCCAAACCCCTCATCCCCAGCTCCATTGGGTCACAGGCATCAACAATTTTCTTCAACTGGGTCTCCAGAAAAAAAGTTTGAAAACCATTGACCTCAACTATCTGTGAATGTACTGAGTACAGTTCTGCTCCATATTTATTAGACAATTACAGCAACTGTGTTAAGCAACCAATTTTTTGTTGGTCCCCTGCTTCATACTCCAGAGGAGCTTTGACTATATATGCACTTTGAAAGCTCGGACTCACGGTACTGCCAACCCTTGTGATTTTAGCATGGGTCTTACATTTGGTGTTTTCTCTTAAGTCCCAATTTCTTGAGTCATGTGATTACGTGATCTCAGCTTGATTTTTAAAGTAAATTTTTAGACCTCGTGGTTCAGAAAACCTTGAGAACCCTAAAGGCTTAAAACCCCAAAGGAAAATAAGAACCCAACTTTTTTTTTAATTGATGATTTTTCTAAACCAATCTCATGATTGTGTTGGGGTTGGCAATACTGGACTCATGAGATCTGACTTACATATTTATATATATATATATATCAGCATAGTAGCAGAACTTTTTCCTTTTTCTCTTCCTTTACCTTGTTACTTAATATTAGTGTCCCCTCTTAATAAATGTGAGTTACAGCAAAGGCTTCCTAACCTCAAACGCCAGTAGGTTTTCAAGCGGGGGAAACCAGCAATCAATACACGAGACAGGTTGTTAAAGTGCTGCCTGCTTACGTCCTTCAGGAGTCTAGGCGGGGGACGGGACAAAGCCTTGAGCCTGACCCGTCCCGAGCCATCACCTGCTTCATGCTGAGTCAGGGTGTGTTGTGTATCCGCGTTACTCTGCGAAGCAGGGTTACAACATTGTAAGACGTGAAGGTTTGTCCCTCGGGCGGGGACACAGATCCTGGCTGGAGCCTGTGGGGCGCGACACCCGCTCCCTACACCTGCTCTCCAGCCCCTCCTCGTCCGCCCCGCGCGCCACCCACAGCGCAACTCCCCTCCACAACCGGCTAACGTCCCGCCGCATCGCTCCTTTATCCCTCCGTGCCCCCGGCCATAGGCAGGGGCGGGTCTTTTTTCGCCCCCCTGCGCAGTCCCTGGCCATTCCCCTCCTCCGATTTGCCCCTTTTTAGCCCCTGTAAAAAGCAGGCAGCAGAATCTTCCACTAATGACAGGGCTTCAGCAGCGGTTACTGAGCATGCGCAGTTCCTGTGCCCATGCTCCCTACGCCATAAGCAGCACATTCCCGGAGGGAGCCGTTCGCCGCACTACACTTGCCGGGTGGAGACATGCAGATCAGGCGGACGCTGATAGGCTGCTCCTGGGACTTCATCCCCCGCCTTCGGCCCAGCCTGCCTATAAAGCGTGGCGAGCCGCTAGGCGGCTGTCGCAGCGGCCGCAGGAGCTGGGCGCTGAGGTGGGCCCGTTCCCGGTGGAGCGCAGCCCCGCCAGCCCCCGCGCATAAGGCTATCGCTTCCCAACTTCAGCTACAGTGATAGCTAAGTTGGGAAATTCAAACATTCAGAGAAGCCGTGTCGCCTCCTGCTCCCCGCGCATCCCCTCCTCTGCGCCCGCGGCTGGGGCACAGGACTGGCAGCGCGAGCGGACATGACTCGGGCAGCAGAGCAGACAGGCGGCGCAGGATGCTGTGGTCAGTATCGTGCGGGGAGCCCGGGGGGCTGCTGACCCGCAGGTGGCTGGTAGAGCAGGGACGCAGCACGTTTGCGGGGTACGCTGCCCAGGAAGGAGTGCGGGTGTGCACGGCTATGGCACTTGCAAGCGCTTCACCCCATGCCGCTCAGATGTGTGACATTACATGTGTGGGGTTACGGGGGCCGTGGCATCGTGTGGTTCTGCTGCAGTGGGCTGTGCAGGAGGTAATACAGAGATTTTAAGGCCAGAAAGGTTCCTATTGATCATGTAGTGCAGCGGTTCTCACACTGTGGGTTGGGACCCCAACGTGAATCAGGACCTCATTTTAATGGGGTTGCCAGGGCTGGCTTAGACTTGTTGGGGCCTGTGACCAGAGCCCAAAGGCCTCAGACCTGGGCATTGGGACTCAGGTTACAGACCCCCTGCCTGAGGCTGAAGCCCTTGGGCTTTGGCTTTGGCCCCCCTATCCACCAGGGGCTTGAGCTGGCTCAGGCTCCTGCCCTACTTTTCTGTGATTCTGTAACAGAGGCCACAGAATTACATTCTCTAATTCTTGAATCAAGTCTAGTGACTTGTGGTTGAACCAGAGCCTAATATGTCTGTGTGGTGTGTGTGTATAGAGTGCTGTGTGGAAAGGGTGCACGCATTGGTGGAGTAGTGCAGTGTTTCTCAACCTTTTTTGATACCAGGGACCGGCCTTCCTAAACTCTGTCAGACTCTGCAGACTGGTCATTGAGAAACACTGGTACTGCATGTGGGATGAGTTGGATGGGGTACAATCAGGTTGCACAATGTAAATATGCTGCAAAACTTTGTGCATATTTAGCTAGTAAGACATGTTAAGATACATTCAGTGTTTCTTCATTTTAGTATAATGTTTTTTCTCTTGCACAACTGCTATGCTGTGGCTATTCCAGTGTGTGGAATTAAAACATGTATAGCAAACATCTTATCTTATTTCTGCGATAAAAGACTTTTTTGCAGTGTAGAGATTGCTGACTTAAAAATTAATACAATTTAGTAGCAACCAAGGAAGATGCCAAATAGGCAAAATGCATCTGAATCATCTTTAGCATTTATCTCTCATTTCATTTTCAGGATCCTGTGTCAATTATTTTACATCTGCAAAGTTTCTTCTTTATCTTGGACATGCACTGTCCACTTGGGTAAGTTAAAAACAATTTTTTAAAAGAAAGTGTGTGTGTGTGTGTGTGTGTGTGTGTTACATCATGCAGTGGAACCTCCTTAATCTGCTTTTGACTGCACTGCATGCTATAATTTATATACAGAAGGTGGTCTTTGGCAAAGTCTTAATTGCAAAGTGCTGTGGTGAGATCTCAGTCTGTGTAATCTTCACAGAGTATGGTACAGTATATTTGCAATATTCTAATAAATAAAAGTGCAGTGCTCACAATTGTCTAAGGGCCTGATTCACTACCCTCACGCACACTGAGTAATACCTTACTCCTTGAAGAATGTCATTGAAACCAGTAAGGTTTGTTAGAGAGTAAATGCTACTCAAAGTGAGTGGAGGATAACAATAAAACTGAGCCCTACTAATCAAAGTATATTTTTACTGCTTTGTCCTTGACTTTTATAATTTGAAGGGTTTTTATATCTGCTCATCAATGTAAATTACTGAATGTCGTACAATGGATTTCCTAGTCATCAGTACTTAAGAAACCTCTGTTTTTCTGAAACTGTAACATCCTTACCTGTAACACAGTGCCTATTTACTGAAACACTTTCACCTATATCTAAACCAACCTTTGAAGCAATGTAAATTGCTAACAAGGTGAATGAACTAGATCTAGAAATTGATTTGGATTAAATGTATCTCCCAGTTCATTAAAATCATACAAAGTGGCAAAATCTAGCCTGAGAAATGCTACATTGTTTAATATCATCTTAATCCAGTATCTTGCAAGTGAATGACAAGTATTAATTATGAAGATGAGTAAAAGCACTTTTTTAAAGTAACTTGTCTTTCTATGTCTGTACTAATTTGTAAAATCTCTGTGGCAGAGACTGGCTTGGTATGTACTTTGTACAGCACTGAGCACACTGTTCTAGGAGTACAAGATTGTATAACTCACTTTCATTAATGTAAAGAATCACAGTTGTGTCTCTCCTAAGAAGGCCTGGAGAGAGACAGTAAACTTTTGGTTTAAATGCGTACAATATAGCAAAGAATTATTTTAGTCCAAAGACTTCGTTGGTGCTACTGCTGTTATGAGAAGTAGTATGTTCAGTCAACAAAATGCACATCTTAGCAGAATCAGGCTCAATGTTCTGCTAGTTATTTCTACTAACATTGAGTGGCACCTTACTATGTGAATGGTCCCACTGAAATCCATCAAAGGGGCTACTTACAGATTAAGGTACGGTATCATTCAACATGAATAAGGGTGACTGACTCAGAATGTAGGATAATCTGGACTACTGCAAACAGTCGAGTGAAAAACATCAGCTTTATAGCAGTATTAAACACTATACACCTTTATTGATTTCAAAAACCCAATTGAGGGTCTGAATCCGCTGGCCTTAATCAGGAAAACTCCTTTTAAGCAACAGACGTTTAGTCTAACTTTTAAGACTCAGTCCTGTACTTGTCTAAAAAGTTCTTTAACCCACAGTAATTCCTCTTTGGAGCCTAAAATAAGACTTTCAATAATAGAGAAGGGGAAAGTTGTTTTTGTTTGTTTTTTTTTCTCTGCCCCTCAAGATGGAAACATATCAACCCAGATCTCTGAGATGGCTTTTGTATAGCTTTCATTCTGCAATATCAGTGATATGTATTCAGAATATCTAATCTTGTATAGATAAACCTCTTTTACTCTAGTTGGGGAAAACATAATTAGCTTCCATGTTAAGCACCTGCTTACAGGAAGAAACTGTAACTGATTAAACATACTTGTTTCTTATCTCTACAACAGGGGTTCTCAAACTGGGAGTTGGGACCCCTCAGGGGGTTGGGACATTATTATGTGGGGGGTTGTGAGCTGTCAGCCTGCACCCCAAACCCTGCTTTGCCTCCAGCATTTATAATGGTGTTAAATTAAAAATACCTTTTTATATATTTATAAGGGGGGTCACACTCAGAGGCTTGCTTATGTGAAAGGAGTCACCAGTACAAAAGTTTGAGAATCACTGCTCTACAATCATTCAGAGACCTGAAGGAGGTCCTGAATAAGACTGTTAAGCCCCAGTTCAGCAAAGCACTTAAGCATGTGCTCAAGTACTGCAGAAGTCAAGGACAAGCTAAGTGCTCTACTGAGCTGGTGCCTTAGGCCCAGTTCCACAGAGGTATTTTGAAATCAATAGAAATTAGGCACCTAAATACCTCTGGGATCAGGGCCTTAAACTTTATTCTATCAACTATATGCAGTAGTACTATACAGTGCTAAAATCATCAAACTGTCATTAAAAGAGGAATGGTTAGGATAATAGCTGTCATTCATGCAGAAATAAATAGGGTTTAATATCCATGTTATGAATGATTAGAAAGATCTCAAGAATAGCAGGATTAAGCCTGTTATGTGCTTCTGCCTTTTCAGTAAGGCATAGGTCCTGCAACTAGAGGGGGGGAGGGGTGCTGCAGCACTCCCTGACTTGAAATGGCTTCCCTTATATACAGGGTTTACAGTTTGGTTCAATGTCTCTCAGCACCCCCACTATAAAAATTGTTCCAGTACCCGTGTATTAAGGCTAAATTTACTATCAAAATTCCCTGAGTCCTGGGTGTAGTTTAAAAATGCATAACTGGGTTGTTACTTTCTGTTTGTGCTGCTTAATTTTCAATTCCCTCTTGTTCTGTGCAATTAATTGATCTCTGACTTTTTTTTTTAAGTTGATAGTAAAAAACACAGCCCCAAAACGAAAACCAGTGTGCTTCCCCCGTTGAAAACAGCTAGCTTTGGAGAAGTTGAGGCAATGTGGAGTAGCATGAAAGGACTGTGGGTGAACACAATGGATGAAAATGCCCAGTTAATGAACTCCTAAACTGCTGAGGCTGCTCAAAGCTACTGCTACAGAATCACAGTGTAAACAAGACAAAACTGCTTTTTAATTTTTTTGCGTTAATAAAAGCTAAAGAGTAATGTCCATGTTCATACAATGTAGTACAGGCGTAGGGAACCAAGAGAAGGCTACACTTAATATGTATTTGGGTTCTTAGTCTCCAGTAGCAAGATATTGGCCTGCAGATACTGAGGGAGAAATCTTGAGTGCATTTAAGTCAATTGCAGTTTGCTGATGACTTCAGTGAGGCCAGGGTTTTACCTTGAGAGTAATAGCTGTCACGGTGCATCATTTTCAATATTTAAAAAGGTGTATGTGGACAGGAGTGGGGGTTCCATAAAGCTCCTTTTTTAATTAATCAATTTCAACAACTAAAACTTAGATGCAGGAATAGAAGTATATCAGGTCTGCATTGTTGTTCATTCAGGTAGAAATTTAGTTCAGAAGAAAGCACTAATTTCATAATAGGGTAGCCAGAATTTAGGGTTCAGAGACCACCTACATACATGTGAAAGTTGAATAAGAAGTACTGTAGCTTGAATCGTATTGAGTTCTTGATTCAGAAAGACACTTAACTTCCATTTATGAAAGAATTAAATTATGCATAGTTTTACACATACCCCTCCCAAATAAGGAAAGTAAGCATAGCATGTTACAGAGGGAATTTTTTTTTTGGTCCTTGTATATGGAGAAATCAAGTCAATTGTTGGGGGTCTGCCTGTCTGAGAGGTCCCAAGTCTGTGGAATTTGAGTGAATGGTATTGTGATCTGGTGTATAGAGTCACATCACTGCTTATGTTTATCCCAGCTGCATGTCCATTACGGTGGGGGTGGCAAGACCAAACTTGAGTGGTGGTGTGATTCTGTGCAAAAGATCACAATGCCAGGAGTGAGTGGGCCCAGATCCCCAGGACATCTACCATTGCAAGGTGAATGTGGGGTAGACTTGCTCTCCAACCCTCCCTCCACAGGCGCCTCAGTTTCAGATTTTGTCTTGAGCCCCAAAAATCTATGTGGCCCTGCTTCTGACAGCCATCACAGGCAATTGCATAAATGATAAAGCTTTTAAATTTGTGAGTGTTTGGAGCAACCCATCTCCAGAAGAGCCTCAGTTCATGTATTCTAACAAATCCCAAAAGCCAAATTCATCACTGGGGTATACTGCTGCTACTTCCCTGGACTTTCAGCAACAATTAATTTGGTCCCAAACTGAGTGACACTTTGGAGGCCTTTTCTTTTATTGCCATCTTGTTCAATTTGTTAGATTACTCAGTTTCTGGTCTTTAAAAAAAAATTTTTTTTTTTGGAACAAACTTGGAACACTCTGCATTTCAGAGTCCTCTGTACTGCGCAGAAAATGATTTCAAGAGGCTGATAACTGAAGAATATATATTCTATAATAGATTACCATTAGGGACTCTCCTTAACCAAATTATGTCTGCAGTAGTACACTACAACTTCTGTAATGCAGTTGTTGCAATATACTTCTAAAGTAAAATGAGCTAATGACCTAAATTTTGTGGCCTAAATAAAGGGAAAATAAAATATTCAATGGCGAGCTGTGGATATATGCGTATTGCACAGCATTGTTATTAAATCACAATAATGGAAACTTGTTTTGAATAAAATTTAAGAATGGCTGCCTTTACACTAGATCCTTGAATATCTTTAACACTTAGTTGTTCTTAACTTGTGATAGCAATTGCAATAGTTTTTGGTACTACAATACAGGAAGGATAAATTATTTCTAAATACCACTCTTCTGTTGGAAACTTAAGGATGCTTAACTTGAAACCAGATTTTAGAAATTGACTAGATTTCATGTTCAAAACTTACCACCCATCTCCCTACTAACTTGTGGTTTTCCAATCACATTTTCCTAAGTAGAAGCTCCATACAAATGCCAGAGTCTGGCCCTCTACAGGGGAAACAACACAACAGAAACAGTAAAACGGACTACCTAGGAAATCAACTTATTCTCTGCTCTCTTTCAGTTAACAGTTGTCTTAGAAGGTATTTTGTAGGTGAAATGTATTCAGACAGAAGTGCTGATTAAAGTTGGTAGTATTACTTTAAACTTGAACAGCTAGAATAGATGACAGTTGCTTAGTTTCACCCTTGGAAACTTTAGTATCACATGGACAAAGTTACATTTTCTAAAAGAGCATTGATGAGGATAAGTTTCTGTGATGAAGAATCTTCATGAAACTTAGTCCTTTCTTAGGCTTGTTGGTTGTAACTGAGGACAGAATTTTGGCTCATAATATTACCATAGAAAGCCTTTGGTACTATGACATATTGAGGATAACCAACATTAATTGGGACCAGTAATAGTATTGATTTGGACCCAAGCTCCCATTGACATTGGAGGGTGCTCCATGCACAGAATGGCAGAAAGGGCTTATATTAGGAGCGGGAGGGATGGGCGGGAAGGAAGTAACCAAGTTGTTAAATGCCATGTTAGCACAGGTATTCTTTGTGGAGCTATTAAAACATGGAAATCAGCTACCATCTAGCAAAATGCAAATACTGATATCAACTTTTTTCTTATTAAAGGGAGATCGGATGTGGCACTTTGCAGTGTCTGTCTTTCTGGTTGAACTTTATGGAAACAGCCTACTCTTGACTGCTGTCTATGGACTGGTTGTGGCAGGATCAGTTCTCCTTTTGGGAGCCATTATCGGAGATTGGGTGGACAAGAACTCAAGGCTTAAAGGTTAGCCTCCACTAAGGCTGCTATTACCTATTATGGGGTGACTCAAATCAGAGTCAGAAGAGGAAGCCATCTAAAGCAGCTGTCTGCATAATGGCACGCTAGAAAGATCCTCTGGTTAAATATGAAAACCAGGCTTAATTTACTAACATCTATAAATATTTCAGAATAATAATGGACTAAATAATTCTATATGGATAATCTCAAAGATAAGAGAACACCAATTTTAGGCTCTGATCTATTCCTTCCTCATACAAAACTCTAATTGTAGCTAGAGAGAGAAGGTGAAATCCATGTGAATTTTGCCTGAATAAGGACTGCAGAATCAGTTCTGGAATCCAGTAATCTGACAACATAATTTAACACTTCCTTGCTGATTCCATCTGTCTAGAAATATGGGTCACTTGCTGGAGGATTCTCTGCAGCTTGAGGTCTTCAAACCACAATTTGAAGACTTCAATAACTCAGACATAGGCTAGGGGTTTGTTATAGAAGTGGGTGGGTAAGATTCTGTGGCCTGCTTTGTGCAGGAGGTCAGCCTAGATCATAATGGTCCCTTCTGACCTTAAAGTCTGAGTCTATTCCACACTGTATATTATAACTGCCTTTGTAATTTGTTACTCTTGAATGTTGAGGTGACTGAAGAGTACATATTATGTAGCTAATTGAAAATCTGTTCTGTAAAATTAAAATTAATTTTAAAGTATTTACACAATAATACTCGCTTTTTTAAAAACAGTGTTTGTTTTGAAGTCCTGCTGAATGGAGGAAAATGCCTACTTTTCTCTTATTGTATTACACTATTAGGTCAGTGGAACGACATGAAGAATGAATTTGATTCTGTGTGTAGATGATTCAAAGTTAAAATGAGATCTCTGAACACTAAACAGTTTACCTTGTAAATAACTTAATTTTTAAAAGAGAAAATGGGGAGGGAGGGAGAAGGACTTGAATATAGCTTTCATAGGAAAAAAATAATTCCAAAGATGAAGATGGGGAATATCCACAGATTCTATAAACTTTTTTTTTATCTGAAACAGTGGCTCAGACTTCCTTGGTTGTACAGAATGCATCTGTCATCCTGTGTGGTATCATCCTGATGATTGTCTTCTTGTTTAAGACCCAACTTTTGACCTTATACTCTGGATGGCTTCTTGTAAGTGCTCAAATTTAAGACTCCTTACATGTCACTAATAAAGGAAAGTAACTACCAGTAGTTAGTTTGACTCCAATACAGCTCTTACAACTGAGGATCTGCCCAGTGAGTCTCTTCCTGCACTCATGGACGTCAATGGAGGTTTTGCCATTGGCTTCAATGATGCAGGATCAGGCCATTAAATCCTACTTACTGTTTTTAGCTTTGTTGCAAAAGGGCACAGGGAACATACCTCTTTAATAATTTTTTTTTAAATGTTCATATCATTGTACTGTCTGAAAAGTAATGTTTATGTGAAATGGTTTAAAATACAGAACTATAATTTTGGTTGTCCAAGAAAGTCATGGTGTCTTTTCAGTCATTAACTTGGTCCATCATTTTACTCATGTTTAACACGTCTTCTTTCCTTTCCTCCAGACCATGTGCTATATCCTGGTTATCACAATAGCAAATATTGCAAATTTGGCCAGCACTGCCACAACAATCACAATTCAGAGAGACTGGATTGTTGTGGTTGCAGGTGAAGACAGAAGCAAATTGGCAGGTGAAATACATTATTTCTACTATCTAAAAGTGTCTTAACATGCGGGCTTGATTTTTAACAGACTGCAGTTTTACCCTGAAGTCAGCACATTGTTCCATGTTCCAGGAGCTGTGAGAGAACAACAGTTTAAAAGGGCAGCTTTCCCCCTACCATATTCCTCACTATATTTACAGAGATTAGAAATGACTGTTGTAAAACTCTGATTACAACATAGTTTTATGGCTAGGTAACTATCTAGTTCTAGTTTTAATCCAACTCTAACACTATTGAGAGAGATCAGTTTTATTTCTGCAAACCAAATATATAATTTCATCAAATCATCTGTGTTTAGTGTTTAATATTCAATCATATCCTGTTAGTCAATGCATTTACTATTAAGATTTATCAACATTTATTACCAAGGGATTCCCGTATCCAGAGAACATTAGAGTAACCTTCTTATTAGGCAAAGAAAGTGCACAATTTGTAACCTTTTCTGATGTATAATTTTAATTTCTCAAATTACAAACTCCCTCTTAGTCCCCTATTTTGACCTTGCAGTAGTTTCTTAGCAATTACCTTCTGTAGAGCAGTAGTGTCTTAATATCTTTAAGTTTCTTCAAACACACAGAAGTTGTTGGAAGTTCCCTTGCAGAGCCTTAATGTTTATGGTTCTCAATAATCTTTCTTGTCTGTATACAGACAAATCGCATCCCTTCTCTGCTTCCTAACACAAGAAGAGGTGCATGTCACCCCTGGGGAGACCTATCATGTAATAGGTGTAATGTAATAGAGACAGTATTGCCTTTTTTTGTCCTTCCTCAATTCTGACAGATTAATGCAGCATCATATGACCATTTGTGTTCTGTACGATTGCCTCGGAAATGAGGCAATCGGTTCCAGCACATTCCTTCTTGCAACTCTGGTTCAAACAAATACCTCACACAGAAAACCTGTTCTAATTTTATAAACTTCTCCCAAGGAGGGTTTTGTTTCTGTGGTTTTCTTTTCTTTTTAATTAGTTATACTAGTATCTAAAACAAAACAAAGATTATATTGTAAGGAACATCGGTAAAATATTTACCTTGATTGTGAAATATGCAGAATGACCAAAGGCCAAAAGAACATATTTCTGTTCATACTCTTTTCACAAAGAAGGCACACAGCTATGTAATTTAGCAGAACAGGCAAATAAAAGCTATTGTGTTCTCTCCTCACATATCCCAGATGGTTCTCTCCATCTTGATTCCCATATGGCTTCCCTTCTAACTCATTTGGGGTGGGGGGGAATACTACTTTCCCAAGCTTCTTGCTGAAACAATCTTCTCTCTCTCTCAGTAGATCGGGCAGGTCTTCATGTGTGAAGACACCTCTGTCTTGTGTGCTTTGATCAGCAGTGAATTGGCTATTAATACTGACACTTAATTTATCATTAGATTTCAGAGTTAATTCCTTGAAAGGAACAAGCAATTTCAGGCTGTCTGCAGACTCGGGGAAACCTCAGTATATTGGTTTATCCTTGGTTCATGTTTTTACAGAAATCTTAGGCCAAGATTTTCCAAAATAGGACTCTAAAATTAGGCTCTTATCTGTATTTAAGCACCTACATGTGTGGCCTGTTGAGAGGGGTGGAGAGAGTTGAGCATGCAGTGACTTCTGTTGGCCACAGAACAGTCAGAAATGTAGGGCTGAAAGGGACCTCGAGAGGTCATCAAGTCTAGCCCCCTTCACTGAGGCAGAACCAAGGTCAATCTAGACCATCCCCGACAGGTTTGTCCAACCTGTTCTTAAAAGCTCCATTGACGGGGATTCCACTACCTCCTTAGTTAAAGATGGAAGCCTCTTCCAGAGCTTTTAGTTATAAAGTTATTCCTAATGGCACCAGTTCATTGCAAATAAAGATTAGTCACTGCTATATGCACAGCAACTTGGTGGGGAAAGTAAGGCAAAAGTTTATGGGGTCAGGGGAGGGAAGAGGGAGGACTCTTCTTCCCATTATTAGAATGGAACCATGAGCTATATATTAATATCTAAACCCAAGAGGACTGCATCTAAATGTGCATGAGTGGAACAGAAGGGAGAGAGAGAACTTTGCTCTCTGAAATTGAAGAATGATTGATGACCACTGCGTGCCTCAGTAAGGAAACTTAGTCATATCAAAGGTCTGTTGCTATCAGAATGGGTATTTATATGGTCATTTGTAATTGGAGAGAGGTGAGCTGAGGAAGCCAAGTAATACATGTTTCAGTATTGTACAGATAGTTTAAGAAACTTCTGTCGTCCATTACAGAAATTTTTTTTTCATAGGGCATGATCCATTCTGTATTTGGTGCGCCCACTAATTTCAGGAGATTTGCTTCAGAATCGGGCCAGGAGTACATAGTGATCTTTGATGAAAGGGGAATCATTTGAGTATTATTCTGAAGACATCTGATAATTTTTCATCCCGCTTACTTTAATCCCAGTATGCCCAATCATGAACATCTCTGACAAAACTCTGTGACCGCAGTGGGAGTTTAGTTTGATTAGCCCAATACAATTAAACTAATTTTCATCAGAGACAGAAGTATTATACATAAGGGCTAAATCCTGGTCCCAGTGAAGTCAATAGGCGCTTTGCTATTGGTTTTTGTAGGGACTGGGATTTGGCTTATGTATATGTAATAGAAGATTAAAATGAATACTTCTGCTGTAAGTTTTCATTAATATTTTGCTTATCAAATTGTATATTATAGATATGAATGCTACAATACGAAGAATTGACCAGCTGACCAATATCTTGGCCCCAATGGCAGTTGGCCAAATAATGACCTTTGGCTCACCAGTGATTGGCTGTGGCTTCATTTCTGGCTGGAACCTGTTGTCTATGTGTTTGGAATATCTGCTGCTCTGGAAAGTCTACCAGAAAACCCCTGCTCTAGCTTTGAAAGCTACTTCAAAAATTGAGGAATCAGAGCTGAAACAACTGAATGTACAGAAAGGTATCAATGATATCTTTAAAATTGATTATATACACTACATGAATGGTTTCCAGTTTTGGTACTATTGATTTTCCATTTTATTCTCAGATAGACCATTTTAGTGTTTTTGCTTAATGATACTTTTCAGGATTTTATTCTTTACTGTTAAGAGCAACTTGTTTTAGTGTCGGGTGTCATTACCAATTAACTTAGTTTTGAGTAACAATATTTGAGGTTGCAGATGGCTGGAATACCCCATAAACAGCAGCCAAAAAATGGACATTTTGGTACTCTCTCCTTGAATTGGTTTATTAAACTAGCCAGTTTTAATTATAGAATGTATCAAAAATGTGGAAGATGTTGGAATATGGAGTCTAAAGAATATTTTTCCCTTTGGAAAAAGGGAGATGTCTATCAGGGAAATACCCCTCAAAGCACCTAAGAAACACAGAGCTTCCAAACACCCACCAAGGATATTGAATTTGTTGCAGTAGCTGGAAAAAGATACCTCACATTTAGAGTACCACTAAATGAGGACTGTCCTTTCGAAGACTTACGGTTTGATTAGGGTTCTTAAGAAGGGACCCAGAGTAGTTCCTGGGGGACATATGGGTGCGGCCATTGTAAGAAGAAATACATTCTTTGTAAACTCTAGGATGATTTATAATCTAATGTTAGAGTAAAAAGATGGTGAAGGATGAGGCCATGTAGCAGTCTACTGCTAGAACCACACACTACAGTTTAGGAGATCCCAGATAGTAACATTCCCTGAGTGCTTTTCTCCCCAACCAGCAGTGCATGGGACTCCTGAGAGAGCACATTTAGCCTCTGTGGAGGAGAGTGCCTTGGGGTTAATACTGGAGCAGTGGTGATGTGCTCCAAAAACAGACCTTGTCACCTCTCCTATGCCAAGAGGTTGGTGACAACACAGGTTGATGGGGTGAAGTTAAGAGGTTAAAAGGTGAGTACAGCTCCTTGGAGCTCTGAATGAGGCTTCTTTGAGGTCCTTAAGACTAAGGACAAACTTAGCAACTGGCAGTGTTTGGAAAACCTGTCTCATTCCCCACTATTTTGACTTGGTTTAAAACTAGACTTGTTAGGACTGTAAATATGCCTCACACAGGCCTTCCAGTTTGCAGGGATTTGTGCAAAGCTTTACGTTCAAAAAAACTCCAGAACACATACTAAAGTTCAGCCATCCACAAAGTGTCAGATGGCTTCCACTCTAGCTGAAAGGCTTTTTCAACCTTTGCCAACTCTCCTGGCTTTAAGTTTGCAACAAAATGAGAACCTGGCATGGTGTGAGTGTCTAGGATTGGAAATCAAGAATGTCTGTATTAAAATCCCAGCTATTACACAGATTCCATAAGTAGCCTTCAGCAAGTCACTTAACTTCTCTATGTTGGTTTTAGCCACCAGTAACATGGGGAATAACAACATTTGCTTACCTACCCCATGGGGCATTGAACGTTTTTAATTGTTGTAGTGTTTTGAACACTAAAAGCCCATATATAAGTACCTAGTTGTGTCATCATTAAGCAAATTATTTCACACAAGCCATTGCTTAGTGTTCACATTTCACAAGAAACCTAGTGTGAGAAGAGAGAGTAGGCTACTCTCTCTTCACCAATGTGACACAACAAGCTGCTTTTTAAATCAATGGAAATTAGCTTTATTTTTTTTTTGGTTCCCCTATTCCTTTCTGGATTTAAGGGCATGGGTAGAATGTGAAATATGATAATTTTAACAAAGCTGTTTTTGTAACATAATTAACCAGAATATATTTAAAATGACAAACCTCCCTAGAAACGAAGCACCTTTATTAAATACATACAACATAATGAGCTATTCTCCTATTGTTCTTTTGCAGGAAAGCACTTAATAGTTGTTTCTGTTTTACAGATAGCGAATTGAAGCCCACTGAAGGAGTCCAGTTAATTGGTGAGAAAGATGTAACAGTCTTTGAGCCCCATCAGGAGAAGGAAATCAGCTGTAGTGCCCGGATTGCTGAACCTTTCATCACATTTCGTGATGGATGGGTTGCATACTACAACCAACCTGTGTTTCTTGCAGGCCTGGGTCTTGCATTCCTCTATATGACCGTTCTGGGCTTTGATTGCATTACTACGGGTTATGCATACACTCAGGGTTTGAGTGGTTCTGTGCTAAGCCTTCTGATGGGGGCTTCGGCCATAACTGGAATCATGGGAACAGTAGCCTTTACCTGGCTCCGTCGCAAATGTGGCCTAGTTCGCACAGGCTTCATCTCTGGAATAGCCCAGTTTACCTGCTTGGTCTTATGTGTGATTTCTGTGTTCATGCCTGGTAGTCCTTTGGATTTGACTGTTTCCCCATTTGCTGACATCCGTACCAGGTTATTGGAAGGACAATCATTGCCTACTGCACTTCCAGCTGATATGTCTGAAATATCCTTTACAACTGGAATGCACAACTGGTTAAACAGGTCTAGCTCTGTTAACAGTGACCTAGAGATGAGTTCTGACTCTGTGCCTTTAATCTCTGTTAGTCTTCTGTTTGCAGGAGTCATTGCTGCTAGAGTTGGTAAGTAATGTCTGTCTATTAAAATCTCTAATCTGTGCTTATTTTTAATTCTATTAGAGCTTTATTAGTTGTAGATCCTTTTTGTTAAACTCAGATTTTAATAAAGAACCCAGGATTGACTGCATGACTCTTACAAGTTTTAGACTTGTTATGAGTGGTATTCGATATTGCAGTAGTCTTGTCTATGTAGTTACCGTAGCACCTACTTTCTTGTGTATAATATTGCACAATGCCTTCATTAAGTCGTAAGTTTCTTTACTCAGTACCCTTTGTAAACATATGTAGTATAATCTCTCATGAGATGGAGTTAAGTATTTGCAGATGTTTAATTAAAATTGCTATATATTTGATAACATCTAATTAAAGCTTTGAGGATTTGCTAGACAGCCTAGTATTAACACCTCAACAGAATCAAAGAGCAGAACAATTTAATTGCATGAATGAAACAACGTATAACTATCATTTTATAGTATGGCTCTTACAGCTTCTCTATACTTTTGTTCTTTTGGGAGGAGAAAAATACTTGGCTTGCATGCATTTAGGGTTACCCTCAAAACTTAAATAAACAGATTAATCAGGCACAGGAGCTACTACAATAAGTTTCTCCTTGAAATCAAACTTTCCTGCAGTGTTTACAGTTGAAAACATGCACTCTTTCTCTCTCCCCCCTCCGCCCCCTCACCAAACACATTAATCTCTCCACAGGACAGAACTATTTATTACAGTCACAAACCTTAAATGGAGATGACAACTGGAATGAAAAATTCTTTAAACAATAAGTAGACTTTGGTTATAGTCTACATGATGTGCTCTAAATTTCTTTAACTTTTTTCCAAAGTAAAATTAATCTTGCTGTATCTGTACATTTTTCTCTTTTGCACATGGGGAATTTAAACTAGTTAAAGGTACAATATTTACCTTACTCAGTTTTAGTGTGGGTGTCATATAATCCAGATTTTTTTTCACAATCCTAGACTGTTTCCATTCTCTCCTTAAGAAGGAAAGGATTGTTGTACAAAGCATTGTTTGATAGGCATACTTGATTCAGTGTTGCACCAGTTCTCTCTATAAGAAATAGCAGCAAAGGGCCAAATTCTGCCCTTAGTTACACTGGTGGGAAATCTATTCAAGTCAGATGAGAGCACAACTTGACCCAGATGTTTGACTTCAAATCAGTGCTTATTATAATGAAGATTGGGTTGGTAAAGAAATAACTGTAGAATGAGACCCTTTGAAAATCTAACCTTTGATATAAATTAAGGTTTTTCTTTGTTTTTTGTTTTTCCCCATAGGCCTCTGGTCCTTTGATTTGACTGTCACACAGTTGCTCCAAGAAAATGTGATAGAGTCTGAAAGAGGCATTATAAACGGTGTCCAAAACTCCATGAATTACCTTCTTGATCTGCTGCATTTCATCATGGTCATCCTGGCCCCCAACCCTGAAGCTTTCGGCTTACTGGTGCTTATTTCTGTGTCCTTTGTTGCAATGGGCCACATAATGTACTTCCGATTTGCCCAAAAAACCTTGGGGAATCAGGTCTTTGCTTGCTGTGGTCTTAAATCCAAAGCAGTCTCTAACGATTCACCACCTAGTAATACATCCACTGTTTAGGGGGGTCTCAAACTATTGCCACCCCCTGTTTAATTATAATTCAAGTATGCAGGTAGATGCTTCAAAGTAGCCATAACGGGCAAAGTAAGGTGTTTCTCTACAGTCTAACACAGTCATAGTACACTCACTTCAAGGGAGACCTCCAAACCAGATAAGAAAGTTGGCCAAATTCATCCATATGTTTCAAATTTGGATTACAAGGAAATTACTCTGCTGCTAAGTTGAGGGTTTAAACTGAATCACCAAAATATGTAGTGTAGGAATGCAACAATATTTTATCATAATTGTATTTTTAATTTCTTCCATTTTAACCATGATGAAGCCTATGGCCTCACTGGCATAAATACATACGGTACTCTTTAGCTGATGTACATGTGTAGTCTTCACCTGACTTTAGAGCAATTATTTGCCCATTGAGCAATATAGTTCATGTTTGTTAGCTTGAGTAAAACTTATTTTATCTTTTTGTTGGGTTTTTCCCCTTTACATAAATGTTGTGGTTTCTGCCTATATGCTGCTCCAGGTAAGAGAACTGGATTCTTTTTCTAAACTGGCTGAAATGTTATACTAACAAACAGGTTGTGTGTACTGTGTATTTTTAATTTTATTTTAAAGTTCTTATGTTTGTCTAAAATCTGACATTTGCCTAAAATATCTCTTTGCCTTTGTCTGGTTAACTTTAGAGGAACACCTTTGCAAGTTTAGCGTATACTATTCTATAGTATAAATAAGTTCAAAATATTGTATTACATGTATGTAGCACTTCATAACATTAAGTACAGTATAACCAAGTAAGCCAAAGCTATAAATGTAATGTAGCATTGTAAAGCAAAGCTTTTTCTATTAAAACACACCAAATGTGCTAAAGAAGGTTTGACAGAGCAGATAATGTTAAGGGTCATGAGTTTGGATATAGAAAGATAGGCTAAGGGCTAAATTTACTGGTTGCCTTTCTGAAAATTATCAGAATGTGAGCAGCTTGAGTTTCATTTTAATCTAATGCCATTGCTTTAAGAAACCCCAACATCAGCCTGGCGTATTAGAAAATTACTAATCCAGGCTAAACAAAATGTAAAGGACAATTTAAAATATTTTATGAACATTGATACATCTTTCTAAATTCTCTTGTAAAACATCTTACACTTTTTAAATTACTAGAAACTTGTATTTTTAAACATCTGTAAAACAAAAACAAGCTGCGACTGTATGACCCTTTTAAAGCAATTTTGGGGAGAACAGTGGAGAGTTTACTTTTTTTTTTTAAAGTCATTTTTCAATGTGCAGGTAGGGACAGAGCTTTTATATTAACCATTTATGCACTTTTGTGGCAACTGCAGTAATGTTGCTTTAGTATTCTGAGTTTCCTATGGTATGACTTTTTTTTTTTTTAAACAATATTAAGAAGTCTTTGTAAAATGTTTGGGGGAAAAAAAACTTTTTTTTCACTTTCGACTTTTTTGTACTATCTTTTTCAAATAGCCTTGTGTTGGCCAACTTCAACCTTGATGTAAGCAGGCACAACTCCATTGAAACTATTGGTGTTTACACCATGGCTGAATCTGGGTCACTTTCCTCAAAATTGTGATAACTTGTATTGTATTACTAAATTTTTTACATTCTATTTAAAATAGAATTTGTTTCTGACCAATATTTTTCTGAAAAAATCTGAAGTGAATGCGTGAGGATCCCATATCAAATCTCAACTTTAAATGAAGTAGTAGCCCTCAAAATTCACTAAGTGCTTGTAACAACAATCTCTCCCCCCTCCCTTTTTTTTTCCTCTTAAGGATCAATATTAATCATTGATGATTCTTTTCTGAATGGCACTCAGGGATTCTTTCATTAGATTTATAATTGTTCCTACTTTCCAAGAAAGAATCTGGTTTTGCACTGTAATGAAAGTCACATTGTTAATTTTTTTTTAAAATAAATCAGTGGCTCAATCCTGGGCTATAACTCCTGAAGGAAATTTGAGTTTTGCCATCAACAGAACTTCTTCAGGCAAGAAATTAAATCAGATCTTGTTTGTGTGGACTGTCTAATCATGTTTTATAGAATGGATACCTATAATGTTAGACACTGAAGACAATGGATTTATACTAAAGATGAATGTCCACTTGGGGCAGTGGACTAAACAATAAAACTTAGATCTCTGAATTGCTAAATGTGTCCTCTTATTTCTGATTATCTATAATCTCAGTTGAGGCTACATTCTAATGTTGAATGTGAATAAAGATTACTTGCTCTACTAGTGTGCTCATTAGTCAGTGGGACTACTTGTGGCCTAAAATGCTACTCCATACATTTTGTTAAGAACTTTACTTTGTATCGTTAAGGGGCCTGATATATTTTGCACACACCAAACTCCCACTGATTTGAATGAGAGTTTAGGATAGGCAAGCAATGCGCAACTAGATGCCAAGAGATAATCCTGAAGAACCCTTCTTACTCCCATTATTTCATAGACAAAAATGCTTTGGACCTAGCCTAAACATGTCAGGAGACAAATGTACTATTTAAGTATATGTGTATGTGCCATGGTGCTTTAAAGCACAATTAAGACAAATGGAGACAAACACCTCTTCTCCAGACTGTGTGTGTGTTCTTAAAATTACACATTACTTTAATACAGAGCATGGATGTTTTATGCAAGGCCTCTTCTCTTCTTCTTAAATGTTATATTCATTTAAAAACAAATACATTAGAAAACCAGAATGGACTACTGTGATCAAGTCTGACTGCTGATATAACACAAGTCATAGGGCTTTTCTGAATACTTCCTATTTGAGCTAGAGTAATGGTTCTCAAACTTTTGTACTGGTGACCCCTTTCACATAGCAAGCCTCTGAGTGTGACTCTCCCTGCACCCTTATAAATTAAAAAAAACTTTTAAAATATATTTAACACCATTATAAATGCTGGATGCAAAGCAGGGTTTGGGGTGCAGGCTGACAGCTTGCAACTCCCTATATAATAACCTCATGATCCCCTGAGGGGTCTAAACCCCCAGTTTGGGAACACCTGAGCTAGAGCAGATATTTAGGAAAACCTGCCATTGGCTGTTTTTCTAAAGTTACATCATGCTAAAGTCTATAAGTCAATTATGCCACATGAGAATTAGAATATTATAAATTTAGAGTTGTTGCACAATTAAGATATGAATAGAAGAAATCAACATGTATACCATAAAGAAGAATCTAACAAGGACTGTTATTTAGGAATTAAATTTATATTGCAAAGTCAAATTACAGTTAGTTACTTCAATCCTTAAGAGGTGGTGGTGAAGATTAAACTCCAGTCTTAGAAAATATTGGAATACTAAATATGCTGTGCTTCACACATGCAGAGTATGCATAATATATAATGTAAAATGATGTAAGTGGATTTTTTTTCTTCCCCTAAGTGATGATCATAAGGCCTAAGCTTGAGAGTTGCTGAGTTTCCTAAAGTCCCCTGGAATTCAATACACCACATCCATGTGCATCCTCTGAAGTGTGATCAAAATATATACTGATTGTGATAAAGCTAAGCAGCCCATGAACAATAAACTATTCTGCAATAATAATACCATATTCCATAGTTGATGATTTTGAGCATGGAAACTTTGATGCATTTTCTTTTTAAAATTTAAAGATGAGTGTTTTGTACCTGGGATCATTCTAAGGTGGGTTTTAAAACTGAAATGTGGTAAAAAGCAAAGGACATAATGAACTTGTTCCCTTTCACTCAAATTTCTCTCTCTCTCTCTCTCTCTCTCCTCTCTCTGCCTGTGGTTCAAAGAAAATGTCTATTACTGTTCAGAAATTTAAGAGTAAAGCTGCTGGGTAAAAGCTCACTTAACATCCTGTAACTGCAGCTTTTTGTTCTATAGAATGTATAATATAATTACCTGGTTTCCAAAAAGCACTTTCAATATTATTTTGGCCACATCCCCATCAGTACCCTCTGCATTCTCCCCACTTTGTCCCTTAATCATCCCCATCACAGTATTCACCATTCCATTCCCACCATGTGGAAGAGTGGAGAGAACTCTTTTGAGCCTAACACTTAGCTGGTTTTGGAACAGCATAAAGCCCTTCCACCCACCTGGGAGCAGAGTATGCTCCAAGTACTAAGGAGCATTCACAGACTTTGCTACTCACTTCTTCAGTTACCAGTCATACTAGCCTACCTAAAGGAAGTTACCTAAAGGCAAACAGAGTAATGGAAATAGGCAATCCGAGTGTTGCTTTTTCCTCTCTGGTTGTTCAAACAATTAGTGAATTTCAGTGCTTTTTAAAACTGCAAGATTGATGGACATCATTCACTGGTAGCTGCCAGGAAGACTAGATCCAGCACAGCCCTGAAACAGTGCTTCACAGCTACAAGCAAGTGAGGTTTATTTTACTCTAAGCTTACTTGGGGCTAAGTTTCTGGTAGAGAAGTCAAACTAGCACAACCAACACGTCTGTAATCTGTCCCCTGACTTCACTATGGGTGAATCATTTCTGGATCTGTTCCTGTTCCCTTTAAATCTATGGGAGTTTTGACTGACTTCAAATGGTAGCATGATTAGACCCTCCATTTCTACCTTAACTTAGGTAGACTTAGTGTTTAAAGTGTGGAGGACAGAAAACTGAACAAGTGTGTTTACTTAAAGACAGGCAAACCGTGAGGACAAAGTGCATGCTGTTATGCAATGCTTTATACAAATACTTCAACCTGTCCTAGTGAGTCAACATTCATTGTAGTTAAACTTTTCCTTTATTGCATTTTGCCGGAAGAAAAGTACACAACAAAGTGCAGAGAGCAATCCTATTCCAAATACATGTAATAAAGTGGATATCCACATGTCACGCATGCAAGTGTAGGGTTCTAACTCTGTTACAAGGCAAGTATCTTTCTCTACGTTTATACTTAAAGGGCCTATTCCTGATCCCAAGGCAGTCAAGGGAATGAGTGTGAAATTATAACAAACATTGCTATTAGAGATTTATTGATCACTATGCTGTACCAAACATCCCTCAGTCTATCTGCAACATAAAAAAGACATACTCAATAGAATTAACAAACAGCCATTTATGAGAGTTCTATGGAACCATAAATGAAATGTTTTAATATATGCAGCTAGCAATACAGGTTCAGCCAGTGTCTATTATTTCTAAGAGGGAAAGACAGATTATAGAATATTGCTACCATCTAGCCAACATATACTATGTCACAGAGTCTGAAGAAAATTTGTGTATATGTAATAGATCTATAAAAAGCCTATAGTCTTGCTAAAACTGCAAAGTGTAGCATATTTTCATAGTCTGTTTAGCCTCCACAACCACTGTACAGCCTGTGGGCCAATTCAGGTATTGACTTTTCACGCTTGGTAACCACCAGTCAATTACTTTCCAGAGTTCTGTCTAATAGATGGCTTGCCCTATTCATAGCTCCAATAAATGTAGCTTTTGTCTCCATTTAAGATCCTGAGTTTAGCTGGCAGTCTATAGGCAGTCTGTGAAACTTGCTATTAAAGTCTGTTCTGCATGGACATTAAAGATTTCAGGAAACACTTTTTAAGAGTTGAGGTTTGCCTTGATATCCTTAGTCAAAGCTACCCCCACATTGCAGTGTACCTTGGCCAAATTTCCCACAGCAGGTATGCAGCAGACCCTTATTCTAAAAAACAGGTAATAGCCACTGCCTAAGACAGGATGCTGAATCAGAAGGACCAAAGGCAGGCTCTGGTGTGAAAATCCTCTAATTACAAAAAGAACAAGAGCAATGAGGTGCCATCCCCTTCATTATGTAAAGACATTTTTAAAGCAGGATTCTCTGTCTTTCTGGGCTGTGCAAGTAAGCTGAGGTCAGAAAATAATGCATGAGTCTTCTCTCATATGTAGGACCTTTAATATAGGTCAAGCCACTTCAGAGATTTTATCTTGAGCCCAAGGAATCAGAATGATGCCTTCTGACTAATGTCCTTATGTGTACGTTTCATGGGAAACCTGTAAACATTCTCAAAATAAATGGGATCTGCCTCATTATTGCTTAGCATGAGGGCATACCTTTGTTAGCAGAGGCACAAACATCATTGTCCTACATCTATTGACTGACCTTCAGAAAGTATTTCACAATATGCTTTGCTTTTAAATGCCATAATATCATTGCAGAGGACCTTAGACTATGTATGTTATATGTCTACATACACAATATTTTAAGGTGTACTCCAGAGATGCTTCAAGCAAAGTACATCTTTGGTCTTAAGATAAGTGTCCCTTTAACATATAAAAACAGTACTTAGATTTTTCATCCTCTTATTACTGGCAGTTCATTTCCACAAGCTGACCATGCGAGACATAAACAGTGACTGAAGAAGGCAGGCAGAAGCAGGAAGGAGGAAAGTTGCCAATGTTAGAAATATTTGTTCAGCTGTTCCTGGAGTGAGGCCAGTTAAAGTTACTGATTATAGTATAAAATGCCCTGAACTCCAGTTATCCTTTGAGGGGTAATGTGGGGAAAAAACAAAACAATAAAATACAGAAACCACTGTTATGGTATAACTTTGACTAAAGATTCAAAGGGAGAAAACTGAGCAAACCCATACTGAGAAAATTGTTTTTAATTCACTGTGTATGGATGTTTTGTTTTGTCTGACTGCATTATATATTCCACTGCTGGAGCATTGGAGGAGCTAGCAACATGGTCCACATGGCACCTAATTTCAGGCTGATTTTGGGAGGAAGCTAAATTAAGGGAGTTTGGCAGAAGCCTTGTGGAAATCTTAGGATGCACCACAAATCTGGGCATCAGCGGGTTGAGAGGATGGAACCAAATTCTAGTCCTTTGAGGAGTGGGAAACATCCCATCTTCATTATTAGGACAACCAGGAGGATCTCTGATTGAAAACCCATAAAAAAAAATCACACTTGGTGTAGCATAGACGTACATAAGAACATAAGAATGGCCCTACTGGGTCAGACCAAAGGTCCATCTAGCCCAGTATCCTGTCTTCTGACAATGGCCAGTGCCAGGTACCCCAGAGGGAATGAACAGAACAGGTAATCATCAAGTGATCCATCCTCTGTTGCTCATTCCCAGCTTCTGGCAGACAGAGGCTAGGGACACCATTCCTGCCCATCCTGGCTAATAGCGATTGATGGACCTATCCTCCATGAATTTATCTATTTCTTTTTTGAACCATGTTCTGGTCTTGGCCTTCACAACATCCTCTGGCAAGGAGTTCCACAAGTTGACTGTGCATTGTGTGAAGAAATACTTCCTTTTATTTGTTTTAAACCTGCTGCCTATTCATTTCATTTGTTGACCCCTAGTTCTTGTGTTATGAGAAGTAGTAAACAACACTTCCTTATCTACTTTCTTTACACCAGTCATGATTTTATAGACCTCAATCATATCACCTCTTAGCCATCTCTTTTCCAAGCTGAAAAGTCCCAGTCTTATTAATCTCTCCTTATATGAAAGTTGTTCCATACCCCTAATCATTTTTGTTGCCCTTTTCTGAACCTTTTCAAATTCCAATATATATTTTTTGAGATGGGGCGACCACATCTGCACACTGTATTCAAGATGTGGGCTTACCATGGATTTATATAAAGGCAACATAATATTTTCTGTCCTATTATCAATCCCTTTCTTAATTATTCCCAGCATTCTGTTCGCTTTTTTGACTGCCACTGCACACTGAGTGGATGTTTTCAGAGAACTATCCACAATGACTCCAAGATCTCTTTCTTGAGTGGTAACAGCTAATTTAGACCCCATCATTTTATATGTATAGTTGGGATTATGATTTCCAATGTGCATTACTTTACATTTATCAACATTAAATTTCATCTGCTATTTTGTTGCCCATTCACCCAGTTTTGAGAGATCCTTTTGTAGCTCTTTGCAGTCTGTCTGGGTCTTAACTATCTTTAGTAATTTTGTATCATCTGCATATTTTACCACCTCATTGTTTACCCCTTTTTCCAGATCATTTATGAATATGTTGAATAGGACTGGTTCCAGAACTGATCCCTGGGGGACACCACTATTTACCTCTCTCCATTCTGAAAACCGACCATTTATACCTACCTTTTGTTTCCTATCTTTTAACCAGTTACCAATTCATGAGCGCACCTTCCCTCTTATCCCGCGGCAACTTACTTTGCGTAAAAGCCTTTGCGGAGGGACCTTGTCAAAGGCTTTCTGAAAATCTAAGTACACTATATCCACTGGATCCCCTTGCTCCACATGCTTGTTGATCCCCTCAAAGAATTCTAGTAGATTGGTGAGGCATGATTTCCCTTTACTAAAACCATGTTGACTCTTCCTCAACAAATTATGTTCAGCTATATGTCTGACAATATTGTTCTTTATTATAGTTTCAACCAGTTTGCCCATTACTGAAGTCAGTACCTCCTCTAATGATACCTCAATCCGGGACAGTTCCTCAGATCTTTCACCTAAAAATAATGGCTCATGTTTGGGAATCTCCCTCACATCCTCAGCCATGAAGACTGATGCAAAGAATTCATTTAGTTTCTCCGCAATGACCTTATCGTCCTTGAGTGCTCCCTTAGCACCTGGATCGTCCATTGGCCCTACTGGTTCTTCAGCGGGCTTCCTGCTTCTGATGTACTTAAAAAATAATTTGCAATTATTTTATGAGTCTTTGGCCAACTGATCCTCAAATTCTTTTTTGGCCTTCCTAATTGTATTTGTACACTTCATTTGCCAGCGTTTATGCTCCTTACTATTTTCCTCACTAGGATTTAACTTCCACTTTTTAAAGGATGCCTTTTTGCCTCTCACTGCTTCTTTTACTTTGTTGTTTAGCCACGATGGGTCCTTTGGTTCTCTTACTATGTTTTTTAATTTGGGGTATACATTTAAGCTGAGCCTCTATCATGGTGTCTTGAAAAAGTTTCCACACAGCTTGCAGAGATTTCACTTTTGGCACTGTACCCTTTAATTTCTGTTTAACTAACCTCCTCATTTTTGTGTAGTTCCTCTTTCAGAAATTAAATGCTACAGTGTTGGGCCACTGTGGTGTTTTTCTTGCCACAGAGATATTAAATTTAATTATATTACCCAGCAGTCCAGCAATATTCACCTCTTGGACCAGATCCTGTGCTCCACGTAGGACTAAATCAAGAATTGCCTCTCCTCTGGTGGGTTCCAGGACCAGCTGCTCAAAGAAGCAGTCATTTAAGGTGTCTAGAAACTTTATCTCTGCATCCCGTCCTGAGGTGACATGTACCCAGTCATGCCTAAGGGCTCCTTTCAGGGGAAGAGATACGTAGTTCTTTTGTACCTAGAACCTCTAGAAGCTTTGCAACAAGCTTCCTTGCCCATTTGAAATATCTGACAAATGCATCTGTGTCATGAAGCTATTTTTTTAAACCATAACTTTTCTCTTCAGTCTGTGCAAGGCATAATATAATAATTTATAAGCTATAAATGACCTTATACAAACACAGCAATTATTTTGTACATACAGAGTTTATGGAACTCTGTGCTGGACTAGCATTTTTGTGATTACTTCCAGTCATACCTGGAAGCCCCAACTGAAATGAGAACCATATGTGTTAAGTGCTATTTATACACATAATAAGAGACAGTCCCTACCCCAAAGTACATACATTATCCCCTTAACCACATGCACAAAACCCAGGATGGGTTGCTGTGACAGTCTATATCCATATGCTCACCCCTTTTAAAAAACTATAATGGATTTTGTACACAAGTATGCCTTGTGAAGTATTCTTTGAAAACTCATAATTTGCTGATCATTATTGTCCTGGTAAAATATGTGTGGCAACATTGTATGCAAAGTTATAAGATTTTACTGTAAAACATTACTAAGACATGTTCAAAGTTTAAAAAAAGCAGGCACAAACCAGTTCCTTATACAAAAGGCAAACTCATGCTCAGCCAGGTGTCAACGAAATCAAACGGACTATCATCTGGTTAAGCAGCCATTCTTTGATAGGAAAAAGGATGTGAGCGAGAAATTTACTTGTTAGCAAAAATCAGCTGGAGGTTCCCATCTCCTAAGACTTTCTGTCTCCTGAACTCCAGCTGGAAAGGATTCTCAAAGAATAGGAAAAGGATCAAAATGAGGAACAGAGGCCCCAAATCATCTCTTCCTTCATCTCTACTCATGGCACCGACAACACTTGAAGGACAAAAAGCATCACTGGATTGGGAAGGGATGCTGGCTGAAAGGATTCCAGAGCGTGTGGTGAGAGAAACTTTTGCTTTGAAATCACTTAGCTTGTTCAGGTAGGTGTTAGTTTGTGTTTTACCTTTTATTTCTTTGTAACAAATTCTGACTTTTATGCCACATTACTTGTAATCACTTAAAATCTATCTTTCTCTTAATAAACTTGTTTTATTGTTTTAACTAAACCAGTGTGTGTTAGAGTGAAGTGTTTGGGAAACTCCATTTGAGATAAGATTTGTGCGTATCATTTTCTATTAATGAAATGACAGACTTCATATGAGCTCTTGTTGTCCAGGAGGGTGCTGGGCAGTACAAGACAGACATTTCTGGGCAGAAAGTCTGGGACTGGGAGTCTGCTAGTGTTACCCTGCAATGTAATTCATGAGTGGCTGGCTAGAGCACTCATGCATTATAGCTGGGAGTGATTTACATGCTGGAGGCTGTGTGTAAGCAGGCCAAGGAGTGGTTACTCTCACAGTGAAGCAGTGTAAAAGGCACCCCAGGTGAGAACTGAGGGGACACAGCTGTCCTTCAGATTGTACCCTGGGGAATGTCACGGTTGCCATTTACCCCTCTCCTACTCTTTGTTGAAAAAAAATGCTTACACATGACCATGTTTAAGTATTAGAGGTAAAGTGTCTGTTCACAAGAAGATCTGGCCATTTTATTAAGGCATAGTTGACAAATATCAAATATTAATTTAGCTTTACAGTTTATATATTACTGTAAGTGCAAGTGCAAGTCCCACATTTTTGCAAGAAACCCTTTTTGTTAAGGCAAAGGCAAAGTGATGCTGTATCGGTCTTATATCTGATCATAGCTACAGTACTGACACTTGAAAGCAGAACAAAGGGAGACTTGGAATTCAGATGCCCATGGGGCTTGGGATAGAAGCCTGACAATAGAATCGTATGTCTATTTATGCTATGGTAAAGGTTTTTCCTTTCTCTTTTCCAAAACCTTGAATGTTTGTATTAGTGAGAGAAGCACTGGTGAATAGTGCCAACCTCAGCACTGGACCCTGAAGTCCTCTATATTTCCACAGAACAGCTCCAGACAAAACATTTGAAAACCTTTAGTTCTGTCCTTCGACTCGGTGTTACCAGGCTCAGATCCAGCCAAAAGAAAAGAAAGGGATATTGTTCTCATGTTGGATTTCTTTCCTGGGAGGTGATGTTTTGTGAGCTTGTGGGGCTACAGTCATCCCGGATATAAGTACTGTGATGTCAGTGGAAAAATTTGGCCAGTGATGTCTGCCCTTTGGATTTACAAAAAAGAACAGCCCGCCCAAACAAGAAGATGGAGCTTAATTGTAGAAACTGATGGAAGGGTCCCTAATTGTCCAGGCTGTGTCTGTCAGGCAGTGGCCACTTCAGCGAGGAGAAATAGAACAAGAAGGAGTAGGCAGCCGAGACAAAGGCCAACATCTGGGTGATCAATAAAAACATATGTATACTGTAGTTTACACTGATTCTGCATCCCTTTCTCTCATGGTGTCTAACGTCCAGTTGATGGTTCCCCATTCAACCACAGAGATTGTGTTTCAGAGCCACAGAGGGGGGAAGCAGTAGAAGATTACGCTAATTGTAAATCCCCTAGGAAGATATTGCAATAGATAACAGCCTTCATCCAGCCAGAATCCTCCAGGCCAATGGAGCCCCAAACTCATGGAAGTGGCTTCTATGCAGTCAGGATGGATGATGCCATTGAGGATTAGCCACTCCAACCTCTGACAAAAATTGCTCCTTATTTGTAAGTTTCCTAAACATCTCCTATCCTGTGTGTGATTTTTATGCATTGTCCATTTTAATCCTTTGTCAGCTTTATTTTATGGTGATTCCCATTGTGTACTCCAAAATACCTCCCTGTGGGAATGGGGGGCAGCTGCTTGTGGGGAGAAGGGTCTAGAAGGAGCATTGTTGCCACGGCCCCAGGGAGCTGTGAGGAGGCATTGCTCCACCATGGGAATTCACTAGCCCTTTATGGATGACATCAGTGGGTTTGGTGGACTAATCCTTAGGGTGCAAATGTTAACTATTTCCTCCACCCATCCACCCCAACAAGATGATTCCATGTCAACTGCATGAGCTGAAACTTTCAGTTTCCTGGAGTTGTGTGTATATGGCTTTACTGTGGAGGGGATTATTGACCCTGTGTGCATTATAAAAATTCTAATACAATGAACTCTGAAAAGCATGATGAGCACCTATTTTTAGAAATCATTGATGTAGATGCTATATACACTAAAAAAACAGATTTCTTGGTGACCTTTTTGGTCTTTTGTCTTCAGAGTGAGACATAAATTCATTAAACAGCTTTTACATTTCTAATCCTCTGTTAAACACTTTAAAAAAGGACAATCCTATGTTATCCTGGTTGCTATAATAATGGCTGAGTATACATTTAATTTTTTTAAATGTTGCCAAGAATGCACTTATTGCGCAAGAAAAGCTTGTATGTCATATACGTTTAAGTAATAAAACAGTTGTGAACAATTCATTTGGCTACACTGTATTATAGTACTGGCTTTGTTTTCCACAATATACTTTCATGTGACCAGCTTTGTTTAAGTGTTTGAAGGACATTGTTAAAAGAGGAAAAAGCGGTTATGCAAGATAAATCTGAGGAAGTGATACGATGTATTACTTGCTATAGCTAGAAGTGACTCAGCAGTTCTCATTTTACAAGATCCAGCTAACTGATTATTACAGCAAGCTTGGTTATCACCACAAAATGGTATGAGGAAGATGAACACAGCTGGCAAGCCTGTCATTTATAAAGAATGTGCATTTTTTAAAAGCTGATGTTAAGATTATGAGTGTGTTTCAGAGCTGATTTTAAAACAAACTGACTAAATGCTAAGATTTAAAATTTAAGATCCCAAAAGTTAAAAACAAACTCCCTAAATGAAAGGCTAATTTACATTCAGGCTACAGCAAGTATATATTCTGTTCAGGTTCTTATACTGCACTCATCACTGTAAATCAGCTAAATAAATAACCTGACAACTAAAAAGCTACATGTATGGTAACTACAGTATTTGGATAACTTCTCAATCAATGAAGTCTGTGCTTGTGTTCTGGCAAGAATTTTAAAGGAATATCTATTCAAGTAAACAGAACGCCAGGTCATGTTTCATCTGTAGTGAACACCACTGTATCCTGATGTGTCCTCGGTCACTGGTAGAGTATGAAGAATTGACATGGGAGGACACATCAGGGCTCACAGTGGAATGAGGAAAGCGTAGAAACTTGTGTAATGATGCAGTGCCAAGCTGAACTATGGTAGTGTACAAGTGGCATTCCTTAGGGGTGAATTAAAAGCCAGAATCATGCAATCTGGGCTTTGTGGTCTGAGGACACCTAATACAGCAGTGAGGCACTGAGAAACCAAGAGTCTGTCTGGCGTTGGACGGCAAGATCAAAGAATCCTGGAATCAGTAATGGGAGAGGTTGGGGGAATAACCTGAAAGAAGAGGGCTAAGAGGAAAAATCCACTAAGGAGTTTTGGGACAAAGAGCTAAATACTGAGCCTGGGGAGTATATAAAAGCCAGTTTGTGGGAAGAAGTGCTAAAGTGTTCACTTGAGTGGGAGCAAAGAGCAGGGGGTAAACCCAAGTGCAGAACTCTAGTAAGTGCAATTCCACAATGGAAAAAGGATGGAGATGGGGATTTATAGTGGTATAAAGCAGCTGCAACCTCCTCTACCTTGAAGGCCTACAGGAGGCAAGTGCTACCCAAACAGTGAACAACACTGGCTGGGTAAGAGGCCAATACAGCTGGGGAATATGCTGATTCAGCACATTGCTTAAGCAAATTCCACATCAGACTCTAATGATCATTTCAAGCTGCCCTTCACTGGTGGAAAAGTTTACAAGTATTACTCTCTGCTCTCTCACAGAATGAGCCTCCATCCTCTGAGGCAGAAGGAGCCAGGTTGGCCACACTTTTCAACTTGTGCTTTGATAAATCTAACTTTCAAAAATGGATTTTATCTGGAAGAAAAGTGACACTGATTGTATGTGAAACTGCATGTAAAATTCATACAACAGTGATGCCGGACACCTACAAATGGTTCTCACTGCAGGTACCCTTCCTATACCCATGTAATGTAAAGTGTGTAAGAAAGTTGTAAAGGTGTGGGTCATCTCTGCACCCATTTGTGGCCAGGTGTGGTATTGCAGGTGAGTCCTACCTTACTTTTCCCTGACTGGGCACAGTAACATCACTTTAACAGATCCAGCCAAGGAGAAGTCAACACAAACTGACCAAATAGCATGTCCCCTTTAATATGGTTTCAGGAAAGGTGCAATTAAAACAAACAGTTGGTAAGGTACTCACCTCAGGACCCTGGTTCTGGATCCAGAAAGAGATCCCCATCTCTTTTAACCTAGATGGCTTGTTGTCCTCTCTCCTAGATATCTCTGGCTTTACAGGTTTTCCCAGGCCTGTTAGGGTTCACTGACCTTTTCATAGGCCTCCAGAGCATTACAGGCTTCCCCAGAGAACTCCTTCCCATCATACCTGCTCCTCTCTAAGCTTCTTAATCTCTAAAGACAGCATGGCCGTGTCCCCGCAGTAGTGACTGACAGTGCTGAGGGGGTACGGAGGTAGTTGAGTCCGAAGTAATATTCCCTCCCTGATCAAGTAGGGATCCCAGCATCAGCCATTATCATCCTCCCATGTTTTCCTCCCTGTGTTTTTCTGTCTCTTTTTAGGACACAACACTAGAAGTAATGGTGCTGCAATGTGCAGGATCAAGGTAATGATGTTATCCCCAGAGAGCAGGTTTTTATGTGCATTTCAGCCCTTCTGTGCAATGGGAAGTCAATGAGAGCTCTGCTGGCAGAGGGACTGCGGAATCAGCTCAGAAAACAAGATGAGCGTGTAGCACAGAGGGCGTACAGAATGGAACATGTTGTACCTGAACAGAAATGCCCTGTCTACTTTTTATGGACTTTGCCAGGCTTTCATCTGCTCTACTGATAAATGCAGGACTTCAGTCTCCAGCCTTAGTAGAACCCAAGGGTGTGGAGGGTGGAAGAATACAGGAGGAGGTAATCAGGTGCCAAGAGAAACTCAAGAATCTCAGGTAACAGTTCTGGTCTCTCTTCTCCTGCCTTTTGGATCTCAGAACAGTTGGGAATGTTGCCAAATGGAAAGCTGTTAAATTCTAGCTGTGAATGTGTTAGCTTAACTTTTTTTAATTGGTGCCCATTGTCAAGACCTAAGGAGACTGCTTTCCCATCCATCTCACCCAAAATAATACCCATATTTTTCAGGACTTAAAAATATCACAATGTGCATTGAGAACAATGATGTTACACCAGGCATGAGTTTGGGCCAAAGTTACCACAGACATGGAGCCATGTACTGCAGTCATTGGGTCTCCACACATGAAAAGGCAAGCAGGATTTGCCATTAAATCAAGTACTGATAATATTCTGAGTATTTTCTTACTTTTACTATTAAAAAACAACAAGATCACATAAAAGGGAATAAATCTAACCCTGCCAGCTCTCCATATTGTCCACTTTCCATCTTGAAAGTAGTAAATTTGGGGGTGGGGGGGAGAAATCCTTTTTAATAAGTAACAGCTCAGCAGTCCTTAAATAGTATTCAGTTTCCAGCTATTAATAATTACAGTGGATAGCTTTTTTTGCACTTTGCCAGGTCAAACACGGTTTCATTATGTGCCTAAGCACATGACTCAGCAGTTTTCTAGTCAACGAGTAGTCCAGACTTATCCTGTCTCTGAGCATATGGTAAATTCATCAATTAGTGTGTCACTCATTAATAAAGGAAAGGTAGGAGTATTAGATTATACAATATAATTACACAACTAAAAAGCCACAGCGGTTAGTTACTGAACATGTAACTAGCAATTCCTCATACCATGATCAGGGATCAGGTGGAAGATTGTGAATGTAAAAGTATGGCTAAAATGTGAAAAAAGGTAACATAAAATGCAGCGTAAAACTAGATGTAAAAACGGTTGTGTATGAACAGTCAAGAGGGCATTGCTGTAGATGTCATTTGTAGATGTAGGCACAGTTTGTGCGTTCATTTTATACACCAGAATTTTATTGTCATGGGCAGCAATATTCTTGTTGCATTTACGACATACATTACCTTTGCCATATAAATCTTAATTACAAATGAAAAAAGAAATAAAACTTACGTGAAAATAATTTCAGCAGTTTATAAAACGTCTTTATAAACACACAGGAATATTCTGCACAATAAATTCCATTTGCCCCATATCTTTCCAGCTTGCTGATTGGCTGGCAGTGGCTTGGTCTGCACTTGATAAAGCTAGAAAGCATTTACTTAAAATCAACACAGAAGCAGCTCTCTCGTTTTATCAAGAACAGACTCCCAAAATGAAGAGAGACAGAAAAGAGAAAAGAATGAAGAGAGTCTGAAAGCTTGTGGGCAGGCTCATCTCTCCCTTACTGCATGGGAAGTGGGAGAGTTCTGCTTTTACGGCACAATACTCCACCCCAGACTCCATAAATACCTCTTTGTGGGTGCTCCATGGATTTCTGGAGGCAGGAAGGGGTACAGCAAGGGAATTGCCCCTTTCTGCATCACCATCCCCTTTTTTGCACCTGGAATGGAAATCCAGGCAGGAGGTAACAGAGCCTCTGGGTCCTCTCTGCAGCTACTACTAATGAGCCACGGAGAGAGACAGCAAATGGCAGCATGGCTCTAGCAGGGGCAATATCCTTAAGGGCAATGGGTGACAGCGGATCCCTTCCCTGTGGACTCTCAAGATCTCTGGACAATTAAGGGGGCCGCCTCCAAAATCTGCCACACCCTAGCCCCTACCTGCAGAGGGGAATCTCACAATTTTCCTCAAGATGTGTGTGTACACACGCACTTGTGTGTGCGATCTGTCCTAATATTGCCTGCTAAATAAATAACCTATTGGTGAGTCACCATTCCTGAATCTGTGCAGAGTGGACAACAGTGAGATGATGATATCCGTGTTGTGTCGGATGGAGGTGGTAAGATTGAGGTGAGCAGAGAAGCCACATCCAAAGAATTTCATACAGTTTAACCACTTAAATCAGCAGGGTCATTCTTTGGCACAAGTTATCTAACCAGCAAGGGACTGTGAATTTTTTGGCGCTCCTAAGCTGATTCAGCAAGTCACAGGCTGTTGGTCCCTCTATTAGGCAACAGGACTGGAGGGTGAGGCATCTCACATCCTAACTTTCCCATCTGCTGCTTCCAGCAATAGGGGGCTGATTCTGCTAGTCAGCATGCAGAAAAAAAATGTTAAAAAAGAGAAGAGATTTTGAAAAAAGCTGTACTAAGACAAGCTTCAAGTTACAGCCAAAAACCCACCTGCAGCCACTGGCTTGACAAATATTACCCTGTATGTTAAAAGTCAAGCTTTTCTCTAGGCTCTCTGAGGTTTTACATTTTCATTAAGTAAGGCCTGAATGAAAACATTACGGATATTGAGGCTTCTGAGCTACAGTGTAAGCAAAGTTCAGCTCTCTCTCCCACACACTCTTGGCAGGCACCATGAGGTTTTCATACCAACACAAATGGAATTTTCCCAAGCAGTCTATTTCAAATACTAAAAATACTGAAATTAGTCAAAGTACCAAACAACACACCAGACTAAGGTCTCTAATAAGAGTTCAGCGCTTCAGTATATTCTGCAATTCTTTAAACAGAAATCAGTGACAATCCAGAGTATTGTCAAGCAAATGAGAGACAGCTAAAGAGTATAACAATATCTTGCTCTTACTCTTATTATCTTTTAGCCAACGTACTCTATTGACTTGGGGCCAGATATTCACCTGGTGTAAATCAGCCCAGCATCATTGAGCACTGAGGATTTGACACTTTATATAGATTGGGATCACATATACTCTACTGAAATGCACCACCTCTGGATGCCTGTGTCAATGTTATGATTTTGTTTACCGAATACTTCACTAGAAATTTCTAGGAGTTTGCTGTCTCTGCCCTCTTTCCCCCTTCCCCAAGTTCACATACAGTCTAGTGTGGCTACACACTGTGCTTTCTTGTGGAGACTTTATTTTCATTTTTCATTTTCCTTAATCTAAAATAAAATATTCATCAGCCAGAGTGGGCAGTCTGCTCTTTCTATCTGGAAAAACATAAAACACCTTGCAAAATCAGGCCCTGAATTCACTTAACCCGAATAACATTGTTTAAGTTGAAACATTCACTGAGAGCAATCTGCATGTGATCTCCACCTTTCCATAAGTTCAAAAGATAAAACCATTTTTTCTTCACCTAATGTTTTCTTTCTCAAGCTATGAAAATGGCTGTAAAGAAAAGGAGAGTGACATAAACATAGTATAAAGGCTGGATCCTGCAATACTTATGAGACTAGCCTTAACAGTTCTGGGCCCAAACCTGCAAGGTTCTGAGCAAACCCAGGGATTTAGTTATTCTCCATTAACTTGGTGTCAATTTCCATTTCAAACTTTTAAAATTAGTTGCAAACATTTCAGATAATTCAGAAACAGATTTAGCACTGTCTTATTAATGTAAAAAACAGCATATAAACTGTTACTTTATGAGTAGGAGTTTTAATATGACAAATATAAGTCATTGTAGAAATACTGCATTTTTAACTTTCCACTTTTAAGGCCATATGCTTCTTGATTCTTACTGCTGCCAATAGGAGTTCTGTTCTCAGGTCAAGGGATGTATTTAGCCCATTGTTAGCGCAGGTTCATCACTACCAATATTAATTTTTAAAATCACATTCAGCCACAAATCTTAGTTTTCATTGCAAATTTCACAAAGTTGCTACATAAAACAATCACATAACCTTATGTAATATCTGAGGATTTTCCACTTTCGGCTCAAACAATACTAAGCCAAAGTCTAGGTTTTTTAAACTATTTTTACAAGTGGATGCTAATGTACACAATTACTCAAATATATAGCAGATATAAACAGCTTTTCAATTCTTCAGGTTGCTTAATTAGTTTCCCTGGACTATTGACCAATCCAAAGTAGTTTATTATGAAGTCACTAATATAATGTAACTATCCACAAAAGTTTTAAGAGGGGTGATGTTTCACATATCCTAGTTCTGGGACATGTTGACCACATCTTCAAACCTATTGTTAACAAGCATCATCACCAACCCTTATTAATAATAACTATCAGTCAAAGTAAAAGATTTTAACATATATGAATCAATGAAATAATTCACAGCTTCACATGCTTAATCACGTTCAAACATGCTGAGTTATTTCACCCTTTGATTATTACATTAGATTATTAGGTTTTTCCCCGGTCTCCTTGATTATTTAAATAGAATCTGAAAGAACTGTTTAATTGTCTCCATTAAACTTTAAAAGGTGAGAAATTTGTAAATGTGTATAAAGCAAGGCATTTTTGAAAATTTAAGTGAGCTATGGCCAGATCCTCAAAGATACTTAGATGCTTAACTCCCATGCACTTCAACGAGAGTTAGGCCCCTAAATTTGAAGATCTGAGCCTTAGGACCCTCTGTCCCATTGACTGTCAATGACACTTGGGAGCAAGGTCAATAGTAATGTAAGCTTCCCCATACCATCTCACCTATCCGAAATCATCTCACATAGGTGTAGGTGCTGGAACTAGGGATCCTGGGGGTGCTCTCAGCACCCCCGCTATACAAATTGTCCCAGCGCCACAGCACATAGGCCACAAAACTGCCATCGGATGGTTATGACTTTTGTTTAACACTGACATGTCGTAATAGAACAGCTAGTGTCATATAGGGGTGGAATTTCAGATCTGCTGAGCTCTCTGTGAGATCATGCCATTCTCAAGTCACTGATACACACTGAATATAAGCTCTGATAATACTCCTGCTTTGCACACGTTTTAAGGTCTAAAAGGGTGGACAGAAGGTCTTGAGTTCTAAACATACACCACAATGTGCTGTGTAGCTGACAACAGACGTCTATATAACCAAGGAATCATTAAATTAGAAGAGACTCAAACAAGTGACCTAGAGGTAAAATGCTCTGTATCAATGTATTAATCCAACAAGTCATCCAATCCACCTCAAAAGAACATTTTAGAGTTGAATATTGCTCCAATGATAGTCAATGGCAAAACTTCCACTGGCTTCATTAGGAACAGCAGAGAGCTCTTGGTACAACAGATCACTGATTGTCATATCAACTGAGTGAACATATTAATCTGATTTGCAGCATGGCTACAGTGTTTAGCATTTCTTCTATATGTATGTCAACTTGGCTGAAGTGGCAGATTATTATGTTAAACCAGGCAAAGATATATCACAATAAAAACACAATATTTTCTGTATTCATTAGCCACTCCCCTTGTCTCTTTTATTTACATATGTGAAATGAGTTTGTTGTAATCAACATTTCTCTTGTAGAAAAATATTCTATTATTTTATTAAGGAAATGTATTAATATATGAAGCACAAAAGAAAATCATGAAGGTTCTAGACATTCCATCAAGATTAATTTGAAATTTTCCAATAACTATGCACTGGGACAAGACTGTGGAATATAAACTAGGGCCCATGTAAAAGTGGGTGTAGAGATTCAGTGATCAAGGCAAAATACCACTGGGTATGCTGGCTAAAACATTTCTTGCTGCATCCTTTTAAAAGGTGCAGCATGCATTCTCCTCCATGCTGTCTCAGCTCAGCCAGCCAGTACAGCAGGAGACATAGCCATGGCCTGCCCTCACCATCCTTTAAACTGACTACCACTACTGTCAGTACTAGCCAAACTAAGACCTTGATCCAATAAAGCACTACAACTTGTGTGTAAGAACATGAATAGTTTTCTTGTTGAATCCAAAGTCAGAGTCAATGGGAGAACTTATAGATTCATAGACTCTAGGACTGGAAGGGACCTCGAGAGGTCATCGAGTCCAGTCCCCTGCCCTCATGGGGGACTTTATGTACTTAAAGTTACGCTTGTGCTTAAGTACTTTTCTGGATTGGGGCCACAAGGTCTGATACAAAACCAACTGAACTCAGTGTAAGTTTTTTCATTGACTTCGGGGGCGGGGGGGCGTGGATCAGGTCCATAATCCTTTCATTTGAGAATTGAAGTTATAACTAGGCCTTGCTCCAAAGCGCAAAGATGGTGGTGAGGAGTTTTTTTAACCTTCTACCCACTTCTCATGTAGAAGCTATTCACATTCTAGCTTGTAACTACCTGAAGTGTCTCTTTGAGAATTTCAGTTTATTGGATCAGATATAATAACTATAATCACACGGATACTTGCAAAGTAGTTTCATTTCCTTGAAATTATTCCTTGTTTCTTCTATGCTTGAAAAAGCAGAAATGCAACTGAGAAGTTGACTGTCAGAGGCTGGCTTCCATAGGTTACTTATGAACAGAGGGCACATTCTTCACATGATCTTTATTTTTGCCTTGAAAACATGTCATTCACTTCCCTTGTCTTTTCTATGGCCTGGTAGGTTAAAGCTCGGAGAGAAATAAGTAACTTTTGGCAAATACAAATCTAAAAATCAATAATGAAACAAAATGAAACTTGAAACTGAAGTTGGACGTGTTTTGTATTATTTTGCTGTGTGTAATTCTCCTGATCAATGTTTTAATTGGTTCTAACCTCCTGACCTACCCCACTGGATCCTGGAGCTGCTGGGGGAAAAGTGAAAAATCCCACCCCACCCTGGTCAATCTGGCGGAAAGGGAAAATTCCCTCCTACTTCCAGATGGATGATTTGTGCATTGCCCACAACAGATCACAAAACCCCAGCCTACTCTGATCCCATGGGTGGGAGCTGCTGATCTGGGAGTGAGAGAGTGCAGACAGTCAATGACTTATCTGAGCCCCTTTCACCAGGTCCTAAATCAACTGATGCCTCCCTCCTCTTTGCCCCTTCCCCCTGAAGGAGGGGAAAATCCTTTCTTTCTATTTGACCAAAAAGCCCAGGTCTTTGAGGTTGCAGGAGCTGAGAAATCTGGCCTTTTTTTGAAGGCAGGGAAAGGTAAGACATCCAAAGGAGATCAGATACCCTGGTGATGAGCACAGAATGGAAAACGCAAGTAGAATGGGATCAAGCCATTAGAGCATCAATAGAGCATTGATATAAGAACATAAAAATGGTCATGCTGAAGTAAACCAGTGGTCCATCTAGCCCAGTATTCTGTCTTCTGACAGTGGCCAGTACTGGATGCTTCAGAGGGAATGTATAGAGCAGAGCAATTTCAAGTGATCCATCCCATGTCATCCAGTCCCAGTGTCTGGCAGTTTGAGGTTAAAGGACACAGAGTATGGGGTTGCGTTCCTGACCATCTTGGCTAATAGCCATTCATGGACTTATCCTCCATGAAACTTATCTAATTCTTTTTTGAACCCAGTTATACTTTTGGTCTTTACAACATCCTTGGCAATGAGTTCCACTGGTTGAATGTACAGAGTGTGAAGAAGTACTTCTTTTTGTTTGTTTTAAATCTGCTCCCTTTTGCTTTCATTGGATGACCCCTAATTCTTGTGCTATATGAAGGGGTAAATAACACTTCACTATTCGCTTTCTCCAAATCTTTCATGATTTTATAGATCTCTATCATATCCCCCCTTAGCCATCTCTTTTCTAAAATGAACAGTCCCAGTTTTTATAATCTCTCTCTCTTTGTATGGAAACTATTGCATACGCCTAATAATTTTTGTTGCCCTTCTCTGTACTTTTTCCAACTCTAATACATCTTTTTTTGAGATGAGGTGATCAGAGCTGCATGCAGTATTCAAGGTATGGCTGTACCATGTATATACCATTTATATAGTGGCATTATGATATCTATCCCTTTCCTAATGGTTCCTAACATTCTGTTAGTTTTTTGACTGCTGCTGCATATTGAGGAGATGTTTTCAGAGAACTAATCACAATGACTCCAAAGTCTCATTCTTGAGTGGTAACAGCTAATTTAGACCCCATCATAGTGTATGTATAGTTGGGATTTTTTCCCCCAATGTGCATTACTTTGCACTTATCAATATTGAATTTCATCTGCCATTTTGTTGACCAATAATAATAGTAATATAATAAATAGAGATATACCTATCTCCTAGAACTGGAAGGGACCTTGAAGGTCACTGAGTTGAGTCCAGCCCCCTGCCTTCACTAGCAGGACCAAGTACTGATTTTTGCCCCAGATCTCTAAGTGTTCCCCTTAAGGATTGAACTCACAATCCTTGGTTTAGCAGGCCAATGCTCAAACCACTGAGCTATCCCTCACCCCCTATCAGCCTGTTTAGTGAGATCCCTTTGTAACTCTTTGTAGTCAGATTTGGACAACTATTTTGAGTAATTTTGTATCATCTTCAAATTTTGCCACCTGACTGATCACCAGAGCATTTATAAATAGGTTGAACAGAACAGGCCCCAGTACAGATCCTTGGGGGACCCCGCTATTTACCTCACTCCATTGGGAAAACTGACCATTTATTCTTACTCTTTATTTCTTATCTTTTAACCAATTACTGGTTCATGAGAGGACCTTCCCTATTATCCCATGACAGCTTAGTTTGCTTAAGTGCCTTTGGTGAGGGACCTTGACAAAGGTTTTCTGAAAGTCCAACTACGCTAAATCCATTGGCTCATCCTTGTCCACATGCTTGTTGACTCCCTCAAAGAATTCTAATAGATTGGTGAGACATAATTTCCTTTTACAAAAACTGTGTTGACTCTTTCTTAACAAATCGTGTTCTTCTATGTGTCAGATAATTCTGTTCTTTACTATAGGTACAACCAATTCTCCTGGTAATGAAGTTAGACTTGTCAGCCTGCAATTTCCAGGCTTGCCTCTGGAGCCTTTTTAAAAATTGGTATTACATTAGGTACCCTCCAATCATCTGGCTGATTTAGGCAACATTTTTTATATATGGAAGGAATGGTTAGTCTGTTTATCTGCATAGCTGTGATTAAGTGCATCTTTTTCTAAACTGTCACCTGGAGAGCTTTGCACAGATCTTGTCCCCTCTTATTGATGGATCATTTTTACTATTTATTATGGTTATTTAGTACATTGGAAGTGCAAATTCCTTACATTTTTGAAAATACTTTGGCTTCTACAAATGAAAAGTGTTGAGTCATCAAGCAGCTTTTTTACTTGTTTTCCACTAGTAAACTGTATAATCTGTTATTCTTTTGAATGTTTATTTAGTGACAATTCAGACCATGTGATGAGAAAACTGATCACCTGATTTTTGCCTTCCCATGACTCTGTCACACCCTTTAAAATTAATATGGTTTTGAGGGCTAATACTGTTCTTGGCTTGATCCTGCCCTCATATAAGCAGAGCTTGTGTTAGTTACACCAGCTTTTTTAGTACATTATAATACTGCACCATATACCTGGTAAGATGGAGACTTTAGAGGGAACATTTCTTTAAAGGATTAGCTCTGGTTACTGTATTTCAAAAGATTGTTTTTGACTTAAGGGATTTGCTACTGGAATAACAGCTACACACTGTGGTTTGTCACTGAAGGCAATAATTCTCATTGTACAGCAACATGCAAAAATGCAGGAAATAGTACCTATGATTACAGTCTGAAAGGGTCTGAACCTTTGTTTAATAGATATAGGAGTAGATTTCTATGCAGCTATATGGGTTCTGGGGATTCAGAAATGTGTGACTTCACGCCCTCTACAGACAAAGCAGTTCCATCTTCAAAGCATCAAAACAGCTTGTGCTTCAGGCAAGACTATTGTCTACTTCATATGAAAGTCACGTGTGCTTTTAAATACAGCCTAGGGTTCAAGGAGTATAAAAAGGCTGAAATATAGTTTGAAAAATAATGCAGGTCAGTGTGATACATGTTTGGTAATATATAATAATACATTTCCACAGTGCCTTCCATTTGAGGATCTCAATACACTTTACAAACGTCAATTATTTTAATCTTTTAACAATAAAAAACCAAAGTATTTTGCAATCTCTAGAAGCAAAACAGCTATCAATTAAATCTTTCATGGATTCAGTGATTTTACATGGAGAAGAACTATCCACATTCAGCCTGTGCCGGGTTTTTCCTATAGTATATTCCTTACTAGTCCAGTTTTAAACAGCTGAGTGACATTTTCCTATGACATTTACTTCTAAATTACATGCATCTTCTTTACATTTATACTTTAATCATCAGTAGCCATGCCTTTATTATTTCTTATACACAACAGTGAAAACATGCTTCCTATCCTTTGCACTTGTAATAAATTGCCAGCTGTAAAAGTATGTTTAAATTCGTATCTTCTACAGAACATACTTCATGTGTAATTCTTGATTTAAATAACTGAGTTTAAAAGGATACATATTGGAATTGTAATAACACCAATATGAATATCTCTGTTTAATATTCATATTATATTGTCAAATTTAGAATAAAATATTTAAGTTACAAAAATTGAGCAATTCCTTTTATCTCAACATAAAGGAATAATTAAATGATTGCTTGATTTGTTATTATCTTATTTTACTACTATTGTACTGATTGGATCACAAAGCAGTTAAAGGCCCTGATTCCTTCAATTAAAAATTCTGGTTCTGTCAATCATGAGGACTTTCAGATTGTGAATATTTACCTTTAAAAATTCACACTGTGTTGGATACGTGCATAAACCATGTGCATTGTTTCTGTTTCCTTAAGAGAGAGAAATGGCAACATTCACCAAATAATGTATTTATAATGAACTACCCACTGAAAAAAATGGTCATTAACCTTTCATAACTGTGGTTCTTCAAGGTGTGTTGCACACGTCTGTTCCACTTTTGGTGTGGTATTGTCAGGGTGGCTCAAGCGCCCTCTGCTGCCGTGTGCCACTGGTGTCAGTTCTTTCTTTCCAGAAACTCTGGTGCAGAAAGGTAGGAGGGCAGGTCAGAGAATGGATATGTGCCATCGTCATGGGTGGTGAGAAGAAACTGAAGGGACTCAGAGTCAGCTGGGCCCTTATACCAGTGCCAGCAGCATGGGGCAGCAGAGGGTGCACAAGCCACCCTGATAGGTTAATATTGAGAGTAAAAAATTCCAGTGACTTGCACAGAACTCATGCACACCAAGAGTGGAATGCACATGTGCAATCACTCAAAGAAGAATTATAGTTATTACCCTTATAATTATCTAAGAAAACTTATAGCTACCTATTTCAATACTGATGTACTTATTGTAAGTTATTTCAGGTGTATATTCCAGCCCTTCATTACAAGCTCTTCAGATGGTCTAAACATTTGGGTTTAGAGAGGGGGAAAAGTGGAAACTCCTGAACTGGTGCAAAAGTAACTAAATGCCATTTAAGACAAGATCTATCTTTTCTCACACTTTGCATGTGCCTAGTAATAAGAACATTGCAGTCAGGGGATGTTCCAAGTAGCTCTGGTAACAATAAGGAAAATAGCCCAGCTATACTGAAAATCAGTGGAATTATCTGCAGGACCGAGTGTTAACTCTTAAGAATAGTAAGTTATTGATTCAGAAGGTCTACATCTCAAAGGACTCCTAGGAAGGATGTAACAGATTAACAATTTATCTTATTTGTCTATAGCTACTTGTTACATAGAGTCATTAAAGATTAATGGATATTGGTTCTAATATTTATGTCATCATCTAAGTGTAAACCTTTATGTTCTTTCAGCTTTACATATCATTGGTTGGTTGCTTCAGCAAAGTTTTTTTGACAGACTCTGGGCCAATTTCAAAGGTGAGTCAGGAAAATCCAAGAAAGTCTAGAGGGAGTCAAACTGGTGTAAATTATACTTTCTTCCAGTCTCCTCAGTCACGCTAACTTAGATTTCCTCTAAACTTTACATTTTGTATTTGTTTAGATTCCCCTGAAGTTGGAGAGCCAAATGCAGGGTGAATATGTCAGTTACATTGATATACTCCCTGAAAATCAGACTGCCTTGCACTTCAGAGTCCCTGGCAGCTGTGCACACCCACTCTACCAATATATGAAGGATTCTAAATTGGTGTAATTTATACCCTGAGGGACCTGGAAGAGATGTATGTAAAAGTAACCTCCATCCTAAAGGAGCATAAGAGAATCTAATTGAGAACAAAGGATCATGAGAAGTTAAACTTGCATATTACATCCCTGGATTTGACCTTCTGTCTCCCAAAACACATATGTCTTTTCTGTCAAGATGGCTATGTGATTTATTGTGTTGCAGGAGTCCTGCTTTCATTCCCATTTGTATGAAACACATTTTAAATGGAAGGAAGTCTTGCTGCTAAGCCAGCTAACGTGGGGGTGGGAAGGAAATCCTATTCCTGTGTAAGCTAGTGCTGTTTTGATTATACTATCTCTCTCTCTCTCTGCTCTCCAATACCCAGAAAACAGTTGTCTGTGTTGCTAATCACTGAATACTCTTTTATAAATAGAATCCAAAACACAATTCCCATGGATCCACTTTTAAAGGAATCTGGTTACATCTTCCCCATCAAGTTCTTTTGTCTAAGTTGACAAATCTAATACTGTTTCAGCTAACATTTGTCAATGAGTGTGGGACAAGGAATTAGGGAAATTCAAGACAGGGGAATCTTACAGAAGGAGACACACATTCCTTGCTTTTTCCGTCCAGGAGGTTTATATTTGTTTATCCTTTCTTTGTTTTCCTTTCTCTAAAGCAAAAGCCATCTAGACTGAAAGTGCACTTTGAGATAGCCAAGAAATGCTACTACTAAATGTGATCAAGTTGGTGGCAGGACATGGTGTTTGAGTTGCAGGAGCTGCTTTATGTCATTTTTTCTCTATTTGTTTTTCCCACTCTGGGATCTTTCTGCAGCAGCAAAAGTCTTTTGGGGAGTAGATTCCAGCCACATTGCAAAGACTGTAGCAGGAGCTATTCTCTCCCACATTTTATCTACTGGATGGTTCTTTCCTTTCCAGGATATATGTATTTTTTTTTCATAAAAAGCACAAAAGGATAATAAAAAAGTTGAAAAACATTTTTTAAAATGAGAAATGATCACATTACTGCAACAAAGGCAGTTTGTTACTCAATGCCCGTTCTGTTTTTGTGGTTAGTAAGAATGTGTGTTCACTGGAAAGACTATGAAGATTGCTAAGCATGCCAGATACCATTACATAACTGATTCAAGCCGCCCGCAGCATATTTGGTCTGTCAGCTCTTTCCTCTGCATATGCTCTAATAGCAACTTTGAGAGGAAAAACCCTGGGACTTGTGACCAGTTCAATGATCGGACATGTTGAGTCTGAGATATCATTTAAGGAGAAAAAAAATGGCACGTCAGTCATATGATTTTGGTTTTGAGCACATGCTCATAGGATAAGAGCAGAAGTTCATTAGGTTTTTCGGGCAGTTTTTACAAAATAGCTTACTTGGCAAAATATAACATGAAATCAAACTCATGTTCAAGGAACCAAAAACTGCACAGTAATTATTTTAATTAGGTCCTCTGCTTACAGGCTTTGTGCCTTCATTGATGTTATGGTGCCTTTGAAGTCAGCAATTTAAGAAGCTGTCAGTAATTGTGGATCCTGCTGTGAATCTTCATTCATGGGATCTATCTGTCCTTAAGACAGACCAATTTTTAAATGATTAACTATAAATGAGTAGAGTTTTAGAAAGTACAATCAACAAAAATCAGACATTCTCCACCTATCATTATTTATCTTGCATGCTAAGTGTCTAACTCTCAGGACATTTATTTTGTTTCCTAAATGGGAGTTGAACTAAGCTCTTTTGAAAATCGGGCCCCTTCGCAGTGACCAGCTGGTGGAGTTGAATTCCAGAAATACAGCATTGATAACAAACTATGCCCTGGTCTACACTGGGGGTGAGCATGGGGGATTGATCTAAGTTACGTAACTTCAGCTATGTGAATAAAACTGAAGTCGATGTACGTAGATCGACTTACCGTGGTGTCTTCACTGCGGTGAGTCAACACTCCTGATCCCCCATAGACTCTGCCTGGGCCTCTTGCAGCGCTGGAGTACAGGAGTCGATGGGAGAGCGCTTGGGGGTCAATTTATCGCGTCTATCGATCCCCGCTGGATCGATTGCTACCCGCTGATCTGGCGGGTAGTATAGACATACCCTTAGTGTGAACTAACATCTAATCCCGTTTAATAGCTACTGTAGGTTGGTTTCCTTAGATTTTTGCGCATTCAAATCTTTATTCCACTTACTGATTCTGTTTCTTTCACTCTAGCTATGAATCTGGATTGCTCAAATTATAGCCAAGAAAATAATTAAGGGAAATAAATTCTTTGCTATGAAGTGGTGATCAGCATCATATTTAAGAAGTATTTCAAGGATCTCAGTCCACTGTCTGATCTGCAATCTCAGTAGAAGTAACTCACAAATAATGGATGATTTACTTTAAGTGTTTTGGATGTAATGAGAATTTGTGTATGAAAGTTAAGGTAAATATATGAATCTCCCAGTAATTTTACTGTACTAAGATGTTTTTAAAATGGCTGACTTAAAACCTTGAATAGCCCATCCAGATCATGTTTTCTATTTTAAATGAGTGATCCTACTCAGTGTGGCAGTATGTACTATTGACACAGCTTGACAAACTGGAAGTTCAGCAAAATCTGCTTATTCAGTGATATTAGACCTTCCCAGACTGACCAGTGTAATACCACTGAATGAATCATCAGGGAAGGCTATGGTAAGAAGTACTTGCTTTGTACTACAGAATATGCTATTTGATTTTAAAAATTGGCTTAATGGTTTTAATTATTTAACAAACGTGTCAAATATGAATGAAAGTATTGTTTCTTTCAAAATTTTGCTACTGAACAAGTCTATGGCCTGTGGGTGATTCTATTCCTTTTTTAATAATATAATTTCATGTCATTATACATAATCCTGGGATACCATTATTAATAATAGGTGCTGTGTTTTCTTCCCAACTACTCTACTACCTCCACATTGTGCCTACATACCTATTACATATGCTATTGTTTTGGACTTGTCATATACCTCTAAAGTGCAAATACAATAAAAATTGTTAATAAAATATATTCATGCCTTCATTGCACACATCACTAGATTCATAGAAGTTAGAGATAAAAATGACCTATTTAGCTCATCTTATCCATCTCCCTCTCTGTGATGGTCTTTTTCCCCACAGTACATTTTCTCATGTTTTGCCCAGTCTAATTTTAAAAGTTCTAAGGGAGGGGGCATCCAATTTCCCACTGCTTCATACATCTTGCTATCAAGAAAGTTTTTCGTAATAGTCAAGCTAAATTTTCCCTTTCTTATTTTAATTTCATTACTCCTAGCTGTATAAGTGTCCTGCACTAAATTCTTCTTTTCCTTCCTGGGCACTCAAGTACCATTGTAGTAAAAGATTACATGGACCAGATGGTTTGACATAGATCAAACTGACAAATATTACCATCTTAGAAATATTTGACAGGTGTTATATCCCTCTTAAGCTGTTGCTTAGGAAACTTGTTGCTTTGTGACTTCAGGGAGCCACGAAACCTGCTTAATTTAGCCCCAGAAACAGACAAACCTTGTTACGTCATCTTGTCTATACCCCTGCCAGTAGAGGTTTGTTCTCTACAATTTATTTGAGAGTATGTTGTGCAGTCTAGATTTAAAAGACTCATGTACTAGAGTTCCCATGAAATACCCTTTTAAATAGAGGTGGTAAATAACATGGGATAAAAAACAACCTATAACTGCAAATCAAACATATTTTTTTTCTGTGTAAACACTGTCGACCTTCTTGCCTTGTTACCTGCTTCTGGTTTGTAATTTGTTTACTTTTGAAGCCATAAATACTAGTAGAGCCAAACTGCATTCAATTTACTAGGTCTGTTGTTTAAAAGCCCCAATTTCTGCCCCATTAGCCCCCAATGGATGTAGAAGACTATATATTCATTGGAACTTCAGTTGTAGCAGGCTGAGGTAATAGCTGGCCACAAAGAACTCCAGAGAAGTGGATGTGTCTCACTCCCCCTCCCTGTCCAAGCACCCCCACCTAAAACTGTGGAGCCATAAACACACAAATTTCACGAGGAAGAGCTCTGATGTGGTAAGATGAAGATTCTTTGTTGACTCAACCCAATCTTTCCATCTGACAGAATTTTGGCCAATAGAGTATGTTTGCCATCCCTTTCAAATTCATCTGAGCCAAAAAATAGAGGGAATAATATGGCCCTAAGTCTTATGTTTCTATGTAATATATCAATAGGATTACGTTTCTTTTCATGCAATGGTTCTCCTGATAACACGTCCATGCCTTTTTAAAATTCCTTGCTTATTTTTGAGTTTTCTCACTGTATTGCAATATCTTAATTTTTCTTTTTTAGATATTTGCTTCTTTAATGCTGTGTTAAATTTTCTGGTGTATATTTATAACATGCATTGGATTTCTAATTCCTTTGATAGTTTATATGAATAGCTAGGCAATTCAGGTTTAACCAAGCTATTACAAAACAGTGGCAGTCTGGGTTGGTTTACAGAGTAACTACTTCCTGTTCAGTGTGATATTACTAATTAACATTTTTGTAGTCAAATTCAGTTTTGAAATAGATTGAGGAAAAATTAAATCTTTCTACTTCATGGATTCTGTTTTTTAAAATAATTATTTAAATCCTACTGAATTTAACAAAAATGCTACCTTTTTACACAGCTTTATGACATCCTATAGAAATTAATAGAAAATTATGTCAGTGCTATAAAATTCTATATTATTTTTCAAAAACAAACATCCCTGCCTAAATTTATGAAAAGATTAATTTCTAAAGGTTTTTACAATAATTTCTATAGAACTCTGTTGGTTTCACCCCAGCTAAATTCTGTAGATCTTCTAGATGGCTTTTCAGCTTACAGATTTTACCAAGTTAAAAGAAAATGTCAATTAAAATGATTATTTTAATGAAATGTTAAGAAAATTCATCTGCGTATACCAGTTACCCTGTTGTTCCCTTCCCGCCAAAATTCCTCAAGGCAGAGGGTAGCTGGTGCCATTTTATTTCCCCAACAACAAGCCTATGTAAATAGGAAAAGCAAAAAACACGCTTAAGAAACAACAACAAAACCTTACCATTCCTATCAGGATTTGGGCTTAGGGGGGTTGTTTACCATGAGTATTCACCAACACAGACATATCATATCACTTCTAAGTTCTGGCCACAGAACAATTATGTGAGGAAAATTTAAATAATACTTCTCAGATATTGCCTATATTTGACTCCAGAGTCATTTTACTTCTCTCAAAAACTTTTCATTTCCTTAGGATTATCGCATATGTCATTTCTAGGATTCTCAATTTTAGGCCTGATATTTGTTTCCAGAAAATGTACTTAAGAATTACAGATCTCTTCCTGTTAATTGCTGTTTTCTGGCTATACTGAAAGGAAAGGAAACGCTGGATATGGTTTAATGAGGCCGCAACTTTATTATTACATGTCTGGGACTACTCAGCAGATAAAAGTGTACAGTGCAGGTAACTTCATGATAATTTCAATATCTACCCAGGGGCTTCTGCCAGCTCCCCACCCCCCACCCCCACCTTTTCCATCCTGGTGTCCAGCCAACCAATTGCTGGGACCGTACCATTTCTCCCTCAAATGAGGGTTAAGGTGGGCTATAAGAAAGTGGGGGGTTGGCTCCCTGCTGTGCCAGTCATAGAAGTCCGAACTGTTCCACCCGCCGCATTCCGCTTCTTTAAGAAACACCTCCTTGAAGTCTTTTACCAAGCCATTTATCTGGTCACTGTGTCCCTTCCCTATGGAGTACTTGCACTGGACATCTGCACCACACTTCCCTAATGAGTTGTGACATTATCGCCTAACTCCTTCCCTACTCACCATAACAAAGCCCCCCCTGAACCTGCTGTGGGGAAGGCAACCCCCCCCCAACCCCCCACTCATACTCCAGTTTGACCAATCTGGTGGTGAGGAAAAAATTCCTTCCCAGCCCCCCTAGAAAGAAGTGGCTAGCGTGATGACCACTGCAGGTCCCGGCCAAGCCTGGTATTGTGCCACTTCCAAGGGAAGAGAGGGTGCGGGTGCTGATCTCCCTGGTCTGGTGAAAAAGGGCTTCTCCTGCTGGGCTTGCCCCTTATCAACTCCCCATCTCTTCTGGTCCCTGGGAGATAAGTCAGCATCGCCATACTGACCAACTCGACATTTACAGCAGCTTCTGTTCCTCTCTCACTCCCCACCCGTAAAACACTTTACCCCTTCCCCCGGCAAGCCAACCCACCCCCACTTAAAGTGTGGTCATTTCTCTCGTCATATCTGCCTACACTCCTATCTGATTATATTTCCAGCCCATTGACATCTTATTCATTGTTTTCTAAATTGCCTTCTTCAGAATTTGCTCCTAATTCACCTATCCCTTTATATTCTGCCTATCTAAATTCTCTTAAACTGGATAATTTGTTATACACTTTCTGTCATAAATTATTGTATAATGGATGGTGCACAGCAACATTGTGGGTGAAATGATCCCTACCTGTATATAGTATATCCAATACTACATTTGTGAAGTTTTGGGATATTTCTAGTTAAAGGTCATTACAATAATGCGAATTACTATGTAACCCTTCTGCCAGTCAGAGCTGGCAGCCACAATGGCTGGTATCTAGGGATTCCTTTTCAACAATACAACACAAAACCACCTTGAGCCCCCACCCAGTGACCTGGGACAATTACACACCGCCTCCTGGGCATCTGCAGAATTCACCTCCCACCCTGGGTCAAGTGGGGGTAAGGAGGCACCTTACTCGCTCCACTGCTCAGGCACTGATTCACTGCCCCTCTATGCAGGGCTCTGCTCTGGCACCTCCATCAGCCACCCCTCCTGCTGGCTGCTCATCATGCCTCACCACCTGCTACACCAAGATGTCTTCAGTACCCCCCAACACAGCTTGCAGTGATTTTAGATGTTAGTGGGGGAGCTACTAGGCAATCTCTTGCATCAGAGACACCATCCCAAAGCAGGTCTAATACTTAGACCTAGGAATCAGTATTTTCAGCTCTCCAGCCTGTAACAAGACTCTCAATTGAGTCTAAATTAGCTCTGTTATTACACAGTGGAGAGAGGAAGGGTTGATGGTGTCTAGTGGCCTTAGACAAGGCCCACACCACCAGGTACAGGTACCTCTCCCCACCTGCTCTCCACTCACTGGCCTAGCAAGTGCCATTGAGTTGAGCGTGAGTCCCTCAATTGGGGAATGCCAAGTACAGTTCTGCTGCCCTTGATTCACACAACACAGATAACAGCCATTTATTACTCCTGCCCCAATCGGAGACTGGGAATCCCACACCACCCAAAAGTGACCATTTGGGCAAGTAATCCCATCATGTTGAGCACGTAGGCAGGGTGGGCATGCCCACGCAAATGAGATCAGCTCCTGAAGTTCTTTTCCACAGCTCACCACTAGATGTCAGGGAAAAGCTCATTCAGACTCTGCTTACAACTATAATACAAAAGACAACAAATTCCTAATAACACATTTCAGTTTCATTTGATAAGGCAGAAGATGTTATTTTTCTAAATATATGTAAAAATAGGAACTGTGGGCTAGACTTGGATTGTGAACTCTTTTGGGAAGGGATCACCTTTTAATCTTGTTTGGATAGCGCCTTGCTCACTGGTGTCTTGGTCCATGACTAGGGCTGCCAGGTATTATGATAATATAATATAATATAATATTCTCCCATTGCTCTGCAGCTTCTTTAACCATTTATACCAGTGCACAGTGAATGCAAAGTAGGTTCATATCGTTACCATTCTGATTTGGCATTGTTTTAAACTCACTGTGCATTGGTGTAAATGAGTGCAAAAGGTGCAGGGTGATGGAGAATCAGGTTCATTCTCTGCTACACTCAAGTGATCAGAAAATTGTTTTTCATTTTAAAGTTTTCTGATTCTGCAGTTTTCTCTTTTGTTTTTTTGCAAATGCCCTTAACCATTTCCTCTGTCTCTAAAACAGCCACTCACTGAGACATTTTGCTTGCAGCCTGGAGGAGTAAGCTATTAGTGAGCATATGCAGAGTAATTCTTGATTAATAAACAGTTCAGCTGTATACTATGTTCAAAATATCTTTCCCTACTGTGACATTCCTACAGTTTTGCAAAAATTGCAGCTGTAGTTGGTCTCAAAAGCACTTTTTTGCTTTAGGGCCTCAAACTTGCTGCACACAAGAGGGCCACACATTTTAAAACTGTTCCTCTAAGGACCTTGCCTCTGTTTTCTGATCTGGTCTTAGAAGCAGTGGTGCTTGTGAATGAGCTCTGTCATTGCACAATAAACTAATTCCGATGGATTTATTTTACTTTGGATTCATATATGTTTTGCTGTTGCTGTAGCAAAGTTTTGTTTAGTACACTTGATACTTTACAACAAAATTATAAACAGGCCTGAGATATACAAATAGCAGAAAAGACTTCCTCCGGCCCTTCCCCACTCAGTAACAAATCATTTTAGTAACAATGCATTATTCAGAGCCCAAATGGTTCTGGAATTTACACCAAACTGATTTAGTGGGAGTCTGTTTTATGTCATTTTGAAGACCTGTGATTTAATCAGTGTGGCCTACTGGCCGCACCTGAACCAGTTGATTATATTCTACAAGCCATGTGGACTTCTTTCCCCTTCACTTTTCAAGCTATCTAGTAGATTCCACCCAGGAAAAGAAAGATTAATGGCCACTGGCATAGACATGTAGCCCAGCAAGCATAAAATCCAGGGCTGCTAACAGGCTCTACAGTCCAGGAATAACATACTGTAGCAGCTCAGGGAGGGAGTAGTACTGCACAAAATCTCCATTCACAGCATACTGGATAGTTACCCCAACCCCATCTTCCCTTTTCCACAATGCTGAGTGGGAAAGGGCTCTTTTAATATGGGCAATTCCATTTCTTAAGAAGCTTTTTGGTACCAACGTTGTGTGCTTTTTTTGCGTTTGCCTGCAGATTTTACAAGCCTATACTCCACTGCACTCTATGATTTTGGAGTGACTTGTGGGAAACGGAGCAGCTTTCAATCTCTATTATTTTAAATGGAAAAGGAGAGAAAGGAAACCAGCAAAAATTGGAACATTTCTTTATCTTGGCAATTTTGATCACAGAAATGATTTTGGCTCCAAGCCTGGCACAACATATACTGCAGGAGAAGACGAACTCATTCCTTACCCAGGTTCTTTAATTCCCAAATAAAATTAAGCTACTGCTGGCATTTAATTTTAAACTAGGACTGTGAAAAATTCAAATAAAAAAAAATCCAAAACCAGGAGACACTTTCCTGCCTTTGATTTCAATGGGAAAGGAAGCACCTCTGAGATTCACACAAACATACCTCTCCAATGTAACCTTTTCACTCAAACATTCCTCATCCTACTCCCAAAGCTACTGGCTTTACACAAAAATTTGGCACTCTCTCATTTTTAGTGGCAAAATGATTTACATGACAAATAAAGAAACATGAAACTGAGGTGTAGAAAATGTTCTTTATAACTAAAGAATTTACTTCTTCAGCATTTTAAATATCCTGCAGGAATAATTATTTTTGACCCTCATTCTTGAGGTTTGTCATCTGCTGCATCCTGTATTAGGTTCTTGCCAGGCTGAGTAACATGCACACAGATCTTGGAGAAGATTCAGGCTGAATCAGGATTGTTTCCCCCTCTTCCACAAGTCCCACTTACCTTTATTTTTCTGTTGGAGCAGGTTGCCTACAACTCCTTCCTCACCTGATGGCTCCTCCCTCAATCCTCTTGGGGTGGAGCTGAGGAGGAAACAGCTAGTAGGCTGCTCAACCCTCCATAGGAAATGTCCTCAATGGAGCGGGAGGTCTGCAGCCATTAAGCAGCTTGGGGATTAAGAAATACCCTTCTAGTCCCACTGCTGCCCTTACTTAACCTGAGTCTGGGACCTGGGCAGCCCAGCCTGCACCAAGGTAATGGGAGATATTTCCAAGTTAGTATGGAAAAAATCAGTTAGGATATTAGTCCGTCCCTCTGCTAATCCAGAATTGTTCTCTACAACAAAGCATTAATATTACAACCACAGTCAGAAAAATGATTATTTTAAAAATGGATCCTTGTTGCTTCGTTCAGATGCTTCTTATTGTACATGTCCTCTTGCTCACATCTGAAAAGCTGATTACCAAAACCTAGTTTTCTTACTATATTAATTGCTTGTTGTGGTCAACTCCTTCACATAGCCAACACAAACAGGGAGGAGAAAGCTGTATTTTGACCGATTCGTACACTGTTAACCAAACTGCCAGCTGAGTTCCAATTCCAAAATCTTTATTGCTGGTAGGGATGTAGCAAGCAGACAGAACACAGCTTTAATTTTGAGAGAGCATGTTAGAAATTGACAGTCCATTTTATGATATATATGTGACATAAAGTAGTTAGTTAAAGATTTACTGCTCTTTCGAAACAAAGGAAAAGCTAAGGGAAATATGAGAAAGTCATAACAATAACTTCTTTATTTACTTTTTTTTCCCCTGGATCACCTCTCCTCTTCTCCCCAGGAACTATTCTCTGCCTCCCCTAGAAATTAGACAAGTTTTATTACTATGTCTGCTCCTGCTAGATAAGTCTAATTCCTGGCAACACACAATATGTATAAAGGTCAACAGAAAATGAAGGTCACAGCTCCACTGTCAATAATTTTTATAAAACAATACTTAATTCTTCATTTCATTTAAGAATTTGAGAAAAGGTCAAAAGGTTACCCCACTGTGACACAAGACGAGAAGTTATGTATCATTCAAACAGGAAGTATTTTCTATTAATATTGTAAATTGTTTTATCTGAGATTTATTTTTAACTATTTAGCCCTTTGGTATCAGGGCAATTAGGAGTTGCTGTATTAGATCCAATATGTTTTACATTGCTAATAGTAAGGGGAATCCTGATTTATCACATTAAAAAGATGATCTTCTCCTGAGCATACAAAGAGCTTTAAAAACATTTCCATTATTGTTGTAGTGGAAGAGAGAGACTGATAACGCACATCTTCCCAGAGCTGTTAGGGCCTCTTCTTGGACTATATGCTGTGCAGTGTGTATCCTCATGTAAGAAAAGGATTAAGTTTAGTGAATGGATCCAAAATATTAAGAAAAACAATCTTAGGGCAACCAATATGTACAGTAACAAATTTTGCCAAACCGGTTATACCAGACAAAGAACTGTTTTCAGGTTTGTTTTTAGACTTTGGTACACATCCAGACAAGAAATAGAAAATTAACCTCTTTGTAATTAGAGTATGAATGTAAGATGTTAACACTATTGAAGTTAATGGGAGTTTTGTCATTGATTTTAAGAGGGCCAGGATTTCACACTGTCTCTCTTAACAGTAATGCAAAATTAATCAGTGCTATATATTGAGAAATCTTAATCAGATGGTTCAAAGATACCCAGCTTTTGTGGGAAGCTACTTTCTTTTTTTCTCTGTTAATACCCTGGTTAAAGCCCTGAGCTATGCAGAAATGTGACTTAAATGTGATACCTCTAGTATCCTGGCTAAATTCCACTTTACATAATTACAATCTACCTACCTAAATCCCTTCTACAATTTAAACTGGCTACAATACCCTACATCATCTTTTTTGCTTCTGATATGCAGTGTTGCTGAAGGCAGCTAAACAACCACTGTGTTCCATCCCAGAAATGGCTACATTTCAGTAGGTGAAGCAGTTTTTGTGTGTGCAAATAGTAATGCAGGTCTACATATATTGTACAGAAGTTTGAAAAAAATCATATTGCCATCATTGGGCTAAAACTCCAATCCCATAGACAAACTAACAAGATCATAAGAAGTATTCCTATAAGTGAAATTCTTCTCACAGAGCTGCTAGGTACTCAGTAGTTTTGAAGATCAGGTCACTTATTTAACCATCTAACTCCAGATTTAGTAGTTTAACTTTAGGCACCCAGTTTTCAAAACCTTGGCCTAAAGTTATAGAAAACACACATTTTGAAAGGAAATCCCACATCATTTCAAGTTGCCTCCTGTTTTATTTATTGTTGACAATCATTTTGACTATTACCCAGGTTTTAAAAGGCAAATCACACATTTGGGTGTTGGCAGATTGAGATATATGAAGAAAGGGACTCCAGTGCAAAATAGCCATATGACTGGCAGTCAGATATATACAATGCATAGTGCATCAAATACGAAGATCTAGAAGACAGAGAAAACAGAATTTATGTCCCAATATGTCTCTTTCTTTCTCTCTTGTATAATATTTTTATTATTTTTTTTCCATTCAAAAATAACTAAAACACATTGGGGGAAAAGATAAAAGAAAAAAAGCTATTACAATATAATCACTGTTACTTAATAATATCTATAATTTACCCTCTTTGAAAGGTAAACAGAAATAGCTACGTCTCTGGTCGGAAGGGTTAGTAATCATGAAGTACAAGATTCTATTGGGAAAAAAATGTACATTAGACCCTGATGATGCAGTTAAGCTGAATGTAGGGAAATTCTCAATGGGGCTCTGCATAGGCACAGGGTCCACCTGCACAGAGTTGGCTGTAGAATCAGAACCTCAGTCTATGGCAGGCACGGAATGCTTGTCACATATGGAATGTGTTTGATATTTGTCAGTCATTTATTATGCAGTTAGTGATGGATAGTTCTGGTTCTCTGGAGTGAACACTGATTCAGTGAGGCCTCAAGATTGAGAAAGTCTCTACCAGAAATCCATGTTCCATAAAACTTGATGTGTTGTCCCTGGAGAGAAACTGTCCCTGGTTTACATTTAGAAGCAAAAATGGCTCATCTATTTAAACCTTGTGGTGTGTGATTATCTTAATTTCTTTTAGATCACCAAATGCCTTTATGTAAATGTGGAATCCACCAAGGGCTGACAGGGCTTGTAGAAGTAACCACCAGACTAGGGAAAATGGAGAGTAGTTAACCTTAACAGTTGTATTCTGACCACACAACTGATATGGTAAAGGTGGTTGGCTAAAACCAGGATAATCACTTTTCTCCAGCTCCTCAAGAGGAGGGGAGAAGCTCATGTTTGGGGGATGGAAAATCCCCAAATGCAGGTCAAAGAAACCAAGGTGTAGATGCTAGCCTTTAAAAGCCAGCAGCTGGATGGGTTAGATTGCATGCTTTCAAAGCAATGGTACCTGGTTTAGCTGAGGACCAACCAAAGGCAAAACAAGCTTACTTGGGAGAAGAGAGAAAGAACTAGAAAGGCTCCATGATTGGCAAATCAAGCCGTGAGCAGCAGGAGAAGGACCCTAAACTCTCCCAGAGGACTTTGATCCCAGCTCAGAGAATGCTTGGGACTGGTGAGGAAACTGAGGCAAGGAAATGCATGTAGGTTTTATTATTTTTGGATAGATCTGTGTATTTCTCATGCAATTACATAAACAGCAATGGTGTTTTAGAATCCTGTGCAAGTCTCTCTGTGTGTTATATGTTACACCTATCATTTGCCCTTGAAGAGTAAACCAGTGGATCCAGAATGCCTATAGGACTGGATTTCTGGGAGAAGGTGTGTTTAAGCTTTTGGGGAGTTTCAGGGGTAAGCACTGATAACAGGGGCCAGCCAGTTGGACTGTGGGGCCACAACACTCAGTAGGGGGTACTAAATAGAGGAACTGCACCCCAAAAATGTGCCTAGGGACCCCAAGACAGGGGTAGTGCCTGGACTCAGTTCAGACTTGGTTCAGACTCAGGAGGGTTAAAGAACATGGGATCCAACAATTGATTCCCTCACAGCAGTCTGGTGAATGGCCAAGAGGGAGTATTTAACTAGACCTGTCACAAATGCCTTCCTCCTTTCTTTCAATTATTTCTTTGTCCCATACCTAGTAGTTTCAAGACTTGATTTATGTACTTTCATTTTCATCTGCATCTCAAGAGTAGTGTTGCTTATATCTAGCTAAGCCAGTTTATTTATAATTCAATCTTGCCTTTATCCTACAATAATGTAACAGTAACTCCTGTAACAGATGAACATTGATTCCTATCAAGTGACAGGAGTATTACCTTGTTCCATATCACGTGCCTGGGGCCAGGAGATAAAAATCAGTCTCCTATCTGTGTTCTTCTGTGGTGCTCATATTACAAATACAAAAAGAAAAATATAACATTTCCACATTCTTTAGAAAAAAGAACCAGAATTCAGGAAACAAAATTAAGGCAGACATTATGTCTTTACTTTAACCTGGTGTGTCACATACTTAACCATACTTTTTAATGTCCATTGAAATGCTCTAAAAATTTCTCCCAAGTTCTGTGTAACAGAGTAAAACAATTGTAATTATTTTATTGTAAAAATAATGACTTTCCAAAACAGACACCCTCACATCACCTACACTCTGTCCACTAATCTTTTTTTGGTGGAATTGTTCACATTCCACCAAAATTGAGCAGCTTTCAAACAGCCATCTTTTTCTACTTAAAATCTACCAATTTTTTTTTCTTTTTACCTGAATGTAGACTTTCCCCCAAAACCTAAACTGGTCTAAGGTTCAGGACACGCAATATTCAGTCCTAGATCAAGGATTATTTTAAGATCAGCTATCTTATGAGCTACTAGGGTTAGAAGAACAAGTCACATAGTCTTTGGAGAGTTGAGATTTCACCTCTTCTAATGTTATAAAGTTTGTTATCCTATCCCTGGGAGTTTGTAACTAGCAGGACTTAAAATTACCATACCGTATTATATAGACAATCTAGTTTATATAACTTCTGGAGGTTTTAAAAGTGTTCTTTTTTTCCCGTCACCCTGTGTATAGCCAGGGCTACAGGAATACAGCACATAAGACAGGTATAAATAAATAAACATAAAAACCTCTAAAAAGTGCCTAAAATAACTTTTTAAAATGTGGTATAAACAAAGCCCATTCTTCTGCCTTTGCAGCTATCACTAAACTCCATCTGTAGGGATATATTATTTCCATAGTAAGAAGACTACCTCAAGTGGGGGAAGAAAAAACCCAAACAAAACAACAGTGCAGAGCCAAACAAGCTTCCTTAATAACCAAACAAAATAATAAAAAAATATATGGGAGACATAAAATCCGAGATAGCATGACATATGGCTCTTATTGCCACCTGTTTAAGAGGAGCTGCATAATTTCTTTGCTGCCAACTATGGTCAACCCATCCCAAGTTTTCTGAATAATTAAAAATAAACTATGGTAAATAGCACCTTTCATTTCAAAGTATGCTTAAGGAAATGTGAATTCCTTTGAAATTGGAATCATCTTGTCCATTATGTATTTCCATTCAGGCATTCACTGTCAGTTTGAATAAGTTACACAAACCAAGGTAAAATTCTCCTCCCAGACCACGTTTTCAAGGCTGACGTACCCTCTCTATACGTGTGAATACCCACTGCCCTAAGTATACAGAATAAAAAATAGTTTAGAAATAGTGCTGTTGTCTTTCTTTAATAATAGTATCTGGAACCATATATTGTCCTATAGAGAGCAGATTAGTACTTAAGAGCTCTACCAGGTGATTGACAGAGAACTTGGATCTCAGTCAGCGTCTGTGGACATTTCATACTAACACCTGATAAATTTAATAAAAACCTATGGACTCAAAGTTGTCACTTCAATAAGGATGACTATGTAAAATCCACTATTTTTTTTGCTTCTCGGGTACACACCTGAATGAAAAGAAAGTAGCCTATTTTCTGTCTCCATCTGCTGGTAGGAGGTCATATTATCCATATAGCAGTGTTGGGATTGATCTAAGATACTAGAGTTAGTTTTTCCATTGCAATGAATGCCTGCCAATATTGGCAAAAATAAATTAAAGCAAGAGTGGACATATTTTACCTTTTAGCAACACACACTATTTTTGCATTGGTGGTATTTAGTTTGCCCACACATTTAGCATATTATGTGACACTGTGTGCCAACTTCACTGCAGTCACTTCATGTATTAGATTTGAGGGGGTTAAATAGTTGCTTATATTTGGTGCTATTTTGTCCAGACATCCTACAAGTGCACATAATAGTTTGGTTTTGAAACTTGTGCTACATGAGAATTATAAAGTTGGGAAGAATGTAAGAGGAGGAACCTAATGATAATATATCAGGCTCACTACTGCATTCATGGATCAGGTAAGGCGTAGGCTCATAGGTTAAATGCAGCAGTGTGGAGTTAGACCCTAGGTGAGGGAATAAACACTGATCTCTTCCTGAAACTTGGTCCTGTTTTGAGAGACAATAGGAATGCAGGAAACCAGGTAACGCTTTACCATGAATAGTGTGATGTTGCCAACTTTCCAATTTCTGGACACCCCTGATCCATGCCCTCCCACAAGGACCCACCCTCAATTCACTCCTCCCTTCCCTCCACACCCAGGCCAGGGACCACTGCACTCTCCCCACCCCACCAGTTACCTGCAGGGGGAAGTCTCCTTCCACTGCACCTGCTCCCCTGCGACATGTTCAGCCTGTCCCCAGCAGCTGGGCCTGGGTGGGGGGTAGGCTACTGCCACTGCCTCCCACAGCCAGGCTCTCTCTCAGTCAGCCTAGCAACTCCCTGACCCATTTCTGGCTGACTCTGACGCTGGGCTGGACAGGGAGTGGAAGGGATGGGATCACCCCTTCTCACACCAGCTGCTCCACTCGGGGTCAGCGTGAGAGCCCACCAGCCTCCCAACCACTGTGGTGGCTGCCTGTGAGAGAAAGTGTGAGCCTGGCTGTGGGAGGACAGAGCCCCTCTCCCTGCCCTGGCAGGTCAATCTGGGGGTGGGGCACGTGCCCCCACATGCCCCGCTAGCTCCTGTAGGTGGCAACCAAACTTCTGGTGTCCAGTATTCCTTTTAGACCCGATATCTGGCAACCCTACCCTTGAACAGCTACTCAGCCTGTATTCCTCACTGATAAAATGTTGTCCTTTGAACAGAAAGAAGCCAGAGTTCCTTAGGCTACTGAATAGCATATGGTTGACACTCCTCTCCCCCATAATAGCCATTCAGCAAATACTTGCAATATATACCATCATATGCTGTTTTAGTTACAGAACTGTTAAACAATGATGACACGGAGATTCTGCTGGTATCAAACTATTGTAAATAAGCTTGATGGGCAGTTAAAACAGACAGACTGTATTACATTTCCCAACAATTGTTCTTTCCTTCAACTCTTGGGCAATCTATCAGTTTCTCAAACTCAGTAATAATGAAGTTTCCTGTTACTGTTTACCTGTATTCCTTCTGTAGCATTACAGTACATACAATTTCTATTATGATGTGTGCAAAACTTCAATACACAAGAACATCCACACTATTTGTAACAATAGAGCAGAATAAATGATACCCTAAAAAAGCCATACTGAAGTATTGTGTGTTCTCTTCCTTTATTTTCTTATACATAGATGGCAGAAAAGAGGAAGTCTCCAACATGCTGGTTCAGTCTGCCCATCTGTGTGGAAGAGGGTTGAATGCTGCCTTGGTCACTGTCACCTTGTGTGATTCTCTGGATACTTCTGGAACCCTCTAGAATTCCATTAGAGCTCCACGTAGAAAATTTCTCCTTGACATTTTGATACATTGGGCAGATCAGCAAAAAGTGCTGAGCAATTTTTTCCACTGATGATTTCAGAATACAAAGTCATGTCATTGCTAGATTTACGCTGATAACGCTACTTAAGCACCATACTCTAGATAATCTTTGAGCATTTGTGGTTCCTGCTTTGAACTGCTCAAGTCTAATTAACAGATCTGAGTGATGGATAAATTGCTAATAAAATTCAAATGTCAACACTATAAATTGACTGTAAAACAAGAACAGCAGTGTTTTAGTGAAAAGGTAGAAGTGATACACCCAGCCAAATGGTTCTGGATACCTTTGTTTAGAGCTCAAGAAAGGAAGCTTTTCAAAAACCCTTTCTACACCCTACATTGAAATAATTAAGGGCATGTTTATATTGGCGGGGCATGAGGAAGCTAACACTGATTTTAATACCGGTGATAAAACAGTGGTAGTTGGGGGCTGAGCAACAGAATGCCCATTACGTAAGTGGTTAAAAAGATCTGCCTGCACAGTTAACGGTTATATTATTCTTTGACTATTATTCTTTGCTTTATTTATGTACCAGAAGCCCATTAAAGGGTTCATTGCCCTTGCAGAACAGGTGCTGTTTCTTTTAAGTGGTCAAGTTCAGTCAACTGGAATTTTTTAAATGTTTCATTAGAAAGTATTGATCACAAATACTTTCAACATCTGAAGCACCTTACATCCAAAGATCTCTCAGTGCTCAACAAATGTATTTCAAACCTGCGAAGTATAAGGCTGCATTCACCCATGCTGGCAAAGGGAAGTGGTGGCGATGGGGCAGGTAAGCTGCTATTTCTGGGGGATTAGGACAGTCAGGGTTTGCACTGCTGAACTCCCAGGGATTCTGCCTGTTAGTTACCTCCTTCTCCCATCCTGTGTGTTTTGTCCACATCCTGTCCACCACCCAGATTGTATGTTCTCTGCAGCTGGGACTGTCTTCTATGTTACTTGCCTGTACAGAGCCTATCACAATGGGACCCTGATCCTCAATTGGGGTTTTCAGGAGCTACAAGATAAATAGCAACAGCTGCTATGCAGTGAGGTTCAGAGTCTATAGAAATCCTGGTTGGAAAACTGCCTGTCCCTTCATGATCAATACTGCCCACTTTTGGGCCCTCTGTAGGCCATCCCTGACAGAGCAGTGGTTCTGGGACCCTTTCAGAGACTTTCTTGTGCCTTAGATATTTGAGGGCACCAGCCAATATAACACAGAACTGAATCAAGCCCATCATCTACATTTTACAGGTTGGAGAATAAACGACAGAGGTTAACAGTTGTTTGAGGTAACAGTGTGTCTGAGACAGAGTGGGGACAAAATCCAGATCCTGTGCTTTAGTCCCAAGACCAGCCTTCCTTTCTTAACTAAAATATATTAAAACTTCAAAATACTTGCTCTGAAATAAGAGCTTTTATATCAAATATCAGAATCCAATAAGAAACTTATGACAAAGGATTGAAAGAGAGCTTTTTGGTAGAACACAGCATTTAATCCATTAACATAATATTTAAGTTCATAAGAAAATATAAAATGCAACATGTCTTGATGTTTCTAGAGAGCAGCTACCCAACTGTAGTCCATTCTTCTTATCTTTCGCAGCTGTTTTTCCTGAGATTTAGACAGTTTAGTTTGGGTAATTTCACCCAAAAACTCTATAGGATTTATATGTTGTTCCATCTCAGTAAGCTCTAAATCCTCATCTGATTCATCCTCTGCTTTTTCACTGTCCATTTCAACTTCATCAACCACTTCTCCGGTTCTTTAAAATAGGAAGACAGACAAAAAGAGAGACTATCAGCATATTCTACCACAGAAAGGAATGAGAATATAGTTTTGATACTAAATCATGATACCGAGTCTGTGCAGGTGAATTTTATATACGTTATATGACTTACGTAGCACTGCAAGAGCACTAGGTACTTTACTTACAAGGAAAAGATATGCCCCAAAGAATTTACAATTTAAACAGATTACTCATCATATGTAGGACATATATACACACAAACACATTACAAATATCTATAGTAAGGCCTAATAGTTGGGTCTGATCCAATATCCTTTGAAGTCTATGGAAAAATTCCCATTGGCTTAAATGGGCACTAGAACAATCCCTTAAACTGAACAGCTATATGTTCAACTGCATGTATCACACACCTTTGCCCATCTCACCCACTCTCTACCCACTAATCCATTTCTCCTGGATTTATTATAACAATCCAAACCCTTGAACACTTCCAAATATCTGACGTTTTATTTGAAATGAAACACATCTGATAATTTTTTTCTCCATATTATATTTGCATAAGGTATTGTATAGACTATATTCAGTCCTGCATCAGTAATAGGTATAATCTCATGATTTTACAGGACTAGAAATGGGTATTTTATACCATTGGAAGAATGAGTTTTCCACCCTCCCTACAGGCCACAATATCATCTTTAAGGCCTGAAGAATGCAGAGATATCAGACCTTAAAGTGTTGACATTTATAAGTATAGAAAAAGCATCACAGTTAACTTTTCAAAGAAACTTTTAAAAGTTATTGCTTATAGTGTCCTCTCTCCCGCTCACACTCCCTCAATCTTGTGCAGACGACCAAATGATCTTAAGGTAGAATGGGTTTCAAAAAAAAGAGTCCCAATACAAATGTTTAAAATAGTTACCTACAGAATACATGCAGCTGCATGTTGTCTGAAAGTTTAATTGGTCTTGTCTGAGATGATCTGTATAACTCTCTACTTGCGAGTAACATGGGCACCTTATACTCATCACTGAATTAAGAAATCTGTACCACACTATCTATATATATCTATATCTATATATCTATCTCTGCCTGCCTTTATCTTGATGTCAGTATCCGTATCTGCCTGTCAATGGTATATACACTTCATGCATATGCAAGTTATATACCATTGACAGGCAGATATGGATACTACATCAAAATAAAGTGCATAAATGTTTGCATGTACATGTGTTTATACAATTTTTATATATTTGAATATCACTGTCTTTTTAGAGCCTCATCCTACAAATTCTTATGCTCATGTGTAACTTTACTTATTTGGATAGACTCAGTAATTACAATAGGATTTCAGATGAGTAATGTTACACATGTGTAAGTATTTATAGGATAAGCTGTTAGACTGTATGTGCAGAAATTCTAACCAGGACTACTGACAAACCCTCTTAATGTAGATACAGCTTATACCAGCTAAAAAGTGCTATTGCCCATATAGCTTAAGCTGGTTTAGTGAGCGAAGCAAGTTCTACTGGCAAAAGCTCTTGTATACTGATATAACTGTATCTACATGACAGCTTTTGCTGGTATAGAAATGTTGCAAAAACAAGACTGAAAACACCCCCTCTCTGTACCAGCAAAGGTTTCTAGTGTCTGGTGTATGTCTTTGCAAGTGTTTGTGAAATGCCTAATGCATAGGGTACCCAATCCTGGTTTAAGCTGGTGGGCACTACCACAATATGAATAATAATTAAAAAAACCCCAAACAAACAAAAAAAAACCCCAACCACAACCCGTGTTTCTCTGGAGATCTAATTCATTGTTTGGTACACACTTATGTATGAAAGGTTTTCAAGAATAGGCGGTCTAAAGGTTAATCTTAGCATGCTAAGTATTTTATTGGCTTCAGTGTACTTAGCATGCTAATAAATCTACTACAAAATTACTATCATAGGCCACCAACCTATATGGATTTTTTTTTTTTTTTTTTTTACAAGAACATACATTTATCTCACAAAAGAGTAAGCTTCATAAATGAAGACACCTCAGACATACCAAAGTGTTGCATATTGCTGCTAAACCAGTTAATCCTGTAAGTTTGCTATGCATGCTATCAATAAATTAAGTCCCAATTAAAAAACAAACAAACCTAGGCACTCCTGTGGGGGCCCCTCTCCCCCAATTTTAACTATTTAAATTTTGACTTCATGATCTCCTTTAGAGATACAGTATTCAATTCTTGAGACTTCTAAAATGGGGAGTATGTAGAAATGAACATAGATTCAAAGTGCAATTCACTAATACAAATAAATGGAAAGGTCTGTGAATGTCTAACAGACATTTATGTAAAAATATCATTTAAAAAAAGATTTGGTCCTTGAATGAAGGTTGAAAACAGTTTAATAGGAAATGAGAAATTTCTAAACTTAAAAGGCAATTTTGCTTATGTTTACATGGAGGCCAGAAAGTTTACCCTCCTGCCCCCAAATCAATAAATTGGCACATATTGATTCTAACAACAGTCTAACAAGATCTTACAGCTTAGAGGGAAAGGTTATACATTTACAAAGTAGCTTTAGAAGATATTTAAGTGGTTGCAGAAATGGCACCTTAATTATCATCATTCTTGTTAAAAAAAATAGGAAAACTGCCACAACACTTAGGAAGATCTAGCTGATATTTTCCAACTGATACATGAAACTTATTTAAGCCACCAGCCTTGACTGTTTTTACCTTTTATTCTCCTTGGATATCAGCATTGAATTAATAAAAATGGAACACAGGAAAGAAGCAGATGGCAACACATGTGCAGGAGTGTGTAGGAGCTGAGGAGACAAGAAAACAGGTTTTATTAAAGTTCTATTTTTCATGCTTTTATATATGCATGTTTATCTCACACACACTCTCTCTCTCTCTCACCTCTTTAATTGCAGGTGAATCTTGGGCTAAGTGACTCTGGACAACTGCTGTGTCAAGATCTGCATTCTCTTTGGATCGTTGTTGATGCCTGTGCTTTCCCAATAGCAAAGAAAAGGGGGTCATAGGGAGACTCTCCTCTACTGCCAGCTAAAAAGAGCAAAGTAAAAAACAGAATAGGTAGTTTAAAAGGGGAAGGAGGCCTTCCTTTGTGAGAAGAAGAAAAGGACAATTTTTAAGTGCCAAGAATCTGAATTCCTCCTCTCATACTAATGCCAACAGCTAACAAAATGCTAATGTTCAGCAATGTGTTTAGAATTTACCAAGGCACAGTTCAGATATAGTCTAATTACAGTCAGATAGAAATATGCAAGGAAGTTCACATACAATCTAATTCACTTGGATATTGTGAATATTCTGCTTTAAATTTTACATTTAATACTTCACATTAAACTTTAATTCAGTTATAATCAGAAAAGTGACTTTGTAACAACAAAAAAAGCACCTTTCTACTCAGAAGATCTGATTTCTGTGCACATTCTAAATAAGATCAGATTACTTCAATTACTCAAGGGCATATTATCCCCTCTGCCTCTGTATGCAGGGTGGATAAAAACTGATAAGGTCCAAATTTAGATTATAATCTATTAAGGTCATTTAAATTAAATAGAAAAATATTAAGCAATACATTTGCTGCCAAATATATATTACACTGGACTGGTGGAAATCACTCACTGGTTATGCACCTGGAACCAGAATGTTTTGTAGTGCTAAACCAGTTTGACAATAGTAGCCTCTTCTGCAGGTGCAGGAAGAATATTTTCTTTATTTCAGTTTATTCCCCTAGTTCAGTTAAATTACTTGCTCATTCAAAGTTAAGAAACTAACTGGGAGTTGAAATGGCAGGAATACTTTGTTTTCCTCTTGCAATCTATGAATAAAATCTAGGTGTGAGAGGATGAGATCTATTAGTTCTAAAATCTTGAAGGACACGATGACCAGAAAATCAGTTTAATTCACTAACTGCAGATATTACCTTTATTTAATAAATCAAGTTTTAAATATGAAAAATATTTTGCTCAACTTTATAAGAAAAAAAGTTTAGCATCCAGCACATTTAAGGTACTTTTATTTAAAAAAAATTAAACTTCTATTCTTGTACATTTTTAATTGAGTTTGAATTTCCACCCAAATAGCGCTTGGCACAAATCAAGTAAAAAAAATTAATCTAGTAAAGAAGAAATGAATCATTCACCATTTTCTAACATAACATTTTTTATTAATGATCTAAATAAATGTAAATTAAGCTATATAATTGCTTAAATCAGCGTGTATAGATTTAATGTATTTTCCTTATTAGCAAAAAGAAGCACCACATATAGTATAAAGGCTACATTTAGTTTCAATTCAACCTGCTTTAATGGTTACCAACCCATGAGAAACAACTTTTCTTTTGGAAAATAACTAAAAAGTACAAATACAAACCATAATTAAAATCAATGATTTAAATCAAGGTTTGCTGCTTGCTGATTTAAATAATGATTTAAACCAGTGATTTACCTCAATTCACTCTATCTGCGTGATAGACTGGCCAGGGGACTGGCATCCAATGGCTCTTGGGTCCAGCAGACAGAATCATAGAAGTGGAAGGAACCCCGAGAGGTCATTTAGTCCAGTCTCCTGCACTCAAAGCAGGACTAAGTATTATCTAGACCATCCCTGACAGGTGTTTGTCCAACCTGCTTGTTAGGGGGCTTATTCCTTCACCCTCCTACTTCCCTGGTCCTTCTTGCAGGAACAGAGAGCAACAATACCCGAAGTCCAAAGGCGCAAACAATTCGATGTTTATTGGGGTGAACTTCCAGCAAGCATGATTTCAGTTTCCTTCCTTAGTGTCCCCCTTCCCAGCTCTAACACCACAGAGCCTTGCCTGTACCCTGTTTCTGTTCCCATCCTCTGTTCCCATTTCCCCCTTTAGCAAAACATGATCCCAATTCCCCCATTCCCAGTTCCGGTTCCCATTTCTCCCCCCCCCCTCCCCCCACTCTTACTTCCTGATTGACTGCAGACTATATAGTAAAACTTGAATTCTGCTTAGCTATACCTTAACCAATCATTTTACTGAAATTTAACTAACCAATCCTAACATACTGTAACATGGTTATTTAACCAATCATACCCCACCACCTTAATTGGTTTACACCCAACAAAATTAATTATACAGTAGACAGAAACAATCACAGAACCAGACAGAGACCATGCAAATAAACATAAAAAATAATACAGAAGTGAGGATTTCACAAATACATCTATACAGACATAAGGGTTTTCCAGCTGTGTCTATTGATAAGTGAGTTCTTGCCAGACAGGATGCTATTAAACTAAGTTTCCTTTTACATCTTCTAGGCTCTACCCTTTCTCTGGCGGTGATAGGAATATCAGGACAGGACTGTATTCCTAATAGCCCAATAGCACCTTATTTCAATGTGACTAGTTTGGAATGTGAGGATGTGACCATATACTTCCCAGCTTATGGCTGCCTAACTACATCTTAGCTGACGGCCTTAGCCTGTCACAGTAAGAGAAGGCCATTACAGAGACACAGTTATTTTTGATTCTTTCTTTTATACCTCTATAACTAGCTAAGTGATAAGAATACACCTAAATTCTTAAAGTATAGGCCTTTGCAGACAGGCCTGAATATCTATACCCTAACACTGCTCTTAAAAATCCCCAGGGACGGAGATTCCACAACCTCCTTAGGCAATTTATTCCAGTGCTTAACCACTGACACTTAGGAAGTTTTACCTAATGTCCAACCTAAACCACCCTTGCTGCAATTTAAGCCCATTGCTCTTGTCCTATCCTCAGAGGTTAAGAACAACAATTTTTCTCCCTCCTCCTTGTAACAACCTTATTTGTACTTGAAAACTGTTATGTCCCCTCTCAGTCTTCTCTTCTCCAGACTAAACAAACCCAATTTTTTCAATCTTCCCTCAGAGGTCATGTTTTCTAGACCTTTAATCATTTTTGTTGCTCTTCTCTGGACTGTCTCCAATTTGTCCACATCTTTCCTGAAATGTGGTGCCCAGAACTGGACACAATACCCCAGTTGAGGCCTAATCAGCGCAGAGTAGAGCAGAAGAATTACTTCTCGTGTCTTGCTTACAATACTCCCAATACATCCCAGAATGATGTTTGCTTTTTTTGCAACAGCGTTACACTACTGACTCATATTTAGCTTGTGATCCACCGTGACCCCCAGATCCCTTTCTGCAGTACTCCTTCGTAGGCAGTCATTTCCCATTTTGTACGTGTGCAACTGATTGTTCCTTCCTAAGTGGGGTACTTTGCATTTCTCCTTATTGAATTACAACCTATTTACTTCAGATCATTTTTCCAGTTCATCAAGATAATTTTCAATTTTAATCCTATCGTCCAAAGCACTTGCAACCCATCCCAGCTTGGTATCATCTGCAAACTTTATCAGTGTACTTTCTATGCCATTATCTAAATCATTGATCAAGATATTGAACAGAACCGGATCCAGAACCGATCCCTGCAGGACCCCACTCGTTATGCCATTTCAGCATGACTGAACCACTGATCACTACTCTCTGGGAATGATTTTCCAACCAGTTATGCACTCACCTTATAGTAGCTCCATCTAGGTTTTATTTCCCTAGTTTGTTTATGAGAAGGTCATGCAAGACAGTATCAAAAGCCATACTAAAGTCAAGATATACCACATCTGCCACTTCCTTCCTATCCATAAGGCTTGTCACCCTGTCCAAGACAGCTATCAGGTTTGGCTGACACAATTTGGTCTTGACAAATCCATGCTGACTGTTATTTGTCACCTTATTATCTTATAGGTGTTTGCAAATTGATTGCTTAATTATTTGCTCCATTATCTTTCCGGGTACAGAAGTTAAGCTGACTGGTCCGTAATTCCCCTGGTTTCCCTTATTTCCCTTTTTATAGATGGGCACTATATTTGCCCTTTTCCAGTCTTCTGGAATGTCTCTCATCTTCCATGACTTTTCAAAGATAATTGCTAATGGCTCAGAAGTGTCACTTCTGTGACTTCCTTCTCCTTTAACCCAAGCTCATGAATCGAGGATCCCAGGGAGAAAGGGAGTTACAGCTAATGCAGCTAACATTATAACTCACCAATATTTCCTCTGCAATTTGGACCCCATCCTCTAGGGAGGAGTAGGTCTGGGGGCATGGGCTGGGTGGAGCCACTTGCATGGCCCCTGTAAAAGCCATGTTAACAAGGAACTTGAGAGGGGTAGTTGAAGAAGAGGGGCCACACAAATCCAGTGGAACCCCCCAAAATCCAAATCACATCTTCCCTGTCCCAACATGGGAGCAGAGGTACAGGTCCAAGGCAAAGCCAGACAGATTCTATACTGGTACATGCATCGATTAACTTCGAACAACGTATCCTTTAATACACATGCTGATGCATGAACTAGAAAGAACCATCTTGACTTTCAGATTCCGGGTGTATACATAAGCCTAGAAATTAGAATTACCTCCCCAACACTGTCAACTGAGCAGCCTGGATCTGGAATCAGACACCCCAGGGCAGTGGTTTTACACAGTCACTTCTCAGACTAGTATCACTACCACTGAACTACAGAGTACAGCTGAGTAAGGAATAAATGATGAATAGTTACTATTTTCCTCAAACAGATGAATATGGTTTTAAAAAGTCTATTTTAAATCTTACTGATTTGTTTTAGATTGTAACTGTGAATACTAGCTATCTGAACTTTAATCCCAATTAAGCGGTACTGTTTTTGTTCTGATTCAATGAATATGGAAGTACTCCACATTGCCGCTTAAGCCAATCTAACTTATGTTGCTCAGGGATGTGAAAGTTACAGCGACCTAAGCGTTGTCCACACCGGCGCTATGTCGGTGGGAGATGCTCTCCGATGCAGCTGCGCCAATGTAGTGCTTCTATAATAGATCTGCCCCTAGTACGAATGTTTTTGGTATATGAATTTTAAGTTCACTCATTACTTGCTCTTAGGATTTTGAAATTCACTTATTAACACTAGTGATCATGAAGATAAATCAAACTTCCACTTTCTATGAAACTCAAACAAAGGGCCATTAACAATATGACTACAGTAGAACCTCACAGTTATGAACACCTTGGAAATGGAGGCTGTTCGTAACTGAGCAAAATGTTATGGTTGTTCTTTCAAAAATGTACAACTCAACATTAATACATTAAATAGAGCTTTGAAGAAAAATGCTGTTTTTAACCATCGTAATTTAAATGAAACAAGCACAAAAACAGTTTCCTTACCATGTCAGATTTTTTTAAACTTTCCTTTATTTTTTTAGTTGTTTACATTTAACACAGTACTGTACTGTATTTGTTTTGGGGTTTGTTTTGTTTTTGTCTCTGCTGCTGCCTGGCTGGAACCAGAAGTATGCAAATGAGGTGTGTGATTGACCAGTTAGTTCATAACTCTGGTGTTCATACCTTTAAGGATCTGTATGTATAATTTATAAAATATGAATTGACTTCTACACAAAGTCAATTTTTTGCATTTTCCCAGCTCTACATTAAAAAGCATTTTCAGACGTTACAAAATCCAGTATCTCCATGATTAAGTATACAAGAAAATAGTTAACACCGAAAACTAAAGATTTTAAACAGCTGCAGTGAAATGCCAACTGAGAAATAATAGCACTTTAAAATACTAAGATATCGCGTTTAAGATATGTGCTTTTAAATACAGATATAACACATTTTTGCCAGGAGAAAGGACAGCGATTTGTTACTTCAGCTTTTAATAAGTCTCTATAAAAGGAGCAATACTGCTGAAAAATAAGCAAAAATTAAATTAAACATGACTGCACCTTTAAATTAGCCGCTCTTGCTCCATGTCAAGGTTATCTGAACACTTATGATAGAAGAGAATTTAGATCTGACAAATAAGTGTCCAACTGAATGAATTTTGAACTCCTTTGCACAGCTCGACTATCAGAACAACTATAAAAGTACCTGTTTGCTTGATGGTGTAAGCCTTTCTTCTGCGGACTTTGTGCTAAATGTCAGTAGATCCTAGAACATGCAGAATGATGCAGTCAGATTATGGAGTGGAACAAGGTGTTCTATACACTTCAATGTATTATTTACAAAATAGTTTCACGATCTGAAAAGTTATTTGAGTGAAATAAAAGCAGACACATTCCCCACTGTGGTTTCTGTATGAAATATGCAACAAAGCAATGAAGGGGAAAAAAAAATCAGAGACCAAGAGGTAAATTAAGGTTAATGTAGATGGGGGGGGGGGAGGGAGGGAGAGAAAGAGGGGGAAGGAAAGACAAAGCTCTGGGGGAAGCTAGTTGGTTTTGGATTTAATAATTTAATGATTTTTAAAAAATATTTGCATAAAGAGCAATAAATAGCTCATAAGGCAGTCTGATAAGTGTTAGGCAATCATGGCAATTATCTTTATAGATCCCCAGATTATGTAGTGTTGCTCTTTCATCTGGTTGAGGCAGTAAAAACTACGAATAACTGAAGTGGAATCAACAGTAATCAATTAAGAAGCTGGACTGTTGGAAACTGAAAACTAATGATCACATCATACCTTGTGCGGGTTAAAAGCAGCAACATCATCATCATCATCATCAGAGCAGCCCATTACACTGACTACCAGAGGCTTGGATTTTTATTGCTTGATCAGCAGTTAGTGTGAATGTGTTAAAGTGACAGTTCTCTTATTTCCCCTTCCCCGCCTGTCAGTTCTTACCTGTGTTTCAGTCAGGAAGTAAAGCTGAGATCTGCTTAACCACTGGTGTTTTTCTGAGCCAATTGAATCAGGGACATCTCTTGGAATGAAGACAGCCCACTGGACTCTCTCTCTACAGACATTTCTCTGGATACAGAATGGCCTTGGCTCATTTGGCTTAAATACAAACACTGGCAAAACAAATTTTTTATTTTTAATAAACAAAAGCATTTTCTTCCCACCTTTCTTGGGCTAGACAAGGCCCCACATGTCAAAGCCAAAGATGTGACTCCCCTTAACTTCAGTGTGCAGTTATCCTTAATTGGATGGATAAGATGTTACTGAATGATAGGAGGCACTCCCATGCCCAAGAATGTACATGCTACCTTCATGGTATTCCCAGCCAGAGAGCAAAAACAGAAACTAAACCCCTCAGTAAAGCAAAAGATCTACATGAGACATTATACACAGTGAAACAAATGCTCCACTCCCCCTAAAGTTAGGTAGTGTGGAAAGGATTAAGAACTAGGGATGTAAATACAGTTTAAAAAATTAACTGTTAAAATAATTTAAAAATATCAACCAATTAAAGGGCCAGCAGAAATGAACAGTTAAGGCGGGTTAACTGGTAAGCATTAGTCTTACTGGTTATCTGGTTAACATTTTACATCCCTACTAAGAACACCCCATGCAGAAAGAGTGACTGACCCATATTTTCATTGCCAAAGCAGCCGTCAACTGTGTTCTGGGAAGGGTGGGTGGCAGGGGAGCCCTACTTAACTGCTGGTGTCAAGACATGGCCCAGTTTCTTACACAGACAAAATTTAAGGAACTACAGTCTATTTTGTGCATTTAAAAAAAAAAGTCTTCAACAATAAAAATACAATCTTCTAGAAGCTATGATTTCACTGTTGCACTTTCACCATCTTTTGCTAGCGAAAGAAACCTCTGTACTTACAGTCTGAACCTTCCAAGAGCCGTGAGACTGCAGCAATGTTTTCTGAAAGGGGGTCAGGTTGCAGCACCATGACATTGAGCTGGGCACTCCATTCCACTAAAAAATAAACCATAAGACATGAAAGGAAGTCAGATGTTTTACTAAATAAGAGGCCAAATGTGGAAAAGACACATATAGCTATACCTCTGTCTGGAAGACTCAAACTTTAATATTCACAGATGAGTCAAAACAGATATAAATACGAGTCCTGCTGTACCAGTATAAGAGAAAAAGGGTTTGATTATCTAGTCAGTTGGCGTTTGCTGTGCACACACTCTAGACCTGAATGTTTTTTAAAAAAATATTAAACTCTGATTTGCATAAACTAGTCATACTTGTACGCAATAGAAAGAAGCGTACAATATTGTTTGGAATCCTGCTATCCCAAATCCGTTCATTACTCTTCTCCAAACTACTACTCGGTACAACCTGATTTAGTTTGTAGGCTCTAAAAAGGAGATGGAAAATAACCCTTGCATATTGACAGGATAGTTCTCTAACCAGTAAAAAGCTGTTAACCTCATTCTCCTACGTTGTACTCAGCCTGTGAACATGCACAAAATTGCAGGTTTTAAGCTTTTTAAAATCACTGATTTAAATGTTCACAGTTGTGGGGAATTATGGGAGAGTAAGACAATTATCTGGTGACAGCAGACATCAAGATTCAAAAAGTTAGCTTTATAACTGTTAACATCACATTGCAAAATATACAAAGTAACTCTCCTTAAAACAAACTAAGAAGTTCTCAAGCAGTATTTTTCTCATTTTGCCTATCTGAATTTCTACTATTGATGAGAACTTTGTTGGTTTGCATGTACGATGAAATCAATGTTTACTGACATTTACCAATAAAATTAAACTTTCCAAGCCTAATCACATTCCAGCTCAAAAAAATCCCTCAATAGTCAAAATGTAAGTGTAAACATTTCAGCCAAGATTGCTGCAGGCTTTACAATGTGGTAGTGTCAGTGGAGCAAAGAGGGACTTCAGCAGTGGTCCCCAACCTTTTCGTCCGGCAGGCGCCAGACAACGGACAGTGGCAGCGGTCGAGCATCCGCCGAAATGCTGCCGAAATTCGGCGGCATTTCAGCAGCGATGTCTCTGGATGACGTCGCTTGTCGGCGGCAAGCGGCATCATCCAGAGGCGTTCGGCAGATGCTTGACCGCCGGCCAGGATGCGGAAGCATTTAGATGCGCCCGTGGGCACTGTGTTGGGGACCCCTGGACTACATATTATATAGAACTGAAGTATGTAAAGTACCTCTATTATGCATCCACAGGCTGTAAAGTGGCAGGTCAGTTTAGAATCAAAGCTCAAAGTATTCGGGGTCACACTGAAAATGTAAGTGCTAACTATTATCAGTACTGCCCTGGCAGGTAACATTCACTGATTTAACAAAATCAATCTTACATGCACAACTGAGCAGGTTCCAGCAACACAGAAAGCCATTATCGGTGGTGCCAAGAAGGTATTTGGAACAACTTAGTCTCCCAAAACACAAGTTCCTAGGTGAATAAAAGTCAGAACAAAAGTTAATGAGCCTTCTGTTTATCTTTGTAAATTACCATTACACTCACAAGCACACTTTCAGTTAAATCTTAAATCCTTTTAAATTAAGCCAAATTCTACTCAGTTATCTACTGTAACAGCAGAATTTAGTCCTCTAGATCCATCTCTAGTGGCTCAGTAAGAAATATAAGCAAACCTTTTGAAAGCGCTATAATCTTAAAAAATCTCAGCAAAAAGCAACTGTGTCTATGGACACTTACGCCATTATAAGCCTGATTCCACACTGGTCACAAAAAACTGTTAAATAATCATCGGTGCTAAAGAAGTCACAGTGTAGTAAAAAATCCTATATTTAAAGCATTCCTACCTGTGTTACTGAACAGTACGAGAAATTTTCTCTCTCCTTTTCAGTTTTACTAGTCTAATTTACTTTTCACCATTAATATGATTTTCTTATTACATCTCCTCAGATTGGAGAGTAACATTAGGCTGGTCTGTTTCTAATCAATTTTAACTTCTGGTTCTCTTGTGCTAGTTCAATTAAGTAGCACCCTGATTTCCAGTACTTCAAGAGAAAATATTTTTGTCTTTAAAAAGCCTGTGTGTGATGACATTTCTAATATTAATATCAGAAAGTAAGTTTATGCGTTTCAAAAGGGTTAGTTACTCTAGGTCTAATGTAAATGACAGTTCCCCTTTAATTACAGCATAGCTGTCCAATACATACAATTAAGGCCATCCAAATGATTGATCAGCCTTCAGAAAATTTATCATTGTACCACATGTAGACCATAGCTAACAAGAAAAAAATTCTCTGGGTCAACAGATTACAGATTTATCATTAATCTAAAATCTGGTCAATTTTTTAAAAAGCAAGTTTAACATAGCTGTGGTTAATACACCTGTCCCTGAATTTTCCTGCCAGCTTCTATCCTTTTACAGTCACATATTGCTCAGTTTCTTTCCCCTATTGTGAGAGACCCATAAGAAATTGACTATTCAGAGGAAAAAGTGAAACTGACCATTACAAAAATGCTGACAAATTCAGGGAACTAATGTTATAGTCCTAAAGTGTTCCATGAACACCAACAGGTCAAAAATATTGAGTTTTGCATTTTAAAGTTGACAGTGTCCTTTTAAGATAGCCATAACTCAGTATTTGTTTTCAGTCATTTGCTGCAAATAGTTACACCTCAGCAGGCTAGGTACTTGATAGCAGTACTGTGTCACCATTCTCAGGAGCACCACCTTTGACAGGCAATACTTCAAAGAAAAAAATTTCACAGCATTAGCTAATCTTCACAGAAATATAAGTTCCCATATGGCAGGAGGATAATGGATAAAGGGTCAAAGCTCGGAGAATAGTGATGAGTCATACCCATTACTGTGCCAAGAAAGCAAAAGCTATTTTCTCAAGCTACAAGCACTTTTCCAAACCTGATCTGCTTGCTAAACAAAACAAAACACCACAACCAACCACTTCTGCAAAAACTCAACTCTCAAAGACAGCATTATAATGAGAAGCGAGAATAAAGTGTGTATCTTAAAAGTTTATTCAATGGAGTGAATGCTTCAAGTGAATCTCTAAAAGGTCATAAGCAGAGTAGATCTATACAAATGTTAAATATTTCATCTCTGTATGAATACATACCAGTGCTCTTTGAATGCTACAGATGAAATTACCTTTTTAAAGTAGTCTTAACTTGAAAGTAAAAAGCCAAATAATAAACAACGTTACATACTGTATTCTTCCAGGTGGATGACAAAAAGTGCATATAAGATCCCAGGTATCCGAGTTCCACACAGTGACTGTTTCTTCAAAGCTAACAGCAAGCAAAGAGCCATCTTCTGAGAAACAGCAGTTAGTAGCTGGATAGTTGTGATAGCTGCCCACAAAATCACAGCTCCATCCCATACTTTGTTCTGTTAGATTGAACCATTAATTAATATATTTGTTTATTAATTCTTTCCATATTAAGACTTCTAAATGAAACTGAGCAGCGCTTCTGTTAAGATACTATTCAATGCCAGTACAGAAAATGCCCAGCAAGTATTGCATTCTTTAGGTTCTGCACTTGAACCACTAATTTGGCATATCATGGAATTCGCACACTGCAATGTTTTTGTTCAATATGCAAACTACATTAAATGCAACTTAAAAAAAAAAAAAGGGTTGCACAATAGTAACCTGTCAGCAAACTTTCTTGTTAACTGTCAACTTCTTCTGGATCTCTTTCCCATCATTATCAATTACCATAAAAACAAACAGGATCTTTCTCCTTCCAAGCTGATTTATTCAATGACAAACAAGTAACTAGTTTGGAATTTCCCCAGTTGGTTCCATAGTAACAATATATTCTCTCAATTGATTTTGAAATAAATGGCCGGTGTGGGAAAAGTCAGGAAGAAGATAATAAAATAGAATCTACCCAACATTATTTTGAATGATACTTTATACTATGCTTCCAAGATGCAGAAAGATATTCATTACATGTTCTTATTTCTCTTTTGCTTTTACATTGTTTCTTTAGAAGGCAAAGTGCCAAGATATAAAGGGGCAAGATACAAAAATTGGTTTTACTAAAAACAAAAATAAGCCAGTGGGATGTTTTACACATACAATAAATAAATCACTGCACTGTTTTTTGATATACTGTTGCGCGGCAGCTCTTTCCTCTTCAGTCCCCAGGTATACAAGACCAACTACACGATGCAGATACACAAAGACAGATCAACTGTAGACGCCCATGCATTCCACGACACTGAACTCTACACAACCCTGCTATGTAAGTAGGATGCAAAAAGCAATAGGATTCAAAACACTTCCATGGTGAGAGCAGGAAGAACCATTAAACCCCACCCACATCTCTCCAATTCATACCATTAATACTGGCTGCAGCCTGGCTGTTCAGTTAGTTAGGAATGGAGACAAGTCAGGGCAGTAGGAACCTATTCCCTCCAACACAGTTTCTAAGAGCAAAGAGTGTTTACTCATGGAACTGGGATTTAGTTTAGGACTAAGGTTATTTAACCCTAGAAAACACTTTGTTTATCTCCACCTCAGCATTTGTAGGCATTGTACAAGAGCTAAATCCAATGGCTCAGAGAAATTCACTATGGCAAACAGAAAACTAGAAAAAGAAAAAAGGTAACCTATGTAGTCTAACGGTATCAGAAAAAAATGTCTATTTATCTATGAATTAAAACAAAATGAACACAACCAAACTGAAAGCAGATCACTGAAAGGCTGCTGTCAAAAACCGTATCTGAGAACCTGTGAAGTCTGACACACCAATGTTAGGAAAGTTAGTCAAAATGAAATGTGCCAGGAAGTGCATTAATGGGGAGCCCCTCATAACTGTGGGTTGGAAGGGCTACGGCATGTTACATACCCTTGTGAAGTCCTTAGCTTTTATTACTGTGTGTTACAATGAGTCTCAACATGATTTTTGGTGGGTGAAGGGTCTTCAGTTTTCATTTCTCATCTATGCAATCCACAGAATTATGTTCTGTCTGCATTTTAGGATGCAGTTTAATATCTGCATGCAAGAGTGGATGAGAATTTAACTACAAGGTAATGTGCTCTAAGACAGTATTTTCCATTATGTGGCAACAGATCAAGTCAATTAAACAAGAATACCACCTTTCCAAGTTTTGCTTTCATGAGCAAAGCTCTGAATAAGAGGACTTTGCCCAAAGAAAAAACTAAACAAAACCTCCTTTCCAACAGCAAAGTAAAGGTTGGGCTGTAGTCACTCATGAGCAGTGAATGGAGGTCACTGTTCCCTTTCCAGACTACTGTACCCTTTTCAGGAGTCTGATCTGTCTTGTGTACCCCCAAGTTTCAACTCACTTAAAAACTACTTGCTTACAAAATCAGACAAAAATACAAAAAGCGTTACAGCGCACTATTACTGAAAAACTGCTCTCTCATTTTGTCTGTATGAAATTTTAGTTTGTACTGATTTGGCTAGTGCTTTTTATTTAGCCCGTTGTAAAATTAGGCAAATATCTAGATGAGTTGATGTACGCCCTGGAAGATCTATGCATACCCTGGTTGAGAACAACTAGTGTAGGGTTTAGGCTAGAGGGATCTATGCATTCATGTCCCTACCACACCCCCAACTTGCCTACATTCCTAACTATGGGAAATGATGCAAAAGGGTGATGGAACTCTGTACTAGGGTGCACAGAAGAGAATGCATTACTTCTGTTGTTTCTGATCCTGTGCACTTGTGTATGGATGGAGAAGAGCAGAGTCACAATTTCCACGTGTTCAATGGATGGTGAATAAGAGCAAATTACGTTTTGGCCATACTCACTCTCTGAGTCAGAGTCGTTCACCAACACCCAGACTTTAAATCGACCATCGTTGCCAGCTGTTACCAAGGTAGGAGTTCCATCTTCCAATTCATCTGTGTCACGGAAACACAGAGCTGTTACATGATCCTCATGTGGCATGTTTATTCTGGTATTCAGAGTAAAGCTATAGGGAAGAAAACCTAATTTCACTGTTTTATGTCATTTTGAATTTGCAACAGGTTTGGGTTCTGTTTCTGGGAGGGGGGTGGAGGAAGGGAGAGAGGAGGATGGCGGTTTGGAAAAGGGAGAAGTGGTTTGAAGAGAATTTTGTTACCAAGCAATACATAATCTCACATTTAGTTTCCCAGGTCTGTTCTCCCTCATTTCCCCCACAAAATTATGTAATTAGGAGAACAGAATTCTGATTTATTTAGATTTTTAAGACATACCTACTAGAAGTGCTCCTCCTAAGCTCTGAGCACCCCTTCTATTAGCTAGGACTTGATCAACATGGAAAATGATTGTTACAGAGAAACATTTAAATTTCACTTTTAAACTCCAATCCCATAACTATCGTGCCAAACAACTTTGTGTAACATCTATCCAGTCTCCTCCTAAATAAGCAAGAAAAAAAGTGAACTTTTGGGTGTCCAGAAGATTAACAAATCCAGGCCCTGGAAGACCAGGTGAGTATTAGCACTGGGGTACTGTTTCAAGGTTTTACATATTCATCAGTATGGTGTATCTGGCCAGATAGTATAGTAGATTAGAATGACAAAACAGATTCAAGAAGGTGGTATTAACATGTAAAGAAACCTGACTGCTACTGGAATATAAAATCTTATTTAAACTGTTAATTTCAAGAACTACAATTCGAGTAAGTGTGACTGACAATTCATACGTGAGAGTGCTATTTAAAATGTAGACACTACAGTCATTTGCACAATATTTAACAAGAAGTCAAATATTTTGTGGTTACCCAGGGGCTGACTATAAAAGTATCAGTACCTTTGTGTTTGCTCATCATAGTTCCACAGTTTCATCTGTAATTCAAGTTCGGTTTCTTTTTCTTCTCGCTGTTCCACTGTTGCTAACCAGCTGCCTTGAGCACTAAATGCAGCCTTCACCAAGTCAACCTGGTTTAGACCTATTTGATGGATGTATTCCTGCTGCACGATATCGAGCTGGAGAGTCATAAGAGCAAAACTAATTTTAAAGCTCAAGTGAGAGAGTTTGGAGAAGTCAGTCATGGAAAAAGGACACCACGGAAGGAAAGATGTTCTGGAAATGATCAGGACCATTGAAAACTAGATGAAATACTGAACAGTGGAACTGATTGCCAATACATGGGCCTTAATACATGAGAAATGCCTGCAAAAGCCATGTAGATTCCACAATACAGAAGATGTGGCAACACACCAAAATATACTTTGATTTCAATATTTAGCTTATAAAAGGCACCAATGACCATTGTATAGGGCATTTTCTGTAGATTCTGACAATCTTATTCTTCTTACATTCACTTCTAAGTTTTCCATCACCATAAGAATTGTGATTAGTATTCCAAGGCATAACTAAGGAATCAATTCAAAATCTTCAAATCCTACTATGTTTATATATTACAACAATTTGCACTTCTGTAATATCCTTGCCACATTACAACTCTGCAAGTCAAGGCACAGATAAGCAATTTTACTATAGTCACAGAGGAAGTCTGTGACACAGCTCTACGGATTCCAATCTTATGCTATAACCATTGAACTACTCTCCCTTACCTACATCATACTGCAAGTGTAATTCTGTCACACACGTGTATAACTTACAGCACCAGTCTATCCAACTTACATTGTACAACTGTTTGTCAGTCTGGAGACAATAGAACTGCAGATGACCAGGTTTTCCATTCAGAACCAAAGCTTTAGTTCTAGGATCAACCACCAAACCAGTCTTGACATCACTGCCTGCAGTGAAGAGCAACAGCAAATGATCTAAGTTAGAAAGTGACGTCTTTAGCTATCTAAGCAGAAGAAAAGTTGTTTTACTGCACGTACCTTTGACTAATCCTTGAATTACGGCAGAAACGCTCAGGTTGCTATGTATGATTGTTATTTCTAAATGTACAAATACATACAAATTAGCAAGGCAAGGTAAAGGCTTATGTGATGTAAAAAGTAACAGTTAGCGATATTCTACAACTGGAAAAAATCAGGATATGCACCCACCCAAAATTCAATTTTAAGAAGTCATTCTACTACTTAATGAACTACAAATGCAACATACATATGTGCACTAAACATTAGATTGAAAAATCACATGGAAAGTCAGCAGCACAAGAACATTTGAAACAAGAGAGAAAAAATACCAGCTTATCAGAATCTTTGGGACTAAGTTACAAGCTTCCACAATCTGTAAACAAAAGCCAACTGTTTGATCTTTTATTTCCTATGCTAGCATCTATGCTTTCAGATGAGATTTGAACTTGTGTACAATACCAAAACAGTGAATCTTAAATTCATATATTCTAATAAATCTATGGATCATGAATTCCTTATGGAATGAATACTATTACAATAGTTTTGGGCTTACTGTTTTCTGTGTGAGAGGTACAATAGAAAGTTCCATCCGGTGAGGCTGAGATGTGTTCAATAGTAGATCCCAAACGGGGCAGGAATTCCTTCTTATAATCTGATCCTTCACGCCACTGAACCAGTACAGACTCAACCCCACCACTCAGCAGGCTGGTGCCTTCAAATGCAATAAAAACCCCAAAGTAGGTAGAGGAACTATTCCAAACTGACATATCTATATATTTCTAGTGTGCTAGTCACCATGGTATCTAGACACCAATTCTATATTTAAATTCTTTAAATTATGTCCCAAGCAAAAAATTATACATCACTGCTACACAGACTGGTCAAATCTCTTAACATGCCCGTCCAATCTCTCAGACTCAATAAGAAACACTGCTACTGCAAGCATCGAAATGTCACTTAATACTCTCTCAGGAACAGCTAATTTCATTCATTTCTTGGGGGAGTCAACTATATTTTGTGTTACAACACAGCAGAAACTCTCTATTTAATATTAAATACTGCAAAATGCTTCCTGCTTGGGAAAAAAGGCTCGAAGCAAGATCAATACTGTGGGTCATGTTCCCACTAAAGTTAACAAGAGTTTTTCCACTAAATTCAAAGGAAGTAAAGCGTGGGCCCAGAGAAGATTTCTTTGGCTTGTTTTTTTTATTTGGATTTGACTCCAACAAGAACTTAGGTTTCTCCATCTCCTCAGAAGATGATTGTTGCATAATGAAGGTGACAGCTGGCTCAGGATTTACATAGCCAGAGAAGGAAAATCTTTGAAGTCGTGTCTGCCAGCCAAAATAGTAGCATGAAACATGCTTACACATCTGATTTACTTGCTTTTTTGTAACAAGTATACAGCTGTGCACACAAAAAAGCCACAACTGTTTCCATCTTTCCATTAGTCCACCCAAAAAGTCCTCAAAAAACCTTTCCTGAAGACATAAATCCATTCCTAGAATTTATGTATTTGTTCGTAGGTGGATGACCCCAAACTCCAGCAGTTTCTTTTTTCTTCCTGCACTTTAAGACATTTGCACTCACCCTCTACAGAGAAAGCTAGATCCATTACTACATCATGGTGCCAGTGCAGTGTGGAGAAAGTGTATTCTCTTTTGTGGTTAAAATTTCTCCTGTTAGGAAGAAAACATTTAATTTAATAGCAGAATACGTGCTGGAGAGAATAATCTGTAAGCAAACAAAAATGGGCATGTCAAATGGAATAAAATGTAAAATAAGTATACTAACATCTACTGTAACCCTTCCAATGTGGGTTTCTTGTATGTTCAGGTGACAGAAAGGGAGTGGCACAGACTGCACACTAAGTTTCCCCAGCTGGCATAAGATCCCTAGGGAATTACTGCCAGCTGCGGCAAGTAAGCCCAATCCCTGATCTGGAGCACTGACGCAGAGCTGTTACTAGGTGCTAGTTCTCAAATTCTCTTTTCCATCTCTCCCGGACAGCTGTGTAAGGGAGAAGAGCTAGCCTCTCCACTAGTCACTGACTGGCTTTATCTGAATAAGAACTCCCATCGTGCTTTCACTGGGGTTCCCAAAACCTGGTACAAAAGTCTCTTATCTCCACCCACAGCAGTAGGCCCAATTCAAACACTTCAGTTTTAAAGTTGCAGGGTGCAGCCAAGGAGACATTTTTAATTTGTGATCATATGCAAATTAGACAGCCTTGAGGTCAGTCATAATTTAGAGCTTCGAGAGACAAAGGATGGCTATCCTCAATAGCTCCTTATCATTTCTACAGGAGCCACTTCTGACTATGGCAAGGGAGGATGATAAATCCAGTCAGAGAATTATGTCAATGCCTGATCACCATTGTCAAGCAGGAAGTCCTGTGCCTACTCTCATGACTCATTATGTTCAAGTTCTATTATGAGAATGTCAAATCAATGCTAGCTGGATAGCTGTCAAGTTTAACATACCAGAGACGAATCTTGCCATCTTTATGTCCACTTGCTATACAGTCTTCCTTAGGGTGACAGGCTACACAAGTGAAATAGTTGTTTGCGCCTTTTCTACTTGTTGCACTCAAAGGAAACCTTCAAAAATTAAAGAGTCGTTTTAATTAGAGTTCAATGTTAGATGAAGCTTCTCAATGGTCTTCGTATGTAGTCTACCTGGAGCTGAGGCTACGTCAAAAAAAGATTAGCGCAATCACTGCACAAATGAAAATTAAAAAGATACTTCTGAATGCATATGGGATTCCAAGGAGTGAGCAACTGGTTGCGAGTACTCCTGAACTACAAGAAAGTTACAAAAGTTAGGCACACCCCTCCCAAGAAAAGGACAGACACCATCCCCACTTAGCTTGTTAGATTCTTCCCCCCCCAACAAAAACAGCAGCATCTACATCAGGACCTTACAAAAAGCATCCTAATTTAAGTCCTTGTTTCAATCCAGCAATAGAAAAGTGATGACACTATAGTCTGGGCCTAGGCTAAGAGTTGCTTGGCATCCCACAAATCAGTGATGGCACTGCAGCCCAAACTGCCTCTGTTTCCCACCAGCAGCCTGAGACACACTGAACAAGGGGGGGGCCGCCAGAACAGAATTTTGGAGAATCTCTAAAGAAAGCATCTGACAGATGGATAAGCAGTTACTCAACATCACTTGCTAGGATTTCAGAAATAAAAACAAAGTCATTCATGAGGAATCTCATTTACCCATGCAATGATATGCAGTTGAATCAGTGGTATCAAAGGATGCTGATGGAGCTAAAATAACCTACATACAGCTGACCTGTTACAATACATATTTATGAGGTTTCATAGCTGACAACATCTACAGCCATTAGTCTTACCTGTTAACCTTTTTCTTTTTGAAAAAATAAACAAGGAGATCAAGGCCTCGCACTGACGCCACATATTCACCCTGTTACAGCAATACAGCAAGTTAGGACTTTGTATTTGATATAGATTCACATTGAAACTGGAGCACAACAAATGGGCCTTTGATCATGTTTCTTAAACCCGTCTGTATCATGAATAAATGGTACCAAGACAAAGACACAAGATGCCATTACCCTAATCAATGACAGTTGCTTGCTTGCAATGAGATGTTACTGCTCTACATTCTAATACAGCTAATATAAGCTCATACAACCTAAAAGATTTTTTCAGATTTTTTAAAACTTGCTTTCTCTATAACAGCCTCCAAGAAACTACTAAATATTTCCCATACCCACTGGGACAACCTTTGCACTGAGTTATAGCCATGCAATCCCAGAGAAGTATGCACAGGTAAAGTAACGTGTGGACTCTCTTGTTATGTGCACACTGTAGGGTTGCATATAAATGGTTGTTTGGGATACTGGCACAAATTCTTTTTTCATACAGAAAAATAGTTTAGTGGTATTTGTTAAAAATCCAAGAATTCCATGAATTTTATACCAGAAACAGGAACTCTTACTTAATTTTGTCCCAGAACAAACAGATGAAAACAAATATTGAATTTCCAGTTATGCTCCCTTCTATTTTTAGGTATAATATAAAAAATACTCCTAAGCTTCTGTAGTGCCTGTCCTGCTCTATAAAAGCAAAGGATCCATTAGGGTACACAGAATTTGAAACATGACTAAGAACAGCATCTCATCTGGTCTGGGTGACTAGGGAGTACAGTAAAAGCTTATTTCTGTCACTAGTTATACTCCTGTTGGCACTGAAGAGACAATTCTTTTTTATTTCACATATGAAAAATCAGCTAAGTTCTAACTGCTTAATATTTACTACCGGTGGCAATGCATAACCTAAGGGAACACCCCTGTCCTCAAATAGCTTCTCTTTTATATTTCAAGCTCACCTTGTAAGCTAGCTGTTTGGGAACCTTCCTCCCACCCCCCACAAAAAACCTAAACAAAACAGTTTTTTAAAATGTAAATTTATATCTGAGCTGAGAGTAACAAACAGGGAACTCCACAATGTTATTTTTACAGTCACTTTTTTTAAAGAGTACAAATGCACCATTAGCTCATCTTTTTGTGCATCAGAGCTAAAAACATTAGGGCAGAAACCAACATTAAATTCTTTTGATTTGTGTGTTCCCATTTTCCCCAGAGGACAAGTGCTCTTTTTAGTATATATTTTAAATTTTAAGAGGAAAGGGATGTAGCTTAATGAATTCAGAGTTATTTTGTTACCTGACTTTTGCTAGTGCTCTGAGACAAATAAAGTTGGTCATCTAATCAGAGCCTTTTGATCTCTAACATCTTACTTTTTCTTTAACACTAAGTGTGAAAGAGCCAAAATTTTGCAAACAGACAAGAAAAATAAGGCAGATAATATTCTAAGTTCCAACATGTTGAACACAATTTTCAATTAATGTTTACCACACAAAAAAGCCTTCAAGGCCAAAGTGTATTGTATGTCTAGTACAAGAATGGTAATTCTCTTCTTTCTAAAGAAAAGGGCATTTTACTGGATTAAGAGCTTGAAATTCTGCAATTTTCCTTCATTTTTTCCCGAATGCAATGAAGTTGTGTTGTAGGACATACTTTTGCAACTCATCAGCAATCCTGGTCTTATTATATTTTTATGAAATTATAAAGAATAGATGGTGCTGGATGTCAAATTTGTTGAGGCAAGCTTTCTAAGATCAGTGGTTTGCAGCTAAGGGGAAAGGTCAGGCTTCACACTAGGTTTGCATAGCGTGGACACATCCATACAATCATTACTTCTTTGAGCAATAAGATTACTTGGTTAATCATATTTTTTTATATACCAGACTAAACAGAATGTGGCTAATGCATTTTATATAAAAGAAAAACATCTAAAAAGGTAAATATACTTCTCTTCCAAACGCAGTACATTTGGGCGACTGGCCTATATCATCCAAAATCAAAGACAGCTCGTTGGCTTCCACTTCTTGGTCTGGTGTTTTTGGCAGTTTCACAGAAACAAGCTGGAACCAATCTAGTCAAATAAAGACTTCGGTTAATAAAATAATTTTGTGGATGATGTGTGTTCAAAAGGAGAGAATGTGGGTGCACCTGTTTTCCTCAATATAAATTCCACACTAGCTCCTTTCACTGTTTTTTTGAATGCATGCTTAAAGATGCATACTTAAGGATGAAGTCCTGACACTTCTATATTTTTGTCTCAGATGTTTCTGTGCCAAACTTTAAAACAGACAGATGAGCTCTAGATTTTTCCATAGTGGTTTCCTGTGTAACATAAAGCAGAAACCAAACCAAATTACATAGATTTGTTCTTCCTCTGAAGTGGCATTCATAGGAGTATCATACAAGTGAAGTCATATATCATATCTGTTTTTTCAGGCTTTGAATAGTTGAATTTATGCCGATACTAGAACTGGTCAAATTTTTTTCCATCATCATGTTTTTTCAATTTGAAAATGCCCATTTGCTGAAACAAACTTTCTGCAGAAACAGAGCAGAGCAAGGATCTTCCATATCCCAGGCGAGTTGCTACTGGCTATGCGGGCATGAAAATTTTTGAAGAATTTAAATTTTGTTCCGATGCAAAACAAAAATGGAAACCTCTACGTTTTCCACAAAATAAAGTTCTTGTTTTCTTGCCAGCCTTAACTGATACTGGTTATTGTAGAGATGTAGCTTTTAATATGGTAACATGACCTCAGGATACACTTAGAAGTTTAAATATAGGTCAAGAGATTCAAATAATTAGGTCAAGACACTCAAATAATTAGATCTGCCATAATATTAGGTATGTATAGCACAAGTGTCTGGAAGTTTAAGATTAAGCTTTGATACAATCAAAATCCAAAAAATGAAAATACTAAAGTTGCATATTAAGAATGATCATAGTTTCAACAACAAAACAAAACACTAGGTGTACAGCAATAGTTAGTTATTTTACCTATTTAAAGGACACTCTCAAGATAACTTTTAAAAAATACTCTTCCTACAATATGTAGTTTGCTAATAAAGCTGTAAATTATTAAGAGTGAAAATGTACCCGGATTAATTCACTCTCCACCTCTCGTGCTGTTGGTACACTTTTTACATTTCATTCAGCATGGACAGTGAAACCAAACCAGATTGGTGCACTGACCAGAACCTACACAGTACTGTTGTGTTTGGGGTCTACATTATACCAATGGAAGGGTTAAATAAAACGTCGCATTTCCACAGGATTAATCAGACTTAGTAAATCTTTCTTTTGTTCCCCCCCCCCTCCCTGGAGCAAAAATGACAACACAATTTTGGGGCCTAAACTAAGTTATCAGAGTCCCTTTAAACATTCCAGAATACTTAATATCACACTGCAACAAACTACAAACTGAAGTTAATTATATCGTACCTAAGAAATCTTCATTTTTCTTTGGAATTATAATGAACACTGAATCCTCAGAACCAGCAAGCGTATAGAATGCAAAAAGTTTGTATCCAACAACAAAAGTCTGAAGAAAAAAACCAACAAAGTAGTTATGAAATGAGAACTTCAAATTTGCTGGACAGTTGCCAATTATTCTGAAATTCTAGTACAGTCAGATAGAGAACAGTTGACAACCTAGTCAGAGATTCTTTTTATCATGGGCCTTGTTGCTTTTTTAAAAATGTTTGCTAAAAGCTTGTAGTTGATAATTCTCAATTTGAAATCAAAAGAAAAAAGCATTCTTTTGGTTGGTAACCCTATTACAGAACAAAAGACTTATGTCAGTCTTGTTTAGCAGTATTTGTATAGTGTGAAATGCCAAATTTACTGGGAAGGCTAAAGGTAACATCCTACCCTCTGTTATCTGGTGAGGTGGAAGAACTGTGTAGGACGCCTATTCTTCTTCCACCCTTCAAGGCAGGAGATCTCCTCAGCTCAGGAGCAGTAGGATAGAGCTGGTCATCACAGCAGCCCACAGGCTACACATCTCCAAGGGGACACATTCAGCACCTAGTCTGACATCAATAACTACAACATGTGTGCTAAATGCTACCTTAAACACTCATTGTTCCTGCTCAGATGAGTGGCAAAGTACATCTCAGCACCCATCCCACAATACACATCTGTCTGCATCTTTTTACAGCTGCCCTTAGTCAAGCTTTGGTCCCAAGGCAGTTTATATGCAGTGGAACAGCAGCCCTCAAACTGTCATCCTTGGACCAGAGGTAGCTTGTAAAGCCCTTCTTGGCTACCCTCAGAAATAAACATTGAGAAGTAAGCAGTGGGGGAACTGGAATATTGTGAGGAGAGGCAGCTCATAAGAGAAGCCATCCCATAAGAAGTGGTCTGTAAAATGAAAAAATAAGGTATAACTTCAATTATCTGAAAGTCATCCTCACCACCAGTGAGGCAGGAAAAAGACATGCAAACTCTCTGGGAAGTCAGATAGTCAAAGACAGAGAGAGGAGCTGCCTGAGCCAATCAACTAGCTAAAATAAGGAAGGGAGAACAGAAGAGCTACACTGAGCACAAAAATCATAGATAACTTTGTGCATATAACTCTTCCTCCCTCCTTTCTTAAAGCCTACCAATCTTGGGAAAAAGTCTGGATAGCTTCTCCTACGCTTCATCTTCACACAATTGTGCAGCAACTCTCAAGCAACTTCTTGAGGACCTTCTGATAACCATGGTTTTAATGTACAGAATATTTAAGAAGGGACTGCATACTTAATTAGCAAAGGGTCATCAAACATGTCACTGCAGGCCCCAGCGAGAGGTCAGCAAATTTCTCTTGCCCTAAGTTAGAGGCCCGCTCAGGGACAAAATACAAACCATATTAACAAACACTGCTTTTGAAGCCAGGGTTTATGCTCATCTCCACTAAAAGCTTCAGAGAGCCTGCATTTGGCCCTATGTGTTTTGTCCAGCCCTAGTATTCATTTAATTGATGGTCAACAGTGAACAACAACTCGGGAATCCATGAAAAGCTATGACAGAGCAAAATATTTACATACTTTAATGAGAATTCCATCTGTGAAGTCCCAGAGTTTAATGGTGCCATCTAGAGAGCAAGAATACAGCTGGAAAGGAAAAATAAAACAAGTTATGAAAAGAACACAAATAGCAAAGCAAAACACTAGGGCCAAGATTTTACACAAAATTAGATCCTCAAGTTAGGCTCTTAAATCCATATTTGGTCACCTAAGTGACTGGATTTTTAAAAAGTGCTAATCACCAAGTTCTGGTTCACGTCTAACAAAACACACATGCTGCTATTCTACTTTGATGTACACACTTTTGAGATATGCAGTTTGAGACCCATATGTGTTCCTATTTTGTATCTGAACATCATATTAAAGTTACCTAGCATGTGAATGTTTATATACATTTACAATGCATGTGCAAGGATGACAGATGCACAGAACTTCGGGAAATAGATTCAGTCCCCTTCTACAAGTGGGCCCAGACTTTATGCACAGCAACAGAAAAAGCCGAACAGAACCAACTCAATTTTTCTTCTTCAGATACATATTCTAACTCAAAGTTAAAGCTGAAAATTTAAGTATTCCCCACTCGTTTCTCCCAACCCCCACAAGATAAAAATCTCATACTTAGAGGATGCACAGGCAAAACTTAAGTTGATGCCATCAGCTGAATTACTGTGTACCCTCAAATTTCTCATTTGATTGCTACAGATAGTGTAGTAGGAAGGGAAGGTCAGAATTAACTCAAATATTTAAGGTGCTGTTGATAATGCTAATATATTCCCCATCTTCCATGTTTTGAAAGAGATCACGCACACTCTACAGTTATAGTAGGTAGATGTGTACATATTGGGGAGAGGCATGTGTAATGAGGACACAAGTTATAACAGTTGCCAATATTTATGAATAAGTGCATAACACAAACACCAACTGAGATCAGAAATACATTTCTCCACAGTATAGTTGCACATTTGCGTTCACTGTTAAGTGCTATGGGCCACTCATTCCTGTGCAAATACAGAGCCTGACTCTTGGGAGGCTGATTAGGAAATCCTTAAAGCCATGTACTGAATACCATACCCCCTGGAAAATAACCGGGATTTAGCCATGCCTGCTCCTACTCCAGACATAAACCTGGCATGTCTCCTGCACTTGGGTATGCCTTATAGCTGTTTTATGAGTCTTTTCCCCATATAACTGGCACAGAGTGGGCCACAAGGCACTGATGAATCAGGTCCTACATGTCCTACTGCTGAAGAGCCTAGTATTGGCAATAGTCAAAGACAGACAAATACTAGATTAAAGGAACCATTGTTGGGTTGTTCTAGTATAGCATTTTTTGAAGTGACCTGAGACAAAAATCTGTTCACCTCTGCTTTTAGAAAAAGCTTCCCACTCAGTAGAGTAGAGTAATCTGATGATTTACAGCAAAAAATTCATACACTAATATGGGTAATTGCAATTTCAGTCTAAGTAAACAGAAGCTATTTCAGTAATTATTATAAGAAATAATTATTTCCAGCCATCTCTCACTTTCAAGCCAACCCAAAAACACATGACTGTGTGTCCTGTACTGCCAAAGTCAAGTACCGTTTCCTTAACTATATCAGGAAAGAACCAAATGCCTAGCTGGACAGGACTCACAATTACAAAGATTTAACAACCTGCATGTGGTTTTGGGGGTTAAGTTGAATTCCTGTCACCAGGTTTGTGTGACCCTGCAGAATGTGTACACATTTTTCTGTAGCCGTGCTATACACTTTCACATAGTCTCCTGAGGCACATAAAAGGTATCTGAAAAGATGATGAAACAAAAGGTTAATATCACAGGGCGACTAAGAATTCTGGATAAAGATATTACACTTTATGTTTGTCAAGAGTAACTACTTTGAATCTACAAAGTACTAAACATGAAAAATTTAGGCCAGCATCAAAGAGATGACTCCATATTTGGAACTTTTGTTTTCCATTGTTTGTACAGATTTACTTACTTTACCATTAAACGTAACGGAAGAACAAACAAGTATATCAGATTTAAACATTCAGTTGCAAAGGCAGGAAAGTTACTCTTATGTATTTTAGTTCTTGCTAAAGGTGCTGCTGGCTTGATCACCTTGAAAAATAAAGGCCTGTATTGATCAGCACAACAAATAAAACATTCATGATGCTACTTACACATAAAATATCTATATCCCCCTTTGATAAAATCAGTATCTGCTAAATTTATAGGACTCTGCCTGGAAATGCTTGCTCTCACTTTTGGCCACAATAAAGATCAGCTAATTTTTTCCCAAAACCTCAAGTTCCTAAGGCTATGTCTACACTATTGCAGCAAGTCGACCTACACTGTGTGTGTGAGAGAAACTCTCCCATCAACGTACCTTACTCTTCTCAATGGGGGTAGAGTACAAGGATTGACTAGAGAGCGACCCGTTGTCGATTTGGCAGGTCTTCACTAGACCCGCTAAACCGACCGCCAGTGGCTCAATCTCAGAGCGTCAATTTGGGCTGCAATGTAGACCTGCCCTAAGACTCAAGCACCTTTTCAGCACTCCTATTTTATAGGTTTTAAAAAAACAACATACCAAAACAAAAATGAGAGATTCCTATAAAGAATTTAAGATAAGTATCAGAGGGAGGGCATTCTTAGGTTCCCTGTGAAACTTCAACATGCTGGAGGTAACCTACTCTCTAATGGTCTGTGAATTTTCCTTTGACAGCTTCACTGGTTCCTTAGTTATCTCCAACTCCAATTCAAAATTGGCCTACTGATGTTCAAAGCCATGCATGCCACTCTTCTGTTTATCTGCTCTCTGCACACCTTCATGCCACTCTTCACAGCTGCAGAAGACTATTTCCCTTATGCTGTTCCATCCCTCGCTTCTGAAACAAGCCTATTTTAAATCTCTCCTTAGCCCCCACCACCCTTTGTTTTTTTTGAGCCCAGAATACTAACAATTAAGTGTCATTTCACACTAAAAATAGGAAAATTAGCCAAACAGACAAGTTTAAAACAACATGTATCTACATGTTTAAGATTATGTTTTGATCTCCAGCCCTTGATTATGGGCTGCCAAAGGCAGCATACTCAGCTAAGGAGGGTGGAGAGAAGAATGGTTCTGGAATGGACAGTCCCACAACTACACTGCAAAATAATTCGGCTTAAATATGGTTATGGACAAAACCTTTTATAACATGGTTTATTCATGTCTGTGTAGACACACAAAAAACAGGCTAGAGAACCCTGCTTTAATACTACCCCACCCCTCCTCCAGTATATCCCCTACTGTAGAATAAATATGAAATTAAAGTTATCTTTTAATCTGGTTAAAGAAATGTGCATGTTGTAAAGCAAGACCCTGACTAGCAAGTAGGGAAGAAGGAATGGAGTAGGGAAGATGTCTGGTGCAAAGACTAAATTAATGAGATAAGGGAAAGTTTCTGAAAAAAAGGCTCCTGATCAACAGCGGTGACAGCAAATGGTTTTGAATAGGACAGAAAGAATCTATCTTAAGAGGCAACATGGACCTCCCCATCCCACATACTAATGTTATCTTAAAAGTAAAGCCTAAGTGAACCGAGGTGCAATGAAAAACTGGTTGGTCAGCAAGAAGGAGGGTAGAGATAGGGAGGATAGGCCTTGGGGATAAAAGGAAGCTGTAAAACTTATCTGGATTAAGACTTGAAATAAGGGTGAAGTGTCTCAAACTGGTATTTAGCTGAAGTCAGTAATTGGCAATGACATCACTTGTTTGTTAAAGGGTGTAAAAAGTAAACTTTTAAAGGGTTCATTGCTAATACCTGCTTGACCATGTTGGCGCTAATATGGGTCTAAGCACTCCCTGGGTTTAATCTGTTTGTCAGTATCTTGATCAAATGCATCTAAAGGTTTTGTTACTGATTGGATATAGTAAATTGCTTATTATTAAGGCTTTTGAGGCATGTTTAGAGCTACTATATAAATATAACTCAGCCTTTAATGGATTTAATAAAGGAATTTATAGTTAAATTAGTGTCATGACAACATCCTGCATAAATAATTTCAACACCTAGGTTAAAGACTCATCTACACCAGGGTTCATCTACTCTGGAGAATTAACCTTTAGGTAATTCAAACATCAATATTGAATGCAGGCAATGAATATGTTACAGTGTCCTCACATTCACTCCTATTTCACTTGCAGTTATTCCCACAGCCAGATACAGAAATGTAAGTTAATTGCTCACTGTGGAAAAGTGGTGAGAGGACTCACTGAAGCACATGAGCTAGTTTGCTACTGCCTCTTGCCTATACAGCACTGCAGCCAGGTCTCAAAAGGCAAAAATGGAAAAAAACATCCTTTTGTTAGCTCAGCTGGGTTTGCTTAAAATGACTGAAAAATTCTGGCAAAATGCAGGCCAAAAAACTTTAAAAAAAAAAACATACACCCTTTCTACCCCTCAAGTGGGGTCTCGTGATAGGACAACCTATCACGGGCTAAGAACAAATATTATTTAAAGCTGTTCACAGCAGGGCTAAGAAACGGCATAAAGCATACCTGCAATGATGTGTGGCATGGTAGGGGCTTGTCACATTATTTAGCACACCAAAATTCTTCCGTGTAGATAAGACCTACAACTAACTAGGCCAGCAACACTACTGGCTAGGAAAGTGTCCAACGTATAACTTTTTTGTAGTGTGGATGGGCCAACACGGATATAGAATTAAGGTTGCAACACAATTCTCTATTGTGAGTCAAAAACATTGTCCTGGCCACACCATAAACTAAAGTTATGTTAGAAAATACTCACTTTTAATTGTGCAATTGGTCTCAATATGGCAATAATTTTCTTAAATGCCCAGGCAACAATAAGCTATGTTATACAGCCTCCTGCTTTGTCCACTGATTGCAGGAAGAACAGCCCGTTGAAGTTAGCTGGTGGGGGCTTGGAACCAGGGAAGACCGGCAGCCCCTCTAAGTTCCCTGTGTGGCAGCTCAGCCCTGCCGGGCAGTTCAGCTGTCCCTCCCCCCACTGCTATGTGCTGCTTCTGCCCTCTGCCTTGGAGCTGCTCCTGGGAGCCTCCTGTTTGCTGTGCAGGGCAGGGGGTGTTTATGTGACCATTGCTTATTTGCACTGTAGTGTCCACTGGCCTTGTTAGCACTACAAAAATAATCTTTCTCCTTTGATAGTCACCCCTTCTTAACTGTTGAGAATAGGCCACTTCCACTTTAATTGAATTAGCCTCATTAGCACTGACCCCACCACTTGGTAAGGCAACTCCCATCTTTCCATGTGCTGATATATATATATATATATATATAATACACACACACACACACACCCCTACTTTCTGTATTTTTCACTCAATGCATCTGATAAAGTGGGTTTTAGCCCATGAAAGCTTATGCCCAAATACATTTGTTAGTCTCTAAGGTGACACAAGGACTCTTCCTTGTTTTTGCTGATACAGACTAGCATGCCTACCACTTTGAAATCTGTACATTCAAAGTTATCCATACACTATTTATGCACCACTCATCCTGAGCCAGGTCAAGCCATGCACCAACAGGCTACCTCCAGTTTTCCCACCAGTAATGGGAGAATGTAATTACTTTCTACCCCCCTCAGTCTAATGCTTTACCTTGATGTGCTATTTTGGAGTATCTTTCCCCATTAACTTTTACAAGTGCTTTGAAAGTCTCTGACCACAAGTACTAGACAAGTACAAGGTACTACTATACCACCCCTGCTATCCCTTCCCAGGGCCCCCTGTCTCACTCCCACATGTCTTAGGTAACCAAGCCAGCTGCACCCTTCCTAGTTCCTGCTCATCTTGCCCTTCCCACCACATGCGCTGAGGATGGAGAAAGTGACCAGCCGGGGGCTGAGTTACCCTCTGAGAAATTTCAACATTTCAAAATTTGGCTTTATTCCCAACTAGCCTGAACCCCACGTATTGGAAATGTCTCATGAGTAAGAACTTGGCCCGAAAAGCCCTGGCACGGCGGGGCTGCCCGGAGCTAAGGACTCCCACGCCCGAGGCACCGGCAGGGCAGGTCCCCCCCGGGGTTTGGTGGCGGCGGCTCCTCGAACCCGACTCGTGGGCTGTCCGGGTTGCGCTGGGGGCCGGTCGGTGTCCGGCCGGGGCAGCGCTGGGCTGACGGAGCAGCAGGCTCCGCGCCCGCAGCGCTGGGGTAGCCCCCGGTGAGCCCCGCGCCCCGCCTGCGGCCGTTACACGCGCCAGCGGGGCTCCGCAGGGCCAGCGGGGCTCGCCGGCGGGCCCCGCCGGCGGGCCCCAGTGACCGTGGAGAAGGAGCTCAGCGGTTCCCGCCCCCGCCCAACAACCCGCCTCCGATTCGCGCCCCCTCACTTGGCATCGGCGGAGAACGCCGCTCTGGCGCCGCTCAACTTGCTACCGCCGCAGCGCACCACGCGGAGCGGCTGCTGCGCCACCATCTTCCCGCGGCGAGACCTTCGACCTCTCACCCTCACCCGGCCTCGCGTAGCGTTAGGGCACTTCCGCCCTTAGTTTACATGGGGACAGGAAACTCTCAGTGACCTTCGTGAGGTCACAGGGGAGCGCCGTCAGCGGGAGCGCGCCACGCTTCGCTCCGCCCCTTACTGGAGGAAGAATGCAAAAGAAACCGGAAACTGTAGTAAGCGCATGCGCAGCGCCTTTCTTGCCGTCCCCGTTGTCATTCTAGGCCGGAGTCGGGTGTTTCGGGTGACGTCACTAATGCGCGCCAGTATCAGGCTGCAGAGGCCGGCGCCTGGGGAGGTGAGCGAGGGGCGGAGCCTGGGGGTGAGGCAGTGGAGTGAGTGCGCTGGTCTCGTGCCGCTGCCGTCCCGCAGGTCGCGTCGGGACGCTGTCAGGGCGGGCAACGAGAGCACTGGCTGCTGCCCCGGCGCGCCTGTTGTTCCTATGGTAACTGCGTGGCACCCCTCCGCCGCATCGTTATACCGACCTAATCCCGGTGTAGACAGCGCGGGGAAAAAGGGCTCCCGATGGACATCGCTGCCCCGCTTGGGGAGGTGGCGCACCTCCCTGTGCCACCGGAGAAGCTCTCCCAGCGTAGGTAGCATCTTCACCGGTGCTCTAGTGGCGCAGCTCCAGCACTATAAGTATAGACAAACCCTTGTGCAGGTCTCCTATGTCTGCATGGCCTGTCCTTTGCCGAGATGTTTCTGACAGCGGTGCTCAGAGGGCAAGACAGTCTTCCAACTGCAGGCACCAGAGAATCACACCAAAAGGGATTTACCTTCCAGCGATGTGATGCTGATGTGCTCCAAAATGTCTGTTAGTCTATAAGGTGCCACGGGACTCTTTGCTGCTCTTCAAACAGTGGCCTTCTAGGTTGGTGGGTCATCACAGATGTTGGCTATTTTCAGTCCCAGTGAGTGACTTTAGGTAGCAGAGATATTGCATTAGCTCAGACTTAGAAGAATGGCAATATGTTGACTAAGGACTAGAGATAAATTATTTTTTTCTATGTTTGCAACAGTACACAGTTTAGTTTCATCTGTGAATTTGTTAACATGCTCCTTAATTACAGCTAAAAACAATTCATTAACATGTTCATTAAGTACTATTATTTTTTATATAGCATGACAAGTGGCACTGCTAGCTGTGTTTAGCCAGTGAAGTGCTTTTGGATCAATTTTAGATCAAAGGTGCTGTTTCAGCATGAAGTATTTTTTATACTCCAAATTTTGGGGTGGGGGTGTTAGCGGGGAGGGGGGGCAATAGTATGAGGGGGAAGCTTCTAAAGCAGCATCCAAACCCAGACTGACCCTAAGCCACAAACATTTAAACGTATGCATAACTTTACTACCACAAATTGTCCTACTGAAATCAATGGCATGACCTACAGTACTAAAATTAAGCATCTGTACAAGTGTTTGCAGGATCAAAGCCTCTATGAGGCTTGAAAAGAGAAAAGCTGGAAGGGCATATCGAGTGGGGTATTGCAAGGGTCAGTTCTGGTTCTGGTTCCGTTCAGTATCTTCATCAATGATTTAGATAATGGCATAGAGAACACACTCATAAAATTTGCAGATGATTCTAAGCTGGGAGGGTTTGTAAGTGCTCCAATACATCTGTTAGTCTATAAGGTGCCACAGGACTCTTTGCTGCTTTTACAGATCCAGACTAACATGGCTACCCCTCTGATACTTGACTTATAAAGTTTGTGGACGACACCAAAGTGGGAGGAGTTGCAAGTGCTTTGGAGGACAGGATTAAAAATCAAAATGATCTGGACAAACTGGAGAAATAGTATGAAGTAAATAGGATGAAATTCAGTATGGACAAATGCAAAGTACTCCACTTAGGAAGGAACAATCAGTTGCACACATACAAAATGGTAAATGACTGCCTAGGAAGGAGTACTGCAGAAAGGGATCTGGGGGTCATAGTGGATCACAAACTTATGAATCAACAATATAACACCATTGCAAAAAAAAAGCAAAAATAATTCTGAGATGTAATAGCAGGAGTGATGTAAGCAAAATATGAGAAGTAATTCTTACACTCTACCCCGCGCTGATTAGGCCTCAACTGAAGTATTGTGTCCAGTTCTGGGCATCACCTTTCAGGAAAGATGTGGATAAACTGGAGAAAGTCAAGAGAAGAGCAACAAAAATGATTAAAGGTCTAGAAAACATGACCTATGAGGGAAGGCTGAAAACAGTAGGTTTGTTTAGTCTGGAGAAAAGAAGACCAAGAGGGGACATAAAGTTTCAATTACATAAAAGGTTGTTACAAGGAGGAGGGAGACATGTTGTTCTCTTTAACCTCTTAGGATAGGACAAAAAGCAATGGGCTTAAATTGCAGCAAGAGCAGTTTAAATTGGACATTAAGAAAAACTTCCTAATTGTCAGGGTGGTTAAGCATTGGAATAGATTGCCTAGGGTGGTTGTGGAATCTCCGTCATTGGAGATTTTTAAGAGCAGATTAGACAAACACCTGTCAGGAACATGGTCTAGATAATATTTAGTCCTGCCATGAGTGCAGGGGACTTGAGGTCCCTTCCTGTCCTAAGATTCTATGAATAAACATAAAAGATCAAGGATTATGCTTTCTCATCCAAAAGACAGCACTTCCAGCAGCACAGCCCCTATATTTTGCTGGGACACTTGTTAAATATTGGCTTGGAGAGAAGTGTCATCTATTGAATTAGTGGCACTTGAACAATCTTTTCACGTTTCCAGTATTAACCTATCTTGGCAGTGCTTATGAATCTTAACATGATTGCAGCACATGATTGTTAGGATGCAGGCCTTAATCAATTTCCAATGTATCTTTTATCATGAAATACAAAAAAAAGTCATAGAAAAAAACCATAGCTAGGAAGGCATTGATTTAAAGAGCATTGCCTTTTATGCCCCCTCCCCTTCTCCTTTGAAGCTCTTCTTCAGCACAGCAAGCTTCTGTGTTTTGATTAGGAAACAGAATTAGGAGCACTGGAAAAATCTCTCAGTTCAGTTTTAAGCAATCTTCTCTTTAAAGAGAAGGGTAATGTACTATGAAGTGTACATCTCAACACTTCCCTAGCAGTTAAATTTCAAAGGGAGGTGACACCTGATGTGGTTCCAGTGCATGTTTTGAGTAGTCTTGATGACTGATCATAATATGACTTTGAGTAATCAGTTCCAAATTATATTGGTATTATAATGTTAAAATAAATCTCAGCTGTTGCTAAGTAATCTGTTTCCTTTACAGTTTCTACTCAAGCCTTAAAAAAGTGTTACTGTGTGGTTTAGTATCTGAAAAATATAGAATTTAAGTTGATAATGTTTAAAAACCTATATAAATTCTTGATGAGGCAACCAAGGACCAGAACATTTTTTTTATAATCAAAAGAGATTAAGTTTGAGCATTGGCCTGCTAAACCCAGGGTTGTGAGTTCAATCCTTGAGGGGCCCATTTGGGGATTGGTCCTGCTTTGAGCAGGGGGTTGGACTAGATGACCTCCTGAGGTCCCTTCCAACCCTAATAATCTATGAAAAAATAATCTATGACCTATCTTCCATGAATTTATCTAGTTCTTTTTTGAACCCTGTTATAGTCTTGGCCTTCACAACATCCTCTGGCAAGGAGTTCCACAGGTTGTGTGTTGTGTGAAAAAATACTTCTTTTTGTTTGTTTTAATCCTGCGTATTAATTTCATTTGGTGACCCCTAGTTCTTGTGTTATGAGAAGGAGTAAATAACACTTTATTTACTTTCTCCACACCAGTCATGATTTTGTAGACCTCTCTCATATCCCCCCTTAGTAGTTTCTTTTCCAAGCTGAAAAGCTCCAGTCTTATTCATCGCGCCTCTTATGGAAGCCGTTCCATACCCCTACCCCAATCATTCATTTTCTGAACCTTTTTCAGTTCCAATATCTTTTTTGAGATGGGGCAACCACATCTGCATGCAGCATTCAAGATGTGGCATACCCTGGATTTATATAGAACCTTAGGTTATGTACCCTACACGGCTCTCTACACATCCCAGTAATGCCTCCCCTGTGCAGAGAAAGGCTCCAGCAGTGGGGGAATGCTCTGGCATGTGGGAGGCAATGGGGAAAGACTCCAGTAGCTCCCCACTGCTGTAGCTTTTCCCTACTATAGGTTGCTGCTAGAGCCTTTCTCTGCTGCAGTGAAAGACTGGCTGCGGGGAGGCAGTGACTGGGGAAAGGCTTTTGCTGCCTCCCCCTTGCCAGAGTCATTCTCCTATGAGAATGCCCTGTGGGCTACCTTTTTGATAGCATCATGGTGCAATCTGGTAGTTTGCTTAAATGCTTTGATCACTCACGCTAATGTCACCTCATGGAAGAAAGGTTGAACCAATTGAAAGTTGAGTATTTTGATTAGCCAGAATCTTCTAGAATAAAGATCACATTATGTATATCCTTATTTGTGTACAAGGCCATCAGTGTAAATGGTGGTTTACAGAGCTCATTAAACAAGATTGTAGAGATTCAGGGAGATTGAATCTGTGTTCCCCAGGGGAAGTTTGGGGAAGGACTGTGTCCCAATACACGTACATTATTGGGTGGTGGCAGCTTTTACCAGATCTAAACTAGGATTTAAGGTTAGATAAATCCATGCAGGTCCCCATATTGGAACCCAACAACTCCAAGTGGGGGTGAGACCTATGACATGGTGGTAGAGGTGGGATTTTTCTGAACCAGAGAGCCATTGCTATTCTCTTCTCCTAAAGCAGGACTGCAGGTTAGGAGAGAGAGATACCCCGAAGGCAATTAGACAAGGTTTTTCTAACTGGTATTGTTAGAGGGAGTTTTTTTTCAGCTGGGCTAAGATGAAGAGAGCTATTATCTTCTTCTAGAGCAGGAAAGCAACCTGAGAGAAGAGGGGGGATTACAAGTATTCAGTTTCTAACTGGTATTGTTAGAAGGAATCTTCAGCAAGGTTGGCTGGAGGGAATTAAGTTTTCCAGCAGGCTTTGTTGGAAGCAGTTTTTCTTTCTGGTTGCTGAACAGGCAGCTTGAGGAAAAGGAGGTGTAGGGTTTTCTAACAAGGCCTTTGTTAGAAGGGACACCTACTGAGAGTGTACTTAGCAGTTTGCAAGAGACAAGTTACCAAACCAGTTTTTCTAGTTTCTTGTGAGCCAGCAAACAAACAGCACCACATTTGCAAATGAAAAGGTTTTGTTTCTTTCTATTCAGTCGCGAGTAGACAGGGTAGGGATTGGGAAGCAAGCAACCCAATTCACTTACTGCAGAGGGGTGTGGCCAGCACCAGAAAGCACAAAGACATGAGTACCAGTCAAACAGCTGACCACAAGAAAGACATGGAGAAGCAACAAGCCAGAGAGGCTAACCACAAAAGAGAGATGGAGAAGCAAAAGGCTGACCACAGGAGGGTGTTGGAGCTCCAGAGGGAGGCCCACCAGCAGGCTCTGGGATTAGCAAGAGCTAACCCACATGTTCCAGCCAACCCTAACAATCCTTCTCCAGGCACAGTTCCCCATCCCAAGAAATTTCCCACCTACATGGCAGGTGAGGACACTGAGGCCTTCTTAAAAATTTTTAAAAGGACCTGCCATGGGTACAGCATCCCTGAAGACCAGTACAAGGACTGGTCAGGAAAGTGGACTTTTGCTGTCTATGACAATTATTCCATCCCCATGCTACTGGGGGAAGACTTGGCCAACCATGTGGAGCTGGCCAAGACGGGGGGAGTGGTCACCCGCAGTCAGGCCAGACAAGCTTCCACTCCCATCCCTGTTCCTGAGCCATCCACCAGGGCCCCGTCTGTGTTACCAGAGACCCAGACAAAGGTGGTGGAACCGGATCCCATGCCAACAACTACAGCAGCCATAGTACATCCAGTCCCAGGACTGGAACTGGAAGAGCAACCAGCGGCAGAACCAGCACCAGGGGGCACCAACGGGCCTAAACTGGCAGAAGCAGCAGACAACCCTACCCAAGAGGCTCAGCCAGAGCCTAAAATATTACCTTGTGCACCAGTGGAGAGCGGTCCACAGTCAACGGAAACAACCTCATCACCTACATCGCTTCCAAAGGGACCAAGTCCTCAGTCTATGGAGGAACTGGTGTCTCAAGGGAACAGTTCCAGACTGAGCAGGAAGCCAATGACAGCCTTAAGAAAGCTTGGGCAGCGGCACAGAGCAACCCACTGCCTCTCAGCTCTTCTAATCAATCCCAGTTTGTTGTAGAACAAGGACTTTTATATAAGAAGATTCTTTCTGGTGGACACCAGAAAGGCCAGCATCCTCAAAAACAGTTGTAGTTCTAACTAAGTACCAAAACAAGCTCTTAAGCTTGGGCCATAACATCCCAGTGGTCATTCTGGGGTAAACGAAACCAAGGACAGGTTGGGGAAGTCCTTCCACTGGGAGGGAATGGGCAAGGACGTTGCCAAGTATGTCCGGTCAAATGCATAAAAAGTGTTCTTCAATGTCAAATACCTTGTTGTTTACATACTTAGTAGTATATGTAATAGTGCATGTGTTTTGTTAATCTGTTTATTTTAAAGTTCTAGAAGGAAATCACCGCCAGTGTGGGTCCCCCACTGTCTGCGATTTGTGGGGCGTGTCATAAACAGATAGTTCAGGGTTAAGGTCTCTTTTCCCTGGAAAGGGTTAACAAGCTCAGTAACCTGAGAAACACCTGACCAGAGGACCAATCAAGGGACAGGATAATTTCAAATCTCTGTGGAGGGAAGCCTTTGTCTGTGTTCCTTGTTGGCTCTGCGTTCTCTTTTTGGATCTAAGAGAGGCCAGTCATGTCTCCAAGTTCTCCTGGAGTAGTTCCTACTATCCAATAGTGAGTATTGATTAGAAAGGCGGATTAGTCTTATAATTTGATTTCTACATTTGCAATTGTGTGTTTGCTGAAGGAAATTCTTTATTTCTGTTTGCTGTTACTTTGCTTTTACTGAGAAAGAAAGGAGGGGGGGATTCTCTCCAGAGATTGATAAGTTTAGACCCTGTATTTTTGTATCTTGGTAATACAGAGATAGTGTACTTTTTCTTTCTTTAATAAATTCTTTTCTTTGGACTTGGTTAATTCCTTCTCTTGTGGAGATTCAAGGGAAGGGGAGGGGGGAAGAGTGAGTTCCTCCTGAGGTTGATTCACAGGGTTGAATCGGTGTGAATCTCTCCAGAGTGGCTAGGAGAGAGGGAGGGGGGAAGTGGGCTGCTTCCCTGTGTGTAGAGATTCAGGGAGATTGAATCTGTGTTCCCTAGGGGAAGTTTGGGGAAGGACTGTGTCCCAATGCACGTACATTATTGGGTGGTGGCAGCTTTTACCAGATCTAAACTAGGATTTAAGTTTAGATAAATCCATGCAGGTCCCCATATTGGAACCCAACAGCTCCAAGTGGGGGTGAGACCTATGACAAGTCCCTACCCCAACGAGCTTACATTATAAACTGACAAGACAAACCTACAGAAATTAACTGAGACTGGAATGAGAGAGGGAGAAGAGGGTTCACAGTCATTTAAACCTTCTCCCCAAGCACCCAGAGAAGAGATGCACAGCCATTAAGCGGTTTCAAGAGTTGGCCTGCTGCCTACTTAGCATAAGTGCTCTTAAAGATGACCTTTTTCTTTCATAGTTGCTATGTGTTTGTTTTATTTAATTTTTTCTGTTGTTATGGTTCAGTCTTGAATAATCATCATATTTAAATACTAACCTAATATTGCTAAACAAGGTAATAGTTCTTTCATTGTTTTGTGTTTTTCTGAGTTAAAATAACTCAAGTAACTTGTGGGTTTTTTTTTTTTTTTTGTAATTAGGCATAAGTATCTAAGGCTATGCCTACTGGAAACCATGCTGTCTCACTTCTGTTACTCTTCTAATAAATTAATGCTGTCAAATATTTGACCATTTTTGACATCATTTGACTGGTCAACTGAAAAAATATTTTTGGACAATTCAAATGCTCAAACCTGGGAGTGACTCAGATTTCACCATGTCCATATTTTCTGAGATTATTTTCTTTTATTAACAAACCAAACCAATAATAATAAAATTAAAGGTCTGATTCTGCAAACCTACTCATGCAGTAATCTGAGTGAGTGAGTCTATCCTACATAGGCGAACAAAGGATTAACAAGCATGTGAGATCATTATTAGCCCATCTTGCTGCACCTAATCAGACTTCATTTGTTATTAGACCTAAGACAGAGATCCAGAAGAGAGAAGGTAGACAGTTCCCTCTCTCTTGGAAGGATTTGGGAGAAGGCAGATTGAAGAAGGCCACAGGGATAGAATTAACACCTGTAGTGGCGGCAAGGTACAGAGAGGCAGTCTTGAGGGGTGAGTATTCCAGAGAAAGGAGGAGTTGGGAGGACCTCGGGAGAAGACAGAGGTGAGACTACAAGTGCCTAGGAGGTAGGAAGTGGCTCAGGGAAAAGCTGTGCATGAAGGAGCAGACCTAGCTTCTTAATACAGAGTCTCTGGGCTGGGGATCAGAGCAGAGGGTGGGCCTGGGTTCCCTTAACAGCCCTGAGGGAAGGGGTTGTCACACTATCTTGAGTGGCTCATGAGCGAGGATACCACCTTCAAGGCAAACTGTTAATAGCAAGGCACACACCCCAAAATAGTTGTGAGTTCTCCACTTAGATTTCACCAATGAAGTAACAAGTGTAAACTCCTCAGTACACAGACAGGGTGGTGTGGAAGATTGAGCTTGAAAAACAGGCTGAGGGAGCAAAAAAATCTTTTGTGTTGAGATGTTTCTGGACTTTTTGTTGTAAGGGGTGGAGTTAAAATGTGACCTGATGGGAGGGCCAAGTTACGAGAAGAAAGTTCACTGCAGGATCTGAGTGACCATTGGCAGAGGGTGCAAGAGTGGAAAGAGTTGCTACACTATGAGGGGGAATGGCAGCAGTGAGACCGCAGCAAGATTTTGCAGAATCATGGCTGAATGCAGGGATCTACAGTCAGCTTTTTGCGCAAGACTTTATTTTAAACATTAATCTAAAATTTACATTGTCTTGCCTGCAGAATTGTAATTGCAGTGAAATATGCTGTGTAGACAAGGTTTTTATCTGTCTTTAATTACTTGGAGCCAGAATCTGCCTTTTAGAAGTAAAAATATTTAAGTGGAAAATTTGTATGGCTCTTCATGTATTACACGAGCAGCTAACCTACTGTGTACAGCTGTAGCAGTGGTTTGGAAATCCATCCTTCAAAAACACATGGTCAGTATTCTATATGTAGCTTACCCTGTCTCTTGTTAGTTCAAGGTCTGGCTTTAAAACACCCAATAGCTTCGCAAGTCATGGCCTTACTTGAAAGTACATAGTCTTTCCTAATTGTCATTTATGAAAGTCATTTATGTTTGTGCAGAAAGGCCACTGTACAAAAGCTGACTTGAGTTCCGAATGTTGTATTTATCCCAAACTGTCATTCATCATAAATATGGTAAGAAATGTAAAAGATGCTCTGGCAGCGCAACAGTAGAAGCAAAACAATGCTGTGTACGTAGGGTTATAATTAGGACCCTACCAAATTCACGGTCTATTTTCATCAATTTCATGGTCATAGGATGTTAACGGTTTCAGATATTTACATCTGAAATTTCACAGTGTTATAACCATGGGGTCCTGACCCAAAAGAGGGTGTGTGGGGGGGGGAAGGGGGGAAGGTATTGTAGAGGGGGTCACAGTATTGCCACCCTTACTTCTGTGCTGCTGCTGATGGAGGTGCTGCCTTCAGAGCTGGGCAACTGGAGAGCAATGTGAAGCGCAGATGTGAGGGTTGCATGGTATGGGGGGGTTCACTTTTGGCGGGGGCAGGGCTGGCCTTACAGATGGGGGACTGCCCAGGATGCTGTGGTCAGGGGGGCGCTGTGGTTCCCCCCCCCACCCAACACAGCCAGCCCAAGGTCCCTTTAACTCCTGAGTGCTGGGCCTAGAGCCAGGGAGAGAGAGGCTGAGACAAGAGCGCTGGAACTTTTGTAGAAGTGAGGAGTCACCAACATTGGAACTGACAGGAAGGGAGCCATGCCCCCCACTTTTTAACATGGGTGTAGTTTTGGGGAGCAGAGGCAGCATTGTCCCCCCAAACTGCAGACCTTGGACAGGCACAGAGCTGTGCTGGCAGGGGCTGCGCTTCATGGCAGGGGAACAGTGGCTTGCAGTTTGGGGTGGCAGTGTCACCCTCTGCCCCCCAAACAATGCCCATGTTCAAAAGTGTGGGGCATGACCGCTTGTCTCCCTAGTTCTAGCGCCATTGGCTGGGACGTCGCAGATGGGGGCTCCTACTGGCAGCGGCTGCTCCCTATACGTCTGGGGAGTGATGGGGGCAGGAAACGGGGCAGGCTGTGGAGCTTCCTGCAGCTGTGGGGAGGTTTCCGGAGGTGGGTCTGACCCAGCTCCAGGAGCAGCCCCTGCAACAGTGCCTGCAAGAGAAGAGGAAGTCCCATTCCTCCCCAGCCCTGCCAAGACCAGGAGCTGGAGCCCGGAGCATAGTAGGATCCCTGGCTGGGGCGTCCCCAGCCCTGCCCCACCCTGGCAGATCTCATGGGGGAGACCATGGTCCATGATGCATTTTTCCTGGCCGTGAATTTGATAGGGCTCTACACAATTGAGCGTGTGACTTGGAATTAGGATATCATTTACAGTGACTGAATTTTAGATTCCTGCCCCTTTGTATGTTAGAGCTAGGGTTCTAGTACAGCTCAGCTATGTAGTTAGGATTCTGTGTATGCTACCAAAGTGGTCCTGTGACGTGCTTATAATTGCCATACAGATGGGTTTGTAAACATTTAAAATAAGAGTTAATTTGGTGGCAGCAAATCATGTGTAAAGAGATCCACACAATTGCACAGAGTAGTTTGGATTGGGGCTTGCAGTCACCCAACAGTCTCCCTACCCCGGTAGGTCCTCCTGGTGACTACGGCCTCTGTGTACTTGTTCAGAGGATGAGTAGGCAGGAACTGTAGTTAGAGAGGTGACACATAGGTTGGGAGCATCAGGTATGGAGGGGATTCTGGTCTGTCTGGGGGAAGTATAATGAGAGCCTGAATAGAATCTGGAAATCCTGACGCCCAATCTCACCTGCCTTGACAACGGAACTACATTTCCCTTCTATGTTTGGGCCCAGGGCCTGGGACTCCTGGCTGATTCCAAGTCCTCTGATCTAACTGCTACATCATGCTGCTGTCTTGCTGGTGAATGTTTCTATATTAGTGAGGGGTGGGAGAAATAATATTTTGTGGGGCTGGTGACCTGACACCTGAGAAAACAGATTTGAAAGGAGGAGCAATACCTAGGTTCTTCCATGATACTGGGGATCACTAGTGTCTAGGGCAGGACTCTGGCCATTGCCTTTGCTAGGAGTAGAGCCTTGCTGGGCTTCTCTGTTGTCCCCTGGTTGTTACTGTAGTCTGAGCCATTGTCCTGGACCCTGACCTGCTTCGTCCTGCTGATTTTCTTTTTGAAAGAGATCGTCTGTGGGTCTCTCTGCATCCAAGTGTCGTGTAACCACTCCCACTGTTTCTGGCGGCTCAACGTGATGGGCCAAGTGGTTGCCCAGTATCATGGGGACAGAATAATTGTCATAGACAGCAAAAGTCCACGTCCCTGACCAGCCCTTGTACTGGACAGGTAAACGCACTGTAGGTAATGTTACAGGTTTTGACATGAAGGGGCGAACTGTCACTTTGGTTTTCGGGTTGATGAATTTGGGGTCCACGAAGGTTCGGTGGATAGCTGACACATGTGCTGCAGTGTCTCTCCATGCGATAACTTCCTTTCCGTCCACTCTCAAAGTTTCCCTAAAGCATATGGGTATTTGAGAGATATCTAATTCCGGGTTTCCTTGGTGTGCAGGTGCAAGGAGTTGGACCCGGTTCAGGTTCTTTGGGCATTTGGCTCTGATATGCCCCAGTTCATTGCATCCAAAACATCGCCCACTTGATGGGTCACGGGGTGGTGTTGGTTTACTGGAAACTGGTGAGGTAGAAGAAGAGGTAGGGTGTGACTGTGCTTGGGTTGTAGGTGTGGGCTTGATTGGCCCTCGATGGTACGGTTTAGTCTCGGTGGGTACCTTGTGTGAATCGCTCCCTTTGGCAGTAGCTTTCGTGTTGTCTACCGATGCCATCCATCTGGCTCCAATCTCTCCTGCCTCAGTGAGAGTTTTAGGTTTACCATCTTGGATGTAGCGTCTAATGTTCTCAGGAACACCATCTAGGAACTGCTCCATCAATATCAGGAGGTGTAGGTCGTCTAGCTCCTCAACCTTGGATCCTGATATCCAGGAGAAATAGTGTCTTTCCAGGTAAGCAGCGTGCTCTGGAAATGACATCTCTGGTTTCCATTTCTGGGCTCTGAAACGCTGACGGGCGTGATCAGGGGTGATGCCCATTCTGAGTCTGGCCTTGGTTAGGAACAGTGGAAAGTCGTCCATCTGGTCTTTAGGCATTTCAGCTGCCACAAGGGATAATTGTCCGCTGAGCTGTGACCTCAGCTCCATCATGTATTGGTCTTTAGGAAGATGGTATCCAATACAGGCCCTCTCAAAGTTTTCTAAAAAGGCCTCAACATCATCCCCTGCCTTGTAGGCGGGAAATTTTTTCCGAAAAGTGTGATCAGTAGGTGGATGGGGTGGTGGATTATGCTGCTTAGCCTGTTCTACTTCCAGAGCCTGCCTCTGGATTTCCAGATCTTTCTCTCTTAATTCCATTTGTCTGATGTGGTCTGCCTCTCTGGCTTTCTGGTCTGCCTCCATGGCCGCCATGGCCATCTGGTGTTCTCTCTCTTTGGCTTCCAGGATTTTTATTTGCAATCGAGCAAGCTCTAGTTGGTCACTTGTTTCCGTCATATCTGTGCCTTGGGGTGCTGGACACCCCCTCCCTGTTTATGATAACTTGAGTAGAGAAAGGGTAATTAATTCTGTGTATAGCAAATTGTGTGTTGCAACTCTCTATTGTTCTGTACTGAGCAACAGGGAAAATCTAAAAAACTCTCTGTCTCTCTGTGAGAAAAGACTAGTGAAAATCTCGGCTTCCTGGCTTCTGCATTTCAAAAGTCACAGGACAAAAAAAACTGGCTTCAAGAGCTCTCTCTCCTCACCAAACCTGTTTTCCCTGTTGGACGGGATGAGCTCGGAGGAGCACTCCCCCACCCAAGGAATCCTGATCACACAAAGGAGGGACACACCTCCTTGCAACCTGTGAGGGCACTTCCCCCCACCTAAGGAATGCACACACTTTCTTTTCCTCCAAGGTGCTTTTCTATGCCACCCGAAAGAAACTGCTTTCACCAAAGCCTGCTGGAAACTTAATTCCCTCCAGCCAAACTGCTGGAACTGCTTCTAACAATACCACTTAGAAACAGAAGACTAGTAAACTACCTCTTCTCTCAGGTTGCTTTCCTGCTCTAGAAGAAGAGAATAGCTTCCTTCAGCGTAGCCCAGCTGAAAAAACTCCTTCTAACAATGGATTCGAAACTCCGCTGCCACCATGTCCTGGGATCTCACCCCCACTTTGAGCTTGTGGGTTCAAAGATGGGGACCCGCAGGTATTCTCCCCCCACCCTAACCCTTAGGGTAGGATTCCTTCTCGCTGCCACCAGTCAGGTTAACGTGTCTGACGCACTGCCTGTCCCCCAAGCTTCCCCTGGGGAACCCAGATTCAAACCCCTTGAATCTCTACACACAGGGAAGCAGCCCACTTCCCCCCTCCCTCTCCTGCTCTCTCTCTGCTTGGAGACAATCCTTGTCTCCACAGAGTGGCGCCTAGCTTCCTTCCCCTGAATCCACAGGTAAGGAACTTAACCAAGTCCTGAACTTAAAAGAGTTTATTAAAAGAATAAAAGAAAGAAGAGAAAAAAAATACACAATCTCTATGAATCCAAGATAGACATTCATAGGGTCTAATCTTATTAATCCCTGGAGAAATTTCTCCCTTTTCCTCAGTACAAACAATACAGGCAAAATTACGAATAATCAATGCAAACACACAGAATTGCAGACACAGGATTCTTATATGCAATTACCCAGTTCTTCTAATACTCACTAGCTTGAATAGAAGAAATTAGTTCAGAAAGATGAGCAGACTTGGTTAAGCGTCTGGTCTGGTGTAGGTCCAGACGGCTAAGAACTCAGAACAAAGAACACAGAGACCCAAGTTCCCGCTCTCTGGGATTTTCAAATTCTCTTCCCTGATTGGTCCTTTGGTCAGGTGTTTCACCAGGTCTGTGTTAACCCTTTACAGGTAGACCTTAACCCTTAACTAACTACTTATGACAGTCCTGGACCCTGACCTGCTTCGTCCTGCTGATTTTCTTTTTGAAAGAGATCGTCTGTGGGTCTCTCTGCATCCAAGTGTCTTTGTTCTCCATCAGTTCCTGAGTGCTGTTGCTAGGAGTAGTGTAGTTTTGGCTCTTTCTGCACTCTCACTTCTGTGTCATTGTGAGTCTCTTGGCCTAAAAATCAATCTGCATGATTTCAGCGTAGTCAGGGAGTGGGGGCACTGACCACAGCAGCTGAAGGGCATTCACTTTCACAAACACAAATGTTTGGTAATTGAGAAATCTCTTGAGCAAGAGGAATGGCAGGTGGTGTGCAAATGCATAGTCAGGGAGAAGGCTGGGGACTCTGCCAAGCCAGCCTTAGGGATGAGCCAATTGGATAGCTACACAGAAGCCTGTGTTTCTGGAGGTTCTGCTTTTTACCCCCTCTTGGAAAGCACCTAAGAATTTGCTCACCCCGTGATCCACTACACCCAACTCCCAGTGAATTATGGAATCCCAGTTCTCAGCCAGTTGCCATATCCCTCCCTACTCCTACCTTCTACCTGGAGAAACTCTTCTGATGCCCAATAATGACAACACTCCAACTCCCCCAACAGTTGCTAAAACCTTTCTACATCACTCGTCAGCAGTAAGCACCCTGACTTGCTTAAACATCATACCCTCCTGGTTCCAGATATTCTGGCCCCAAGTCTCACTTCACACAGAGCTGCTTAAAACCTACTAGACTCTGGTTCCTCTGAGGAGATGAATGGACGTGCAATAGACAATGTTTCTTCGTGCTGAGTCTGGGACAAAGATCTGAGGGTAATAGACATCTGGGTCTGGCAGGAGGGATGCCACTAAATGACGTACGGTTGGGGCTGAAGAGGAAAGAGAAGGTCAGAAACAAAGCAGGAGGATCTGATGCTATCAGCAGAGTTTAAGAGCATGAAGATGGGGCTTATATTAATACACTGAGGGCTGTGTGAGAGAGAGAGTGGGGAGAATGAGGAGTCCACACATAACTAATAGTAGCATTTATTCTGTCCCAATTGGAACTTTATTGATAGAAAGTGCTGGCCAATGGTCTGTGTAGCCAGTATCCTATCTCTGACAGTGGCTGGTGCCAGATGCTTTTGGCAGTCAGATGTTTAGGGACACCTGGAGCATGGGGTTGTGTCCTTGACCATCTTGGCTAATAACTATTGATGGATCTATCCTTCACGAACTTATCTCATTCTTTTTTTAACCCATTTCTCCTTTTGGCCTTCACAACATCTCATGGCAGCGAATTTCACAGGTTGACTGTGTGTTCTGTGAAGAGGTACTTTCTTTTGTTTGCTTTAAACCTCCTGCCTATTAATTTTATTGGGTCACCCCTAGCTCTTGTGTTACATGAAGGGACAAATAACACTTCCCTATTCACTTTCTCCACACCATTTGTGATTTTGTAAACCTCTTGTCACAGCCTTCTCAGTCACCTCTTTTCTAAATTGAACAGTCCCTGTCTTTTTTATCTCTTCTCATTTGGAAGTTTTTCCGTCCCCATATAATTTTTGTTGCCTTTCTCTGAACCTTTTATAATTCCAAATCACATTGTATCCAGAGGCAGGAATAAAACCCAAACCACATCTTCCCCGCCTTCCCGCAGTATTCTAGGAATTTGTCCCATTCCATTCTGATAGAGCTGAACTCTCCCTTCATTCGGATTAGGCAATATTGGTTCCTTTGGCTCAGGGAAATTGGTTTTTTTCCTCTCGCTCTTGGAAAGCTGTCAGAACGATCCTCCCAAGCACACAGCTGGAGTCAGATGGGGAGGAGGAGAAGTGGATAGAACAAGTCTAGGTAGAAGACCAGTCCCTTCTAGACTAAGTGATATATCACAGACAGTGCAGGGAATTAAAACCATGTCTCCTCAGTGTTCAGTAGCGCTCCAGCCACTGGGTCAGACGTACTGGGGGGCAAGGGGTCTGTAAGTGGGAACCAATGTATAATGCTGTTGCACAGCCACACAATTGTGAAGTATTTTTAGACAGCAGTCTAAAAAAAGCTGTGCTCCAGAGTCTCAGCTGTCTATTAAAATATTAAGTCTCCAGCTCCTCTGATTATGAAGAAAACCTCCTAAATATGAACCAAGTGATATCTGCCTGAATCTGCAAACAAAGAGCCCTAAGCGAGATGTGAACTGTCCCATTCATCACAATTGAGTATCAACTCTGAGGCCCAGTGATGGCAATTTAAATGTAAGCTCATGGTCTGTGGACTCCCAATTCAGGCTGTCTACATACAGCCTATGTCGCTCAGGGGTGTGAATATTCTACCTCCCAAGCGACATAAGTTACACCAGCATAAGCGTTCGTGTGCACAGTGCTGTAGGTAGGAGAGCTTCTCCTGCCAACATAGATTATACTGCTCACAGAAGTGTTTTTTTTTTATTGCCAACAGGAGAGCTCTCTCCCACTGGGCATAGAGCGTCTTCACACATGTACCAGTACAGCTGCGCCGCTGCAGCACTGTACGTATAGATGTGGCCTCAGTTCATCTTCCTGTAGGCCACAAAGCTTGTGTTTTCTCTTGCCCTCTCAACAACCCTACCCTGACAGCTCCACTATTTGAGAGGCCCTCCTCCATAGCCACCATAGTGACTGATAAGAGCCTGGAGGAGGCGGATGATCTCGCAGATAATGAATAATTATGGTGAGAGCTGGAAGTGCTACTGCAGAAGGCAGTCTGCAGCAGCTGATGGAGGAGATCCAGGAGCAGACCTCTGAGGGTATGTCTACACAGTAATGTAAGCCTAAGGTCAGCAGGACTCGAGTCAGCTGACCCATATCAGGGAACCTTGGGCATGAGTGTCTACACTGTGTTTAACCCTTGGTTAAGGATTTTCTAACCTGTGCTCAAATCTAGGGCTTTGGCATCCACACAGCAGGGCACAGACCTGAGTCAAAGTAACCCTATCCCAGAGTGATAACACTCTAGCCCTACGAACTTGTTGCACTGTGGGAAAACTCTACTGTCCACCCTGTTTCCTAACTCTGATGATGCTGTTGATGAAACTCAAGTGCCCATAAGGAGAACACAAACTGCATAATTGGCTCCTTTGCTAGATGTCTCAGTAGAATGGCTGACTGCAGTTTGTGAAGGCTTTATATTGAACTGCCATCTAATCTGAGAATTGAGCTCTCCATCTCTAGGCTGAGTCACAGTAGCAGTAAAATGCCCATGTGCACCTGTTCTGAGGATAAATAGGATGTCACTCCCTAGGGCTGTCAAATTATTAAAATGAAACTTTGCAATTCTTAATGTTTAAAATGGGATGTTCAGTGAAGGGGTTTTTGATTGGTTGGTTTTTTATTTATTTTTGCCTGTTTTGAAGTTTGACCCAAAATGTGGTTTTCAAAGGAAAAGCACACATGCACCCCAGCTTGGCTGCTGCGGGCTGCAGAACGGTGAAGTGTGCCCCCAGGACTTAGGGTGCAGTGTGCTCCAGGATCCCGTGGGCATCCCTTATCCCTGCCCTGCTGCACTCCAGGAGGCAGTGATAAGACATTCCCGGGAGGCCATGGGGGAATTTTGGGGCTGGCTCCCACTCACCACCCTCACACTGCACACTGCCTAGGTGACTGCACATGCAGCCCCAGGTGGGGGCAGGTGGGCACCCAGGAGCAAAGGACAGAGAGTGGAGCGGGATCAAGTGCCTGCCCTGCAGTGAGGGTGAGGCTGGTGGGGGATGACCCCCATGCTGAGCTGGGAACTCTGCTGCCTTTGAGGATCTGGGCTGTAGTGACTAGAGTCACAATGCTGGAGGCATTGAAGTTTACATAGTAAGAAACATTCTCTTCTCTGAAGAGCTTACAGTTTAAATAGACAAGACAGACAAACGCTGAGCAAGGAGAGGTATTATCCCTATTTTATGGGTAGGGAATTGTGGCATAAAGAGATTAAATAATTTATTTACTGTGTAATCTTGGACCTGTATCACAGCTAGCAACGAACCCAGATTATCTGAGTCCCAGGCCAGGGACTTAACTACAAGACTGTCCTTCCTCTCACAGTCTGCTTAAGGGGGTTACGGAGAAAAAAGGAAGAGAAATAAGGAGGAGTCTGAAAATTGCAGGTCCCCTAGTGGAATGCTTTTCAAGAAACCAAAGAACCCTACACTTCTCTCTAAGACAAACAGCTACATTCCCTCACCTCCCCCCCCCCCCAAAAAAAAGAAAGAAAGAAAGAAAAGGAAAAAAAGAAGAGAAATTGCTCTGTGTAGAGATCTTGGACAGAAAAAAAGTCTCTGTGTGACTGAACTGCTGGAAGCTAGATCGCTGTGCTCCATGGCCCAGAAACTGACCGTCACAGGCCACTCTGCCCTAGAGCTGTCACATTGTGTACACACCATCTCATTGTTAGGTCACCTGGATGACACCCAAGGGTCCCAAGCTCACAGGTTCAGATATACAGTTGCACTGACACGTCTCCTAGTGTTTGGTGAAAGTAGATTCCGTGGTAGTGTCACTCCATATTAATTGTACTGTTAAGTGGCTTCCTGTATGGCCAGAATAACAGCAGTCACTGGTGGGTACAGCAGTCACCGGGTGGGTGATATTAAGTCATTCCACTCCCAGGAGCAATGGGCTCAAATATATAGCTCTAAAGAATAAAGTAGGACAATGAAAGGACTCATGTTGTCTTGTCACTGAACACTGTAAATTAGCCAGGCAAGGTGTTATCTTATATTGTTCCTCAATATACAAAAACTAACAGACCTTTGAACAATTAAAATTGAATTTGGGGGTGGTTTGGAGTGTAATTCAGGGAATGAAATTGCACTGGCAGTGTTTTGTCTCAAATATGCTGCTACTTTAAAGTCTTACTATCCATGTTTCAAGTGTTTATGCTTGTAAACAGTATTTAAAAAAAATTAGTAATACCCAACTTCCTTATACAACTAATATTTCATAAAAGCTACTGTTTATTTTTCCTGGGAGATGTCTTGGGGTGGCAGATGTTAAGCTCCATCTCAGTGAATGCTCAGTCTGGAGAAGAAACCTCAAACTCCTTGCTCATTCTTTAAACCCAAAGCATAGTCCCTCAGCGAGAAACATTAGGCCCTTCACCCTGATAGGTGTGATTTCAGTCATCTCTTATAGATATGTTGATGGTCCTGAAGTTCACATTAAATGCTAATACATCCGGCATGCTCTGGAGATCCAAATACAGCATGACAATTTGCCCTGTATATGTATGGCTGGATCCCTGCTATATACTGAGGAAGTACAGGTCTAAATTTTCATTGTTTTTATTGACTCAGGGTATGTCTATACTAGAAAGGTAAGTTGACCTATATTAGGTTGACTTGCAGCCACTGCAGTAATTACTGCAATGGTGCATGTCCACACTACCCTTCTTGGATCGATGGTGAGCATCTTCATCAGGAGAGCTTCCACCGACCTAAGAGGGGCGGTGTGAGGAGCTGAGAGCCTGAGAGGCTCTCAGCTCTGCTGGCAGCTTCCTGCCGGGAGCCCGGCTGCCTCACAAGCTCCCAGGCTCCCGGCAGGCTGCCCCCCACCTCTGCTCCCTGTTTCTCGCTGGGAGCGGGGGGAAGCTGCCTGGGGCTTCTCACCTCCCGTTCCCACGCAGGAGCAGGGGGGAAGCCGCTCAGGGCTTCTCTCCCTGGGGGGTGGGGGGGAGAACCGCCCAGGACTTCTCACCCCTGAGGAGCGAGGGATAGCTGGGCTCTAGCTGCCAGGCTTTCTTGTCAATTTCACAGCTCCTGCCATGAAATTGACAAGATAGCCAACAGCGATGTAAGGCAGTATCTGTGCTACACCGACATAAGCCTTACGCCTCTTGTGGAGGTGGAGTTGTTATGTTGGTGTAGTAGGGCACTTACATTTGCAGGAGGAAGGCTGTAGTGTAGACAGCGACATAATTAGGTCAACGTAAGCTGCTTTATGTCAACTTGTGTAGTGTAACCAGCCCTTTCCCCCCATTTTATCTGCTCTCCCCTTTCTCTGTTCTGTTCTCCTGTTTCCTTAACCCTTGCACTGACTCATTTTTCACCCCATTCATGTTTTTTAAGACAATAAATTACACATTTTACATCATGCTAGGAATAAAAGAAACCTCATTAAAAATACAAGTCAAAGATCTGATCCTGCAAACCCTTTTCTCATGCCCTAGTTGCTGTTCATATTTTTATTGAGGGTAAGCATGACAGTTAGGACTCATTTATCCTAAAAAGGAGTGAAGGGTCAAAACCCAGTGTAGAGGGGAGGGATAGCTCAGTGGTTTGAGCATTGGCCTGCTAAACCCAGGGTTGTGAGTTCAATCCTTGAGGGGGCCACTTAGGGATCTGGGGCCAAAATCAGTACTTAGTCCTGCTAGTGAAGGCAGGGGGCTGGACTCAATGACCTTTCAAGGTTCCTTTCAGTTCTAGGTGATAGGTATATCTCCAATTATTATTAAAATGCATCAACTGACAGCTTTTTTCCTCAAAGTTTCATTTAAAAAATGTGTCTAGAAGTTACATATTTTGATCCTCAAAGCTCTAACTGCAGTGAAATAGGTTGTGTAATCATCTTATTTTTTAATCTGTCTTTAATTACTTAGAGTCACAATCTGCTTTTTTAAGTGGAAAACTTTTATGGCCCTGCACTATAAGAGCAGTGAATTTTGAACAGCTGTGGTGGTAGTTTTGAAATCCACCCTTCAAAAATACATGGTCAGTGCTCTGTACATAACTTGCCTCGTCTCTAGGCATTTTTTGTTAATTCAAGGTCTGACTTTACAACATATAAAGGCTACCCTATTAATGTTTTTTTTTCTTGAAAGTACATAGTTTGCATAACTGTGAATAGCCTACTCTGAAGAGCCTTTGTACAGTATTTGTTCAAAATGACCAGGATACCACAAAATTCTGGAAAATCTTTTCATGATGGACCATCCCAAGCAGTACTAACCAAAAATGTCATTAATCACAAAGATGGTTTGATGATAAATGCAATGGGTAAGCCTGCTGCGGCAACATAACAGTAGAAAGAACAAAATGCTGTGTACTTAGATTAATAAGAGTTTCACAGATGCTGAGCAAACAGAAGGACCTTTAGTGTTTGTCTTTTCAATGTCAGTAGGTAGGATTCTTCTGTGTCACTGCCCTTTATCCCTATAATATAATAAATTGTAAATGAAAATTGGGGATTATGATGTAGAATTTTCAGTTACTTTTGAGGCATGTCCTATCCTTGATTTTAAACTGTGGGAAGACATGTGGCCTCAAGATATGGCACAACTGATAACTGATGTCGTGCCATGGCCAAAATGCAGTTGTTTGATGTTTCTCACTTTACTGGCTTTTTCCACAAAATGCTGTAAATTTTGCATACTTTGGGAATTTCAGTTCACTCACAAACAACGCTATAAAGCCAATTAAAAGAAAATAATATCATTTTGCTCATCTTAGACTTCTGGCATTTAAAATGAGAACCACCAAGTTGTATTGAATTGTCATTACTCACATCGCTAGGTGCATCTTATCTCAGAGTGCTGCTCAAAGGAAAATGGCCCCAGTATTTTCACATAACACAAGTACTGGAGAAAAACTGCCTGTCATAGGTGAATAGTAAGTTGTTTTGTAATAATCTATTTACTGATTTGTACACCTAGATTCTTCCAGGGTATGTCATGTCTCCAAACAAAATTCCTGCATGTTACATTGTATGCCTTTATCTATCCAGTCTAGCAGGTCTGTGGTTCCATACACATAGATCAGGGGTAGGCAACCTATGGCACGCGTGCCAAAGGCGGTACGCAAGCTGATTTTCAGTGGCACTCACACTGCCCGGGTCCTGGCCACTGATCCCGGGGGCTCTGCATTTTAATTTAATTTTAAATGAAGCTTCTTAAACATTTTAAAAACCTTATTTATTTTACATACAACAATAGTTTAGTTATATATTATAGACTTATAGAAAGAGACCTTCTAAAAATGTTAAAATGTATTACTGGTATGCAAAACCTTAAATCAGAGTGAATAAATGAAGACTCGGCACACCACTTCTGAAAGGTTGCTGACCCCTGGCATAGATTGTGCTTCACAGCTGTGGATGCCAAAGAGTACAGATTATTGGAGATAACATTAAAGTTCAAATTGAAATTTTTCTTTCCAGATCCATCTTTTTCAGGTGAGTGCCCTAACTAGCAAGGTACAAAGTCATTCTCATTCTCACTCTCTCTCTGTCTCTCTCTGTCTCAATGACTGACTATTCAAGTATTTTGTACAAATCACCAGGAAAGACTGAGAGAGACCCACCATAGAAAAGCCCATAGCCTGGTGATTAGGGCACTCTTCAGGGAGCGAGAGGACTGGGTTCAACTCATGTTCTAAGCCCATCCTCCCTTAGCCTCTATGCAGACTGCTATGTGATTGCTCCTCTTCTTGCCATGGTGGTCTGGTGTTTATGCTTCTCCATCAGTGGTGGTGGCCTATCCTCTGCTGTGATGCTCTGTGGCTACAGTGGTGTAGACTTGGCCTCCAGGAACTGCTCCTTCAGAGCCTGAGAGAAACAAAAGTCAGTTAGAGCTGTAACTGAAAGGCTCCGCCTGAAAGGTTCCAGGCTCTTCTCTTTGAGTAGCCATGAAAGAAATTTGGGTTCATTTCCCAGCCCATATCATATACTGCTGTGGCTGTGCAGGTGGGTTCTTCATATAGTGGGGTGGTTTTGGCTTTGTGCTACCCTGCAGGAAACCTGGGTATGATTCTGGCCCAGTCGGTAGAAGTCACCCCTATGTCAGTGAGGCAGTAAGATCCAATGGTCAGTGCTCTGTGCGCCCAAGTGGGAGACATAGTTGGAATCACAGCCTTGACCCTCACAATAGGCAAGGCCCTGTGTCCTGTGCTGACCATTATACTTGATTTATGTAGAAAGGACCTTGAAAAAAATGCTGTAGGATCCCATCCTTCCCCAAGCACTCTCCTCTCACTGCTCACCCTCTGCAGTTCATTCCATCACTGTAGTGTTCTTTGACTAATACATTTATTTTGGGTCAAATTTCTGCTGCCCTTATTTACATTGACTAGTGCCTGACTCTGCAAGATGTCCCACTGAAATCTGTCATGGCAGCATGTGAATGGTTCACAGACAGTGTTGGGGGAAGCTCCAGGTTTTGGCAGCTGTGAGGGGACAGCTGAGTCCACATGACCATCAGACATCTCCACCGTCCAAAGCCTGTCTTTTTTCTGCATCCCAGCCTTTGAGGACCTGGAGATCTCCATTTCCATCACGTCCCTAGGCTTTGTCCTCTCATTCATCACCACACTTATCCTGTTTCCTTGTGTGCATTTTCACCACTGTCACCACCACTCCATGTGAGGCTGCCAGTGCAAGAGGAAGCTCATTTTCTCCCCATTTCAGTGGCTTGGTGTGCAGCTCTATGACTTACTTCAGATGGAGGATGGGGATGTGGAACAGGAGTCATGAACCATGTCTTCAAAGAATGCTCAGAATCTCCTGCACCACAGAACTCTATTTCTTTTAGACAAGTCTGTATCAGCAACATCCCAGACAGTAATACTATAACTGTTCCCCCACTACGCCCCAGTAAGCAGACTCCATGCATCTCTGTTGTCTCAAAGTGCCCTGTAAGGACAGTTTTGCATGGAGTGTATAACTCATGATGGGCTTCTTGGTTCTCTGCCACTATATATGTGATAGGAGGTTAGGCATCCTAAGAGATCTCTCCATTGATAGACCTGAGCCCTATAGACCACCTCCTTCCCTGAGGAGGGGCCTGAAGGGGAACATATGTAGTGACCAGCTGACTGAGAGCTGAGCCCACCCATGTCACTTTCTATTCACTTTATGGTGGTGTCTTTCTCAGAGGATGTTATTCTTTTGCCTAATCCTTTTGCCAATGAGATTTAGAAACTGCTTTATGCAAAGGGTAGGGGCAGACTGACCTCTAATCCCATCGGTGTCCTCAAATAGGTCTCACACAAATTCCTGGTGACAGGTGGACCCAGGGCCGGCTCCAGGCACCAGTGGAGCAGGCATGTGTCTGGGGCGGCACACGCTAAGGGGCGGCATTCCATCCATTCTTGGGCTTTTTTTTTCTTCTTCTTTTTTTCAGCTTCGGCAGTTTGGGCGGTGGCAGTCCGAGTGTTTTTGTTTGTTTGTTTGTTTTTTTCTGCTTTACAGTTCGGGCGCGGCAGTCCGAGCGTGTTTTTTTTTTTTTTTGATTGGGGCAGCAAAAATGGCACACGCTAAGGGGCGGCATTCCATCCATTCTTGGGCTTTTTTTTTCTTCTTCTTTTTTTCAGCTTCGGCAGTTTGGGCGGTGGCAGTCCGAGCGTTTTTGTTTGTTTGTTTGTTTTTTTCTGCTTTACAGTTCGGGCGCGGCAGTCCGAGCGTGTTTTTTTTTTTTTTTGATTGGGGCAGCAAAAATGGGAGAGCCGGCTCTGGGTGGACCTAGGCTAAAGGAGGCAGATGATAGAGGAAACAGGGATGCCATAATTTGTGTAGTCAGAGGCTCTAGAGGGAAGGAGCTCTCTGCTTCCATCTATGGGTGAACAGGAGGAAGAGACAGAATGAGCAGCTTCATCTGCATGTTTGCTACCCACCATCCCAGTATAAACATTTTGATTAAAATTCAATTATTTTGGGATAAGGGGTAATGAAATTCATTATGCTTATTGTGTGATTAAAGGATAACAGAACTATACATAATATGATCTAGGGCCTGGTCTACACTATGAGTTTATCTCGAATTTAGCAGCGTTAAACCGAATTAACCCTGCACCCGTCCACACAACGAAGCCCTTTACTTCAATATAAAGGGCTCTTAATATTGATATCTGTACTCCTCCCCGACGAGGGGAGTAGCGCTGAAATTGGTATTGCCATTTCAAATTAGGGTTAGTGTGGCCGCAATTCGAAGGTATTGGCCTCCGGGAGCTATCCCACAGTGCACCATTGTGACTGCTCTGGACAACAATCTGAACTCGGATGCACTGGCCAGGTAGACAGGAAAAGCCCCGCGAACTTTTGAATTTCATTTCCTGTTTGCCCAGCGTGGAGAGCTGATCAGCACAGGTGACCACGCAGTCCCAAAATAAAAAAAGAGCTCCAGCATGGACCGTACGGGAGATACTGAATCTGATCTCTATATGGGGAGATGAATCTGTTCTATCAGAACTCCGTTCCAATAGATGAAATGCCAAAACATTTGAAAAAATCTCCAAGGCTATGACAGACAGAGGCCACAACAGGGACTCAACACAGTGCTGCGTGAAACTTAAGGAGCTGAGACAAGCGTAACGGAAAGCCAAAGAATGAAATGGACGCTCACGGAGGGACGGGCAACTGAAGACTGTAGCTATCCCACAGTTCCCACACTCTCCAAAAACTATTTGAATTCTTGGCTGAGCTCCTGAAGCCTGAAAGGTCAAAAACATTGTTGCGGGTGGTTCAGGATATATGTCTTCAGCCCCCTCCCCGTGAAAGCAAGGGGAAAAAATTCGTTTCTCACCTTTCTTCAATGTCACTGTATGTCTACTGGATGCTGCTGGCAGATGCGGTGCTGCAGCGCTACACAGCAGCATCCCCTTGCCTTGCCTTGCAGACGGTACAGTAGGACTGGCATCCATCATCATCGTCCCGTGGGTGCTCCTGGCTGGCTTCAGTGAGGTCGGGTGGGGGTGTCTGGGCAAAAATGGGAATGAGTCCAGGTCATTCTCTTCTTTAAGTTTTGTCTAATGGAGATTCAGTCCTGCCTGGAATATCATGGCAGCTGGAGAGGGGTGGGGGAGGAGGGAAGCAACGGATGGGGTCATTGCAGAGGCACCCCCTAGAATGGCATGCAGCTCATCATTTCTGCGGGATGTCTGGGGCTCTGACCCGGAGCAGCCATTTGCCTCTCTGGTTCTTTAGTAGGCTTGCCTGATATTCTAGGCAGGACTGACTCTCCATTAGACAAAACTTAAAGAAGAGATTGACCTGGGGAGTCATTCCCATTTTTGTCCAGGCGCCCCCAACCGACCTCACCAAGGCCGGCCAGGAGCACCCATGACAGCAGCAGACGGTACAGTATGACTGGTAACTGTCTTTGTCAACTTGCCAAAGGAGCAGACGGTACAGTAGAGCTGGTAACCGTCTTTGCTAACTTGCAAAGGCAAGAGGATGCTGCTGTGTAGCACTGCAGTATCGCGTCTGTTAGCAGCATCCAGTAGACATATGGTGACAGTGAAACAAGGCTGAACGGGCTCCATGGTTGCCATGCTATGGCATCTGCCCGGGCAATCCAGGGAAAAGGGTGTGAAATGATTGTCTGCCGTTGTTTTCACGGAGGGAGGATTGACTGATGACATTTACCCATAACCACTCGTGACAAATTTTTGGCCCCATCAGGCAGTGGGATCTCAACCCAGAATTCCAATGGACGGGGGAGACTGCGGGAATTATGGGATAGCTACCCACAGTGCAACGCTCTGGAAGTCGACGCTAGCCTCGGTACATGGACACACGCCGCCGAATTAATGTGCTTACTGTGGCCACTTGCCCTTGACTTTATACAATCTGTTTCCAAAAATCGGTTTCTGTAAAATTGGAATAATCCCGTAGTGTAGACATACCCTAAGTGAGGGGTCACGATAAAAATCACAGTCTTGCACTACTGAGTTGTGTAGCTTGGACACAATCCATAGGGAAAGACAAGGGTTCTATAGTGCAGTGATAGAACTGAGTGATCTCTGGTAAAGACCCTCTTTTTCAGCACCACTAGAGTTGTAATCACAATAGCTGGGTTAGGTGATCTGTCATAAACAGATAGTTAAGGGTTAATGTCTCTTTTACCTGTAAAGGGTTAAGAAGCTCAGTAAACCTGGCTGACACCTGACCAGAGGACCAATGAAGGGACAAGATACTTTCAAATCTTGTTGTAGGGAAGTCTTTGTTTGTGTTCTTTGTTTGGGGGTTGTTCGTTCTCGGGGACTGAGAGGGACCAGATGTCAATCCAGGCTCTCCAAACCTCTCTGAATCAGTCTCATGTTTTAAATTTGTAAGTACCCAGCCAGGAAGGCGTGTTAGTCTTATGTTTGTTTTCTCAACCTGTAAATGTTTCTTTTGCTGGAAGGATTTTTACCTCTGTTTGCTGTGACTTTGAACCTGAGGCTAGAGGGGGTTTTCTCTGGCTATATAAATTTAAGTGCCTTGTAATACATTTTCCATCCTGATTTTACAGAGATAATTTTGACCTTTTCTTTTTCTTTAATTAAAAGCTTTCTTTTTAAGAACCGGATTGATTTTTCTTTGTTTTAAGATCCAGGAAATTGGGTCTGGACTCACCAGGGATTGGTGGGGGTGGGGGAAGGGAGGGGGGCTAGTGAATTCCTCTTTGTTTTTTTTTTAAGATCCAAGGAGTTTGGATCAGTGTAGCCTCTCAGGGTAACAAAGGGAGGGAAAGTCTGGGAGGGGAAAGGTGGGGGAATGGTTTATTTCCCCTTGTGTTAAGACCCAAGGGGTTTGGGTCTTGGGTTCCCCAGGGAAGGTTTGGGGGGAATGGAAAGTGTACCAAAACACTATATTTTTGGTTGGTGGCAGCGCTATCAGGTCTAAGCTGGAAATTAAGCTTAGAAAGGTCCATGCAGGTCCCCACATTTGTACTCTAAAGTTCAGAGTGGGGAGGAAACCTTGACACGGTCTAATTGGTCTAATTGGTGTCTCTGGACTGGACCAGGCAGCACTTCCCCCAGCATCTGGGGATGGACCTGTCTGAGTGTACTCCTGGACTTTGGACCTTTGCTAACCGCTGACAATAAACTCTGATGGGATACAGCAGAGAGGGAAGGAGGAACGTGATGTGTTAAAGGGATATTTGTTCATTGGAGGTTCACACTCACGTGGGGAAACTCAGATGAAGGACTCATGCCAAAGGTACTGTGAGAGTGGGTGCTGTACTTTTGTTTGATTTATTGTTGCTGTGTTTTCCCAAATTAATGTGAAGTTCCTTTTCCCTTGAATACATTTTTCCTTGTTTTATTCATACTTGAAACGTGGGAGAGGGGAAGTTTGTCTGTTACGGGCATCCAGGAAAGGAATTTAGTTTTCCCAAGATTCTGGGTGGAGGCTTGAGCTGATATGTATATTAATTTTAAGAGGAACCCCTAACTATTTGAACCTGGCTCCTTTTACTGCTGGCAAGAAAAGGGTTACACTAGCATTCAGAGGACTTTATGCATTATTCTATTTTTGCTGTTTTGACACATTTTTATAGAACTGTATAAGGTGCTCAGTAAGTAAACATGCCTTTAAAAATATTAATGTAACTCCTTGCAATGGGTACATAAGACCAGTTACGTCTCTCAAGGGCTGCATCTCCCCATTCCCGTGTTTCCTGGAAGAAAGAGAGGGGGGTAGGTTGGAGATGCAATTCCCAGGGCAGCTAGGACTGTATGCCATGTGTCCAGCTCAGAAGTGTGCCAGGTATAGAAAGAGCTCCTTTCCCTGAGAACTGACAGAGAATTAGAGGGAGCTGAGAGGGCTTAAGGGCCCTTTTCGTGAATAAAGAGGTAAATGAATGAACCCATTGTTTGTTTATTTTCTGATTTTGAGTTGGGAAAAGCCTGTGAAGTCCTGGAGGGGTGAAAATCCAGAATACTAGGGAAGGAAAAGCTCTGGTTTGGGGAAAACACTAAGACTCCACTACAGTGGTGCCATGCTACTTCAGAGGAGACTGAAAAAGAAAAAGATTCAGTTAGGGGAAATTTATTTGTGTGATGGTTCTCAGGGAACCCAGGACTATGCATCATCTTGTTACCCCTTGCCTCTAACGAGAGAGAATCTTGCCCCTGATGGTTGGGTGTTAGCTGCCTAACACGTCCAGCCTGTTAACCTCTCAAGCTCTCTCCTCTGAGCTATGCCAGCCCTGTCTTCACCTTGAAGCCTAACAATAGATTCACCCCAGTGTCTGAGACCCTTTGAAGCACTCACTTGTGACATCCAGCCCCAACACTGACTACTCTGATCCCAAAGGAACAGTTTACTTGAAACCACTACACTGGTAAACACACAGCACTTGTAATAAAACAAAAGAAGGCTTCAGAAAGAGTAGAGATTCAATTAAAAACAAGAGAGTGATGGAAAAATATAGTTACTATACAAAACAATATCATAACATGTGAACTAGGGCCTACACTTATTAACGTTACCTTTCCTATCTGATAAAGTAGGTTTCCCCCTCCAAAGTTCTGTCTTCTTGCAGAGCTTCTTGCAGACCAGGACCTTAACTTGTATGGAAACACCACTGCTCCACAAGATGTTTCCTTTGTGAATGGATAGAGAGTGCCTTTCCACACCTTCTGTTATACTGAAACAGTCTTTTGTCTTTATTCATAGGCAGGGTGATTTTGTTGGTTGTAATGTTCCTTTTTTTAACGTGCAAGTGGTTTCAATTGCTTGCAATTGTCTCTAGTTTTCCAGTGATAGAGTTGAGATGGAGTAAGGCTAGACAAACTGGCCTTGTGTTACATCACCACTAACAAGCAAGGCTGACAGCTTCCTTCTACTTGAATGGGCCATCACTGAGACATTCTATCCCCTGGTGATTAACTTTTACTCCATAAAGCACACTTTCAATACAGTTATATTAAATATTACCCATACATGAATCTCACAATAATTGAGTCTTGATAGGTTATGACCTTTCTATAGGTACCTTACATGTGATCCTTTATGGATATATACCCTGCAAGATATGTGTTTGGTATAAATTGTTTGTCAGGTCTGAGACGAGTTGTTTGCAAAGAACAGTGGACCCTTGGCCTAGGGGGCCTGTGTGTTACAGTTTGTCTTCAAAAGAACATCTCAGGTATGGTCTTTTCTTTGTCTATCTTGTCCTGCCACACTTACTCTGGCAGAGGGAGTTGTATTTAGATTTGAATAGGCTCCATAGACATGGTCCATTTGTTTGCTTTGTCCTGCTGTGCTTCCATTTGGCGTCATTTTTGCCACTGGACGTGTATGTAGCTCCTGTTCAGTTTAGGGGGCGGAATTTGACATACTGTTGTGATGGAGGACAGAATGTGATTCTTGGTGTTTATTTAAGTGTCAGGTAAAGAAGCACAATATACTTGCAATTGTCAGTTTAAAAAAGCGAGTCTGAATTAGTTTCAGGTGCCACACCAATCCCCCTGAATCTCCTGCTAATTCTGGTAGTTTAACAATGCAACTTCACTGTCTTTTAATGTTGTTTCTCTCCCCATTGCTGTGTTAAAGGGCCGCACAAACAAAATTGGAATCTGACTTTATAGGGGTAAACAATAAAGCTGACTAGACAACTTGAAAAAAATAGATTAGAGGAAAATTAGCTTATTCTCTTTCACGTACAGTAATCTAAGGTATTAATTGTAATAATAGATAAACTGTGTTCAGACTGAATCATGATATTTAAACTGATAGCTTCCTATTAACTATGGAACTAAGGAAAATCTGATCTTTTCAAGTAGGTGTGAATTGCATATCTGTCACAGGATGGCACTAGAGTTACATCTTGGTAATGTAGAATGCTCTTAAGAAGAGATGCTATCTATAAATGAGTCATTTTCCTATTTTGACAAAGAAACTAACACACTAGGCCCAAATTAAAAAAAAAAAGTGCTCTGTGTTTCTGAGGCCTCTTTTAAAATGTTCCATGTGGAAGACGTGTGACTCATGCTCTCAGTGTGTAAGTGATCTCACCGTCACCTCCCCACTTTCTGCTGGGTGAGCAGCTCCTGGAGGATTTGTTGTAATAAGATTTTTCTCTGAATTTTAAGGTGTATGTTACAAGCCGTGGCTTAGATTTCTTTGCAGCTCATCTCTCTCCTTGTGCCCCCCTTTCTGTTCTGTTATTTTAAACACTCCTATAGGTGTACAAACATTGCAAAAATCTGAAACAGCTTTTTGTAGCTGAAGCAATAAGAGACACTAATGGCTTCCAATATGTACATACTGTATTGGATAAAGGGCTGCACAGATTCCAGCTGTTGATCAAATGGTCTTTTTTGATTGAAGTGAGGGCTTTTTGATGCCTAGCTCTGATTTCCTTGCTTAAATTTACACTTACAATATGTAAACTTAAACCACGTCAGTATACGCCCACCAAGGAGGCTTCTTTGTATACAATTATTTTGGTTCCCATTTCAGGGCAGCCTGAGGCACCCTAAGGGAACCAACCCTAACCCTAGACCAGAGAACCTGACTAGCCTCAACTAATCCTAGCTTAGGGATCCTTGCTACCCTCCATCCTAGCCTGGGGAGCCCTGACCTCTGTAACCCTGACCTTGGCCCCAGAGGCCCTCCTGCGGTTGATGGAATCTATTCCCAACTTACATCTGAACAGAGTGGAAAATAATAATTTGGGTTAGAAGGGAGGAAGTATTGTTAAGGCACAGCAATGGGAGTCCAGAATCCTGGGTTCTGTTCCTTCTGCTGCCATAGAGTTTTTGTGTGTCCTTAAAAACAAACACTATATTTGTCTTAAAGGGGGAAATTCTGGCTTCCTATGCAGAGACAACTTTTTCATAGATTCCAAGGTGAGAGAGGACCATTTGTGATCATCTAGTGTGACTTTCTGTGTAACAAAAGCCATAGAATTTCCTCTAAAATAATTCCTAGAGCATACTTTTTAGAAAAACTTCCAATCTTGATTTAAAAATTGTCGGTTATGGAGAATCTACCACAAACCTTGGTAAATTGTCCCAACGGTTAATTACCCTCACAGTCAAAACATTTACACCTCATTTCCAGTGTGAATGTGTCTAGCTTCAGCTTCCATCCATGGGATCACATTATAGCTTTTTCTTCTAGATGGAAGAGCCCGTTATTAAATGTTTGTTCCCCATGTAGATACTTACAGGCTGTAATCAAGTCACCTCTTTACTTCTCTTTGTTGAGCTAAATGGATTGAGCTCCTTGAGTCTCACCATAAGGCATGTTACTAATTCTTTAATCATTCTTGTGGCCCTTCTCTGAACCCTCTCCAATTTATCACCATCCTGCTTGAATTGTGAACACCAGAAGTGGACTCAGTATTCAACCAGTGGTTGCATCAGTGCCTAATACAGAGGTAAAATAACCTCTCTACTCCTACTTGAGATTCCCCTGTTTATGCATCCCAGGATTGCATAAGCTATTTTGGCCATGCTGGGAGCTCATTTTCAGCTGATTATCTACCATGACCCCTAAATCTTTTTTCATAGTCAAAACAGGTTTTGTGTGCAAGGGACTGATACGAGGGTTGTTAAGAGATTGAATCTTCCCCTCTAACCTGGAAGCAGGTTGTGGGGTAAGTACACAGGTAGGCAGTGGTCCATACTACAGCCTTTGGACTGTGCTGCCTATTGCACAGGTTGCAGATGTGTTAGCTGTGCCTTTCCCCACCAAAAACGTGGAGAGAGCAACAACTGAGATTGGGTCCCCTTGTCTGGCGTCTCTAGTTCCATTTCCTTCCACCTTATAGTCACCTTATGAAGCAGAGACATGGTGGTTTTGTTGCTTTCAGAGTGTTCTGTGGTCAGAAGGAATTCATCCAAGTCTCTTTAAAACTCATTGTAGAAAGTAAGTGCGCGTAACCTGCTTTTTGTAAATCAGGAACAAAGGAAGTTTCTTATAACCACAAAGATGTTTTTGTATATACTGCAAAGAGTCATATGAACATACTGTTAATACATAAATATTTATTGTCTGCATGTAGAATCACTGCGTGATCGGATATGCAGTTCTGGAGAAACATGCGCTTTGCTGGAGTGAATGCATTTGGAGTTCCAATAAATAAACTTTGCTTACAGTATATGCAGTGATGAGCTGCCAAAATCTTAACAACTGGTTCCCTATAAAAAGTTCTGATTTAAGTGAGGGGGATTGGGGGAGGGGCCGGGGTGGGGGGAACTTACCCCCCCCCGGTAACCCTAGAGCTTGCAGCCCCCTACCCCCCTTACCTTGCTGGCAGCTCAAAGCAGCAGGATGACTCAGGAGCTCAGCTGAGCTGCCCAGCTGGTGCCGGCGGCTGGCCCCGCTGCAGCTGGGGGGAAGCGGGGGAAGGGCCGGGGGAGCCTCAGCCTCCCCAGTTGGGAATCCTGGGAGCAACAGGATGGTCCAGCCCGCAGACCGGAGTTCTTTGCCCACCCCCTGGCCCTTTAACAATCGGTTCTCCACAGAGGTCTAATTTTAGCAACCGGTTCTTGGGAACCTGTGGGAACCGGCTCCAGCTCACCACTGAGTATATGTGTAAGGACGAGAATTAAATTTCTTTTGAATATCTAGTCACTGAAGGCCACAGATGTAAATCCTTCCAGACATGGGATGCAAATTCTTCTTAAACTAATTCACACTTTGTAGAAAAACTTGCTAGCCTTTGTGGTTTTACCCACTGTGTCTTGATTGCAAGAGCCACAACTTTTTGTCAATGCCTGTTTCATCAAAACTAAAGCCTACTTTAGTGTACTGAAAAGAGCTCAATCATTTTCGTTAGCTGACTTCAGAAGAGCTGACTGGTGTGACTAAGGACAGTAATTGGCCTGTTGTATCGTACCATTGCAACCCCATTGAAGTCAGTTGTATAAGTGAGAGCAAAATTTGGCCCAATATGTCTACTCTAAAATGCTTAATGTTTTACTTTGGATTTTAAGTAGGGTCACCAACTTTCTACTTGCACAAAACCGAACACCCCTGCATGCCCCTGTCCCACCCCGCCCAGGCCCCGTCCTTTCTCTGAGGCCCCGCCCCTGCTCAGTCCATCCTCCCCTCTGTCTCTCACTTGCCTTCCCCACCCTCACGCAATTGCTTATTTTCACGAGGCTGGGGCAGGGAATTGGGGTGTAGGAGGGGAGGAGGGCTCTGGCTGGGGGTGCGTGCTCTGGGATGGGGCCAGAAATTAAGAGTTATGGGAGTGGGAGGGGGCTTCAGGCTGAGGCAGTGGGTTGGGATGTAGGAGGGGGTGAGGGCTCTGGGGTAGAGCAGGGATGAGGGGTTTGGGGTGCAGGAGGGGGTTCCGGGCTGGGGGGTGGAGCCGAGGGGTTTGGAGTACGGTAGGGGGCTCTGGGTTGAGGCAGGGGGTTGGGATGTGGGAGGGGGTACAGGCTCTGGGCTGGGGGTGGAGATTCTGGGGTGGGGCCAAAAATGAGGGGTTCAGGGTGCGGGAGGTGGCTCCAGGCTGTGGGAGAGGGTTGGGGTGCAGGGGTGGTGAGGGCTCTAGCTGGGGGTGCGGACTCTGTTGTGGGGATGAGGGATTTGAAGTGCAGGAGGGGGTTCCAGGCTGGGGGGTGGAGCTGAGGGGTTTGGAGTATGGTAGGGGGCTCCGGGTTGAGGCAGGGGGTTGGGGTGTGGGAGGGGGTACAGGCTCTGGGCTGGGGGTGTGGGTTCTGGGGTGGGGCCAGAAATGAAGGGTTCAGGGTGTGGGAGGGGACTCTGGGTTGGGGCAGGGGGTTGGGGTGCAGGAGGTGTGAGGTCTCCAGCTGGGGGTGCGGGCTCTGGTGTGGGGCCGGGGATGAAGGATTTGGGATGCAGGAGGGGGCTCTGGGCTGGGACCGAGGGGTTCGGAGGGCAGGAGGGGGATCAGGGCTGGAGCAGGGAGTTGCAGTGTGGGTGGGGAAGGGTGCAAGCTCTGGGTGGTGCTTACCTCAGGTAGCTCCTGGAGTCGCAGGGAGCCGCAGCAGGTAGGGAACCTGCCTTAGCCCCACTGCGCTCCCAACTGGACTTTTAACGTCCTGGTCAGCAGTGCTGACTGGAGCCATCAGGGTCCCTTTTTGACTGGGTGTTCTGGTCAAAAACCCAACACCTGGCAATCCTAATTTTTAGAGTTCAGTAGATTACTTATTTTCTTAAAATAAAATATTTTCTTTCTATCAGTCTTTCTTCTTATACTAATCCCTAGTTATATTTCTTTATGACTGTATGCTGAAGGCTGTCCAGCATAAATAAAGGCTAATTCCAGTGATACAACATGCATGTTGATATAACGGTCAAAATTCAAGTTTGTTTATGTGTAGCTTGAGGATAGTTTATATACTACATTTCTCAATCATGTCAGACAACATGGACATCACTTTTCTAAGTCAAGTATGAACCTTTTACATCAAAATCCGCTATTTGTAAACTCTAGTGATTGGGCTTAAATGTCCTTTACTTCTGTTATAATAAATAGTAATTGTAGAATAAACAACCTATAAATGCCAAGTTTCCCATTTCAAGTTTTCCAGTAGTCTGTGATTTGCGGGGGAGGGGAAGAGTGCTGTAAAAAATTGTAGGACTTGCAGTCTGCATTAAATGAAATAAGAGACAAGAAAGGCTGCACATTTTAATAATCCCATCATTTAGGCAGTGATGTGACTGACACAAAATAATTGGCTAATGTATTGTAGGTGAATAATTCATTCATTAGTTGTTTTTTGTTTGAAAGAGACAGTAACTTACATTTTAATTTTCACTAGTAGGAACACATTTTTCAAAGGATTATGTTTGGAAGGGAGAATGAGTTCTTTAGGGATTATCTGATCTTTAAGGGCTATTTCCTTTTTCAGATAAATGAAAAGCAGTCCCTCATTCCCAGACTGAATGAGGAAGATTTAAAATGAGTCAGATTAAAATTGAGCTTGCATCATTAGTCCCCTTCATAGGAACAGATATTGCATTGTAAGAAGATTCTACAATGGAGTACATCATTAGCCTTCTCTTTGAAGTATGAAGGTACTTTTTCATAGAGAGTTGGATTATAATGATATCACATTACTGTTGGGTCTAAATAATAATTCAGAGCTGCAGTGAACACTAGAGTGTGCTAAAAGAACAGTGATGGTTTTAAGAACTGAACACTAGTAGCTCAAAGTATTAAAAGAATAGAAATGGCCTGGGCCATGATATTCAGATTTAACTTCCCCAGAGTTTGGGTGTTCAGGTCAACGGTTTTGATTCAGTCCCATCATGAGTTGCCATAAATGGCAATTCTACTTTGTGCTATGGTACCTGCCACAGTCAGAATAAATACAAAAATTGTAGTGATGTTGGCCTTCATACTGTAAGGTTCCAAGCAACTTCAGGAGGCCCTGAAGTCAATTGGAACTGTGGGCACTCAGCATCTCCAGGAATTGCTCTGCACGTTACAGGAAAGGACCTCTCATGGTGTGGGGATGGTGGTGGTAAGGTTCAAGGGCAAGTCTCTATATAGGTAATGGCATCATGCACACGATCACTGAGACAGTGACATCTCATCGAAGGGGAGCACCATAGAGAAGAATTCTGCCTTAAGCTATTATTTTAATATTAGTAACTGCTAAATATTAAAGGTATTTTAACTAGTAATGTTTATTTAAACTGTACAGTTTCATACATTTGAAATAATGGTTTTACCTTTCCAAATTAGCTTTGTATTGAGACACTTTTAAATTAAAGAAAGACATGGCATGTAAGAGAGCCATCCTAAATTCTAATCCCAGTTTTCACCCTGCCTCCTCCTGTGGCCTTGGGCAAACGGCTTAACTGTTTATTATGCTTTTTTCTTCCTCTGTAAAATGAAGATGTTGATTCCCCACAGACATTGTGAATCTGACTATTTTAAAAGCACTTCAAAGAAAAGTGCTGAAGTTTTATGTCGACAGTTTTCTGGGCTAGTTCTTCAGCTAGTGTACATTGGTGCAGCCCTGCTCACTTCAACAGAACTACACCCATTTACACCAGTGAGGATCTGGTCCAATATATTTAGGTCAGATATAGCAAATTTTGGACATATGAAGTAATAGACTATGTTTCTCTGATTATGGCAACACTATTTCTACTGGCTTGGAAAATATGTTCTACTGTATATAGCATTAAAACCACTTCTCAGGAGCTAAATAATGTTGTAAAACGTGTTAAATATTGGAGTGACTGATGAACATCTGATCTCTAATTTAAAAGACTTATTCTAGGACATAGTGTCCTGATAAGAATAGAACAAATGCTACCATAATATTTATTATTACAGAATTCCAACTTGGGGCTTGGATTCTAACCAATCAGAGGTAAAACTGTAGAATAATAACATAATTTGCTTTTATGAGGACTCTTTAATCTGAATAGCACATTACTTTTGTTGCATCCACACTTACCATGCTGCCTTTTGTTTGTATCAGTGTATTTTGGGGAAACTTGGGCTGTGGTGGGGGATAAAGTGCCTGGTAGACACGCAAAAGAGTGGTGCCATCAATGTATGCTGATTTTTCTCAGCTCTCTGTGGAGTGGAACAGTTTCAGCCCATCTGGTTACACAGGCAGGCACACTTAGAGTACATTGGCACTGAAATAAAAAAACCATGGCACCAAGTTTCAGAGCTCGGGTCAATTGACTTAGGCTTGAGAGGTTTGTGCTGAGAACCACCCCCCTCACTGGTTTCAGAGCCTGGGCTCCAGTCTGAGCCTAAATATCTACTCTGCAGTTTTTAGTCCTGGAGCCTGAGCCAGAGCCAGCTGACCCAGGCCAGTTGCGGCTGTATCCCGGGTCTTTTATTGCAGTATAGACGTACCAAGGGGCTCCATTCTACCCAGCAAAATAAGTGTTATGACCCGAGTACAGAAAGAAAACCATGTGTTGTCTAGACTGCTGGCAAGGGCAACCCATGGTCAATTGCCATGATCATTAGCTGACTATTACTATTAATGCCGTGGGTAGACACAGAGGGCCTGATTCTGATTTATATTAGTGCCCCTTTACACCATTCTGGCAGTGTGAAGAGGCCTTAGAGTGAATGAGAATAAGGCCCATACTGTAGAGCCAACCATGTCACTAACTGGATTACAAGTTACTGTGTAGACTAGGCCTAAGCTGCTCTTACTGGATAAGGCAACTTTAATATTTTTCTTGTCCAAGAAAATGAAAACCAGAGAAGCCCTCACTTCCTGAATGCCTGTGGAATATTCCAAATGGCTCCAAGTAAGGAAAACTCAGCCTGCATCTTTAGTTTTCTTCCAAAAGAGCTGTTTTAAGAGACTGCTATAACAGGAGACAACACTGCTGCAAATATTACTTTTAGATTTTGTTGCTTTCTGTAAAACCTCTTTGCTGGTTGCAAGATCACCTTATATTTGAACAGTTGCTGAGAGTAGCTAATGCTTAAGCACTAGTGCAGTGGGGATTGAATGAGCCTCTTGAGCATATTTACATTATTAATCATGCACAGCTGCTGAATAGAACCTCTTGAATCGCCCCCCTCCCCGGGAGAAGCTTTCTTATCTAGTACTGATAAAATGGGCCCAGCTTTGCCAAACTAAAGGGAAGGCTGAGGAGTATGACAGTTACAGCAACATTTTGCAGAGGGAAACTAGGCACATAAGCTTTTGGAAATTCTATGTTCATGTTTTAACAAATGTTCATGACCTTTCCTCTGATACAAACCAGCTGTAGCCATGCATTAGATTCTGTAAACAGTGTTTCCTAGCTTTTAAAGTTGCCAGACACAAAGCAAGAGATTTTAAGCTTTACTGTTTCTTTTCTAACGTGTTCTCCTTTTTCCTTATTAGTCCAGTTACCAGCGAATGCCGCGTATTGTGGGCCTGGTCCAGTTGTAGTGAAGTTGGCAGGAACAGGCTTTGTAGTGGTAATTGCACATGCCGTGTGTGTTTAGGAAGGAGTGGGCCAAAGTTCTTGCAGCTTTTCATCTTGATGCTGGTTTTAGTTTCTATATAAAAGTAACAAGTTTAACAACACTGGTACTTGTGCAGAAAGCTGGTACTAAGCATTTGGATCCATTTTTTTCTCTATCATCTTGGGATAATTCAGAAAGTAAGCATAGGTCCTATCTTCACCAAGGGATTTCTTTTCTGTATCTCATTATAATTTCTGTTTTTCAAATGCCTGTCAGGAAGGGGGGGGCAAGTCTCATTAGGAAGAGAGAATAACTTTATGCTTTAAGAGGGCGGTACAAAGATACAGAGAGAGAGTTCTGCTTCAGAACTGATGGCCAGAAGTGCACATCAGACTTTCCCCCCTTCTTGATGTCGCAGGAAGTAATGTTCACCCACTTTTCCTATGACCCATTTATTTCTTATAAGAAACTAATCATCTGCTTTCTTCATGTCTTTTATGCTGACTTATTTTTCAAGTCAAGCCTTTTGTCCTATGATACACTCTTGCCGCTGTCTCTCTAACGAATATTTATCCCTCTGTTTTCCACATGCCTCTTCTTTGAAATAAATGCTTCCAGTACAGTACAACTCTAGTTTATAACGTATTTAAACAATGTCTCAAACTCACTTTTCCATCTGAATTCCAGTGACTCAACTGCTGAAACCCATTGGTAGGGTTAAGATTCGTAAGTTTTGTCACAGCAGTTTTTCCAAAAGGGCTGAAGGATGGATTTTCTGAGCAGCTGAATTGGCTGAGTTTCATAGCAGGGAAAACAGTCTCATTGCCAAGAGATTTGTCATCATGAGCTCCAGAGCAAGTCTGCAAAGGAATATGTTGGGGGATAGAGAAGAGAGGAAAAAGCATAATTTATTCAAATGTTTCGCTTATTGCAAAGCTGTATCACATTCTGTATTAATCAGTGTGTGTCTTGATTTGTTCTGGGTAAACAACACTTAGATACCAGGAAATTCAACCCAAACTCAGCATGTCCAGTCACATTTTTAGAACGTTTCTGAGCTCTCTAGGTACAAAAATAGCTTTCCATTTTAAAGTGTAATGGGACCATGAGTGACAGAAGCACTCTAAAAGTGGGGAGGGCACACCCGAACTGTGATCCTGCCCCCACCCCACTCCACCTTCCTGAGGCTCAGCCCTCACGCCACCCCTTTCCCTGATGCCCTGCCCCCGTGCCGCTCCTTCCCTCCAAAACCCCACCTCCCGCTTGCTCCTCTCTGCCACCTCCCTCCTGTCGCATGCCCTTATGGCTGGTAAAAAGTGGGAAGGCATAGCCCTCCCATTTTTAAAAGTGGTGGGGCCATGGCCTCCCCACCCACCCCCCTTTTCTGGTGCCCCTGAATGGGGCTGACATAGATGAACTAACAGAAGAAAAAGCTTCTAATTGTGCACAGGTACACTAATAGACTGTTTTTAGTTACTGCACTAAGGTTGATTAAATATTATGCCCTCCAGAGTTCCTTCTACCTAACCCAGCCACAGCTGCCAAGCTTTGTACAGGTGCATGTTCTGGCCCCACCGTTGCTTGAAGCAGGGTGAGTTGACTATATACCGAAGTTTTATGGTCACACAGTGTCACATGTGGAACTTAATAAAACTTTGCAGCTATGGGTGAAGTGCCCTACAGTTGGGCATAATATTTGGGGCAGGGACTGTCTTTGTGTCATGTGTTATGCTAGCACAGCAGGGCTCTAGTCCATGACTGGGGCTCCCAGGCACTACCACAATACCAATGACTGATAAATTATGGAAGAAAATAAATTGTTTTCGTGATATAGGAGGAGGGTATTACTTCAATGTGCATTAAGTGTATGCGGTCATATTTTTTGAGGGAGATGTAGTACCCTCTGAAATATCTTCAAATGATGGCGCTGTCATGCTGTTTAAAGTGGTGCACCAACCTCAGAGCAGACTGTCAAAAGCAGGGCAGCCCCCCCAAACTAGTGGTATGTTCTATAATTAGATTTCTCCAACCCCATAAAGAATGGATCACTGTAACAATCTTACCATGGAGTCACGGACAGTGCCCTGGGGCTCTCCAGTCTATCTTGTCACCCAGGCAAGCTGGACTTACTAATAAAGGTCACTTAACACCAAAAATCACAAAATATTCAAGTTGCTCCCAAGCCCCAGAGATCAGTCACTTACCTCAGATCAATTTGTACCTTAGATCTCACACCGCAGACAACTCTGGTAGCCAATCTTTTAGTAAACTAATTAAGGATTTATTAACTAGGAAAAAGATATGAGAGCTATTTACAGGTCAAAGCAGGCACCATATATGCACAAATGAGTTCAGTCTATGGTTCCGAAAGGTGACAGAGATGTAGTAATCTGTCAGCATTGAATGACTTTTCAAGACTTAACCCAGGTTGATCCTAGGGATCTCTTCTTTTTTGTTTCATAGCTCCAGCTCTTGTAAGAGTCCAAATAGTAGAGATGAAAAATCTTCATGTCAACTTTCTTTATTTCCCTCTTCCAGCAGTCAAACCGATGGGACAAGGCCTTCTGCACATACTTCTCCAAGGGTGGATGAGGCAATCAACAGAGCTTTTGTCCTACAATAGCCAACTTAATTTTGATAGTCCTCTTGGAAGTACGGGAGAGAGGGGGAGAGAGCCACTCTTTCCTGTCTGAGTCCACAAGTTCAAAGCAGACATTTTTACAATTATAAAACCAACTTATATTTTACCCTGTAGCATGGAATACAGACATTGTAAGATTAATGCATGCAGCAGCTAACAAGCATTTTATAGAGTCTAAACAATAAACACATCCTTACAAGTCTAACACCCACTGTGAACAATGAAGTAACATATATATGAGTTGGTTTGGTTTCCAGATCTCAGCTGATGCCTGCAGACTTGGCAAGAGCTGGCACCTGGCTTACCAGCATCACAAGAGGATCATGCATTTAAGACCTCAAAATGACCACTGTTCTTGGCATCATAATCTTGGAATGGAATCCCAGAAAGGAAACTTGGGCACAGAACAAGCTGCAATATACTGTTCTCAGTGCCCTAAAACATACTCGAGGGCATCACAAAGGGTAGTGAAAAGAGGAATTTACTCTTTATTAGACACAATGTATAATTAACTTATACAAGGTGGGGAAAAAACTTGCTTGGCTGTGGAAGAAGTAACATCCACCTTGTAGATGTTAAAGTGAAACTTTGGGACAATATTAAGACGGAAGGCTGACTTAAAGGGGCTCTCTTGCAAAGTATTCCTGAATAAATGTACAGAATTCAGTTTTGTTCTGTGTTTGTTAGAGAGGCCAGCTACATTAAGCAACCAATTTTCGGCGGTCTCTTGAGTGATCACTTCAGAGCTATTTCACTGTATTTATTGACAGTGTGTTCCAGTGACAATATTACCCCTGTAATTGGAACAAAGTCAGTGTCAATCTGGGTTACATGTTTCTTGCACACGTGCTGCTCATGGAAGTGAGACCTGCCTGGGGCAATTCTGCCTGAGATTCCTGCCATTCTAAATCATTTTCGTGTATATTTTTTATTACAGTTTGGAATTCTTTGCTCATTTATCCCAGTTTCCCTTCTTTACCCTTAATCTTCAGTCCCTTCTCCCATTCCCAATTTGGTATTTGATGCATGTCTTGCTTTGTATGAATAAATCAGTGCTCAGGGATGTCAGTTTTATATTTTATACAGAAGACCTGTGCTTTGTTCTTATTAATCCTTCAATGTATACAGAATGTAAAATAAGTAATAGATGTATTAAATCCTTTCAGACCCATAGGGAAGTCCTGTTCCCATTGAGGTAAATTGGGCCAAGATTTGAGCCCAGTGTCTGATTAAACACTCTCCTGCTTTCAATATCTATCAAAATGTATTAGCATTCTTTAGATTTACCTCAAAAAACTAGAAATGTGGGAAAACGTAGGAAAATCTGGTGACATCTAGGGAGGCAATGTGGCCTTGTGGATGAGCACTGGAGTGGGACTTGGGAGACTTGTATTCTACTCCTGGGTCTGCTACTGGTTTGATGGGTGACCTTTAGCAAATCACTTCATCTCCATGCCTCAGTTTACCCATCTGTAAAGTGCAGATAATGAAATGTACTCCTTTGTAAAGCACATTGAGATTTTCTGAACAAAAGTGCTGCAGAAGAGCTATGTATTACTAGTTTGGAAATGACTTTGGGCCAAATCCTGATCCCAAAAGCAAATACCAAACATAAAGACTTTGTAATATTACTGAAGTTTACAAGATGGTGATATTACTAGTCTTGCTAGCAGTGTTTAACTTATTGCATATATAGTTAAATCATGAGAGATGCTTCTTGTTGGTTGTGGTGCAATTCCTTTTAGAAGCTATGCCTATCACCAGTCAAATCTCTTTACTCTCTTAGCATCTCTGACCAAATTGTATCTCAGGTACATAGCTGCTGCTGCTGGCAGGATACAACCATGCAAGCCAGAAAAAACATTACATGGTTTCAAAATCTTATAAGTGTCCAGGCTAGGGGGTAGGGCAGAGGGGTTCAGTGTGTGGGAGGGGGCTCTGGGATGGGGCAGGAAGTTGGGGTGCAGGAGGTAGTGAGGGCTCCATCTGGGGGTGCAGGGTCTGGGGTGGGGCTGGGGATGAAGTAGTTTGGGGTTGGAGCGTGGGTTTACCTCTGTTGGGGAGGTGCGGAGCCAGTGCTCGGGGCGGGGGCAGTGCGCGGAGCCCTGTGGCCCCCCTGCCTAGGAGCCGGACTTGCTGGCCGCTTCCAGGGCACAGCGTGGAGCCAGGACAGGTAGGCACTAACCTGCCGTAGACCTGAAGTACCTCTGACTGGATTTTAATGGCCCCGTCAGCGGTGCTGACTGGAGCCACCAGGGTCCCTTTTCAACTGGACACCTGGTCACCCTAGGATTCACATCGTATCTCCCTACCCCAGAGAGGTTACATACACTCCCAGCCCACAATAATACATAATCTTTGCATTTAATACAATGGACTCCAAAGGTACTTAAACTTTATTCAATAAGGTTTTTCAAGGATACTTCAGAAAATTGCCATATCTGTCACAATAGGCTTTACACACAGGAATCATGCATGCATTGGGTAACTGGGAATTCTAGTGTCAGGTCACCCTTATTTTTCATGCATCCTCCACAGAATCCGGGAGTAATGTGTGTCTCCTAGTGAATATAGCAGCTAATACTAATGCACTGTTTTTTATCTGTGATGCTTTATTATACTGTGATTCCAAAACCAACCCAATTAACTATTGTGGGGAATTACAAAATTAAGTTGTATTTCAGAGTGATATTTATATACATATTTTTACCGCTTTATGCTCTGCAGCCCTGAATTAGTCATTATTATTTCTGGCTGATGAGCACCAGACAGAGCTTCCTTTGGAGCTATTAAGCACTGTTGAGCAGTTTAAGGCACTCCCTTTCCCTCAAGACCTAGTATGCTGTTACTGCAGTACTTCCAGCCACTTGTAAATGAAAGAGCAACTGGCATCAGAAACTGAATTTTGGCCTTCTGTCTGGCTCTACAGAGAACTACTGTCAAGCTACTTGGCTGGTACTGAAGATACCATGTAAAATTATTTACTGTTTGCTGGTAATATGATGATGTCTAAAGAAAGAGCACTTTTAAAATGAGCTATACAGATTGGCCAGAGGAGCAGGGTCACAGGAGAGCCAGTAGTTTTTAATTTCAGAGTGGTAGCCGTGTTAGTCTTTATCAGCAAAAAGAACGAGGAGTACTTGTGGTACTCTTTGGTTTTTTTTTTTCATTTTTAATTGTAATTTTTCTCCTTGAAGGTACCTAGCTTTTGAAATATAAAAATAATGTAGGTTATTTAAAAACAAAAAACTCCCACAAAAAGCAGGTACTAGAGATGCTGATTTCATTCCTGCCTCTCCTTTTACTGAGACATAATGCCTTTGGGCAACCACCCTGTGATGGGGTGGGCATACTGCACAGGATTGGAACGGACTAAGATGGGCAGACTGGCCAATTAATTCACCAGGCTGGAAGAGGAGCACGAGACTAACTGATTGCATGCAGGCTCACCTATGCAGAAACAGGAAAAGCCAGAAACCTGGCTGGTGGTGGTGGTGGTGGTGGTGGAAGGATTGCAGGGAAGTAGGCTGCAGCCTGCAGCCACTTCCAGTGGAGGGAGTTGTGAGGCCTGATAAGTAGGAAAAAGACCAGGGAAACAGTAGCAAGGGGTAGGACTGTGCAAAGATCTTGGCTGGTTGTTATAGGGTCCTTGGGCTGGAACCCAGTGTAGAGTGTGGTCCTGGGTTCTCCTACTAGCCACTGGGAAGTGGCAATGGTGTTGGAGAGGCCAGCGAGCCAGCGGGTCTGGAAAGACTTTGAATTCCTTGGAAGGGGAGGACTTTAGTGACTGGGCCAAATCACAAAGAGGAGACTACAGTCCCTGGAGTGAGAGGGGCTGCACGGTGAGAGAGCCTGGGGGAAGACACTGCTGGAGGAGGAGTGCAATGCCTGGCAGAGCTAACTCCCAGGATGGCCAGCAGGAGGTGCAGTTAGCGGTGAGTGAACTCCATGACACACCCCAAAGAGCTAAAAGCCAGTCCGACTGCTACCAAAGGCTACCAAACACAATAAAAGCAAAAAAGCTTCAAAATACATTCCAGGAAGCCAGGCTTCAGTCAACCATACTGTAGATGCTGAAACTTGCTGCCTGCCTGCATTTTATTTGGCTGCATGTGCCTCAGGCCCACAGAAATATTCAACCATTAACTTTCGGGATTATAATATGACTTTTTCATTTTATATGGATAAAAAACAGCAGCTAAAGAGTCATGTTAGATGCATCCGACGAAGTGGGTATTCACCCACGAAAGCTCATGCTGCAAAATGTCTGTTAGTCTATAAGGTGCCACAGGATTCTTTGCTGCTTATGTTAGATGACTTAACTAGTGAAGTTCATTTGTTTATTTTAGACAAGTATTAGTAATTTAGAAATAAGTAGTAATGACAATGCTATTTTAATTTGTTTCCCCTTGTGTGAAAGTAAGTTGAGAGGGTATAGATTTTTACGGTATGAAGTCTTACTCCATCAGCTTGCCAGAATGAAACTTGGTAAGAAAATGAGGCAAACTGAAATTGATGGCCATGCTATTTCCATTGATAATCACAGGAACCCTGAAGTAAGCACACTTACTTACATTTTTTCATGCAATATCCAAAAGTCTTGCTTGAAAGCAGATGTCAACATGTTAATACTGTCTTCCCCCATACACACTACTGTACAATGGATTGCCAAAATGTTTGAGTACATCAAAGAATATGTTTCAAGATGCATCAAAATCCCCATTAGCTCATATTTAAATTGGATGTTTCTGTTTTCCAATTATGTTAATGATGAAGAGCTTACAGATAAAGGCAGTATAATAATAATACTGATGTACTATATATAATCTATCCACCTAGCTTTTCCATACCGCCTGTCCATCAGTATTTTCCCTGGATCTCCTACCTTCCATCTCTGGCTCAGGCCAGCATCTGCTACAGTGCAACCTGGAGTTATTTTATATTGTTTATATACCTTAAACATTATTTGTGTACATTTAACTTTTTATATCATAGTAATTCCATGCACTAATCCTCCCCAACAACCCTGTGCTTCCCCCCCTCAAATAAAAAATACAAAAAAGTACCTTTCTTCAGCAAGACTGACAAACCAAGCGAAACATGAAGCTTGGAGGCCAAGCCATTTTGGAGAAAAGCAAAAAACATAAAACCTCAGGGAAATTTTGACACACTATTATTCTGAAATTCCCATTTGAGTTTAACCAAATTTCTCCCAAAACCTCTACCTGGGCATGCGAAGTGGTGGGCAAAATACTAGCGGGGTCAGCTGCTTTGCAGGGAAGTTAGGTTCAACCCCCGCCACCCCCAAATCAGGCTTCTAATGTGCAGCTCACTAATACTCTGTACAGTATGTTGCAGGTTGGCTGTGCACCCCTCTGGTAGCCAAAATTAAATATATAAACTTTGCTCACATACTTGGGAGATTATTTCATTGTATCTGTAGGTGCCTTCTAGTGCAGAACCTATTCTGCCGTGAGGAAGCCTAGATGACTAAAATAGAGGCACCTGCAAATGAAATAAAATAAGCATGGAATAATCTCCCCAGGATTCAAGAAAAGCTTTATTTTTCTCATCAGTGATGTGTTCAGTAGTGCTGGCGTCAGAATCTAAATCTGAAAGAGTACCTTTTAGTAACATCAGTCCTTCTTAGCAGTTTCACTCAGACTTGAATCAAAGTTTACCTTGGATGCCTAGAAGGCATGTTGATTCTGTATTACTGCACACGAGAAAAAAGCTCACACGCTTTGTCTTGCTAAGAAAAAAGCAAACTCTTGTTGTATAAGTTAATTTCCATTGAAGCTGCCAATAACAAAAACTTTCATCATGCTCTTCGGATAATTGTACGAAACCTGGATTTGATGGCAGCCAAAGGACCTACATGGAGGAAATAAAAGAGGGATCCAGCTGGAGCAGAGAGGTTGTGAAGAGACTTAAATGTTGGCAGCCCTTTCTCTTGGCTATGTGGAGAAGGCAATAAGAGGTGAATAGAATTTCACAATATGCAGAAGTGAATATGTATTGATGAGCTGACATAGTTCTCTGATGTGTTTTTTTTTTTTAAAAACTTCCCTCAGCAGAAGACTGTGTTCCATGCTGGCAGACATAGCACACTTTGAAATAAAATGATGAAGCACTTGGAAGAAGATGGGAAGAATAATGTGCAGAGCTGAAATTTGAAATCTGTAACAATATGCTAAAAAAAGCCAATAGTTCTAGGACGGTATGGTTAAGGGCACTAGTAATGGGAGCCATGTTTTAATCTCTAATCACAGGTTTGTTATGCCTGACAATTGTCGTCCTTTGTGAAAGGATTTGAGATCACTTCCTGGTGGATAAGATAGCTACAAAAAAACTCAGTGTGGTTAGTAGTATTTTGTATAGCTGTCTGCAGTCAGCAGAAGGACCATAGCCTGTAGAAGCATGGAGACTGAATTGCCATTTCACCCCACCCTATGGTGGTGGCTCCAGGCCAGGGCTGAGGCATGTTTGCAGGACAGTAACAGGAGCCTTATGGTGTTACAACTCCTTGTGCTGTTCTTGTTCACTGGTTAAATAGAGGACTCTAATTTCCACTGCTGCCTGGCACCTTTCGCGTGTAATAAATTCACATTATGTAAGGAACTACATCAACCTTTTTTCATATGTGAATCCTTAAAAAATTTCATATGAAGGTGGGGAATTCTTTGGAAATCTTAGACAGGCCCCCAGGTTGAAAACCACTAAACTTTTTAAGCAAGTGGAAGTGGCTTTCCTAGCATCTCTCACAGACAACATCATAAAATCATAAAAACATTCCTAACAAGAAGTGTAAGCACCTTTTAAGGCAAGTTCTTTATAATATTGCCAACCATGAGCAAAACCTCATCTCACCAGAGAATCCAAAGCCCTAAAGGTGGTTTGCTACAGAGAATGCCTGATCATATTCTTCCTACTCTTGTCAACTTTGAATCCTTTCAAGGATATTTGCTAGCAGTTTTAGCACAGCATAAACAGTGGCCTGGGACCTAGTTATTTTAGGGAGATTCTGTCCCTCCTTCCCCTCTTTGCTAATACTGAATAACCGTACTCCATGAGTTAGTGCCATGAAAAGCAGCATGGCTACTTATGGAGCAAGATACCACTCAGCACAAAATAAGGAACAGAATCTGGTCCTTGGAGATGACTTCTTCTTGTGATTTGTAATGCTAGCTATGCTGTGCATGTGTGATTGACAGGGCCCAAAGTGAAATTGTCTCGGGGTCAGTGATGAAAGGCCTTTACCTGTGGAAGAGTTTGCAATCTCCTTTTAGACATGGAACAATGTGTATGTATAACAATCAATTCATAGTCACAGTGTGGCAAGGAAGGATGTAGCTTACTGGAATATGCAGCTTGCTAGTTTTTGTTCTATTGAATGCATATTGTTGACAATAGGGACAATAATGGCAGCATCTGTAAGTTGTTTAATTTTTTAGCTCCTACATTAAGTATGAAAGCTGTCTGGAAACTCTGACTACTCTGAAGCGTAAATGAAAAGCCTCTTCAATGCAAGTGTTGTATTGTCCAGATTTTCTCTTTTCAGTGGTTTTAGACTTCAGACAAGGAATCTTATTTTATATAAGATTGTTAAATATGGGCTAATAAAGTTATGGAACACGTTTCCATAGCGTGACGGGCAAACTATAACTTCAACAATTACGTCTTCCTTACAAGTATCAGAGGGGTAGCCGTGTTAGTCTGGTTCTGTAGAAGCAGCAAGGAATCCTGTGGCACCTTATAGACTAACAGATGTTTTGCAGCATGAGCTTTCGTGGGTGAATACCCACTTCTTCGGATGCAAGACTTGCATCCGAAGAAGTGGGTATTCACCCACGAAAGCTCATGCTGCAAAACGTCTGTTAGTCTATAAGGTGCCACAGTCTTCCTTACAGACATCAAATGGTGCCAAGACATGATCATTTTGAATCATGTCTTAGTCAGTTTACATGACTGTAGGTGAAATTTATCCCTGGTGTAACTCCACTGAAGTCAGTCCTGTTTCATGGGAATAATTTTGCCCACTCTTGCTAAAGACTTATCTGGAAATAATTTTACTGTCTTATAGTATAGTTTCTTTGTCCTATACAAAACATAGTTCTCTGATGTTTTGTTAATTTGCTTTCTCTGCTGTGAAAACTTCGGGACAATGATAGTTCTAACAACCATCAGGACACACACACATGAGCTACAGACCTGCTGACACTACTGTAAAATAGGCACTCAATTTATTTTTACAATAAATGTAACTTGCGAACATTATGCAAACCCAGTATCAGCCTCCTGGTTTGAAGAGATTTACATTCATTTTCAGTGGTACATTGGCCCAAATTTCAATCTGATGTCTACCCACATGGATATATAATATGAGAAACTAATTACTCCAGAAAGCTGCACAGCTCCACAAGAGTAGGCAGTTGGAGATGTACTCCATTTCACACTGGTGGCTACAACAGATGGCCACATCTGTCTGTCTGAGAAGCTGAGGGAAAAGGGGACATGACTTTGGGAAAATGGACACTTTATGCACACTGGCTTATTTTCAGTTGCTGACTCTGGACTCTGGCAGAACTCCTATGTGCTTACTGCAAGTTTTCCAGATACACAACAGAATAAATCATTACAGAGGGACAGGGCACTGATATCACAGTAGTGGGCACAGTATAAGAATCTAGACTGATGAGACTGCCTGTGTTTCCTCCTACTGCTAGTCTGCTGACAAAGGGCCTGATCCACTGCCTATTAAGACAATGGGAGTTTTTCCATTGATTTCATTCTGTGCTGGATTGGGGGGTGGGGAAAGAGGAAGTGGTTAAGAACTCTGCTGCTGGTCTCACTTGTGGATTACAGAGACCAGAGAGGGAAGCCCATGGCAAATGGTAGGTCCTTTCTCCCTGTAGTAGCAGTTGTCATACCCATTGTAACATAGTTTGTTGGCCATTCAAGCAGGCTACTGGAAAAAACATGGCTGTATTCCTCGTTCAGCCCAGAACAGGGAAATTCTTGTAGTTCCCAGAGTGAATGAGAACTAGAGGAATGCTGGAAAGGACTAGCAGATGAACATCTAACTAGAATGTGTTACTGCATGTACTTCTAAAATTTGCAGATGGCACAAAGATTAGGGGAGTGGTAAATAACAAAGAGGACAGGTCACAGATATAGAGTGATCTAGATCAATTGGTAAGCTAGGCACAATCAAACAATATGTGTTTCAATATAGCCATATGTAAGGTCAGACATTTGGAAACAAAGAATGTAGGCCATACTTACAGGATGGGGAACTTTATCCTGGGAAGCAGTGGCTCTGAAAAAGACTTGAGGGTCATGGTGGATAATCAGCTGAACATGAGCTCCCAATGCGATGCTGTGGCTAAAAGGACTAATGTGATCCTTAGTATAACTATATAGACAAGGCCTACTACCTGAAAGTATAGTAAACCAGGACATACTCAGACATTCACTGTGCTGTAGCAGTGTCCACACAGGGCATTACTGCATGGCAAGCTGGTGTGTTGTAGACTGACAGCCTGGCTTGCTGTGCAGGCAAGTCATTAGATGTATAAACAAGGGCATATTGATTAGGAAGGTTACATTACCTCTGTATCTGGGACTGGTGTGACTGCTGCAGAATTACTATGACCAGCAGGCGTATGGGCCTAGAGGTTTTGCTGAGGAAGGCTTTTGAAGAAGCTGGTGAACTGGCTTGCAATGAGGCCTAGGAAAACAGTGAGAGGTTTGAGTGAGAGACACACACACGCTCTTCAGGGTTCTTTTGGCTGAGAGACAGACACAAGAACCTAAAGGTGAATGAAGAGACTGAAGTACTTAAATTCTGTGCAATTTATCTGTATAAACCTGTTTGGGCTTGCCAAATGATGAGAAGGTCAGTTTAGAGAAATGTAATCCTGCATTGATAAGAGCAGTGCTGTGTGATTATCCAGTAGCTCCTATGTACTAGAAGGTGCACGGTTTGAGGGCCTGATCCAAAGCTCTTTGAAGTCAACAAGAGACTTTTCATTGACATCTGTGGGCTTTGGATCAGCCCCAAAAGGCAAGACTGTAGGCTAAACACATAATTTGCATACTGATGATTGTGGTAATTGGTGACAATATTATTTGACTTGCTGCTGCACCAACTAACTGTTCTCCAGTTGAAAAATTGATCTCTCTACTCAGTTTATAGCTTTGAGCTATAGGATATAATAAACATGTTGTACACTGAGCTTCTACAAGAATGGGCACTGCTCAGTGAATCTAAAGATGTAAACGTTCTACAAATTAATAGTTTTCAAATGCATTAACCTGACATTCTGAGATGCTCCACAGTTTCCCAGTTTTAGTAGTTCATTTCTTAGACTATGACTACTAATGTAGTCAGTATTTTAAAGAGGCAGATCTTTCAAGTTGCTCCCACTTGTGGTGATGGATTTTTTTTTTTAGTTTGTTCCGCTCTGATTTTCAACTTTACACTGCTAATATTTGGAGATTCCTCTTATCAGCTTGAAACCCACATCTGTGAGTCTCTGGGTACGTCTACACTATGGGATTATTCCGAATTTACATAAACCGGTTTAGCAAAACAGATTGTATAAAATCGATTGCGCGCGGCCACACTAAACACATTAAATCGGTGTGCGTCCACGGTCCGAGGCTAGCGTCGATTTCTGGAGCATTGCACTGTGGGTAGCTATCCCATAGCTATCCCATAGTTCCCGCAGCCTCCCCCGCCCCTTGGAATTTCCGGGTTGAGATCCCAGTGCCTGATGGGGCAAAAATCATTGTCGCGGGTGGTTCTGGGTACAGCCTCACCCCTCCCTCCCTGAAAGCAGCAGACAACCGTTTCGCGCCTTTTTTGCTTGGTGAACTGTGCAAACGCCATAGCACAGCAAGCATGGACCCTACTCAGCTCAATACCGCAATCGTGGATGTTTTAAACACCTCGCGCACTCTCGTGCAGTATATGTTGAACCAGGACCTTCAAACCGAGGCGAGGAGGAGGCGGATACGGCAGCGCGGCGATGACAGTGATGAGGACGTAGACACAGAATTCTCTCAAACCGCGGGCCCCTGCGCTTTGGAGATCCTGATGGTAATGGGGCAGATTCTATCCATTGAACGCCGATTTTGGGCCCGGGAAACAAGCACTGACTGGTGGGACCGCATTGTGTTGCAGGTGTGGGACGATTCCCAGTGGCTGCGAAACTTTCACATGCGTAAGGGCACTTTCATGGAACTTTGTGACTTGCTTGCCCCTGCCCTGAAACGCCATAATACCAAGATGAGAGCAGCCCTCACAGTAGAGAAGCGAGTGGTGATAGCCCTGTGGAAGCTTGCAATGCCAGACAGCTACCGTTCAGTCGGGAATCAATTTGGAGTTGGAAAATCTACTGTGGGGGCTGCTGTGATGCAAGTAGCCAAAGCAATCACTAAGCTGCTGCTACGAAAGGTTGTGACTCTGGGAAACGTGCAGGCCATAGTGGATGGCTTTGCTGCACTGGGATTCCCTAACTGTGGGGGGGCGATAGATGGAACCCATATCCCTATCTTGGCACCAGAGCGCCAGGGCACCCAGTACGTAAACCGGAAGGGGTACTTTTCAATGGTGCTGCAAGCACTGGTGGATCACAAGGGACGTTTCACAAACATCCACGTGGGATGGCCAGGGAGGGTTCATGACGCTCACGTATTCAGAAGCACTACTCTGTTTAAACGGCTGCAGCAAGGGAATTACTTCCCAGACCAGAAAATAACAGTTGGGGATGTTGAAATGCCTGTCGTTATCCTGGGGGACCCAGCCTACCCCTTGTTGCCATGGCTCATGAAGCCATACACAGGCAGCCTGGACAGTGGTCAGGATCTGTTCAATTACAGGCTGAGCAAGTGCAGAATGGTGGTGGAATGTGCATTTGGCCGTTTAAAGGCGCGCTGGCGCACATTACTGACTCGCTCAGACCTCAGCCAAACCAATGTCCCCTATGTTATTGCTGCTTGCTGTGTTCTCCACAATCTCTGTGAGAGTAAGGGGGAGACCCTTATGGTGGGGTGGGAGGCTGAGGCAAATCACCTGGCCGCTGATTACGCGCAGCCAGACACCAGGGAGATTAGAAGAGCACACCAGGAAGCGGTGCGCATCAGAGAAGCTTTGAAAACGAGCTTCATCAATGGCCAGGGTACAGTGTGACTGCTGTGTTTGTTGATGAACACCCAACCCCCTTGATTGACTCATTCCCTGTAAGCAACTCCCCCTCCCCCTTCGAGTACAGCTTACTTATGCAAATAAAGTCACTCTCATTTAAAAATCATGAATTCTTTATTAATTCATTATAAAAAGAGGGAGAGAAGTAAGGGTGTGGTTTGGGAGGAGGATAGGAGGGATGGAGAAGGCCATTAAAAAAATTTCACAGTAATGACAGCCTTCTGGTTGGGCTGTCCACGGGGGTGGAGTGGGCGGGTGCACGGAGCCTCCCCCCACGCGTTCTTACACGTCTGGGTGAGGAGGATGTGGAACATGGTGAGGGTTGAGGGTGATTATACAGGGGCTGCAGCGGCACTCTGTGATCCTACTGCCGTTCCTGAAGCTCCACCAGACGCCGGAGCATGTCAGTTTGATCACGCAGCAGCCCCAGAGTTGCATCCCGCCACCGCTGATCTTCCTGCCATCACCTCTCATCTCGGGTGTCCCTCCTGTCCTCACGTTCACTGGCATCTTTCCTGTAATTTGATACCACGTCCTTCCACTCATTCAGATGAGCTCTTTCATTGCGTGTAACTTCCATAATATCCGAGAACATTTCATCTCGCGTCTTCTTTTTTCTCCGCCTTATCTGTGCTAGCCTTTGGGATGGAGGAGGGACGCTTGAAAAATTTGCAGCTGCATGAGGGAGAGAAATATTTAAAAAGATACATTTTACAGAACAATGGTTATAGTCTTTCACAGTGAACAGCACTATTCACCTTACATAGCACATGTGATTTCCCTACAAGGTCGCATTTTTCATCTTAATACTGACTGCCTGCAGCTCTGGAGTTACAGATCTCACAGACACAGGTCCGGGCATCAGAATTCAGGTTGCATGCGGCCATGGTAAGCCACTGTCTTTCGGCTTCTGTAGTGATTTACCCCAACCCCAACGCATGGCTAATACCACGCTAGCTCCCTGCTAATCAACATCCTTCCCACCCCCCCACCCACTGCGTGGCTGGTAGCTTGGGGAAGATCCCCGCTTACCAAACACAAAAAAGATCATCGGCATTTCACTCCTCCCCTCCCCCCGCTTGGCTACATGCAGGAAAGGATTTTTTTTAAGCTGCTGCAGTCCACGAACCTAGTAGGAAAATGGCCATCCCCTTTACTTAAATTCCTGATTTTTAACCAGGTTATCCTGAACGATATCACTTTGCTGAGGATAACACAGCGAGATAAAGAACGGATGCTTCTTGAATGCCAGCAATCACCGGGACCATACGCTGCTATGCTTTGCCATGCAATGATACCTGATTACTTGCTACATGCATGGCGTGGTAAAGTGTCCTACCATGGTGGGCGGAATAAGGCTGCCTTGCCCAGAAACCTTCTGCAAAGGCTTCTGGAGTACCTACAGGAGCGCTTCATCGAGATGTCCCTGGAGGATTTCCTATCAATCCCCGGACATGTTAACAAACTTTTCTAAGTAACTATACTGTCTGTGAATGATTTGCCCTGAGGACTTGGGATGCAATCATTAAAAAACGCTTGCTTAAAAAACAATGTTTGCTATTTGCAAAGGTACACTCACCAGAGGTCCCTTCCATGGCGTCATTGTCTGGGATAGTTGCTTGGGAGGGCTGGGAGGAGGGTAATTCCGTCAGGGTGAGAAAAAGCTCCTGGCTGCTGGGGCTCACGGAGTGCTGTGTGCTCTCTGCTAGGCCGTCCTCCTCTTCTTCATCTTCATCTTCCCCGTCTGCATAATCCTCAGACATGGCAGAGATTACAACCCCCACCTCGAAATCCACGGTCAGGGGTGGGGTACTTGTGGCGCAGCCCCCTAAAATTGCATGCAGCTCTGCATAGAAGCGGCATGTTTTTCGACCTGCCCCGGACCTTCCGTTTGCTTCTTTGATTTTCTGGTAGGCTTGTCTGAGCTCCTTAACTTTCACTCTGCACTGCACTGAGTCCCTGCTGTGGCCTTTATCCATCATAGCCTTAGAAATTCTTTCAAATACTTTTTCATTTCGTCTTTTGGAATGCAGTTCTGTTAGCACTGAATCCTCTCCCCAGATAGCGATCAGATCCAGTACCTCCCGTGCAGTCCATGCTGGGGCTCTTTTTCGATTCTCAGGAGACTGCATTGTTACCTGTGTAGATGAGCTGTGCGTGGTCACCTGTGCTGATGAGCTCTCCACGCTGGGGAAGCAGGAAATGAATTTCAAAAGTTCGCGGGGCTTTTCCTGTCTACCTGGCCAGTGCATCAGAGTTCAGAATGCTGTCCAGAGCGGTCACAGTGGTGCACTGTGGGATACCGCCCGGAGGCCAATACCGTCGATTTGCAACCACACTAACCCTATTCCGATATGTTAATCCCGATATTAGCGCTACTCCTCTCGTCGGGGAGGAGTACAGAAACCGATTTAAAGAGCCATTAAAATCGATATAAGGTGCCTCCTAGTGTGGACGGGTGTGGTGTTAAATCGATTTTACGCTCCTAAAACCGGTTTAAACGCCTAGTGTAGACCAGGCTTCTGTCTGTGAAATCCTAGTGCAGTGATGTCAGAAGAGAAACATATGCAGTTCTTAATTCCCATTGGAATGAAATCACTAGCTGTGCTTGGAGTATCTTCCCAAACCATTTTGATTAAGTAGTAGATTGTACAACCAAACTCAGGGTACGTCCATACTACCCGCCCAGGTCGGCGGGTAGCGATCGACTTCTCGGAGTTCGATATATCGCGTCTCATCTAGATGCGATATATCGAACTCTGAACGTGCTCCCGTCGACAGCGGTGGCAGAGTCGACGGGGGAGCCGTGGACTTCGATCCCGCGCCGTGAGGACAGGTAAGTAGTTCAAACTAAGGTAGTTCGAGTTCAGCTGAACTTGTGTACCTTAGTTCGAACCCCGCCCCCCTAGTGTAAACCAGGCCTCAGTATCTGTTGCTTGCTCCTGCTGGGCAGCTGCCATTGTACTAGCAGTGGGATGATGGGGAAGTAGACAGAGGTGCAACTTGTGCAAATATTTCCACTGAGCACCGTGTATTGCATACACATTGGTGTTTCAGACCGCTAATTTGTTAAAGTTCGGGTGTGAGGAAGCTCTGGTGTACAGATATAGAGTATATATGACAATATACACGGTGGGGATATTTGTATTTAAACACCGAATAGCTATAATAACAGCTACCATGGTGCATGTACCCTGTGTTCCTGCTCCATTAAAAGTGCACTTGTTCTGTTGTAGGGTATGCATATTAGATTTCACTATGCCCTCCTATTTACTGGTTTATTTCCTCTCCTGCGTCCATGATCTCAAAATCCCTAGCACTGCCTTCCTCATGCCTGCTTTCATCTGTGGGGTCAGGACACTCAATTTCCTAGCTACTTCTTGCTACCCACTTCTGGCCCATATGCCCCTTCTGATTTCACATAGTGACTAGTTCATCTCATCATCAATCCTAAATAATAGGTGTCTTCTTCTTTCTCTCATTGGCTGATTACATCTTGCCACTAAGTTCTGGGATCCACACCCTACCCTCTCATACAGACCAATTAATTCTTCTGTGGTTCCAGTACCTTCCATCTACTGTCCAGCTCCCTCATTCCCCCAACTCTCCATACCCAGCACTGGATATTTTGAACTGTTTTCAGTGTTTGCTGAATACCAAAGTATATAGCTTGTGAATAACTAACGTGGATTTGCCACATGATCATTTAAAAGTGGTAAAATGTCAACAATTAAGGGCTGTCAGGGTGGTTCTTTGTTACACTTTTCTTAGATGAAATTACAGATGTTTAATGATGCATCATGCTCAGAGTTCCTTAGGCTAACACTACTTAAGCACTTGTGTTGTTCCACTATCTTAGTACTATGAAAGCAACACTGAGCGGAATAATTCATAACTCACACTTCTGGACTCTTGAAGTTCTTAATTTTCCAAATGGGATACTGGAGCTGGATACACCTCAGTTTTTGGCCATCACCCTGGTATTGCCCTCTGTAGGACACCTTCCGTATGAGCAAGAGTAAAAGTCCTTTTGTTAGGAATAATTTGTTCTTTGGGTCATTGTCTGGAGAATTGTTTCCCTATTAGCCTACATCCTGATAATCCCAGGATCATCTTGCTGGAAATGTTTTAAATATTTTTAAAATGACATGGTCAGGTCAAAGTTAAAGCAAAAAAAATACAGGCACTGCAAAAAAACAAACCCACTGGAAAATGACTATAAGCAGAAGTGAAACTTGATTATTCCAGCTCTTTGTCTGGGTCTCAGTTTCCCCATCTGTAAAATGGAGACATTAATACTTATCTTCCTTTATATAGCACTTTGAAATCTGTGGGAGAAAGGTGCTATGAGAGCTAAGTATTATATTACCATTATTTCTGTGGGGTTTTTTTAGCTGCAATAAATGTAAGAAATAGGGAAAATTGAAATGAAATTGATGAATAATAATGTCATTTATTTGTAAGGTTATGCAGGTGGGGAAATTGCTTTATAAAAACCTGTTTAACTCTCTGTTCTTTTAATTCATTGTAGAGATGGTTTTCCTACTAATTCTTGCTGCACCTACAGCACACCATTTTAACTTTGTTTTTGATCATTATTCTTTTGCATAGCTGGCTTAACTAGTGAAGGTATGTTATTTGATTAGGCCCTTTATTCATGTAAGTATTATGCTAATTGGAGCTGGGTTGGTACCTTAAAAATGCATGAACTTTGAAACTTTAGCCTATAAGTCAAATTTAGGTCTCAACTACTGTCAATCAGGCAAAGTTAGTCCATATCCAGCTCTGGCTGTAAAAAAAAGTAGCTTGAAAGAAAAGGGGGAGGAGGAGAGGGAGAGGGAGAGAAGTGTGTAATGAAAATGCTGTGAAATCCTTGGCTAGAAGACTATAGCAAAAAAACCCCCAAATGGATGTGTATTGGAAGCTACTTCAGGCACCAATACTGGCCCAAATGGAAGCGTTGCCTCAGTAAGGAATTAATAAAGACTACGGGATTTGGCCAATAGTTTGTAAAGTGATTTTATTCATTTAATTTAAGGCCAGAAGGGATTATTAGTTCATCTAGTCTGACTGAAAAAATATATCACCCAGTTACTCTTATATTGAGCCCAATAACTTGTTTGACTAAAGCACAAGTTAGGGAATTCCTTGGTGCTGTGTACAATGGGACAGCGTACTGTGACTGATTGTCAACTGTTTCTTGTCAACTGTTGAGAATAGCCCACTTCCACCTTAATTGAATTGGCTCGTTAGCACTGACCCCCCACTTGGTAAGGCAACTCCCATCTTGTCATATGCTGTGTATTTATACCTCCCTACTGTATTTTCCACTCCATGCATCCAATGAAGTGGGTTTTAGCCCACGAAAGCTCATGCCCAAATAAGTTTGTTAGTCTCTAAGGTGCCACAAGGACTCCTCATTGTTTTTGCTGATCCAGACTAACATGGCCACCACTCTGAAACCTGACTAGCCATTGTTCATCTGCCTTGCAACAATGCTTCTAAAAATCTGAAGCAATAATATAATGCCTATAGTCAAACAGAATTGCTGAGTCGTGACATAGCCCCTCTTGCAGCAGCCGTAGACTCTCCCCGCTTCTTGGTTCAGTGCTCCTTAGTGGCTCTGCGAACTCTGGAAATCAAGGTGCCTACAGTGGGAAATTGGAAAGCCAGAGATTCTCCTCTTGGGTGACCACCCCTCCATTCCCACCCTGGTATCTGTCATTTATAAATCCTAAAGTTTCAATTATTTTATATTAAAAATCAGGAAAATACTATATCTCCCTGTTAAGTCCTGGGGCCCGAAACTATAATAATTATTTTAAAGTTAGGCTAATTTAGTCCCTAATCTCACTTTTCCTTATTCACATGAGCAATCCTTACATGAATAGTCAGGGGCACTGCTCATGTGACAACAGTTAATAGGACTGGGCTCTCCGCGATGCACAAAAGAAGGTCTCAGGCCTTCATCATTTTGAAGCCTTAACCTATTGCAGAGCAAATTCTTTAGAGGAAAACAAAAACCATAATTCATCTGCTGAACAGCAACAATGTACATAGTCTAGTTGCATAGTGGATAAAGCATTCTGTCGTGGTGGTGACCAGTTGGATAAATCTGCAACACACTGTTAATCAAAATAATATACCTATTTAAAACAGAAGTGTGGATGGTAAGAGCTGTGTTCCCTATAGAGGTGTCTAGTTTACTGACACCACAAAATAGCTGTTTGTATTACCATGGGTAGCAGAAGGGGAAAATTATACTTCATAGAGGAATATCTTTTTCTGAAGTTTTATTTGAAAATGTGTTTAGAAAGCAAAGATTTCTATTGATTTTTACACCATCTAAAAATATGTACTGCACCTTTGAGTCCACAACACAATATAAGAGCAGCCACAACTCTCGTTGACTTCAGTGGGAGTTGCAAGTGATTCAGCACTTCTGATAATGAAAACTTTGATTTAGGCATCCAACTTTAGGCATCCAAGTTTGAAAACTTTGGCATAGGACCCTGCTACTAAAGGCTTATAGTCTTAGACCACTGTTCTGCATTATGATCCTGTCAAGTGGACTACCGTGCCCCACTGACTTCAGTGGAACTCTTTCTGGTCACAGCAGTCCACCAATGCAAGTCACAAGGCAGAATTGGGGCCTAATTTCTGACATGGTGCAGCAAAGGTGGTAGCTATAGCAGTAGGGATGTGATGTCCAGGGAAGGAGAGGCTTTACACCAATAAGATAACACAGGCAATTAAGGTGCATTGTGGTAGAACAAATGAAAATATGTCACATGAATTTGCAATTTGTGGCAGTCATGCATGTGTTTCTGCTTAAGCAGCTCGAGTGGATATGTTTGTAAACAGAAACAAGAACTGTGCCCTAGAAAATGCACTGAGATGCAGTGCATTGTGCTACACAGCCATCTTCCTAACCCTGTTCCTTTTCATCTTGCTAAAACCCTTAGACAAATGTTTAAATTCATAGACTTCATATTCATGCTAAGCAAACACGGAGAACACTCCCACAGTTTGTAAATTGCGTTGAGATCTTCTGATGAAAGGCATGCTAATAAAATGTTTTGCACTTAAGCTTCCATGTGAGCGTGGTTGTTAGGTGTCAGGTGTGAGTCATAGATGTCATTAGTAATGGGATTTGTTTTCATAGCTCTCTAATTCCCACTATGAAAATGTAGCATTATGTAATAAAGTCATGGTAGACTCCTAAATAAAACTGCTGTTTAGCGTACTCTGAGGCACATCTTTGGAGAAACTGAATGGAAACCTGTTCATTCATCATCCAACTAAGAATGGTCACCCCCATTCTCTGCCTCCAATAATTATGCTGTTAAATAGACCCATCAATTATTCCTGCTTAAATAATGCAGTGACAGCATAAATATAACAAGAAATAACTGGCCTCCTCTCACAGTCCCTCTCAACAGCACTACCCAATACCCATCTCTTCATGAACCATAGGAAAAAAGTGCAGCATACCCCCAAACCTAATAGGTGTAGGTTTTAACAGACCTGGCGAGAAAGCAAGAGCTAAAAGTCTAGATGCCCAACATAGAATGCATACAACCCCAAACACTGAATGGAAAATTCACTTATAAGTAACTTCAAGGACCAATTCTCCATTCTTCTCTCCTGCTGGTGCTAGTGTTCAGTGCCACTAAGGGCATATCTACACTGCAATTAAAAACCTGTGGCTGGCTCATGCGAGCTGACTCAGGTTCACGGGGTGTGGCCTAAGGGGCTGTTTACCTGTGGTGTAGATGTTTGGGCTTGGGCTGGAGCCAGGACTTTAGGACCCTGGGAGATGGGAGGGTCCCAGACATACTCTAAGGGTACGTCTTCACTACCCGCCATATCGGCGGGTAGCAATCGATTTCTCGGAGTTCGATATAGCGCGTCTCATCTAGACGCGCTATATCGAATTCCGAACGCGCTCCCGTCGACTCTGGAACTCCACCACCGCGAATGGCGGTGGCGGAGTCGACGGGGGAGCCGCGGACGTCGATCCCGCGTCGTGAGGACGGGTAAGTAATTTGAACTAAGGTACTTCGAACTAAGGTAAGTTGCGTACCTTAGATCGAACCCCCCCCCTAGTGTAGACCAGGCCTAAGATGGTTTGAAGGCTAAGTGATAGGGCCCTACCAATTTCATGGCCATGAAAAATGTGTCATGCCCCCCCCCCCGGTGAAATCTGGTCTTTTGTGTGCTTTTACCCTGTACTGTATAGATTTTTATGGGGGAGTTCAAATTGGGGGTCCTATCCCCAAAGGGAGTTGCGGGGGGGGGCATCACAAGGTTATTTTAGGGGGGTTTTGGTACTGCTATCCTTACTTCTGTGTTGCCTTCTGAGCTGGGCAACTGGAGAGCGGCGGCTGTTGGCCTGGCACACAGCTCTGAAGACAGTGCCCCGCCAGCAGCAGCACAGAAATAAGGGTGGCAATACCATACCAGGCCATCCTTACTTCTGCCCTGTTGCCTTCAGAGTTGGGCGGCTGAAGAGTGGCGGCTGCTGATTGAGGGCCCAGCTCTGCAGGCAGCAGCATAGAAGTAAGGGTGGCAATACCACACCAGGCCAACCTTACTTCTGTGCTGCTGCTGGTGGTGGCTCCGCCTTCAGAGCTGGGATCCCGGCCAGCAGCCACCACTCTCCAGCTGCCAGCTCTGAAGGTAGCACTGCTGCTAGAAGCAGCACAGAAGTAAGGGTAGTAGTACCACAACCCTCCCTGCAATAGCCTTGCAACCTCTTCCCCCACCCCACTCCTTTTTGGGTCAGGACCCCTACAATTACAACACTGTGAAATTTCAGATTTAAATAGCTGAAATAATGAAATTTATGATTTTTAAAATCCCATGACTGTGAAATTGACCAAAATGGACCATGAATTTGGTAGGGCCCTAGTAATTGGAAAGCAAATTGAAAAGGAAAGGAATTATTTTAAAATTCTTAGTCTTGTTTGTTTTTGATAAATTAGACTCTCATACTGTATCTTAAAGTATCTGTTTTTTTAAGAATGTTCTTTTATCATGAAAATATTACTAATCATGATGAATAGTAAGGATTTATTTTCCACCATAAACCAACTCCTTTTATGTTCTATGAAAGTGTTGTGGCTCAAAGCAAACTGAATGTGTTGATGGAAATTAGCGTCTTGAATCAATAATGCAAAGTTCATTCCTGTCTTCTGGGTTATCTGGGTTTCCTTTCCTGGAAGCTTAACTAATCTTGCTGTAAAATATCAAACAAAATCAACACTTAACTATTTGTAATGACTTTTATTATGGTTTTAGCTCTGAGTGATTGTGTTTGGGTTTTTTGTTTGTTTGTTTTAAATCATGAACACACAGTTGTGCTGAGGATCAGAAAAGCAGGGGTGGCCAGCACTGTTGACCCAATGTACTCCTGATCCACTTATTCCCCCCTGCTTCCCCAAAACAGGGAGCAAAGTGTGAAATGGCAATGTTGTGTTATGATTGCTTAGCTCACAGGAGAATGGGGCATACTTACCATGTTATCACTGTAGGATTTATCATGGCAGTACTTCCAAGAGCGAGAGGTCATTTTAAAAAGAGTAACAAAGGGGCCTCTGTGGTGTGGTATTTTTTTTTTTTTAAGCAGGCAGGTCTGCATTCTCTCCATGCTGTTTCCATGTGGCTGCATTGTGACAGGCAGTCATGAAGTCCAAAGTGACTGTGGATTTGTACCAGTAGGTTGCATGTCTGTAGTCTGCCTGACCAACACTCTGCTCTTAGGCTGAGATAGCAGAGCAGCAGTCCTGATAGTGTTGCAGAAGGGCAGAGTCAGTCTAGACTCTTCTAGCCTGGCTAAATAGGTGTGTAGTCAGCCTCTTCTTTCTTCCTACATGCTCAGCACTGAGTTTCTGTTGTTCAGGTGTCTTCAGGAACAGTGTCCTGTGTGGTGTACAAATGTGCTACTCTGCACGAAAGTGGTAAGGGATGAGGACCACAAATATGCCAAGTCATGCATGTTGGAAAGAAAAGATTAAACTACTACTTATACTGAAAGTTACCCAGACTTCCCACCTCAAAGGATTAGTATCCCTTACTTATTAAAACAAACAAATTACCCCTTTAGCTCCTGAGACAACTCAGGCTATTCAGTATTGCGCATCATCACCATCACATCCCCATAATAGACATACCATTATGTATGTATCACAGGCTGGCTGGCTCTTTAAGGGGAATTTGGCTCAGCCTTGCCTGTGACATACCTGTTATTCCCCAGCTGCTTCTCATCCGGTGACATAATTACAACTATTTATCCCAGCTGTGAAAGGGTCAGAGGACGACATAAGGATAGAGAAGAACTCAGTGGGGAGGAGACACAGGATGGGGAAGCAAGGGGAGTTCTCTCTTTCTGGGAAGGGCCTGATAGAGGCAGGCTGGTGCTAAGTACTGGGAGCTGGTTAGGCTTCTGCCGGAGGAACTGAAATAGGGAGTCAGGGGCTGTGAGAAGCAGGGATGTCCCTGGGAAAAGTTGCATGAGTCCCTGGGGAGGGGAAGAAGTTGGGAAAACTTCCAGCAAAAATGGGATCTAGGGGTAAAAAGCTCTGGGAGGCAGTGCTCAGCTTAAGAAGCACAGAGTGCTGGCAAAGAGCAGGAAACCTCAGCATAACTCAAGAGGGGCAAAAGAATGTTTGTCTGAAAATGTATTTGAAATTTCAGTGGGACTCTGGTAATCCCCGAAGAGGACTGAACTTAAGAAGTGACCTGGCTGGAGGGCTGGGCAATGGAAGATGTAGACTGAGACAGGCCATTGCAGGGCTGAAGAAGTATTTAACAGGGAGGCTAGCAGTGGAGACCCCTGCAACTGCATGACCTGACACCATGAGGTGGAACCTCTTACAATATTCAAAACCAAATGAGATTTAGAATTTATCAGAACATAGGCTTCTAAAGATGGCAAAAGGAATTAAATATCCCAACAGGCTTCAAAGTAAAAGTCCAAAGCACATAGCGACACTAATGGTTCAAAAATACCATCTTCCTAATGTGGCCTTCCTTACACATGGGGTTGCAGATACAGGGAGGATACCTAGAAAAGTACCAAGCTTTAAGGTGTCTATGAAGTTGTGTGTGAGCCCCTGCCACTTAAACAGCAAAACACTTGTATGTTTCTGACTCTCCGTTTGCACAGAAGTCCCAAATGAACGTGATATGACATTTCATAGTAGCCTAACTATGCTACTTGAATCTGCTAATTTATGTCCTTTAAGAATTACATTATCAGTGGACATTGACTCATCATGAATAGTTTAGTAGTGATGAGTCAATGGAACTTCTCTCTTTGAATCAGGCTGTCCTTCAGGAATCAAACTTTGAGGATTTAGGGTTCTTCATCGCACAAAGCTGAAGCTGGCTGAGCTAACCCATAATAATCTAACTCAGTTGCCATAGCAACAAAAACCATGACAACCAAATACACAACAGGTGCATCTGCCGTAATTAAGGTTATAGCTTGTTTGTGGACAATGTTGAATTAGTACCTTTGTTCTTCAGATGATGTTCCTTGTATATTGGGAGGTGTTTTAAGCAAAGACTTTTAAGGATTCAAGGATCCTTTCAAGCTCAAATTCTGTGTTTTAAACAAAGCCTTTCACATTCAATGCAGTATAGAGCACTTATTTATTTATTTTGAATTTGGTATCTTTGAGTATCTGTGCTAGAAGCAAAATCAATTGGAGCACATCCGATAATAAAGTTGCTGTCAGACTACATCTGGAGGCATCAAAATAGGCTTTCAAATTAATTCAACACAAGACCTTTTTAACAGTAACTTATGCTTCTCCGCTATATTACAGTGTCTTCCTTCAAAAAACAGTTTTTTCCCACAGTATTTCTAAGGCTTTGTCCACACACTGCCAACATTTGTGTTCGAACTTTGTTGTGAACAATCCAGTTTGACAACATGCTGACTGTGACTTTGGGGTCAGCCTTATTTCATCTAACTGGATTGTTTAAAATGCATGCCAAATGCTTTGTAGTATAGACAAAACCTCAGTGACAGATTTTCAAATGTATTTAGGGACCTTAAGATGCAGATGGTGCTTAGTGAGATTTTGAAAAGTGCCTAAATAGGTCAGGCACCTAACTCCCATTGAAATAGATGGGAATTAGGCACCTAGCTTGCTGGAGAGCTTTTGAAAAGCCCTCTAGGCTCCATCTGCATCTCTGGGTGCCTAAGTAACTTTGAAAATCTGGCACTTCCCTATTATGGACTTTTATGGTAGGATTTTTAGAAAATACAAAAACATTCCCAGGACCCTCTAACTGCTGTTTTAAATAGCAACTGGCAAGGGGGCAGGGACACCTGATGTACCAAGATTCATATGTAACAAACTATATTTTATTGGTTACTCTTGTCTTTCCTTCCCCCAGCTCTTTGCATCTGCTGATTCTTTCTTCTTTTCAGTGTTCTGAGTAGTGATTTAGTAGCTGCTATTTATATCTATTTAGTTAAATGTGAAGTCTAGAATTCTTAGCAATCACTCCTTGATGTGGGTTTATTAGGACCACAAATTCTGTTTTTTATTAGAGAATGTATAAGTTCTCCAAACTCACAAGTTTAACTTCCAGTTTTAAGCTCTGTGACATGCTCATTTGTTGTCTGGCCTTGCTGTTCACTGGTGGCAGAAGGGATGCCTTTCATATAGGTTATTTTTTCTTGGGGGCGGGGGAGGGACAGTATTAATAAAAATGTGTCAAACCACATAATTGGATTACTTTTTCCCATCTCCTTTTCAAAGATAAATGTGTTGTGAAATGCCAGTACCATTTTTTCATGCCACATGCACGAACAATGATATTTGAAAGTTTGTGGCTTTTCTTCTGACTAGAGCCATCAAATAAATCAGAAATTATTTGAACTTCTTCCATTGTTCAGCAACATTTCCTGTGTGCTTTACCTTTGAAGGAGCATTCAGTTTTTTCACTTGAGTTTTAGTCCCAATCTGACGCCATGTTGGGCCGTATTCAAGAAGCAGCCATGTTGGCTTCACCTTTTATTGTATAATGTCTAAGTTATATAATGAAGTCAAATTGTTACCACCAGAGGGAATTATTGTACTAACGTGAATAGAACATTGCTTTATGATGCATGTTACAAGTTCATGAGTTTTTTAATTAAGTTTTAACAGATATAGTAACACTGGAGGAGGGGAAAAACTGGATGAAAAATGAGACCTGGATCTGAGAAATCTGATGTCACTATATTACTGCGTAATGCATATTCATACAGATTTTCTGGAGTTTGTGTTTATAAATAATGAAATGCAGTATTATATGGCTTAACCAGAAGCCTGTGAAAAAGGTCTTTGTTTGTTTTTAATTATTTGTATTCTAGATCCTAATTAAACAGTGTGGTTAATCTCAGCTAGAAAATAGATCATTAATAATGGTCAGTATAATGTGAGACTCTAATCACTCAGAGTAGCATCTCATGAATCACTAGTGGAAAACAGAATTTCAAGGTGATTATTTAAAATAGGACATATATTTTTAGGATTTGAATCTATTTTTTTTCTGAATGAATAATATTGGGCATGAACAGTCAGACTTAAGTGCAAAGAAAAATCTTGAGCAGTAGAAAGTTGCACTAGCTCAAATAAAGTTTCTATCAAAATTTGATTTGAATAGCTTAATCTGAAAGAATATGTATTGATGATTTGTAGACTACCCAGATATCAGCTCTTCGGTAAACAGGAAATACCATCAAACTGTATAAAAGAGTAAGCAGATCACAACTGTAAACATAAGATTAGGCTGAGATGAAACAGCTGTGAAGAACCATACATCTTTCATTTCACAATGATGTGCACATAAGAAATGGAAGCACCTCACTCCATTTTTATGTGACTTACAACTACTTCCAGTAATAGATATTAACTTAAAGTGGAAAAATCAAATTTCCCTGCTTTTATTTTAATTGAGGAAACTTGCAATCTTTATGTTAAATAAGGGAAAAATGATGTCTCAGACACACACACACACACACACACTGAAAAATCCATAAAGAGAAATTATACATAGAGGAAGGTTTTTCATCTGGAGACACTGGAAGGAGTTTTATCCTTTTTTCGAATGGTTAAGAACAAAACAATTAGGACCAGATTATCTAATGCTTATTTTGGGCATACCATCCAACCTGAGCCCACACAACTTCTAGCCTACCTACCCAAAAGTCAAGAGTATGCAAACAGGGGTTTGAATATTGGGCTACTAAGCAACCTGATAGCTGGTAAGAAATAGGGAAGAGATATGGGGAAAAACACTCCTCCTTTAATAAAGGGTAATAACTCTGCAGTTTGCAAACCATTCAAATTTAAATAAGGAACAACTTCTTAAAACAAAAAATTAAAATAAATGGTCGTGTTCTGCTTTTTTAGTTGTGTGTGTGTGTGTGTGTGTGTGTGTGTATATATATACAAACACACACACCCCTACCTGATGTTGAGAGTACAAACATGACTGAAAAACTTTGGTCTTTGTTATCAGTGAATGAACATTTTTGAGGAAATTTCAGAGAATTATCATTGTTCCTTTTAGGATGGGATATCCTATTCACATTACTTTTAACTAAAATGAATCCATTTATCTTATGTGGTACAACATGCAGAAGGAAAAATTAGGAAATATTCCTTTATAGAAAATGTGTAAAGATAACTCCATCACAGTATTGCCAAAACAAGCCCATAAAAATCATGAAATTTTTCATTTTTATATTTTGATAGTATGAGCTAAAAAATCTGTAATTTTCTTCTAGTTTCTGAGCCAATAGGCGCACTTGGTTGTGTTTTTAGGCTTTCCTCTGCGACCATGAAGGCTAGAATCTTTCTTTTTTTTAAATATTGAAAGCTGAGTGTCTCATCTAATCACATGCCACCAGAGGTTCAGGGCTTTATGATACACATCAAATATAACCAGACTCATGACAATCTTGAGTTTGCAACACTACTTTTACAGGGAAAAAATGTACAGGGCCATTTGAAATTGATTATGAGTTATATAGTCTTGTGGCTTGATGTACATGGGAAAGAGAAGAAAACATATAACATGGTATTCCTTTTGTCTATTTACTTTGCTTTAAAAATACAGAAGTACAAATATTCACTCAATACAGACATTTTCAGTTCTTGTATATTTTTTGTAACTAATCAGATACTATGAAAGAAGCAGAAGCTTATCCTGAATATTATGCAGTATTAACAAACATCAACAAAATACCTGCATTAACCCTCAAATCCACTTGAGGTGAATCTTGGGTTCATGTTTCAATGCATTTATAAACTGCATCCCATCCTCAAAGAAAGTTGGTGATCATAGGTTGAGACTGTTTGCTCAGATGAGAGAATGGTGAACTCTTTTTGCCCAGCAAATCCTGGGGTCTGAGGCTTTATGGAAAACTTTAGAGACCATAATAGAAAATCATAACTACTCCTCGTTGTTTTTGCTGATCCAGACTAACACAGCTACCACTCTGAAACCATAACTACTATATACTTTTTAAACTAACCTATGAAATTTAATAGAGAAATCTATTGAATATACTGAATCTATTGAATACACCCCTACCCCGATATTACGCTGTCCTCAGGAGCCAAAAAATCTTACTGCGTTATAGGTGAAACCGCATTATATCGAACTTGCTTTGATCCGCCGGAGTGCACAGCCCCACCCCCCCAGAGTGCTGCTTTACCGCGTTATATCCAAATTCATGTTATATCGGGTTGCGTTATATCGGGGTAGAGGTGTATATTGAAATCTAAAAGGATATTGTTCTCTATAGATTTTCCATAGGGAAGTTTAAAAGGAGATCCCAAGCCATGATAGTGGAGGCAAGGGTGTTGGGGAGGAACTGACTGTGTATGTGGGATCCCCGAGATTAATGAGATCAACTGCTGAAGGATTTTTGGAGGTTTGAGTACTGTGGTTTGTTTCCAGCTCCTCCAAACTAAACTGCAGGGTTCAATTTGTGAGCCTCTCTCTGCAGCTCTAGTTATTAAGCAGTTCTATCATTCCTCAGTAAATAGATGCTGTACAGTTAAGTCCATTTATAAGAAAGTTGGTGCAGTATGATATTACAATTGCATCTGTCTGGTTTGGAATAGCTTAAGTACCAGAGTTGTGGGTGTTTCTTTTTTTTTTTTTTATGGGTTTGGTACAACTTCAGCAATGACATCAGTCCAAAGTAGCATTACATAGTCACTGGAAAATGCACACATGGAACTGGCAAGTTCAGAGAGACAGTGTAAAAATGTCAAAATCTGTGCTGAGGAACAGGGAAGGGCCAAGTGAAATAACGTCTATAACAAGTTACCATGCTTTCTGGCTTGGAACCAAAGTTCGACTGTAACTTCTTTAACCCATTGCTTATAACACCATTCAAAAACTTAAAATATTTTTGAAGGGTGTTTTGTAATGTTTACTATATGTCTGAAGCATTCTGATTCTCTCCTTTCTTGATCTGACTTGGAGTAGACATGCCACTGTGAACAGGAAGCAGTGATCCGGGCCTGAATTTCCTCATGCTTACACCCGTTATACACTGATGTAACTTCATGGCAGTTATTCCTGTATCCAGTGAGAAGCAAATCCTGCCCACTGGTTTCAAGGCTTGGCTTAAGACATGTTTGTGTTCTGTTTTCACCTTTTCCAGACAGGTTTTGCTTTTAGGGCTATATTTTAGGATGCTCTGTACTGAGGGCACTAAAGTATGGTGAATCTATGGTATTGTATTTCAATACTGTTTGTATTTAAAAAAAATAGAATGCCATAAGAGATTGTGGTTACACAGAAATAAAACCTGAAGCTACTCTCACAATCTGTAGATTAGGCTGTCTTGACCCTTCCATGTGTATTCTTCACCCTCACCTCCCTTCATGCATACTGGGTTCGTCAGCTGCCCCTTTTGCACGCTCTACCCAATCTTCAGAACCTGTGCCACCCCTGGTGTTATGTCCGCTACAGGTCAGGGAGAAGATTGGCGTCCCCCACAAATCCCTACGGAACAACCAATGGAAAATTACTGTAACATGAGGCTCTAAGAGCTTGTATATGCTCTGCTACAGTCTGGACTGCAGGGGTGTGAATTGCAGAGCTCATCAAAGTGCTTCATGCTAACTGCCCTGCAGGGATGCACTGGCATGAATTAAAAGGTACCTAGTTCATGTTAACAGGGCTATGTTAATGTGAACTAGGTACCTTTTAGTTCAGGCCAGCAGCATCTGCACAGGGCTGTTACTGTGCAACACTTTGAGCTCTGCAATTCACAGGCCTGTTATCTGCACTATGGTGCCGTGTAGACATAGCCTAACTCTCCTGCACATCCTCTGTACAAGAAAACCCACCATTAAAGAAGGTGGAATCCTGCAGGTGGAGGAGCCTGAGAGAGCCTTGACAGCTTTTCCCAATCCAACTGTACTCCAAGGGAGTAGGAATGGAAGCAAAGGGATCCAGGAGCTGGTATAGAGGCACAAAACCACTGTGCAAGGGAGCCCTGGCCTTCTGCAGATATCTGTAAGCTCTAGGATCACAAAAGATGGCCATTCCACTGGGAGCAAATCCCCCACGCCCATTCTGCCTGATGTAGTGATATATGGACCATTCCATGAGGGTAACCTTAATGAGTTTTCTGCCCAGTCCTCCCCACTTCCTTGTCATGGGGTGGCTGGCCCCTTTAAGGGAGTCAGAATCCAAACTACCTGTGATGTGCTTCTTTCAAGAGAAAGAGCCCTTCTTGTCAGATAATTACTTCCAGGTGTGCCAAGGTGGCTGGTTGGCAATAAATTAACAAGCACCTGGACCTGATAAAAGGCCACCTGAGCTCTGTTGAAGCGGGTGGGTGTTACTAGAGAAAGAAGACTCAGAGGGTCAGGAGCTCCCAGGAGGAGGGCCGTGGGACTGTTGAAGACCAGGAAGGTAAGCATACCGATATTATTACACGGGCCCGGGAGGAGGCTGGGCTCCTGAACTTAACACAGGAAGTTTGCCTCAGTTAGCAACCAGGATCCTAGAATAAGGGCGGTCTTCAGGGCAGCTTGGAGCAAACAGTTCTACAGAAAGCTCTCTACATCAAAAGCTTAAGCAAGCATTAACATAACATACACTCATACATTTGGGATATTCATAATTAGTATTGTTAGAAATACTTTAATTCCTTATCTGCCGTTCAAATTAGGTTTGTCATAGGATTAATATTGTCTCATATTATGTATCTTAAATTTAGCTTACAACTTTGTGCCAGTACAACAATCTTATCTCAGCTGATGTTCTTGAAATATACAATAAATGAGTTGTACTTGTTTAACATATAGAGGCCATTAGGCTCAGAATCGTTGTTTCACAGAAACCAGTATAATTGTTCACATACTGCAGGGTGCCTCCATCAATTTAAATTACAAATAGATACATACCAGCTACACAGTGACACTGAAATGAAACATACTGTGTCCATCTCTTCAGTAAACAGTTTTAAATCATTCAGCCTGGCTGTTCTATTTCTCTCTCTACACAGTTATAAACCTATCTTTTCAAATGAGTTAATTTACCTTATTACTGGAAACAATAGCTTTGCACTGAAGGACAGTTTTTTTATTTAACTAGTTTCAAAGCTGCTTCACAAATCACTAGGGCTGACTTCAAACACAGCAAGACAGAATTTGGAAAAGATTTATTGTGAGGGAATGGAAAGTTTCTTTCTAATGGTATCCATAAAACTACAGAAGGGGAGGATAAAATTGGATAACCACTACTTGTAGGTACTCCAGAGATTATATGCAACTGGGTTTGGTCCCAGAAAAAGAAATATAAGAAGCATCATAAAGCTCCTTACAGTCAAAGAAAAATATCTTGAAATTCAATATTTTCCTCTGATCTGCATTAAACCCCTTATTTGTACTAGACAGACTGCTGCTATGACACAGCTTCTTAGATCAACACACATTTCTTTCTGCTCATTTATTCTCCTTTTTGGTTACATACTTTTGAAAGGTGCATAAATGTAATAATCAAAGGCACTGCCACGATCTCATTTCTGTAGCCTGCCGCACTCACTCCGTCTACTGCACCTATTCTAGCCTGTGCTCTGCAGAGTCCCCTCACTACCTTCTTTCCCCTCCATTCAACATCCCTTATGAATATGTATTTCAAAGTCTCTTCTTTGCTGCTTCAACCTTTACGCTGTCAACAGCTCCATAGTGATGCCTCCTGCTACCGTCCCTTCACACCTCTTCTTGTCAGCTGTCCCCTCTGTGGCATCTCCACTGCTGTAACTGTTTAGTCAAATAGCTTTGTCCATGACTTCTACAGCGTGGCTGTGTAGTGGGATTTTCTAACATGCTCAATGTTGACCTAACTCTGCTCCCATCAGTGTCAATGATAAAACTCCCATTAACTTCAATGGAAGCAGAACTAGGCTTTTGAAAACCTCATTCTGTGGCAATAAGACATTTGGCCTGAAAAAGACCTCTTTGGTTATCAGGTCTGTTCCCTTGCCAGAGTGGTGTTTTCCAGAGTTTGTATAACTTAATGCCAAACACATATAAAGAGAGAACAGTCCTCAGATAAAATGACGTCTGTAACAAATCTGGCCATCTGGTCACGCTTTCTCCCCTCATCCCCCCAACAAACTAACATGCAACCTCAGCTTTTCTGGTGACAGGATTGTCTTGTGGCAAAACTTGCATAGATATATTTGGAATTCCATGTCTCTAACCATTGGAGTCATTTAGTAAATGTCTAACAGGAAATGGACGACTCAGACAGATGTAATATTTTCCCTTCTAAGATATTAACAACTGCCTGAGTTGAACAGAATAATTGGTCCCTAGAGAAGAAACAGGGTTTTGAAATCTAAAGTGAGTTAAGCTTTCAGAGGTTTTTGCCACAAGATAACCCAGTAAAGCCAGGAACTAACATACTTTTTGGGAAAGCCAAGAGTGTCATATAAGAAAGTGTCCTCCCCCGGGAAGTACTACTTGGGTTTTCTAGTATGTGAAGTCATTACATTTGGCATTAGCTGAATTCTTGTGATGGTCGCACCTTAATGTGTTACCATTTGAAAAATTGTGACAGCTAGTAAAAGCTCCTGAAGATATTTTGAAAACTAGATTTTTATGTACAAATATATAATATAGACAAGTCATTAGAGCCAATTGAAAAAAGGAATATTTTTTTTCTGTTTTGTGTTTTGAGACTTTCTGACCATCTGTAGAAGTAATGACTGAAAAACATTCTTTGAAACATATGCAGTCATTGCACTTCACATATCTCATATAGCTCACTGAAAAAGATGGAGAGGACGTGAATCTCTGGTGCAAAAAAGTAAATAAAAGAACTTGTACTTTATATAAATTCACTAGAACACTGGGCCAATTTCTACCCTTACACATGCATGCCCAGTTCTCAGAGACTTTGAAGACCTCAATTTGAAAGACACTGCAGCACATGTTGATGTGACTGCAGCACTACCAGGTAGAGGTTAGATATCATCCAGGACAATTACTGATGCTAGCTGATACCTTAGGGTATGTCTACACTACGAAATTAGGTCAAATTTATAGAAGTCGTTTTTTTAGAAATTGTTTTTATACAGTCGATTGTGTGTGTCCTCAGACAAAATGCTCTAAGTGCATTAAGTCGGCGGACTGTGTCCACAGTACCGAGGCTAGTGTCTACTTCAGGAGCATTGCACTGTGGGTAGCTCTGGGTAGCTATCCCACAATTCCCGCAGTCTCCACCGCCCATTGGAATTCTGAGTGAGATCCCAATGCCTTATGGGGGTGTCGCGGGTGGTTCTGGGTACATGTCGTCAGGCCCCCCCTCTCCCTCCCTCCGTGAAAGCAACGGCAGACAATCATTTTGCACCTTTTTTCCTGGGTTACCTGTGCAGACACCATAACATGGCAAGCTTGGAGCCTCCTCAGCTCACCGTTACATCTCCTGGGTGCTGGCAGACGTGGGACTGCATTGCTACACAGCAGCAGCTCATTGCCTTTTGGCAACAGATGGTGCATTACGATTGGTAGCCATCGTCGTCGTACTCCTGGGTGCTCTTTTAGCCGACCTTGGTGAGGTTGGTCAGGGGCGCCTGGGCAGACATGGGAGTCATTCCCTTTTTAAGTTTCATCTCCTGGAGACTCAGTCCTGCTGGCAGTCATACTGCACCGTCTTCTGGTGAGCAGCCAGGAGATGACGATGGCTAGCAGTCGTGCCATCTGCTGCCAGCCTAAGATGTATAAGATAGATGGAGTGGATCAAAACAAGAAATAGACCTGATTTGTTTTGTATTCATTTGTATTCATTTGCTCTCCCCTCCCTCCCTCTGTGAAATCAACGGCCTGCTAAATCCAGGGTTTTGAGTTCAATCCTTGAGGGGGCCATTCTGTGTGACAGTTGTTTGTGTTTCTCCTTGATGCAAAGCCACCCCCTTTGTTGATTTTAATTCTCCATAAGCCATGTCGTCAGTCGCCCCTCCCTCCGTCAGAGCAATGGAAGACAATTGTTTCGTGCCTTTTTTCAGTGCAGACGCCATAGCACTGGGAACATGGAGCCCATTCAGATCACCGTGGCAGTTATGAGCACTGTAAACAGCACGCGCATTATCCTGCAGAACCAGAACCTGCAAAAGCAAAACCAGGCGAGGAGGTGACGGTAGCATGGTGACGAGAGTGATGAGGACATGGACATAGACTTATCACAAAGTACAGGCCCCGGCAATGTGCACATCATGGTGTTAATTGAGCAGGTTCATGCCATGGAACACCGATTCTGGGCCTGGGAAACAAGCACAGACTGGTGGGACCGCATAGTGTTGCAGGTCTGGGCCGATTACCAGTGGCTGCGAAACTTTCACATGTGTAAGGGCACTTTCATGGAACGTTGTGACTTGCTTTCCCCGCCCTGAAGTGCCAGAATACCAAGATGAGAGCAGCCATCACAGTTGAGAAGCGAGTGGCGATAGCCCTGTGAAAGCTTGCAACGCCAGACAGCTACCGGTCAGTTGGGAATCAATTTGGAGTGGGCAAATCTACCGTGGGGGCTGCTGTGATCAAAGTAGCCAACACAATCAAAGAGCTGCTGATATCAAGGCTAGTGACTCTGGGAAATGTGCAGGTCACAGTGGATGGCTTTGCTTTAATGGGATTCCCTAATTGTGGTGGGGCGAGAGATGGAACCCATATCCCTATCTTGGCACCGCAGCACCAAGCCAGCGAGTACATAAACTGAAAGGGGTACTTTTCAATGGTGCTGCAAGCACTGGTGGATCACAAGGGCCGTTTCACCAACATCAATGTGGGATTGCTGGGAAGGGTACATGATGCTCGCTTCTTCAGGAACTCTGGTCTGTTTCAAAAGCTGCAGGAAGGGACTTTCTTCCCAGACCAGAAAATAACCATTGGGGATGTTGAAATGCCTATAGTTATCCTTGGGGACCCAGCCTACCCCTTAATGCCATGGCTCATGAAGCCATACACAGGCAGCCTGGACAGTAGTCAGGAGCTGTTCAATTATAGGCTGAGCAAGTGCAGAATGGTGGTAGAATGTGCATTTGGACGTTTAAAAGTGCGCTAGTGCAGTTTACTGACTCGGATAGACCTCAGCAAAACCAATATTCCCATTGTTATTACTGCTTGCTGTGTGCTCCACAATATCTGTGAGAGTAAGGAGGAGACGTTTATGGCGGGGTGTAAGGTTGAGGCAAATCGCCTGGCCGCTGATTACGAGCAGCCAGACACCAGGGCGTTTAGAAGAGTACATGAGGGCGCGGTGTGCATCAGAGAGGCTTTGAAAAACAGTTTCATGACTGGCCAGGCTACAGTGTGAAAGTTCTGTTTGGTTCTCCTTGATGACCCCCCCCCTTGGTTCACTCTACTTCCCTGTAAGCTAGTCACCCTCCCCTCCCCCCTTCAATCACTGCTTGCAGAGGCAATAAAGTCATTGTTGCTTCACATTCATGCATTCTTTATTAATTCATCACACAAATAGGGGGATAACTGCCAAGGTAGCCCTGGAGGGGTGGGGCAGGAGGGAAGCACGGGGTGGGGTGCGGGAGAAGGGAAGGACAAGGCTGCACTTTAAAACTTAAAAACTTTAAAACGTATTGAATGCCAGCCTTCTGTTGCTTGGGCGATCTTCTGGGGTGGAGTGGCTGGGTGGCCGGAGGCCCCCCGCCGCATTCTTGGGCGTCTGGGTGAGGAGGCTGTGGAACTTGGGGAGGAGGGCTGTTGGTTGCACAGGGGCTGTAGCGTCAGTCTGTGCTCCTGCTGCCTTTCCTGCAGCTCAACCATACGCTGGACCATATGAGTTTGATGCTCCAGCAGCCTGAGCATCGACTCCTGCCTTTTGTCAGCAAGCTGATGCCACCTATCATCTTCAGTCCGCCACTTACTCTCTTCAGCCCGCCACCTCTCCTTGCGTTCATTTTGTGCTTTCCTGCACTCTGACATTGTCTGCCTCTACGCATTCTGCTGTGCTCTGTCAGTGTGGGAGGGGAGCATGAGCTCAGAGAACATTTCATCCCGAGTGCGTTTTTTTCGCCTTCTAGTCTTTGCTAGCCTCTGGAAAGGAGAAACATATGCAGCTGGTGGAGCTAAAAAAAGGAAGAGTGGTAGTTAAAAAGACACATTTTATAGAACAATGGGTACATTCTTTCATGGTAAACCTTGCTGTTAACATTACATACCACATGTGCTTTTGTTACAAGGTCGCATTTTGCCTCTTATTGAGGGCCTGCCGGTTTGGTGTGAAAGATCACTCACCCAGGGCCGGGCAACAGAATTCGGCTTGCAGGCAGCCATGGTAAGCCACAGTCTTTTGGCTTCTTTAACCTTCATAACATGTGGGAATGGTTTCAAACAGCAGCGCCCTTATTTACCATACCAAGCGGCCATTGGGTTGGCCATTTAAAATAGGTTGGCAATTTAAAAGGAGGGGCTGTGGTTTCTGGGTTAACATGCAGCACAAACCCAACTAACCCTACTATGGAGGACGGAATAAGGCTGCCCTCCCCAGAAACCTTTTGCAAAGGCTTTGAGAGTACATCCAGGAGAGCTTTATGGAGATGTCCCTGGAGGATTTCCGCTCCATCCCCAGACACATTAACAGACTTTTCCAGTAGCTGTACTGGCCACGAATGCCGGGGCAAATTAATCATTAAACATGCTTACTTTTAAACCATGTCTAATATTTACAAAGGTATATTTCTCCACTTTCAGGGTCTGGGAGCCCACCTTGGGTGGGTTTGGAGGTTACTGGCTCCAGGTCCAGAGTGAGAAACAGATCCTGGCTGTTGGGGAAACCGGTTTCTCCACTTCCTTGCTGTGAGCTATCTTCAACCTCCTCCTCATCATCTTCCTCGTCCCCAAAACCTGCTTCTGTGTTGCGTCCTACTCCATTGATGGAGTCAAAGCACAGAGTTGGACTGGTGGCTGCACCCCCTAGAATGGTATGTAGCTCATCATAGAAGCGGCATGTTTGTGGCTGTGAACTGGAACGGCCATTTGCCTCTCTGTTTTTTTGGTAGGCTTGCCTGAGCTCCTTAAGTTTAACGCAGCACTGTTGCGAGTCCCTGTTATAGCCTCTGTTCTTCATGCCTTTGAAGATTTTTTCATATGTTTTGGCATTTCATTTACTTGAACGGAATTCTGATAGCATGGATTCATCTCCCCATACAGCGATCAGATCCCATACCTTCCGTTCGGTCCATGCTGGAGCTCTTTTGCGATTCTGGGACTCCATCATGGTCATCTCTGCTGATGAGATCTGCACTCACCTGCACCTTGCCACACTGGCCAAACAGGAAATGAGATTCAAAAGTTCACGGGCCTTTTCCTGTCTACCTGGCCAGTGCATCTGAGTTGAGAGCGCTGTCCAGAGCGGTCACAATGGAGCACTCTGGGATAGCTCCCGGAGGCCAATACATCAAATTGCGTCCACACTACCCCAAATTCAACCTGGCACTAGATATACTGGCACTAGAAAAGGTTCAGAGAAGGGCAACTCCCTCTGGGGCACCTGGCATTGGCCACTGTCGGTAGACAGGATACTGGGCTAGATGGACCTTTGGTATGACCCAGTATGGCCGTTCCTATGTTCTTATGTAAGAGCAGAACCCTATTTTCAAATAAAAATGAGCTGAGTTTGGAGGATGGAATCATATTTTGAGGACCAGGGAGCTGTTGTCCCTGCCTCATTACATAAGGATGTTATTCAAAAAATACATGCCTCATATCTGGCCATTGTCAGCTGTCTGATGGGCTTGTGTGTGTATTTACTGGCTGGGAATTAACACACAATTCTGTTCCTAGATAGTGATACGTGCCAGTTGTGTGATAACAGTCTCTTTCTGCCAGCAGTTACCACAAGAGCTGCTCACCTGACCATGGGAAAGGATGGGAATGGACTTACTTACCTTCAGTGGAAAGCATCACTTGATTACAGTGGATTACTATTCAAATTTTTGGGAGGTCGATGTCCTGCCTGAGATGGGAAGCAAGTCAGTGATTGACAAATTGAAGGCCCACTTTCTGAGATACGGCGTTTTGGAAACTGCATTTACCAACACTGGACCCCAATTTATAGAATTTCCACCCATTACCCAGCATACACACAGAGTAATGGTGTTAGCTGTTTTCACAGCTGATTCCACCTAAGTGACTGTTACACAAGTCTATTTCTTGCGGTTCAGACCCCTTGTTAGTATTTTTGATGGACAGGAATATCCTATCACAAGGGTGACAGTCCAGTGCAGGCACTGATTGGATGAAGGACCAAAACCCTGCTACCAATGAGAGGAGACCCGTTGCAGCCAGAAGAATGGCGATACCGCTGAGAGAGGGCCAACGATCAGAGAACTCAGGCACAAGAGAATGACAGGTCAGCCAAGGGTGCTCGTGTGAGGATCCAGCCATTAGAGAGAGACCAGAAGGAGTGAACTGAAGGAATCATGAGTGGTGCAGTGGCATTGAGCTCATAAGAGGTGACTATGCAAGAGACAAGTGATCTGAAGGAACAGGAGACACTTGTGAGCCAATAGACACAACACCCAGAGAGAGTCCTTCAGAGATACAGATCTCATCACAGAACAGAGACACACAGAACCACCTGGAAACAAAACCTCACAGGAAGGGAAGAGCTCCACAGAGAGAGAGTTTGCTAGATCCAGACAAGTGACAGGGAGACAGAGGTCCATCCCAGTTTGATGTCCTCACAGGTGACCACATTATCTCAGACTATGCTGAGTCTGTGGTAAAGACGAGACTCCAACTGGGCTATGTGCTAGCAACCTCTGGCCAACTGGGCTATGTGCTAGCAACCTCTGGTCAATAATTTATTTTTAATGTTTTGTTTTAAAATGTTTGTAAAATAGGGAAAATGGATCATCAGTGGAACTAGAGTCAGAGGACCCATGTTCCATTCATGGACTATTATTGACAGGTTACCAAAGGAACAAGGAATGTGGTGGAGTTAGGCTGGAAGCAATTCTCAGCCACATGGATGGAGCAGTGTATAGGGTTTAATAAAGTTCAACTTAACCTGCATTGAGCATTGCTCATTGGGGATGAAACGCTTCCTTGAGTGGAAACTTTGCAGACATACACATGATTGCTGATAAGTGAACTCTAAAAAGACCTCGTAATCACAGGAGATTGTGAATTTGTTCTTTGCACTTTGGGCATCTCAGAACTGAAACATTTTGCAGTTAGACAAATAGTTAACCATCCAGCTGTGTCTGGCTGTTTAGCTCATAGGCTCAAGTCATAATGGAAGAAGAAAAACAAATTATCCTTATTTTCCCATCATTTATCTATTAGCTCGATTTAAAAAAAAATTAGGAAGAAATAGGACAGTGGAAAATAAACTGAAGAGGGCAGATAGGGCCAGGTCTCTATGTATTTCATTGCAATGTAAAATAATTATGTAGGGTTATAAACTGGATGGTGAGGTTTCTGAACAGCTGTGGCTTTTCAGAGCCAGACTTTTTCTGACCCAACAGCTTGCTACAGAGTGTGGGTTGCTTTACTTCCCTTCTTCTGTCATTTCCATTTCGTGTTTTCTTATATTCAGAGAGTGACAGTTTCACACTTTTGCTTCTGTTCCCTAGTCTCAAGGCTAGAGGGACGTGGGGTAAAATTTTCAAAAGAGATTTAGTCAATATTTTTTTCAGACTTTTAAGTGCCTATTTTTGAAACTTACAAGTTATACATATTTTGAATGCCATCACTATAGTGGTTAATTCTTGATTTCTAGGAATGGGCAGTGGTTCGATGGATGCAAATTCTATATCTTCTAAATCTGTACACCCATCTCCAATTGTAAAAGCTGCTTTTTTATTTTTTTAAATTTTGTTAAAAAAGAACAAAGAACTCAAATGTAATGCTATCTAGTGCAGGCAAGATTAAATTAGTAGAGCAGTTCAGAAAGAATATTAGAAAAGGACTTTGGGTGGATAACTCCTGGCACTTCAAACAATGTGCTGTCTCTTTCTAAACTATCTTCACCATGGTAACCTAATTAAATCTATTAAGAAAAGGTGCACTCCAGCTAAAGTTGGCTGACTTCATTTCATTGTAAATTCAGTCAACTTTATAGTGGAACAAAGAAGAACTTCTAAGGCTCTTCCTGAGAAGGTACTTGTAAACACAGGTGTGTGAAATTTGGTGGCCATTCATCACGGGTTTGTGCAAACATTTGCTTCAGTATTGATTCACCTGGAAATCCTACGCCATCCCTTTTTTGCAGCTGAATGAACCCCAAATCTCCAAGTGAAGCTCTATTGAAATCTTGGTTTTCTTGCCAAACATGCAGAACTGCAAATTTTCTGAAATCTAGCCTATGTTTGCAATTTTTAAAAAGAATATGTTGTTACTCTGCAGTGGCCAGGGAGACTACAGTGGCTGAGCTGCAGGGTTCAGGCAGGCAGGAGGCTGAAGTTTTGCCTAGGGTGGCAGATTGTCTTGGGCAGCCTTTGCATATCCTTTTCCATTAATGGAAGAGGAGGAGGGTGTCTGCAGCTCTCTCAAGAACTTGTCAATGCCTTCCCATTCTTCCACCAGATGGGGTCACTAGAGAGTGACTCAAAGCACTCCCCTCATACAGAGACTGACAAAACTCCCTCGAAGGCACAGCCGGCCTAAGAGCTCAAGATCAAGCTTGACTCCCATAAGTGCATCCAGGGCCGGCTCCAGACCCCAGCGCGCCAAGCAGGCGCGTGGGGCGGCATTGTCGGGGCAGGGCGGCATTTGGCTCCGGTGGACCTTCCGCAGTCATGCCTGCGGGAGGTCCACCGGAGCCCGGGACGAGCGGACCTGCGCAGGCATGACTGCGGAGGGTCCCCTCTTTCCGCGGCTCCGCTTGAGCTCCCGCAGGCATGACTGCGGCGGGCGCGCTGGTCCCGCGGCTCGGACGGAGCTCCCGCAGGCCTGCCTGCGGATGCTCCACCGGAGCCGTGAACCAGCCCACCCGCCGCAGACACTTCTGCCCCGGCCGCGGGACCGGGGAAGGGCGGCGCAATGCACCACCCTGCTTGGGGCGCCGTAATTTATAGAGCCGCCCCTGAGTGCATCTCCACTGAACCAGCCCTAAATGGGATTTTTTAATTTGTAAATTTCTTAAGACATCCCAAAAAGGTCTGTCTGAACCAGCTGAAACCCAAAAATCCAAAGTGCAGTCGAGAAGGGAGAGAAATAAGAAACAGCTGGTAAATTAGGATTCAGACTGTGTCTGCACTGGCGCAAAGATGCAATAATAAAGCTGATGATTATCCAAGTCTTTATTCTAGTGAATCGTATTATTACAACAGTCTGCTGGCTGCAAGCAACTTATGGGAATGGAACATGTTGTAAAGTATCTTGATGCCCAGAACAATTACACTTTGAAAACACTCCTTTGGCTAGTTGAATGTAGGAAAAGCCAGACTGGCTTGTGATTGTGACCAGTTCATGAATCCTTCACAAAAGCGTTTGAACTAGTGATAGTTGTTGTTAGGAAGAAAGTATAGTACAGTAAATGTTAGTCCCCACAGACAACCATTTGCTGCACCTTAGAAAGTGTGATGAGGTTGTGGAGGAAAAAAATTAATATTCTGAGATGAATTGACACGATGTTGTATGTAAGGTATGGGAGGGTATTGTCTTGCTTTACTCAGCACTAGTGAGACTTCAGCTCGAGCAGGGGTCCCCAAGGCGGTGCCCGCGGGCGCCACTGCACCCACCGGGGCGTCTAAGTGCGACTGTGTACTGGCCGGCGATGAGCATCTTCCAAAATGCCACCGACAAGCTGCGTCATCCAGAGGCATTTCAGCGGCATTTCGGCGGCGACACCTATTGATGTTGCCGCTTGTTGGCAGAATTTCGGTGGGTGCTCATCCGCTGCCACGGTCCTCCATGGCTCGTCGTCTGGCGCGTGCCAGGCTAAAAAGGTTGGGGACCACTGAGCTAGAGTACTGTGTCCAGGTCTGGGCACCACACATTAGGAAAGACGTGGACAAGGTGGAAAGAGTTCAGAGGAAAGCATGATAAAAAGTTTAGAAAACCATTTACTCTTGAAAGACCGAGGAGCGGCTTGAAAACAATTTTCAAATATGTTCAGGGCTGTTATAAAGAGGTTTGTGATCAATTGTTCTCCATGTCTGCTGAAGGTAGGACAAGAAGTAATGGGCTTAATCTGCACCAGGGGATATTTAGGTTAGATATGAGGAAAAACTTTCTAACTATAAGAGTAGTTAGGTTTCCATGGGAGGTTGTGGAATTCCTATCATTGGAGGTTTTGAAGAACAGGTTGGACAAACACCTGTCGGGATGGTCTAGTTAAGGGATAGTCAATTATTTTTTGTCAAGGTCCAAATTTTTTGGGCAAGGTATAGTCAAGGTCCAGACTCCAGAGAAATACTTTTCATACTGCAAGTGCCCTGTTCAACAAACACAATGCTGTGCATTAGTAATATATTCCATCGCAAACATTTTTAGTGCATTAAATGAAGAATAAAATCAAACCACTTTATAAACCTAAAAACAATCCCCAAGAAAATAATAGCTCAAATTAAGCAAATAAGGAATTACGGAGAACCAGTCAATCGTTAACTCACAGTACAGTGTATTAGAGATTGCATTGTGAGAGAATGAAAGGGTAAAAATAATTAATAATAATAAGTAAAGAGATTTCATGGTCTGTTCAAAAGCATCTGCCAGTCTGGATTTGGCCCATAGTCCACTTATTGACTCTCCCCTGTCTAGGTTTATTTGGTCCTTCCTCAGCTCAGGAGTCTGGACTGGATGACTTCTTGAGGTCCTTTTCAGCCCTACATTTGATATTCTATGATTAATGTAACTTATCCTTACACCACTTGTATGAGATTGGGAAGCACTACCCCAATTTTACAGATGGAAATTGAGGCATAGGGTAAATTAAGTGATTTGCCTAAATTCATACAGGAAATCTGTGGCTGAACAAAGAATTTAACCCAAGTCTCTTCAGTCTTTATGCAGTGCTCTGTCTTTGTGTACAGCTCAAGTCTGTGGAGGAAGCATTATGTTATACTTTAGTATGAACAATACTCTACAAAAATAAAATATATTGTAGCTGAGACAGACCTAACTAGGGACTCTTGGGCTAGGGAGATTCATAGAGACAAATAGCAATACCATTGTTACAAATGGTTGGAAACTTGGTTCACTTCTTTTGGTATGAAAATATTACTCTAGTACAGCTGAGGTTTGAACTTCATCAGATAGTTGAAAAGAAGGTTTGATCAGTTTAAAGAATAGAGTTCTGCCCCAAAGTGAGGTTGTTTATATTTAATGGCTAATATTTATAGATAACTGGTCAGATCTTCAGTTGCTGTAATCTGGTAATAACTCCATTGATTTAAGGGAGCTATGCAACATCTGGTATTAGTCTTTGAATATCGTTGGTTCTGGTATTAGTCTTGCAACATTGTTGGTTCTATGCATGAAGCTGTGATCTTTTTGTTCAAATCCTGGTGCAGTTTTGTATCACATGAGTCTGGGAAAGGGTTTGGGAGATGGTCCATATTAAAGTCAGAGGTGCGTACCCATGGGCGGTGCTTGAATCCCTCATTTGGTGAGGCTAGCGTCCTGCCCCACCCCATCTGTCCCCCCCTCACCTGTTGGAGCTGGAGGAGCCCCAGCAGAGCCACCCCGGCCAACTGGCTGGCCCGAGCCCACTCTGACTTTGGGGGAGAGGCAGAGTGAGGGTGGGAAGAGGCCTGGGTGCCCTTTCTGCGGTGGCACTCCAAAGGACATCAGATTCCTGTTATCACAAAAGATGACCATCCCTTCTGAGCTGCAACATGCGCTATTCAAGGTACCATATCCAAGAAAATAATTTTGGAAAAAATGCACCATAAGGAAATCCTGTGAAAACTCTTGCTTTCTCCTTTCACTCCTTAAAATGTCATTTTCTTGCCAGTTTTACTGTTTTGTTTTTCTTTTCCCCTGTAGCCAATATCCCAAATACTCTGGTGCCAAATAGGAGGCACTGATTTGTCCTAGCGACTTTCAGTGAGCTGTGAAATTAAAGCACTGCCCCAACTGAAAATGGATTTGCTGGCACCAGATGTCACTGTTGGTCCATACTAACAAATCTTAATGGCATTTTTGTAACAGACTATATGAACATTTCTGAACCCATAACTGAGCACATGGCTAAAGGGTTCACAATTGCAAGCCCATGCATGTGTGTAGACCTAGCCTAAGAGAAATCTATAGATATAAATGCAGTCTAAATACTAAGCATTATTATTAGGAAACCAGGCTCTAATAAAGGAATCTCTTTTTCTGGCTACATTGAACATACGATTTTTAGAAGCAAAATGGACTGTTTTCTGTGCTCATCTGCATAACACTACCCAGAATGCCTTTCAGACTTCCACCTAATTCATAACAGTTCTGAGCTCTGGTAACAAATTAAGGGTTTGACTATGCACGGAGGGTTTTTTTTTTAAGGGGCTTCTATATTTAATTACTTGACCTGGCTGAAAAAATGCTGTTTATACTTAACTAATTTATAATTAGTCAGCTTAATTTTTAATTTGGTGCACAAGACTATTGTAGAATTATGATGTAAAAGAAGACCCTTAATGTCCCTCCACCTGCCTATATCATTATAATAATTTTTCTTTATTTATGGAATCTTGTTATCTATTCAGCAAATGTAAACACAAACATTTTAAACTTACTTTGGAAATATTATTTTAAAAACCATTTGAAATATTTTCTTACATTAACAAAGCAAGATGTATATTAATCAACTACCAGTGGAATCTTGAAGTTCTTAAAGGAAAACTCTGATCATTTGGTTTGTCTCTATGATCTGAGAAAACCTAAGGCAGAAAGTCTTCTCACAAACAATTACAATATATGATATTTGGCACAAAAATTCAAAATGGCATCTTTACTTTATGCCAAAACCCATTGTCCTTTGGTTAGTCTCATTTTAAGTGGCATTTACTTCTAAGCTCTGGGATTCTCATGCCATATAGTCTTAAGAGGACTCTGTTAAGCATCTTTCATAATTATAAAGTCCTTTATCCTCTCAGTTACTTGCCACAAAACAATGCATTATAATTCTAAACTAAGTATTTTAGTAAAATGTATGTTTGTATCCTGGTGTTCAGACTGGTTTGGTTTTTTAGGGCTACTTATGAGTGCTGGGCTGTAGACACTGATCTATGATTGGCTCCTTAGATAGCATAAATTGGGGTAGTTTTGTTGACTTACTATTCGCTGTATATTTAACAAGTGGGCCCGTGGGGCCTGTTGACATACATTCAATGTGTAGCAGTTCAGAGTGGCGTATATATGTTTCAAATTCCATTTCTTCATGGCATCCAACGTAGTGACTTCAGTGGAGCTACACTGTTTTACATCACAGGAAGAAGTGCCCAAAAAGCATATCAAGGATGTCACAGAGACTCACAGATATGTGGCTGGTTGATATAATAACCCTATACCCACAAATCTGTGCCCTGTTTAGGTTTTTCTGTCTTGAATAGGAAGTGAGGACTTATTGTATTGGGTGTGCTTTCTTAGAAATATGTTTAGGACCCCCCCACACCCGAACACACACACTTACACTGAAACCAATGTCAAAATATGCCCCTGTGGAAGGTTACACTGTGCTGGATGCCTTGGGGGAATGAGATTTATAACATATACTTCCCCCAGTGCACTCTAAGCTGCTACACATCCATTATATGCCAATGGGCCCCAAATGCCCACTTGTTGAGTACACTCTGAATGTTACATGGCTCTTTAGGGATTGCTAACAAATATGTGCTCTGATATTTTTTTTAAAAAAATCATTATACTACAGCTTTCCTAAAGAGGATGGGCTTTCAGATTGATTGTAAAGTGCTGAATGAAATTCTGCTTGCGAAAATGAGTTAGGACATTTTAAAACCTCTGATTAAAAGAAAGATACACCTCTACCCTGATATAACGCGACCCGATATAACACAAATTCAGATATAACGTGGTAAAGCAGTGCTCCGGGGGGGCGGGGCTGTGCACTCCGGTGGATCAAAGCAAGTTTGATATAACGCGGTTTCACCTATAACACGGTTTCACCTATAATGCGGTAAAAATTTTTGGCTCCCGAGGACAGCATTATATTGAGGTAGCGGTGTATGAACAAACCAAATGATATAAATTAAGACCTTGAACTATAATAAAACTATGTTAACACTTTCTCAGCAGGATTATCTTTAATCCATCCTATCCCTTTCTCCAGGAGAGGAGGCCAGAATGTTCTTGTCAGCACCACACAGGGAGGATTTCTATGGCCCCTCCCAGCCACTCATGCCCTGACTGTACTGGATGGTTTGGCTATCCAAAAAGTGCTAAAAGTGGCCCTGATTGGTTAACATGGCTAGGCAAGCCCATGTCTAAGGGAGGCTTTGTGGACAGGGAACATCTGCCTCCTCCTCAGCTTCTTGAGTGACTGTACTGAAGTGGGAGTTATCCACTGATGTGGATAACAGTTGATCATATGGCTACTGGTGGTGTATTTGTGTTGGATATTTCTTAGACCTAATCCTGCAATATGTACTGAGACAACTCAGTTAAGTACATATTACTTATTGGGGGCAACAGCTTCACAATTGCCACTTTGCTAAGGGGCTCAGTCTTAAAAATGCCCTTGATCATGCACTTCAGAAAGTGAAGGGCAACAATATCACTGGATGTCAAGCGAGTAACCTTTAGACGTGGTAAGGTCTACTTACCGAGTCCTTTTTAGTACAAAGAGATGTAACATTAGAGATGAACTAAAAGGCTAAGGGCCTGATCTGGAGATGATTGAAGTCAATGGGAGTCAAGCATTGATTTCTAAAGGCTTTGAGTAAAAGTCTGTGTCTTGAGGTCAGGATTATGAATATCTTCTTGACGAGTTAATGACGTCACTAAACCTATGATAGAGCAGAGAGCTGTATTCACTGTGCTACATATAGTGTTAGTGATGGCAGCTCTCTGAGACAAAATACAGATCTCTAGACACAGATCTTGACCATCCCTGATAGGTATTTGTCTAACCTGCTCTTAAAAAATCTCCAATGATGGAGATTCCACAACCTCCCTGGGCAATTTATTCCAGTGCTCAACCACCCTGACAGTTGGGACGAAGTGCATGCATCCGATGAAGTGGGTATTCACCCCCGAAAGCTCATGCTCCAATACATCTGTGAGTCTATAAGGTGCCACAGGACTCTGCAAACTTTATAAGTGTACTCTTTGCCATTATCTAAATCATTGATGAAGATATTGAACAGAACCAGACCCAGAACTGATCCCTGCGGGACCCCAGTTGATATGCCCTTCCAGCTTGACTGTGAATCATTGATAAATATTCTATGGGAATGGTTTTCCAACCAGTTATGCACCCACTTTATAGTAGCTCCATTTAGGTTGTATTTCCCTACTTTGTTTATGAGAAGGTCATGTGAGACAGTATCAAAATCTTTAGTAAAGTCAAGATATACCACATCTACTGCTTCCCCCTAACCAGAAGGCTTGTTACCCTGTCAAAGATAGCTATTAGGTTGGTTTGACATGATTTGTTCTTGAGAAATCCATGCTGAGTGTTATTTATCACCATATTATCTTCTAGGTGTTTGCAAATTGATTGCTAAACTATTTGCTCTGTTATCTTTCTGGGTACTGAAGTTAAGCTGATTAGTCTGTAATTTCCTGGGTTGTCATGTTCCTTTTTATAGATGGGCACTATATTTGCTCTTTTCCAGTTCTCTGGAATCTCTCCTGTCCTCCATTACATTTAGAAGATAATCGCTAATGGCTCAGATATCTCCTCCTTGAGTATTCTAGGATTATTTTATCAGGCCCTGGTGATTTGAAGACATGTAACTTGTCTAAGTAATTTTTAACTGGTTCATTTTCTCAAAACACATTTTCCCTTTTTTGAATGGGATATTACTTAAATACATTATCAAGTTTTGGCTTTTGCTTCTTTGTTTTAAATTTTCTTCACAAAAAGAGCAGCTGTTCCACTAGAACTTCACATCTTCAGTTATAACAAACTACTAGAATATGGTAACATCTAGGAATATCTCTGAATCAGATACTCTAAGCATGCTAAAATCTCAACCTTAGGAAACCCTAAGAGATTTTGTAGACATGTTGTACTAATTGTTCATTGGCAAATTATTTTGGCAAGACACTCCTATAACTATTTACAATTATTCCTGTCTGTTGTTTTGTATAATCTTAGATCAAAATTGTTTTATTGAAATATAATTTTCATATCCCATCAGAATTGTTTAAAAAAGGCACCAGCAACGATAACTTCAAATGTCTCTATTTACTTTTGGAAATTTCTTAATTGATTTTTTTATAATGTCCTAGGCAACTATTTGAAAGTTTAGGGGGTTAAAAAAATGGATACACATGGTTTTCATCTAATTGAAGGAGGACATCCAAAGTATTACATAATTCTGTCAAATATGTTTGGATGGGTTCTTTCAATTGTAGAGTTGTCAATATTTTGAGTTAAAGTCTTCTGTAGTAAACCACAAAATATAATCAAGGTCTAAACTAATGTAAGAAAAACCAGTTTGAAGAAAAAAAGAACTCACAGCTCATGGTTGTGATTGATTCCAGGCTGGTTCATTGGCTGAAATACCTCCTGGCATAACATCCTCAGTCTGGGGGGCTACTCTAAATTATGGCAACCTGTCCTGGTTTCCTGTGGGAGGCAACACTGCCCTTAGCACCATCATGATGTGTGCTGTAGCCTCACTATGCCCTGCCCCATACACTGATATTAGCGGAGGAGGCTTGCATACACAATAGGCAGATGGGGCCAGAGTGAGGGATGAAGGAATCCCCAGCTTGGGGAGCTGTAGGCAGTTTGTGCCATTCTAGTGGCAAGAAGGGAGCACAGAGGGAAGAAGAATGTAGTTGAGATTAGCCCTCTACATCTAGAATGTATATATTTCTGACAGCAACATATTGAAATCTGTATCCATTCAGAAATAAATTTCCTGTCTTGCCTTTTACAAGTGCCAGTTCATCATTCCATTAAACTCTTGGATAATCACTGAGTTTATCTTTGAGCAAGTCCCTATACAATTGCGAAATCAGCGTATTCTTGGGCAAATAATATAAGGGTAGAATCTACATATGAAAGAGATAAAGACAAGTTCTTTCAGCTGACCAGGTCAAACATGTCTTCTCAGAAAAATAAGCATAAAAACAGAATCTGGAAAATTGAATCATGACCTGTACATCATCAAAATTCCAGAGACCTAATTTGAGATATAAATCAGTAAACACCTCTAAGGCTCTTAAAGCTGCGTACTTCAAATCAATAATATAAAATTGCCGGAATAACATCTGAATTATGTGCCAATGGAATGAAAGGAATTTGTTCAGCAGATTGATCTACCCTCTCTGCATATATTGCCTCCTATAGCCAGATTGAGGTCCAGATGCTTGTCTATGGCCAATGAATATACAACACATGTTAGGAAGCTGGGTAGGGTGGGTGTGCATAGGAGGCCAAAAAACACTCCTGATTCTGCCTAATCTTGAGTCATCTGTGTGCCAAAAAAAATTCCCCGTCACAATCTAGAGCAGTCTGAAAACTGCTGTAAGTAATATCAGATGCCAGTTGCCCAAAGAGATCATCAGGCCCTAGGAAAGCCCTAATTATTTCCCTTTCCCACTGTCTGTGCCCCCTACATCACATCAGGCTGCTATTGCATTCTTATATGGTTCATTTTTTTCTACAAGGAATGCAGCTGTGTTTGGCTACCACACTGAGGAGTACAATGGGAATTGGCAGCAAAAGAGCTAAATGGAATTTAGAAAAAATGATGGGAATGAAAATGAGTATTTTGAATGATCAAAAATGTGCAAAATCAGGCAGTTGTGTACAATGGTAGTCATTCAGATTGTGCCCCACTGTAGTAGAGGGATTAAGCATTTGCAGGCTTCTGCTCTGGATCACTGCAGCAGAATTTTTCTAGTGGAATTTCCATACAAAAAGCTCTTGCATGTAGAAAAAGTTTCCTTCAAACTATCCACTTGGAAGCATAGTGACAAAAACAACTTTATCGTGAAACTACTGATGTGCAAAGTAGTATTTGAATGTCAAGACCATTGAGAGAGAGTGAGCATTAATGTGACAGCCTGCCCTGGTCTTGTGTGTAAGGTCCCATTGTAGTCAATGATAGTCTTTCTAATAATATCCACGGACTTTGGATCATGGTCTATTTTTTACACTTCTGTACAAGTAAAATCCTCATATTTCAGACAACAAGCTAATCATCAGAACGTGTCAATGAAAGTGTCACCCATAATATGTAGATTTACACCCATAGGTCCATTGTGGCATCTACCACTTATTTCTGGAGCAGTTGTCATTGGGCACTGTCAGAATCATGATACCAGCCCAGATACTCACCCTTGGTGAGTTCTGGATTGGTTGTTCCTGTTCATTCTATTTTCTTTATATTGAATTTACTCCAATTTTCCCTCCTCAAACTACTGAATAATATTTTTCATACCTCTGGCATATTTTTAGTGGAATCTTTGTGACTGGGACAGTCGGGGAAGTTGTATTTGACTGATACTTCCTATTCCTGTGTGGTTAGTTCACATGAAAGAAATAGTTTTCTTGAAAATATGCCCTTCAGCATACATACTATAAAATCAAATTAGTCATCTTCTCTCAAGAGAAATAAAGAGCCACATCTCAATTCAAGTGGTTGGTCACTTAAATCAAACATAAAATAACACACACAACCTCTCAGCAATTTTCAGAAGTACACGCTGTGGATGTATGTGGCTCTAAAAATTCCAAGCCCTCTGACAGAAAAAAGACAGACGTCTGAATTCCATAGCATTGCTCAAGTTTTCCAGGTTATCTTGCTAGAAGAATGGTGGTTTCTAACTACAGTATATTATATCTTTGGGATTCCTCTTCTACTAGATCAACATCTGGCATAATGATTTTATGTGCTCCTGTTATTACCCATTTAAATGTAAATAAAAGTTTTATATAGGTTGTGACACACATTTATTCATAGAATGGAAAGCCACGGTTAGAGCTGAGATAGAATTTTGCAGTCAAAACCAAGACTTAGTGTTGGGTGGTGAGAGAGACCCAGCCTTAAGTTTGAATTTTTGTGGTCTTTGTCTGTGTGAGTCAGAACCTGGATTAACAAATGACAACTGACAAAGTGGGCATCTTGAGGAAATTAATGACCACACGGAAGAGCTGATGGCCTGAAGTGAAATCAAGGACCTTTAATCAAGGCTGTCACTTCTTCAGCTCCATAGTTGTTAGCAACACTGAGGGAACTAGTGTAGATGGGTCACTCTGTGTCACAAGCATTTTTAACATCTAGGGAGAGGACATTTAGCAGGTCAGTTCTGTCCAAGACCTGCCTTCAGCAACAACTCTAAAACCCATTAAACTTCATTAACTTCAGAGGGGGTTACAAAGGAGTACTGATGGCAAAATTTGGCCCTTATTATTTCTATTTGGGCTATAACAGGATTGTAAGACTATTCTACCTTGTAGAATGTTTAAACTATAAATAATTTAATATTTATCCAGTGCTCTGAATATATACATTTCAAAGCATTATTACTAGGAAATGAATATTTCAGCATCAGGCTAGTAGTTACTCTGCTGCTCTAGGGTGCCATCTTTTGGATGGAATTTAAAACTGAGGTCAGGTCACATGCAGTCATTAAAATCCCTTGTTTGAGTGTTTGCGCTGTTGTCCTTGCTAACTTCCAATTTGGTAAATGTGTTATCCTTACTGAAAATTCCTTGGTTATTTCAAATTGAAGTTCTAGCCTGTAGTTTTACTTTGTGTTGCTTAAAGGATTCAGCCTTCACTCCAATATTTCAGTGATGAGTTAATAGGATCCCTGTGTCTATAACTTGCTGAGTATCACTGTATGAATGGTTCTGTATAGCTATCTGATGTAAAGAGTGATAGAACTTGTTAACAAGTAGAACTATGAGTTTTAAATCTTACTGAACTTTAGCCAATGTATTTATTATTAATATGTAAATTTCCCCCTTTTTGGATGAATTAATCTCTTCACATTTCATTAGGACACCATAGTGTCCCAGACTTTTAAGGGTAGACTTTCAGCATGGACGTGTTCCTACGAGCTGTGTGTGCAGATAAAGGGAAGAACATGTCTGGTATATTGGTAAATATCCACCAGTTTCTAAGAAACAGAGGTACATCTTCCCCGCCATCTAGGGTTGCCAGGCATCCATTTTTTGACCGGAATACCCAGTCGAAAAGGGACCCTGGCAGCTCCAGTCAGCACTGCTGACTGGGCCATTAAAAGTCCAGTCAGCGCCGCAGCGGGGGCAGGAACTATGACCAATGGGAGCTGCATGGGTGGTGCCTGCAGGCGCAAGGGCAGCATGCAGAGCCTCCCTGGCTGCCTATGCATCTAGCATCTGCAGGGACCTGGTGGCCACTTCCCGGGAGCTCCAGTAAATGCCACCAAGACGCCGCACCCTGAACCCTCTCCCACACCCAACCCACTGCCCTAGCCCACAGTCCCCTCCTGCACCCAAACTCCCTCCCAGAATCCACACCCCCTCCAACACCCTGCTCCAGCTCCCTCTTGCACCCCAAACCCCTCATCCCCAGCTCCACCCCAGAGTCCACACCCCCAGCTGGAGCCCGCAATCCCTTCCACACTCTGAACCCCTTGGCCCAGCCTGGACCCCCCTCCTGCACCCCAAACCCCTCATCTCCAGCCCCACCCCAGAGCCAGCACCCCAAGCCGGAGTTCTCACCCCCCCCACCCCTGTACCCCAATCCTTTTGCCGCAGCCTGGAGCCCTCTCCTGCACCCAGAACCCCTCATTTCTGGCCCTGCCTGGAGCCCGCACTCCCAGCCCAAAGCCCATATCCCCCCAACCCCCTGCCTCAGCCCGGAGCCCTCTCCCGCACCCCAAACCTCTCATCCCTGGTCCCACCCAGGGCCCGCATCCCCAGCCAGAGCCCTCCCACACCCCAACCTTGTGCCCCAGCCGGGTGAAAGTGAGTGAGGGCGTGGGAGAGCAAGCAATGGAGAGAGGGGGGATGGAGCGTGCGGGGGTGGGGCCTCGGGGAAGGTGTGGAGCAGGGGTGTTCAAATTTGTGTGATTAGGAAGTTGGCAACCTTACCCCACACCCACAATGGATTCTCGATAAGCCCAGAAAGCCCCATTTCAATAGCCTGATCACAGAACAAACACTAAAATTTGTGGTAACTACAGAATTACAATTGCTTGTGACTCCTGCCAAAGTAGCAGATGTTGATGCTGGAAGAATGGACCTGCAGTACAGCATCTGCATCCCATGAGTTCTGTCCAAAGATGAGGAAAAGTATGAAATACCATAGCTGTTTTCCATACTAAGTTTGAGAATTACTTCTCCCAGTGACTGAGACAGATTCATTTCTGATTAGTATACTTTTTTTAAACTAGATTCTCCAGAGACCAGCAGACAAAGAAAAACAGCCTGAGTTTAAACTAACTTAGGACCTTCTTCCTTTTCTAGCAAACAGATAGGACTCTGGTCCACAGAGGGCCTCAGTCCTTAGGGAAGGATTGGAATGACTTCCCTTAACACGAAGGGGAAAGGAGTCCAGGAGAGCTGGCTGTATTTTAAATAATCCTTATTGAGGTTGCAGGAACAAACCATCCTGATGTGTAGAAAGAATAGTAAATATGGCAGGCGACCAGCTTGGCTTAACAGTGAAATCCTTGCTGATCTTAAACACAAAAAAGCTTACAAGAAGTGGAAGATTGGACAGATGACTAGGGAAGAGTATAAAAATATTGCTCAGGCATAAAGAAGTGAAATCAGGAAGGCCAAATCACACTTAGAGTTGCAGCTAGCAAGGGATGTTAAGAGTAACAAGAAGGGTTTCTTCAGGTATGTTAGCAACACGAAGAAGGTCAAGGAAAGTATGGCCTCCTTACTGAATGGAGGAGGCAACCTAGTGATAGAGGATGTGGAAAAAGCTAATGTACTCAATGTTTTTTTTTGCCTCTGTCTTCATGAATAAGGTCTGCTCCCAGACTACTGCACTGGGCAGCACAGTATGGGAAGGAGGTGACCAGCCCTCTATGGAGAAAGAAGTGGTTCAGGACTATTTAGAAAAACTGGACAAACACAAGTCCATGGGGCCGGATGCACTGCATCCGAGGGTGCTAAAAGAGGTGGCGGATGTGATTGCAGAGCCATTGGCCATTATCTTTGAAAACTCATGGTGATTGGGGGAGGTCTCGGATGACTGGAAAAAGGCTAATGTAGTCTCATCTTTAAAAAAAGGGAAGAAGGAGGATCCGGGGAACTACAGGCCAGTCAGCCTCACCTCAGTCCCTGGAAAAATCATGGAGCAGGTCCTCAAGGAATCAGTTCCGAAGCACCTAAAGGAGAGGAAAGTTATCAGGAACAGTCAGCATGGATTCACCAAGGACAAGTCATGCCTGACAAACCTAATTGCTTTCTATGATGAGTAACTGGCTCTGTGGATGAGGGGAAAGCAGTGGATGTGTTACTCCTTGACTTTAGCAAAGCTTTTGATACGGTCTCCCACAGTATTCTTGCCAGCAAGTTAAAGAAGTATGGGATGGATGAATGGGCTATAAGGTGGATAGAAAGCTGGCTAGATTGTTGGGCTCAACGGGTAGTGATCAATGGCTACATGTCTAGTTGGCAGCCGGTATCAAGCAGAGTGCCCCAAGGGTTGGTCCTGGGGCCAGTTTTGTTCAATATCTTCATTAATGATCTGGAGGATGGTGTGGACTGTACCCTCAGCAAGTTTTCAGATGACACTAAACTGGGAGGAGTGGTAGATACGCTGGAGGGTAGGGATAGGATACAGAGGGACCTAGACAAATTAGAGGATTGGGCCAAAAGAAATCTCATGAGATTTGACAAGGACAAGTGCAGAGTCCTGCACTTAAGACGGAAGAATCCCATGCACTGCTACAGACTAGGGACCGAGTGGCTAGGCAGCAGTTCTTCAGAAAAGGACCTACGGGTTACAGTGGACGAGAAGCTGGATATGAGTCAACAGTGTGCTCTTGTTGCCAAGAAGGCTAACGGCATTTGGGCTGTATAAGTAGCAGCATTGCCAGCAGATCGAGAGACATGATCATTCCCCTCTATTCGGCATTGGTGAGGCCTCATCTGGAGTACTGTATCCAGTTTTGGGCCCCACACTACAAGAAGGATGTGGAAAAATTGGAAAGAGGCCAGCGGAGGGCAAGAAAAATGATTAGGGGGCTGGAGCACATGATTTATGAGGAGAGGCTGAAGGAACTGGGATTATTTAGTCTGCAGAAGAGAAGAATGAGGGGGGATTTGATAGCTGCTTTCAACTACCTGAAAGGGGGTTCTGAAGAGGATGGATCTAGACTGTTCTCAGTGGTACCTGATGACAGAACAAGGAGTAATGGTCTTAAGTTGCAGTAGGGGAGGTTTAGGTTGGAAATTAGGAAAAACTTTTTCACTAGAAGGGTGGTGAAGCACTCGAATGGGTTACCTGGGGAGGTGGTGGAATCTCCTTCCTTAGAGGTTTTTAAGGTCAGGCTTGACAAAGCCCTGTCTGGGATGGTTTAGTTGGGGATTGAGCAGGTGGTTGGACTAGATGACCTCCTGAGGTCCATTACAACCCTAATATTCTATGATTTTTTGACCTAATGAGGCCTCAGGAGACTGGGTGCTTGATCTGAGCTGAAACTGTGAGGAACTTGTAACCACAAGGAGAAACTTAGAGTAGGATGTTGAAAGACTTTTCCTGCCAAAGCTCATGTTGGAGTTGGGATGAACTCTGGGAAGCTTATTTGAATGGTTGTAGGCTCTTTTTTATTGTTTTTAATAGGTTTTCTCTGCAATGTTTTTTCCTTAAGAATAAAGTAGGCTTGCATAGAAAGAACTGTGTGGTAACTTATATCTGTAGCAATCACTTTGAAGAGAAAGTAAGCAGACTGTCTTTGCTAGGATATGTGTGGTGAAGGCAGGGAACTGTTCATCATGGACTTACCCTGGTCAGAAAGGGGTGAGATGTAGGTCTTCACTTATGAGAGGTAATGGCCGGGGAGCTGAAAGCTGAGATTGGGTGTGCTTGCTGAACCATTGAAGTGAAATATAGTTGCAATCATACTGAACTGTGACATGCTCTTCTTCAGCTGCATTTTCATGTCACCTTGGTTTACAGATGATCTGTAACAAATAAAGTGAGAGGGAAGATGGCAAAAGCACCAGTGGTGGAAGTTGTGTTCAGCTGCAGAAAGAAGATTTTGTTAAAAAAAACTTTTCTGCTGTGATTGTTCAGGAGACAACTATGAAAGTTTTTTCCCTCCACCATAACATCTGCAAAATCTCAGTTCAGTAGCTAGCTGGTATGAGTCACGCTTATGAGGAAATAGCTTGTTATTTTGTGGACAAGACTAATTAGATTAGAGGAGGGCTGTCTGCTTCTATGGTGACAGAGCAAGATCTTCAGTGAACAAAGGCCTCATCTTCTCTGCTAGAGTTTCAGCCAGTGACCCTCCCTAAAATAGTGGAGGTACTTTGTCCCACAACCTATGCTTTGGATCCATGTCTTTCCTGATTGGTGAAGGCCAGAGGGGAAGTACTTGTCCTTTTATTGTGGATATGGTCAATGTCTCTTAGTTAAAGTAGGCTGCTTATTTCATTGATGGAAGCAATAGTGTGGCTTTTGCTCAAGAAATCATGGCTGAATGCTGACAATCTTGCTAATTATCGATGAGTATCACATCTTCCATTCTTGGTTGTGATTGTTGAGAGGTTTGTGATTAGAGAACTCTCACAGTATTTAGATGCTTTTGGTCTTCTTGACCCCAGTCAATCAATGTATAGACCTGGCTATGGCACGTAGTCACCCAGTGCAATCAATTAAATCTATCTCCTCCTGGTGACTGATCTAGGGCAAGTGCCCATGCAGGTAGTATTAGATCTATCAGCTGTCTTTGAAACTATTGATCACGAGGTGTTGCTGACTCCCTTGCAGACCTTGGTGGGAGTGGATATGGCGACTTTTCAGTGGCTTCATTCTTTTCTTGGAGGGATCTCAATGGGTTGTTGTTGACAGTTTTTCCTCTTCCTGAAAAATGCTCTGGTGCAGGGTGCCACAGGGTGTCTTTTTTTGTCACCCTTCCTTTTTCTCATGTATTTGAGGCCGTTAAGAGGGTTAATAGGGAGCAATGTAATGCGGAGTTTTCAGTATGCTGGTGACACCCTGCTCTATGTCTCTATCTCATACAACTCTGATGATGTGATTAAGTGCCGCAGCCAGTGTTTAGTCAAGAGTGGGGCTTGCATGCCAGTGAGCTGGCTGAGGCTCAACCCAGATAAGACTGAGGTGACGATGGTGGATTGGGGAAGCAGCTAGAGCAGATGGTGCATATAACATCAACTCCTTTGACTGAAGAAGTTTATTGGCCATTCATTTATAGTGTTCGCAATCTATGGGTGATCTTGTTCCCCAGCTGCTATTTGACAATCATATTACAGCCGTAACCCAAACAGCATTTTATCATCTGTGTCTGGCTAGAAGGTTACAACTAGAGCTGGGCAGAGAAAGTTAATTTTGTTTTGTGGAGGATTTCAGTATTTCAAAATTTGTTTTAGTTCAAATTCAGCATGAAAACCAATCTACTGAAATTCCCTGTGAAAGGAATGGAGCTTTGACTCTGGGGCAGTCTTCCTGGCAGGCTGCTCTGGTGCTAAGAACCCTGGGAGCCAGGACCCTGGCAAACCTGCTGAGGAGCTGTGAGCCTGGGAGCAATGTCTACTAGGGCATCCAGGCTCTTGGCTCCCTGTCAACTTGCCAGGTGGCCTGTCAAGGAGCCAGGCAGGCAGGCTGCCAGGAAACTAGGCAGGTTTCTGATGGAGACAGGCAGGGTTCTTTGGAATTTTGTTAAGATTGAACAACCATCTCCACTAAACATTTCTGATTTCAATGAGTTGGCAAATTCTAGCCAAGAAATGTTTCATCAGAATTTTTCTGACCTGCTGTAGTTGCAGCCTTTCTTTTGGGTGCAGACCTTGCCACTGTACCCAGACTTTAGTCTCCTCAGGATTAAACTATTGCAAAGAATGCTACACCTTCAAGTCTTTGGAGATGGAACGTGGTGCGGAGCTCAGCGGCTTACTTTTTCAGTGCAGTATCTTGCTGGGAGCACACGACACTGTCGCTCTGTGATCTGCCTTGGCTGCCTGTTTGTTTCTCGGTGGAATTTAAGATGTTTTCTATGACCTATAAACTGCTAAATGGTCTGGGACTGGCCTTCTTGAGGGATCACCTCTCTCCACGTGCCACATGGCCATGGGTGAGGTCAGCAGAGGTGCCTGATTTAGATCTCGCTCCTCATAAAAGAGAGGGGGGCAGTGGGCACAGCTTTCTCTGTGAGGACTCCGAGTCTCTAGAACTTACTCCCTTTATTGTCTGAAATAGCCTGAATTTGGTGACTTCTGGGCATGCTGCAAAAGGCACCTGTATAATAGAGTCTCTGGAGAAGGCTAAAGGTATGCATCCTAGATGACAAAGGAAGTAGGTGGCTGGCTGAGTTCCTGTGGAGCTAATTTTAAGGCTGCAGAGATCTAATTCAATTGTACTCACTGTATCACTAATTATGTTGGGATGCCTAGAGCCTGAGATGTCTTTATTATTTTACATCTTAATGAATAAGATGCCAATGACTACTGGTAATTAAGCCAGTCCAGATTTGATTCAGCAACTACAGATGAAAGGGAGATTTATAATAATACTTAACACTTATGTACTACTATTGAATTTAAAGATTTTCTCATGTGTAGTCAAATACCATTATCCCTATTTTAATTTGGGGAAACTGAGATATAGAAAAATTACTGGTAAGTGACTTGCCAATGTTACATGATCAGTTGGACAGCTGGATATACAAGGGCTTTTCTATACAGAAAGTAAGTGTGAGGCAGACTGGGGTGTAAATCTACAGCACTCTAGCCTGCTGTGCACTAACTGGTTGTGTGGACCCAACTACCACACGCTAAAAATTTCATAGTGCACTTTGACCTAGTCACTATGGAACTTTTAATGTGCGGTAGCAGTGCTCACATGGCCAGTTGGTGCACTGCAGGCAAGAGTGTTGTGAATTTACACCCGCCTGGTTGTGCACTAAATCTTTGTATAGACAGGTCCCCACATTTCCAGTCTTACAGTCTGTCTATTGGAATCTGCTGCTTCCCAATTATTAATCTGTTCAGCTATTTTTATGCCTGTTACATTTTGGCTAGAAAATTCAATCTTGTAACCTAATTGACACCACATAAAGAATGATTAAAAGTCACCATTTCCTGAGTCTGAAGGTTGCATGGAAAGTCTATGAATATAGTTATGAACATAATCAGAATAGTTCTTCTTCGAGTGCTTGTTCATGTCGATTCCATTGTAGGTGTGCACACGCCTATGTGTGCGGTCTTCAGAGACTTTTGCCTTAGTGGTATCCATAGGGCCAGCTGTGGCATTCTCTAAAATATCAGGTGCCACTGTCTGTATGCCCTCTCAGATCCTTCTTACAGCCCGTGGTGGTTAGTCCGCGTGCCTCTGTCCCTTGCTTTGCAAGTGTTCAGCATTTTTTTCTTCTATCTCAACCTTGTGTTTCCAGCTGTAAATAGTTAAATTGTTTGTAAATTAGCTGTTAAGTGTTTAGTTACATACTGTCCTGGTGGGGACTTTGCACCAGGCAGGGCATGCCCTGGTCTCCAGATTTTAAGTCCTGTTCCATGTGTAACAGGCCTATGCCTGTTAGCGACCTGCACGATAGCTGTCTAAACTGCCTTGGGGAATTCTACATAAAAGAAAAGTGTCACATCTGTAAAAACTTTTGTCCTAGGACACAGAGAGAATGTGACATATGTCTAAGGGCCCTCCTGATGCAGACTGCCTTATGCCCAGCTTCGGAGCTGGCACGGCCTGACACAGCACCCAGCGCTTCAGCTTCGGTGTGTAGTGCACCCCTGGCACCGGGTTCCTCCCAGCACCGATCGCCATCATGAGTGCCAAAAAAGAAAGAGAAGAAGACTGCACCGAGCAAGTCCAACCAAGGAGCTCTGGTCACCTACAGTGGAACTGACCTGAGCAACACATCTCGAAGAACAACAGTTACGAAAAGGTAAGTAACTGTTTTTTGCAAATTATCTCCATGTCAGAGATAGTCCATCTTAACTAGGAATAGCCATCACTCTTACAGTGTAGTGTGGGACTTCCAAAGCATAAAGGAATTTCAGAGAAGAACCACAAGAATGATTCAAGTATTCAAAAACATGCCTCATAGACTCAAGGAGGTCAATCTATTTAGATTAACAAAGAGAAAGTTAAGAGGCGACTTGATTACAGACTCTTATTACCTACATGTGGGGCAAATATTTGATGATGGGCTCTTCAGTCTATCAGGGAGAGATCTAACACAATGGTCCTTTCTGGCCTTGGAATCTATGAATTGGATGCCTGATTCCCATTTGAAAATCTCAGCCTTAAAACATAAGTATTAGACCAATAAATCTAGAAGTCATTTTATACATTTTAAATATATTTGCATCTTGCAAAACAGCTCCATCATTGAGTCAACGTTGTAAGCACAGCTTGCTTCTAGATCAGTGCTAGCACTTGTAATCAAATGTTGTTCGGTAAAGAATGGTTTTACTACTGTTTTGCCAGTATTACAGTTATCTTTATGTATTCATCTTTGTAGCTGCAATCATGGCAAAAGCTCTTGTGTTGGGTTTCCCTCAAAGAGCCTCACGCTGAAATTCTTGAAAAATAAACCAATGAATATTTCAGCCCACGCTCTGAGTGGATGACCTCCAATCCCTGTAGATAGCTCTACAGTGAGTCATAAGTATTGTCCAACCCTGGCTTTCCTAACATTTTCCATTCACTGCAGGTTACTCTGTGTTAGCTGCAGAATAATGATTTTCAACAGTTCATATGTTAGAGCATCAGGGAATTCTGTTTAAAAGAAATGAATTAACTACATTTAAATAAATCTATGCTCCTTGTGGTGTTCTCTGTGTGGCAGTTAGACTTCTTTTCCTTGCTATGAATTTCTGTTTGGCAAGCTTAGCACTTCAAGCAGGCAGCTAGCAAATAGAGCTAAAAATTGCCTTGCTATCACTCATTAAAACGCGTGCCAGACCACGTACTATGACCTGTGAATACCTGTTTCTCCTAATTTTTTTTTACCAGCATGCCCAAATTTTGCTGTGGAGAAGAAATTAGGCTACCCTGAAAAGTGGAGCCATTTAATCATAACATTTCTGATTGTTATACTATGGATGTATTATCTGCACACAAAACAGGGCAGGGTATAACTAGGATCATATAGCAAGGGCATGAGCTTCACTTTCAAAAGTCCAGCTGAAACTCATAAACCATGGAAAATATACAAGGCATAAGAGGTAATATTATAATGCCTAGCTCTTATAAAGCATTTTTCATCAATAGAGCTTAAAACACTTTACAACTAAGGTCAGTATCACTATTCCCATTTTATATGGGGAAACTGAGGCACAGAGCAGTAAAGTGACTTGCTCCAGGTCACTCTGCGGGCCTGTGGCAGGTCTGGGAATAGAACTCAAGCCCTTTGAGTCCAAATTCAATGCTTTTATTCGAAAATATCAGCATTAGATTCACAGTTATATAGCAAAATTGATATAAAATGATGCAAAATAGGTATAATATACTGAAAATTGTATATCTTTTAAAGTCCCCCACTGTACTGCCTTGCATTACAAAATGATTGCAAAGGAACCAGAAGAAAATATCAATTATACTAAGATTTAGAGAGAGAGAAAGGGAGAGAGAGACCTGCAGGATTGGAAAGAAAAAGACACTATGCCAAAAAGGACAAGAGCTTATCCCCACGCTGCAGGGTAACCACTGGAAGCAAGTCCTGCAAATGGATGAAACATCAGGTATGCAAAATGCAGTGAGCACGTTATCCACATACTCTGAGAGGCATGTGGTCCATGGCAAAATATACAACCTGCTCAAGTCAAAACAAAATTACTAAAATGTTATGATGAATCTTCTTTATAGCCCCTTTCTCTCTTCCTTTGGAGACTGGATGTTTATCCAGGATTTGACCCATCGGTTGATAAAGGTCAGATTTTTAAAGGTATTTAGATGTATAAAGCTGCAGAAAAGTGCCTAGTGGGATTTCAAAAGCACCTAGGTGCTTAATTCCCATTGATTTCAAATTTGAAATCCCACTAAGTGCCAGTTTGCATCTGTAGGTGCCTAAATATCTTTAAAAATCTATCCCTGAATCATGACACAAAGGTAGCAAGTTGAGGGTTTTAATTCAGACAAAGGCAAACCCTTAAAATCCCTCCCAGTCATGAGTGCCGCTTTTCTAAAACTCTTTGAACTGAGAAACTTGCAAGATTTGAGTTTCTACAAGACTTCCAAATGATTTTAATTCTTGTGTCTATCAGAAAATGAAATTTAAAACTGATAGAAAGAAACTTTTTCACACAATGCACTAGTAGCCTGTGGAACTTATTGGCACATGATATAATTGAAGCAAAGAGCTTAGCAGAAGTCATAAAATGGATTGGACATTTATATGAATAACAAGAATATCTGATGTTATGATGATAAGGAACAAAATAAACAACCCTCTACCTTCAAAAAACCCAAGGGTTTGGGTTGGGATGTAAATTCTCAAGCTTCAGGGCATCAAGCAACATCTAACTAATGGTAATTAGGAAGAAACTTCCCCTGGGCAAAGTAACTTGTTACCTAATGATTCTTCCCCCCCCCCATTAATATACATCTGCCCCAGGGAGGTAATGGATTCCAATGTTACCCTTTTTAAACTAGTTACGTTTGCCACATGCAGTATAATATTTCTCTCCTGAAGATTTCTTGGGGAGTGCGTGTGCGATCAAGTTTTAGAGTACTGCAGAATTATAAAAGAGATCTAATGCTTGGTCTATCTGCTCAACATATGATCTCCATATGCAAACCATATTTGCGCTGACAGGGAAAATCATAAACTTGGATTTCCAGAGGCAAGATTAAAGTAATAATTTGAATTTATATCCATAAAATTTGGGTCAGCAGCTGAGTTACATCTATCTTTGAGAATTTGTAAGAAGAGTAGCCAATTTGATTAAAAGAAAATTGGAACTGATTCTTATTTCTGTTCAGGCCTAAAAAGTTTATTGTAACTGCCTGTACCATCATTCTTCAGGAAATGAGCTTGTAGACTCCATAATTGTTATAACTACATAGTAGTTTATTTAGCAAAGAATGTGATTGCTTATAAAAAGTAAAACTGAACCTGGAGGGGTTTGAAAATTTGGGAAGTTATATCTGTATCTTGTGAATTCTGTGGCACATGAGCCCTGAGTACTTTAGCAGGGGCTAATAACTAGGGCGAGGGGCCCAAGGGAGTTGGGGCCAGATTTTTAAATGTATTTAGGCACCTAAAGATGCAGATAGGTGTCCAATGGGACTTCTTTTAAAAGGAGATCAATGGGATTTGGATGCCTAACACCTTTGGGCTCCTTTGAAATTCCCACTCACTCTTCTTCTTGACTAGAAATGATTCAGAGGAAATTTTTTAAAATGGCTAAGCGCAATAATCTTAATAGACAACGACTCTCTTAAAGAAATTGTAATATGAATTGCTCAGTGTTTGATGGACCTATTCTTGACCAATTGATTGAGGTTAATTTCTGTTAGGGTTTTAATAATGATACTGAGTACTTTGGACAGTTTTTTACTGTTTCAAAGGGTTTAACAAATAGAAATCAGTTCTCACCATGTCTGTTTGAAGTAGGGGTTGGTGCATTTTACATGTAGGAAATCTGAGGTAGGGTGGTTTGCCCCAGGCCACAGAGGGGGTCACTGTCAAATATGGGAGTAGAATTTAGGTGTTTGTGATTCCTAGTCCTCTGCTCAGAGCACACCTCTTTCTACAGGGCTAAGATATTTAGTAATGGCCAAACCTCAGAAGGAGTTCTAGGCAGGCTCAGAGGGCATGCAAGATTTGCATGTTTATTTGAACTCCAGGCCTGATTCTGCTGAGTGCAGTCAACACCTCTTGACTTCAGTTTGAAATTACTTCAGTGGGAGTCTTAGAGTCGGGCTCTTTTGGAATTTGGTTTGTGAAATTGAAGTAGAAATCTCATTGATGGACCTGCTTTCAGTCAGGCCGGAAGTGCTATGAAAACAGTCTTCATAGGGGTATTTCCATACTTATGCTTCTGGTCCCATAAGTTAACCAGACCATCTCAGACCTCAGAGCGTCGTCTCATATATACATAACCTATGTCACTTCAGCTCCGCTGTATCCGTTACATATTTGATCTCCTCCTTTACTTCTTAGATAAGAAAATAAGTTGTATTGTGCACTATTTTGTTTAGTTTTAATAAAACACTAACAAGAAAAGGGTTGACGGTTCCAGACTACAAAGTGCTGCCTGTGTAACCACAGTGACAGGGTTATTCAGTGATGCAAATGCAGCAGGCCCCTTGGCAATGAAAATTCTAATTGATTGTTATGAATATGCAGGCCCCAATCCTGCATGTTGGTCTGTGTGAGTGAACCTCTGCACCTGTCTATGCAGAACTTATTGCAGGACTGGGGCCTGAGCTGCTAGGAGGTGAATTCTGTTATGATTTTTCTTAGACTGTTGCACATGACAAAATTAATTTTCTTTTGGTGAAAGTAGTTTTGATAAGCCAGTTGAGCCAGATATAACTATGGTATGGCAAAGTCTCTCTCTCTCTCTCTCTCTCTCAGATCTTTGCTTTGGAGCAGAAATCACATACAGTAAGGGTATGTCTACAGTAAGAAATTAATTTGAACTTATTCTATTCAAATTTTCGGAAGCAATTTTATACATTCGGTGTTGTGTCTCCCCATTAAAGCACGTGAATTTGGCGGAGTGCGTCCACAGTACTGAGGCTAGCATCGAATGTCAGAGTGGTGCACTGTGGGAAGCTGTCCCACAGTTCCCGCAGTCCCCGCTGCCCACTGGAATTCTGGGTTAAGCTCCCAGTGCATGATGGGGCAAAACAATTCTCACGGGTGTTTCTGGGTGTGTGCCGTCACTTGCTCCTCCCTCCGTGAAAGCTATAGCAGACACCATATTGCCAGCAGACAGTGCAGTATGGTGCACCGCCTATCTCCTGGTACTATGAATCCACCTCGCATGTCCTATCGTCTTTCTATCTACTCTGCCTGAGCCTCTTTCCGTCATGGCCCTGGAGACTTTAGCGTACGTATTTGCGTTCCTTTTTTGGAACGTAGTTCTGCCATAACAGATTCGTCTTCCCAACATACGATGCAATCCAGTACCTCCTGTTCAGACCATCCTGGAGCTCATCCGCGAATCCAGGACTGCATGATTTCTTGTGATGGTGGACTCTGCATGGTCGCCTGTGATGGTGGACTGTGCTGATGGTCACCTGTGCTGATGGTGACCAAACAGGAAATGAAATTCAAAAGTTCCCGGGGCTTTTCCTGCCCACCTGGCTAGTGCATTGGAGTTGAGAGTCTTGTCCAGAGCAGTCACAAGGGAGCATTCTGGGATAGCTCCTGGAGGCCAATAACATCGAATTTCGTCCACAATACCTTTAACCCAGGATTGTGATCTCGATTTAAGCGCTACTCCACTTGCTGAGGTGGAGTACAGAAATTGGATTAAAGAGCCCTTTAAATCGAAAAAACCGGTTTGGTCGTGTGGATGATATATTTTTTTTTCCAAATTAACTCGGCTAATTCCAAAATAACAGATTAGTGTAGGCCAGGCCTAAGTAACGAAAATATTTAGCAATTATAATTTTATTTTTAAAACATTTTGGTACATCATCAAAATGGGTAATAGTGTTCTATTAATGAAGCCACATCACTAATACTTAGCTCTGTCAGCTTCTGGGTGGCTATAATTGCATTTCTATGGAGATTGGTCTTTCTTAACTTGTTAAAATTACGTTGGAATTTGAGGTTTTATTCAGTATGAACTTGAATAAAATATTTTAACCAGCCTAACAATTTGTGCTACTTGAATAAACTATATACTTTTGGAACAGTAAATTAAAGAGACCAGTGCTTTGCTGTGGTTAGCAATATATTGTTTGTTCCTTTTAATTCCTGTGGGCTATACTAAGAAGAAGAGTCACAGATCTGTGGCAACCATAAGCAAAAGCAACCCTTGAATACATCTCCCGCTCCAAACCGAATACTGTCCCCCACAACTATTTTTTTAAATTCTCTGGACATTGAGAAGACTTTAATATAAAGAGCTACATTTCATGACCAAAGTCTGGGTTCAGTTACACATGTTCCATGAATAATATGGAGCTTGTATTGCTAAAGTCTCACCCATCCTGTTGAAATTTTTTCCCTAAAACACTGGACAAAGTGCTGTCAGTTCTTGTCCCAGCTGGAAGCGATAAAAGTTTAATGTGCCAGCCAACATGTAGTACATATATATAAGGCACTTTTGAGAACAAAAGACAGTAAATAAAGGTTTTAAAAAAGAAGCAGTGCATTATGAACCCAATCTCTTTTTAAATTAATGCAAAATGAAAGTGCACTTCTGTAGTTAAATTACATTTCTACAAGTTTTTGAACAGTAGATGAACACTGTGTACAGGATGAAGAAAAATGTTTGTCATGTTAGCCTGGTAACATAAAACCATACCTGAGTTTTGGATGGCAGACATTCTGGCCCCATTGAGTTACCCTCATTCATGCTGATGATAAATTATTTGTACAGGTAGTCCCAACTACTTTAATGAGTCACCGATGTTAGTTTAGTGTTGCATACTTGGACTGTTAATCCAAAAACCAGCAGAGGCTGAGTGGAGTTGAAGAGATGATCTTTGGGCTCTGAAGAAGCTCAACCACAATACCAGATGGCCAGTTAGGAATGGCAGGTTTCTGAAGTGGAGTCCAGCCATCTCAGCTAAAGGTTCATTGTGGGAAGACTAGGCCTTTGTATAGGACTTGAGGAAAGAGATTGTATAAGGACAACAGTAAACCATTCTTGAACGTGTAGCTTTGATATGGACTCCCAACTGTACAAGTCTTGAATTTCTTGATCTGCAAAGAGCATGTCAGAAGGGATAGAGCATTGTAGCTGCCAGAGTAGATTGGGGCAGTTTAAGAGAATCCAAGCTAGGGTGACCAGGGAGCAAGTGTGAAAAATTGGGACGGGGTGGGGGGTAATAGGAGCCTATATAAGAAAAAGACCCAAAAATCAGGACTGTCCCTATAAAATCGGGACATCTGGTCATCCTAATCTAAGCAATGATCTGTTTTTGCACAAGAGAGCTTCTAAACCAGCTTGAATGCTTGCAGACAATGTCTAATACTAAGAAAACAATATATATATATATACACACACACACATATATATACATGAATCAATCACCATTGTACAGTGAACAGTTGTGACAGAATAAGGCTCTGAAGGATGAGCCTTATGTGTGTTTTATTTGTTTTATTTTGGGTAAGATGATTTTTACATTTCTTGATATTAGGTTGGCAATAGCTCCTGCAAAAAGTGGCAAGACTTTTCACATCCACTGGTCCAGAGATACAACAAAACCAAACCAAGAAGCAGCCCCTTTCTATATTTTTTGCAATGTTTTAGGTCTTCTGTGTGATGAAATGGTTTGTAAAAACTACTGGTAGTACTGCTGCTTAGAAACTTATAGTAATGCAGGTGTTGCTGCCATTGGCATAGATGTTATGACTGAAAACTTCTGGTCTGGGAAATAGGATCGGTCTGTATTTGTGCTGAACCAACAAAGGCTATTGGAAAAGGGCAGCTCTCCAGGTCTCTTGTTTGTGGAACGTTGAAGCTTATTTTTACAAAATAGTTGTGCAAGTGTGGGGAAAATGTGAGCTACACTTTTGGAAAGTTATTCCAAGTAGGTTATTATTATTTTTTTTTAAATGGGGAATATTAGAGCTTCTGAAGTCAGTGTGAAAATGGAAACAAGGAATGAGAATTGAAGTTAGAGCATTGGCTTCAGCTGCTGCTATACAGGAGAGAAAATTAGATGAGGAACTGACAATTCACTGTAGGATATAGTTCTATTGCATTCATGGAAGAATAAGAATACTTGAGTTGGCAAAATAATTTCTTAAATGTATATAGTGACTTTCATCTTAAAATGATCCCAAAATGCTTTACAAATGGCTCCACCAATATGTTTAGACATGACTCAGACGAACCAGCTCTGGGTGCTACTCTATTACAAACGGTCAATAATAATAAAGGTGAGATGGTAGCTCAGTCTTCATTCACTTTAGTCTCTGCTGAGGTTTGTCAACAGAGATGTCAGTTACTGCCAGCTGTGATTGTGGGTTTATGATGTGGACACATGTTCAGCAAGCACTCAACTAGCAACTTGATTTCCTTACTTGGGGCCCAATCCTGTGAGGTGCTGAGAACCCCCTTCTACTGAAGATAATAGGAGTGAAGGGCTCTCAACATCTTGCAGGATCAAGCCCTTGATGCTTGTGAAAGGTAGCTCTATATAAACCAATGAATAATGATTTCACATAGGTCATTAACTATGAGATGACCATTTATTTCAATATTTACCAATACTGACTAGTTCTTGAACTGGTGTCTACAAGGTGCTGTTTCCCATTACAAATTCCTTGAGTGTAATATGCCTGCTTTAGAGATAACACATTGTGATATTGCTGAACTGTATTTTCTGGTGCAATTTATTTTTCATGTAAAGTGTTCTGGATCATAGTGTCGTACCATTTTATATACAAATTTTGTAATTATAAACGCATGATTTATCATTTTATATGACCAGTATCTAAGAACTGAACTTTTTTATTAATGTTCAAAATAATAAATTTTGCACAGATTTGTTTGCATTAGCATTTGACATCTGACTATTTTCTTAACATCTAAAATTCTTCTGTGGCTGCTTGGCTTTGTGGCAAAGATGCTATCTTGAATGATAAAATAACTATAGTCACTAGAGATAAGCCAAACTGTTTCAAGGAAGCATAGATTTTTGTATATGATTCTTACGACCCCACTAAAAGTTTTCATTTGTAAATAAATAAATATTAATAAATCCTGTTTGTTGGATCACCAATAATCCAGTGACAATCTGTTCTGATAATATAATGCTTATAGCTTAGTATGTCTGCTAGAGAGTTTTGTGAGTAGGACTAAGAAGGAACCAGTTTACCTGGGTTGTGTGGTGCTTAGAGGAAAATTCCAGCTTTCACACTGATTGGAATTGATCTTTTTAATAAATATTTTTTTCTTGTTCACATCTGGGCTTTAATTAACGATTACCCAAAACACAGCATACCACTGAACTGTTATTTATTTATGTATATTGCCATAGTTTATAGGTGCCACAGTCAAAGACCAGGATCCCACTGTGGTAGGCACTGTACAGACACAGAACAAAAGAATGGTCCTTGCTCCAAAGAGCTTATGCCCAGAGCAGGCATTTTCCTCTCTGTTCTGACTATTGCCAGGTCAGCAGTTTGAACTACTTGTCAATTCAGATCAACAGAACTCCCACAGTGCGGAAAATAAAGAGCAACCGAGTTTAAAGAATAATAAATGAATAAAGAAGAACAGCAGTGCAAATATTTAGAAAGGTCTTGATCCACTTAGATCCTTTTAAGTGGTTTTGCCATATTTATACATGGTGAATGCATCTCACCACCTAGCAGTGCCACCATTGGTATAAGCACAGTTTTAGTGCTCTTTGTCCTAAAATAGTAAATATCCTTTATGGAAAAGTCATATAGAATGTAATGGGAATGAAACCCATATGGTTCTGTGGAAATGTTGTAATAGGATTCTGTGGAAATTCCTTTAATGACCTACATATTTGAATAGAGAATGATGAATTTTCTTTAGACTTTCTAAGCCAACGGATAGAATTTAATAGAGAATTATGGGGGAGATTTTCAAATGCATGAACAGCACCTAAGTGCCCATCTCCCACGGTATGTAAATAGTTGAGCACCTAATTCCCATTTTTGTCTTTGAAAATCTCCCCTATGGCCCTAAGTTCTTTGGCAAAGGGACATGTGTGTTTGTGTAGTGCCTAGCACAAGGATCCAGTCCTGACGGGGGTTTCTGGATAGCAATAAAAATATTAAATAAAATTAGAAGTTGGTTTAAAAACTCTATAGTAATGTCTAGAGAACCACATTGATTTAATCTATAATGAATTCTATAGGACTTTTCTGCAAGGGATGGTAGAGACTTCTTAAGACAAGGGACACTGAAGTAATACTAAAATCATTATTCTATAGAATTTTAATAGGTATGAAACCAATACAGTTCTGTAGACATTATTCTCAAAAACTATAATATTTTAAAACCAATTCATAGTATTATTTAATATTTGTATTAGTAGCTTATAGAATCCCCAGTGTTCAATGTGGCCCCGTTGGGCTAGGGACTTGAGTAATTAAGACATGGTTCCTGTTCCAGAGTTTGGGATACAATTGATGTGTTTAGTGTAAAGTTAGAGTCATGCTTGTCAATGTTTCTGCAGCATGTTTAGGGTTCTGACCTTACAGTGGGCAAGGCCGTAACTACATGTTTACACATACATACATTCATGGAGAGATGGACTTTTCCCCAAGGATGGATTTACTTTTTAAATGCTAATATACTGAAACATTATGGAAATGGGAAAGTTCAAGAAATATCCAACTTCTGTTGGAGTGAAAGGATTTTCAAATACTGAACTGTCCAACGTGGTGCCCACAAGTGAGTTAAACATAATTTTGTGAGTCATGAAGAAGCAATTCTAATGAAAAAAACGACTTGTGGTAATCAGATAGGAATTGTAGGTGGTATGGCGAACAGGCATTTTAAGACTCCAGTGCTCATATTACAAACTTTACAGCTATCAGAAAATTTGATGTCACTTTTAAAACCAGTTCAGATTCTCCAGTTCCTTGTTCAGATCCCAATTCTTAGTAACTTAACCCTCAGTAGACAAAAGGAGGTGATGAGTCTCTCTGGATTTAGTACATATTTACTAGATACCATCCTGACTGACTCACAAAGGCCATTGCATTTACATTGAAAAACCATTTAGCTTTTAAAGAATATAATGTTTTTAGTTCAGTTTGAAAGTCTAGATCATGACTGATGCTCTCACTTCTCTGTTTAGTACAGATTATATACACTGCAGTTTCCAGAGCTCTCAATGAAATAGAAAGAGATATATTTGTATTTCCTCCTTCAGGCATAGAAAACACAGGGAGTGCAATATACTCAAAGGTTAAACCATATGGCATATGCTCCAGGATTGATATGGTACATTTGTGTGGTTATTCTATGGTACTGGGGACAAGAAGTATGATCCAGTAATTGTCTACTAGCTTCTTGGGGGTGAGAAGAAAGTTCTGCCATAAGCAGGTTATTCTATAATTGTCCACTGTGTGGTGTCTTGTCCCTTTCTCTGAAGCATTAGATGCTGGCCACTGTTAAAATACCAGACTAGTTGGACTGCTGGTCTGACTAGGCATGGCATTTCTTATGTTCTTTTTTCCCTAATTAAAGTACCAGGAAGTCAGACCTGGGTTGGCTCTGCCATAGACTTGTAGTGTGACCTTGAGGCAATTATTTCAACTCTCTGTGCCCAGTTTTCCCTTGGTGTAAAATGGGAATAATAATAATAATGCCTCCATGTTATGAGGCTGAATGGACTGATATTTGTAGAGTGATAGGAAAGCTTTAGAATGTGCTGGAGAAGTGAAAAGTATTAAACTTCTCTGGTAGACTGAAGCATATAGACTAGATTAAAAATGTGAGACATGCAAATTTGGGTGCAACAGATTTTTTGTTTGTGGATAGTATCAAATGATTAATTTGTCCTGGTCCATTTTCTTTTATATATGATAGTTGTTGAAATCACTGGGAGTTTTGGGCTGTTCCAAAGCCCATTTAGGTAAATGGAAAGATTCAATGGACTTTGCATCAGGCCCTTTATAGAGACAAAATTAAAGCAGTAGCAATAATCTCTGTATACCAAATGTCTGAATCCATTCAGCTCATTCCATTTTCAAATCTTGATGAAGGCCTGAGGGCTGAAATAACAATCTGGTTGATCAGGGCCTAAATAAATTTTTAAATAAAGACTGTTCCTTTGATGTAACACATTAAAATCCTGTATGAGTGATTAGTAGTGATCTTAGATTGCTGTGACGTTTAATGTGCTTGGTTCATTGCTCTTGCTCAGATTACAAAATACACTCTAGAGATGAGAGACCAGTTGGAACAGAACTGCATATGGAAAGATTAATTGTCACTTCCCTCATATTAGAAAGAGGGGGAAGAATCACTCTGGTATGTTAAGCCAAAAGCAATCTTTGTTTTTCAGAGGAAATTATACAAGGAAGGAAATTAATATTGTGAGTGTTCCTGTAATACCAACACTCAGCACTAGTTTTATGATGCTATTCTGTACATATCACAGGCTCCTCCATGATAACGCTGACTGCTGTTATTACAGGGTTCTTATGTAAGCTTATGAGCTGTGTTGGAGGGATAATTTTAAGACCACCAGGAGACTCTGGAGTATCACTTTACACAAGAAGTAAGAAAATCCAATCCCGACTTCAGACGAAGAAAGAGAGAGAAACCTAACCTTAACTCTGGATTCTGCCTATTCTGCACCCAGTCCTGCTGAGTCTCTGGTGCCCTTCTGTGAGCCCTGCTGAGCTGATGTAGCAGGTCTTTTCATTCTGCTTCAGTGACAACATCAGGAGCACTGCTGTTCCAGCTCCAGGCTAATGAACGCAGCCAAATTATGATCATCTCTCTCAAATCAGTAGTGGAGAATTTTAATTTCCTAGCCTGCCAGTAGTGTTTTGGGGTTTCAGCTTCAAACACCGTTAGAAAAAGAGACTAATCCTCTAGTGTTCAGAAAACACAAACTAAACAGTGGAATGCAAACCTAA